>NC_060073.1:55702500-56952500 GCF_922984935.1 Meles meles | reverse complement strand
AGGGACTTTAACACTCCCCTCACTGAAATGGACAGATCATCCAAGCAAAAGATCAACAAGGAAATAAAGGCCTTAAATGACACACTGGACCAGATGGACATCACAGATATATTCAGAACATTTCATCCCAAAGCAACAGAATACACATTCTTCTCTAGTGCACAAGGAACATTCTTTGGAATAGATCACATCCTGGGTCTTAAATCAGGTGTCAACCGGTATCAAAAGATTGGGATCATTCTCTGCATAATTTCAGACCACAATGCTCTGAAGCAATCACAAGAGGAAAGCTGGAAAGAACCCAAATACATGGAGACTAAACAGCATCCTTCTAAAGAATGAATGGGTCAACTAGGAAATTAAAGAAGAATTGAAAAAATTCATGGAAACAAATGATAATGAAACAAAACAGTTCAAAATCTGTGGGACACAGCAAAGGCAGTCCTGAGATGAAAATATATAGTGTTACAAGCCTTTCTCAAGAAACAAGGAAGGTCTCAAGCACACAACCTAACCCTACACCTAAAGGAGCTGGAGAAAGAACAAGAAAGAAACCCTAAACCCAGCAGGAGAAGACAAATCATAAGGATATGAGCAGAAATCAATGAAATAGAAACCAAAAACACAATAGAACAAATCACTGAAACTGGGAGCTGGTTCTTTGAAAGAATTAATAAGATTGATAAACCCCTGGCCAGACTTATCAAAAAGAAAAGAGAAAGGACCCAAATAAATAAAATAATGAATGAAAGAGGAGAGATCACAACTAACACCAAAGAAACACAGACAATTATAAGAAAATACTATGAGCATCTCTACGCCAACAAATTTGACACTCTGGAAGAAATGCATGCATTCCTAGAGACATATAAACTACCACAGCTGAACCAGGAAAAAATAGAAAATCTGAACAGACCCATAACCAGTAAGGAGATTGAAATAGTCATTAAAAATCTCCAAAAGGCTTCCCAGGGAAATTCTACCAAACATATAAAGAAGAACTCATTCCTATTCTCCTGAAACTGTTCAAAAAAAAAAAAAAAATAGAAATGGAAGGAAAACTTCCAAACTCATTTTATGAGGCCAGCATCACCTTGATCCCAAAACCAGACAAGGATCCCATCTAAAAAGAGAACTACAGACCAATATCCTTGATGAACACAGATGCAAAAATTCTCACCAAAATACTATCCAATAGGATTCAACAGTACATTAAAAGGATTATTCACCACGACCAAGTGGGATTTATTCCAGGGCTGCAAGGTTGGTTCAACATCCACAAATCAATCAATGTAATACAATACATTAATAAAAGAAAGAACAAGAACCATATGATACTCTCAATAGATGCTGAAAAAGCATTTGACAAAGACAGCATCCCCTCCTGATCAAAACTCTTCAAAGTGTAGGGATAGAGGGCACATACCTCAATATTATCAAAGCCATCTATGAGAAACCCACTGCAAATATTCTCAATGGAGAAAAACTGAAAGCTTTTCTGCTAAGGTCAGGAACATGGCAGAGATGTCCATTATCACCACTGCTATTCAACATAGTATAAGAAGTCCTAGCCTCAGCAATCAGACAACAAAAGGAAATTAAAGGCATCCAAATCAGCAAAAAAGAAGTCAAACTATCACTCTTCACAGATGATATGATACTGTATGTGGAAAACCCAAAAGACTCCACTCCAAAACTGCTAGAACTTGTACAGGAATTCAGTAAAGTGTCAGGATATAAAATCAATGCACAGAAATCGGTTGCATTTCTCTACACCAACAAGACAGAAGAAAGAGAAATTAAGGAGTCAATTCCATTTACAATTGCACCCCAAACTATAAGATACCTAGGAATAAACCTAACCAAAGAGGCTAAGAATCTATACTCAGAAAACTGTAAAGTACTCATGAAAGAAATTGAGGAAGACACAAAGAAATGGAAAAATGTTCCATGCTCCTGGATTGGAAGAACAAATATTGTGAAAATGTCTATAATACCTAAAGCAATCTACACATTTAATGCAATCCCTATCAAAATACCATCCATTTTTTTCAAAGAAATGGAACAAATAATCCTAAAATTTTTATGGAACCAGAAAAGACTTCTAGTAGCCAAAGGAATGTTGAAAAAGAAAACCAAAGTTGGTGGCATCACAATTCCGGACTTCAAGCTCTATTACAAAGCTGTCATCAACAAGACAGCATGGTACTGGCACAAAAACAGACACATAGATCAATGGAACAGAATAGAGAGCCCAGAAATTGACCCTCAACTCTATGGTCAACTAATCTTTGACAAAGCAGTAAAGAATGTCCAATAGAAAAAAGACAGCCTCTTCAATAAATGGTGTTGGGAAAATTGGATGGTCACATGCAGAAAAATGAAATTGGACCACTTCCTTACACTACACACGAAAATAGACTCCAAATGGATGAAGGACCTCAATGTGAGAAAGGAATCCATCCAAATCCTTGAGGAGAACACAGGCAGCAACCTCTTTGACCTCAGCCGCAGCAACATCTTCCTAGGAACATCGGCAAAGGCAAGGGAAGCAAGGGCAAAAATGAACTATTGGGACTTTATCAAGATCAAAAGCTTTTGCACAGCAAAGGAAACAGTTAACAAAACCAAAAGACAACTGACAGAATGGGAGAAGATATTTGCAAACGACATATCAGATAAAGGGCTAGTGTCCAAAATCTATAAGGAACTTAGCAAACTCAACACCCAAAGAACAAAGAATCCAATCAAGAAATGGGCAGAAGACATGAACAGACATTTCTGCAAAGAAGACATCCAGATGGCCAACAAGCACATGAAAAAGTTCTCCCCATCACTCAGCATCAGGGAAATACAAATCAAAACCACAATGAGATATCACCTCACACCAGTCAGAATGGCTAAAATTAACAAGTCAGGAAATGACAGATGCTGGCGAGGATGCGGAGAAAGGGGAACCCTCCTACACTGTTGGTGGGAATGCAAGCTGGTGCAACCACTCTGGAAAACAGCATGGAGGTTCCTCAAAATGTTGAAAATAGAGCTACCCTATGACCCAGCAATTGCACTACTAGGTATTTACCCTAAAGATACAAACGTAGTGATCCGAAGGGACACATGCACCCGAATATTTATCACAGCAATGTCTACAATAGCCAAACTATGGAAAGAACCTAGATATCCATCAACAGATGAATGGATAAAGAAGATGTGGTATATATATATATACACACACACAATTGAATACTATGCAGCCATCAAAAGAAATGAAATCTTGCCATTTGCGACGATGTGGATGGAACTAGAGAGTATTATGCTTAGTGAATTAAGGCAATTGGAGAAAGACAACTCTCATATGATCTCCCTGATATGAGGAAGTGGAATGCAACATGGGGGGTTGGGGGGGTAGGAGAAGAATAAATGAAGATGGGATTGGGAGGAAGACAAACCATAAATGACTCTTTATCTCACAAAACAAACTGAACGTTGCTGGGGGCAGGCAGTTGGGAGAGGGGGTGAGGTTTGGACATTGGGGAGGGTATGTGCTATGGTGAGTGCTGTGAAGTATGTAAACCTGGCGTTTCACGGACCTGTACACCTGGGGATAAAAATACATTATATGTTTATAAAAAAATAAAAAATAAATAAATAAGTTTTTTTAATAATCTGTATTGCATGACTTACTAAAGCCCCTGAATGATGCAGCCTCTTCCCCACCCAAGTACTTATCCCTAACAATCCTCCAGTTATAATATACCACTACCTATTCTTCAGACACACCAATCAAGCTCATGTCTCTCAGTTCTTGCTCTTAATTATACCTCTGCTAGGGATGACCTTTAACCAAAACTCTGAATGTTTGCTTTCATCATATAATTCAAGTATGTGATATGACATCACTCCTGTTTGATCCCATGCAAAATAGAACCTATCTGTACCCCCATCATTCTCAATCCCATTACCTTACTCTATTTTCCTTCATTTCTCTTATCTCAACGTACCATAATTATGGATTCACTTATTTATTCACTTATTATTATATACATGTTTCCACTGGAATATAATCTGTGAGAGCAATGACTTTATTTGTTTGGTTATCACCAGTAAGTACTCAATAACAAATATTATTGACTAAAAGTGTTTGACTCTAGAGGAAAGAGAGCTCTCATACAGTGTACATATAAAATCATATGACTGTTAGTTGGCAGAGAAACTCTAGAGAATGATAATAATTTTATGTATACTAAAAATATTTGACAGAATCAAAGGAACAGTTTCAAAGAATAGAGCAATGACTGCCAGAATGGTATTTTACTAGGGCAGCTACTATACCCAGGGTTCCAATTTAAAAAAAAAAAAAAAATCAAGAAGCTAATACTTCTGCCATGAACATTAGCACAGGTGATTCTCAGTTCCCAGAAGACTGCAAAATAAACCTGTATGCCCTACAATCTAGGGGTCACAAGTTAGAATCAAGGAGTCACCAAAGACACCACCATCAATGGCTATCACATCAACATATTAGTCATACTGGAAGAATGCAAGTGAAATAAGTCAAGCAGAGAGAGTCAATTATCATATGGTTTTGCTTATTTGTGGAGCATAAGAAATAACACGGAGGACATGGGGGGATGGAAAGGAGAAGGGATTTGGGGGAAATGGGAAGAGAGACTGTGGACTCTGAAAAACAAACAGGGTTTTGGAGGAGCAGGGGTTGGGAAGTTGGGTGGAAATGGGAAGAGAGACTGTGGACTCTGAAAAACAAACTGAGGGTTTTGGAGGTGTGGGGATTGGGAAGTTGGGTGAGCCTGGTGGTGGGTATACGGAGGGCATGTACTGCATGGAGCACTGGGTGTGGTGCATAAACAATGAATTCTGGAACACTGAAAAGAAATTTAAAAAAATAATAAATATTTTTTTAAAAAATAAAATAAATAAAAATTTTAAAACAGATTAAAAAAATCTGCACTTTGAACTTTTTTGGGGAGAAAAAAAAGAAGGAAATCATGATTTCTGACTTACTCCTTCCTGATAGATCTATAAGAATACATCCAGTTGAAGAAAGTTAAATTTCATTCAGATGTAGATATAGTGTTCCAAATTTTTCAAAAAGAAGGAATGTTAAATGGTAGTTTAAAAAGCCAACTGACAGAATTCAGGGCAAATATATTCTCAAATATATATCTTAAACATACAGGTGTCTTTGTCTTTTCTTTGCCTACTTACTTTATTTGACCCGTTTTCTATTGTAATTTTTGTCCGTTTTTATTATTTATTTATTTATTTATAGGATTGCCTCATAGTTATTTTCCCATTATTTAAAAATTGCTTCCAGGCTGATACTTATCAGCTAATACTTATCATTTTACTTATTTTGTGTTTGTCTATACAGACATTTTCTATGTAGGTATAAT
The DNA here is from genome assembly GCF_922984935.1 of Meles meles. Classification (NCBI taxonomy): domain Eukaryota; kingdom Metazoa; phylum Chordata; class Mammalia; order Carnivora; family Mustelidae; genus Meles; species Meles meles. The sequence goes on along the minus strand of NC_060073.1, from coordinate 56,947,086 downwards.
CAATTGGTTAAGCATTAATTTTATTATTTGTACTTTTCAAGTTCTAATAAGAAATAAGTTCTTATCCAGTTGTCATAAATTTATTTTCCTATATTTTATTCTATATATTTTACATGTTTGCAAAGAATATGAAACACCCCTCCCTTTTTAAAATGACAAAACTTAAAAAGAAGGACATGGTAGATAAAGACACAATCCGTTTTTGAAATTCTTTCAAGCCAGCTCAAGCACACTTCTGCTCCTATGTTTAAGAATGCTTTTTAAAATTTTTCCATTTGGATGTTGTTTTATTATCTATATCTGTATTATAAAATAGGGGAAATTCTCCCCCCAGTGGCCCAAATGAGGTAAAAATTCTGATGAAAGTTTACTATAGGTTCACAGTTTCTCCCTAAGGGATGCAATCTTGTACATAAGGGTCAGAATAGCTCCCTTGTGGAAAATGGCACAAGGCTAATCTTTTTAAAGTTTTGTTAGTGAGACTACATCTGTTTATTTGATTGTTATTTGCTTCTATTTGTTTCTGTTTTTATTTTGTCTATTCTTCTTAGATGTTCATGGAGAATTAAGGAATCCCAGCTTAAAACAGAGAGCTGAATATTGGGTTAGTGCTATTTGAACATTATTTACCATTATTTTAATAATGAAGAGAAAATCTGTTAAGACTCATGACCAGGGCTTATCAATATGTCCTGAAATTTCAATCTCATTTTAATATTAAGACAACCAAATTAAGGAGATGACATGGAAAAATGGATGAGTAAAGACCTTCAATAGTTGCCCTTTGTAAAAGTTATTAAAAAATTAGATAAATAATTAGGATCAACTTATTCATAATTCTGGAAGTTAATCAAAGGCTTAAAGCCACTTGCAGAACATTTATTCAAGAAAAACAGCTCAACAGAGTCAAGAACAAAGAGCTTTGTGGAGTTTTAAGTTGTCTGAAAATTATTCTCCTCTCTCCAGCTATGTAGAGCCTTAAAAATAACAGCTTACATTCCCAGAGAAGTTTGGCAGCTGCTGGAAGAAGTAAAATGGAAACTGGGCTCATTCAAATCTTTATTCCCAAAGAATTTTCATTATCTGACTTATCTGGTAGTTCCTTGGAAGACCTGACTTACACAGCTGAACAATGTTTGTCCAGTATTAAAAGTATTAAAAGTTTTCTGGGAGAAGGAGACATTTATTGAAAACAAAACTGGCAAGTGTTTTAGTTTTGTTGCTGCTTGAGGCAACATGGACCATTACAGTAGAGAGTAAACTAACCAAAAAAACCTGAAATGTTAAAGCTGTAGAAATGAGACATCTGTAGAAGCTTTGGAAAAGACTGGCATATCCTTGTGAATCTAGAAGCTCAGAGACATGTGAGGGCAGTGAGCATGCTCAGGAAAGATCTAAGAATGCTCTATGTTCTCACCTCTTGCTAACCTCAGGCTCTGCAAAAGCTGGAAATGAAGCTAAGGCAGGGTTGTAAACTGCATGGCTGAGTAGTGACTATGTGCTCTAAAATGCACACAGAGCCTCTCAGTAAAGACTGGGTGGTTTGTTGTTCTTGGTATTTACAAAAATCTCTGTTTAATCATTAGCTGACCTCTAGGATAACTGAGTAGAGACTTCAGTGATCACATGAGACAAAGAATATAAACTTTGGAGAATTAGTTCAAGAAAGTGATTAAACAAACAGAAGCTAGAACAATCAGCAACACAAGAATAACCTAGGAATAAGGGAAAATCCAATTTCCAGAGTTACCACAGTTTAAACCACTGCCCAGTGTCTATGCATGTCTCATATAGTTCACAGATTAGAAAAAGAATAATCAATAGAAACTGTTCTTGAAAAGCCCAGATGTTTGAATTATTATACAAGGACTTGATATAGCTCTTTTAAATATGTTCAAAGAGCTAAAACCAACCATGTCTACAGGGTTATAATTATAAAAAAGAAAAGAAAAAGAAAACAAATATAAATACTGGAGTTGAAAATTGTAATAACCATACTGAAAGGGGCTCAAAGGCAGATTTGAACAAGCAAAATAAAGACTCACCAAATGAAAAGACAGGTCAATTGAGGTCAACCAATCTGAGGAACTAAAATTTTAAAAAGTAATAAAAAATGAATAGAGCCTAAGAGACATGAGAAACTACCAAATGTACCAACATATGATACATAATGTGAGTCTGAGAAAGAAAGGAAAGAGAGAACATAGAGAAGGAGAGTGCATAAAGAATTTTTAAAGAAATAATGGGAGTGTCTGGATGGCTCAGCTGGCTAAATATCTGCCCTTGACTCAGGTCATGATCTAAGGTCCTGGGATTGAGTCCCACTTGGTGGGGAGTTAGTTTCTCCCTCTCCCTCTGCTCCTCCCTCCTGCCTGTGCTCTCTCTCTCATAAATAAATAAATAATACATACATACATACATACTTACATACATAAATAGTGATAGTGATAATAAAGAAAAAAGAAAGAAAGAATGGCAATAAACTTCCTAAATGTAATTTTTAAATGAATCTACGCATCCACGAAACTCAATTATTTTTTGGTAGGTCAAATATAAAGAAATCCACAATGAGACACTTCGTAATGAAATTGCTGAAAGCCAAAGACAGAGTATTGAAAACATGGAGGAAAGCAACTCATTATGTACAAGGACTTGTTAATAGGACTGACAGCTGATAATTCATCAGGAACCATGGAGGTGAGAAAGCAATGGAATAATATTCAAAGGGCTGAAAGAAAAAAAACTCAACTAAGAATTCTATATCTGACAAAAACTCTTCTTCAGAAATGCAGATGACACTCAACAAACTAGGATATTAGTTCCCTCAACTCAATAAGTTGCATCTGTGTAAATTTCACAGCTAACACCATACTTGATGGTGAATGATTGGATGATTTCTCCCTAAGATCAAGAAGATAGGATGTCTGCTTTTGTCACTTTTATGCAACAGTGTACTGGAGGTTCTAGCCAAGGACATTGGCAAGAATAAAAAATAAAAGGCATCTAGATTGGAAGAGAATAAGTTAAACTCTCTCAATTTATAGTTGACATGATCTTTATATAGAAAATCCTAAGGAACCCACTAAAAATAAAAATAAGAAATATACATGAGTTCAGCATGTACAATTAATTACAAAATATTTAAGGTCAATATACAAAAATTGCTTATATTTTTATTCATTTGTAATGAACAATCTTGTAACAAATTAGTAAAATGATTCAATTTATAAGAACATCACAAAGAATAAAATTTAAGAATAAATTTAAGATGTATAAATTGTATACTCTGAAAAATAGAAAATATTGTTGAAAAATTAAAGGAGATGTGCTCTGCATAATGAATGGGGTAAAATATCACATGTTCATGGATTGGAAAACTCAACATTGTGAAGATAGCAATACTTCCTAAATTGATCTGCAGATTCAACTCAATCTCTATCAGAATCACAGCCAACTTCTTCATAGAAATTAACAAATTGTTTCTAAAATCCTTATGGAGTCTCAGGGATCCAGAATAGTCAAATCAATTCTAAAAAAAAAAAAAGCAGTGTGAAATAGGAGGACTCATAATTCCTGAGTTAAAACTTATAATGAAATAGTAATCAAGAAAGTGTGATCCTAGAGCAAGAATAGGCACTTAAATCAACAGAAACTTATAAAGTTCTTTCACATTCATTTTCTCACTTGTCACTCACAATAAAATCGTAAAACACATATACACACAAATCTGTGCACACCACATACTTTCAGTCCCAAGTGCAATTGGATACTCCCTGAAGCCACCCTAACTTTACCAAGCAGAATTATACTTCTAGCCTCTGGAGTCCCATAGGTCTTTACACCCACTGTCCTACTTAATTACTCGTAGCTGCTCACGGTAAGAGGACATGTTTCCCTTACCTGTAGACCTGAAATATTTACTAAAGAAGGGATCACTCTTGACTTTTCCAGTTTTTAAATGAGCAAGATAGGAACAATAGTCCCTATATATCCTTTCCTTCAGGACGACATTTGAATATAACAGATTTTAGCAATGAAGGGGTGAAGAGAGAGCATTAAGGTAAAAAAGGAGCAGAGGTTTGAAGACAGACACTAGACAGATGGTGAGTGAAAGAAGCCCAAGAGGAAAATGCTCTAGGAAGGACAAAAGGATGAGAGAAAGAGAGGAGAGAGAGTGGGAGTGAAGGCATGGAAGAGAACTAGTATCAGAAAGGAGATGCAAAAACAAGTTCAATGGAAACTCTCACACTAAGTAAGAGCCTCTGAGTTGGTGCTGACCATCACTGCACCACACTCCTTTGGTTCTCAGAGTGTCTATCAATTGATTTCTTTTCTCTGGCTCTATGCCAGAACATCTCCTTGTGTGACTTAGATCCTGTGTTGAACAGAAGTATATTGGCCCAAGTGTCAGGGGAGGGATTTGAAACTAAGGGGGGAAAGAACATACAAAGGGAGGAGAATCTGTATCCCCAAAGGAAAAGAGGAAACAAAGACCATATGAAGCAAAGCCCTCAATTCAATTCTGTATATTAAGGAAGGCTGAGTTGTGCAGGAAACATTGAATTGAAAAACTGAATCTGAGAAGGTGGCCTCAGTGAAGTAAGTCTGGGTCATATATTTTCAAGTTGGAGAGGAGTTTATTAATATGGGGGAATGAATGGGTGATGGGTACAAGATAAGTAGACAGCTCTTAGCAACATTCAAGAAGATGCAAACGATGAAGGGGAAGAGTGGACTAGGTCACCCAAGGGAACTGTGCTCTTCTGCAGGGTACAGGGGGGAAGGGCAGTTTGAAGGGTCACTTTTTATAAAGGGTCTCTTTAATACAGGTGAGGATGATGAGCAGGTGATCCTTGGCTTGTAAGAAAGATAGTAGAATCATAAATGGCACACAAGCACTATCCTCTGGCATTGAGAAACAATGGGAAAAATGTTATTCTACTGCGGGGGGCGGGGGGCATTTATAAAGGATAAAGTTCCTGGATGGAACAGTCAGGTAAAGAGCTCAAAAACAGGTGGGAATTGGAAATAGAAGGAACACTTTTTCTGGTAATTTCCCCAAAGCTGAGAAAAGCAAGAACTAGAGGGCAAGAGAATTGGGCATAGAAGGAGTGGGATATCTGAAAACAGGGGCTTCCAGAGAGAAAATTGTGAGTGGAGCTCCTAGGGACACTCCCTAGTTGGGGGGTGCAGCAACATCAAGGCTGCCTCAATTGGACTGAAAACACAAGCCCCATGGATTAGCAATAGGGAGCTGCTATAAACAAAGGCTGCCTTGGAGGCTGATTTATGTAGAAGGAGAACTGAATCCAGAGAAGAATGTTGACTCGGGCAAATGGGACCCAGGAAGGTGGGAGCACATAGTGGAGGGTGCCCATGGTGAGTGATGCTGGAGGAAGAACGAAGGCAACAAGTGGCATGGGCTGTAGACTAGGAGAGAGTGTGAGAACAGAGGGTCTGTGCAAACCCATGGTTTTTATGGCATGAGTGTGTGCCCCTGACAGTGTGAACTTATGTGGCCATGTGAGTGGAGCCTTACCTATTTTCTCATCTTTCCTAATGCTCACCACATGTCAACTCTGTCCCAGACACCAGTGAATAGGATAGCAGCCCTAACCCTTAAGGAGCTCACAATATATTGGGGCTGGAAAGATTTCAGTGTGATAAGTTCTAGAGGGAGAGAGGTGCTTGCAGGGGAACACAGGTGCCTTGAGGGGGCGCACAGCCCCCCTCAGAGGATGAGGATAGTCTTCCTGAATGAGAAATATAAACTGGGTAAATAAAAGTGAGGATGGAGGTAGAAGAAGCAGAATATATAAAAGACCACAGAGAAAGAAGAACAGGTTCAGAGACAAGCATTTGATCCCGTTTCAGCAGAGGAAGCAGGAAACATATTTGGGTGAATCTTTCAGGCAGAGGGAGATTATGATTTGTAATCGTCAGTACTGTGCTCAAAATTATCTTTAGGAAACATAATTTACATATGGAGGCTGGTTTAGGGACTGGAAGAAGTGCAGACTAGGTGGTGTGGGGGGCAATGTTCAGGTAAGTGGATCTGAAGCCTGGTAAATGGGGTAGATGACAAATGTCGATTTGGGAGGTATTAGCACCTGCACACTGAATGAAGCCCAGACTGTGGACCAGATCAGTCAGGGCGAGTGGGCGAGTGAGGAGAGGTTGCAGACAACCCAGAGGAAACACTGACAGTCCTGTTGGAACAGCGTAAGGCTTGATGAGGACTGGAAAGCAAGGCCAGGAGACAAGAGAAGAACCAGCGGAGGATAAAGAAATCAAAACCTAAAGAGGTATTTATGGAAGGACGGACTTCTAAGGAAAGAAAAAAGAACAGTAAGTAGTGGAACAGGTTAGTAAAATAAGATGTTTATATGAGAGCTCTTGTTGTTTTCTTTGTTTTAAAGGTTCTAAAGACGTGAATATTTATAAATGCAAAAGATCTAAGAAAGAAGATCCAAGAAAAATTGGGAGAAATTGAAGATATAGAAGAGAGAAGTAATTGACGGAACAAAGTCCCAGAGGCGGTAGGAAAAAAAGAGGATTCAGAGAAGAGATGGGGAAATTATTCTTTTAGACATGCATTCATACTTACACACATATGCACATATATACATAGGCACACATGCAGGAATATATGTACAGGTGTGTTTGCACAGCTAGTTTTAAAAATAGTTTAAGAACACATACACATGAAAGTAACTATATGACCTGCAGACCCAGGTCTTTTCTTTTTTTTCCCCACATAATGTCCAGTGCTCTTTCTAAATGCCACAGCGCCTTCACTGCCTCCATCCTTGTCAGAGCATCTGTGATGGGGAGAAAAGAGATGCAGTGTCTTCGTGCCCACTGCCCCCAGTCCCACTCTCCCACATGGTCTGCCAAGCAAGACAATTGCTCCTTGGTGTGGGACTGTAGCCCTTTTGGGCACAGCCTGGGGCTTTTGCAGAGCTCATTACAGTTCACATACCTATAGCGATTACAGAGATTGCTTTTGGTGTTCTAGCTGTTCCCGTTCTTTTCAGAACCTGTGGCACTGTACTGGGTCTGCAATGTTTTTGAGCCCTATGAAAGTCCTAGAACGATACTGAAAGCCTCAGAATAAGAACACAGACCCTTTCTGTGGGCAGGGTCTATAACTGTGCCCTTTGTGCAGAGCGCCTGTGGGTCATTGTCTAGAGAGAATATGCCTGCGCAGAGCCCAGAGTGGTTGTAGGACCTCTAAGTGTGTGCAGACCTTGCGGCTGTTTGCAAGCCTCTCCGTGCACTCTGCTGGTGTGTACGAAGTCTGAAGCTACATGTTTCCCCTTTGGTATAGGAGAAGAAAATCATGGCCCTTTCATCTGCCAGCAGCACAGCTGTCGGGAATGACTCTGACACTCGTGCGACAGGCTGCCTCCTCACTGGCATCCCTGGGCTGGAGCACCTGCACGTCTGGCTCTCCATCCCCTTCTGTACCATGTATGCAGTTGCCCTGGCAGGCAACGGCATTTTAATTTGTGTCATCCTCTCCCAGCCAGGCCTGCATGAGCCCATGTACATATTCTTGGCCATGCTGGCCAGTGCTGATATCTTGCTCTCCACTTCCACGATGCCCAAAGCACTGGCCAACTTCTGGCTGGGTTCTAGCCACATTTCCTTCGATGGCTGTCTCACCCAGATGTTCTTCATCCACTTTCTCTTCGTGGCTGACTCTGCTGTCCTGCTGGCCATGGCCTTTGACCGATTTGTGGCCATCTGCTTCCCGCTGAGATACACCATAGTCCTCACGAGCTCGGTCATTGGGAAGATCGTCGCTGCCGCCCTGACCCGCAGCTTCATCATCATGTTTCCGTCTATCTTCCTTCTCAAGCGCCTGCACTACTGCCGGATCAACGTCATTGCACACACTTTTTGTGAGCACATGGGCATCGCCCGTCTGTCCTGTTCCGATATCTCCATCAATGTCTGGTATGGGTTGGCAGCTGCTCTACTTTCCACAGGCCTGGACATCATTCTTATCACTGTTTCCTACATTCATATCCTCCGAGCCGTCTTCCGCCTCCCTTCCCGCAATGCCCGGTCCAAGGCCCTGAGCACTTGTGGCTCTCATGTCTGTGTCATCCTGCTCTTCTACATCCCTGCCCTCTTCTCTGTCTTTGCCTACAGGTTTGGTGGGAGACACATCCCACACTATGTCCATATCCTCCTGGCCAACCTCTATGTGGTCATCCCACCTATGCTCAATCCCATTATTTATGGAGTGAGGACCAACCAGATTTGGGAAGGGGCTAAACAGATGTTTTCCCATCTTGCCCAGGAATCTAAATAAATGTTCTCAATTTTACCTCAACCTAATCCTTTCTGTATCTATCGGTTGTTCCTATAGTCACCCTACCCTTATCTCTATATCTCCCAGGTATTGCAGAGCTATTATCATCTATGTCCCAATTTATTTAAATACGCACTCTACACAAACCCACCTTCGATTTCTCGTTTAGAAATCTACAGTAATACCCATGCCACTTTCTTCTACCTGTTATTCAATACCTTTTGATAACCTACTGTCTTAAGAAAAACTGATTAAGGGAAATGTGATAACTTACCTGGATCTACCATCCAAATAAGACTTTTCTCAGCATCCACTTGTATCTTCTCCTTAATATACGTATAAGAATATGTATTATATGTATTCCTATTATATATATAATACATATAATATAGAAAAATATATATCATATACTATATATATATACAGTGCTTGGTATATAATAAATGCTTTGCAAATATAGCTTTATTTGTATTGTTGTTTTAAGTAATAGTGCATCCAACTCAATTAATAGCTAATTACCTCATAATTAATAATAAGTTGTCCTAAGAAAAACCATAAAAGACTCTTAATCATAGGAAACAAACTGAGGGTTGCTGGAGGGAAGAAGGTGAAGAATGGGGTAACTGGGTGATGGACATTAAGGAGGGCATGTGGTGTAATGAGAACTGGATGTTATATGCGACTAATGTATCACCGACCTCTACTTCTTTAACTAATAATACAATATATGTTAATTAATTGAATTTTTTAAAAAATTAATCCTGGGACCCAAGCAGAATCATAAATGAGTTTTATCTCTACATAGAGGAATAGGAAAGAGAAAACAAGATTTAAAAAAGAATTAATCTAATATTTATAATAAGGGAATTCAACCAAATATAATTTTTAGATATAAAAATTAACCATATTTAGAAATTGTTGTAGACACTGTTTTAAGTATACCTACTACAAAATACATAGACATTATTGCAGTTTTGCAGACACACCAAGTTCATCTCCACCTCAGGTCCTGTTACCCGTCAGTCTGATGCCTGAAACACGCTCTTCCTTTATCTTTACATGACTCAACCCCTCCTTTCATTCAGTTTTCTGTTTCTATGTTTCTTCCACAGAGATATTCCTATGATCTTTCAATAATAAATACTTCCCCTTTTTAATGGCAAAACAACAAAAACCAAAGCTCCCCCCCCCAAAAAAAAATCCCCAAAATAAAATACCATAAGCAAAACCCAAAGTCAATATCAAACGGGAAGAAATATTTTCAAATTATATTACAGATGAATGGTTAATTTTTCCTAAGATATAAAAGCCCATAAAATGTAGGGAAAAAAAGATCAGCAATCTAATGAAAGAGGACAAAGTTAATTGGAATATGCTTAACTATTAACAAAAGAAAATATTAAGGCTACACCAAAATACAATTTCTCACCTGTCAGATTGGCATAAATTAAAAGGATTAACACTGTGTTGGCAAAGATTTAAGAAAACTAGCTCTCTCATACATTGCCCATGAATACAAAATATGACAGAATTTTTGTGGGATTTGGAAATATCTTGACAAAATTCTCATGCATTTATCCTTCAATCCAGCAACCACACAGGAAATTGCCTTTTAGACATATCTTCACAGGTACAAAACAATATATACACAAAGTTGGTAATTATGGCAAAGTTTTTATAATACTAAAGTGATTGTGAAACTTAAATGGAGTCTGAATCCTGGGCCCCAGTGTTTGCTAGGAGTGGTACATTCTTTAAGTTCCACAAAGACTTTAAAGCCACACAGATTTGACTTAGAGAAATTCACCATATTCAATACATACCAGCCATTTGTCACTGGGCAATATATTGAACCTCTTTAAACTTCTCTTACTTCTCTGTAAAATGTAGTAACACCCACTTCAGAGTTGTTTTGATTATTAAAGAGAGTAGCCTGACATAACAAAATAAATGGTTTTTAAATGGACATTTTGTTGCTATCAAATTTGTCACTATTGAGGTGCGTGGGGGCTTGGTCAGTTAAGCTTCCCACTCTTGATTTTGGCTCAGGTCATAATCTCAGGGTTCTGTGTCAGACTCTGCACTCACATGGGATTCTGCTTAAGCTTTCTTCTCCCTCTCCTTCTGCTCGTGTCCCTCTTTCTCTAAAATAAACAAGTAAATCTTTATTTAAACAGGTGTCACTATTATAAAATAGCTGTAAATACACCTCCTTTCAGGTGTATTTGTGTGCACCTCTGGGGGAACTGTATTTCTATAGGTTTAATACCTCGAAGTGGAACAGTTGGATGATAGATTATGCATATTTAAAATTCTAATAAAGCACATCACTTTTACTACTCAGAAGGCTTTTTTAAAAAGCCTTATTCACATATTTTTGTTCATATCAATTATGACTTGAATTAAACAACTCTAGGGTATCTGTTCCATTTTAGCAAAGTCTTGGTAACTGCTTTAGTGACTTTTGGTAATGTATTCTCTTTTTTTGGTCCTTCACCCCTCAGTCTGAATAACCTTGAAAAAATCGAGAGCCTTGAAGGCCTTGACAGAAACAGAATCTCACCAATCTGAATTAGGAAACAGTTGCTAATGAAGAACAAGGAAGGAGACAACCTATGTCACCATCCTGGACCTTCTGACAATACCCTTGAGTGCCAACAATGCCCCAAGCATCCGGAGAGGCTGGATGCATCCTCAGAACCTGGGAGAAGTAAGAGTCAGCCAAGGAAAAAGCCAAGCCTATATTACTGTATGTCATGATTGGATCATCTTCCAACCTAGAACACTCTACCCTTTCTCCATCTGGCCATCCTGGCTGAAAACTGCAGGGCACTGAAGCTGGGTCCTAGAGAAAAACTTCACAAGAATTGTCAAGAAACATTGGCAAATATTTGGAAATGGGATAAAAAGATTATTGGTGCTCTTGGAGTGGAATTTTGGATGTTGTCTAACAGACTCTGGGAATTATCTGGTTCTATAAGGATGTACTACTGTGATTATCTTTGACTGACTGGGGTCTAGGCTATTTTCAAACCCTACAAATTGTAGAAAATGTTAACAAGCAAATGCTTTCTGTCTGGCATTGTGAATGATTTCTGTTCATGGCAAATGAAATTAATTTTGTCTGCTGAGAATACAAATTTCTTGTCAACTGCTGGCTTCCTCAGAGTAACCCATAAATAATCTGCTGATAAAACTAGGCAAAGTTTAGTCTTAATATAAGAAAGGAGCCAGTGCCTTCAAAGGGAGAGTGGTAAAGTTGAGATATTTATGAAAATTTAGACTTCTATTCAAGATAGGTCTTGCAGTTCAGGGGCTTAATTAAGACTGGGTGAGGATAACAGTTTAAGACTGATGGAAACAGTAAGGTAAGAAGAATTTTAAGTAAGGAGGCTTGAAAAGTCTGAGGAGTAAATGTTGTCTATTAAAGTTGATCACATATAATTATATTTCTAGGTTGAATAATAAACTTATTTGAAATTTTTACCTTCCTGGACAAGAGCCTCCTAAAATAGCAAAATCATGTTGGGATAGTAAGTTTTTATTAATGCAGAGACTAAGTTATGTAGGATGTGGAATGCTTCCATTCTCATTCCTCAAGTCGTAATCTTATTTGAACTGATTTTAGTATCTTACTGGCTCCTTTCTTAATTAATGAATTAAATAAATCTTTGACATGTGTTTATTTATAATTATGTAAATGTTGTCCATTTTATCTCTGTTTTAAATCCTTTAATGAGAAAGGAGATGAGAACCTAGGAGGATGAGGGGGAGAGAAAAAATTATGTGACATTAAAAACTCACATGAATTTAAAGTGAGGGGTGCCTGTGTGTCAGCTAACTGAAGAGAGAAGCAGCAAAGAGTCAACTAAAAACAGGATTCGTATTTTGCTAGGAAGCCACAGAGAAGATGGAGAATGGCAAGGTCTTTGAACATGTCAAAGAGTGATTACAATAGTGGAATTTAAACTGGGAAAATTAAAGAGTAGTACAGACATGGAGGGAGTACTGTAGACAGGGAATAGGAGGCAGGAACCCATTTCATTAAGGTGGGATTAAAGAAAATTATGGTGATGGCACCTACAGAGAGAGAGTGAAATAATTGAAACTGAGGTCATATAGAGGTTTTGTAATTATGTGACAATAGGTATGCAGCATGACCATGGGAAGGAGGGACTGAGAAAAGATGGAAGACAAGCTTATTTTAGGAAAGATAGTGAACAGAATGAAGGTCAATATAAGCAAGGATCCTCTATGAATTGAAATATTAAAAATCATGATAACAGAGTTATGGAGAGAGAGAGAGAGAGAGAGAGAGAGAGAAGAAAGAACCAGAAGCAAGACCAAGAATGTAAAGATAATATTCCAAGAAGTTGAAAATACAGGGAATTTTACTGATAGATGACTATAAGTCTCAGATTGCCCAGTGGAGAATTTCAAAAGTTGGAGAGGGGTGGAATATGGAATCAAAACTGGGGATATCCAGGGTCTCATTGAGACTTATTGAGAGTCTGCGCAATGACCTTGAATCATGAGCTTCTTGCATGTGACATAACAGGGATAAAATGCATAGTGACATTGTTCCTAATGGTCTCAAACCAGTGAGTGGTGGTGAGTATCCTGAAGAAGGAGATGTGACAGGTCAGTCCAGGAGAACTCATCGTTGCCTGCTCTAGCCTCTGGATATGTGGAGGCTGGGGAAGGGCTGGTCTTCTCTGAGGCAGAGGGTCACTGTCTTGATTTCTGGGGCATCACTCCAACATTCCATGCCCCTTATGGACAAGATGGACATCATCTGTTCTCCACAAAGCAGTCAAGTTCTCCAATGCTACCTTCAGCCTTAAATGTACAATATTAGACTCCAGGACCTCTTAGGTGCTTACAAAATATTTGATTCTTAAAAACAATATTGCCTATAATCTAGGGGAGGGGTAAGCTTTAAAAACAAAATAAATCAATACTTAACTATTAACCATACTGCTAGGTTTCAATTCGACTGTCCTAGTTAATTATTTTGAACATGTGGGATGTGGGCATTTTTTTCTTTGTTTTAAATCATGCAGGAAAAATAAACATCCCTGAGGCCAAGACCTCAATATCACCATCTCCTAACCTCTGATATTACCCAACTCCTTTGTATTTGCTGTTCTTCAAGATCCTGTCACAGTGAGGCAGGCATTTCTTCCTCTTTCAATTTTACCATAGACGTTGCAGCATTCCCGGCAAAACCACACACTGAAAATAACTGGATATACTTTGAAAACCTTCCTGTAGCAGGCTTTCAGGCTCCTCCAGTCCCATCCCACTCTTTCCTCTTTTACCCCTCCCCCCCCCCCAGAAGTTGTCCTTGCTCTCTGTCCCAATCTGCATATGCAGGTATAGGTGAATGATACCAGGTGTCCTTCATCCTTCCTCCAGAGAGTTTCACCTCCCCTGGAAGACTTCAGAAGTGGGCTGGTGTTGAGTGGAGAAGTGTAGGGGATTTTGCAAGTTTTAAGTTGTGACCTGAGCTTGGGGAGAGAGCACAGAAAAGCTGATCTTGGGCCCAAAGTAGCGGTGTAAAGGTCATTGTCCAGCAGAGTCTGATACAGAAAGCTAAATGGAAGAGGAGAAGCAGACCTGAAGTCCTGAATAAAGGGATGGGGCCATCCGATGAGAGGGACTGAGAGGCCCACAGCCCACAGTTCTCTTTCTCTTCCTGCTCCAGGAGGTAAGCCCAGTTTCTTTCTTTCCTCCTAGCTGCCACCTTCGCCGGACACCTTAAAGATCTACCCAAGGGCGCCTGGGTGGCTCAGTGGGTTAAGCCGCTGCCTTCGGCTCAGGTCATGATCTCAGGGTCCTGGGATCGAGTCCCGCATCGGGCTCTCTGCTCGGCAGAGAGCCTGCTTCCCTCTCTCTCTGCCTGCCTCTCTGCCTACTTGTGATCTCTCTCTCTCTCTCTCTCTCTCTCTCTGTCAAATAAATAAATAAAATCTTAAAAAAAAAAAATAAAGATCTACCCAAAATACAAGGAGTTACACGTTCCATTGCTTGTAGGGTAATAAAATCAATCCCCATAGGGACCCCAGGTGGCTCAGTCAGTTAAGCATCTACCTTTGGCTCAGATCATGAGCCCAGGAGTCCTGGGATGGAGCCCCAGCCTCCAGCTCCCTGCTCAGTGGGGAGTCTGCTTCTCCCTCTGCCCCTACCCTTGCTTATTCTCTCTCTCTCTCAAATAAAAAAATAAAATCTAAAAAACACAAACGCAAACAAAACAAAACAAAAACAACCCATAGAAGGTATTTATTGAATGGAAAGTAAGCTAGCCGACACATTACAGGACAAGACCTATTTAGTACCGGACATGACAGTTAATTTTAGGCAAACTAATGTAAGTTGAGTTTCTTAGGGTTTCTTTCTAAAGCAGATTTCCATCTTTCACTATCCTTTCTGTGATAAGCTGAATTTTCAGGGTGAAAACTGAATTGTTAAAGGCCTGTGAAGGGTGAGGGTGGGTGGACTGGGCTTGCGTGAAGTAGGGTTTCAACACTGGGGAAATACGAGTCCGGGAAATAAGAGAGATGAAGGAAAACTTGTTAAGAGAACTCAAACTGATTTGAAAGATAAAAAGACATTTTAAAAAGAGCAAAGCAATGTGGCATGTGACATGGAATTTTGGAGTAGCTAGTCCCTTGAGAGAAATACAAGTCAGAAGAGAAATGCAAATTGTATTGAATGGAATCAGGTATCCACTCTGATTTATTTATCCTCATGTTGAAAAAAAGATTTTGATGATGGGGCTCCCGGGTGGCTCCGTCAGTTAAGCAGCTGCCTTCGGCTCGGGTCATGATCTCGATCTCGGGTCCTGGGATGCAGCCTCACTCATGTCAGGTTTCCTGCTCAGTGGGGAGCCTTCCTCTCCCTCTGCCTGCCACTTTGCTTACTTGTGCTCTCTCTCCATCTCTCCGTCAAATGAATAACTAAAATCTTTAAAAAAAAAAAGATTTTTTCTTTAAAAAAAAAAAAAGTTTTGGGGCGCCTGGGTGGCTCGGTGGGTTAAGCCGCTGCCTTCGGCTCAGGTCATGGTCTCAGGGTCCTGGGATCGAGTCCCGCGTCGGGCTCTCTGCTTGGCAGGGAGCCTGCTTCCCTCTCTCTCTCTCTCTGCCTGCCTCTCTGCCTACTTGTGATCTCTCTCTCTCTCGCTGTCAAATAAATAAATAAAATCTTTAAAAAAAAAAAAAGTTTTGATGAAAAGAGTTTTGAGCTTATCCCTATGCTAGATACCATCTTTCCTTTGTATCTTTTCCAGACCTAGCCCTCAGACTTCTCCTTTAAAAAAAAATTGTTATTGAAGTATAGTTGACCAACAATGTCGTATGAGTTTGAGACGTACAACATAGTGATTCAACAATTCTACAGATTACTCAGTGTTCACTATAAGTATAGTCACCACCTGCCACCATAGGATGTTATTACATATTACTGACTATTCTTTATGCTGTACTTTTTCATTCTGTGACATTTATTTTGTAACTGGAAGTGTGTTAATTCCCTTTACCTATTTTGCTCCCCATAGAACACACACCCCAGGCCTTCTTTAATATTGGGGTTCCCTTAAGCTTTCTCTTTGGCCCTTCGCTCTGTTTCTTCAAGGTGCTTTCCCTGGAAGGATGTGCCTTTGGTGTACTCCTTTGAATATCATCACTTCATATATCTTCTTACTTGTATTCTTCATCTCTTAAGATGTGAAAGTAAGAAATCTGGATGTATATCTAGAGTTACATATCCTTAATCCTCATGTACATATTATCACCAATTTGTATGGAGAGAAGACAAATTATTTCACAGATCTATTCTCTTTTATCTGAACTCAAGAGCATCTAGTTACCATTTTCCTCTGTACTAAAGCAATAGCTAGACATGTACTCTCCCTGGATTGAGGCATTTTGCTACTTGCAGACCTCTGTACCCTGCTCGCTGCTGCTAGGTGATCTCATATGTGTCATTTACAAATTCAGATCATGTCACTCCCCACCTGCCCCCCTCTCTCTCTCTCTCTCTCTCACACACACACACACACACACACACACACACACACCCCTGAATAAATCTCTTTAGTGGCTTGCCAGTGATGTTAAGATCACCCAGTGGGGCAAGAATATGGTCCTGGGACAACTGGATATCCAAGTGCAAAAGAATAAAATTGGACTTCTATTTCACACAATAAAAATGAACTCAAAATAGATCATAAACTGAAGTATAAGAGCTAAATCATAAAACTTTAAAAAAATATATAGGAGTAAATCTTGATAACCTTGGATTATGTAAAGCCTTCAAAGATATGACAACAAAAGTCTAAGTGACAAAAAATAATGTCTTTCAGCAAAATTCAAAATTTGTTCTTCTAAAGGATCCAGTCAAAAAATTGAAGAGACAACCCCTAGCATGGGAGAAAATATTTAGAAATCAGAATTCAAAAGGACTTTTATGTAGAATATATAAACTCTTACTTAATAATAAAATGACAAATAACCTGTTTAAAAGGGGGGGGGACCAAATAGACATTTCTCCAAAGAAGATATGCAAATAGCAGTAAAGTATATGAAAAGATGCTTAACACCATTAGTCCTTTGGGAAATGCAAATTAAAATATCAGTGAGATACCACTTCACACCCACCAAGATGACTATAAAAGTCATAGTGGGGCGCCTGGGTGGCTTAGTGGGTTAAGGCCTCTGCCTTTGGCTCAGGTCATGATCTCAGGGTCCTGGGATCGAGCCCCGCATTAGGCTCTCTACTCTGCGGAGAGCCTGCTTCCTCCTCTCTCTCTGCCTGCCTCTCTGCCTAGTTGTGATTTCTCTCTGTCAAATAAATAAAATAAAAAAAAAAAGTCATAGTAACAAATACTGTCAAGGATGTGGAAACATTAGAACCCTTTACACTGCTGGTGAGAATGTAAAATGGTACAGTCACTGTGGAAAACAGTCTGGAAGATTCTCAAGAGTAAATACACGATCAGGCAATTCTATTCTTAGGTATATGCCCAAGAAAAACAAAAAGCCTATGTTAAAAAAAAAAATCTTGTAAAAGAAAATTCATAGTCACATTATTCATAAAAACCAAAAAGCAGAAACAATCCAAAATACCTAAAACCTGATGAAATGGTAAAGAAAATGTGGAAAATCCATACCATGGAATGTTATTCAGCCATCAAAGGAATAAAGTACTCACAGACGTGCAGCCATAATGAACTGTAAAAATAGTATGCTAAGTGAAAAACTTCATGTTGCCCAACTCTTCTGTCCTGACTTTTATCTTGACATCCCCCGCCCCCAATTAGCCTTCCTGCCGGTCCTCCTCCCCCAACCCACTTTCCCCGACCAGGTCAGGTTCATTTCCTAGGTTCCCTTGGGTCAAAAGCTTGCCCTTCCTTTTCTTCTGAAAAGTTGCTGTGCCATTGAAACTTTATAGTTCGAGCTCTCAGGCTTCATAAGCTTTGCATGTATTCACAAGGACGTAAAAACCCATAACACGGTCTCTCATATCGTTCATAGGTCATATAGGTTTGAATCTTGGTATAATTTTTAAAGTTAATGAGTTTTAATGATGTTTTTGCAAAACATACCATTATGATGCGAAACGGTTATCTTCACCTACTCGTTTAAGTTTGGATATTCTTTATTCAGACATTTTAATCAGGCGTATTTTCAGTGTTCCTCAACACTGACACGAAGTCGGAAAACCCAAGGGATGACCACTCGGCAAGCGCCATCTCCGGCGTTCAGGTGTGTGGTCCCGCGGGCCCCAGGACTGCGGCGCACAGGTAGGCGCAACAGCTCCCCCGCCCGCAGCTGGGGCCCGCGGGACCACACCCCTGGAGTGCCGGACCCGTCCGGCGCTGGACTGGCGGGCCCTATCAGCAGCCCTCGCCCTCCCTCGCCCCGCCTCTGGGCCCGGAGTCTCTCCGCCGGGGTGGAGGAGGGCAGCTGCGGTGTGTCCTCGGTTCGGATCCAGGCCCCAGAGTCCAGGTTAGTGAGCCACTCTGTTCTCTGGCCAGCCACCGCTGTCCGCGCAGGTACTGGGAGTTCGACTCGCCCTGAAGGCTGGGTTGTGGGTTTCGCGGATGGACAGGAGTAAGGGAGACCTCTGCGGTTTTGAGTTGACTCACTTTTGCAAGGGACCTCCTCAGGCCAGGCTCCTCCTAGCTCGGGACCCGGGGGTGGTGTGTGCAAAGGGTCGTGACAAGGGACCGCAGGAGGTAGAGGAGGGAGCCCTGAAAGTTTTTTGAGTTCGGGAATGCGTGCAAACCGTGGGACTGGCGTGGATTCCGAGGTCAGCATCCCCTCCCCCATCTCTGCCTCTGCCCCAGGAAGTGACACCGCTTATCCTCCACCCGGGAGGCCCTGACCTCTCCCCGGGGAGCTGGGGGGTGAGGCTTCCGCCCTCGCCGGACCTGAGGGTCTGTTCCAAGGCCGGGTCCTCGAGCCCTGCGTTTCAGGGAAAGGAGCAGGCCCACGCGCCCCAGGTCCTCATAGTCTACCCAAAACTACTGGGAGTCTTGACCACCTGGGGCTGCCCACATCTGGATCCTCTAGGGCTTCTCATTCTGTCGGTATGCCGGGCATAGGGAGACCTCTGCCCTTCTGTGACGGGCCACTAACTGTCGCTCCTGGCAGAGGTGAGAGAGCAGTAAAAGATGAGGTCCCTTCGCTTTCCGAGCTCATGATATAGATTATTTTATTTTTATTTCCTTTTCATCCTTCTGACACTAACCTCTTGGAGCTTCCGTTTTTCCTTCCATCTGTAAAATGGGCCCAGTAATATTTATACCCTAGAGTTTTGGTGAGAATTAAGTGAGGGAGAGGTTTAACATGGGCGACTTCCTGACGAAGTGTAAATTAAGTCTTTATTCTTGAAAAAGTCAATGCTGAGCTTTTAAAAAATTGCCAAAATTTTTTTTTTGCAAGAGTAGAGCGGGGAATAAAATACGTTAAAATGCACTATGGTAAAGAAGACTATAACCAACATCTAAACAAATGAAAATATAATAAGAGTTTTAAAAATTTGGAATTGCAAGTGGAATATCACAAATGCAGGGAAAAAAAAATAAGAATTTTGTGAATTAGCCATAAAAAAAAAAAACAGTGAACTGTCTAAAACTCAGGGAGAAGAAAACTTGTGCAGGACAGTATTTTAAGAATTTGCAAAGTTATTTTTTTGTACGTTTCTGAAATGGATGGGATAGAGATTCTCTTAAAGTAAATTTTAAAAAGAATTTGAGACTGATTATGTTCCAGTTCCAGTATTTATCAAGTGTCACCTGTTAGATAATCCATTCCAGATAATAGGTTAAAATAGAATATAACCCTACACAGAGGTAAAAATAAATAAATAAATAAATAAAATACTGTTATTCCCTAAGTGCAAGAAACTAAACTAGTTTCTACCTGTTTAGGTTTTTTACCACATTTTCAGTAGAGCTCCCAGCTGGTGGATAGCCTGCCCATCTTATTTCTAACTCATTCTGAGGCCCCATCCTGGGCTAGCCTGTAGTATTTCTTGCCCTGTCACTGACTTTTATTCTGAAGCCATTTGATATTGAATTGTAAGCTTCCATTGGAGTGGATGCTTCTGATCTAACTTGGAGCTTGTCCTCCGACTTTTCCTCCCCACCCCACCTCCCTTTTAGCTGTTTTGCCCCCAGATTGCATCTGCCTGGGAAGCACATGCCTTTACAGAAGACAGGGCTTCTGAAACCTTGCTGTGCATAGATGTCTCCTAGAGATCTTTATTGATTTGCAGAAACTGAATTGTCCAGGATGAGGCTAAGATTCTGCATGAAGAGCTCCAGGGATGCCAATGCTGATAGTCAGTAGACCACCAGACATTCTTTTTCAGGCATCTGCTTCTGATTTAATAGTTCCACCGGGACATGAATTTGGGCTCTTTCATTTGCAGATTTGAGCCACAGGGTTCTGGCATCTCAGCCTCTGGGATCTACACTCGTCCCACAGCCAGGTTGTCATCTCTCAGTCAGACCACACTGCTCTTGAGACAGGCTTTCCTGGGAGACTGAATTGACCCGCCGTGGCTCCTTTGGGCTGCGCTCTGTTGTCTTGGGTAGTGGGCAACAGCTACTAGACATGCTAACTGTATGCCTCCCTCCACAATTTCTTCCTTTCTGCAGCCTCAACTTTATACCCTCGGACAAGACACATGAACTCTTTCAGCAAAAATCTTTCTCTGTCCTGAATATCTATAGTACTGCATTAGATGGAAAAGAACTACAGAAATATAACGGGATCACATTTATCATTTTAAAATTTCTCAGTGGCCTCATTAAAAAGAAGAAACAGGTGAAATTGATTTGAATATATTTTACTTAACTCAATGCATCAATAATATAAAATATTAGAATGTGTAATCAATATAAAAGGTGTTAGTGATATGTTTTAGATTATTTTTTCTAACAAAATCGTTGAAATCTGGTGTGTATTTTATACTTAAAACATCTCATTTTTTGACTAGCCACATTTCAGGTGGCTACAATATTAGACAGCTCAGTTCTAATTTTTGCTTAGAAGATCAGAAAGCCAAGCCTTTAACTTTTCTCAATGTGTTTCTTTGTTCTGTTTTTGCAGTAATCAGCTCTGATGAGTTATAATTTACATCTATAAAATCAATTTTAAGGCATACAATTCTGTGAGTTTTGTTTCTTATACAGTTGTGCAACTGCCAACACAACCATTTATAAAGGGCATTTCCGTCACCCCCAAAAGTGCCTTGTGTCCTGATGCAGTTAATCCCCTTTTCACAACCCTGGGCTTTGGCATCCACTAGTCTGTTTTCAAATAGCATAGTTTTATTTTTTCTAGGATTTCATATAAATGGAACCATACAGTAACTTTTGATATCTAGCTTCTTTCCTTTTGTATCATACTTCTGAGATTTATGTTGTGTAAGTATCTGTTCCATTTTATTGTTTGGTAATATACCATTGTATGGAATATACAACAATCTTTTTTCATTTACCGTTAATGGTTTTATGGATTATTTCCAGGTTTTGGCTGTTAATTGCATTGCATCTATGAGGCAGAAATGCCCTGTGTCCTGTCCTGTACATGAAAGTCACAATTGAGACCCCAGGGCTAGTGTGCCTTCAACGAGGTGGTATTTGTGGGTTGGCTCTTCTTTAATGTTCCCGAGAAGAGTCCAGCTAGGTGAGCAGAGCAAATGTCTTCCAAGGAAAATGATTAAATGCAGAAACACGTACTCATTCACTCTATACATACATAGATACATACATAAGAAAAAATGTCTTTAAAAAATTCTCATTGTGATTTAAGACAATGGTAATATAATTGCACAACTGAAAATGTCTAATAATGAGAATAAAATAGTGTTTTTCAATGAGAGCATCTATCTTAATTCAGCACAAACAGTAAAGTTAGAGTAAGTTCTCGGATGTCAAGTTGTATAGTTAGAGAAGCTTCTAGCTTTCTCTCTCTTTTTTTTTAATTTAATTTTATTTTTTTCAGTCTTTCAAGATTCATTGTTTATGCACCACACCCTAGTGCTCCATGTAATACGTGCCCTCAATACCCACCACCAGGCTCACCTAACCCCCATCTCCCTTCCCTCCAAAACCCTCAGTCTGTTTCTCAGAGTCTACAGTCTCTCATGGTTTGTCTCCCCCTCCGATTTCCCCCAACTCATTTCCCGTCTCCTTCACCCAATGTCCTCCATGTTATTCCTTATGCTCCACAAGTAAGTAACCATACGATAACTGGCACTCTCTGCTTGACTTGTTTCACTCAGCATAATCTCTTCCAATCCTGTCCATGTCCATGTTGATAAAAAAGTTAGGTATTCATCCTCTCTGATGGAGATATAATATTCCATTGTGTATATGGACCATATCTTCTTTATCCATTCGTCTGTTGAAGGACATCTTGGCTCTTTCCACAGTTTGGCAACTGTGGCCATCGCTGCTACGAACATAGGGGTATGTTTTCACTATATTAGTATGTTTGGGGTAAATACCCAGCAGTGCATTTGCAGGGTCATAAGGTGGCCCTATTTTTAATTTCTTTAGGAATCTCCACACTTCCTAACTGATCCTTTCCACAGGTACACAGAGACAACTGACTCAGGTCAAGCTCTCTCACATTGTCCTTAAATGCCATCTCATTAAATCTTGTTATGAATTTTAATAGTGGATTTTTCTCCTAATTCCAAAAGAAGTAAGAAGAAATGAAAAGGGGTAAGAAAGTGATTCATAAATTCTTATAACAGATACTTATAAAGAGCTCTCTCTCTACCACACTTTGCTTTGTCCCCGCTAAAAATTCTATGAAGAGGCCTTTTTCCTCCTGGTGGTAGGCAAGAGCCCTGCAGGATCAGAGAGCAGCACCAGCATTAGGGTAACCATAATTAACCTTTATTGAGACTGTTCTCTGCATCGGCTTAGGTAATTATCAAAACTATACTCCTAAGGGAGGAATTGATCTCAGCAATGCACAAAAGATGGAGCCGCATCTCAGATCAGGAATCATTCCAGTGTTCTAAAACTAGATCAATGCGGGGGTGCCTGGGTGGCTCAGTCGGTTAAGTGTCTGCCTTCAGCTCAGGTCCCAATCCCGGGGTCCTGGGATCGAGTCCTACATCGGGCTCTGCTAAACAGGGAGTCTGCTTCTCCCTCTCCCTCTGCTGCTCCAGGATTGAATGGGAATGTAACAGGAGACTCTGGTCAGAGTCTAATTTTAAAAATAAATAAATAAACAAACAAATAAATAAAACTAGATCAGTGTATTTAGGATTTGGACCTGGGTCTAGGTTGCTCTAGCACCAGTGCCTTTTCTGCCCTACACTGCCAGGGAAGAGGAAGCAGCTTAGGTCTGTACGATGTGCTGCCGGGAAGGAAGCAGAGCAGGACTGTGGAGGGAGCCTACAGATATCTTAGAGCTGTAGGGTGCTTTTCAGTGCTAAGAAGGGGGCTATCATACGAATCAGCGCAGCGACGTCATGGCCTGAGTGCCCTTGGAGATGGTGTGGGTAGCGTAAAGAAAATATTCCCTTTAAGAACCAGGTGGGTCCCTGGTTAATAACCTGAGATTGGGAGCTGCATAAAACTGGATTGTAATCTTTACTTTGTCACTTACTCACTCTGAGACTTTTGGCAGTTAAATACCTTCTTAAATTCATTTTTCGGGGCGTCTGGGTAGCTGAGTGGGTTAAACATCTGCCTTTGACTCAGGTCATGATTTCAGGGTCCTGGGATGAATCCCCCCCCATCAGCCTCTCTGGGGGGAGCCTGCTTCCCCTCTCTCTGCCTGCTGCTCTGCCTACTTATGATCGCTCTCTGTGTCAAATAAATAAACAAAATTTTAAAAAAAGAAATTCATTTTCACCTTCATAAAATAGGTGTCATTAAACTTCCCTTATAGAATTATTGTGGGATTTTCTTTTTTTACAGTATCTTTTTTTACAGTTCAGCCATTGACTAGCACTTAAGAAGTGATCAGAAAATGGTACTGATGATGATTTTCTGCCTTCCTGTTAACTGTTCTTGAAACAAATACCTTCATACATCATTATCTCCCCACACCAGCCACAGAACCGTGCTGACTCTCTAGTCTTTTCCCACAAGCACACATCTTCCTGGGGTCCTACACTGGAATGCCTGTGACCTTCACCGCTCCACCTTTCCCTTCTCCCCTTTCCCCCCAGCGCACAGGTCCCTGTCAAAGTTTATGACGGGCTGTGTTGAAATTTCATCAAACAGAACCTTTCTCATTCCACATTACTAAAGCACTGGGTCTGTGTTTGACTTTTACTACCGTTACCACCAAATGTCTGGTCAAAGTTCTGAGGTTGAGGATGGGGCCTTGAGCTAGGACTGTGGACATGTTAGGTTCTACCAACTCTATGACTTACAAGATGTTTGACTTTATAATGTCATTCATATCTATTGTCTTATCGGAGAGCCACAAATACTCTTATTTATTTGGAGTTTTTCTGTGAGGGATAAGGAAAGCAGGGAAATGGGCGTTTTAAATCGCAACTAGGTATCAAAGTGTTGTAAAAATATTACCTCAGGGTTATGGTCATTGTTTTTTCAGTGTTTCTAGGAAGGTGAGCCTGACAGATGAGAGGGTCCCGTGAGGAGCAGAACTCTTGAGAAGCTGCAAGTGTCTTCACAGTAAAAGGATTCTCATGGGAAAGCTCATGACAAAGGAGGTTCTAAATGTTCATTTCTCAAAAGTTGAGGACCTTACACACTTGAAACTAATATAATACTATATGTTAACTCTACTGGAATTAAAATTTGAAAAGAAGTTGAGGGCTTGTGTGTAGACACTGCTATTTCTGAGGATACAGTACAGAACAAAAACAGAACAGTCTCTGATTCCTAGAGTTTATATTCTAGTGGGAGGATTTAGGCAACAAAAGGTTATACATTAGGTAGTGATAAAAAGAAAAATCAAGCAGGCTGGCATATGGAGAGTGACTATGTGGGTGGCCAAGCTTTAGTTAGGCTACACAGAGCCATCTCTGCTGATAAGGGAGTGGGTAAGGAGATGTGGAATGAAGTCACTGAGTCAGGCAGATATTGGGGTGAAGGGTCTTTCTAGAAGAAGTAACAGCAAGTATAAATATCTGGAGGCAGCACTGTGTTTTGGTGCTTTTATTTTATTTTTATTTTATTTTATTTTTTCAGTGTTCCAAGATTCATTGTTTATGCACTGCACCCAGTGCTCCATGCAATATGTGCCCTCCTTAATACCCACCACCAGGCTCCCCCAAACCCCCACCCCCTCCCCTCCCAAACCCTCAGAGTCCACAGTCTCCATGGTTCGTCTCCCCCTCTGATTTCCCTGAATTCACTTTTCCTTTCCTTCTCCTAATGTCCTCCACGTTATTCTTTATGCTCCCCAAGTAAGTGAAAAAGCGTAGTGAAAAGAAGGACCGTATGCACCCCAATGTTCATAGCAGCAATGTCCATGATCACCAAACTGTTTGAGTGCTTTGAACACCAAGGTTGTATGAGAAAAGATCAAACAGATGGTGGCTCACTCAAGGCCACTCCTCTCACCGGCTTCAGTTGGTCCCTCCATCCACCAAGAGTGAAGGAAAATCATAACCCTTGTTCTGATGAGGGTACAAATTGATGTCTTATATGAGCTGGGGAAGAATAACATGTTTGAAGCTTGGATAAGAAGCCCTTGTGACCCCAGGTATCTGGCCTGTTTGTCCAGGATACTCAGTAACCTTTTATTGACACTCGTTTCTTACCCTGAACCTTTTTTTTTTTTCCCTCACCTACCCAGGATTCTGTAAGCAAGAAGCACCTTAGAAATTCTGGCTGGGCAGGCAGGAGCCAGGAGAGAAGCTACAATGACCTCAGCGCTCCTGGTGGACATACGAGATGAAGTAACCTGCCCCATCTGCCTGGAGCTCCTGACAGAGCCCCTGAGCATAGACTGTGGCCACAGCTTCTGCCAGGCTTGCATCATGGGGAATAGCACAGAATTGGTGATGGACCAAGAAGGGGAAAGCAGTTGTCCTGTGTGCCAGACCAGCTACCAGCCTGGGGACCTGCGGCCAAATCGGCACCTGGCCAACATAGCGGACAGGCTCAGAGAGGTGGTGTTGGGCCCCGGGATGCAGCTGGAGGGGATTCTCTGTGTGCACCATGGAGAGAAACTCCAGCTGTTCTGTAAGGAGGATGGGAAGCTCATTTGCTGGCTTTGCGAGCGTTCTCAGGAGCACCGTGGTCACCACACGGTCCTCATGGAGGAGGTTGTCCACGAGTACCAGGTAGGATTCCAAAGGGAAGGCAAGGAGGAGCAGGGCCCTTGGCAGGAGAGTGTAACTTACCTCCATGCTGTAATCTCATTTCTTTGGTTTTCCCATTTGCCTAGAGGATGAACCTAGAAAATGCCCTCCTGCCCAAGAGTAGAGACTTTATCTCTTCCTTGCTGCTCAAGATCTGCTCCCCATGAGTACAGGTTGCTGCGGAGGGTAACTAGGGGGCTCGGTGGTTGAGTGTGGGGGATATGGTGGTGGTGAGTGGAAGGTCCTGCATGGACAGGTTCCCTGGGAGGAAAGAGAATCCGCCGGCGCCCATTGGCTTTTTATGCACACCCCCCTGTGCATAAAAGAGCCTTAGGGCTTCTCATTTCTCAGCCCAGCAGGACAGGCTTCCGAGGTCAGCATAATCTCCCCCCATTCACTATGTTCTGAGCAGAGAGATAAGGTAGTGCTTGACCCTGCTTGCCCTGATGTTTCTTTAAGGAGAAGTTCCAGGAGTCTCTGAGGAAGCTGAAGCTAGAGCAGCAGGAAGCTGAGAGACTGGCCGCTGTTATCATAAGAAAGAGGACATCCTGGAAGGTAAGGCTTCTTCCTGAAGGTCTGAAGGTGTCCTGGGAGAAGAATTGGGGCAGAGCATGGGAGTCTGGGTCCTATCTCTTCCTGATTGGGCTCTAAGAGCTTCTTTTTGCATAATCCATTACTGTAGCCCTTTTCAACAAGGACGTTGTTCATGGTGCAGTGATAGAGAAGGGGGAATTAGAGAATGAACATATCAAAAAGGAATTCAGGTTTTTAAGGATACTTACAGAGGAGAGGAACCATGGCCATTGGCAGCCCGCAATTCCTGATTCCAGACCTTGTTCTACAGTTGGAAGTTCTGAAAGCTCCCGGAAAGACAGGTCACACACCAGCTTATCATTCCCACATGGGTGCTCAAAATTGGAAGAGGAAGTGGATGCAGAGGCCCAGGAGGCTGGGGAGGCAGCTTTAAATCTAGACCTCACCCGGGAGCCACAGTCTATGTCTTAGAGTCCTCGATAAGGTAGCCTGGGGCTCATGGTTTGGGAAGAGCTGAAGAGAGAGCAGAAGGAAAGAACAGGTTCTCAGGGACTCCTTCCCATCTCTGCTCCTCCTCTCCCGGTGAGACCTGGCCAGGAGAGCGGCACTGAGCCTGACCCTCCACCCCTGCCCACCCCCAGCCCAGTCCGGGAGCAGAGACCCTAGTTTAGCAGATGAGCAGGCGTTTTCTCTTGCATGTTCCCAAAGAATCAGATGGAACCTGAGAGACACAGGATCCAGACAGAGTTTAATAAGTTGAGAAGCATCCTGGACAAAGAGGAGCAGCGACAGTTGAAAAAGCTGGAGGAGGAAGAGAGGAAGGGGCTGAGTATTTTAGAAGAAGCTGAGAATGAGCTGGTCCGGCAGAGCCAGTCACTGAGGGAGCTCATCTCCGATCTGGAGCTTCGGTGTCAGGGGTCAGCGGTGGAGCTGCTGCAGGTAAGGTTCGTGAGGAGCCCCCAGTCTGAGAGTCATGGCAAAGGGAGACCAACATTCCTTCCCTTCATGCATAGGATTCATGACCTGGTAGGGGCAAGAAAAAGATTTATTTGGCCCTGGTGCGCCTCTTGCCTATTAAAACTGTGTGGAGGTCATGGGTAAAGCATAGGATGATGAAAATACAAATGCTTGGGGACTGTCTCATTTTTATTTATTAAATACAAAGTGTAGTCCAAAAGTTTATTTGTTACTGTGGAGATCTATGATACGCACTGATGTTCTAGAGCAACATTTCTGAATCTCAACACTACTGATACTTTGAGCTGGAAATTCGTTGCCATGAGGGGCTGACGTACCTTGTAGGATGTTTGGCAAGCCTCCTTGGCCTCCACATACTGGATGGATGTCAGTAGTATCTCCCCTCAGCTGTGACAACCCAGAATCTTCCAGATATTGTCAGATGTCCCTGTGGGGTAGGTTCATAATCCTCTCTCCCCCTGTTGGGATTCACTGGCCATGTGGTACCTGTTGTCTCTGAGGCTGTGTTGGGATTTGTCGGGTACCCCAGCTTAGTCACAGACAAACACACCAGGCTCAAGTACTTAGAGATTCTGTATGTCATCATCATTCCTTCTTTGCTTCCACTCTCTCTTGGGCGGAATCATTTAACATGTAATAGAAGTATAAACAGGTCTTTTTAAGGCACAAAAAAAGCTGGGCTCTGGGATTTGGGTGTACACATGCGTGCATGTGTGTGCACTAGGAGGGTGCGGGGTGTCAAATTTGGACAGATTTGATGCAGGAGCTTGAACAGAAGTTGAAATCTTTTCAGGTGTTTTCTATGTAGAGTGAATGGTGTGACTGATGGTGGAGACAGGATGTATTTTGTAACATTCTGGAAACTTCAGGCTATGCCTTACTTCTTGCTTTCCTCTTGCTCTCCCTTTGTTGGTAGAATAATCACTTCTTTACTTATTCTTGGGCCCTGGCATTGGGGTCATGGAGAAGCTACACTCTACCTATTGGGGCTTTTCTCACGTGTTGCTTCTGGTTTCCCATCTTCGTTTTATTCCTCTTGCCCTTTTTCTTCAGCTTGGGTGTTGGGTTACCCTAACGCTTCTCCCTGCCCCATTCTAGCCCCTCCACAGATTTTTCAAGCTGTAAAAATCGCTCCATAAGTTCAGAGAGATCATCTGTTTGTATGATTTCACCCCGGTCCCTGTTGAGACCCTCACACCTGTTCATATGACTGCCAAGTGGATCTTTTAACTTGAGTACTGTTTCACAGTCAGGTTTTCTAGAGCTCACCCAGCACACTATCTTCCTCCTCTTCTCTGTATCTGTGTGACTTTGTTGCTCATTAAGATTTGATAACGAGTGGAAGTCTGCAGCTCTCAAGTTTCAGTGTGACCTTTGAGAATAAAGCTAATGCAAGAGAAGGAGCCAAGAAGTGGCACCCAGATTTGGCCATTTGAGTTCCTCCCTACAGCCATGCCTTAAGGCTGATGCATCCTGGATATTCAGTGTCAATTGACACATCTACCCACTTTGCTGCTTTCTGTACTCAAGCCATTTGAGCTGTGTTTCTGTCAAATGCCTCTGAAAATAGCCCTAACACAGAGGAAATAGTTATTCCTGTGTTACATAGATCAAGCCTTTTCTTCAGTTGGTGTGGTGTATAGAACAGAAGTCAGGGAGACCAAGGGGGAGGCCATGAGGTAGTTTTGCTCCAGGGAGGCTGGCGGTGGCAGTAATGACAGTGAAGAGCAGGTGGCTAAAAGATGGGGACTGGCTTTGTTTGAGATGGGACATCACGGTGAATAGAAGGTAGTTTTTAGGTTCACACTTTGTCTGAATTTAGTGATTAAATGGATGGTGGCAGCACTGAGGGAGATTAAAGGAAAGAGACCTCACAGTTGGGGGAAAAGTAAGGTTTTTTGTTTTGTTTTATGTTGTTTTTTAAATGTCTTGATTTTGTGGTGCCTGTGGCTCATTTGCTGGCATATGTGAGAGAGATCTGAGCAGATGGACAGATTTGGGAATCACGAACATGGGTGTGTTGAAATCAAGAAAACTGGATGAAGTCAGCAAGGGTAGCATAAACGGTGAGAAGAGGTGAAGTTTGAGAAATAACCACTTTTAAGGCTCTTGAATCCTCGCAACATCTCATCTTTGAGAATGGCAGCCTCTCAAAGACAGAAATTATGACTTAATCAAGTGGGATTCTCTAGTGCTAATAGATGATGCACATATACACACTCTGTCATCAAAATAAAGGTACTAATGAATGAGTTCAGTCATTTCCCAGCATCTCTATGTAGGGTCTCAGGGACAGTCTACTCTGAGTTCTTATTCTATTTTGTGGCCTCCATTTTGGGTCCATCTTTATTCCCATCATACCATGGGGTGGTGGGGTTGGAATAAGGAACATGGATGAGGCCTATTACTTAATGACTTAACATTTCTCTTTCCTTCCTAGGATGTGAGTGATGTCATGAAAAGGTATGTTTAGGAGAGAATACAGGGTGGTTCCCTTGGGTTGACAAAAGATTCCTATACCCATAGAGTTATCTTATGGTCGGTGGAAAAGGAAAGAAGAAAAATCACAAGGCAGGGAAGGTTTAGGACTGTGATGTCATAAGTTGCTCATCTTGAGAATTTTTGGGTTCCCTGAAATGGAATTACCTAGTCTCTATGGTAAGAGAATTTGGGGTAATTTTGTGGGGGGGATGGTCACAAATTGGTAACAGTAGTGTTCTTAAGAATAAAATTTGCAGTATCGCTAACTCCTGTAGTATCCCATGATGCGACCCTTTGCTACAAAACTACCTGTTTCCAGCCCTGATTCTAGGAGCTTTTAGTATTTTATTGGGGAATTTTCCCATCTGTCTTTCCCAAGGTCCAAGAATCAGTGCCTCGGTCATTTGCTTTCAATTTCCCTTTCTCTCTTGGCTTTAGAAGAGTCCTGCCTTCCACCTATTTTTCCTCAGATGTCCCATTTTTCTCAGTTCCAGTAAAAACATAGACATGAGGTCTTGAGAAGATTGGTTTTGGTCCTGGAACAAAACATGTTCTCTTCTCTGTCCCATACTCTAAAATCTCATCCATCAAGGTGATCTCTGAGGTTCCCCACACACCTGGGACCTTTAAGCTTCTCACAGACACATGAAATATGGAGACTTTTGTCACTTCTGAAGTGTTCACTCATGGTTTGGAGGTGAAGATGTCTCCTTTCTCCAACTGGCATGATATTCCCAGAGACAGTGCCTCCTCAAACACTGTTCTGGAGGCCTTTGTCCCTAGGCCTCTGGCAGATCTTAAGGCCTAACTCACTGTTCAGAAGGAAGCCCTTTACTCAGTACTCTCAGAGCCCCAACAAGCAGGTTCCTGGTGTTTTCCCTGTCAACACACACATCTCCAGCCCCTTACACTAGACCCTTAAGATGGCACTGACTGTAAGTATTTTGTATCTTTCTTAGAGTTAGCAAAAGATTTCCCAGCGATTGTTTAATTTTATATAATCTTAGGATGTAGAGAGAGAGAAGGGGAAATGGTATTTTACAAAAACGAAACAACCCTTTGCAGGATTAGATCTTATCAAAGTTTGCACAGATGGTGAGAAGCTAGTTTCTAGTCTAGGTCTTCTGGTCCCAGTGCCAGAGCTCCTTGCAGGAGGATTCTAATTTTCTTCAAGAAAGGATGCTGAAGTTCTCCCAGGGGCTTGTTCAATGAGGAGATGGATGTTGGAGAAACCCAAGGCCAGCAATGTAGGACATTCATAAGGTCTGTTCTCTCTAGAAGTGAGTTCTGGACCCTAAAGAAGCCAGAAGCTCTCCCTACTAAGCTGAAGAGTATGTTTCGAGTTCCAGATCTGAAAAGGATGCTGCGAGTGTTCAGAGGTGAGGAGATTCAGGGGACAGCTTTTTGGAGGTGGAATTATTGTAGCATAAGCAATAAATAGAATAGAGTATAGAGTTGGTGTTTGAGAATAGTGGCGCAGAGAGGACAGGGAGAGAGGGACATTCAGTGCTGAAGAAGATGCAGTTCATACTTAAGGGGGAGCAAGATGGTAACTTGCATCCTTATAGAATTCCCTACCTCACCCCTCGACCAAGCAGCCCTGATCTATGTCCATTCTGTACAACGTAATTGACTCTATTTATCGTTACAGAACTGACAGATGTCCAGAGCTATTGGGGTAAGTAGCAACCATGGCATCTTTGAGCTGGCATGTTCTTATCCTACCTCATATGCTCCCCCCTAGACATACCACACACACTATGTTACAGGGTGTTAATACCATCCTCCTCTGTGTTTCCTCTTCTCAGTGTCTTAAGACCCTTGTACCCATTGTCATCCGCTGATTTTGTACCTTTTCCCACAGTGGACGTGACTCTGAATCCACACACAGCTAACTTAAATCTTGTCATGTCTAAAAACCGAAGACAGGTGAGATTTGTGGGTGCCAAGCTGTCTGGGTCTTACCTGGAAGAGCATTATGACTGTGGTATTCTGGGCTCTCAGGTCTTTTCCTCTGGGAAACATTACTGGGAGGTGGATGTGACTAAGAAGACTGACTGGATCCTAGGGGTATGCAGTAATTCAGTTGACTCTACGTACTGTTTCAACCAGTTTACGAACAATCGGAATGTTTACTCCAGATACCAACCTCAGAGTGGCTACTGGGTGATTGGGCTGCATCGTAAACATGAATATAGAGCCTATGAGGAGTCTTCCACTTCCCTGCTCCTCTCCATGATGGTGCCCCCTCGCCGTGTTGGGGTTTTCTTAGACTATGAGGCCGGCACTGTCTCCTTTTATAATGTCACGAACCATGGCTTTCCCATCTACACCTTCTCTAAATATTACTTTCCTACCACCCTTTCTCCATATTTTAATCCTTGCAACTGTGTAGTCCCAATCACCCTGCGTCGGCCAAGCCCTTGAACATTCCTCTGTCTGCATCCACTTCTGAGCAGGATCCTTCACTCTGAGATTCATCCGTACCTCAGTCTCTCCTTTCTGAACTTCCATTTTCTCGCATTCTTATATCCTTCCCTTCAGACATTGGCTCGGCGCCAGAATATACCCAGAGGTGATAGTGAACATCCCTAAGTAATTACAGATCTTGGGATGGGTTGGGGGGGTCGCTTTCAACATGTTACCATTAAGCATGATATTTGACAGAGTTTTTTGTTGTTGTTGCTGATTCATGGGAGCAAATTCAGCAAGTTCTTTTCTATTAATTTGCTATACCTTTTTGTACTGAATGAAAAATTAAATTTCAGCAGATAGTATCTATAATTATTGAGATAATCCTGTGTCATTTTTATTCTGTAACTGGAGTACAGTGATTTGTTTCCATTTTTAAGTGTAACACCAAGCCCTGGAATAAATCACGGTTCTTCATATGCAATATTGGATTTGTTTTTGCTAATGCATTGTTTAAGTTTCATTTCTATCTCCATTTATGAAAAAAAATTGACCTGCATTGTAACATTGTTGTCAGGTTTTATAAAATGCAATAAATAAGCAAAGAAATTACTGTATTTCTGTATAAGTACATATAGGATAGAGTGCTAAAAAGCATTATACACGTTAACTTTGGTGGATTTAAATTCAAAGAAAGAAATTTTAACTTCTGTTTTCACTGCAACCTTCATGGATTTAAAAATTTAAGGGTAGTAATTGAAAATTTAAGACAAATCTCCCAAATTCACTGAAGTAGATAAAGGGGAGAAGAAAATGATCAATCCAATACAGATTTTTCTCCCAGGATGGGAGGGAAACGTACAAAGAAAATATAAAGTGGTTTTAGGAAGAGAACAAATTTTTCGGGCTTCACGGCCTATCTTTATGCTCAAATGTGAACGCCTTGTGGGTGAGCTGCTGTGACTTTGCTAGAGGTGGTATATGCTTTTGAGCCAGCTCTAGAAGAAATTAGGAGGTGGATGTGAGTGTGGAAACAAATATCAAGGAGTCGACTAGAGCTGCTGTCCAGTGGTAGCCAAGAGCTACCAGTGGCTATTGAGTACTTCAGATGTGACGAGTCTGAATTGAAGTGTGCTTTATGTATAAAATGCACACCTGACTTTGAAGACTTAATTTTAAAAAACAATGTAAAATATCTTCTAGCTTTTCTGTTGTAGATTGCAGTGATAATATTTTGCATATTCTGGATTAAAAAATACATATTAACTTCACCAGTTTCATTTTGCTTTTTAGATACTAGAAAATTTAAAATTACATGTGGCTTGGTGCGCCTGGGTGGCTCAGTGGGTTAAAGCCTCTGCCTTCGGCTCCGGTCATGATCTTAGGGTCCTGGGATCGAGCCCCACATCGGGCTCTCTTCTCAGAAGGGAGTCTGCTTCCTTTCCTCTCTCTCTGCCTGCCTTTCTGCCTACTTGCGATCTCTGTCTTTCAAAAAAAAATAAAAATCTTTTAAAAAAAAATTACATGTGGCTTATATTGTCTTTCTATTGGACAGCTCTTTCTGTAATGCAATCTCTATCCCTACCAGGGCCCCAGTGTGGGCAGAGAAAAGATCTCAACATATTTAGAAATTTATGAGGTAGAAGATCATAGAAAGGGATCATGGCCAGAGAAAATGATTCTGCCTAGTCCAGTCCCTATCTTTAGCCCTCAGTCTGTTGGACATTTGATGTTCCTTCATGGTTTGAGGAAATAGTAACTAGTTCATCTTCAGGGCTCAGCTCTGGTGTCTGTGGGGACATGAAGTACAGGTTACAGTAAAAACCCCATACTGGTTTGCTCTAGGGCAGAATTCTCTTTGGGAGATGAAATTTGTGGGAAACCAGAGGCCAAATGCACTCTTCATCCTGATTTGCCCTTCAGCCGATGAATGGATAAAGAAGATACGGTCCATATATACAATGGAGTATTATGCCTCCATCAGAAAGGATGAATACCCAACATTTATATCAGAGGGGGAGACAAACCATGCATTTCAATTAGAACTATGAAAGGAGATAGAGCAGGCAACTCATTGCCCACAGAGCTGGTGGGGGTCTGAGGATGAGGGATGGTAGAATCTGCCTGAGTAATTGCTCCCTGCCACTTACTTCTCATGTAATAAGTTCCAGGTAAAAAGCGAGTTAGGCCAGCTGTCCTCTGCCAGTGGAGGTGTTCAGTGAATGGCCTAAACAGGAAGGAAAGACAAAAGTACTTGCTGGGATTGTGTAGGTGAGATCTGGGGAAGGTTGTCCAATGAGATTTGGAGGCATGAATTTGTAGCCCTGACTCTCCTGGGGGGTCTGGGCAGAGGCATAGTGGCCTTGACATTTTGGTTTTAATGCAATAGACTAACCTGCTATGAAAAGTAAACCCAAGAATAATGGATCAAATAAAAAAAATTCTTATAAAAATCAAACATGAGTGTATTTAGTGCTGTGTGGCACTGTTCCATGTGGGTTTTATGCACCAAGCTTTCTTCCATCTGAGTCTGCCATCCCCAAAGACAGTATTGTCTTAAGCAACAAGCCTGCAGAAGGGTAAAATAACCTGGGGAGACAGTTTGGTTCTTAAATTGCTCTCTTAAATATGGGATTCATAATTTCTGCTCACTTTCTATTCTGAGAATAGCCACAGGGCCATACCTACCTGCAAGGAAAATTGTAGAACTGTCTAGCCATATGCAATTATGTACAATCAAGTTTCAAGGAAGGGCAAGTGCAGATTTTTGTGGAGATCTAGTAGTCTGTTACATGGACTACAAGAAGCACCTGGAAATTTGGGCAATTACTCTTTCTCATAGAAGACCCAGAACCTTAGCTTTTTTTTTTTTGGAACTATGTTTATTCCATCCTGTAGCCTAAAACTGTGAAAGAAAGGGGAAGAGATGAGATGTTTTGCTGTCATACACATGGGCATGGACTAAGTAACAACCATCTTTTTAAATTAAAGGCCAACCTAAAATCAAATAGTAAATAAGTTAAAGGAGACAGAACAAAAGGAATGGAACTGGTGGAGAGTGTATCAGGATTTTCAGGAGGTTGGAAGACAACCAAATTTGAAATGTATGCTCTGCTCTGATTGGATGGACCCCTAAACAGATTGCAAATGGGTTTTGTCTCTTGTCACTTCCAGGAAAGATTTTGCAGAGATTGAAGTGAGATCTCATGAGAGCTGAGCTGAAGAGGTTGTGCCTGTGGACATACACAAAGAGATGAAATATTCAAAAGGAACTACAGGAACAAACATGGATGGATAGAATAATTTACTTGAAATAGGTGTCCATTTAGTTACTGAATAATGAAGTTAGAGGGAAAAGAAATAGATGTTAAATAATCACAAGAAGTTGAATATCAATAAATTATTGAAATGTTTAACGAAAGAAAATAAGAGGTCAAACTTCTCTGCCTTCCCTTAAGTTATTAATGTGATAATTCCATATTACAGGTAGAACCTCTGTTCACCAATAACAGTACAATGGTTGATAGGAGGACAAACCTACAACATTAGAAAAACTTATAGAAGTAATACCGAGAGATGAAAATGTGATGGCCTGAAGATCTCAGGGGCAGCTATTAATGCCAGGAAGCTCAGAAGTAGAACCACCTTTTTAATATCTCTCCCTGTGACCCACATACACGGGCTGCATATTTATGGCTTTTTAAAACTGCACATCCCTCCACAATACCATCCCTCAATGAGGGTTGCACATGTGTTATTTCCAATAAATGAATTGTTAACATTAGTGCACCAAATTTCCACTCGAAAGGGAATTAATAAGTATTCTAAAATTTGTATGGAACCAGAAAAGATCCCAAATAGCCAAGGTAGTATTGAAAAAGAAAGCCAAAGCAGGAGGCGTCCCAGTTCAACTTCAAGCTGTATGACAAATCATCAAGATAGCATGGTTATGGCACAAAAACAGACATAGATAAGTAAGACAGACTAGAGAACCCAGAAATGGACCCTCAACTCTGTGGGCAACTAATCTTCGACAAAGCAGGAAAGAATATCCAATGGAAAAAGACAGTCTCTTCAACAAAAAGTGTTGAGAAAACGGGACAGCCACATACAGAAGAATGAAACTGGACCACTTTTGTATGCCATACAAAAAATGAATTAAAAATGGATGAAGGATGGTGATTTGAAGGGGCGCCTGGGTGGCTCAGTTAAGCGGCTGCCTCGGGCTCAGGTTGTGATGCTGGGGTCCTGGGATCCAGCCCTGCATGGGGCTCCCTGGTCAGGGGGGAGCCTGCTTCTTCCTTTCCCTCTGCCTCTCCCCCACAGCTTGTGCTCACTCTCTCTCTCCAAAATTAATAAATAAACCTTCAAAAAAAAAAAAATAGTGATGCGAAGGGGCACATGCACCCCAGTGTTTGTAGCAGCAATGTACACAATAGCCAAAATATGGAAAGAGCCCAGATGTCCATCGATGGATCAATGAATAAAGAAGATGTCGTGTAAATGAAGTGGGAAAGCAGGGTTCTTGTCTCACAGTTGAAGAATGAATCTTGTGGACAATGGAGAGTGAGTAAAGCAACCTTTTATAAAGCAAGGATACAGAGGGTCCCAACAGTGTTGCCACTGAGAGCTTTTAGGGTTGGTCTTTCACAGAAAGCTAACCAAGGAACTTAAATCTTTTTGGCTTCTCTACTGGCAGCACCATTGATTCACCATTGATTAAGGACTAGTGATAAAACATCTTTAATGACTTACTCTTTTTAGGGTCTGGTTATTTTCTGTTGACCACAGTAGACGGTTGTAAGAAAGAATTACTCCTCAGAGACCTGGGGTGGGTGGTCTGGAGAGTTCCCTTATCTCTTGTTTTCTTACATTTCCACATTGTTTGGGATTTCTGTGAGCTTTACATGGAGCCCAGCTTTCTCTCTCTCCCAACCCAGCCCCGCCTCTTTCTCATATATATACGATGGGGATGGGGTAATTGAGTGATGGGCATTAAGGAGGCCACTTGATGTAATGAGCACTGGGTGTTATAGCAAATGATGAATCACACAAGTATACCCCTGAAATTAATAATACCTTATATGTTAACTGACTTAATTTAAATAAAAAA
Source organism: Meles meles (assembly GCF_922984935.1). NCBI lineage: Eukaryota > Metazoa > Chordata > Mammalia > Carnivora > Mustelidae > Meles > Meles meles. The sequence continues at coordinate 56,909,428 of NC_060073.1, read as the reverse complement.
AAATCAATATATGTTTAGAACATTAATTACAAAAAATATATTCCTTAATTATTTGGAAAAACTTGAACTTAAATACATACTGTATTAAGTAAGCCATTTAAACGTTGGCATTTTTGATAATAATGTTTTAATATTTACATGAGAATACTGACATTTTGTCTTAATCTATTTACGCTACCTTTATGAGCCAAAGTTGTTAGATGGCTGTCATCAAAAAAACAAAAGAACAACAAAGTAACTCACAGGAAATTGTAAATGTTGGAAGAAATGTAACCCCTGGGCACTGCTGGTAGGAAGGTAAAATGGTGCAGGTGTTATAAAAAACAGTATGGTGGTTCTTCGAAAAATTAATAATAGATTTACCATATGATTCATCAAATCCATGCTGGGTATATATATCCAAAAGAATTGAAAACAGGGTCTCAAAGATCTATTTGTGTACCTGTGTTCACAGCAGCATTATTTGTAATGGGCAAAAGGTGGAAGCAAACTAAGGGTAATCAATGGATGAATGGATAAACATGATGTGGTTGCAATACTGTAATTTATAAGAAATATATGTATCTGGTCACCCAGAGGCCCAAAACCCAGTCCTCATACATATTGGGTCTTCATTTGAGGTTCCTGCCTCACAGCTCTTTCTAACCCTTGGAATTTCCTGTGATAAGGGCAACAAAGGTATATTTGTTATGTTAATAAAGGTGACATTAGGACTCCACCCAGGAGCAAGGGCTGGTTAGCCTATGGACCAGTTTGTGATTAAGGGATTGGAATTTTCGGTTCTGGAAGGGAGAAGGGCTGGAAGTTAAATCACTTAGTAAGTTTGGGATTTCTGTGAGCTTAGTCAATCCTATGAATGAAGCCTCCATAAAACCCCAAAGACTAGAACCTTGGCGCTTCCAGGTTGGTGAAACTGTGGAGATGTAAGCAGAGTGGTGCACTCAGAAAGCGTGGCTGTGCCTTGCCCTTTCTCTATACTTCACCCTCTGCATCTTTCCCATCTGGCTGTTGACTTGATCCTTAAGCTGTTAAATGTGTTTCCTTGCCATTTGTGGGCCACCCTAGCAAATTCAAGGACCCAAAAGAGGAGGCTGCATGAGTCAGAAGCCAGGGTAACAGCCTGGGGCTTGCACCCGGCATCAGATATGGGGGAGGGGCAGTCTTGTAGGGCTGAACAGTTACTCTGTGGAATCTGACATTATTTCTAGGAAGGTAGTGTCAGAATTGAATTGAATTCTTGGACACCCTGGTGGGGGCCTAGAATTGCTTGGTGTTGTGTGGAGGATCTCCCCCATGTTAGAACTAGGTCTGGGAATGCTTAAATGAGTGGTATATACATATAATAGGTAATTGAGCCTTCAAAAGGAAGGAAATTCTGACATATGCTACAACATGGATGCATCTTTAGGACATTATGATAAGTGAAATAAGCCAGTCACAAGACAAAGAGTGTATGATTCCAGTTATATGAGACCTTTAGAATAGTCACATTGATAGTGACGAAGAGTAGAATTACGTTTGCCAGTGGCGGGAGGACAGGGGAAATTGATAGTTATTTTATGAGTATAGAGTTTCGGTTTTGCAAAATGAAAAGTTCTGAAGTTTGATTGCACAACAGTGTGAACATGCTTAACACGACTGAATAGTACACTGAAAAATGATCAAAATGGTAATTTTTATGATTACACACACACACACACACACACACAGATATATATATATATATATATTTTTTTTTTTTGGGGGAGGGATAGAGAGTAGGGGTACAGAGTGAGGGGCAGAGGGAGAGAGAATCCCAAGCAGGCTCCATGGCCAGTGCAGAGCCCAATGTGGGGCTTGATCTCACAACACTGAGATCATGACCTGAGCCAAAATCAAGAGTTGAATGTTTAACCAACTAGGCCACCCAGAAGTGACATGTTATACGTATTTACTACAATTAAAATTTATTAAAAATGTAAAAATAATAATTATGAATTGGGTAGGTAAAAATATGATTTTATCATAAACTGACATATTTTGCATATATTGCATATATTGCAGAAAATATGTTTGAAATATAATAACTATTATAAATCTCCATAAAAGATTGTTTGTGAATATTAAAAAATATATAGAAAAGAGCAAAGAAAAAATAAATTAAACCATACTAACAACAGCTGTCCATTTTATGGATTTCATTATTTCTTATTTTATAGTGAAAATTTCATGATTTTATATGATTTAAAAAGAAAAATATTATAAGCATCTTAATGTAATACCTATTCTGTTAGATGATTAATAGACTAATGGAGCAATATATATTGAGAACCTCCTGTTGATTGGACATGTTGGGGAGGAAGAATTTCTTCTACCCTTCAAAGTCCTAGCTGGACTAAGAACCAAATTGACATGAGACAGATTAACAGGACAAAATCAAACTTAATAGCAGTAGTGTAGATATGGGGAATCCACACAGACGTGGAAATCCCAGACAGTGAGGCAACATGAAGCTTATTATGAACTAAGGAGAGAGGTAAGGGTCTGAGGATACAAAGGAGAGAAAGACCATTAGCAAGTAGGTGAAAGGAGGAGTTTGGCAAACAGGTTGTCCTTTATGCAGATAAGATTCTTAGGTAAAGAGGAAACTCTCTGTTAACAGCTCTCCTAGTACAAGCTGGCTGTTGAAGGAGGGTAAAGAGTTTTTCCTGAATCTGCTGGGTTTTGGTTGCTTTTTACTCAAAATAATACTCATGACAAAGTGACTTATCTTGAAGCAGCCTGCTCTTGTTCCCTACAAACACAACAATAAAAACTAATTACAATGATGTGTGAGAAATGCTTTTTAAAAGAGTGTACTTGGGGGTACCTGGGGGGCTCAGTCGTTAAGCATCTGCCTTGAGCTCAGGTCATGATCCTAGGGTCCTGGGATCGAGCCACAAATCAGATTCCCTGATCTACAGGAAGCCTGCTTCCCTCTCCTACTACCCCTGCTTGTGTTCCCTCTCTTGCTGTGTCTCTCTCTCTGTCAAATAAGTAAATAAAGTCTTTAGAAAAAAAAAAAAAGAGTGTACTTGGCTAAATTATACATGGGTAAATTATAAATGTCTGCAGAAGTTCGTATGCTTGTCTTGGTAATATGTCCACTTTATATTGTTAAGTGAGGAAAATGTGTTCCAGAACAGTGAATAGTAGTATTTGGTACATTTTAAAGGCAAATGTGTATCTAGATAGAACACATACAACACAGGAAATATTTAGTAATATTATCTGAAATGATAGTAGTGTATATCTCTACATTGAAAAAAATAATGATTTTTATAAACACTTTATTTGGACTCTTGTCAAATTGTTCTACATTTACCTACTTTACTAAAAAATACACTTTTAAAAAAGAGGAGTGTGAACATGTTGTTTTCTCATCAAGACAGTATGATTTTATAATGCTACATTGGGAAAATGATTTATAACATGCTCTACGAAGGAGCTCAGATTTTAGATGGTTGCAGTCTGAGTACAGGTTCATCCATCAGTCAAAGAAACAGAATATTCCTGGCAGAAGAAAATCAATGAGGATACAGACACAGAAGTAGTAGAAGCACATGGCATGACTAAGGAGGGGTGAATGATGAATTATGCACTGTGTCTGAGGAACAGTTATGAAAGATGAAATGAGAAATATTGCTGGAAAAGTAACCTGCAGCAAAATGCCTAACTAGCTGAAGTGGGAATTCTTGAGAAACTTCCCTATGAATTGAATAGTGAGAGTTTCCCAAATCCCTTTCCCTGGCATCATCTAACACCAATCAAACTTTCTAAAACCACCAAACTGTCCCTGACTGTGGGATCACCAGGCTTCAGGGTATCCAAGCACCTTAAAAATTATACTCAGTGACTGAAGTCATATTTCTATCCTTCAGATAAAGGTTATTCATTCAATCATATTTCATTCAATAAATATCGTGTGCCTACCTTATGCCAAGAACAGGTCAGGTTTATGCTATGAAGAAGCAACTATAGCAAAACCCTTCCCTTTATGGCAGCTGGTGTGCTTCTGTTGTCCTCCATGTGATCTCTCTCCACCTCGTCTCTTAGTCATTTGTCTAGCCTGAGCTTTTTAACTGGCTGCTGGCTTCCAAGAGGGCAAAATGGAAGTTGCAAGGTCCGTATGCCCTGGAATTCACAGATCATTTCAACCCTATTTTACTGGTCAAAATGAGTCCTAAGGTCATCCCAGATTCAAGGGGATGGGGAACAAACTGCACATCATGACACCGGGAATTGGCTTATGCATGCTGCAGAGGAAAGAATTACTGTCAGCCATTTTTGCAGAGGGGCAGTCACACTAGATAAATTATCAGTGACAAATGGTCAAAAGCTTGATAACAGGGATGCCTGTGTGGCTCAATCATTAAGCATCTGCGGTTGGTCCAGGTTATGATCCCAGGGTTCTGGGATCGAGTCTTGAATTGGGCTCCTTGCTCAGTGGGGAGCCTGCTTCTCCCATAGCCTGTCATTCCCCCTGCTTGTGCTCTCTCTCTGACAAATAAATAAATAAAATCTTAAAAAAAATCATTATTCATGATTCTAAAATTTGCAACTTATTAAAATCCAGGGGATGAATATAACTTCAACTTAAGTCTTTATGAGGAACAAAACTTTACAGATAGAAATCATTAGTACATATTTTTTGTATTTATATTCCCTTTGAAAATGAGTTAACATTCATTAAATAGGCCTCTAGGAAGGCTAGATTAGGGGGAAAAGGCTTTCCAGGAGAGAAGATTATCAAGAGGAGAGGAAGGGAAATGGGAAATAGTTTGAGAGAGCCAGCCTATTTGGGAAGAAGGTGAGGCTGGTGGAGACTGGCTCTGTTCCTGGAGCCCTAGTGGAAGTGTTCCCTCCACCGTTCCACAAGAGAGGATAAACAGCCCAACTCCAGACCTACAATCTGAATTTTATTATGGAGCTATGCCACCTGCTCTAGGGAGTCAGCCCAAGCCTGGTGAGTGAATTAGACATCTGAGGGTAGGGAGGTTTCTGGATCAAGGTAAGGACTGGGCTGGTGTTCTGTCCCCAAGAGACCAGAGGTGACAGGACTCTTGGAGCTATTGATGCATGTGGACAAAATGGTAAAGACCAGAGGGGCAAATCTGATTGGTTCTAGTAGATGTGGAAAGTGAGATCTGGGAGGGGAGCTGAGGATATATGGGCCGGATGGAAGCTCCTGACAAGTGGCAAATCAGGAGAAGCCGTCCTGTCGGTGGCAGATGCCCTAATAATTATACACTAGAGATGAGCAAACAGAAAATGCATTTGCTTAGACCACAGACTCCTGGAAAACCATGCAAGGAGCCCTGACAATGGCAGCAAGCTGGCCACCTGCCCCAAGCCAGATGTTAGAAGTGACTCTGGGGAAGGAGCCAGAGCATCTCTGCAGGTGTGAGAACTAGGAGCCAATTTTCCTTCCCAGAAAGAAAGAAATCAAGGCAGCAAGAGAGGGAGCTGGAGTGGAAGAAATGTTAGCAAGCGTAAGATTTTTCTTGGCCCCTGAGCTAGATATTTTAAGATACCCCTTCATCGAATATCTTCAGAAACCCTGGGAAGAAGGTACTTTATTATTGGCTCCATTTCTTCTTCATTCTGGAGAAAACTAGATGAGATTTGACTATCTTCTTGGGAGGTGCCCTCTGAGCCACACCTGGAATATTTTGCTAATCCTGTCTGTGTACATACCCACCACTCTCTCAATCCATAAGCACAGTTAGGACGGATGCCTGAAATACAGCCCACGCTCCAAACAAGCTTCCTGAATGATTAAGCTAATGAATGAAGGAAAGTTTGCTAGGGAGAAATGGTAAAATTACATGGTAGTTTCTAGCAGAAGAATCTTCCAAATATCAAGTATTGCACACCCTCCCCCAGAAATAATGCCTTTTCCCCCCTCAACTTTCTGTCATTTCTTATTATTTTTTAATTCTTTTTAAATTTTTAAGTGTCCTTTACACCCAATACAGGGCTCAAACCTACAACCTCAAGATCAAAAGTTGAACTATCTGCCGACTGGTCCCCCAATTTCAGTCATTTCTAAGCTTAGCTCCCCAGGGTGTGAACATTGAGACACAGAAGTCCTGACTGTTACCTCTGAAAGTTCTCGTGATCATCTTCCCAAGTGAGCAAAATGTATGTGATGAAGTCCAAGAGATTTCAAACTCATTCCATCAATTATTGTTGTGAAATTTGGCAAGTGATTCATATTCTCTGAGTCTTTCTTTAGGTGTGAAATGGAGATAATGAAAATATCAATTTCCTAGTTTGGAGGTCTGCTCGCTACATGATGCTACATGCAATGTGGATACTATAGTTCCTGGAAAAACAATGACTAGTAAATATTAGTTTAATTCCTCTCTGACTGTATTACATTCAGATCCATTCTGTTCCTAGAACACAACTTACTTTTTAAGCATCCAGTTTCTCAGTCAATTACTAGTCTAATAAATCTTCAAGACAGGTAATGGCTGCCCCCTGGGTAAAGGGTGAGGTCTAAGTATGAAGTTATGATCAAAGCTCTTCACTGCCTCCCCTCCCTGCCTTTCAAGCATTGCCTATGCACCTGTCACCCTATGCTGGAAATGTTTCATGAACATTCATGCAGGGATCTGTATATTTACCTTTTCTTATGCTGCCTCTCTTCTGATAAATTACTCAATTTCAAGCATCTTTTACACTCTTCCTAGTCATGCATGAATTTCTCTGTTTATGTATAATCCTCTGTTCGAAAGTGAAATACATGTAGTAATGTTTCTGACTTTGGTTAGCTGGAGGTGAGTATAATTGGCTGTCACTCACTGAGGCACAGACCATATCCTTCATCTTTGCATATTTTCTATTTGCATGTTCCAAGAAGATGAAGAGTGTGAGATATGCCTAAAGCTCTAATATTCACAAATAATATTAGAATAATTCCCCTTAAGAACATATTAAAAAGAATATGTATTTTTAGGGCTCCTGAATGGCTCAGTGAGTTAAGCATCTACCTTCAGCTCAGGTCATGATCTCAGGGTCCTGAGATTGAGCCCTGTGTCAGGTTCCCTGCTCCTGAGTCTGTTTTTCCCTCTCCCTTTGCCCCTCCCCCTGCTCATGCTTACTCACTCTCTCTCTATCTCAAATAAATAAATAAAACCTCTCTCTCTCTCTCTTTTTAAGAATAGGTATTTTGTAAACAGAAAGTAAGATCCCAGGCCATCCGCTCCAGGCATGACTGCCTTAAACCACACTGGTGTTAGCCACCCGGTCTTTCACTTACTGGGCATCCCTGGGCTAGAGGACCAGCACATGTGGATTTCCATCCCCTTCTTCATTTCCTATGTCGTCGCCCTGCTTGGGAACAGCCTGCTCATCTGCGTTATCCTCACAAGGCTCAGCCTCCGGGAGCCCATGTACCTCTTCCTCTGCATGCTGGCCGGAGCAGACCTTGTCCTTTCCACGTGCACCGTACCTCAGGCCTTGGCCATCTTCTGGTTCCATGCTGGGGAGATCTCCCTGGATCGCTGTATCACTCAGGTATTCTTTTTCTCTTCCACTTTTGTCTGTGAGTCAGGGATCTTGCTGGTGATGGCGTTTGACCGCTACATCGCCATATGCTATCCTCTGAGATACACTGCTATTCTTACACCTGCTCTGATTGGGAAAATTGGAGTGACTGTCTGTCTGAGAAGTTACGGTACAATTTTCCCCGTAATATTTCTTCTGAAAAGATTGACTTTCTGTCAAAATAATATTATTCCACACACCTATTGTGAACACATTGGTTTGGCCAAGTATGCTTGTAATGATATTCGTGTGAACATCTGGTATGGATTTTCCATTCTAATGTTAACAGTAGTTTTAGATGTTGTGTTGATTTTTGTTTCTTATGTGCTGATTCTCCATGCTGTCTTCCGCATCCCTTCTCGAGATGCTCGCCACAAAGCTCTCAACACATGTGGCTCCCACATCTGTGTCATTGTCCTCTTTTATGGGCCTGGGATCTTTACAACCCTTACTCAGAGGTTTGGACACCACATTCCTCCTCATACCCACATCTTGCTGGCTAATGTTTGCATGCTTGCCCCACCTGTGCTGAATCCTATCATTTATGGGATCAAGACCAAGCAAATCCAGGAGCAGGTGGTCCATGTGTTGTTTACAAAGCAGAAATCACTTTGGTTTAAAATCTGAGTTTTTGGACTCTCCAGCCATCAGTGAGGTGGTCTCTGGAAGTGGTGGGTGGGAGGGATCCGCTGAAATACTCGGAAATGGCTCAGTGAGTTCTGTCTGTGGGGCAAGTTCACCAGGGGGTTGCAGGACTTACTCCTTCATCGTCAAAACAACCTGAGCACAGCACTCCCATTGGAATGAGCAAGCCGGTTCCTGCAAAGACCCTGGGACAGGATGTTTTGATTTTCAGAAGTCTTATATCCTTAATGACTCTAACATGATCTTTAGAAATAGATGAATTGAGAGCTGTGCTCTGGACTGGGATTTTGTTCAGCTCTTCCTCAGTGAGCTTCCTCAAGCTCTGAGATGTCTTGTCTTGTGATGTCTCTAAACAATCATATACTCCTTAATGCCCTTCATTTTGGCTAATGACATTCTTAGAAACAGTGATTCCTATGTTTTATAGTTATCCCTATTACATTATAATTTATATCCTGTCAACATGCATGTCTGTAATAAGAGAATGTAAATGAATTGTGTGTTTTGTATTTGGCAGAACAACCTCTGAGGGGATTGAGGGAATGGACACTGGTCCCTCCTGTGGTTTCTGAGGGGTGATGTGTGCTGGGGGATGATGAGGAAGGGATCCTCCAATCTCAATGTCAGGCCATGTTCTTCAGTGATCCTGTCTTCATTGGGGCATTCAAGGATTTAGTGAGCTGACTCCTGATGTCCTTTATGGCAACACTGCCCATGTCACCTCCATCGGACACCAGGCCATTAAGGCCTCACCATTTCCAGATCATGCCACATTCTCCATGTCCCTGCTCTGCCTTGGGATAACCTCCATTGGCTTGTGGAAATGCCTGTTCCTCCTTCCACACCCACTTCTCACCTGGTCTCCCCTATGACATGCTCTCCAACCACAGCTCTCTAGTTGGTACATCCTCTCAGAAAAAGATCGCGTGCTGTCCATGTTTCGTTTTTAAATATGCATTTAATTAAAAATCTATGTCCTGGGTGCCTGGGTGGCTCAGGGGGTTAAAGCCTCTGCCTTCGGCTCAGGTCATGATCTCAGGGTCCTGGGATGGAGCCCCACATCGGGCTCTCTGCTCAGTAGGGAGCCTGCTTCCCTTCCTCTCTCTCTGCCTGCCTTTCTGCCTCCTTGTGATCTCTGTCAAATAAATAAAGCCTTAAAAAAAAAAAAACACTATGTCCCTTGTAGAAAATATTAGAAATTATGAAAAAAGACAAACATGACATGGAACTCATAACTCCATAAACGTACAGTCCCTGAGCAATTTTATTGTTAAAATTTTGTCTCCTGTGGTGACAGATCTGTATCTGTATACGTACATATCTTTATCTGCATCTGTATCTATATCTGTGTCTATATTTTTTTCTCCATCTGTATCTACCACTTGATTTACTTCTTTATCTACCTGGAAAATATTATATGATACATATATAAAATACTGATTGTACTAGCATATGGTTTGCAGCTACTTTTCCCTGGCAGTACTTGTTGACATTGTTTCTAATACATATGCATTTATATAATCAATTACTGTGTCTGCATAATATTTTACTGCAGGGTTTTACTGTATTTTATAAAACACTATTTTTTAAGCCTTTTTTGTGTGGCATTATGACTATATATTTACAACTTCAAAGCTCAATTCTATTTGCTGTTTAAGTATGTAGTTCAGATACATTTAGATAAATTATTTGTTAAGTATTATCTTTCAATATAAGGTGCAAATACTCAGTGTAAGACAGCTGGAAAACAACAAATGTATAGGGAAAATCCCTAGTCAGGAGAAAACCACTGGTAACATTTTAGTATATTGCCTTATATTCATTGTTCTTTGCATATATTTTTTTAAACATTTTAAATTTTATTAGACATTTAAAGTGTTCTGTTTTTAACTATGCATTTTAGTGTACTTTTCTTTCTTTACATTTTTTTAAAGATTTTATTTATTTATTTGACAGAGAGTGAAGTCACAAGCAGGCAGAGAGGCAGGCAGAGAGAGAGGAAGCAGGATCCCTGCTGAGCAGAAAGCCCCACATGGGACTCGATCCCATGACCCTGAGATCATGACCGGAGCTGAAGGCAGAGGCTTAACCCACTAAGCCACCCAGGCGTCCTATTTTTTTTTTTTTTTTTTGAGTGTAGTTGACACACAATGTTAGATTAGGTTTGGGTGTGGAACATAGTGATTGCACAAGTCTAGACACTGTTCTGCATTCACCACAAGTACTGCAATAAACACTGGGTGCATGTATCTTTTTGAATTAGTATTTTCATTTTCTTTGGGTAAATACCCAGTAGTGCAATTGTCGGGTCATAGGGTAGTTCTCTTTTTATTTTTTATTTTCATTCTTTAAGCCTTTTTAAAAATTTTTATTTTTTTGAGAGATATACAGAGACAGAGCACAAGCAGAGGGAAGGCAGAGGGAGAGGAAGAAGCAGACTCCCCGCTGAGCTGAGAGCCCGACATGGGGCTCATTCCTAGGACTGGAAATTGTGATCTGAGCCAAAGGCAGATGCCCAACCATATAAGCCACCCAGACACCCCAGGTTAGTTCTATTTTTAATCTTTTGAGGAACCTCCGTACTGTTTTTCACAGTGGCTGCAGCAGTTTGCATTCCCACCAACAGTGCATGAGTGTTTCTTTTTCACCACATCCTCGCCAACAGGTTGTTTTTTGTGTTTTTGATTTTAGTCATTCTGTTCAACTTTTTTCTTATATAACATTGGAAGTAATGACTTTCATGTTCTTTGCATGTTGGAACTAAAACTGCAAGTCTCTGATATTCTTCTCTAATTCTCAGTAGTTCTCTTTCACTAGAAACTCTTACTCTCTTTGCCCAGCTAAGTGTCCATTTTTGAGTTTGCTTGTTCACATTTTGACCGACAGTGGCAGAGGAAGGTTCCAGAGTGCTAGGATGGGTGCCCTGAGCAGCCATGTAGGTGGGTGGGTCAGCATTGCCCTTTGCTTAGAGAGCCTCGCTCTTTCACATCAGGAATGAGGTAAGGCCTGTTCTGTGCCTCCAGCAACAGAGGTCAAATGGTGTCGCCATACTTGGCAATATCCCCCGTTCTTCTGGCATTTTCACTGCGGGTTATCCCTTACCAACTTCTGAACTGACACAAATAGAAGTAATGAGCTGCTTGACCAAGTTTTTTCTGGTCCAGTCCCTTCCTTGTCAGGAATTTTTCAGTCCCCCTGCTCCCAGCGGATGACTTTTGCTGAGGGAGGGGATATCAAACAGACACACCCAGTCTCTCTGCACGTGGACACACACCTTTATCTCCAGCACTCATCCGTGGAAACTGACAGCAATCAGCTTATCTATTTCCTTTGGACCCTTGAATACCAGTCAGTTTATCAGCACAATGCAGCACTGGCTCTTGAATTATTGACAAAAACTCTCCAGGGACAGTCAGGTCTTTCATTCTTTGAAATTCCCAATTCCCCAGTTCAAGATGAGAAAGTGGTTACAGAGGAAAAAAAAAAAAAAAGACTTGAAATAGCGAACCCCAGCAAAAAGATCTGCAAGCTAAGGATCATGCTCTTTTCCACAGAGCCCTCAGCCCTAGAAATGGCCCCCTCTGCTGACAAGACCAGGAAGCCTGCAGTTGCTTCCAGTTTTTCCATTTTCAGGGAAAGACCAGAGAAGGGATCCGAATTTAAAAAAAAAAAAAAAAAAAAAAAAAAAATCGTGTGGATTCTCACCACCCAGGAATCAGTTTTAGGACTTTCTCCTCATTATTTCTGAAAGTGTATGTGACAGGAATGCCATCTCTTATCTCTGGGGCCTTAGGACGACGCCGGGCCATAGTTAGAGATGACATATCCACCATGAAAATTTGGGGGGATTCAGGAGAAACTCAGGGCATAAAGAACCTTCAGTCTGCAGGACTGGTTAGTGAGCAAGCAGCAGTATCTAGAGCCACCACCAGAGGGCGATCAGAAGTTTCTCAACCCTGGGAATCTGAGCTCGTCACTGGAATACACCTAGGATCTGTGCTCATTTATGTGAGATTATGATCTTCCCTTTGTTTGAGGACGACGCTGGGCAATCTCTTGATACTGATTGTACCCCAGATCTGTTTTGGCTTTGTTAATCTCAGGACCCTCAACCTTTCCCCCTCTGTAATGTCTCTCCCAAGCTGTGCACCTTCCCACTGGCTCCTGATGATGACAAACACCACCGAGGCAAATCAGCCGATCTAGGAAATACACCAGCAAGTCCTCCGCCGCAGATAAGAACGGGATCAGGCCCCATCCAATCCCCAGTTAAAGGATCTTTCCAGAGGCTCTGGGTGGTTCAGTGGGTTAAAGCCTCCACCTTCAGCCCTGGTCATGATCCCAGGACGCCCTGGGGCTCTCCACTTAGCAGGGAGCCTGCTTCCTCTTCTCTCTCTGCCTGCATCTCTGCCTACTTGTGGTCTCTGTCTGTCAAATAAATAAAATCTAAAAAAAAAAAAAAAAAAGATCTTTCCAGCACACTTTTGGGAGCGTTCCTTGAAGAAGGAGCCTATAATCAGTTGGCTGCAGAAGGCCCCTGATCATCAAGATTCAGAAAATTTAAAACAGAGCATGATTCGATATGTTACCAGGTGTTTGGGGTGTAATTCCCCCTTCTTAATTTTTTGAAGTTGGCATTTTTTTTTTAAGATTTTATTTATTTGACAGAGAGAGATCACAAGTCGGCAGAGAGGCAGGCAGAGAGAGAGGAGGAAGCAGGCTCTCTGCAGAGCAGAGCGCTGGATGCGGGGCTCTATCCCAGGACCCTGAGACATGACCTAAGCTGAAGGCAGTGGCTTAACCCACTGAGCCACCCAGGCGGCCCGAAGCTAGCATTTTTTTACCTTGAGCACATTCCACGATACCTTGACCCTGAGGGTTGTAGGGAATTCCTGTTTGTAATGTGACCTGAAGAGCAGCACAGAAGGACAAAAAGGCCTTACTAGCATAGGCAGGGGCATTATCCATTTTAATAATTTTCGGAAAACCTGAAATAGAAAAGGCATAGAGGCAATGAGCAATTGCATGCTTAGTTGCTTCTCCCATTCCGGCTGAAGCAACAGGGAAATAAGAATAAGTGTTGGTAATAACATGGACATAAGATTGTTTATCAAAAGGGGCACCTGGGTGGCTCAGTGGGTTAAAGCCTCTGCCCTCGGCTCTGGTCATGATCCCAGGGTCCTGGGATAGAGCCCCGCATCGGGCTCTCTGCTCAGCAGGGAACCTGCTTCTTCCTCTCTCTCTGCCTGCCTCTCTGCCTACTTGTAATCTCTTTCTGTCAAATAAATAAATAAAATCTTAAAAAAAAAAGATTGTTTATCAAAAGACGGAACCTGAGCAACATCCATCTGCTAAAGGTGACCTTAACAAACCGGGAGTGTTAATGCTAAAGGACGGAACAGGGAGAAAGTCAGGGCAAGCAGGACAGGACTTTATGATCTGACGAGCAGCCTCTCCAGTGAGAGAGAATTGTTTGTGAAGAGGGGAAGCATTTTGATGATGAATAACATGAGACTAAATGGCCTGATCGACCTGTACAATTGTGAGGAAAGGTGCATGCATGGTCCTATTGGCTTTTGAGCTTCCACACACCAAGGAACTTGGGTGTAAAGTGAATGAGCTTTAATGTGACTGATGAAACAGGGAGCAGAGTGAGTTCGATTAAGTTTTTGCAAGCTTAAAATTGTTGCAGGAGAGTAGCGTTGAGGGTAGAGCCAAAAGTTGCAATTTCAATAGTCACAAGAACAGTGAGCATGTATTTACTATCTGTATATAAATTGAAGGGGTGGGGTGCCTGGGTGGCTCAGTTGGTTAAAGCCTTTGCCTTTGGCTCAGGTCATGATCTCAGGGTCCTGGGATCAAGTCCCGCATTGGGCTGTCTGCTCCAGCGGAGAGCCTCCTCCCCCCTCTCTCTCTGCTCGCCTCTCTGCCTACTTGTGATCTCTCTCTCTGTCAAATAAATAAATAAAATCTTTTAAAAAAAAAAATTGAAGAGGTGAGAGGAAACATGGGTGACGCCCATTATAACTGCATGTAGTTCCCTCAGTTATGCTGATGAGAGAGAGACCTGTTGGTCATCAGTTACTACGTTACTACAGCAGCAGTACCTGAAGCGGATCCCTCCGTAAAGATGGTGCATGTGCCACGAATTGGCTGAGAGTGAGTAACCTTGGGGAATACAAACTGCGTAGTCAAAGTGAAATGAATTGACCAGTCAGAAGGTTAATGGGAAGAAATCTGTCCAAGAAAATCAGCCAAAGTAATTCTGGAATCGGAGAGATAAAATTGCCTGAGCCACAAATTTTCAACGGAAAGTAGGGCTGTTTGCCATCCCTTGAGGGAGATCTTTCCACTGATAGTGTACCATGGGAGTGTAAAAGCTAATCGTTTCTGATCTGAGGGGTACAAAGGCTTGGTAAAGATACAGTCCTTCAAGTCTAGAACAACAGGGTGAAAATGTAAAGGGGGAAATAATAACAATATGGTTAGGAGCATGGGCCATGACCTTAATTTCACCAGTATAATCAGAGTCAATGACTCCAGGGAGAACAAAAAAATCCCTTCATGGTCAGGCTGCTGCTTCCTAAAGGCAAACTAACAGTATCAGAAGGAGGTGATCCAAAAATTCCAGTAGGTATGGCTTGGGGACCTATTTTAGGGGTTAATACGAAGTGAGAGGAGGCACTGAGGTACAGTCCTCAGCTTCCTTTGGTAGCCCAGGACAACTGGGATATTCGGGCTGGGGGGGGCGGGGCGGGGGGGGGGGGATCTGTGGTGGATACACAGACATCACTCTCACTGTTTGACAGGGCAGGGGCCAGCCCGGAGTTCCTTTCCTGGGAGTTCAAATCCCTCTGCATTATACTTAAATTTACATTTATTTGCCCAATGTTTCCCTCACTAAGGAGGAGGGCTGGGTTGGGTCTCTTGCGTGCCAGCAGCAAGTGCTACTCCCTGCATATAAGACGGTCCAATATCAGCACACAACCTGATATAATCTCACAAATCACCCGCTTTCTATAGGAACATCTAGCAGTCTGGCAAGCAGCATCAGCATTTTTATAGGCCAATTGTTTTACTAAGATCACGCCTGCTTCTCCATCCACTACCAAACAATCAACAGCCTCCAAGAGGCGAGAAACAAAATCCTAATAAGGTTCCTCGCATCCCTTTCTAATTTTACTCAATTCCTCCATCTTTCCGCCAGAGTCAGGCAGTCGCCTCCATGCTTGTGTGGTGAGGCGATTAATTTGGTCATTAAGCAGCAGCTGAATACATGAGCTGCGAATCTGTAGGTGCATGTTGACCCTCTCCTACCTACCTAGCAAAAGTTAGATTATTTAAAAAAAAAAAAAAAGTTATATTATGTAGGCAATTCCATTCAGCTTGCTCGGAATCTCCTCGGAACAATCTGATTTGTATAACAAATAGTCTCCCAGACAGAGGCAGGCACAGCAAAGCATCACCCATCTTTAGGAGGAATAGCCTCAGTAGCAGAGCTATCCACTAAAGTTAAAGTAAAAAGACCTCTAGGGCCGTGCTTGCACCAAATGGTCTTTAATTCTTCAAGAGTCTTCAAAGGTAGTGGTTGATGCTCTTGAATGACCTGACCTTGAGCATGGACAGTCTCCACGACTGGGAAGCAGCTAAAGCCTGTGGTCTCCTCCCCACATCCCTGTGCCTGCAAAGTGCCCATGGTAAAGGAGACTGGACTGGAGTTTTGAGACAAGATCCAGCCCACTGTACACGAAGAGGAGGAGGCCATGAAGGGCAAGCCAGTGCCAGGGCGGCAGGAGGGTGTAGAGGGAGCAGCAGTAAAGGCTAATTTAGAAAAGGTAGCAAAAGCCTCACTGAGGTCCTCCTTATCCTCCTCCGCAGTATCAGAGGGAGGAGGTGATTCCCTTCCCTTTTCATACTTTCCTTCCATCCTCTAATTCTCTTTTGTATTCCTCTGGCGGAGGCTCATCCTTTAGCGTGGAGGGGTCCATTTCAGCCTCTGCGTAAGTCTTGACCCGCGCATCCATAGGCCCATTGTGCTTTCCATGCTTTGGACCAAGACACTCACGGACCAGCCTCCACAAGGGGAAGGTGTCTACTGGCACGTGCAAGGGGCCACGAACAGTATAAATGAGCTCGCAAAAACAATGCCCAGCCTTTTCTCAAGTAGATGAATTAACTGTGCCCTCCTCTGGAAACTAGGGACTGTTATGCCTGAGTTTTCATGTCTGAGAGACCCCAAGGAGCCAAGCACCGATGCAATCACACAAGGGTTTATTTGACAAGCTTAAGCTTGGGCCCAAGTATACCCAACACAGCGGAGTAGGGACTTGGACCCCGAGGTGACATGCTTAAGCTTGGGTCCAAGTATACCTGATGCAGCAGTGTAGGGACCCCAAAACAGATTACAGTCACAGTTTTTAAAGGCAGAGTAGGGGTGGACTCTCGGTGGCCACGGGCGGGTGAGGACAAAGGGGATTAGGGATGGCGTAAGTCTCTAAGGAATTTTGGAAGCAAGTTCTCCAGGACCTTGAGGGGCTAGCTATTGTTGGGAGAAAGGTTATTTATTACCAATAACAAAAATCTTCTCATGAGACCCTTTTTTTTTTTAAAGATTTTATTTATTTATTTGACAGAGAGAGATCACAAGTAGGCAGAGAGGCAGGCAGAGAGAGTGAGAGGAAAGCAGGCTCCCTGCCGAGCAGAGAGCCTGATGCGGGACTCGATCCCAGGACCCTGAGATCATGACCTGAGCCGAAGGCAGCGGCTTAAACCACTGAGCCACCCAGGCGCCCCATCATGAGACCCTTTAGATGTATATCCGTGGGCCATATACTTGGGAATGATTCTCAACACTATCTTGGAGGTTTAGAGATAAAGGAATTGTTAAAGTAGACTTACAAGATCCTGGTCAGACCTGTTGGCATTGGGGTTGGTCAGGCTAGGATTGTCCTTAGCAAAATCTCAAGGTGAGGGCAGTTAAGTCCCCAGGGGAGAGCCACTCTGTCTGTTTCAAGGGCTTGTCAATAGGTGAGGAATTTTAATAATTTTCTTCTGCCTCTGTGTCCCATATCAGCTAAACTTGAGGTGGGATGGCCTTAATTTTCTCGGCCTCCACAGGACAAACATCCTGGACATATTGTGAAAAATGTTCAGTTGTGGAGTGTGGACGCGACAGCCCTGAGCCTTACGCATAGATTTTAACATTTGTACTAGAAGCTCTCTCTCCTTGGAGCCTAACTGTCCCATAATTTATTTCTCCTGACTAAACATCTCCCCACAATAAGAACATACTGCCCGCTCCTTTCTGCCCGTGGATGCCGCCGAGTAAGCATCGTTAAAGTCTCCCCTCCCACCACCGTCATGTCTAAGTCAGAGTCTCCCAAAGAGCCTGAACAGCTGCGGAAGCTCTTCATTGGAGGTCTGAGCTTTGAAACAACCGATGAGAGTCTGAGGAGCCATTTTGAGCCATGGGGAACACTTATGGACTGTGTGGTCATGAGAGATCCAAACACCAAGCGCTCCAGAGGCTTTGGGTTTGTCCCATATGCCACTGTGGAGGAGGTGGATGCAGCCATGAATGCAAGGCCACACAAGGTGGATGGAAGAGTTGTGGAACCAAAGAGGGCTGTCTCAAGAGAAGGTTCTCAAAGACCTGGTGCCCACTTAACTGTGAAAAAGATTTTTGTTGGTGGCATTAAAGAAGACACTGAAGAACATCATCTAAGAGATGATTTCGAACAGTATGGGAAAATTGAAGTGATTGAGATCATGACTGACCAAGGCAGTGGCAAAAAGAGGGGTTTTGCTTTTGTAACATTTGATGACTATGATTCTGTAGACGAGACTGTCATTCAAAAATACCATACTGTGAATGGCCACAACTGTGAAGTAAGGAAAGCGCTCTCTAAGCAAGAGATGGCTAGTGCTTCATCCAGCCAAAGAGGTCTAAGTGGTTCTGGAAACTTTGGTGGTGGTCATGGAGGTGGTTTTGGTGGGAATGACAACTTTGGTCGCGGAGGAAACTTCAGTGGTCGAGGTGGCTTTGGTGGCAGTCGAGGTGGTGGTGGATATGGTGGCAGTGGGGATGGCTAGAACGGATTTGGTAATGATGGAAGCAGCTTTGGAGGTGGCGGAAGCTATAATGATTTTGGCAATTACAACAATCAATCCTCAAATTTTGGACCCATGAAAGGAGGCAATTTTGGAGGCAGAAGCTCTGGTCCTTATGGTGGTGGAGGCCAATACTTCGCCAAACCACGAAACCAAGGTGGCTATGGTGGTTCCAGCAGCAGCAGTAGCTACGGCAGTGGCAGAAGGTTTTAATTACTGCCAGGAAACAAAGCTTAGCAGGAGAGGAGAGCCAGAGAAGTGACAGGGAAGCTACAGGTTACAACAGATTTGTGAACTCAGCCAAGCACAGTGGTGGCAGGGCCTCGCTGCTACAAAGAAGACATGTTTTAGACAAACTCATGTGTATGGGCAAAAAAAACTCGAGGACTGTATTTGTGACTAATTGTATAACAGGTTATTTTAGTTTCTGTTCTGTGGAAAGTGTAAAGCATTCCAACAAAGGGTTTTAATGTAGATTTTTTTTGCACCCATGCTGTTGATTGCTAAATGTAATAGTCTGATCATGACGCTGAATAAATGTGTCTTTAAAAAAAAAAAAAAAGAACATACTGCCAGCGCATGGGGAGTTCCTTCACCTCTTCACTTTCACTTTAAAGGCGTTTTCTCCTTTGTGGGCACCTGTTGGAGCGCCACTTGTCGTGAACCAGCGTGAGAAGTCCAAGGGAAGACCGAGAGAGAGACGGGTGGGGAATTAAGAAAGACAAGTCAGAAAGCTGGGATCAGGAGGTCTCCATAGGCTGGTAGCCCAGTGGAGTCCCAACATACATGAGAGTCTTTATTTTATAGTTCAATAACAAGAATGTTTATCAAGGAACTTGAGGTCAGACGACCACAAGTTCCACACGGCTGCCTTGCTTCAAAACAAAAGAGTTTATTCGAGCATATTTACAGAGGGACTCAAGGACCCTGTCAGCTTGACCCAGAGCGCTTATGTAAGCCAAAGCAAATAGTGAATTACCTGCAGGCATTTGCTGAGCTAGCCCTTGGCAAAACTCCCTTGACTGCAAGGACCCTGTCAGCTTGCCGTCAGTTCCTCACATATACCAAACTTGCTTGTCCTTCCTTTCAGGCCATTCTTGTCTCCTGGAAGCATAGCTCAGCTGACAGTGACATGCCAGAGAAACTCTTGATACCCTAAGAGGAGTTTCCAAAAATGCCATTTTCTTCTATGTTTAATATATTACATGTTGGTAGATGGTTGTTAAGGAAATAATAAAAAGATGGCAAAGTCATTGCATGGTTTCAAGCCCACTGAATTCATAGAGAAATCAGGTATAAGGAAAATGGGGAGAAAAAAGTGAATAACATATTAGTGATGAAAATTGGATGTTAATCACACAGAAGTGATGGACAGTGCTGAGGTAATTTACACACCCAAACTAATGATTTACACACCTAACCTAACAAAACTAATGACTTGTTATCTGAGTGATGTAAATTACCAATATTGAATTAAGGATAAGCAAGCCCAAATGGGCAATTATTGACTCCTTAAAAGTGGTCAAAGCATATGTCTAAATAGAATAGATACAGAAATTTTTTATGGGAAAGTTGTTAAAATTTCAAAGCATTGTTTTGTCTTTCTGCTAGGGGCTTGCCCTTGGGCCCCAAGAGTGAGCCAGGTGACGAAGTAGAGCAGAAAGAACAATGGTACCTTGGAAAGCAATTCCAGAGGTGGTGCTTTTTATGTAACCTGCTCTCCAGGAGCCCAGGAGACTAGGACTTCCTTGCTGAGTACAACATAGAAAATTAATCCATCAATTTATTCTCCTCATGTGCTCTTCATGGAGGCACAATGTGCTGGGATCATCTTGCACCCAGAAAAGGTGGGGACTCCTGACAGGGACACCCCTGTTCAAAATGACTTCCCATCAAGTGTGGTGTCAAAGGTTATTTCAATTTCAAAGCAGTCCTTCCTTTCCCAGGCCCCAAAGGCATAATTCACCATTCCAGGCCAGTGGTTCTCAACCTGACACTCAAATAAGAATCACTTGGAGATACTATATCAAAATAAAAGGCTTCTGCACAGTGAAAGAAACAATAAACAAAACTAAAAGACAGTCTAGGGAATGGGAGAAGA
Source organism: Meles meles (assembly GCF_922984935.1). Taxonomy (NCBI): domain Eukaryota; kingdom Metazoa; phylum Chordata; class Mammalia; order Carnivora; family Mustelidae; genus Meles; species Meles meles. The sequence continues at coordinate 56,889,000 of NC_060073.1, read as the reverse complement.
TACTTGCAAATGACATATCTGACAAAGGGTTACTATCCAAAATCTGTAAAGAACTTATAAAACTCAACACCCCCAAAAAACAGATATCTAACTAAAGAATGGGCAGGAGGCATGAACGGACTTTTCTCCAAAGAAGACCTACAAATGGCCAAAAGACACATGAAAAGGTGTCCATCATCACTTACTGTCAAGGAAATGCAAATCACAACTACAATGAGATATCACCTCACACCTGTCAGACTGCCAAAAATCAACAAGAAACAACAGATGTTGCTGAGATGTGGAGAAAAAGGAACACTTGTGCATTGTTGTTGGGAATGCAAACTGCTGCAGCCACTCTGGGAAACGGAATTGAGTTTCCGCAAAAAGTTAAAAATATAACTACCTTATGATCAAGGAATCACATTATTGGGTATTTACCCAAAGAATACAAAAATGCTAATTCAAAGGGATATATGCACTCCCTTATTTACAGAGACATTATTTACAATAGCCAAATTATGAAAGCAGCTCAAGTACCCATCAAATGATGAATGGATAAAGAAGAGGTAATATATATCTACAATGGAATATTATTCAGCCATAAAAATAATAAAATCTTGCCATTTGCAATGATGTGGGTGGAGCTAGAGACTATAATGCTAAGCAAAATAAGTGAGAGAGACAAATGCCATCTGATTTCACTCATGTGGAATTTAAGAAGGAAAACAAATGAGCAAAGAAAAAAGCAAAGAGATGAAACTGCCCCTCAGAACAATGTATTACTTAAAATATAACCCCTGGAAGATGTTACTAGTTACCAAGCACATTTAGATACAGCTTTAAGAAAAACACATACTGGCAACAGGTCTTTGTGGGAGAGGCTGATATATACATACGACCTTGAAGCTGAGCCACAGGGAAGCCGCCTGCTTCCCTTTTCCGTTATCTCCCCTTTCTCCTCCCAAAAGCGCCTGTTGTTAGATGAATCCCTTGAATGTTCTTGTTTAACTATAAACTTACCCTCTTTCTTGTTTGTCCGCAAGACCCGTGACTAATGTTTGACCTTCATCGACTCTCGTGCGGCAGTCTTTTCTACTGTTGTCCCCTGCTTCTTTTCTCTTGCTGCTGACTTGTTTGTGCCTCATTCTTCTCCCATTCACCGTTTGCCGACAGGAAGCGGCAAAGAGAGAGAGAAACCAAGAAACGGACTCTTAACTATGGAGGGCAAACTGATGGTTACCAGAGGGGAGATGGGTGGGGTACAGGTAAAACAGGTGCTGGGGATTAAGGAGTGCACTTGTGGGGCACCTGGGTGGCTCAGTTGGTTGAGCAACTGCCTTCAGCTCAGGATATGATCCCGGAGTTTCAGGATGGAGTCCTGGCATCAGGCTCCCTGCTCAGCAGGGGTCTGCTTCTTCCTCTGCCCCTCCCCCTGCTCGTGTGCTCTTTCTCTCCATTTTCTCCCTTTCTCTCAAAATCCTAAAGGGGTGCACTTGGGATTGAGCACTGGGTGATGTATGGAAGTGTTGAATCACTGTATTGTACACCTGAGACTAACAGTATACTGTATGTTAACTAACCGGAATTAAAATAAAAAACTTAAAAAGCCAAAGTTTTATATCTGTGTGACTACTGCACAAATAGGAATTAGAAAATGATACTCCAAAAAGTTGTCTTGGTCCTTTGTAGCCAGCTCTTCCAACACCTCCTTCCCTGGTCTGCCCAACTCCTGGCTATTTCCTAGGGTGTGGTGATGTACTCTTTGGAGGCAAATGGAAGGGGGGACCTGAGGGGATATTTAAAATTGGTAGGCTGAACTGATGGCCTGTGCACAACCATAAAATGGGAGGAGACTCTTGGTGCCTAGCTGGCGCAGGAAGCAGAGAGGATTAAAACAGCCTCTCAACCTCAGCACCCAGTGCTGATCAGGGAGCAGGAGGCTGGCTGAGGACAAAACAAAAGCTGGCACCTTGCACCCCCTCTCCATCCACTCCCCTCGGTAATATGTGTAGCATTCCTCAGGCACCCCTGACCACCATAAAGGAGAAACAAATAGTTAACCTGCAGAGATCACTATCCTGCAAGACGGTAATCTCCCAACTATCTAGATGTTAATGGCTTGCCAAAAGACCTCAGGGATACTCCCGGCACTTTGTAGGCCCTCTTTAGCATATGAAAACTCCGTTGAAGCCTCCCTTTCCCTCACCTTCCCACAACCGCAGGGTACATAACCTGCCATTCCTCACAACCCGGGGCAGCAGCTCTTTCTGCCCGTGGGTCCTGTCCCCATGCTTTAATGAACCACCATTTTGCACCAAAGATGTCTCAAGAATTCTTTCTTGGTCATCGGCTCCAGATCTCAGCCCACGGAACTTCACCTAGGTTCTAGAACTTCATCAGCACCATGGACATGTTGCACCAGATCATCCTTTGCTGTGGGAGGTATCCTGCAGAGTGGTTAGCTGTACCCCTGGCCTCTAGCCACTAGATGGCAGTAGCATAACCTAGGTAGGACAACCAAATCTATCCTCATGCTTTGCCAAATGCCCTTGGGATGAGCCCGCCCTCCCCCAGTTGTAAACTACTGAGCTGAAGCATTTCTTTTCCAGTGGCCCTGTAAGGTCAGCTGCTCATTGGGTCCAGAAGCTCCTTCCCCTTTCATTTTCCTTTCAACGCTGAAGATTTCAGTTTCATTTCCCCCGCAGTGGCTCAGGAGGAGTGGCTTCAGGCCGACCCAGTGGCCTGTTCGGTGAGGAAATGCTGACCGCACCTGCCCTGGCTTTTCTTCACCACTAAATCAGGAGCCAAGACTAATCTGCAGGGCTTCAAGGTACGTGGGGAGGTTAGTGGGGGGCAGGCCGTGCAAGACGCCAGAAGGAAGGTACCATGTGAAGGTATGTGAGTTTAGTGTGTGGCCCAGTCTCAGTCTGAAGGGAAGAAGAGTCAGTATGTGGACTTTCTGTTCTGAGTGCAGAGTCCTCATTCTGGAGATGGATGGCCTGGGGATGTTGTTTCTTTCCTGGAGGGGCCCGCCCTTCTCCAGGCTGCATCCGCCCTCATCCCCTCCTGTTCTATAGTTTGAATTGTCTACATCACGGGGGAGAACTAGAATCCCTCTCCTCTGTCGCGCTCTCTTCCCCTTTCTCAAAGATGAACAGAAAGTATCTTCTGTTCTGCCCAGCTCTTCCTGCTTGAAGAAAAGCCAGTAGAAGAGGTCCCTGTGTTCTAAATGTTTGAAAACCCAGGCTCGTAGAATGGAGCACCAGACAAATGGAGTTTGGGAGGCAAGCATGGCAGGGTTCATGTTGAAGCTGATTCTCTCATTCCCTGCCCCCTGCCTGGAACCAACTGAAGGGTTATCTGCGGCCTTCCCGAGAGGTCTCCTCAGCTGCCGGCCTGTAGGGTGATGTGCCTGCCACCTGCTTCTGTGGCCCCCTTTCACCCTGTGTCCTTCCGAGTGTCAGTCTCAGGGGTCTCCCTGCACATCCCTGCATAGGTCCCTGGCTTCTTGCTTGCAGGAGGCTTGGCATTCCTCCTCTACAAAGACACTATTGCAAGGTTACCTCAGTTCCTTAATATTTTTCTTCATGCAGAGGTAATGAACAGGAGCTGATTATTCCTTGGAAGGAGCCCAGAGATCCAGTGGCCTTGGATGAGAAATTTGCGTCATGACTGACAGTGATGACATTCCCATCTTGAGCTCTCTTGGGAGCAATGTTCACATTGATGGGTTGGTTACATACCTTCTGACACATGTACCTCCAGTACCCCTACTTTCCAGAAGTCTCTGTTGCTGTCTTCCTGGGGTCTATGCTTTACTCCTGGATAGGGTCCATTTCTGTGCAGATACTGATGTCCCCCAGGGTCCAACAGAAGGCCCAACACGTGGCATGAAATTTATTTATTTATTTAAACAATTGATTTATAGTAACTAAAGCTGCTGGTGTATAAAAAAATGCAACGAATATGCTTTCAACATTGAGTAAATGTTAAATACATATAGGAGCTCACAGTTGTGTTGGGGAGAGATTGTAAACAGACAAATAATTGATATGTATACAAGAAGGGGACTAATATTATGGGGTAACAGTTTTTAAGTGTCAAATGTAATGACTTGGTAAAGGCCTTGCAACTTAAGTCATTTTCCTGAAGGCATCCTCGTGAGGAGATACTTGAGTAGAATCTTAAGAATGTGAAGGATTTAAAGGCTTTAGCATGGGTTTCCTCCAAAGATTGAAAGGAGGCCCCACATTGGCTGGGGCAGAGTAGGCCAGGAGGAGGAGGAGCTGGCCTCGGGTTAGAGGCAGGAGGAGAAGGTGTGTCATGTGGCCCAGACTAGTGATGAGGACCGGCTCATGCTGGATGACCTGGATTTGAGCACAAGGGTGACAGGACTGGTGTCTGCTCTAAGGAGCACTCTAGTCAGCGATGTGAGAACGGCGATGGCCGCACACTGAGGAAGGGCAATGGTAGTTTCAGGGAGAACCATTTCCCAGAATTCACACAGGAGATGCAGGTGACTCCTGCCAGGGGGATGGCAGTGGAAATGGTTGGGATTGATTTGAAGAAACAACTCAGCATCTTCTGATGAACCAATGAGACCAGGAGCAATTTAATAAAAGTGATCCCATGTTATAAAGTGAGTTTTTTTTAAAAGACTTTAAAAATCACTACTTTCTAAAAACATATTCACCAGAGAGCTAGATGTCTTGGAGAGAGGGTCATGAACGGAGGTCTTGGGGGTGGAGAGGTGCAAATTTAGTCCTGGATTCTAAGGAGTTACTGAAGCAGGAATTCTATTCAGTATAGAGTTATGGGAAGGGGGAATTGCAGTATTTCTGCGTTCCCCAGGTCTCTCCATGTCAAAAACGGGTCCAACTTTCCCCACAGGCAGTTCCTGGCCCAGGAAACCATGAGAAGTGTCTAGGACCCTATCTGAAACTTCAGTGAACATCCTTCCCTCCATCCTGGAGACACTTTTATTTTACTGTGTGACCTGGGGAGAGGCAAAGAGTTGCATTATCAGAGTCCAGATGTTAGGAGAAGACTCCAGCATAGGATACGGTTATCTGACACTTGTGGCAGCCAGTTGACCTGGGACTCCAATCAGGCAGATACTACTTGTATTCTCTTCTTCTTTTCCTGATCACTGCTGGGCTCTTGGGTCACTCTTGGGCATTGGTGGGGGCACTGCCCCTGTGTGGGGGCTCTGGCTCCTTTGTATCTTCCTCCTCCTGTGGCAATGTGATGACAGTTGCTTTAACATCAACTTCTTGTAGCCCCACTGTGAACATACGGGGTTTATAACCTCATAGTAGAATACATGGTCCACTGCCCCGTAGACGTTACATGTTTCTCAGCATTGGTTGGATACTGAACAGAATGAAAGATAACAGAGAACCCCACGCCTATGGTTGGCTTATAGCTTCATTTGTAAGCAGGTATTTCAATATTATCATGTTGTATAAACCCCTGCTCTTGCCAGTCAATAAAGCCTAATCTGACTATAGTCACTGCGGCCAGGAGCTGACAGCATATGGCCTTTGGACAATTTTCAGTACCTGTACCGTTGGCTAGATCCCATTGATCAGCCCACTTTCAGCTTTATTTTTCAGCAGGTTCACTTCATGGATGATGGGAGAAGTGAGCATATTTCTAGACCTACATTCATCTCCATACAGCATTCATCATGCCCCTCTTTTCTCTTTTTAGAGCAAAGGGAAGATTATAGTTTATTACAAACCTTAGTTCTTTCTTTCATTATCAGACCTTTTCAGCTATGTTATCTTCCTAAGGTTTTATAACAAATTACAAATTAGAACCACAGGAGTTTATTCTCCCACAGTTCGGGAGACCAGAAGTCCAAAGTCAAGGTGTTGGCAGAGTGAGTTTCTTCTGTAGGTATACGGAGAGAGAATCTGTTCCACGTTTCTCTCCTGGCTTCTCGCAATCCTTGGCATTTCTTGCCTCCTTGCTGCATAGCTGCAGTCTCTGCTGCCATTGCTACGTAGCCTTTTTCCCTGTATATGGTGTGTCCTCTCCTCTTCTTTAAGGACTTTTCTCATTGGACGTAGAGCCTACCTATTCCAGCATTGCCTCATCTTAACTTGATTATGTCTGCAAAGACCTTATTTCCAAACAAGGTCACATTCACACAGGTGATGTCGATGTGGGGAATAGAGTTCAATCATTTAAAAGTCTTGAGGAGGATCATGATTTAATTGAAAACATTTAATGTTTTTAAACATTTAAAACAAGTATCATGACTAATATCTACTGAAAGCTTCCTTTTTATTTACTTTTTAATTTTTTTTCTGCTTCACAGTTCCTTGTCTATAAGTCTGAGAATCAGCAGCGTCTCCATGCTGTCACTGTGATACGCCTTCTGACCACCAGCAATAGTTTTAGGTTTGGTTTGCCACTCCCACTCCTGTGACTTAGCAGGGCAGAAACCAGTCAGGTTCACACAGCTCAGCTGGAGCATACAGGACAGGAGACTCAGCATGGCAGCATGGCTGCCTCATAAGAGCTCTCAGTGAAGGTCCATATGGTGTAGGAAATACTTCATCCCCTTCATCAGGTCATTTGTGAGAGAACGAGACCATGTGGTATGTATGAAACTAGCATAGCTTAGCGTGAGTCTTGGGCGAACAGACTGATCACCTTATAAAAGAGCCATGAGCATAGCTTCCAGGACCCTGTAGGTAAATATTTCATTACATGAGCCACAGTGCCCTTGTGGAAGCGGAGGTCTGTGCTTATAAACATAATAAAAATAAGACAAAGTGGTAGGAGAAGGTAATGTCAGTGTCCTTTTTATGGGAAGAAAGGACTTAAGCCTGATGATGACCCTCTGTTTCCATATGTCCAACCTAACTCCCAGGCCTGTCCCTTTTATCTTACCATCTCTGTCTGCCTCATCTACTCTCCATTCCCTGCAACAGCCTGTCCTACAAACTTCCGTCACTGATCCCTGCTCTTTGGAGAGAGACACTGTCTTCTACATTGTTTAGGAAGTGTCACATTTTTTGATCTCTGCTGGCACATTAATGCCAAAAGTCTAGCAGCTCTCTGCACACCAGCCATATGGGCATTTAAAAACCTGTGGAAGATGTTACGCCTTCCATCAACAGGGCATTCATGTATGTGACGACTTCTCTAAAATGTATTTTTCCTCTTCTTCATTCCATATCCTTTCCCACTACTTTTAGTTCAATCCTTACTTACTCAAGGAGGATATCTTTGATATTCTCCTGTTTGGCACATCATTAGTTCCCTTTAAACAGGGACCTCTGGGTGATAGTGTTTATCACACCTACCAGACCTCTGAAAAAGAATGCTGAGGACATTGTTTTCACCCTAATTCAACTTACTGAATGAAATAATCCTTATAAACTACTTCATTCAATTTACACATTTCACTAAAGTACTCTGTTTCTCAAGGACTTTTGTATAAAGAATAAATAGGTCAAAGTGATTTATAAATTGTAACTGGTTCTACAATTCTTAGTGGTAAAATTCATTCCCTATTGTGGCCTTGACTGTTTCTGTGAGTGTCTCTGGGAGTAAATATGAGGTAATGGAAGGGTCCTGTATGGGACAGGTAGCATGTGGAGGTAAGCTTTTCTTCTGTGGAAACTCTCAGTGGTACCAACATTACCTACTGGAGAACAGATAATTAATGGAACAAAAAGATGGAATGCTGTTAAAAAAGAGGTCTAATCACCTATGGAGAAATGAGGAGGTTCTTTTTTTTTTTTTTTTTTTTAAGATTTTATTTATTATTTGGCAGACAGTGAGAGAGGGAACACAAGCAAGGGGAGTGGGAGAGGGAGATGCAGGCTTCCCGTTGAGCAAGGAGCCAGACGCAGGGCATCTGCAGAAGGCATCCGCTTAACAACTGAGCCACCCAGCTGCCCCAAGGAGGTTCTTTGTATGTTCATCAAAGGTTGTGTTCCTGTGCCTTCCAACATTAAGGATACAGCAATGAATAAAAACAATGGGCCTGATCTATGTGTGGATTGTATTTTAGGCATAGGGTATTTAAGAAAAAGATAACATAAAGTGATAAAAAAGGATGGCAAATGTGTAGTGAATGATGTATTGGTAATTGTACTATAGATAAAATAATCATTAGGTCCTTCTGACAAAATGATACTTAAGGAGACTGTTGGATGAAGTATAAGAGGAAGTCACGCACAGATCAAAGGGTGGATCATTCCAGGCTTAAAGAAGAGCAGATGCGAAGCCTGGGACATTAACAGTTTACCCAGGCCACTGAATTTCTTTTTTTCCCCCCCACCCATCTTCTTTTTTTTGTCCTTCAGCATTTCGGTATTGGCCAGTCCTTAGTATCTGCACAGTTAGAATCTTTTTTATTTCTGTCGTTCTTACCTCATCCTCTTTCATCTGCCCACCATCCAGGAACGTTTAGGCAAGAAGAGCTACAGGACTAAGGACTGGAAGAAGCCAAAGGAGACTTAATATGGCTTTAAAAATCCTGAACATACAAGATGAGGTGTCCTGTTCCATCTGCCTGGAGCTTTTGACAGAGTCCCTGACTCTCGACTGTGGACACAGCTTCTGTCAAGCCTGCATCACTGTGAATACCACGGAGGCAGAGATCAGCCCAGGAGAGGAAAGCAGCTGTCCCGTGTGTGGTGTCAGATACTCACTTAGAAACTTATGTCCAAATCAGCCTTGGGTCAACATGATGGAGAGAATCAGAGAGTTCAGGTTGAACCCAGAGGAGAAGCTGAAGAGAAACCTCTGTGTGCGCCATGAAGAGAAACTCCTGCTCTTCTGTAAGGAGGATAGGAAGGTCATTTGCTGGGTTTGTGAGCGGTCTCAGGAGCACCGTGGTCACCACACGTTCCTTGTGGAGGAGGAAGTCAAGGAATGTCAGGTAGGGCCCAGGATGGAGGGAGGAAGAGAGGAGGATGGTACTTGGTGGGAAATCTCACCTTTCCACACCTTGGCACCACGGTACTGAATCCTGTAATCTCCTTCCATATTTGTCTCTTACACTATGCTCAGCTTCCAATGTGTGAAGGACATTTCTGCGTATTCTTTTCACTTACATAAAGGATGAGCCTTGGGGTGCCTGTATGGCTAAGTCAGTTAAGCCTCCAACTCTTGGTTTCAGCTTGACTTGTGATCTCAGGGTCATGAGATCCGGCCCCACATGGGGCTCCCTGCTCAGTGGGTAGTCTTCTTCCCCTTTCTCTCTTCCTCTGTCCCTTCCCTCACCCCCATTCTCTCTCTCTAAAATAAACAAATAAATCTTAAAAAAAAAAAAAAAAAAGGATGAGCCTGGAGTCTTGAGCCTACTCTTGGTCAAGAGTGAGAGATTTTCCTTTTTTTTTTTTCCCCTTTTGTTATGGGGGTAGAGAGCTTGGCTCTCATTTTTCCCCTCAGCAGGATGGTTGCTCTTCAACATTGTGGATTGGATTTGGAAAGAGTGTCACTAAGAGTATAGGATTTTTCTCATGACATCAGAGTCAGTCCTCTTTGAAAAAAGAGAACTAGGCTACTCTTGGTGAGGGATGGTGACACCCGGGAACAAAGGATGTATCATCCTTAGCTTTTCTTCTGTATCATAGATTCTAATCACAATTTCTGTAAACTGTCTCTTCAGGGATCAGCCTGATTTCTTCCCCATTTATTCTTTGCTGAGAAAGCTCATAGAGTGATGATGAGTCCTGATATGAGTTATTTGATGTGACTTCTTTTTCATAGGAGAAGCTCCAGGCAGCTCTGGAGAGGCTGAGGAAAGAGCAGCAAAAAGCTGAGAAGTTGGAAGCTGACATCAGAGAAGAGAGGACTTCCTGGAAGGTAGGAAGAGACTCTTCTCAGGGGTTTTTGACACAGGAATCTTGGCAGGATCTTCAGTCCAAATCACAAGGAAGCCCCTTCCTCTTTGCTGCCTTACACAGAATGCATCCAGAAGCCATTTGATTAGTTTTCCTCTTTGTCCTGTCTCTGTTACATAGAGGACTAGAGAGTGGACATGTTATAAGCACACACAAGTATTTGGAACTGGGAATAAAGATAGACTCTCCGTGAGGAAGGATGGAAAAATCTGTCCTCCATTCCTCTTTTCCATTGAGTCTCTGAACCTCCAGTGAAAGACAGTGGGCAAAGGACCAAGATTTTCCCCAAAGTTCAAACTTGGAAGTGTGGTAATGCAGGGAGGCGTGAGTGTCCAGTACAGCCATCTGCAACCTAAACCTCACTTAAAGTTTTACATTTGATCCCAGGATTGGCCTAGATAAGATAGTCTGAGGCCTGTTTTGATGGGTGCTAAAGGGAAAATAGTAGGAAAAATGTCCAGCTTTCCCCCAAATTGCCCCCATGCCTCCATTTCCCTCTTGATTGGAACTCAGAGAAAAAATACTTCTTTTCCTGGCTCCCAGCCCCTTATACAGCAGGTTTTAAGGCAGATAGACTCTTTCCCTCTTTTGTTTATCCAACCTTGCAGTACCAGATACAGACTGAGAGACAAAGGATATGGGCTGAATTCAATCAGCTTAGAAGCATTCTGGACAGTGAAGAGCAGAGAGAACTGCAAAAATTAGAAGAAGAGGAGAAGAGTATATTGGATAGCTTGGCTGAGGCTGAGGCTGAGCTGGCTCAGCAAAACCAGTTGGTGAAAGATCTCATCTCAGATCTAGAGCATCGCTGTAAATGGTCATCAGTGGACCTGCTGCAGGTAAGAGGAGTGCCCCAATCTGGAGTTTTGAAACACAATCTATGCTATCTTCTTTTCTGTGTCCTTGGGCTCTAATCTTCATGTTTTCACTGAGAGGTTCCTTTGGCTTTGTGGGGTCGCTCTTTGCCATACATTCACGATATCATGGACCATTGAATGTAAGCATTCCAGGGGAGTGTCCTACTTTATTATTTAATGAAGTAAGGGAATACATTTGACCTGGGAGAGAAGATTCATGATATTGAGTGATATTTTCTGGACCCCTGTTATCTGTGGTCCCGCGTTGTCAAGTTCTTTTCATTCATCTTAGCCACCAGCAAATACATGCATTTTCAGGTATAAGAAATGTATCCTTTTTTTAAAAAAAGAAATTTAAAATCTGTATTTATTACTACAAACTTCTCTTGTTTGTTTTTTTTTTAAACATGAAAAGATAGAACATTGAGTCTTTTCTTAGGAGGATGGGCAAATATATAGATAGGAGGTATTATACTTGAGAGGTGAGAGTCTGTGTGCAAGTGTGTATGTGAGTGAGTGTGCCAGAAAGTCCACTGGTGTCAGGAAAGCATGCTAGTGCAAATCTATAGACACTTGAGGGAACAATTTAAATCCATACAGTTTTTATTTTTTTAAGCCTTAAGATTGTGACTGTGATCCTGAGCCATGGTAGAGAATTCCAGACTTTTCACATTTTTTTGTTTGATTCTCTATCTTCTCCCTTTTCTTTTCTAGATTTCCAAACGCTTTTTTTTTTAATTCTTCATGTCAAGCAGAAAGCAGAAGGATAATTGATTTCACATGTTGGCTTGTTTCCCTTGTCTCTGATGTTTGTGTCTTAGTTTTTTCCTTTTTTTTAAGTTCCCTTTTTTTCCTTTATTTTAAGTTCCCTTAACTCTTCTCCTCTTTTTTGATTTCAGATTACTTTGGGATAGAGGTCACAAAATCTTTTTTTTTTTTTTTTTTTTTTTTTGGGTATCGAAATCACCTGGAGTACTATAAAAACCTTAGGTCCTCAGACCCATTGTAGTTACATGGCTTTTGCATTTTTTTTAAAATCATCTCTAAGTGGTTATAACACCAAACATATTTTAATAAAAACTACAGTAGGTCTTTTCAACAAATTGGGCTACAAAAACAATATCTATATGCCAAATGCTCCTATTTGACACTGCATACAAAAATTAACTCAAAGGTAGATCAAAAATCTAAATGTAAGTAAAAAGACAGAAATTCTTAGGAGAGAGCATAGGTATCAATCTTTGTGACTTAGCATTAGGCAATAGCTTTTCAGATAGGGCACCAAAAAACAGAAGCACCATAAAGCAACCAAAAATAAAATAAATTGGAGCTCATCAAAGTTAAAAACTGTTGTGCTTCAAAGGAAACCATGTAAAAGTGAAAATAGGAATAGGAAACAATATTTTCAAATCATATATCTGATAAGGTTTAGTATTCATGATATATAGAAAACCTCTCACAACTGAACAATAAAAAGACAACCTGGGGCTCCTGGTGGTTCAAGTCATTTGAGCATCTGACTCGATTTCAGCTCAGGTCATGATCTCAGTGTCCTGGGATCCAAGCTCCTCATTTGACTCTGTGCTCACAGCAGAGTTGACTTGTCCCTCTCCCTGCTCCTTCCCCATCACCTCCTCCTGGCTTGCACATGCCTCTGCTCTCTTTCTCAAATAAGCGTAACTTAAAAAAATAAGTAAATAAATAAAAAGTCAGCCTAATTTAAAAATGGATAGAGGACTTGAGGGGTGCCTGGATGGCTCAGACTGTTAAGCATTCACTTTTGATTTTGGCTTAGGTCATGATCTCATGGGTCAAAAGATTAAGCCCTGAGTCAGCCTCCACACTCAGGGTGGATTCTACTTGGGATTCCCTCTCCCTGCCCCTCTCCCCCACTCACTTGCTCTCTCTGTCTCAAATAAATACATCTTTTTAAAAAAGGACTTGAATAGCTATCTCGCCAGAGAAGATCTATAAATAGTAAATAAGCACCTGAAAAGATGATTGATACCATTAGCCATCAGGGAAATGTAAAATCAAAGCCACAGTGATAATACTGTCAGAAAAATGGACAATACCAAGAGTTGACAAAGATGTCAGGAATTAGAACTTTCGTGTATTGCTAGTGAAGTTTGTAAAACGGTGAAGCTGTTTTGGCAGTTCCTCAAAAAGTTGAAGATAGAGTTACCATATGGCCCAGCAATTCCATTCCTAGAAAGGAAAACATGTCCACACTGAAACTTGTAAACAAAAGTTCATGGCAGCGTTGTTCATAATAGCCCAAAAGTGGAAATAAACCAGTTGTCCATTAACTGAAGAATGAATCAAGATAATGTGTTCTATCCAAACAGTAATATTTTTTGGCTCTAAAAAGAAATTGGCAGTAATATATGCTACCACATGGAAATAAAATGAAAGAGGGCAGACACAAAAAGCCCTTACTGTACAATTCCATTTATATGAAGTCTGTAATTGATAAATCCATAGACACAGACATTAGTAAGTTGCCAGGGACTGGAGAGGAGGCAATAGGAAATGATTGCTACTGAGAGTAAGGTTTCTTTTCTTTCTGCAATAATGAAAATATTTTGGAATTAAATAGTGGTGATGATAAATGTACATTGTAAACATACTAAAACCTACTAAATTGTGCACTTTATAGTGCTAGGTCTTTTTTTTTTTTGATATTTTATTATATCTGAGTAAAAACAAAAACTTCGCAGGCTTATTCCTTGTCCCTTGTTTGTAGAACATCCATGAGTTCTCCACAACTCTTTCAACTGCCAAGTTCATGAAGACTCTTGTGTATATGTCACTTTTCCAAGCATCTGTTCCACTTAAGCCAGCTTAAGTTGGTAACTGGTTACTTGTAATAAAAACAGTGCTCAGTAGATAAATGGTGTAAATTTTGTGGGATTAGCTCCCCCCCCCCCCCCCCCCCCCCCCATTTAGGTAACAGCTTCAAAGAACGACAAATGGGCTAACCACGGGATTTAACTCTTCTACTAGATTACGGCGTTTGGGTGTTCCCTTTCCAACTTGTTAAGATATACTATTGTGGGGCGCCTGGGTGGCTCAGTGGGTTAAAGCCTCTGCTTTCGGCTCAAGTCATGGTCCCAGGGTCCTGGGATTGAGCCCTGCATCGTGCTGGCATAGGGCTCTCTGCTCAGCAGGGAGCTTGCTTCCCTCCCACCACCCCTCCTCCCCCGCCCCCGCCCCCGCCCCCCGCCCGCCTCTCTACCCGCTAGTGATCTCTTTCTCTGTCAAATAAATAAAATCTTAAAAAAAAAAAAAAATACATGCGATTGATTGTAGTGATGTCCCTTAACCTTCTCCCGAAAGAGCTCTTAAACAGCTTTTCTTTTATCTGGATCTTCATTGTAGTGATTGGGGTGGGTCATTTCATCTTACGCATTTTGTTTACTAGAGGGGCGACTGTTTGCATAAAGGCTGCACTCAACACTAACTGGAAAGAAAGAGCCAACAGAAATGCCAGACTTGAAAATGGATAAAAACTTAGATGAGATTTTAGGTTATTTTACCTTAGGAAGGAGGCACTTCTGTTCTTCCTGTTTTTATAACAGTATTATTACATTGGGCCATTTTTGTTTTTCAGATTTTGTAGCATGACACGTGAGTGAATGACAATAGTTAAATGTTGGAGTGAAGATGGCACAGATTATTTTTATCTGCTCCATGTCCATTCAGTCTTTTCCTGGTAACAACACCTGGGATTTCTTTCTGACAAAACAGAACATGTCTCTCTTTATCCATGTACTTGTTTGGGGCTGAGATAATCAGCATCATGGAGGATGGATAGGTTAATCTTACATAAATTAGTTTACCTAATTCCTGTATTTCCACAAACTACACAGTTGGGCATTAGAAGTTGGGCATATGTGGGGCACCTGAGTGGCTCAGTGGGTTAAAGCCTCTGCCTTCCGCTCAGGTCATGATCCCAGGGCCTTGGGATCGAGCCCCACGTCAGGCTCTTTGTTCAGTGGGGAGCCTGCTTCCTCCTCCCTCTCTCTCTGCCTGCCTCTCTGCCTACTTGTAATCTCTGTCAAAAAAAAAAAAAAAAAGTTGGGCATATGACCCAGTTTTGGTCAGTGGCTTGAGGCATCAGAATTGTATTGTCACTACATTGAAGAAAATTGTCCTTTTGCATGTGAATTATATCAGTGAAAATAATTTAAACCAGGAGATTTTCAAGTTGCTATCAAAGCCTGACAACAGACAACTAACGGCAACAGACAGAGAAGAGAGAATTATGAGACATAGAAAAGCCAGATATATGACAGCATTTGAGCTTCCAGATCCATCCGTGACTGAAATAATATTTCTCTGGCCACATGGTTTTTTCTAGAAGGGGTGGCAAGTTGGGGGGGTAGTTTAAGGCAATGTTAGTTGGCTTCTTTGTCATGTACAACCAAACTCTACTAATACATAGAAGCAAAACCATTCCTTTGTTTTGGTTGTAAATCCAGCTGGTTGCATTTAAGAGTAAGACCAAATAATATTGGTGTATATTGTTAAAAACAAATAAATCCACAGTGGTAATGATGTGGAAATTCAGACTAACCAAAAGAAGGATGTGGAAAGGACTGGCTTGGTAGGGTGTTCTAGTATTTGGGACAGGGACTAAGTGAATATTGGTAACATACTCGACAAGTGGACACAATATACTTGGTGAGTAGTAGGTTATATTTTAGATATTTTGAGCTTTTGGTACCTGTTTCTTTTCCATTGTGTATTGTATTAGCATGTATACATGATCTGAGACAACAGACCATGATTAGATTATATAAAGTTTGGGATCAACAGCAACTGCATGTGAGCTGAAATTTCAGAAGTGGAAGAGGTTACCTAAAGGCAGTGTATGCAGCAGAGCTTTGCTATGTATAAACTATGTATTCTGCAAATAAAGATAGTTTTACTTCCTTCCAATATAAATGCCTTTAATTTTCTTGCCTAATTGCCTTGACTAGAACCTCTTTAAATAGAACCACTTTAAATAGAAGTAGTAAGAGTAGACATTCTTGTCTTGTACCTAATCTCGGGGGAAAAATTCAGTTTTTCATCATAAGGATGATGTTAGCCACGAGTTTTTCCTAGATGCTTCTTATCAGCCTGAGGAAGTTCTCCTCTGTTCCCCTCTATTTTTCTTGTTATTCCTTTTTTTTTTTAATGATGAAGGGATGTTGAATTTTGTCAGTTTTTTCCTTGTGTCTATTAAAATCGTCATGTGGTTTTTACCTTTATTCCGTTAATACAATGAATTACATTAATTGCTTTTCTTATGTTAAACCAACCTTACAGTTCTGGGATAAGTCCCACTTGACTATGGTATATATGTATATATATACCATATATATATATATATATATATTCTTGCATATTGTGCTGGATTCAGTTTTTTAGTATTTTGTTGAAGAAGTTTACATCTTTATTTGCTGGTAGTTCACTTTTCTTGTGATGTCTTTGTCTTATTTTAGCATCAAAGTAGTACTGGCCTCATAGAATGTGTTGGGTACTATAACCTCCTTTTCTGGGTTTTTTTTTTTTTTTTTTTTTGGAGTATTTGTAAAATATTTCTCTTATTTCCTCCTCAAACCTTTAGCAGAATTCAGTAGTGAAGCCATCCGGGCCTGACTTCTTTCCAGGGAGTTCTTGATTTCCAGTCTAATCACGACATGTTTTTAGGACTATTTAGAATTTCTATTACTTTTTGAATCAGTATTGGTAGTTTCCGTGTTTCTAGGAATTTGTCCATTTCATGTGGATTATCTAATTTGTTGGCATACAATTGTTCATAGGGTTTATATTCCTATTAATTTTTGTAAAAGTAGGCAGTAATGTCTTCACTTTCTTTCCTGATTAAAGATTTTTTTTCAAATTTATTTTTGAGAGAGAGAAAGAGAGTTCACGAGCAGGGAGAGGGACAAAAGGAGAAGACGACTCCCTGTTGAGCAATGAGCCTGAGGTGGCACTCTATCCCAGGACCCTGCGATCATGACCTGAGGCTCGTGTCTGAGCCTAAGGCAGATGTTTAACCAACTAAAGCACCCAAGTGCCCTCATTCCTGATTTTAATAATTTGTATTCTCTGTTTTTTTCATGGTACGTCTACATAAAAACTTGTCAGTTTTGTTGATATTTTCAAATAGTTCGCTTTTGATTTTTCTGATTTTCTCTAGTATTTTTTGTTCTTTCTTTCATTAATCCTGCTCTAATCTTTA
Source organism: Meles meles (assembly GCF_922984935.1). Classification (NCBI taxonomy): domain Eukaryota; kingdom Metazoa; phylum Chordata; class Mammalia; order Carnivora; family Mustelidae; genus Meles; species Meles meles. Next base: position 56,872,054 of record NC_060073.1, on the reverse strand, counting down.
TATACTTTTTGACTCATGTTTTCTCTCTTCTTCCCAGGACATGAGTGGAATCATGAAATGGTAAGTTTGGGTGACCAAGAGTGGTGCTTTTGTGTTATGAAGAAAGGTTTGTAGCCATAAGAGTGTTCTGATGGTCAGTCACTCCAAATCAGAGAAATATGGATGTAGTAATCTTTTAAATTGCTGGTCCTGGGCAATGATTTTAGTGTTCCCTATCTGTGGAGAATAGATCAGAATCCATGGTAGTAAATTCAGTGGTTGGCATTCATGGAATTAGGGACAGTAAGGGTAATAAGGATCAGGAATTTCAACTATCAGACTCTTGTGACTTCACTTTGCCCTTGTGCTCATTCCTGTATTCTATAGGTGCGTATCCTATCAATTGGAAGGCTTCATCAGGTCCCAAAATAGGTTATAGGGTCAGCTCCTTTATATTTACTTCGCTTACATGGAAATATAAAAGACCAGGTCATTCTACAGGGTTCTGTTTAGATTTCTAAACTCAAAACCTGAGCCTCAAGGTTAGTGACATTGACCTTGGTGCCATAACTAATCTCTTTCTAGTCACATGTTAGAAACCTATATGGGAAACTGTAGTTCTTGTGGCTTAAGTTGCTAACCCACCTGACAATTAAATTCCTTACAAATGCATGGAATTCTAACCATTTGTACTTCCGTGGCCATAACTTCTCCTTTGCCAAGTGTTTTTAACTTTTTTTAAGAGCACCTGAAATCTCGAATGCTATTTGCAGGTCTCACCAGTGGGGTTCAAGTTTTGGACTAGAGCACAAGCTCACAGGATCTCAAAAAGAGACTTCCAGATCTCACATTATAGCTAGGATCTGCAGCCTCAGTACTAATCTATCTGCCTGGGAAGACACATATATGGCCGACATCAAAGACCCACTGCAATTGACTTGCCCATATATTACATATCTTTTTTAGGGGTAGCAAAAGTATTTTCTACATGTTATTTTATCAGATTTTCTATTATGTCCATGAGGTATCAAGGAAAAGGTTAATTATTCCATTTTTTGAAGAAGAAACTGTTTCGTTGAGGTGAAGACCTTCCCAAGATTACACAGATAGTAAATGAGAAGATAGCCATGAGCACATTTCTTCTGGCTTCAGCATCAGAACTCTCCCTTCTCCCCAGCTTAGGCTTCTCAGGGAGGAAGGTTCAAGTGCATCAGTGGCATGGAAGGAGAGAGAAAGGCAGTAGTATTGGAAGGATACAAGTTAAGAGATGCAGGGTCAACATTTTTTGTCATGCCTAGGAGTGAGATCTGGACACTGAAGAAGCCAAAAACTGTTTCCAAAAGACTGACGAGTGTATTCCATGCTCCAGATCTGAGCACAGTGCTGCACATGTGTAGAGGTGAGGAGAGCCAGGACAGGAGGGTGGAAGTGAGATTCCTGTGGTGTCAACAACTAAACTGGGGAGCTGGTATAGTTTCAAAGAGAGGACAGAAAGGAGGAGTGTATTCAGAGAAGGAGGGATATTGCTGAGAGAGACATGGTTATATCTAAGGGGGAATAGCAAGGTGCCTAGTTCATCATCTCATTCACCAGTTCATAGCCTCACAGGGCTCCCCTCTGCTGGCCCTACTCCAGAGAAGAGATAGGTATTGATTGGTACTTAATCATTTGCTTCTAATCAACATCATTGAATCTCTTACCATTTCAGAGCTAACACATGTCCAGTGCTACTGGGGTAAGAATCCCTGTGTTTCTAATGTCTTTTCAGAAATTTGTGATTCATTGTGATCTCATGATCTTAGGTCCATGTGTATGTATATGTGTGTGTGTGTGTGTGTGTGTGTGTGTGTGTGTGTGTGTGTGTGTATGAAATACATTCCCCAGTGTTTCACCCCCTCCCCAATCCATCAATACAAGCTCTACCTAGCCACTTCCCATGTTCCCTCTTCACAATGTCACCAGATAAACCTGCTCCATATTTAATCACCTGATCTTAATTTTTTTTTTCTTGCAGTGGACATCACACTGAATCCAATCAACTTAAATTTAAACCTTGTCCTTTCAGAAGATCAGAGACAAGTGATGTCTGTGCCAATTTGGCCTGTGGACTGTACTAATTTTGGTATCTTGGGGTCCCAATATTTCTCCTCAGGGAAACACTATTGGGAAATAGATGTGTCCAAGAAGTGTGCCTGGATTCTGGGGGTATACTGTAGAACACGTTTCCATAATAAAAAGTCTGGTGTTAGACAAGGCACAAACCATCAAAGTGCTTACTCCAGATACAGACCTCAATGTGGCTACTGGGTTATTGGGTTACAGAATGAATTTGGGTATAGGGCCTTTGAGGAGTCTTCTTCATCTCAACCCATGGTCTTGACTATTTCCATGGCTGTTCCTCCCCATCGTATTGGAGTTTTCCTAGACTATGATGCAGGCATCGTCTCATTTTTCAATGTCACAAACCATGGGTCACTCATCTACAAATTTTCTAAATGTTGCTTCTCTAAGACTGCTTATCCATACTTCAATCCTTGGAACTGTCCAGGCCCCATCATCCTGTGCCCACCACATTCCTGAACCTTTTTAGCACCTCACCCACTTCTGTGTAGAGCCTCTTTTCCTGGGGCTCACCTACACCTAGCTTACCTGCACCCTTCTGAACAACTCTTCCTTTCTCTTTATTATTACAGAATGGCTTTGTGCAATGCTTTTCTGCATGTATTGAAATGAACATGCAACTTTTCTCCATCTAATTCAACTACCTTTATAGTTTTGTTATCATCATAGTTTAGTAGTTAGTCTGTGGTTTAAGCCTATGTTGTTAGTACCTTGATTTTTTTTCCCCACAGATGACTGAGGTTCTGTTCATTATTTTAATACAGGATAATTTCCCTTAATCTAACCTTTAAGTTCACTTAGTTTTTCTTTGTGATCCTGAATTTCTCTTAAGCCAGTCCTAGATTATTTTTTTGAGTGATTATAGCTTTTAGTTTTAGCATTTCAATTAACAAACTATTTTTGTTTTTTGACATTTCCTATTTGCTTATTATTATAAACATATTTTCTTTCATAGTATTTACCCTAGATACGATAGCTGCTCTCAGGTCCTTGTCTTCTTCTTGTAAATCCTTGTCATAAATATGACATCTGCATTATTTTGGAGTTGATCTCCATTGATTGCCTTTGTTCTTGAGTATGGGCCATGTTAGTTTCTTTGTATGTTAAATAATTTTAACATATATCTAAAATTCCCCCAGGAATTGTGAGTTGTGAATGAGATGTAAAGACTTTGGATTCTGTTTATTTTTCTGAAGAATATTTTTTTTCAAGCCTTTAGTTGAAATCAGATTCAAAATTCTCTCATGCATTTTGCAGAAGCTGAAATCTCTGGTCAGTTCCTTTAGCTCAATTGAGGCTGCTTGGTATCTGTCTCAAACGTGTAGTTCAAAGAGTTGGTCAGTGTGTATGTACAACTTGAGATTTCCTCCTCTGAATCTCTCTTTTACAGACATTTTCCTACCATTTTTCAGCTGTTGTGATAGCCCCAAATCATTCTTCTTGCTTGTCAAGCTAATAAGTCTGTATGCTGCTGAGTTTTAACTGTCCCACTCATTACCAATTGAGTTTTGCTTTCAGATAAAAAGCTATAAAACCAGAAAACTCGTCCAGTAGTATTTCCTTCTGACAGTTGTCTATTACACCCTAGATTCCAAGTGTTTTGTCAGTCTCTAGTGCCTTCATGTTTTTGTTTGTTTTGCTTCATTTTTACAATTGTTCATGGTTTATAGTGTTGATCTGTAGGTTATGGGTGCTATTTTGTTCAAATAAATACCTCCATTTATGGAAACAAAACCTCAGTTTTGCTTGCTTTGGATATTTTAAGCTGTAAGTTCAGTTGCTGAATTCTAGTGTGTGTGTGTTTTTTTTTTCTTTTTTGTTAAACAAACTGACAGATTTTATTCAGTGATTATACCATTTTGGATTACCACAAATTCAGGAAGGGAACAATGATGGTATACAGTTGGGTGGTCAGTACAGAGATATTAAGAATAGATGTATTTTTCAGTATATTTGTTTGAAGTTGAAGGGGATTGGAGAGCTCAGAGTCCCAACTGTCTGATGAGGACAGCATAGTGGTATTGATTATAGTGATCAGAAGGAAAGCACTTCTTTAGCCAGAGACCTCTTCTCTTGTCTGGTACTTAACAACACAAAAATAACAACATAAAACTCACTGATATAGAGATCAGATTGGTGGTTGCTAAAGGCCAGGATTTGGGGGTTGGCAAAATGGGTGAAGAGGATCAAGAAGTAAAGTCTTCCAGTTATAAGTCATGGGGATATAATGTATGGCATGGTGACTATAGTAAATAGTATTGTGTTGCAAATTTGAAAGTTGCTACAAAAGTAAATCTTGAATGTTCTCATCACAGGAAAAAAATTTTTCTCATGACATCCTGTAGTGATACAGATAACTCGATTTACTGTGGTGCACATTTCACCATGTATACAAATGTTGAATCGGTATGTTGTATACCTAATGTATGTTAATTATACTTCAATTAAAAAAGTATCAAAGGGGAATTATATGTATGTCATTGATACCAGAAGAATAACTGAATTTTTTAAAAGGATTTTATTTATTTGACAGAGAAAGAGTGAGCACAGGCAGAGAGGGTGGGAGAGGGAGAAGCAGGCTCCCTGGGGAGCAGAGAGCCCAATGCAGGACTCAGTCCCAGGACCCTGGGATCATGACCTGAGTCAAAGGCAGGTGCTTAAATGACTGAGCCACCCAGGCATCTCGAGAATAACTGAATTATATGATGCGACAGCAACTGTGTTCATAGCAAGAATGGTAGACTAGAAATAGATTTATCATCAAGATGTTCCATTCAGTTATAAATATTTTCATAGTTACATATCTGCATATCTATCAATCAATCCTTATATGCAATTGCTTCTAATAGATTTGAGGCAACAAGCAACAGAATAGAGAAAGTCCTTCCCTGACTTCATGAAACTTACATAGTTAGGGGTGCAGTGTGAGGTAGGGGTGATTACCACTGATAAGATCAGTGGTACACTAGGTACACTAGGTTTCCACTAGGCACGTGCCACTAGGCACGTCTCTTTCATGCCTTCTACTCATGCATTTTCATTTTCTAATTCAAGTAATAGTGACTGAGTCCTCACCTCTAAGAGTCAGCAATGACTTCAGAAAAATTCTAGCAGGGGAAGCCCTAGACAAAGCCTACGGAGTGTCTGTGGGCTACATCCCAGGCTACTGGACCTAGGAGAACTAGGCCTGGCTCTGCTCAGGGATGAATAAGGTACTTTGAGGAAGACAACAGAGGAAAGTCAAAGTTCTTTGAAGCAGTTCTTTGATTCAGTATAATAATGCAGTATTTCTGCATGACTCTCCACAGAAATTCCTAGCACCCTGTCCTCCCTGGGTTTGGAAGCCTTAATGGGGTGATGGTTGCTCTGATTTGTAGTTTATTTGATGTTTTCTAGTTTTACAAGCTTTCCAAGTTAAAACTGAGGGATCTACAGCAGTTCACAAAAAAAAAAAAAACCAAAAACAACAACAGCAACAACAAATACACTAACCTTGCTCCTCCTCCTCGGGCCATTTCTGCCACCCAGAAGCTGACCTCACCTGGGAGATCAGCCAGAAGAGCGCATAGGGAGAATTTCCATAAGGGACATCTTGACAACTTCCCATAAAACAAAATGAGGGACACCTGGGTGGCTCAGCAGGTTGAACATTCCACTCTTGATTTTAGTTCAGATCTTGATCTCAGGGATCAAGGACCACCACCACCAACAACAACAACAAAATGAGATGCATGCTTGTTAATAACATGAAGAGACCTCAGAAGAGTAGCATCATAACAAGATCCCAATGATGAAGTTCTAGAATATAGGTGAGGTCCCGAGCTGATGACCAAGAAAGAATTCTTGAGACATCTTTGGTGCAAAATGGTTTATTAAAGCATGGGGACAGGACCCAAGGGCAGAAAGAGCTCCTGCCCCGGGGTTGTGAGGGGTAGCAGGTTATGTACCATGGAGTTGGGGGAAGGTAAGGAAAATGGAGGTTTCAACAGAACTTTCGTATGCTAAAGATGACCTACAAGATACTGGATACCAGAGGCCTTGCTATTGCCAAGGTCCTTTTGCCCTCTAGCAAGGTATTAACATTAAGGTGGGTGGGAGATTCCTAGAGAATGTCACATATGTCCCACCCAGGAGTGGGGGTGGGGGAAGGTTGGAGGGTGTCAGCCTTTGCTTTGTCCTCAGCCAGCCTTCTGTTCCCTCATCACTCCACAATGATTTTCCTGATTCATTTTTATTATGCTAAGGTTATAAAGATTATATGTTAAATAATAATAGATGGCATTGCCCAGCAAATGACACTGCCTACAGTTTTATCTCCCCAGCATCTTTAGCAGAAGGGTTATTTGGGCAGTACTGAACCCAAATTCTGAAGGTCAGCCTCACCGTGCTGCCAGTTTGGGATAGTCACTGACAATCCCATGGAAGAAATTTCAGAGTCGCATAGCCCTTCCCTCTCATATGCCTAATAGGATTAACTTAATTTAGGTGAATACAGAATAGTAGAGAGCATGTCCCCAGGGCTGTCTCAGGGCAGCCTTCAGCATGGGTCGCTCTTTGTGGTAAAGGAGGAATTTTATTCCCCTCCACAGGAAAGCTCATTTCTGGGAAGAAAAAGTTAGGCGGATTTGTGTGAAATTATATTGTTCAGGTAAGCCTAGTGCTCCAAAGAACTGATTACCTTGAAAAGACATGAGAGCATCCTCTAAGAGTGGAACAGACGAGTTCAACCACGGGTTCATCGGACTGGCCCTGGGCACGAAGCCTTGTCACTTCCTGGAGTCCCATACTCAGGCCTCCCATTGGTCTGTGGCATCTCTCCTCCTCTTCCTGCCAGTACAGGAGAATTTAATTTTCATTTTCACTTAGAGCTTGGTGGAGATTGGCCCCTAGTTTGCTCAGAGAATCCTGACCGCACTCTGGCCTACCTCCACGCTTCCCCCAGGGAGCCACGACTTCTCACCTGGTGTCTGAAGGTGTGTGGACTGGTTTGCAGAGGGCAGAGGTGGGGAGAACTGAATTTTGGAGTGAGTTTAATGTGTGTTCAGGCAGCTGCAGTGAAGGGTGGATAAGGGCAACACCCAGCTTGTAAACTTCCTGCAAAGAGTGTGGGGGTGGGGTGGATGGGAAGAGGCCTGGGGAAGTTGGGGGAAGGGCAGTCCTCAAAGAAGGGAAGTTTGAAGGCTTGAAAGGCTTTGTGCTTTCCTGGAGATACCATTATTTCTACAGGTTGATTCTACCCTGGAGATTCTCCTTCCCATTCTATAATTCTGAATTGCATGTCGCTGAGGACCAACGAGATCCTCTGCTTTTCAGAGGTAGAAAGTTCCTTCTCTCCACAGCAAGAACAAAGGCAGAGGGATCTTTGAATCCTAACATCTTAGTGCCCACTCGCTAACACTGTAGCATTTCTGCATGACTCTAGATAAATTCTCATCACTTTGGTTTGACTGTGCTTAGGAGCTTGATGGGGTGACAGCTGGCAAGCCCAAATCACTAACCTTACTCATCCACTCCCAGGGCCATATCTGCCACCCAGGAGCAGAGGCCACCCAAGAGATCAGGGGCAAGGGAATAACTTTCCAAATGTGGTATCTTTTCTAAATTTAATTTAATTTAATCTTACTTTATTATGTTCAGTTAGCCACTGTATAGTACATCATTAGTTTTTGATGTAGTGTCCAGTGATTCATTAGTTACATACAACACCCAGTGCTCATCAGAACATGTGCTCTCCTTAATACCCATTACCCTGTTACCCCATTCCCCCACCCTCCTTCCCTCTAAAACCTTCAGTTTGTTTCCCAGAGTCCACAGTCTGTCATGGTTCCACCCCTTCTCTGATTCCTTCTCCTTCAGTTTTCCCTCCCTTCCCCATGGTTCTCTGTACCATTCCTTCTACATACGAGTGAAACCATATGATAATTGACTTTCTCTGCTTGACTTATTTTACTTAGCATAATCCCCTCCAGTTGCATCCATGTCAGTGTGAATGGTGGGTATTCATCCTTTCTGATGGGTGAGGAGTATTCCATTGTATACAGGAACCACATCTTTATCCATTCATCTTCTGGAGGGCATCTTGGCTCCTCCCACAGTTTGGTTATTGTGGACATTGCTGCTATGAACATTGGGGTTCTTTTCACTACATCTGTATCTTTGGGGTAAATACTTAGTAGTGCAATTGCTGGGTTGTAGGGTAGCTTGATTTTTAATGTCTTGAGGAACCCCCACACCATTTTGCAGAGTGGCTATAGCAGCTTGCATTCCCACCGACAGCATAAGAGGGTTCCCCTTTCTCCACATCAGTGCCAATATTTGTTGTTTCCTGCCTTGCTAATTTTTGCCATTGTAACTGGTGTAATGTGATAGCCCATTGTGGTTTTGATTTGTATTTCCCTGATGGCTAGTGATATTGAACATTTTTTTTCATGTGTCTAGTTAGGCATTTATATGTCGTCTTTGAAGAAGTGTCTGCTCATGTCTTCTGCCCATTTGTTGATGTGATTATCTGTTTTGTGTGTGTTGGGTTTGAGAAGTTCTTTACAGATCTTGGATACCTGCCCTTTATCTGTAATGTCATTTGCAAATATCTTCTCCCATTCCATAGGTTGCCTCTTAATTGCACTGACTGTTTTCTATACTATGCAGAAGCTTTTTATCTTGATGAAATCCCAAATGTTCATTTTTGCTTTAGTTTCCCTTGCCTTTGGAAACGTGTCTTGAAAGAAGTTGCTGTGGCTGATGTCGAAGAGGTTACTGCATATGTTCTCCTCTAGGAGTTTGATGGATTTCTGTTTCACATTTAGGTCTTTCATCCATCTTGAGTTTATCTTCGTGTTTAGTGTAAGAGAATGGTCCAGTTTCATTCTTCTGTATGTAGCTGTCCAACTTTCCCAGCACCACTTATTGAAGACACTGTCTTTTTAAAAAAATTTTTTTTCCCGATTTGTTGAAGATTAGTTGACCATAGAATTGAGGATCCATTTCTGGAGTCTCTATTCTGTTCCATTTGTCTATGATTCTGTTTTGTGCCAATACTATGCTGCCTTGGTGATCACAGTTTTGTAATATAGATTGAAGTCAGACAACATGATGCTTCTAGCTTTGTTTTTCTTTTTCAATATTCCCGTGGTGAGTTGGGGTCTTTTCTGGTTCCATACAAATTTTAGGATTGTTTGTTCCAGCTTCTTGAAAAATGCCAATGGTATTTTAATAGGGATGGCATTGAAAGTGTTGATTGCTCTGGGTAGGATGACATTTTAACAATGTTTATTCTTCCAGTCCATGAGCATGGAATGTTTTCTCATCTGTGTCTTTTCATTTGTGTCTTTTTCTCATTTGTGTCTTCCTCAATTTCTTTTTTAAGTGTTCTATAATTTCTGGATATAGATCCTTTACCTCTTTGGTTAGGTTTATTCCTAGGTATCTTATGTTTTTTTTGTGTGTGTGTGCTATTATAAATGGAATCAATTTCTTAGTTTCTCTTTCTACAGTTGCACTGTTAGTGTATAGAAAAACAATTTATTTCTGTGCATTGATTTTGCTGTATGAGTTTTAGTAATTTGAGGGTAGAGTCTTTTTTGGGTTTTCCACATAAAGTATCCTGTCATCTGTGAAGAGAGTGAGTTTGACTTCTTTGCCAATTTGAATGCCTTTTTTTTTCGTTTGTTTTGTTGTCTGATTGCTGAGGCTAGAACTTCTAGGACTATGTTGAATAGCAGTGGTGATAGTGAATAGCTCTGCCGTGTTCCTGACCTTGGGGGAAAAGCTCTCAGTTTTTCCCCATTGAGAATGATATTTGTTGTGGGTTTTTCATAGATGGCTTTTATGATATTGAGGAATATTCCCTCTATCCCTACACTCTGAAGAGTTTTAATCAGGAAAAGATGTTGTATTTTGTCAAATAATTTTTCTGCATCAATTGAGAAGATCATATTGTTCTTACCTTTTCTTTTATTAATGTACTCTATCATGTTGATTCATTTGTGAATGTTGAGCTACCCTTGCCTCCCAGGAATAAATCCCACTAGGTTATAGTGGTTAATTTTTTTAATGTACTATTGGATCCTATTGGGTAGGATCTTGCAGAGTATTTTGGAACTCATGTTCATCAGGAATATTGGTCTGTAATTCTTTTTGGTGGAGTCTTTGTTTGGTTTTGGATTCAGGGTAATGCTGGCCTCATAGAATGAGTTTGGAAGTTTTCCATCTGTTTCTGTTTTTTGAAGCAGCTTCAGTAGAATAGGTACTATTTTTTCTTTAAATGTTTGGTAGAATTCCCCTGAGAAACCACCTGGTTCCAGACTCGTGTTTTTTGGGAAGTCTTTGATTACTGCTTCTATTTCATTACTGGTTATTGGACTATTCATATTGTCTGTTTCTTCCTGTTTCAGTCTTGGTGGTTTTAAGTTTTCAGGAGGGCATCCATTTCTTCCAGGTTGCTTAATTTGTTGGCATATAGTTGCTGATAATAATTTCTGATCATTGTTTCTATTTCCTTGGTGTTGGTTGTGATCTCTCCCCTTTCATTTATGATTTTATGAATTTGGGTCCTTTCTCTTTTCTTTTGGATAAGTCTCATTAGAGGTTTCTTGATCTTATTAATTCTTTCAAAGAACCGGCTTCTAGTTTTGTTGATCTGTTTTACTGTTCTTCTGGTTTCTATTTCATTAATCTCTGCCTTAATCTTTATTACTTCTCTTCTGCTTGATTTAAGTTTTATTTGCTCTTCTTTCTCCAGGTCCTTAAGGTGTAAGGTTAGCTTGTGCATTTGTTTTTCTAATTTTATGAGAAAGGTTTGGATGCCTATGTATTTCCCCCTTAGGACCGCCTTATGGTATCATATAGGTTTTGGACTGATGTGTATTCATTCTCATTATTTTCCATGAATTGTTTAAGTTCTTCTTTAATATCCTTGTTGACCCAATCATTCTTTAGAAGAATGCTCTTTAGCTTCCAAGTGTTTGAATTCCTTCCAATTTTTTTCTTATGGTTGAGTTCCAGTTTCAAAGCATTGTGGTCTGATAACATGCAGGGAATAATCTCAATCTTTTGGTATCAGTTGAGACCCAGTATGTGGTCTGTTCTGGAGAAAGTTCCATGTGCACTCAGGAAGAATGAGTGTTCTGATTTTTAGGATGGGATGTTCTGTAATTATCTATGAAGTCCATCTGTTCCAGTGTGTCATTCAAAGGTCTTGTTTTTTATTGATTTTTTGCTTAGATGATCTGTCCATTGCTGAGAGTGGAGTGTTGAGGTCTCCTACTATTAATGTGTTATTATCAATATGATTCTTTATTTTGTTTAATGGCTGGTTTATGTAGTTGGCTGCTCCCACTTGGGGGCATGGATATTTACAATTGTTAGATCTTCTTGTTGGATAGACCCTTTAAGTATGATATAGTGTCCCTTTACATCTCTTACTACAGTCTTTGGTTTAAAGTCTAGTTTGTCTGATATGAGAATTGCTACTCCAGCTTTCTTTTGAGGTCTCTTGGCACGATAAATGGTTCTCCATCCCCACACTTTCGATCTGGGGGTGTCTTTAGGTTCAAAGTGAGTCTCTTTGTAGAGGGCATATGGATGGATACTGTCTTTTTATCAATCTGAAATCCTGTGCCATATCATTGGAGCATTTAGGCCATTCACATTGATAGTAACTATTGAAAGATATGAACTTAGTACCATTATACTGCTTGTAAAGTCCTTGTTTCTACAGATTGACTCTGTAAATTTCTGGTCTATATTACTCTAGGGGTCTTCTTTTATAGAATCCCCCATAATATTTCTTGCAGGGCTAACTTGGTGGTCACATATTCTTTCATGTTCTGCTGGTCCTGGAAGCTCTTTGTCTCTCCATCCATTCTGAATGATAGCCTTGCTGGGTAAAGTATTTTTGGGTGCATGTTCATCTCACTTAGTACCATGAATATGTCTTGCCGACTCTTTCTGGCTTGCCAGGTCTCTGTGGACAGGTCTAATGTTATTCTGATATTCCTCCCTCCATACATAAGAAATCTCTTCCCTCAGCTGCTCTCAGCATAGCTTCCTTGGCTCTAAGATTTGTAAGTTTCACTATTTTATGACTGGGTCTTGTATTATTGATCTTGGAAGGGGTCCTCTCTGCCTCTTGGACATGGATGCTTGTCTCCTTCCCTAGATTAGGGAAGTTCTCAGCTATGATTTGGTGAAATATACCTACTAGTCCTCTCTCTTTCTCCACCCCCTCAGGGATTCCAATAATTCTGACACTGGAACATTTATGGCATCCTTCATCTCTCTAAGTCAGTTCTTATGGGCTTCCAGCTGCCTATCCCTATCCTCCTTGGCTTCCTTCCTTTCTATCACCTTATCTTCTAGATTAGTAATTCATTCTTCTGACTCATTTACCTTGGCTGTTAGAAAATCCAGTTTTCACTGCATCTCATTCATACTATTTTTAAGTTCAGCCTGATTAGATCTTATTTCTGCCCTTAGAGCTTCTGTATTTTCATTAATGCTTTCTTCAAGCTTAACTATTGACTTCATGATTGCTACCCTGAAGTCTATCTCTGACATCTTGCTTATATCCATATCCATTAGATATGTGGCAGGGGACATTGTCTCTGGTTCTTTTCTTTGTTGGGAGTTCCTCCTCATATTCATTCTGTTGAGGGATGGTTGAGGGAATGTACAGAATCCAAAATATCAACCACAAGCCTAGCAAGATGCACCCTAGGAAAATCCAGAGCAGTTGGAAGCCGCCACCAAATAAACAAAGCCAAAATGAAACACAAGAATTAAATTTATAAAATTAAAAATTTTTTAAAAATTAAAATTTTTTTAAAAAGTGGGATGAGGGGAAGGAGGGCTATAATCACTCAGTGTGGACAAAGTATGGTGTTTCATTTGTTCCTGGGCATATTTTGGTCTGTTTGTTAGAGGACACTACTTCTCAAAATTATAGGGAAAGTAAAACTTGTGTATATAAAAAGGTCATATTGAATAGAGAAAAAAGGACTACAATGAAGCATATATGTATAAAAAATATAGATGTGAAAAAGTACAGGTTAAAAAGCTACTATAAGGGGCGCCTGGGTGGCTCAGTGGGTTAAAGCCTCTGCCTTCGGCTCAGGTCATGATCCCAGGGTCCTGGGATCGAGCCCCGCATCGGGCTCTCTGCTCAATGGGGAGCCTGCTCTCTCCTCTCTCTCTCTGCCTGCCTGTGATCTCTGTCTGTCAAATAAATAAATAAAATCTTTTAAAAAAAAAAAGCTACTATAAAGGGTGTCTAGGTGGTTCAGTCAGTTAAGCATCTGCCTTCAGCTCAGGTTGTGATCCCAGGGCCCTAGGATCAAGTCCCATGTCAGGCTACTTGCTCAGCAGGAGGCCTGCTTCTCCCTCTCCCTCTGCCTGCTACTCTGCCTATTTGTGCTCTCTATCTCTCTGTCAAATGAATAAGTAAAATCTTTAAAAAAAGATAACCGCTATGAAGTAGAAGTTGTTATATTAAAGATCTGGTTGAAATGAGAAAAAGGCAAAAAGAAAAAACAGAGAAGTGTAAGAGAAAGAATAACAAAAAATAGAGAGTTGTATTTGAAAAATAAATAAACTTTAAGGCAATGCCTGGATCTCAGTATATTTTCCCCTGATACTGGGATTTTACAATCTTATGGCATCCATAGTGATGTTGTCCCCTTGTTCTTCCATCCTGTCTTCTGGAGGGAGGGTCCTGCCATGCTGTTTCTCAGGCAGCCCTGCTTAGGAGGAGTTGTACTGCCCCTTACAGGGGATGGGCTTACTGGAGCTTTTGTTTTTATTTGAGCTTTTGTTCTCTGGTGGCTTTCTGTACCTCTTCAGAGGGTCAGAGCAAAAATGGCTGCACCCAAACCTCTGTCCCAGAACATAGAAATCACAGTCTGCTCTTCACGGAGCCCTCCAGGATGCAGAGTCTCTGTTTCTGTATGTGCTGCTGAGAACTGCAGCGCCCTGTGATTCATGTCCACAGTGATTCTCCCAGAGGTGATCCCAGGGGCCCCCGCATGGCCCTACCCTTTGTGCTTCTAAAACGTCAAGGAGCCATGGGTTTGTGCATGCACCTTCAGCTCCTGGATCATGTCTGGGCACTGCTCTAAAGCCCTTTCCCAGCTGCTACTGCTCTGAAAGTTTTTGCTGACCCTGGTGCACTATGCTTTTGTATTCCAGTGTTATATCACTTTCCAGAAGCCAGCTTATGGTGGTTTCTGCCCCCTTCTGCTTATCTTCTGATATCTTCCTGCAGAGTCCTGAGTCACAACTCTGCCCTTCCCACTTCATGACAGGCCCTGCTTTTCTGCTTGCAGAGATCCCAGTACATTCTTATATCTCAGGCTGATGTCACAGGTGTTCAGAATGGTTTGGTAGGTATCCAGCTAAATTCAAGGGACTGGTTGAAATGGGGTCCCCTACTCCTCCCTTCTCTATCTTTCTTGTCCTTCAATATTATGTTTTGGGCTTGTCCTTGATTTCTACACAATTAGTATAATTTTATTCTTACCTTTCCAGCTCTGCCCCCTTTTAACCTTCCCAATCATGCAGGGATCTGTGAGCAAGAGGAATCACTGAGATCAGGAGAGATAGGAGCAAAGGAGCAGCTATTATGGCTTTTAAACTCCTGACAAACATAAAGGAGGAGGTGACCTGCCCCATCTGCCTGGACCTTCTGAAGGAACCCCTGAGCCTGGACTGTGGCCACAGCTTCTGCAAAGCCTGCATCACTGCAGTGAACAAGGATTCTGAGACGAGCCAGGAAGGGAAGAGCACCAATTGCCCTGTGTGCAGATTTGATTACTGTGCTAGGGAGCTGCGGCCTAATTGGCATGTGGCCAACATAGTGGAGAGGCTCCGTGAGGTCAAGGTGAGCTCCGAGGAGGGGCAAAAGAGAAATCTCTGTGAACGCCATGAAGAGAAGCTCTTGCTCTTCTGTAAGAAGGATGGGAAGGTCATTTGCTGGGTTTGTGAACGGTCTCAGGAGCACTGTGGTCACCAAACGGTCCCCGTGGATGAGGCTGTCCCAGAGTACCAGGTAAGAGACCAGTATAGAGGGAACACAGGGCAGGAAATAGAACTTGATGAGAAATCTCCACTTTGCATTCAACTTTCATTACCTTGTCATCATAGACCTGAGGCCTCTGATGTCTTTTCTTTCTATTCTCACCTTCTAAAGGCCTGATGAACATTTAATTTTTTTTTCCTGAAGGACATTTTTGTGCATTCATTAAATTACAAAAGGATAAACCTACAGTACAGATTTAGTCAAAAGTAGATACTTTTATACCTTGTGCTAGATGGGCGGAGATGTAGTGCCCAAGAGAGACCCTCATCACCGATTTGAACAGGAGGGTGGATGGAGATGTAAGTTCTTTCTTTGCTGGAGGGCTTGGTTTGTTTTCATAGTACAAACAGAATCATCCTCTCTTTTTGATGAGGGTTGGTGAAGTCTATCACCTGGGTCTTTTTTTTCTCCTCTTGATTAATTTTGGTTTATTTTTTTAAATGCAATAATAAAATACTGGGAAATCTTTTAATATAGTTTTCTGAATAGAATGCAGTTTTGTTAATATAATTGATACATTTATATATAAAAAAAGTATTTCTGTAGATGCTGAAAAGATTTTTTTTATTATTATGTTTAGTTAGCCAACATATAGTAAGTACATCATTAGTTTTTGATGTAGTGTTCAATGATCCATTAGTTGCAAATAACACCCAGTGCTCATCATCTGGGCCTTAAAGAACACATTTATCATGTCACGTTTTCTTCCAAGTCATAGTTTCTAATTGCTGTTCTCACTAATTCTGTAAACTCTAGTCTCTTTGGACATTGGCCTAATATTTTTCCCATTTATACTCTATGCTGACACTTAGAAATCTGACAGCTTGACTCTGGTGTGACTCCTCTCCATAGGAGAAGCTCCAGACAGCTCTGCAGAAGGTGAGGGAGGAGCAGCAGGAAGCAGAGATGTTGAAAGCTAACCTCGGAGAACAGAGAACCTCCTGGAAGGTAGGGAGAGATACTTCCTGAGTGAGACAAAAATATAGACAGGACCTTGGGTTTTAGTCACAAGGAGCTCCCTTCCTTTTTGTTTCATGATAGTCAGTATGACCAAAAGTCATTTGGTTAGTCCTTTATCTTTTCCCTGATAAAGGTGGGGGCTGAAAAATGAACATGTTATAAATGAACACAGACATTTAAGGGGAGGTATTCACATAGAGGATGGCTAGTGAGTTCTGTGTTAAATTCCTGTTATGATTTTGAGTATTTGACCCTCCTGGGGGAAGACAGTTAGGAATGATTCATGGTTCTGTCTGTATTGTTCAACTTTCAGCCGAGGGTGAGAGGATGGGAGTCAGGAGTAAGGCAAAGAGACTTGGTTGTCCTGGACAGCTGTGTGAAAGCAGAGCCACACCCAAGGATTCTCTTTGGGCTTAGGTTAGCTTCAATAATGTAAACTTGAGGCCATTATTTTGGAATGTGATGGAGAAAAAATAATGGGATAAGTCAGCATCCCCAAGAATTGCTCCCTTGCTTCTCTCCCATTTCCCAGTAAGAAGTTTCCAAAGAAAATAGTTCTCTTTCTGGCTCCTGGTCTCTGGCCGATAGCCTGACTACCACTCTCTCTTTCTCATTCCTGAAGAATCATATGCAAAATGAGAAAAGGTGTATCCAGACACAGTTTAAAAAACTGAAGGCTATGCTGGAGCATGAGGAGCAGAAGATAGTGCAGAAGCTGGACAGCCAGGAGAAAACTGTTCTCGACTCCTTGGACTCAGTGGAGGATGAGCTGGCCCAGCACAGCCAGATGGTGAAAGACCTGATTTCAGAACTAGAGCATCGGCTTCAGGGGTCAACAGTAGACATGCTGCAGGTAAGACTCAGGAAGAAGCCCCAGCATCTGAGATTTGAGAAAAAATGAAGACCGAGTTTCCTTCTCTCCCATGTTTCTTTGCTCTTCCTGATGATGACACTAAGGTTCCTTTGGCCTTGCAGTATCTCCTTTCCTGTATCTGTGACAGAGGTTATAGGAATAAATAACAAGGGACAATCTCATATTTATTTATCAAGTGCAGTGCAGAAATCTGGCAGGCTGAATTTGCATGGTATCCAGGGATAGTCTAGAGGCCTCTGTGATCAGTGATGTATTGCTAAGGACTTCTCAGGTACCTCTTCATGAATCAGCTTGATCACAAACAAGTGAATGTCACATTCTAAGACCCTATTTTTCCCCCTCATAGAATAAACTAAGATTTTTCTCCCTCTTTTTCTATTTCCTGAAAAAAAAAAAAAACAAAAAACAAAGTGTGAAGTACTAGTATTATTTTGTCTTTAAATATTCAATTGAATTCACCAGTGAAGCCATCTCATCCTATTTCTTTTTCAAAAGGGTTAAAATAATATTTAAAAATATATATTAGGATTACTTATATTTTTTACCATGATTAAGTTAGATTTTGATAATAAATGTCTTTGTAGGGATTTGTCCACTCTAAAGTTGCCTGATTTGTAGACATAAAGGTAGTCATACTAATCCCTTATAAGCCCTCTAATTTCTATAGCACACACAGTAATGTCCCCTCTTTTAGTCCTGATTTTGATGATGTGCTTTTTCTCTTTTTTTCTTGGACAGTTTAGTTGTCTTTGGTCATTTTTTTTTTTTAATTTTCTTCAAGAATAAACTTTATTATTTCATTGACTTTTTAAATCTTTTTTTTTTTTTCTTGAAGACTTTATTTATTTGAGAGAGAGAGAGCATAAGTGGGGTGAGGGGCAGAGGGAGAGGGAGAAGTAGACTCCTCACTGGGCAGGGAGACCCACAGGGGCTTGATTCCAGAGCCTTGAGATTACCACCTCAGCCAAAGGCTGCTGCTCAGCCAACTGAGCCACCCAGGCACCCTGCCTTTTTTTTTTTTTAACATTTCTATTTCATTTGTGTCTGGTCTCATCTTTATTGTTTACTTTGTGAGTGTATGTGTATATGGATGTATGAACATGAGAATGTATGCATACATGAATATGAGGTACATATGAGGTGTACATGTATGAAGAAAAGTGTGTGTGTATATTAAGATTAGTTTGCCATTTTTTTCCTAGTTTCTTTTTTTTTTCCCATTTTATTTATTTTTTCAGAGTAACAGTATTCATTTTTTCCTAGTTTCTTAAAGAGAAAACTTTGATTACTTATTTGAGACCATCATTTCTGATACAGTATTTAGTGATATAAATGCAATGATTTAGATCTATTCCATATATTTTTTTATTTTTATATTATTTATTTATGTACTTATTTAAATTCCAGTTAATTAACATACAGTCTAGTATCAGTGTCAGATGTACAAAATAGTGATTCAGCACTTCCATACATTACCAGGTGCTCATCACAAGTGCCCTCCTGAATCCCCATCACCTATTTAACCCACCTACCCTTCTGACCATCAGTTTGTTCTCTATGGTTAAGTGTCTCTTTCTTGGTTTGTCTCTCTTTCTCTCTCTTTTCCCTTTCCTCATTTGTTGTGTTTCTTAAATTTGACCTATGAGTGAAATCATATGATATTTGTCTTTCTCTGACTGATTTTATTTCACTCAGCATAATACTTTCTAGTTCCATTCATGTTGTTGCAAATGGCAAGATTTCATTCTTTTGTATGGCTAAGTAATATTCCATGGCATATCCATCTATCATCTATCATCTATCTATCTATCTATCTATGCATATCCCCCACACAAATATATACCACATCCTCATATATATAAAATACATAAATAAATTTTTATATATTATAATATATATACAACACATCTTCTTTATCAAGTTGTCAATTGATGGACACTTGTGCCATTTCCATAACTTGGACATTGTAGATAATGCTGCTGGAAACATTGGGGTGCATGTATCCCTTTAAATTAGTATTTTTGCATTCTTTGGTTAAATACCTAGAAAGTGTGCAGTTTAATTTAACAATACTTGATTTCTTACTTTTTCTTCTGATATGGATTTCAAATATAATTTCTTCATAATCAGAAAAGACATTTTTTTCAGTATTTAAGTATACTGATACTTGTTTTATGGACTAAAATATTGTATGTCCAGAAAATTTTCCTATGTGAATTGAGAAGAATATGTATTCTGTATTTATTAGATTAAATAGTCTATAGATGTCTGTTAGGTCAAATTGGTTAATAGTATCATCCATGTCTTCTGTACCTTTGATGGTTTTCATACACACTATTCTATCAATTATTTAGAGTGAGCTATTGAAATCTACAACTACTGAATTTTCTATTTTTCTTTTTAATCCTTTCGATTTGCTTTGTGTATTTTGAAGCTCTACTGTTGGGTACATTTACATTTGTAATTGTTATATCCCTTCTTGATGTACTGAACCTTTTATCATTCTGAAATTATCCTCTCATTCTCACATAATATTTATTGTCTTAAAGTCTATTTTGTGTAATATTAACATAGGCACTTGATCTTTGGATCAAGTCTTTGGATCCAAAATCATCTCTTACAGATAGCAATAGTTGAATCTTGCTTTTTATCCAGTCCAACAATCATTGCCTTTAAATGGGGGTGTTAAGACAGTAACATTTAGTGCTAATGTTGATGTAGCTGTGTTTACATTTTTCATATTGCTGGTTTTTTTCCATGTGTCACCTGTAGCTTTCACTGTCCTTTCTCCTTAACTAGGTTTGCTTGATTTAAGTATTTCTAGTATAAAATGTTAAGTTTTCCTATTTCTGTGGGGGTTTTTGTTGTTGTTGTTGTTGTTTGTTTGTTTTTTCATTTTTTTTTCCCTTCCCTAGTGGTTGTTCTAGTGATTACAGTATGCATCTTACTCTCTCGTGGTCTACTTCAGATTAATACTAAATTAACTTCAGTAAGATATAGAAACTCACCTCCAACATTGTTTCATTTCCTTCCAGCTCCAACACAGGCATAATTTAATATGGGTACCTAATCAGTGCAGAGCAATGACATGCAGGCATAAGAGTTTTTTGGTTTTTGTTTTCTGTTTGTATTTTGTTGTTGTTTTTATTCTTATTGTTTATTGTTATTGTTTTTTTTAACATTTAATTAATTTATTTATTTTTTTCAGCATAACAGTATTCATTGTTTTTGCACAACACCCAGTGCTCCATGCAATACGTGCCCTCCCTATTACCCACCACCTGATTCCCCCAACCTCCCACCCCTGCCCCTTCAAAACCCTCAGGTTGTTTTTCAGAGTCCATAGTCTCTTATGGTTTGCCTCCCCTTCCAATTTCCCTCAACTTCCTTCTCCTCTCCATCTCCCAATGTCCTCCATGTCATTTGTTATGCTCCACAAATAAGTGAAACCATATGATACTTGACTCTCTCTGCTTGACTTATTTCACTCAGCATAATCACTTCCAGTCCCGTCCATGTTGCTACAAAAGTTGAGTATTCATCCTTTCTTTTCTTTTTTCTTTTTTTTTTTTTAAATAAACATATAATGTATTTTTATCCCCAGGGGTACAGGTCTGTGAATCACCAGGTTTGCACACTTCACAGCACTCACGATAGCACGTACCCTCCCCAATGTCCATAACCCCTCCCCCTCTCCCAACCCCACCTCCCCCCAGCAACCCCCAGTTTGTTTTGTGAGATTAAGAGTCATTTATGGTTTGTCTCCCTCCCAGTCCCATCTTGTTTCATTTATTCTTCTCCTATCCCCCTATATTGTTATTGTTTTTAACTGGGAAGAGAAGTTCTCTTTTCTTCTGGAGTTTATATCAGGAGATTCAAGTTTCCTTCGTGAATGGAGAGTAAAGTCAATATAGAGGGAATAAATAAAATTTGGAGGACATAGACCAGATCCTGATGATAGGGTTTGAGGTTCAAAATTCATCTTTGATTAAAGTTATAACTGCCCTCCTAAATCCTTTTCTCCACTTAATCTGGTTTTCTTTTTTGGCATATACAACATAAAAACCCTAATACAGAGAGCATTTTTTTTTTTTGTTTTTTTTTTTTTTTTTGCACTTATTGACCCACCTGTTGGCCTATTTCTGGTGACATGAAAGAAGTAAGGCTGAGGTAAAGGAAACCAAATATATTGGTAAATATATGTTTAAACAACCAAAACAATACCTGTGAAGATAAAGAAAATCAGATAGCTAAAAACTGTTAAGAATGTGCACTAAACTGAACTAATATTACACTGTTAACTAACTGGAATTTTAAATAAAAACTTTTAAAAATTAAAACAATAACAAAAAAAAAGAACGTGGATTAAATTGCTCAGTAGATCCTGAAGTGCAGGTAAAAATTGTAATTTTAGGACAGTGGTTGAGTGGATATTGGTAAAATTATGAACAGTGGAGTATAAAAGATGAGATGATTTGGTTGGTGAGTGGTAAGTTACATATTAGACATCCTAACCTACTAGTTCCTGTGGTTTCTTTATTACTGCCTATCTTAACAAGCATCTAAAAGACAAAACTGAGTAAAAACAAAGAGTTGGAAATAAGTGCACATATGTGTGTGTTGAATTTAAGAGACTGGACAAGGTCAACTGTAGATAGTGTGTAAAATGAGGAGATAATTGAAAATTGAAAAACACCTACAATATATTTGCTTGTATCCTCCATAAAGCCTTGTAAACTTCTTGAGGGATACTACAATTATTTACTCTTTTCTTTTCTTTTTTTTACTCATCTTTGAGTCTCCAAAGCCTGTCCTGGTGTTTGGCAAATATAGTGTATCACTTTACATTTCTACTGAGTAAATGAAAAAAGCATTGCATTATTCAAACCATCTCATGCATTTAGGAAAAAATTACAGAACTGTTGTTTTCCTCATGAATTAGTCTCATTTCCAAATACTAGAAGCTTCATGCTATAATTCTGCAAGGCTCAAAGCTGTTTCTACCTTTTAGGAAATCTGAAAACCTCACATGAGTCTTCTGGAATGATTAGCTTGGATCTTATTTTTACTTATTTGCTCTCACATTGGGACCATCTTTACTCCCACCATGGGGTTAGTGGGGATGTGATGAAGCTTTGTAAGGGGGAGTTTCTATTACCCATTGACTCCTGTCTTCACTTTTCTCCCTAGGATGTGCATCACATCATGGAAAGGTATGTGTGGGGGATCAGAGATGGTCCTTTCGTGTGGTAAAAAGAGGTTTAAAGTCATTAGAGTTTTGTGATGATCAGTTAGAATAAAATATCTCTCAAGGCAGGACAATTTGGGTGTAGTTACATGCCAAATTTCTGTTCACAAATCATGGTTTGAGTGTTCTATAACTATTGAGAATGGAACAGGTACTATGGGAGGGAATGTGGGTGGTGGGAAGTCACAGTGTGGGTCAGTAGCAGTACTGGGGATAAGAGGTGGCAGACATCTTAAATTTTATCCACTTGCATGCCCGTATCTAACTCAGGTACTTTTATTTCATAGGTGTTTGGCTTATCATGGTAAGTTTATGTCTGCTTCACCTGCCAAGCACCTGGAATTGGAGAAAATTTCCTTATATTTAAACTTCTGCCCTGGGAATTGAAGAGACCTTCTATATGGCTCTGTTTAGATCTCCAAAAACAGACTTGAATCTCAGGGAATATTTTGGCTTTAGTCCACACAAGTGATCCATCTTGGTCACATGCTTTAGAAGCCAGAATGGAAAGGTAACATCCATTCAGGAGTCAGATTCTGCAACCTTACTTTCTGATCATCTGCCCTGGAAATCCACATCCATGCAGTGAACCCACATCCATGTAATGACTTTTCCACACATTAAGTTTTTTTTAAGGTACCAAAGTTTTGTTTTGTTATATCCATTATTTCATAAACTTCCTAGGAAATCGAGAGGGAGAAGTTGATGATCTAATTTTTGAAGGAAGAAACTGTGTCCCTGAGACCTCAAGACTTTCCTAAAGTCATACAAAGGGTGACTGGGAATGTAGACATGAACACATTTCTTCTGGCTCCAAGGTCAGAAGTCTGCTGTCCTCTTTCTTAGGGTCTCTGGAGAGGAGGGTTCAAACTCTTCAATGGGGTGAATAGGAGGTCAGTCATTTTGGAAGGACAAAAATTCAGAAGTGTGGGTTTCAATTTTTGTCATCTTTAGGAGTAAGAACTTGACTCTGAAGAAACAAAAAACTTTCATCAAGGAACAAAAGAAAGTGTCCCGAATTCCTGATCTGAAAGTGATAATGCAAATGTTTAAAGGTGAGGAATGCTGGAGCAAGTAAGTGGCAGTGGGAGTCTTGTGGGTGGGGGCTAAAAGGAGAAAAGGACACAATTTCTAGGTATGGAGAGAGAACACAAGGGACATCATGTGATGATATGGTCATGTTTGATGGGGAGTGGCCAGGTGTCTGGGGCATAATCTCCTTCACCAGTTCATTATCTCGCCATAGTCCCCAGTCCTTCCCCTATACTTTAGGGGAAAGAGATTTCAGGGCTGCCTCCTTTGCTTGTCTTGATTATGTTTTTTTTATTATTTGAGAGCTGACACATGTCATGCTACTGAGGTGAGGAGAAATCAGTGTCATCAAGCCACCTTGTTCTCACCACCTTTCAGAATTTTTCATTCCTAGTAGGTCTCATGTTCCAACACCCATGTTTTCCCTTCTAACACATACAAACATATTCTGCTTTCCCCAAGAACAGAACAGAATTCTTCCCAGTTCTCACTCAAGGTATTCCCAAGATCCCTCTCACGGTGTCACGAATAAAGCTATGTCAAGTCTCTCACCCAGCCCCAATTTTTCTGCAGCTTACATAACTCCAAATCATCTCCGAAGTACAACATACACTGCCTGTTTCTACAGATCAAAGACAAATGAGATGTATGTGCTGTTGGAAACCGAATAATGCATATAATAACAATTAATGTTTCCTGGGCTCCCTGGTTATTGGGTTTTGGGAAACATTACTGGGAGGTAGATCCTGGAGGTGTAGGAAGGAAAATGCCCAGAACCCAATGTGAAATTTCATGATAGACATGATTGAAATGATCAACATGTTTATTCTATGTTTCTACCACATATGATTACTGCATTAAAAGGTGTCACATCAACTTGAATATAATGCTTCTGAGGAGTCATCCTCCTCTGATCCCTTCATCTTAATCCTGGCCCTGTTTGTCCCTCCCCACTGTGTTGGAGCTTTCCTAGACTATGAGGCTGGCACTGTCTCATTTTTGAGTGACACCAACCACGGGCTTCTCATCTATAAATTCTCTTCATGTTCCTTTTCTCAGGAAGCTTTTCCGTATTTCAACCCTGTGAAATGTAATGACCCTGTAGTCTGTGCTCACCCAGCTCTTGAACCTTCTTACACCCCCGCTAATTTCCTTGTAGTGCCTCTTGCCTTGGCTACAGCTGATGCTTCAAGCTTATCTGCGCCATTCTCACCATCTTTTCCTTACTGCCTGCCTTCCCTCCATTTGAACACCCTTCATTCAGGAGAAGATATAAAAATTAATAACTAAGAGTGATAGTTTTGTGTCCAGAGTCTCTGGGTTCCTGTCCTGTCTCTCCACACAATTCAATGGAACCTTGAATAATGTACACGAATACTGTGTTTATTTTCTTGAAATCATCTTGGTGTGAAAACATAAATGTTTCATAAAACATTCATGAAAATAAATGTTATTAAGTATAAAGATCTGTTTTTATTTTTTATTTTTGTAAAAGATTTATTTATTTGAGCAAGAGTGAGTGTGAGAGAGAGAACAGGAGGATGGGAAGAGGGAGAGAGAGAAGCAGACTCCTCACTGACCAGGGAGCCTGACATGAGGCTCCACCCCGGACTCCAAGATCGTGACCTGAGCTGAAGGCAGATGCTTAACCTACTAAGCCACCATGCACCCCTGAGTATCTTGATTTATTAATAAATATTTGCTACTAAATAATATAAGCTGTGTCAGTGTCTCATGAAATTCTATGGGATTCAGTTTTCTCATCTGTTAAAAAAAGGAAAGGAAGAAAGAAATAGAAAAGAAAGAAAGGAAAAAAATGTACCTGATGTAGAATTGTGAAAATGAAACAACAGGTGTCTATTTTTTTGCCCTCTCTCATTCTGACTAAAATAAATGATTTTAAGAATACATATTAGCTTAATGTATTCTTACATTAAGAATATAAGTTCTTGGGGGGGAGTCAAGATGGCGGGGAAGTAGGAGGAGGCACCATTTCAACCTGTACCCTAAAGTGAGCTGATTACCTACCAAAGAACTCCGACCACCCATTAAATCAGCCTGAGATCAGAATTATACACGTCTGGATCTCTACAGGAGCAGAAGACGCCAGTGGCAGGTAAAGCAGACTGGGAACGTCCGACTGATATCGGAAGATAAACAAAAGGGGGAGGGAGCCACCAGAGGTGACCGATCGGAAAGTAACACCCCAACACGAGAGTGCTCTGCGTCTGGGGACCAGCATTAACTTGGAGTCTGGTTGAAAGCACTCAAAAAACAAACAGCAAAGGATCGCGGGGGGTAATAGTGGGAACCTGGGCAGTTAGGGTCAGGGACCTAAGTCCCCAGACCCAGGACAGCCTCCCCTGGCGCGGAGCCAGAGAGAGTGTGGCGGAGAAATCAGGTCTCCGTCCCTGAGCCGCCAGTGCACCTGAATGCCAGCGCGCCCGAGAACGAGTGGGGTCTGGCTCCCGTGAGGGGCTGGGAGCCTGGCCAGATGGCAATCCTGAAACGCGCGCATCCCACACCCTCCCTTGGGATAGGTGCTCATAGGCGCTAGCCTGGAGCTCTGGCAGCTGGAAAAACCAGACATTCCCAGCCTGGGACAGCGGGAAAATCTCAGTGTGCCATCTCTGCTTGGAACGCCTCTGGCGGTCTGGAGCTGCCTAGACAGCCACCGCTGCCCTGGTTTTGGGTACAACGAGGAGCTCCTGCATTCCCAGGGACAGTGACTCAGAACCGACTCTGCCAGCAGCTTTTGCAAAACAGTCTGAGGCTTCTCTCTGAGAGGGAGGTTGGGGTGCTGTTTGCTCTCCTCTAAACCTCCAAAAACCATCAAAAGCTGTCAAGGTGAGAGAAAGCAGATGAAAGAACATAAAAACCCCCAGAGAACAAAAGGCTGAAAAAAAACAGTTTCCTGAAAAAAAAAAAAAAAAAAAAGAGCTCACCCCCTTGAGGGGAGCGGGAGGACCTAACTCAGGGAACATCATTGTCTGAAAACCCACGTGGCAGGCCCCTCCCCCAGAAAACCAACCAGGAAGGAAGAAAAAAAAAAGAAGACTACAGGAGAACAACCACCACTACTTCATAAATACAACTTTTATTTTTAACTCTTTACCAATATTCTGGTTCTTTTTTTTTTATACATACAGATAATTTTTTAACCTATTTACCATCACACTGAGATGTCCAGTACGTCAAATTCTTTAATAACCTTCTAACCTGAACTTTTTGATACATACACCTGTGTTTTTCTTTTGTTTTTCTATTTTTTTAATTCTTTTTTAATTTTAACTTAGTTTAGTCTAATTTATTCTTTTTTAATTTTTATTTTCCACTATACATATAGAGTTAAACTTCAAGGTAATCCCCTTTCCCCAATCAATGCTACCCCTATAGGCAAACCAGTTTCTAATCCCCCTGTAACTTAGGAAAGTTGAGTCCCTTAACAAAAACATCAAGATACCTTCAGGAAGAATCAAAATAACCTTCCTCACCCACACTGAGAATCTATAACCATTCTCCCAATTTTTCCTTCTGTCAGTGTTTCTGTGAATTTGTGTTTGTCCTGATAATATATAAACCTTATACTTGTGGTTCTTTCTGATGAGGTTCTTCCCTTTTTTTTTTTTTTTTTGCTTATATATACATATTTTTTTCTCTTGTCATATACTTTTATCACTCTTTTTGTCTGTCTGTTTTTGTTTGTATACTCCACAAATCTAACCTTGTGGCCCATTTGGGCTGAGCCTTCTCTTTTATCTTCCCTTTTTTTCCTATCTCTCTCTCTCTTTTTTTTTCCTTTTTTCTTTACCTTTTTTTTTTCTTTCTTCTTCTCTATTTCTTTTTCTTTTCGTTTTTCTCTCATTTGGGTGGGGAATCCTGATTGCACAGAAGCGTTCCAGGGTGCACATGGACTGCACCACAATCGATAAGTCCAGCTGCATCTGTTTAGTCATCTCTTTCCAAAATGACTAGGAGGAGGAATACCCAACAGAAGAAAAATACAGAGGATGGGCCTTCTGCAACAGAGCTAATGGCTATCGACATAGACAATATGTCAGAAAAGGAATTCAGACTAACAATTATCCAGGCAATAGCTAGGTTGGAGAAAGCCATGGATGACCAAACAGAATTGATTAGGGCAGAACTGAAAGCCACCAGGGATGATGTTCAAAATGCTCTCAATGAGTTCCAATCCAATCTAAATTCTCTAAAAGCTAGGGTAACTGAAACAGAAGATAGAATTAGTGATCTGGAGGACAAACAGATAGAGAGAAAGGATCAGGAGGAAGCCTGGAACAAACAGCTCAGAAGCCACGAAAACAGAATCAGGGAAATAAACGATGCCATGAAACGTTCCAACGTCAGAATTATTGGAATCCCTGAAGGGGAAGAAAAAGAAAGAAGTCTAGAAGATATAGTGGAAGAAGTTGTCTATGAAAATTTTCCCAATCTCACGAATGGAAACAACGTTCATGTACTAGAGGCAGAAAGATTTCCTCCCAAGATTTTAGATTCTCGAAAGTCCTCACGGCACCTTATCGTTAGAATGGGGAATTATGTTTCAAGAGAGACCCTCTTAAAAGCAGCTAGGACAAAGAAGCTTCTTACATACAGAGGAAAGCCCATTAGAATAACGTCAGACCTTTCCACAGAGACCTGGAAAGCCAGGAAGGGCTGGCAAAATATATTCAGAGTACTAAATGAGAAGAACATGCAACCAAGAATGCTCTATCCAGCAAGACTGACATTTAAAATGGATGGAGAGATAAAGAGTTTCCAAGACCGGCAAGGATTAAAAGACTATGCAACCACCAAGCCGACACTGCAGGAAATATTAAGGGGGTTCCTATAAGAGAGAAAAAATCCTAAGAATATCATTGAACAGAAATATACAAACAATCTACAGACAGAAAGACTTCAAAGGCAACACAATGTCAATAAAACCTATCTCTCAATAATCACTCTCAATGTGAATGGCCTAAATGCGCCCATAAAACGACACAGGGTTGCAGATTGGATAAAACGACAGGACCCATCCATATGTTGTCTACAAGAGACCCATTTTGAACCTAAGGATACACCCAGACTGAAAGTGAAGGGATGGAGAAGCATCTTTCATGCCAATGGGCCTCAAAAGAAGGCCGGAGTAGCGATTCTCATATCAGATAAATTAGATTTTAAACTAAAGACTGTAGTCAGAGATACAGAAGGACACTACATAATTCTTAAAGGGATTATCCGACAAGATGATCTAACAATTGTGAATATCTATGCCCCCAATATGGGAGCACCCAATTACATAAGAAAACTATTAATCAAGATAAAGAGTCATATTGATACGAATACAATAATAGTAGGAGATCTTAATACACCTCTCTCAGAAATAGACAGATCATCGAAGCAGAAAATTAATAAAGAAATAAGAGCATTGAATGAAACATTGGACCAGATGGACCTCATCGACGTATACAGAACATTCCACCCTAAAACAACAGAATATTCATTCTTCTCAAGTGTACATGGAACCTTATCCAGAATAGACCACATACTGGGTCACAAAGCAGGACTCAACCGATACCAAAAGACTGACATTATTCCCTGCATATTCTCCGATTACAATGCTTTGAAACTGGAGCTCAATCACAAGGAAAAGTTCAGAAGGAACTCAAACATCTGGAAGCTAAAGACCACCTTGCTTAAGAATGCTTGGATCAACCAGGAGATCAAAGATGAACTTAAACAATTCATGGAAACCAATGAGAATGAAGACACTTTGGTCCAAAACCTATGGGATACAGCAAAGGCGGTTCTAAGGGGGAAATACATAGCCATCCAAGCCTCCCTCAAAAACATTGAAAAACCCAGAATACACCAGCTGTCTCTACACCTTAAAGAACTGGAGAATCAACAACAAATCAAACCAACTCCACATGCAAGAAGGGAAATAATCAAGATTAGAGCAGAGATCAATGAGGTAGAAACGAGAGATAGAGTAGAATGTATCAATGAAACTAGAAGCTGGTTTTTTGAACGAATCAATAAGATCGATAAACCATTGGCCACACTAATCCACAAGAAAAGAGAGAAAGCCCAAATTAATAAAATTATGAATGAAAAGGGAGAGATCACAACTAACACCAAGGAAATAGAAACAATCATCAGAAATTATTACCAACAGTTATATGCCAGTAAGCTAAGCAACCTAGATGAAATGGATGCATTCCTGGAAAACTACAAACTCCCAAAATTGAACCAGGAAGAAATTGACAACCTGAATAGATTGATATCTAGTAATGAGATTGAAGCAGTGATCAAAAACCTCCCAAAAAACAAGAGCCCAGGACCTGACGGCTTCCCTGGGGAATTCTACCAAACTTTCAAAGAAGAAATAACACCAATTCTCCTGAAGCTGTTCCAAAAAATTGAAGCAGAAGGAAAACTTCCAGACTCTTTTTATGAAGCCAGCATTACCCTGATCCCCAAACCAGGCAAAGACCCTACCCAAAAGGAGAATTTCAGACCAATATCACTGATGAATATGGATGCAAGATTCTCAACAAGATCCTAGCAAACAGGATCCAGCAGCACATTAAAAAGATTATCCACCATGACCAGGTGGGATTCATCCCTGGGTTGCAAGGTTGGTTCAATATTCGCAAATCAATCAGTGTGATAGAACACATCAATAAGAGAAGAGAGAAGAACCACATGGTCCTCTCAATTGATGCAGAAAAAGCATTTGACAAAATCCAGCATCCGTTCCTGATGAAAACGCTTCACAGTATAGGGATGGAGGGAACATTCCGGAACTTCATAAAATCTCTCTATGAAAGACCCACAGCAAATATCATGTTCAATGGGTAAAAGCTTGCAGCCTTCCCGTTGAGATCAGGAACACGACAAGGATGCCCACTCTCACCACTCTTGTTCAACATAGTATTAGAAGTTCTAGCAACGGCAATCAGACAACAAAGAGAAATAAAAGGTATCCAAATTGGCAAGGAAGAAGTCAAACTCTCTCTCTTCGCAGATGACATGATTCTTTATATGGAAAACCCCAAAGACTCCACCCCCAAACTACTAGAACTCATACAGCAATTCAGTAACGTGGCAGGATACAAAGTCAATGTACAGAAATCAGTGGCTTTCTTATACACTAACAATGAAAATACAGAAAGGGAAATTAGAGAATCGATTCCATTTACTATAGCAACAAGAACCATAAGATACCTGGGCATAAACCTAACCAAAGAAGTAAAGGACCTGTACTCGAGGAACTACAGAACACTCATGAAAGAAATTGAAGAAGACACAAAAAGATGGAAGACCGTTCCATGCTCTTGGATTGGAAGAATAAACATTGTTAAAATGTCTATACTGCCTAGAGCAATCTATACTTTTAATGCCATTCCGATCAAAATTCCACCGATATTTTTCAAAGAGCTGGAGCAAATAATCCTAAAATATGTATGGAATCAGAAGAGACCCCGAATTGCTAAGGAAATGTTGAAAAACAAAAACAAAACTGGCGGCATCACGTTACCCGATTTCAAGCTTTACTACAAAGCTGTGATCACCAAGACAGCGTGGTACTGGCATAAAAACAGACACATAGACCAGTGGAACAGAGTGGAGAGCCCAGATATGGACCCTCAACTCTATGGTCAAATAATCTTCGGCAAAACAGGAAAAAATATTCAATGGAAAAAAGACAGTCTCTTCAATAAATGGTGCTGGGAAAACTGGACAGCCATATGTAGAAGAATGAAACTCGACCATTCTCTTACACCGTACACAAAGATAAACTCGAAATGGATAAAAGACCTCAACGTGAGACAGGAATCTATCAGAATCCTAGAGGAGAACATAGGCAGTAACCTCTTCGATATCAGCCACAGCAACTTCTTTCAAGATATGTCTCCAAAGGCCAAGGAAACAAAAGCAAAAATGAACTTTTGGGACTTCATCAAGATCAAAAGCTTCTGCACAGCAAAGGAAACAGTCAACAAAACAAAGAGGCAACCCACAGAATGGGAGAAGATATTTGCAAATGACAGTACAGACAAAAGGTTGATATCCAGGATCTATAAAGAACTTCTCAAACTCAACACACACAAAACAGATAATCATATCAAAAAATGGGCAGAAGATATGAACAGACACTTCTCCAATGAAGACATACAAATGGCTATCAGACACATGAAAAAATGTTCATCATCACTAGCCATCAGGGAGATTCAAATTAAAACAACATTGAGATACCACCTAACACCAGTTAGAATGGCCAAAATTAGCAAGACAGGAAACAATGTGTGTTGGAGAGGATGTGGAGAAAGGGGAACCCTCTTCCACTGTTGGTGGGAATGCAAGTTAGTGCAGCCACTTTGGAGAACAGTGTGGAGATTCCTGAAGAAATTAAGAATAGAGCTTCCCTATGACCCTGCAATTGCACTGCTGGGTATTTACACCAAAGATACAGATGTAGTGAAAAGAAGGGTGATCTGTACCCCAATGTTTATTGCAGCAATGGCTACGGTCACCCAACTGTGGAAAGAACCAAGAAGCCCTTCAACGGATGAATGGATAAGGAAGATGTGGTCCATATACACAATGGAGTATTATGCCTCCATCAGAAAGGACGAATACCCAACTTTTGTAGCAACATGGACGGGACTGGAAGAAATTATGCTGAGCGAAATAAGTCAAGCAGAGAGAGTCAAGTATCATATGGTCTCACTTATTTGTGGAGCATAACAAATAACATGGAGGACATGGGGAGATGGAGAGGAGAGGGAGTTGAGGGAAACTGGAAGGGGAGATGAACCATGAGAGACTATGGACTCTGAAAAACAACCAGAGGGTTATGAAGGGGCGGCAGGGAGGTGGGGGTGGTGGGAGGTTGAGGCACCAGGTGGTGGGTAATAGGGAGGGCACGTACTGCATGGAGCACTGGGTGTGATGCCAAAACAATGAACACTGTTATGCTGTAAATAAAGAAATAAAAATAAATATATAAAAAAAAATATAAGTTCTTACATTCTTGTTTTGTGTTAAGACCCTTGGTACCCTTGTTTTGTGTTAAGAAATAAAATAACTGGGTTAAAGAATTACAAATTTTCTTTAAATTTTAGCTAATAAATGTTTTTGTATAGCTGCCTAGTCTTTTTTTTTTTTTAAATTTTTCTGCAGTAATTCTATTTCATTGAAATTGAATTTCGATTTGGGCTGTTTGCCCAGCTTTAAAAAGTTACTATTCACAGTGATACAGTAAGGTATGATCGTGGGATTTCTTAACAATGGTGTAGGAAAGTGTTTTGCTTGCATGATCAGCTTTCCTTTTGCAGTGACTTGGAAGTTCTCAGGAAGGTAGAGGAAAATCTTGCTCTGCTTCAGTGAGATTGGAGGCTAGTTATCACGACAATGGGTGTTCATTCGGGGCTTGTTCATAAAAGACATTCCCATGTCTTTCAGCATTTTTATTCTCAACTCTTCTTTAATTATGTTCAGAGCTAGTAGAAAAAAGTAGACTGTCTGGTTAAACAGTATCTCACTCCTGCTTGTCCCCAGAACCCTATGGGCCTCATATTTGGATGATCTTTGATGACACAAAGGATTCGAAGGTGACTATTTCTAGAATCTGTGTGTGTCCGTGCAGACACAGCCCCCTTATATCTCAGGACTCATCCATGGAAACTGGAGGAAATTGATTTTCTAAATTTTCCCTTTGACCTCTGCCTTCCTGTTACCCCAATGCTACAATGAATCATTTGAGGAATATAAAAATGTCCCCTAGAAGTAGCAGAAAATGGGATAGGATCGTAATAATGAAAGTGTGCAAAAATTATGAAATTAGAAGTGTCCAAAGTACACGAGGCAGTGCTCCTTTTGGTAGTTCAGCATCTGGGTCACTTCTGTAGTTAGGGGTAGCAGATGATACCCTGTCTGCCCTGTTTCAGGAGGGAGAGGGAAATGAGGAGACTCCATGATCTTAAAGCCAGAGGGATCTAGGAAAGCCAATCCATTTGCTTCTTGCACTTGTAAATATACAGTATGTTTGTGATCTATGGAGAAATTCCCAGTGCTCCCTTCACCTATGTAAAACAGGCTTGATGACAGCGTCCCTGCCTAGTTCTGCAACCTCTCCTCTCTTCACTTGTCGTTCTTGAGTTCCATGCCCAGTCCTGTCGAAAAACCAACAGGTTTCTGAATACTCACAGTTCTGCCCAGGCCCTGTCTGCCACCTGGAAACAAAGCTCAGCCAAGGATACAAAACCAAAGGAAAACTTGCACCCTAGAGAAGAATTTCCAAAATTGTCTACATTTTTAAAAAACAAAAGATAACTATAACTTCACATACATTTATAAGAAATAATACAGAGACATGCCTTGTACACTTTCCTCAATTTCCCTCATTTTTCAGATCCTTGGCACGACTGCCAGGACTATTCCAGTTCTGCTTTTGATAAACACACACCCTCATAGGCAGACTTATTTTCAGGTTTTTAACAGCTTTGAGATACCCTTGCTATATAAAAGTTGTAAATATTTAAGGTATACAACTTGATGGTTGAATACATGTTTATGTTGTGAAATGGTCATCACAATCAGGCTAATAAACATATGCATCACCTCTACATGGCTATCACTGTGTGTGTGTGTGTGTGTGTGTGTGTGTGTCCCCATTTCCATCTCCGCCCAGCCCGTACCACCACCATCCTAATATCTACTTCCTAGTGTAACTGTTGCAGATCCTGCATATAAGTGAGATCATGCAGTATTTCTCCATATCACAGGTGGACTTTTATTATAATTCTGGTGTTGCTACATACTGGCCCTTATCAAATAAACTAAATATTATGAGATATGCTTTCTCATTTAAAAAAAAAAACAATGAAAATCACTAGATGAGTTATGGTTAAAATTAAGTAACAGGATATTTTAAATAATTGTTACTATTTCCTAACCTATGAGCAGTGATTTAGAATGATGTCTGTTATTTTTCTGATTCCCTTTACCTGTGACTTGGAAATAAATTATTTAAAAGACACATAGTACTTTACTTTCAAAATTATTGCCTTTGCTTTGTCTTTTTTTTTTAAACAGAATTTTCTTTTTTTTTAGATTTTTATTTATTTCTTTGACAGACAGAGATCACAAGTAGGCAGAGGCAGGCAGAGAGAGAGGAGGAAGCAGCTCCCTGCTGAGCAGAGTGCAGGATGCGGGGCTCCATCCCAGGACCCTGGGATCATGACCTGAGCCAAAGGCAGAGGCTTTAACCCACTGAGCCACCCAGGCGCCCCTGACTGACTTATTTTACTTAGCATAATACCCTCTAGTTCCATTCATGTCATTGCAAATGGCAAGATTTCGGGGTGTTTTGTTTTGTTTTTGATGGCTGCATAGTAAGGAATGATATTTGAATAGAAAAACACGCAGCTATACAGCTCTAATATTTTAACTGCATTGAACATGCTAACAATAATCATGGTTCTTTTCCACTGTTACTCTTGCAGCCAACATAATTGCTGCGGTGCATGTGAATTCTGGTATGAACCCTGATATCAATTCCTGTGCAGAATGTTAACAATATTTCCTGTCTTCTCTGTTTTGTTTTTAAGGTTTAATCAGATACTTATCTCAATTCCTGTTGTTTACTCATTCTGTACCAGAACAATTGAACCACATTACTTCCTGTGGCCTGCGTTTGGTTTTGTTTTGTTTTTCAGACTGAAAACAGTTAAAATTCATGGGCCCAAAGTGGGAGAGCTTTCATTTAGATTCTTTCCCAGCAGGAGATACAGGAAATGGAGGGGGACATAAAGCCTTAAGGAGGACTTTTTATTCCCTGGTCCCCAAGAGCATAGTAAACTGGAATGTGGATCACAGCAATGAAGTGAGCTTCAGAGACAGACTTTGGGTGGTAGGAGAAGAAGTAAGGTTCATTCAGGTTTCCAACCACAAGCCCCTGTTTCCTTGTACCGGCAAGCTCTGATTTCTTCACTGATTTCTCCCACCTGAATCTAATGTCTCACAGGTGGTTCCCAGGACATCCTCCAGAGCCATCCTCCTACCCTCCTACCCTTCCACCCTCTCCTCTTGGGTCTCTGATTCCCTCCCACATTTTCCAGATGAATTTTTTGTTATCTCTTCTTGGACAAGCTCAAAACCATCAGATCCTTTATGTAAGTGTAATTTTCAAATTACAGATTGAGCCAAGGTTTTACAGCCCAAAGCTGCCCTATCTCAACTTACTCAGAAATGCATAACAGGTACTGGGATTTGAGTTTTAGAAGTCAGGGAGTTCTGGAGAGCTGAAGAGAAGAGATCCTGATTAAAAAGTCAGCTTTTACACCCCGTACTGCCAAAAATCTCTTTCTTCACATTTCAGAAGCTCTTGCCCTCACACAAACTTCTCACACGAAGTCTGGAGGGAAAGCTTAGGTGTTTGGGGCCAGGATGTGAGGTCAAATCAGAGATTCAAAAGGAATAAAAGGATGGATATGGAATTTGTAGGAGGCATGAGAAAGGAAGTATTCGGAACTCATCTTCTTGGTCCTGGCAATCAACTCACCTACCCTGCCCCTATTCACACCCCATAAATATACACACACTTGGAGCCCTGCACTCCCCTCTAATTGCCAGCAAGATTTACAGAGCAAAAATAGACTATCCCAAGTCCAATCTACTGTACATCTCTGCCTTCACCACCACATACCATAACATCCTTTCTCCTTTCTATCCTCTGATCATGAAAAAAGGGACAAC
This sequence comes from Meles meles, assembly GCF_922984935.1. Lineage (NCBI taxonomy): Eukaryota > Metazoa > Chordata > Mammalia > Carnivora > Mustelidae > Meles > Meles meles. The sequence goes on along the minus strand of NC_060073.1, from coordinate 56,836,000 downwards.
CACTTTGAAAAACATCTGGCAGTTTGTTATGACACAAAATATGCATTACTTCTAAAAACCAGTAAGTCAGTTTACAGTATTCACTCAGAAGGGATGATCGGTTTGGATTTTTCGAGGAGTCGACAGATTTCATCCAAGCCTGCACGAGGAACCACTGCAGAACCAATTCTGGAAGAAAGGAAAGGAGAACCTGCTTTTATTCATTCCTGAGGATTATCAGAGTCCATCAGCTCACTGGGAAGAATGAGGCAAACCAGGAGACTTCAAAGTTTGGCCTAGGACATTGTTGAGAAATCCCACAAAATACTCTGGACTCTTCCCATATAGTAATGAATAATAATTGAGTAAATCCAGGCAAACAGAAGGAGATTTCTAGAGAAAAAGAATTACTGCAGAAACAGAGGAGGATATTAACATTTCATTAGTATATTCAGTTAAAGAGGTTTTTATAATTATAAAATAAGACTGGGCAGCTATGAAGGCGATAAGAAAAAACTCGTATAATGCTTAAATATTTATTTTGCAATCAGATGAAATTCTTTAAAAAATCTGTAATTATGTAAGCAAGTTATTCTATTAGTTATGACAAAGCAAAGGCAGGGGCGCCTGGGTGGCTCAGTGGGTTAAAGCCTCTGCCTTTGGCTCAGGTCATGATCCCAGGGTCCTGGAATCGAGTCCTGCATCAGGCTTTCTGCTCAGCAGGGAGCCTCCTCCCCGCGCCCCACCTACCTCTCTGCCTACTTGTGATCTCTGTCAAATAAATAAATAAAATCTTAAAATGAAATAAAATAAAATAAGTAAGTCAGTCAGATAAAGACAAGTATCATATGATCTCACTGATAAGAGGAATTCGAGAAACAAGACAGAGGATCATAGGGGATGGAGGGAAAAATGAAACAAGATGAAACTAGAGAGGGAGACAAAGCATAAGAGACTCTTAATCTCAGGAAACAAACTGAGGTTTGCTGGAGAGGACGGGGGAGGGAGGGATAGGGTGACTGGGTGATGGACGTTGGGGAGGTTATGTGCTATGGTGAGTGCTGTGACTTGTGTAAGACTAATGATTCACAGACCTGTACCCCTGAAACAAATAATACATTATATGTTAATAAAAAGAAAATCATTCCCTGTGTTCAGCACCTTGTAATAGAGCTGAGACAAAAACGAGCAACATAGAAAAGTTCCCTTCCTGCTTTCATAAAACTTACTGTTGTTTGGGTGCAGAGCTGCACGAAGAAGGATACTTGATGATAGGATCATAAAACAAAGGTGATAAAAAATGCCAACTCTCAGAATGTAATTTGTCCAAAAATTTAGATGATTATGATTGCACTTGAAAAGCATCACAAGTTTATTCATTATTATGAAAAACTTACTTCAGTATGGCTCAGTAATTATGCTTGCATGATTTTCATGCATGATTTTCTTGCATCATTTCCTGCCTCATAGCTGTAAGTGATTCAAAAGGAGTTTCTAAGCCATGATAATCTTACATTTCTGTGGGTTACAAACAATACCAAAATATCTGTGCCTAATTCTCCAAGCATTGGTTTCTCAGTTGCTCTATGGGATCTCACGTTGGCTCATGTGTGAAGTTTGCTGTGCTCTGCCATTCTGCTAGTCAGGGTCCATGGTGGAGCTTCTACCATCATGCAATTCCCCATCTAGAACATGTCATCAAAACAAGATAGATAATGGCACAAAAGTGTGTTTAGGAAACACAAGATGTTTCAGTCACAAAAGTGTGTGTAGGAAATACAAGATGTTCCAGTCCTGCCTCTGACTGAGATTAAAAAGGGCAAATTTTTTTCCCAAAGGAAGTAAAGAAAGAAAAATAATGGAGGTGTGTTACTTGGTAAAAGATTATGCTTGAATACTGCCATGTATTAACCTCCATGTTCTCACTTGCCTCCTAGCTGTTGGGTAACAAGGCACTGACTTGGTTCTACTATGGTTAATTTCTGCAAGCCTTCCTTTTCAGACCTGTCTACATAAGAAATAGAAACTGGTAGTTAACTGGTATACTCCTAAGATTCAATGACATTTTAGAAAAATTTTCTCCATAGGCTCACACTAAAGAAACTTTTAAATATGATTTTTACTATTCACAATGATGCCTCCTGATTGTCACTATGTCTGCCCATATTTACAGGGCTTTATGACTGATTATCTTTCCCATCGCAGTCTGCATTGCAAGAATTCAGGCGCCAAGCCTTTCCAGATCATTATTTTATCTTTTGTGGCTTGACTGGGGCTTGAATATAGCATAAACTCAACAAATAATTATAGGATTGAATTGAAATGGTGAGTATTCAGGCTGTATCATTGAACTTCTCATTTTTTTCTTACTCAAATATTCATGCTGGAGTAAGCTGGGGTAGGAGTAAGAATGTAGTGACTGGGTGCCTGGCTGGTGCAGGTCCTAGAACATACCCTTTCCTGACACCCTATGTGGTGTCTTCTCGCTGCTATTGTTTTTTAAGTTTCCATTCTGCTTCCTTTCTTTCATTTCCCCTTCTCAGATTTTAAGTTTCATTTCTACCCAGTTCCAGTAGGTAAACTCCCTTGTTTTCAGTTACCACTTTTCTGGCTTGGTGAGTGAATCTTGCCCATACCTGCTTCTGATCTCCACAGAACCAAGACTTCTCCACTTCAGCCTAAAGGTCTGTGAAGGCAAAGGGCAGGAAGTTTGGGAGGAACAGACTGAATGTATTTGGATGAATTTAATTTGTGGTTCTGAAGCTGCTCTTAAAGCAGAAAGCCTGCTTGTATGTTTTCTGCAGAAGAGAGATATAGTGAGTCTGGGGATGGCGTGACTGCTGAAAAAGGACGACTTAAGAACCCTGAGACCCTTGTTTGCTTCTTGGAGGGATCGTCATTATTTCTTAGGCTGAATTACTCTCATCTTCTTTCTATTCTGGGGTTTTGACTTTTCTACCTTTCTAAGGTGAGCCAGAGTAACTTTTTTTTTTTTTTTTTTTCAGAAATAGAAAAATCTCTTTTTCTTTTCCTCCAGTGAAGTGTGTGAGATGGGGCCCTGTTTTCCCTCTTCATAAAAGCCCAAGCTCTGGGGCACTTGGGTGGCTCAGTGGGTTAAGCCTCTGCCTTCGGCTCAGGTCATGATCTCAGGGTCCTGGGATAGAGCCCTGCATCCGGCTCTCTGCTCAGCAGGGAGCCTGCTTCCCCCTGTCTCTCTGCCTGCCTCTCTGTCTACTTGTGACCTCCCTCTCTGTCAAATAAATAAATAAAATCTTAAAAAAAAAAAAAAATAAAAAGCCCAAGCTCCTTGAGAGAGCCAGTAGAGACAAGAGTCCTTATCTGGACTTGTGGGAGGGAAAAGGATCTTAGGGCCTGTGCCAAGGAGAAGACACTCTTGTAACTCCTCCTATTACTTTTCTTGTACTGATAATTTCTGAAAAGTTGTCCAGAACTTTCCTAATAAATCACCAGACTTTTGGTCAGCCTGATGAGAGAGGCTGGATGATCAGACTGCTGTCCATCTCTACAGCTCCCCCACAATCATTTGTCTCTCTGGGGCTCCAGACACAGGGAATTTGTTCTTTCTGAGTGAACATAGCTTACTCTCACCTCAGCAGTACCCCACGACACTCTGGTGTCCACTCCTTTTTTTTTTTTTTAAAGATTTATTTATTTGACAGCGAGAGATCACGAGTAAGCAGAGAGGCAGGCAGAGAGAGAGGAGGAAGCAGGCTCCCCGCTGAGCAGAGAGCCCGATGTGGGGCTTGATCCCAGGACCCTGAGATCATGACCCGAGCTGAAGGCAGAGGCTTAACCCACTGACCCACCCAGGTGCCCCTCTGGTGTCCACTCCTGATTTAGAACTTGTCCTCCATCATCTTAGACATACTTTTCCATTGCTAAACTCCTTACTTTTCCATTGCTAAACTCCTTACTCCATTTTCTCTGCGCAGAGCTAAGGAAAGGAGTCGGTAATTTCTCAGAAAGATCTCCATCTTAATCTTACCTCTGAACACCTTGTATCATATCTCTGTGTTACATAATATTTTGATGTGTACTTTCCTTTCTTCTCCCTTTTCAAAAGTCATTGGTCTGTCTCTTACATCTAGACAAGTTTCATATCTGGTGTATATTGTTTACTCAGGGGGCTAGTACAGTGTCCAATGGATGGGAGAAAATGGGCTTTAAATTTTTTAAAATACTTTTGATTAAATTCACAAGAGCAAAAGCATATAATGGTGATGAAAAAAATTGTATTACCACCTACTGAACAGTCAGTAAATATGAAGCATATATAAAGGATTATAATCTGGGTGAGTGGAGAGAAAGTAAACAAATAACAAAAGAATGATGCAGTATAAGAAAAGACAAAAACAAAGAAACAATAGCATTAAAAGACAAAAAAAGACCCATCACAGGGCTCAGTATTTATGGTGTACCCTAGTAAAGTGCTTTGCAGGTTTTCTTTTTTAAAATTATTATTATGTTCATTTAGCCAACATATAGTACATCATGAATTTTTGATGTAGAGCTCAATGATTCACTAGTCACAGATAACACCCAACCGGCTTTGCAATTTAAAATAGTTTTCAGGCTAGGTCTCAGTGTGGGAAGGTGATTTTCAGCTGAGTTTTCAAGGAATTGATGGATTTAAGATGGATTTTTGTCCAGAGTTATCAAGGAATGCATAAGGCAGCCAGTGTGGGTGGAGGAGGAGTAGGAGCTGGGCTGAGGGGATGATGCAACAGAGGGGATGTATAATGTGGACCTAAGCTGACCATTATAAAGAGTGACTCAAACTGAACGACATGCGTTTGACTGGAGAAATAGTAAGATTAATGGATGCTTTAAAAAAAATCTTTCTTGCTGGTGGTGTGAACAGTGATGAGAGCAGATTGTAAGAGATGAATAACAGTATCAGGGAAACTGGTGGGGGACCTTTTCCTGGAATTCAGGTAAAAGACTCACTTGGATGAGATCTAATTTGAGACAGACAGGGATGAGCCTACCATACCTTATGGACTCTAAAAGAATGATCTGTAGGTGATTTGATTCTGTTTCTACATCTGAAGAAAGGGAGTACTCTTATTTCTGAAGGATTTTTATATAAGGGATAAATAGGTCTAAGTGATTTGTAAATTGCAACTGATTATAAAATTGTTAGTGATGAAATTACCTCCTGATTGTGGCCCTTGCTGTGTCTGTAGGTGTCTCTGGGGAATGAATTTGAGGACATGGAAAGGCTCTGTGTGGAACAGGTGGATTGGGAGGTAAATTTTTCTGGAATTAGAGAAATGCTAATAGAAAGAAGGGATGAAAAGCTGATGAGAAAGGTCTAAGCATGTACGGAGAAATGAGGAGATTCTAACTTTATGTATTCATGACACTTTGTGTTCCTGTGTATGATGCACTGTTCTAGGTACTGAGGCTCCGTCAGTGCACAAAACCATGCCTGATGTATGCATGGATTGCTTTTTAGGAGGAAGAGGCAGCCATTTAAAGATGCTATGTATTACATAGTAAAAATAACAGAAATATAGCAAATGTACAGCAAGCAATAGTATTAGCAGTTTTGCTGTAGAGAAGTCAAAGCAGGTCCTGATAAGAGGGCTGAAGAAGAGATTGATGAAACCAAAGAGTGAGTCATGCTGAGATGGGGGAGTGGTTCCCTGCAGAGGGACAAGCACAGCAAGTGCAAAGTTTCTCTGAGGCAGCAGTGGTTTTTGTACTTTTAACTTTAAGAAACTGGAGAGAAAGGCAGGATAGATGAAGCTCAATAGCAGCATCCTAGGTGAAAGAATTCAGTCTCAAAAGATCACGTTATAATTCTACTTATACAAATTGACCAGAAAAGGCAAATCTATAAAAACATATGATCAATGGTTCCCCAAGGCTCAGGTTCAGAATGGGGATGACGGCTAATGGCATTCAGTTCGTTTTCAAGTGATGGAAGTGTTCTGAAATTGGACTGTGGGGAAAGTTATACAGTTCCCTAAGTTTGCTAGAATCATTGTATTGTACTCTTAAAATGAATGCATTTGATAGAAACATAACTTGATAAAGTTGTTTTTTATTTTTATTTATATTATTTTATTTTTATTTTATTTTATTTATTTAATGGTGAATTAAGTTTTTTTTAAGTTTTTTAATTTTTTTATAAACATATAATGTATTAGCCCCAGGGGTACAGGTCTGTGAATCACTAGGTTTACACAGTTCACAGCACTCACCATAGCACATACCCTCCCCAATGTCCATAACACCCCCCCCACCCGACAACCCTCAGTTTGTTTTGTGAGATTAAGAGTCTCTTATGGTTTGTCTCCCTCCTGATCCCATCTTGTTTCATTTATTCCTTTCCTACCCCCCAAACACTCCATGTTGCATCTCCACTTCCTCATATCAGGGGGATCATATGATAATTGTCTTTCTCTGATTGACGATGAAGTTGTTTTAAAAAGGTGAGTCATGCCAAACCATAAGAAACTCTTAACCTCACAAAGCAAACTGAGGGTTGCTGGGGGGTGGGAGGGTAGGGATAGGTGGCTGGGTTATGGACATTGGAGAGGCTGTGGGCTATTGTGAGTGCTGTAAAATGTGTAAGCCTAATGATTCACAGACCTGTACCCCTGGGGCAAATAATACATTATATGTTAATAATAATAATTAAAAAGAAAAAGGTGAGTCATGCAAATATCAGGGGTAGGATCACCCATACAGGGGAAGAGCAGTGCAAAAACCCAGGGGCCATGGTGGGTTTAGTGTATTTAACATAGAGGATGTGTTTGGGGGTGGGGAAAAAAAAAGACAGAAAAAAATTGATGGGTTGACTCTGGAAAACAGTGTGGAGGTTCATCAAAACTGAAAATAGAGCTACCCTATGACCCAGCAATTGCACTACTGGGTATTTACCCTAAATATACAAACGTGGTGCTCCGAAGGGACACATGCACCTAAATGTTTAGAGCAGCAATGGCCACAATAGCCAAACTATGGAAAGAACCTAGATGTCCATCAACAGATGAATGGATAAAGAAGATGTGGTATATATATACAATGGAATACTATGCAGCCATCAAAAGAAACGAAATCTTGCCATTTGCGACGACGTGGATGGAACTAGAGGGTATTATGCTTAACGAAGTGAGTCAGTCGGAGAAAGACAACCATCATATAATCTCCCTCATATGAGGAAGTGGAGATGCAACATGGGGAATTTGGGGGGTAGGAAGAGAAAAAATGAAAGAAGATGGGATCGGGAGGGAGACAAACCATAAAAGACTCAATCTCAAAAAACAGATCAAAGGTTGCTGGGGGGAGTGGGGACGGGAGATGGTGGTGGGGATAAGGACATTGGGGAGGGTATGTGCTATGGTGAGTGCTGTGAAATGTGTAAACCTGGTGAGTCACAGACCTCTACCCCTGGGGATAAAAACACATTATATGTTTATTAAAAAATTTAAAAATAAAAATAAAAAAAATTGATGAGTTGCACAAGATTCTTGGTAGGAAGTGCTTCAATACCAGTAGAAGAAGAGAAACTAGCAAGCTTGCCCTGGTAAGGTGAAATTTATCATGTAACATTAAATGAGAGGAAAGTGTTTGCAATTATTACCAAGAGCCCTTTTCATTCTGCTACTGCCCTATTCCTCTTGTTTGTTTTCTTTCCTTTATTGTATATTAATGTTTTGCCCATTCTAAATCTCTACATAATCAGTATCCTTTCTATTTCTGCCTTATTTATATGCTCCTTTCAACATTCCCTTCCCTACAGGAGTCTGTGAGCAAGACAGGCCTCCACTGTCAGGACAAGAAGAAACAAGGGAGCCCTGCAATGGATTTTCCAGCACAGATGAGCATACAGAAGGAAGTGACCTGCCCCATCTGCCTGGATCTTCTGACAATGCCCCTGAGTCTGGACTGTGGCCACAGCTTCTGCCAAGCTTGCATCACTGCAAAGAGTAAGGATTCGGGGGTCCACCAAGGAGGGGAAAGCAATTGCCCAGTGTGCCAGTGCAAATACCAGTTTTGGAATCTCCGACCTAATCAGCCCCTCGCCAACATAGTGAAGAAAGTCAAAGAGAACGTGAGCCCACGGCAGAAAAATCTCTGTGAGCACCATGGAGAAAAACTCCTGATCTTCTGTAAGGAGGATGGGAAATCTATTTGCCAGCACTGTGCCCAGTCTGTGGAGCACCATGGTCATCAAATACTCTTCATGGAGCAGGTGGCCAAGCATTGTCAGGTAGGCCCAAAGGAGAAAGTAGATGGGGCAGAAAATTACCTCAAGTGAATCCTTCACTTTTTAAAATTATTTCCTTCCCTTTGTCATCATAGAACTGAGAGCTCTGCGATCTCTTTCCATATCCTCGTTTAGCTTCTGAGATTTATTAAAGGATATTTTTGTGCACTCTATCATTTGATCAGAAATAAGTCTAGGCTACAAAGATAAGTTAGATGAGTGGAGAAATGCTCTCCAAGATAAATTCTGATTTCCCCTTTGAGCAGAAGGGTTTCTGGAAAACACGGTTGGTTGGATGAGGGGAACCTGTCAATGAGATGAAAGGACTTTCCTTGCTGCAGGATCAATTCTTCCTCTCAGAAGAGAGATAATCAGGTTACTCTTGATCAAGAGATGGTAGCTTGCATCACCCAGGGATGCAGAGTACATTAACCTCTTCAGATTTTTGTCTACATCCTAGATTCTAATCACCAGTTTCATTTCTGTAACCTGGTCTCTTCTGAGATGAGTCTGATTTCTTCCCTCTATCCAGGTGCTAAGAAACCTTGTAGCTTAACTCTGATGATTCTTTTCTCACAGGAAAAGCTCCAGGCAGTTCTGAAGAAGCTGAGGAAGGAGCAGCCGAAAATGGAGGAGTTGGAAGCTAACATCAGAGAGGAGAAAGCTTCCTGGAAGGCAGGAAGAGATATTTCCTGAGGGAGTACTGAGACAGAAAACTCGTAGCACCACAGTCCAGTCACAGGAGGCCCCTTCCTCTTTGTTACCTCAAATTAATGAGTTTGGGGGCTTCTCAGTTGGTCCTCATTTCACTCCTTTCCTGTTGAGGGTTGGGTGCCAGAGAGGATACATATCACAAGTGAAACCAAATATTTGGAGGTGAAGACATGGAGGAAAGCAATGTAAAAATGACTCATGAATCCCATATCTCATATCCATCATCATGTCTGAGGCATGGATACTTCAAGAAAGCACACCAAGGAACACCAGTGTTCCCTATTTAGGAGCTGTGGGTGGAAAGGGTTCCTAGGCAGTGTGGCATGTTTACCCAGGACAGGTGTCTGCAATCCCAGCCTCATCCAGATGTCTCTTTGTGTCTCGGGGTGGGCCTTGTTAAAGCAAACTTTAATATATTCCTTTGGGAGAAACTCAGGAGAAAATAGTGGGGAAATGGTTTTCTCAGTAGTTGTTCTCTGACTGTTCCCTTCTCTTTGAGAAGTCCCTGAAAATAGTTCTTGTCTTGGCACCCAGGCCCAGACAATGTAGGCTCTTGACCAGACAGACTGACTGCCTCTTTCTCTTCTCATCCCCAAAGAATTATATGCAGACTGAGAGACAAAGGATTCTGAAAGGGTTTAATGACATGAGAGCCACCCTGGACAGCGAGGAGAAGAGTGTGCTGCAAAAGCTGGAGGAAGATGAAGTGAGTGTGCTGGATAACTTGGTAGTGGCCAGAGACCAGCTGGCCCGGCAGAAGCAGTGCTTAAGGGAACTCATCTCAGATATTGAACATCAGATATGGGGGTCATCAGTAGACACAGTGCAGGTAAGGCTTGGGTTGGGGCTCTCACATGATGAGATTCAGGGTAAACAGAGAAACAATATTTTCTTCTCTGCTGGGTCCCCAAACTTGCTTCCTCATGCCGACATTCAAGGCTCTTGGGCCCCTCACTACACCTCCTGTGTCATTTCAAGGGTCATAGGGATACTTCGAAGTATGAATGACAAAGGAAATTGCCATTGTTAGTAATTTATGATAGGCAGTGCAAAAAATTTGGAGAGAAATTCTTTATAAGCTCCCATTTTCTGTCTTCTTGCATTTGCAAGGCATCTCTTCACTAAGTTTAATCAAATACCACAAATCTCTGTTTGATTTTCTTGTTGTTGTTGAGTCCAGACTGTGCAAAACCTGTGGTTTTGATTTGCATTTCCAAGTGTAGACCAATAATGTTGAACATATTTCCATGTGGTTTATTGGAGATTTGTATATCTTCTTTGGAGAAATATCTATTCAAATTTTTTCCCCATTTTTCCAATTGGGTTGCTTGCTTTTTAATGTTCAGTTGTAGGAGTTTGTTGTATGTTCTTTATACTAATACCTTATCAGATATATGATTTGCAAATATCTTATCCCTTTTTGTACATTGTCTCTTCACTGTCTTCCTGGTGTCCTTTGATGCACAGAAATTTTTAACTTTGGTGTGGTCCAACTATGTTATTTTTCTTTTATTCCCTGTGCTTTTTTTCCTGTCATATCCAAGAAATCATTACAAATCCAATATTGTGAAGATTTTTCTTTTTCTTTTCTTCAGTGTTATACTTTCAGATCTTAAATTTAGATCTTTAATTGCTCTTACATCATAATTTATATGTGATATTAGTCATCCATGTTTAATATTATTGTAACTGTTGTATTATATTGAGCCTTTTGGGAGAGAAATAATTTGGTAAAAAGGGTGAGATGGCAGTGAAGGGATGGGCTGTATGGGACATCTGTTCCAATCTTAATTCAATTAATTCATTTTTTTTTTCTTGGTAACAACCTCTTGAATTACCCATTAAGGAACCATCCTCATCCTCAGTCCATGGAGTTGGTTAAGGTTTATATAATCGGTAGCATCAGGGATGTATGTGTCTCTCAATTCTAGGTAAATCAGATTATGAGATTCCCATATGCTTACCAATGATGCAGTACTTATTTTAAAATAGGGACATGACCCAATTTAAGTCAATGATTTTTATGCCTTAGAATTTTATTATCATGACTAGAAAGAGAAGTTCCCTTTTTCAGCAAGTAATATATCAGGGATTATCATTTAAAGCAGGAGATTCAAGTTGATTCTATACAGAGTCTAAAAAGAAAGCCAATATTGCAGGTGGAAAATAGAATTTGAGAAGAACAGATTCTGATGACAAGATTTTCACTTAAAAACCTAGCTATGACTAAAGTTACACCTGCCCCAGAATTTATTCTTCTTTCTTTCTTTTTTTCCATTTTATTTTATTTCTTTTTAGTGTTGCAGCATTTATTGTTTATGCATCACACCCAGTGCCCCAAGCAATATGATTCTTCTTTCTTTTAAATTTAAACCAGGTTTAGTCATATACAATAACAAAAAAGCCCAGTACAAAGAATAAAACTTTATCGGAGAATCTAAAACCAACTGGTGGTCAAGACTTTGTTGGTATAAAAGGGTTAGGCTGGAGAGAGGGAAACCAAATATATTGGTACATTTTTGTTCAACAAGTTAGGCAAATAACGGCTATGCTGGGAAAAAAAGATGGCTAAAAGATTTTGAGGATATAAACTAGACTGGCTTAATACAATATTGGAATTCAGACTAGAATATTATAGTTTCTAAAGCAGTGATTGAGTAGATATTGGTATCATTTTGGACAGTGGGATGTAAATAGTTGGGAAATAGTAAGCTACATTTTCGACTTCCTCAGGTTCTGGTTCCTGTGGCTTATTTCATGCTTAACTGGGGAGAGTAACTGTAGGTAGTATAGAGGACATATATAGAATGAGTAGAGGGAAGCCAGAGAAACATTTGTTTGAAGTTCTTGGTTACTTGTACCTGCAATGAAAGAAAGTATACTTTTGGAGAACTATTATTATTAATTCCTCATCTTTGACTCTCCAGAGCCTGGAATGATGTCTGGCTAATATGGGTTTCACCTTTATTTCTCTTTAGAATACATAAAAGCATAATGAATTAATGAGGTCTCCTCATGAATGTATTTTTTTTAATGTCAAAGTCTTTTATCTACTTGTTAAATATATCACATCTCCCAGTACTAGAAATCATCTTTCTAACATCCTTACATGAGCCCTTGGGATGGTTGATCTCAGTCTTATCTCTATATTTCATCCTCTATACTCTGATAATCTATTTATTCAGCTCATACCAAGGAGCTTTAGGGGTCTAAGGTGGAGAAAACTTTTTAATTTAGGAGATCTTATAACTCTTGGAGGGTTGCCAGACAAAATACAGGATGCATAATTAAATTTTAATTTCAGATAAACAATAAATTGTTTTCTTGTAGTAGAAGGGTATTCTGGTATCCTAAATATTGCAAGAGGTTGTACTTAAACTATCTTAAATTCAATTTTAATCAGCCATTTTTATTTTCTAAATATGGCAATCCTATGCATGACTCATGTTTTCTCTCTTCTCCCCAGGATATGACTAATGTCATGAGAAGGTATGTGTGGGAGACCAGGTATGGTCCTTTTTTTAATGTGAGGACAGAATTATAGCCATGAGAGTTATCTTGGGATCAGTCAGAATAATAATAAAAAAAAAAGTCACCGAGCTGGTGAATTTGGGAATTAAATCATTACAAATTTTTGATCATGGATGAAGATTTTCAGTGGAATTGGGGTGGTGGGAGGTCACAGAGCTAGGGCCAAAAGATCATGATTTCGCTCATTCTGGTCAAACCTGTCTCTGCCACAGTTTGTTTCCATATTTCATGGGTGCCTATCTTATTTTAGAGAAGACCCTATCCTCCCTCTGCCAAGCCCCCAAATTTTCCACAAGGACTGCTGTTCTGCATTTATTTTCTTCCTAATATTAGAAGAAACAAGGTCTTTCTAGTGGTTTTATTTGCACTTCCCCAAAAAAATTCTCTAGTCTTGGGGAACAGTGGCTTCATCCTGATGCCAGTAATTAATCTCTTCTTGCTTACATACATTATCATCTTGTAGAAAATACGGTCTTTTGTCTAAAGTTGCCTACCCACTTGGCAGCATCAAAGTCTTCCTAAACACATGAAATTCAGACCACTATTCATTTGGTTGTCATAACTTCTTCTTTTCCAGATGTTTGTAATGTTTCCCCAGAGAATATAACCTTAAATATTATTATCTGGACATCTGTACTGGTATAAAAGGCTTTGGAGACCCTTCACACTTTTAATACAGAAGCTCCATACTTGATAACCTAAATCCTTCCATAGCCAAGCTCTGGGAACTTCTTACTGATCACATGCCTGGGAACTCACATCTCTGGCCTGTCCCTGGTAGAACCACTACATGGCAACAACTTCTTCATATATCAAATAATTGTTTTTTTTAGAGGTATCAATACCTCTTAAAGGCACCATTATTTCATCTAGCTTTATTATTAAAAGATAGAGTATGTGGTTAATTTTTCCATTTTAGGAGGAAGAACATGAGTTTCTTTGAGGTGAAGACCCTCTGAAGATCACACAGAGGGTAAATGGAAAGGTAGACATGAGCATATTCCTTCTGGTTGCAGCATCAGGGATCTCCCCAACCCCCCTTCCTCAGGATCTCCAGTGGAGAAGATTCAAGTGCATCAGTGGAGCAAAAAGTAAGGGAAACAGTGGTCTTGTCGAAACTTAAGGTCAGAAATATGGAGTGATCAATTTTTGTCTTCTCTAGGAGTGAGAGGTGGACCTTTAAGAAGCCAAATATTGTTCCCAAGAAACTGAAGAGTACATTCCGAATTCCAGATCTGAGTGGGATGCTACAAGTGTTTAAAGGTAAGGGAAATCAGAGGAAGGTTGTAGGTGTGGAATTCTTGTAGTATCAAGCAAAACAAGGCAAAATAAGGGGGAAGATATTTCTAGATGAGAGAAGATGGAGGCCTGACAAGGAGAGCTAGACCTCTTATGCTGAAAGACCTAAGGGGGAATGGGCAAGGTGTCTGGTTCATTCACTGGTTCATAGCCTCACAGAGCTCCCCTCCCTACTCCCATCCTAGTGAGAAGATAGGTATCAGTGTTTACTCCTTTGTTTCTAACAACATCATTGAAACTTTTGTCATTTCAGAGCTGACAGAGGTCCAGCGCTACTGGGGTAAGAAGGAGTTACAGGTTCTTCAAATCACCGTATTATGATCCCTTTTTAGACATTGTGGGTACTATCAGGTACCGTGATCTTAGCCTCATGTATCCCTCCCCAAACATGCAGGCATACAACAGTTCGTAAGTGTTCTACTCATCTCTGACCCACCACATAAGTTCCCCCGAGTCCATTCCTGATATCCTACCTCACAGTGTCACAAGACACACCTACTCCATATCCATCACCTGACCCTCTCATTTTTTCCTACAGTGGACGTGCTGCTGAAGCCAGTCAATGCTTTTGTGAATATTGCCATTTCTGCTGATAAACGACAAATGACAACTGTGCACAACTTCTCTCTTAAAAATGTATTTCTATGTGATTTCTCTGCTTTTGATGTCTTGGGCTACCAACATTTTTCCTCAGGGAAGTATTACTGGGAAGTAGATGTGTCTGAAAAGATTGCCTGGATCCTTGGGGTGTACAGTAAAGCAAGAAACCTCAAGAGAAGAGAGAGCTCTGGGTTTGTTTTTGATCCAAATGTAAATCGTCCAGATGTGTACTCCAGATACAAACCTCAGTTTGGCTACTGGGTTATTGGGTTACAGAATGAATCTGAGTATAAGGTCTTTGAGGAGTCTTCCACCTCTGATCCCAAGATCTTGACTCTTTTCATACCTGTTCCTCCCTGTCGTATTGGGGTTTTCCTTGACTATGAAGCACGTATTGTCTCATTTTTCAATGTCACAAACCATGGGTCACTCATCTACAGGTTTTCTAATTGTCAGTTTTCTCAGACTGTTTATCCATATTTCAATCCTTGGAACTGTCAACGCCCCATCACCTTGTGTCCACCGAGTTCCTAAACTTTCTCAGTCCCTCCCCCACTTCTATGTAGCACCCCTTGTCCTGGGGTTCATCTACAACTGAGCTCATCTGCACCATTCTGAACATGTCTTCCTTCTTTTCTCCATCTTTCATTTTATGATGTTTTTGAGATAGTCTGCTAGGACTGCTGTCACAAAATACCACAGAATGGGTGGCTCAAACAACAGAAATTTCTTGTCTCACAGTTCTGGATGCTGGAAGTATAAGACCAAGGTGTCAGCAGAGTTGGTTTTTTTCTGAGGGCTGTGAGGGAAGAGTCTATTCCTCGCCTTGTAGACGGCTGTCTTCTCATCTTCCCACTGTGCATTCCCATGTGTCTAAGTCTCTCTTTTTCTAAGGACACCAGTCAGATTGGAAAAGGCCCCACCCAATTACATCATTTTAATTTAGTCACCCCTGTAAAGACCCTATTTCCAAAAGGTCACATTCTCAAGTATTGGGGGTTAGGATTATAACATATGAATTTGGGTGGAACACAAGTCAACTCAACAGTCTTTTATAAATCCCTACCATGCAGTGAAAGCTTAAGCTTTTCCTTCCTAATATTTTGTCTTCGTTAGGGGAGAATGCTTTATTTTTCCTTATTAGTTTTTGCTTAGCATTAGGAGAGAATGCTTACTTGCAAAGGGAACACATCTAATCCCTTTTATAGAAAGAGCAGTATTGCTGTACCTCCTCTGACATCTCCTTTCCTCATTCCTTCTTCTGTTTAAGGGAATTAACAAAGGAAAAATTATAAATTCTATCCAAGTGCATAGGACATAGAACAGTGCATAGGAATCTGTCACTAGGTAATGAATCCTTCAGAGTGTGTTGCTTTACCAATAACACCCCTTTATGTATCACAGAGTTAAAGCAGAAGTGCATAAGTGAAATATATACTAAGAGTAGATTTTTGGTGCTCAGAGTTCATAAGGTCAAATCTTGTCTCTTTACTTATAAGCTATGTAAATTTGAACAAGTCTCTTAGCACCTCTTGGTCTCATTTTCCTAAAAAAAAAAAAAAAAATTGATGTTAAAGCTTGTACCTATTTTGTAGGGTCACATTGAGAAATCAAATTTTATTAGAGGTGAAGCACTTACCTAAGAGTCTTATATGTAAGAATGAATATCTGTGATTGCTGGAAAAATATAAGCTGTATCGATGAGAACTTTTTTCGGGGTGTGGTTGGTCTTGGTCTTGCTTTAATAAATGATAATTGACTCTATTGAAGTCTCATTTCTTAGGTCCCCAAATCCCATGCAGACAGTACGAGTTTTCATGATGTGTCCTACAGAGAGGGTCAGGGCTAGGCTCATCTGTGCCTATGAGAGACAGCCTTCTGGTGCTCATTCTTTTTCCTCGTGGTGCAACACATGAATATGCCACTGCATTTACCACCCTCTTCTTTCTTCACCTGCTTCTCTGCCTTCTCTACCTTCTCCTTCTTCTCCCCCTTTCCCTTCTCCTTCTCCCTTGTCACCCCTTTCTCCTCTCCCCTTTCCCCATGACCTCCTTCTCCCCCTACTCCTTCTCCCTCTTCTACTCAATCTCCTTCTTCCCCTTCTCCTTCTCCATCTTCTCCTCCTTCTCCTTCATTAGAGAATATGAATGAACGATAGAACTGCCTAGGAGAGTGAAAACACAGCTTGTTCTTTGAGAAGCGTGCTTTATAAATTAGGATAGGCTATGCCACTATACAAAATTTGAATCAAGATTTGTAGGACATGACAGAAAGATGAGAATCTTGGCCATGCTGGATGAAAATGAATATGTCTGGCATGGGAGCAATGTACATATCTTTACATATCTATCTATGTGTGAGTGGATATATATATCTGGGTATATGTACATATAATCATTTGTATAAATACATGTACATATATTAACATTATCCTGGTTAGTCCTAACAAATATCCTAAGAGGGAGAATTTTACATCAGGAAATTAAAAGAATTTATAAACTGAAAAAAAAAAGGAGTTTATAAACCATAAAATTTTCTCCTATGGTCCAAAGGCTAATGAGTAGGAGAGGCAGAATTAATACCAGTTGTGTGTTACTCCAGCACCTGTGGCTCTCCTGTGCACCACACCACAGAGAAGGCAGCAGCCTGACTCCCAAGATGTGGGGAAGAAGGGAGAGCCAGAAAATGTTACATGCAGGGGAAGCCTGGTGCATCTTAGGGAAAACCTGAGGGCCATGAAATGCAATTTGATATGCTCAGTGCATCTAGCGTAAATGAGACAGAAGTAGGTCATGACCATAGCCAATATTATGGTGAGCTTCCTCATGGTCAGCATGTTACTGCAGGTGACATGAAGAAAATATCCCCACCCTTCGTGTAGATGGTGAACATTGGCATTGGAGGTCCTAAGGCGGGACTCTGAAAACAGATCAAATTTTGTATAATGATGATATAGTTCCTTTGCGACCCTTATCAAATTAACGAAGATCTATGGGATTCAATTTCTCATGTATAAAATAAATAAAAATAATAAAACTTACCTGATGGGGATGTTGTGGGATTTAAATACTAGGATATTAGCGATAACCTGCTGTTTTCTAACACATAAGCAGTGCCCCAGAGTTGTGCCAATTTGTGCTTTTTATTGGTTTCTTTTCTGACTTGACATAAATGATTTTAAGAAAGCACGTTCATTCATTCTAAAATCATTATCTCTGCTCTATTTCAAGAAATAGAAAAATTTGAGTAACAAAACACAGTCTTTCAAATTTCCTTCTATCCAGTTTTAAGTAAATATTAGAGTATTGTAAAAATAACATCATTCTCCTCATCTCCTATAATCATAGTAATCCCCTTCAACTTAATGTATTAGGTAAAAATGTATTCATATTCTCCTGGCCTGCAACAAACTAACACAAATTCACGGACAGGATTAACTTTTAGGCTTAAAAGAATGTACAGTTACTCTATCACAGTTTCTGTGGATCAGCAGTCTGGGCACAGTTTTGCTGGGTTCTCTCCTTTAGTGTCTCCCTGGGATGTGTACAAGGTGCTTCCTGAGATACAGGCAAGAGCAGGGAAGGACCTGGATCTAAACTAACTTGGGATTTTGGAGCATTCAGTTGCTTGCACTTGCAAGACTGAGACCCTCAGCTTATACAGAGGTCCAAACTTCCATAGAAAACTCTAATGTGGCTATTACTTCTTCAAGGCCAGCAGGAGAAAAACAGCTCCTCAAGGGAGACAGCCTTAGATAACGTCACTTACCCACTGTAGTAATGGCCCATCACCTTTACTACATTCTGGTGACCACAAGGAATTCACAAATTCTGCCCTCTCTCTAGGGGAAGGGATTGCACAATGTCATGAACACCAGGGGTCTCTTCAGGGAGAGGGGTTTGAAGATATTTACCCTAGGGAAACTGTCTCCCAGCCACTGCCCAGGGCCCTCTGCCATGTGGGGACACCCCATGGGCTTCCAGGAACTGAATGACTATACACAGGCCCCAGGCCCTGACAGGTACTCTGCAGGGGAGGCAGATGCTGATACTTTAGAACAAAAAGAAAGAGTGTAGAGCCCTTTGGGATCCATTCACTGAGCCACCCTAAAGATATGTTAGAGACTTAATTAGATCCTCTCTGGAGGCAGGCAATGTTGCTGCCATTTGTAAGCATGAGAGGCACTGTATGGCGGCCTGAGTGCAAGCTCTGTCCTTGAGAGGGCATTAGCGGCCCTGACAGCAGATGCTGGCCCAGCAGAACACCAGGAGCAGCCAGTGCTCCCCGGCATGGCCAGCAAAGCCTGGGGGAGGCTTGGGCTCAGCTCACATCAGTCTGCCCACTCTGTGCCACCTGCTTTCCAGTCCCTACCTGTGTCCCAATCCTGAGGGCAACCCCTGTGACTCATCCAGGGACAAGGCCTTCCTGTGGTCCCCAGGGTGGTGGGAGGGCCTTGCCACGTTGCCCCCATGTTTCTGCTTTCAGATATAACCAAGACTAGGAGTTCAGTGGATGGCCCTCTGTTCCTAGTAAGGACAAGATCCTCTTTGCCAAGGTTAGAACTCAATAGGAAGATTAAAGGGAATTGCATTTTTTACTTAATTTATAGAGCCATACCCTGTTTACTGTGATCTCCCGCAGCAAAATGAAGGAAAAACAGATAATAGTTTCTGATTTGGAGTCTGAAGCCACCACCATTTAAAAAGTAAACTATTCAGGACACTTGTTAAAGATGGAGGTAAGGAGGACTTTATTCCAAGGGGGCTACTACAATGGGGTTCTCTAGTGGGGGAGAGAGATTAGCCCAACTCAGAATGCAATAAGGGAAAGGGAGGATTTATAGCCAAGGAGCAGAATCAGATGTTAATAGATGGAAAATGACTAACGTTACTAAGAAAATCACTAGAAGGGTAAATATTGCTGAAATGACCAACAAAATTTTTGTTGAAGGCAGGCCAGGGTAATAAGATGTTGAAGGGTGTTCAGTCTAGGGGTAGGAATTTCTAGAAAATGCAGCAGGATTCTAGACAATGCAGAGAAGGATGCCAGAAGCCTGAAAGTCAGGGCCCAGCTGAGAAGAGAGTTCAGAGGATCCTGACTGAATTCGATCAAGGAGAGAATTGTCACCACCAAAGACTTTGCCCAAGCCTGATGATGGGCAGGTGTCTCTGGGCCCCACAGCCTTCTATTGTGATGTCCCCACTGCTGAATGTATTACTGGTTTGATAAATGTCTGTGCACATCTTTGCTAATCCTTTGTACCCAAGCCACCATAGGGACATTTTTGTGGGACATGTGGAAGACTGCAAACCACCCTGATTTTTGGGCTATAGCAAATGGCCTGGCTGTTTCATTGGGCCTCTAGAGAACTTTAGGCTGGCATATAAAACAAGCCTCCCCATGGAGATGGGGTATTTGGAGAAAAACCCGTTCTGCTCCTACTTTTTGTGATTCATATGGATGCTCAGCAGAGAGGACCCCACACTTGTCCAAGGGAACAATCAATGAGCAGAACCTGATTGTCAACTAAACATGGAGACTAACGTGTCCTCCACCCCAGAGCCAATAGTTATGTGTCCAATCTCCTGAATTCAGGTGAGGATGGCCTTTGAAAATCTAGACACCATCTTACATCAGTCCTACCCACACAGACTGCTGGGGGACAAGAAGATGCTGAAAGAGTGCAAAAAGCCTGTCCCCTCCCACCTCTCACACTACATCACTGCCCAAGGATAGATTCCCCAGACTAAGGGGCAGAGTATATTGTTGGCACTTAGAATGCCTTGCCCCACATCAAACCTCATGGCTCATCAGAGGATCTCATCTGGTCTTGCCTATAGGTGAACTTTCATTCCATGTGTCCTGGCCATACCATGATTTCCACTGACTCAAGCCCCACTCTCCAGATCCTACAATGTCACATTTGTTTCCTGTTGTCTCTGATAGTGGCCCTGGGTTTGCAGCCCAAGCTACAAATCATGGACCTAATTATGGACCTAATCTTGCGATGTATAGTGGACTCTTCATGCTTCATGCCATACTAAGCCACAGGGGAAACTGAGGATTTTCATGGACAGTGAATAGGATAGGATTTTGCAGCTGATGTTAAGAGATAAGTCAACCCCAGCCTGGACTACACAGTACAGACAAACCACCTGGCTTCTCAAAGCAGCAATTGCCCCAAAAGGACGTTTCTATCTTGCACCTCAAGTTTGGTCAGGTTGTTGCTCCTTTCTTTCAGTTGTATATCCTTCTCTTACAATTTTAACATCTCAGTGTTTGTGGAGGACCCTACAAGGGCCCTTGAATCCCTTCAACCCCTTTCTAAAGACTCAAGGAGATAAAAGATTAATATGACAGCAAGGGATGAGAGATTTAAGACTTTTGTGCTAACCAATCCTTTAACACGATGTGTCTTGCTGATTAAGATGGAAAAAATGGTTTCCTGTATACATGTGTTATGCCCGAGTTTTCGCGTCTGAGAGACCACCAAGGAGCCAAGCACCAATGCAATCACACGAGGATTTATTTGACAAGCTTAAGCTTGGGCCCAAGTATACCCAACACAGTGGAGTAGGGACTTGGACCCCAAACCAGATTACAGTCACAGTTTTTAAAGGCAGAGTAGGGGTGGACTCGGTGGCCATGGCGGGTGAGGACAAAGGGGATTAGGGATGGCGTAAGTCTCTAAGGAATTTTGGAAGCAAGGTCTCCAGGACCTTGAGGGGCTAGCTATTATTGTGAGAAAGGTTATTTATTACCAATAATAAAAATCTTCTGGTGAGACCCTTTAGATGTATATCAGTGGGCCATATACTTGGGAATGATTCTCAACACTATCTTGGAGGTTTAGAGATAAAGGAATTGTTAAAGTAGACTTACAAGATCCTGGTCAGACCTGTTGGGGTAGGGGGTTGGTCAGGCTAGGATTGTCCTTAGCAAAATCTCAAGGTGAGGGCAGTTAAGTCCCCAGGGGAGAGCCACTCTGTCTGTTTCAAGGGCTTGTCAGTAGGTGAGGAATTTTAATGATTTTCTTCTGCCTCTGTGTCCCATATCAGCTAAACTTGAGGTGGGATGGCCTTAATTTTCTCGGCCTCCACAAATGCTTTTGTCACTTTACATACAATCCTTCTGGACTACAAAGTTTGGATGAACATAGGGAATTTTATGAAATAATAAAGTTCATTTTTAAAAGTGACACATTGTTAGCAACAACATAGGAAAATAAATAACAAACAACAGAAAAAAAATACTAAAACTCTGGTATCTAGGAAGACATGATAGAGGGGAAAAGATATCAGTGATCTTTCTGATCTTTCAGAATGGAGCCTGAAAGCTTTGCCCTGTTCCTGACTTGAAAGCTTGGGGTACTACCTTTTTGAGCTGTTGTGAGGACTTCTGGATTCAGACTGACTGTGGGGCCAGCAGTCACACAACAGAGCACACAGATGTCATTCATGCCATGAGCTGATGAACTGGTACCACGCACAAACCAGACTGAAACTGACCATCTGTGGTCGTTCTGAAACCACTCAGTTCTAAGCAGAATTATTCGGTTTGAGCTGGGAACTACAGGGCAGGGGTTTGGTCACCCTGCTGCACGATGGTAGATGTCCTGCTTGGGGGTGCCCTCACTCTGTAAACCCTGTTTCTAAGGTGACCACATGGGCCCCTTGGGATTATATTTCTTGTATGTGAACCTGATAATCCTGATCTCACCTCAGTCCCTCTGAACGCTGTACTGTGCCCAAAGCCATGCTATGCTTGACTCAATGCCTTGGACCAGATGGGGAAGGATACCTATAGAAATAGGGAGAAAGCATCCTGGCTCTCTAAAGCAAACCCTACTGGCTGAGACATCTTTTTCTGGCTTGGTAACTGTGGAGACTCATGATTACATTCAATTCTTCAGACAGGTCTCATCCTACTCAGAGGAGTCTTGATCCTTGTTGGGTCCCCTGCTGCCTCAGACTAATTAGGTCCCGACAGATCCCCTCCAAGTCACACCCATTAGGGTTCATGATGGGGTAGCCTGTTTCTAGGTTGGGTCCTGAAAATTTAAGAAATGAAATGAAGGATTTTAGCTCAGGCCAACATTCTCTGTGTAATTTCTCAGGCCCCTCCCTTGGCGATTGAGAAATCTCTACTTCCCAGGGCAGGCCTCCCAGGGCAAAAACCCCCTCCCACACATGATGTGGTGCACAGCCATGCATGACAGTCTCAGAAGAAAGCTGTGGTCCGGGAGCCGGCGCCCCTGGCAGCCCACGATCTTGTGCTAGCCCTTCACTTGGTGGCCTCCTTGTTGGGAAACTGGGGGGACACTTTACTAGGGCTCAGTTCTCAGTACTCTTCCTCTCCTAGCCCTTCCCTCTTCAAGTTCCCTCAGGCATGGGCTTCATAAAACAGCAGGAGACTTGCAATCAGGGTGCTTTGGCAGTGAGACAACCTGGTGTCTGCACTGATCTCTCTGACCCCAGAGAGGGAGATGGAATGAAGAAGTTGGCACTGTTAAAATCAGTAATAGATTCAGCCTTTGTCTAAGCAGACAAAACCAGTTTATCCATGGAAAGTTGAATTTAGCTTATTTTGCAAGGCTACCTTGATCTGGGTCACTTCTTGCTTATGCTTTTGGAAATCACAAGCAAAACTTGAACTGTTCCCCCTGGGTTGATATCAGTTAACTACTGATCAATTCCATGCAATTTATAAGGAAATTTTAAAATTATAACCAATCACTGTGAAGAATCAACAGTCAAAGCTTTCCCCCATACAAGTTGCTTCATACACTCCCATGCTCGTACCATGTTTTGGTTTGAGTGCTCCTGGTTTGCAAACCGTCTTTTTGATGAGTGCATGTTAAACTTCTACTGATGATGGTTTCAGTAATTCACCGGTTTTACTTCTGTTATTTATGAACGTGAAGAGCACTTCTTCCTGTTTGAGCCTCTTCCTGATGCTACTAAAGGCTTCACCATTACTTTGATTTTGCCTTATTACTTTTAATCAGCTATTCTCATGCCTGATAGCTTAGCCCTCCCCAGATCCTCTGAGCTCCAGATCCTCTCATCATCCAGGTGTCCATTGTCAGGCTTTGCCCTTTGCACTACCTCTGATTTTCTTTGTATTTGTTCTAATTAGGGTCTTTCATAAAATTAGGACCTTTTTTTTTTTTTGGGTAATATCGCTTTAAATATTTTAAAATATATATTATTTTCCTTTACTTTAAATTAAGGAATCCCAATTAAATGTGTATTATTTCTCTTATTTTATCCCACAAGTCAATGAGACTCTTTTCTTTTTTTCCTCTTCCATTTCTTTTTTTTTTTTAAAGATTTTATTTATTTATTTGACAGAGAGAGATCACAAGTAGGCAGAGAGGCAGGCAGAGAGAGTGAGAGGGAAGCAGGCTTCCTGCAGAGCAGGGAGCCCGATGCGGGACTTGATCCCAGGACCCTGAGATAATGACCTGAGCTGAAGGCAGAGGCTTAAACCATTGAACCACCCAGGCGCCCCTCCTCTTCCATTTCCAGTTGGATTTTTTTCTCACTTTATTGTGATATAATGGATAAAATAAAAATTATATATATTTAAGGTCTACAAAATAGTGTTTTGATATATGTATATACTGTGAAATGATGACCGCCATCAAGCTGATTAATATATCTGTCACCTCACGGAGTTAATTTTTTTGTGTGGTGAGAATACTTGAGTTTTATTCTCTTAGCAAATTCCAAGTACATAATACAGTATTTTTAAAACATTTTATTTGCTTATTTGAGAGAGACACACAGAGAGAGAGGACATGAGCAGGTGAAGGGTAAATGGGGAGGCAAAAGGAGAAAGAATTTGAACAGACTCCCCCACTGAGTGTGGAGTCCCACAAGGGGCCTTGATTCCAGGACTCCAAGATCATGACCTGAGCTGAAACCCAAAGTCGGATGCCTAACCGACCATGCCACCCAGGCACCCCTAAAATACAGTATTACTAACTATAGTGACCATGCCCTAGATTAGCTCCCCAGAACTTATCTGCACTGCATAACTATAAGTTTAGACCCTTTGGCCACCATCTCCTCATTTCCCTCAACCCTCAGCTGTTGGCAACTATAACTCCCCCACACACGCACAAGATTTGAAGTTATCTATGGGTAAGTGATTTTTTAAAAAAAAAAAAGATTTTTTGTTGTTGTTTTTTTCTCAAATTGTTTGAACCTCTTATACTACTTTGGGTATTAACTTCTTATTAGAGACATGATTTGCAACTGTTTTTCCCATTCCCATGCCACTTGTAATTTTTCACTTTTGTGTCCTGTGCTTCTGGTGTCATATCCAAAAAAAACCAGGTCCAGATCAATGTCAGAGAGAATTTTCCCTATGTTTTCTTCTAAGAGCGTCACAATTTCAAGGTATCTAAATGAGTGTTTCTTCCATTTTGAGTTGTAAGACAGGGTGTCCAGTTTCCTTCTTTTGTATGTGGGTATCCAGTTTGGTTTTTTTTTTCAGATTGGAGAATTGTAATTAATCTATCTTCAAATTCCCTACTCTTTCTTGCCTCATCTCTTATCACTCCCTTAGCCCATTTAGTGGTTTAAAACTTTCAGTTATTACACACAAAACAGATAATCATATCAAAAAATTGGCAGAAGGTATGAACAGACACTTCTCCAACGAAGACATACAAATGGCTATCAGACACATGAAAAAATGTTCATCATCACTAGCCATCAGGGATATTCAAATTAAAACTACATTGAGATACCACCTGACACCAGTTAGAATGGCCAAAATTAGCAAGACAGGAAACAACGTGTGTTGGAGAGGATGTGGAGAAAGGGGAACCCTCTTCCACTGTTGGTGGGAATGCAAGTTAGTGCAGCCACTTTGGAGAACAGTGTGGAGATTCCTGAAGAAATTAAGAATAGAGCTTCCCTATGACCCTGCAATTGCACTGCTGGGTATTTACCCCAAAGATACAGACGTAGTGAAAAGAAGAGCCATCTGTACCCCAATGTTTATTGCAGCAATGGTCACGGTCACCAAACTGCGGAAAGAACCAAGATGCCCTTCAACAGATGAATGGATAAGGAAGATGTGGTCCATATACACAATGGAGTATTATGCCTCCATCAGAAAGGACGAATACCCAACTTTTGTAGCAACATGGACGGGACTGGAAGAGATTATGCTGAGCGAAATAAGTCAAGCAGAGAGAGTCAAGTATCATATGGTCTCACTTATTTGTGGAGCTTAACAAAGAACATGGAGGACATGGGGAGATGGAGAGGAGAGGGAGTTGAGGGAAACTGGAAGGGGAGATCAACATGAGAGACTATGGACTCTGAAAAACAACCAGAGGGTTTTGAAGGGGCGGGGCGGGGGGTTGGGAGGTTGAGGAACCAGGTGGTGTGTAATAGGGAGGGCACGTACTGCATGGAGCACTGGGTGTGGTGCAAAAACAACGAACACTGTTATGCTGAAAATAAACAAATAAAAAAAAGTTTCAGTTATTATTCTTATAGTTTTATACTTTTCATTATTTTAAAATAATTTTTATTTTTCTTCTGAGATTTCCTACTTATTCATTAGAAACAAATTTATCCTGTGTCTTTGAGTATAGTTAAAGCAGCTGCTTTAAAATCTGGCCACTGGGGTGCCTGGATGGCTCAGTCAGGTAAGCATCTGCCTTCTGCTCAGAGTCCTGGGATAGAGCCCAACATCTGGCTCCCTGATCATCTGGGAGCTTGCTTCTCCCTCTGCCCCTCCCCCCACTCATGCTCCTTTTCCCTCTCTCTTTTTAAATAAATAAATAAAATCTTAAAACAAAAAAAGAAAGGAAAAGAACTGTGTCCGCTAATTCAAAAGTCTGACTCATCTTGGAATCACTCTCCATTGTCTTTTTTTTGGGGGGGGTCATGTGTCCTATTTTTCTTGTATGGCTAATAATTTTGATTGCATACTGTACTCCAGAAATTGTGAATAGTATCTTGTAAAAAAAAAATCTGGATTCTGTTGTAGGTTTCCGGATTAAATTTATTTTTTTCAGGCAGCTTACTTGGCTGATCTCAAGTTCCATTTTCTTTTCTTCAGTATGTGGTAGCTATAATACCTCTTCAGCTCTTGTAAGTTTACTTAGATTGCATGGAGTCTTCCTCAAACGTGTAGTTCAGATATGTGGGCAGCATTTATACATAGAATTTTTGCACTTCTTCTTTTGTGGTGTTTCTCTTCACTTTCCAACATATGTGGTACGCTTGCATTTTCTTTTTTAAATTACTTTTGTAGTCAACAAATTGAGCTTTCCTATAAATATTGTGTTACCTTGTACCTCTCAGTTAAAAAGACACAAAAACAGGAAACTCACCCACAGTTATTTCCTTTTTACTGAGGGCACATTCACCTCTGGTTTCTGACTCTCTTTGATTATTTTACAGTGATTTCAGATTCTTTTCCCTTCTCCCCTCCCAACCCACCCCCCATATGATTTTAAGTTATCTATGGAAAGATTATCTTGCTAGAATGAATTCCTCACCTGCTTGAAGTTGAATCTCAATTTTCCAGTTTGGATTTTCTTATGAATGGAATCATACAGTATGAACTTCATTGTATAAACTTTCTTTCACCTAACTTAACATTTTTGTTCTTTATTCCTATCCTTTTCTGTATCAGTGGTTTGTTCTCTTCTACTGCTGATTAACATTCATAACATTGTATGAATATATACAATCTATCCATTTTCCTGTTGAGACACATTTGAAGTGCTTTCTATTTTTGGATATTATGAATCAAGTTATTATGAACATTTTTATACAAGTCCTCTTGTGGTGGGCATGTGTGTAATTCTTTGTGAGAATATACCTGAAAGTTGCATTTCTTTGTTGCTGTTTTTTAGATATACATTTCACTTTAAGAGAAGTGTTAGATTTTCTTACAAAGTTGTCATAGCATCCTAAACACCCACCAAAAACATATGAGGTTTCAGATTGCTGACTATCCTTGCCAATGCGTGAAACTGTAAGTCATAGTAATTGTAAGCACTATAGTGACTTTTAGTTCTACTTCATTATGATTTGAATGTGCATATTCCTGAACTCATAAGGGCAAGCACTTTTTCATGTGCAAATTTGGCCATTCATAACTTTACCTCAGGTCTGTTCAAATCTTCCTCAATTTTAAAATTACAATGACATGTCTATTCAAATCAGTTGTCCATATTAAAATTAGATTTTTTTTTATTGATTTGTGGAGTTCTATATAGATTCTGGATACAAGACCTTTGTCAAATAGATATTTGGTGAATATTGGACTATTTTCTTCTCTTTGCCTTACATATGCATGTTTTTGAAGGTGCCTGTGGTTGAGAAGAACTTTAAAATTTTTAAGTTTAATTTATCATTTAAAAACTTGTATTGGAGTATTAAAAATTTGATTTAGAGTACAGTTGATGTATAATATTACATTGGTTTCAGGTATATAACACTGTGATTCAACAACTACATACATCACAAAATGCTCACCATAAGTGTAGTTACCTTTTGTTATCACACAAAGTTATTATGATATTTTTGGTTATACTCCTTTTGCAGTTTATTTTCTAAAAGTTAATTATTTCTGGTTACTTCTCAGAAAATCTCTGTTGAAAGAATGATTAAAGAAGACAATTTAGGGGGTGCCTGGGAGGCCCAGTGGGTTAAGTCTCTGCCTTCGGCTCAGGTCATGATCCCAGGGTCCTGGAATAGAACCACACATAGGGTTCTCTGCTTAGCGGGGAGCCTGCTTACCTCTCTCTCTCTCTGCCTGCCTCTCTGACTACTTGTTATCTCTCTTTCTCTCTCTGTCAAATAAATAAATAAAATCTTAAAAAAAAAACAAAAAAACAATTGAGTGGGGTGCCTGGGTGGCTCAGTCAGTTAAGTGTCTGCTTTCAGCTCAGGTCATGATCTCAGAGTTCTGGGGTTGACCCCACCAGCTGAGCCTGGCTTTGAGCTTCCTGCTCATGAGGGAGTTTGCTTCTCCTTCTGCTCATCCCCCTGCTTGTGCTAGTGTGTGTGTGTGTGTGTGTCTGTGTGTGTCTCTGTGTGCCTATGTATGTGTATGTGTGTCTCTTTCTCTCAGAGAAATAAGTAAAAATTTTTAAAAATTAAAAAAAAAAAGAAAACAATTTAGTGATTATGTTTGATACACTCAAGCTTTTTAAATACTTCATGAAGTGGATAGTCTCCTTTCAGACAACCACGAAATGGGGCTGAAGGCAAAAATCTTTCATGGGACAAAGAATGAACAACAAGGATGAGGCAAATAAAAAATATCTGACTGGCCAGGGGCCACTTAGTCAACCGTGTGTAAGTTGAGAAGGCCCAGTGTTGGCTTGGTGTTTGGTGTCTGGCTGACTGGATATACTGTGTGTAGGGTCAAGTAGAACATTTACAGGGATGTGAAAGTTGACTAAGTCTCGGTGCCCTATTGTGGCACCCGGGGCAGGAGTGGCTCCATCTAAGGCTTAATTTTTTTTTTTTTTTTTTAAGATCTTTAACTACTCAAGATTGTAAACATGGTCTCTTATGCTTTCTTCTAAAGACTTTATATTTGTATTTTTCACATTTAATATCTGTTTAGCTGACTTTCCTTATAGAGCATTGGCTTTTATTTTGGCATGCAGTCACATTGCTTGTGGCTCTTTCAGTCACATTCTGTTTGTAGGAAACATAATGTTTGCCTCCTATTCATCCCATATCTGACACTAAGACATCTTGACATTATATATGGACCTGATTTAGTTCTCAAAGTAATTGTGAGCAGCTCCAACGTGGCTGAGGAAATAGCAGTAGGAAGCTGAGAATGTGGCAGGTGATACCAGAGACATGATGTCTTGGAAAGCAGAAGACTTTTCTGAACACTTTAACTATTCCTCTACTGCACTCCCTGTACCCAAAGATATCACCCTAGTGGGGAAGGAGAGCTGAGAGGTTTGACAGTGGTCATTTTAGATATGAAAAAGGGTACATTGTCTTTAGTCTATGAGAAGTAAATGGTACAAATGGAACTTTCTCTCTCACTTTAAACTAATAGAAAAATGGGGGAAAATAGATTAAACATTTGTTTTTAGGCTCCAGGAAAATGAATATTGAGGAATTGTGATATCTAAACACTAATGACATTTTGTGGGTCAAGAGAAAAAAATAAAACAAGGATTTTGGGTAAGAGGGTTCAGAAATCCCTAAATATTCTGTGTTTCAGATCTAGAAAAAGGTAGTAGCCTAAAAAGAAATTTAGCTTCTGTAAGATTTTGATGAGTTTTTTCACATAGAAGATCAAAACTGAGGTTAGTAATTGAGGCTAAGAATGAGGGATGGGATTCCTGCCTTAAAACCTAAATTAAACACACACACACACACACACACACACACGTTGTTCCATATCTTGGCAGTTATGAATAATCTTGCAATGAACATGGATATACAGATAACAGTTTGAGTTAGTTTTTAAACCCATTATTAGGCAAATTAAAAGACTACATTATTAATACAGTATTTCATATTTATAATATAAAGATATGGTGTTATAAATGTATCAGGTATTTCCATATTGATATACCGATTCACTGCAATCAAAATAAAAACTCAAAGTGTGTGTCATTATAAATTTAGAACCTTCTTATAAAGTTTTGGCAATGCAAAGTGCAAAGAACAGCTAAGAATTTTTTTTTTTTTTTTGGAAAGGCGGGAAGGGCAGTGGGAGAGGAAAAGAATCCCAAGCTCATGAGGGGTTCAATCTCATGACCCTGAGATCATGATCTGAGCCCAAATCCAGAGTCAGATGCTTAACCAACTGAGCCATCCAGGCTCCCCTGAGTAAGAAATTTTTTGAAGAAAAAGTTGAAAATTTCAATATTGAGACTAGAAAACTTTAATTGTGTTTATACAATATTGGTACAAGTTTAACCAAATAGACTAATTAAAGAATATCACATGTACAGGAACATTCTCAGGCCTCTGAGAATTCTGTCTCAGTCGACTAAATTGTCTAGACTGAATCTCCTAGGGATTCAATATCCACAGCCTACTGAAACCACCAAACTATGTTCCATCTCAAAGGAAAAGAGTTAATATGATTGACCTCATCCGTTCTCTGGGGATGGAAAAAAATCGTGGCACCCACATAACATGAGTTCTATCTTCTGGGAATAGAAGGTAATGCATAAAAACTTGTATCTCACTTCTATGGAACATGTCCCAGCCTAAAATTTTACTTATTTCCTTCTAAACAGATATTTTCCACTACTCCTATAAAGCAAGAGATAGAAGACAATTTGGTGAGCTGAAAACTACAGCCAATTAGGGAAGAGAAAAATGCTACACTGGTTCTTTGATTTTTATCCAACAGTGTAGCCTTGGGTTTACTCAGTGTCCAAGTAGGGTCTCTGTGCTAGAGGACATGACTCTGGGAGAGAGGAGTTCTGCTGACACCAGTGATTCCATAAGAAGACAGCTCCTCACAGAAAACGACTGACTTGATCTGCAGACCAACTAATGTGACCAGGAATACAGCAGGGAATCCACAAGGAAAGAAGAGCTCTTTGGGTAAAAGAAATGAAGTCAGAATGATTCAGACTGAAGCAGCTAACCTTGGTGTGTATGTTTTCTGTTGACCTCCTTTGTAGTTTAATGATCAGTACTTCATTTTTCCCCCTTTAAATGTATTTCCTGGGACCCTGAGCAAATGTGCTTCTTGTCAGAGGCAGGGAGTCTGTGCTTCAGGAGACTGAGTTGCAATCTAGCCTAAATTTTGAGATTTGGGGGCTTTCTCAGTCTACCTACTTTTAATAGCACAGGAGATGAGGTGGTCGTCCTCTTAGGGACAATTTCATGAAGACTCTGTTGTTTCCATTATTCTAATAAGTTCAGTGCCCACAGGCTGTTAGCCTGCATCAGACCTGCATGTGGAACTTACGGCATTTGTTTTTATGGGCGTGGAGGATGAGTCATGGTTGGGGTGGGGCAGAGGGCTGCTTTTGGACAGTGGGAACTAGTTATATTCCTCCCAGTTTGATGTCTTGTTCACTTTGGCTAATTAAGGACTCCGGCCATGTCAAAATCATCTGCTACATCAGAGAACCTTGCTATATAAACTTTGGCTGGAATTCTGGCTGAGATATCACAAAACCCTATATGGCTCATCCCATTACTCCCCACTTGTCACACACCTACAGATTCCTGCCAAACACAATAATATAGAGCAGCTGGGACCCGCCCTCACAACCCACTTCCTTTCCATCAAAGCTTTTTGAATGACTTTGTAAATTTGTTGGAGAAGGTAAGAACTAAACCTCTTCCAAACTGGCCAAAGGATGGCTCCAGGTGTCCTGGCCTCTCAATGCTGTACTCCCTGCTTCACCGTCACTGGTCCCCTTTGCAAAAAAACAAGTCAAAATAGATCATACAATCGAGTTAAAATGGAAATTCAAAAGGCAGGCTCTATTTAGTCCAAAGATGGGGTCCAAGCTCTGGCACACCAGACATGAAAACATTCAGGCAGCACTATTTTATTATTTTTAATTTTATCTCTAGGAGGTGAGACTCTGCTCTGCTTGACTTGGCCCAGGCCAGTCACCCTGGCTGGTATCCGTTATGCAGGCATTGTCATACTCACTGGTGGCAGAGGTCTGTACCCTACTAAGTTAGGGAACAGAGATCCTCCAAGGTTTCGGGAATCATCCCTGAGACCATAAGTCATCCTCTGAGCTCACTGCCCTTTGCCCGAGTCAGGAGAATGCTGCTTACCTGTCCCCACGCACTTGCTGCTTGATGCCTTCTCTCATTTTCGCATCCCAGGAAGCATCCCTCCTAGTCGGAACCATCTGTCAAACCCTGTGCAACAAATCTCCTGTATCACCCACAGCTCTGGAATCAGTTCTTTCTTTTCCCTTCCCTTTTCATACTTTTCTACTACTCTACTGAAATCCTGCAGTTTATTATATCAAAACTATTGTTGGAAACATAGTATTTGCTGTATAAAAGTCCATTACTCACAGCTCATCCCATGTAATAATTGTAATATTTCCTGCTTGTCTCCCTCCCCTACTCTCCGTCTCACTGACATACACAAACTTCTTCTCCTTACATACAATATGTTTTCTGTTTTCCTGAGCCTGGGCCTATCCCACATAATCTACATTAAGAAAGGGACACAGTTACTGAGGTTTAATTTATGAAATTGCTGACCTACAAAAATAACCCTGCTGTAAGGTGTATTAATAAAGGTATAGAGGAAATAAAGTGGGGCCTCTGGCAAAGAAAAGGGACAATAACAAGTCAGTTCTATAGGTGCCAACATCCAGGGGACAGAGGAAGCCCGAATGTGACAGTTGTTGTCCCCCACCACGGTCAGCCCTAGCCCATTCTGACAGCTGATTTGACTTCGGGGCTCCAAGACCAGAGGGTCCCAGACTGAGGAGACCATGTATAATCTGAGCTGTTACAATCCCAGTTCTTTCATCCTTGTGGGAATACCTGGTCTGGAGAGGTTCCACAGCTGGATCGGGATTCCCTTTTGTGTCATCTATGTTCTGGCTGTTGTGGGCAACTGCACCCTTCTCTACCTCATTGCTGTAGAGCACAGCCTCCATGAGCCCATGTTTTTCTTCCTCGCTATGCTGGCTACCACGGACTTCATCCTGTCCACGGACACAGTGCCCAAACTACTCAGTAACCTCTGGCTGGGCTCCCAGGAAATTACCTTCTCTGGCTGTCTCACCCAGATGTTTTTCCTCCACTTCAGCTTTGTAGTGGACTCAGCCATCCTGTTGGCCATGGGATTTGATCGCTATGTGGCCATCTGCTTCCCCTTGAGGTACACCACCATCTTGACTCCGCAGGTGGTCATCAAGATTGTGGTGAGCATCATCGTGAGGAGCTTCTTCATCATCTTGCCAGATGTGTTTCTGGTGAAACGGTTACCATTCTGCGGGACACGCATCATCCCACACACATACTGTGAGCACATAGGTGTTGCTCGGCTTTCCTCTGCTGACATCTCCATCAATGTCTGGTATGGATTTTCTGTGCCTCTCATGACTGTCTTCTCAGATGTGATCTTTATTGCTGTTTCCTATACCTTCATCCTTCGTGCTGTCTTTCAGCTCTCCTCTCAGGGTGCCCGCCAGAAGGCCCTCAGCACCTGTGGTTCCCATGTCTGTGTTATTCTCATGTTTTACACACCTGCTGCCTTCTCCATCCTTGCTCATCGCTTTGGGCACAGTGTTCCTCGAAATGTGCTCATCCTGTTTGCCAACGTCTATGTGACCATCCCCCCTGCTCTAAATCCTGTTGTCTATGGAGTGAAGACCAAGCAGATCCAGGACAAATTTATTCTTCTCCTCTCTTTTAGAAGACACAATGAGTGGGGAGGATCACTGTAGGGGACGTTGAGGTAAAATTCAAGTAGATGAAATTTTATGTAAGATGGGAAACATAAAAATAAAGCCTTAACTCCAATTAACCTGAAGTTTTAGCATTCTAGCCATGAGCAAAGTATGGGAAGGGAGGAAAAGAGAGAAAATCTTCTAGACTTTCAGAAAATCAAGCTTCTTCTTGGTTCAGTTTTCTCACCATTTGAATGAAGTAGGTGATGATGGGTACACAAGCCACTAATACTCAGGCGTACATTTTTCTTGCTGCTAATTTTGAGATATTTGAAGGCTAGATATTTCCCAATATAAAACTCACCCCATATTTCTCAGTTCCCAACTTAAAGACAAAGGTTCCTGTGTTCCTTCTTTTAGTAGCTATCAATGCTCTCAACTATAACTACCAAAGTTTTTGCTTTGAGCTTCAGTCCCGAGTCTATACATTATTAATCTCCTCTTCTCTGTCCTGTACTTGCTTTATTTTCTCCTTATCCTTCTCAAATTTCATAGAGCTGATTATCTCTATCTATTTCATGTTCCAAGAAAATTTTAACTACCCTTGGTACATATTTTAGAAGTATTAATTAATTTAATTAAAAATAATTTATTTTTGGTGGCTCAGTTGGTTGAGCAACTGCCTTCCGCTCCCGTCATGATCCTGGAGTCCCAGGAACAAGTCCCTGGTAGGGTTCCCAGGTTCGTAGGGAGTCTGCTTCTCCTTCTGACCTTCTCCCCTCTCATGTTTTCTCTCACTCACTATCTCTCAAATGGATCAATAAAATCTTTAAAATATAAAAATAAAAATAATTATGATAGGATAATTTTAGTTAATTCATTTCACAGATGAGGAAATAATGATTTACAAAGATTACAGAAAGACAAATAGTGGATTTAGGATCCAAAACCAGGTCTGTCTGATCCAGAATTCTTTATCCAATTGCTTCCTGAATATCTACCCACTTGAATGGCTTACATACGCCTCCCACTTAATTTTTCCAAAACTGACCTAGAAACTAACTTCCTCCACAAAAAGTGCTCTTCCTTTTCAGTGTTCTATTATGGCAAATGATAGCACTACCACCAAATGAATTCCCAAGCCAGAAACCTGTGGCTTGTCCTTGATTTATCCTATGTCATGCTCTAGCAAAATTAAGTCAATATTTGGGTTAAATATTTTATTTCAAGATGCTTGTAAGTAATATAAGTAGATATATACATGAGATTCTCAATTTTATCATGACCTCTGTCATGATATCTTGCCTCTGTCCTTTTCTACAATCTGTTCCTGAGTGTATTTCAGAGTCGTCTTTTTAAAGGAGTTCCAATACTGCTCCATTCAATTCACTCTCTCTATAAAAGCTACAGTGGTCATTTTACAATTCATATGATTGTGTCACTTTGCATTTCCTCATTTCCTCAATAATTGCATTTCCTCGATAATTCCATTGTCCTTAGCATCAATATAAGGAATGGAAGAATCTAAGGAAAAGAATGATCTTCTGTAAAAATCAGAGCTTTACATTCAATTTATATTTATTTACACTTTATTTATGATTTTTCACTTAATTTGCACATCCCTGACTCTTTGAGCAGGTAATTTCAGAAGCGATGTTCTTTGTGTGTGTCATATTCAGTGTCTGGTTCTTTAAAACAACAACAACAACAACAGTTTGGTGTGAGTAGTAGATTAGTAGAGTATTAAGTAGAGCTGGGTAGGAACCATCTATGTTCCTCTTAAGAAATTCTCAGGATAAAAAAATGCCCATGCCCTTCAACAGACAAATGGATAAGGAATATGTGGTCCATATACACCATGCCTCCATCAGAAAAGATGAATACCCAACTTTTGTATCAACATGGATGGGACTGGAAGAGATTATGCTGAGTGAAATAAGTCAAGCAGAGAGAGTCAATTACCATATGGTTTCACATATTTGTGGAGCATAACAAAAACATGGAGGACATAGGGAGATGGAGAGGAGAAGGGAGTTGAGGGAAATTGGAAGGGGAGATGAAGCATGAGAGACTATAGACTCTGAAAAACAACCTGAGGGTTTTGAAAGAGCTGGGGTTGGGAGGTTGTGGGAGCCAGGGGGTGGGTATTATGGAGGGCATGTATTACATGGAGCTCTGGGTGTGGTGCATAAACAATGAATTCTGTTACACTGAAAAGAAATTAATAAAAAAAATGCCCATTTCCTACACCCTCCACAGAAAAAGAGGCCATAAATTTAACCAAGACGAACATGTTAAATTACTTGAGAATAAGAAGTAAATAGTAAAATTGGTATAAGGAGGAAAAATCCTCTGTGTGGGGGGGGCATCTGCATGTGTGTTGACATTTTCTTTTATGTCTGTAAGATTGGTATTCAGAAGATGCACAGGTAGGGCAGCTTTATCCAAACACCAATTATAAGCCATCATATTTATTTGCCTATTTATTTGTCTATCCACACTTGCATTATGAGCACCTTGAAGACAGAAACTTAGTCCTAGGAATCTTCTTATGCCCTTTTATATGAAAATATCTGACACACCATGTGTTCTCAATAAAGGTTTCATACACATTCAGACTTTATTAGAAACCCCTTCTTGATGTCATTATCCTTAACTTTTCTTTTCTTCCTTCTCTATGCAGTTTAGATTGCAGCCATTGTCTTGTTTATCCTAAACTCAACTTGTTCTAAACCCTACTGTCTCTCTTACATAGTCCATTGAAAAAAAGGACTCTTAATGAATCTTAATGAAAATAGCCCTGTATTTTGGGGAAGTTAGAGATAATGACTGGACAAGATAGACTGATACTACTGCTGATGAATTAAGACATACACCACCATAGTTGCCTACATTCTCAAATGTATCACATTTCTCCTTGTCTCTTCTACCTCTGCTTTCTCTTTATTCTTTGCCCGGCAGTTCCTGTTTAGGTTCAACTAAAAAATCCCTCCAATATTCCTTTTACAGTTCTGTATATTAGATTAGTATCGCTCTTATACATTTTCATTGCACAATGGACATTTCATTGTAGGAGTTAGCACAACTTTAATAAGATGACTGGTTGTATACTCGATTGTTTAGTGTCTGTTTATCCATTATATGTCATCAAAGACCAGGCTCATGTCTACTTTGTTTACCATTGCATTCCTATCATTTACAAGCTCATAGTTTGTAATAGGCATTTAATAAATGTTTGCTGTATAAAAGAGTTGAAAGGAATGAGGTCTTTTAAAAGATTTATTTGTTTGTTTATATGATGTTAGTAACCATACAGTATATCATAAGATTTGATTAAATGAATGAGTTTTAATGAGTGAATAAAATCCTTTTTGTTTGGTGAGCATCTACCTGGATTTGTAACTCTGCATAATCAGAGAGAAAATTATGGAGAGTCATGGAAAAAGACTTATTTTCTCCACAATAAGGTGATAGTTGTTTCTCCACTTATTTTTCAGAGCCTTTCTTTAATTTAAACATTTCTAAGTTATTTTTCCCTTTTCAGAGAGGCAGAAACTGATTTCCAGAACAGTGAAAGTACTTTGTTAGAGTACAAAGGAAGAGATGAGCAGAACAGGGAACATACCAAATGATTAACCACTAGACTTTGAAAGTAGACGTCCTTGTGGATCTAATGGGAGGTCATACCTGGGGTTCTGTTGGAAAGATGAGACTTACCTGGCTGGCTTGCTATGATTTAAGATTTGTGTGTGCTTTGTGTTAGACATTTGTCCTAAACACACAGATTAACAGCCTGTAGCCTGAAAAAATGGACTAAATACTGAGTTAATGATGATTCTCCAGTGAGGGAAGATGGACAGAACTACCAAGCAAGACTGAACACTGAAGTGAGTATCTGAGAAGACAGGCCTCTTCACACCTGGAGAGATGCAGTCCCAGGCAGAAATATCTCCAGGGTTTTGATATATAAGGCTAGAAGCTGATGTTTTTCAATCCAATAGACATTTATTGATTTCCCACTATGAAGTACCCTCAGCCAGGGATTCAGAGAAGAATGAAACAGTCTCTGCACAAGAAATTTTAGGAGTTCTATAACTGGGCTGACACATGGTAGAATGACTCTTGCCAGACTTTCTTTATCAAATTACTGAGAAAGCTAGATCCAGACCCCAATGAGGTTCAGGTATTGAACCATGAGTTCCTTGAAAATTCTTGTTGTGAGGATACGCAACAAGAGATCTACTGATGTGGATACTATTCACACGACCAGGTGATGTGTCTTCAAGTTAAAATTCATTTGTTTACCTTAGTAGATAGTAAATAAATGGGCAAGTTATCTTAAAAATTATTCCCTAAAATCTTGAGACAGGTGGTGCCCAAGTGACTCAATGGGTTAAAGCATCTGCTTTCAGCTCAGGTCATGATATCTGGGTCTTGGGATTGAGCCCCATGTCGCCCTCCCTGCTTAGTGGGGAGTCTGCTTCTCCCTCTCGCTCTCCTTCTGTCTCTTCCCCTACTTGTGCTCTCTTGTGCTTTTTGCTCTTTCTCTCTCACTCACTCAAATAAATAAATAAATTCTTTAAAAAAATCAGGAGACAAAGTAAAAGCCAAGAAACCAAAATTAAATAAGACAAACTTGACTTCAAGTTCTTAGAGATGGAAGAGTTCACTGATGTTTCCATAACTTTACTACTTCTCTATCACCCCTCTATCAACTAGCAAGTCCTACAGATCCTGTCTCTCATCTTTCTGAAACCCCTTAATCTCTTCTGTTACATTAACTTAAGCTGTCATTTTCTACCTCACTACAGTAATTATACTGGTTCTTTGTTTACAGAATGAGTTCCTATTCCATCTGGGCTTATATTAGGTCTTATAAGTAGTGTTCGAATAAATGAATATATTTAGATTTCACAAAATAGTTTTACTAGCTTTTAAAATAAACTTAGAATATTTTCAGGCTTCTTACATGCTCAGAAATCAATTGTATCCCACATGAATTACCTGTTTTTTAAATATAAGGCATACTTGATAAAATTGTCTATTTTGGGGACCATATGGAGGGAGATAGATCTCTGACAAACTTTCAATTTTACATAAATTGGTTTATTTAGGTTTTATGATTCTCATCAATCATGTTTGTTAATGTATAAATTCCTGAATGTCATTACATTTTGTCAGAGCAAGAGAATTGATTTCAAAATATCATTATTGTTAAAAATGTATCTGCCTTGAGGAGGAGTCAAGATGGCGGAGATGTAGCAGGCTGAGACTACATCTGGTAGCAGGAGGTCAGCTTGATAGCTTAGCTATACATTACAAACACCTACAAATCCAACGGGAGATCAAAGAGATGAAGAACAGGAATTCTAGAAACAGAAAATCAACCACTTTTGGAAAGGTAGGACTGGTGGAGAAGTGAATCCAAAGCGATGGGAAGATAGACCCCGGGGGGAGGGGCTGGCTCCCAGCAAGTGGCGGAGCAACGGAGGAGAAAATCAGGACTTTTAAAAGTCTGTTCCACTGAGGGACATTGCTCCAGAGGCTAAACCGGGGTGAAGCTCACGTGGGGTCATCATGTTCCCAGGTCCCGCAGGGTCACAGAAGGTTCGGGGGTGTCTGAGTGTCACAGAGCTCGCAGGTATTAGAATGGAGAAGCCAGCTACAGAGACAGAGCCACGGACTGAATCTCAGCTCGGGGTTACCTTGAACCGGTCTTAGGCTTGGTGAGCTCGGAGCGCGGCTAGAGGCTGGGGATACGGGAGTGATTGGGTGCTGTTCTCTGGGGGCGCACTGAGGAGTGGGGTCCCGGGCTCACGGCTCCTCTGGGCTGGAGACTGGTAGGCCGCCATTCTCATTACTGTCTTCCAGAACTCTACGGAAAGCGTTCAGAGAACAAAAGCTCCCAAAAGCGAACCTGAGCGGATTACTTAGTCCGGCCCAAGTAAGGGCGATGCAATTCCAACTCGGGCAAAGACACTTGAGAGTCACTACAACAGGCCCCTCCCCCGGAAGATCAACAAAATATCCAGCCAGGACGAAGTTCATCTATCAAGGAAAGCAGGTTCAATACCTAGGACAACAGTGGAATTCCAGAGGAGGAGAAAGCAAAGCACAGAACTCATGGCTTTCTCCCCATGATTCTTTAGTCTTGTGGTTCAATTTTTTTTCAATTTTTTTCTTTCTTTTTTTTCCTTCTACTAAATTTTAAAAAATTTTACCCTTTTCGTTTGTAATGAAAAATTTTACCCTTTTCGTTTTTTGACTAGTTTATCTAAAATATATATTTTTTCTTTCTTTTTTATATTTTTCTTTATTTCTTTTTTTTTAAATTTTTTTCCTTTTTTTTTTTCTGAAACTCTTTTTATCCACTTTCTTCCCCCCACAATTTGGGGTCTCTTCTGATTTGGTTACAGCACATTTTTCTGGGGTCTTTGCCACCCTTTTAGTATTTTATTTGGTCCTTCATATCCTCTTATCTGGAAAAAATGACAAGATGGAAAAAATCACCACAAACAAAAGAACAAGAGGCAGTACTGAAGACTGGGGACCTAATCAACATGGACGTTGGTAATATGTCAGATCTAGAGTTCAGAATGACGATTCTGAAGGTTCTAGCCAGGCTTGAAAAAGGCATGGAAGATATTAGAGAAACCATCTCTGGAGATATAAAAGCCCTTTCTGGAAAAATTAAAGAACTAAAATCTAACCAAGTGAAAATCAAAAAAGCTATTAATGAGGTGCAATATACACAATGGAATACTATGCAGCCATCAAAAGAAATGAAATCTTGCCCTTTGCGATGACTTGGTTGGAACTAGAGGGTATCATGCTTAGTGAAATAAGTCAATCGGAGAAAGACAACTATCATATGATCTCCCTGATATGAGGACGTGGAGATGCAACATGGGGCGTTAGGGGGATAGGAGAAGAAAAAATGAAACAAGATGGGATTGGGAGGTAGACAAACCATAAGTGACTCTCAATCACACAAAACAAACCGGGGGTTGCTGGGGGGAGGTGGGGTTGGGAGAGGGGGAGGGGGGTTATGGACATTCGAGAAGGTATGTGCTATGGTGAGTGCTGTGAAGTGTGTAAACCTGGCGATTCACAGACCTGTACCCCTGGGGATAAAAATACATTATATGTTTATAAAAAATAAGAAATAAAAAAAATAAAAAAAATGTATCTGTCTTGTCATTAGAATTTTTTTATCTATTTAATCTGGATTTTTAAAAACTTTAAAAAATATTTTATTTATTTATTTTACAGAAAGACATCATAAGTAGGCAGAGAGGCAGACAGAGAGAGAGGGGGAAGCAGGCTCCCTGCAGAGCAGAGAGCCTGATGATGGACTTGATTCCAGGACCCTGGGATCATGACCTGAGGGGAAGGCAGAGGCTTTAACCCAGTGAGCCAGCCAGGTGCCCCTTATCTGCATTTTAATCAATATGTTTATATAGTTCAGATTGTGGCTTTAAAGACTTAATTCTACTGATTGTATTTTTTACTCTTTTCATTTTACAGTAATTGATTTCCAATTGTGGATATTTAATATACTTACTTCTTATTCAATTGATAATGTGTTTAAGACTAACATTTTGCATCTTAAAGCAGCTTCTACTACTTTTTGAAGTTTTGCTCTTTAGTGAATCCTTGGAGACATTTTCTACTCTGTATCTACCTTTTTGACTTTCTGTCTTATCTGATATTTGCTGGTTATTTATTCACCTAAATAAGTTTCTTAAAAACCTCAGTCTCACACACATTTCAGGTGTATACACTTCTTTTTTTTTTAAGATTTAATTTAATTTATTTGACAGACAGAGATCACAAGTTGGCAGAGAGGCAGGGAAAGAGAGAGGAGGAAGCAGGCTGCCTACTTGGCAGAGAGCCCAATATGGGCCTGGATCCCAGGATCCTGGGATCCCGATATTCATGACCTGAGCTGAAGGCAGAGGCTTTAACCCACTGAGCCACCCAGGTGCCCCGAGGTGTATACACTTCTAATATAAGTTGGTGGCTTTATAATTTACATGTATCTTTTTGATTCTTGAGGAATTTTATTTTACTTGGTGTGAATTGTGGGTCCATAATTTATTGTTAATAAATAACACATAATTTTCAAGCTACTTGTGGGATTATCCAGTATTTTCTCACTGATGTTCATTCATCCAAATGCATATAGTATTACAAAAATTATATTTAATTTTAGGGCCACAAATTCTGCTCCTTGCCATATGCATTCTTGAGCCAGCCATATACTATGTAATTTATTCATGTGTTTAATTTGTTTTATGTGTTTATGCATTTAATACATATATTCAAGTTAATCATGCCATTTTATTTTTAACTCATAAATGGCATAATCCCTCTTTTTATTATCATTTAAAACATTTTCTTTACATAGTTTTTACTTTTAGAAAATATTCTGAAATTATCTTACCCTTTAATTATATTACCAGGTAACTTTCTCTGTATCATTCCAATTTCAGTACGGGTGCTGGAGAAGCCAGCACTATTTTGTCATCTTTTGATTCCTATACACAATAGCTTTACCTCATTCTTTTTCAAAGCTATATACTCTTCCACTGTATGAACATACTGTAAATGATAAAATCATTCCCATATTAAAAATTAAATGGTGCCAGCATTTCAATTTGTATTTTTCATACTAATTTCAATCAAATTTCATATTATATATCTTGCTGCTATGAATACCTTTTTGAAGAGATTTTATTTATTTATTTGAGAGAGAGAAAGAGCACCTGTGTGTGAATGAGAGAGAAGACACAACCAGGGGCAGAAGGAGCAAGTTGGGGGGCAGAGCGAGAAGCAGACTCCCCAGTGAGCAGGGAGCCCAACACAGGGCTTGATCCCAGGACCCCAGATCATGACTTGAGCCAAAGGCAGATGCTTAACTCACTGAGCTACCCAGGTGTCCTTGCTGTGAATAGCTTTCTGACTTTTTTTTTTTTTAAATAACTGTGTATTTGGAAGCATTCCTATATTTGGAACTTCTGGGGCAATGGATATGTGCATTTTATGTTTTTATACACATTGGCAAATTACTATCTAAGAATGTTATACACCAAACACTTCTAAAATAGTTGTAACAACTTATTTCCTCAGACCCTTCACATATTATCAATAAAACCATTAGTCTTTTTCAGTCTTCCTTAATTGATAGATAATATGCCTCATCATTCATGTTTTATTGAGTTAAATTACTTATGAGACTGAGAATATCCTACGTATGTATTATACATTAGAATTTCTTCTTATACGACTTTGTTATTCACATCCATTGTCAATGTGCCACTTGATCAAAGGGCTTTGTTTTAGTGATCTGTAAGAATACTTTGAATAAATGTTTATGGAATTCCATATTTTCCATTTGGATTAATCTTTAATTGTGTTGCTTTTCTCATGGAATTTATTACTTCCTGTTTTATTATCTTTTCTCTGCAGTAGTTTGTCCCTCTAATTTCCATTTTGTCCTTCTTTCTTCCTCAGATATTATCTGGGTATATCTGTGGTAGGGGATATGGGATGTGGGCAAGGTGGCCTATACATGATTCTGTGGCAGTAAATAGGGAACCAAAATTCTGGATCTGAAACCTAGCTGAGGCTTTTCTATACATTGGCCTCTGCCATAACTCTATTTTTAATGAAATGGACTCCACCTAGATTTGCGCACCGAGGATATTTTCTGTTGCTAACTACCAGCCTTGCCATTTCTTCCTATCTGAAATTATAGTCTTTCCATTTTTCTCTTCTTTCTAGTTGGAA
This sequence comes from Meles meles, assembly GCF_922984935.1. Lineage (NCBI taxonomy): Eukaryota > Metazoa > Chordata > Mammalia > Carnivora > Mustelidae > Meles > Meles meles. The sequence continues at coordinate 56,792,486 of NC_060073.1, read as the reverse complement.
TAGACTTTATATCACATCTGCCTTTAATTGCTTAAGGCAAATTGGTGCATCTGAGTTAGAATGCAGAGGTCTTGATGAGAGATGATAGCATGTGCGAGAGAGCAGTCAATGCAAGCATAGTAATAAGAGGATGTAAGACAAAGATCCTTAGGGAATGAGCTCCTCTAACATGAGCTTTTTTGGAAGATGAGTGAGATGACTGTGTGTGAGAATCTAACGGAGATAATTTCAAGGTATGGAAATTGAGAAACCGTGCTATATTATCATTTGCTGAGTTGGAAAATATTATAAGAGAAACAGATTTGGAGCAATGGGAAAAAAGTAGGGTAGTTTGGAACATGCTGAACTGGATACACCTGTGGCATTTCGAAGATGGCAGGCATGGGGTAGCTAGTTTCAACCTGAGTAGAGAGGAATAGCTTCAAAACTACAAACCATGAGAGACTATGGACTCTAAAAAACAACCAGAGGGTTTTGAAGGGGCGGGGGTGTGCGAGTTTGAGGAACCAGGTGGTGGGTAATAGGGAGGGCACGTACTGCATGGAGCACTGGGTGTGATGCCAAACAATGAACACTGTTATGCTGTAAATAAACAAATAAAAAAAAAAACTACAAACATCAGAATCTTAAACATAGGAATCACAAAGTCATGGCATTTGGGGATATCACCCAGGTGGAGGTTGTTGACTTAGAAAGCAGCAGACATACATAGAGCACTATAGAGTATCAATATTCAAGAAGAGTAGAAAGAAAAATGAGTGACTACTGAAGTTGGAGAAAAAGATTTGCATATCATGTCGCAAACAGAAGAATTTTGGAGGAAGGACACAACTGTTTCAATGAAGTCTCACAAGAGTGAGTCGTTGTATAGATTAGACTTGGTCAGGAATGCTGTGGTATAACTTTATCCAGAGACTGGGCTGCCCTTGCTGAGATATCTTCTGTGAGGGGAGGAGGGTTCTGTTCTTTCCTTGAGACCAATCTGACAAAGTGACTTCTTGGTAGGTGTCTTTTCTTAGAAATTTTCCAACCTGAGAATACCTGAAGTCAGAGTAAATCACCTCAACTTTAGCTTTTAGAGGAGAATATTTGTCTCCTCTTTATTTTGGTGAACTTTGTTACAATACTGATAAGAACCAAGGCAGTTGTTCTGTTGTGGAGAAAGAGTGAAAAAGAAAAGAGACTGCATGGTCTACTTTGGTGTTAGACATGGGGCATGTATTTGTTTAACCCCCACAGTTGTTATTCCACTTCACTAAGGCTGGGACTTTACAGTGAGCTTTGTTCCAAATCCCTAACTAGTCATTGTCTCTCCACCTAACTGTATTTTGGGCACCTATTTTCCTAGAAAACCTCCTGGGCTGCTGGTAACTGGGCAGGTCTAGAGTTATATGACAGGAGTTATGTGATTTGTGTTTCTGGGAAAAAAATTTTTTTTATATCATTTCTATTATGACTTAAAATTGTAATGAAAACTTTGTCAGGTATTGATTAGTAAAGAGAAGGGACAAGTGATAGTTTATCACTTTACAGAGCTGGAAGTGGGGGATAATATTGAAGAAGGCTTAGACGGTTACCTGTCGATCACTGTAACAATAAGTCAAGATATTTTTATTTTCAGTCTATGAGACGTATCCAGCCCAAGACCATGGTGGCCTCATTCAACTTGAGCGCTTCAATCTGGTCCCCTTCATCCTGCTGGGAATCCCAGGGCTGGAGGAGTTCCATGTCTGGATTGGGATTCTCTTCTTTATTATTTACCTTGGGGGCCTGGCAGGCAACAGTGTCCTTCTCTACCTTATTTCCATGGAGCGCAGCCTTCGTGAGCCCATGTTCTTTTTCCTCTCCATGCTGGCTGCTACAGATATCATCTTGTCTAATACACGTGTACCCAAAACATTCAGCATCTTCTGGCTAGGTCCTCAGAAAATCACCTTTCCTGCCTGTCTTACTCAGATGTTCTTTCTCCACTACAGCTTTGTCATGGATTCTGCCATTCTGCTAGCTATGGCGTTTGATCGCTATGTTGCTATTTGCTTCCCCCTAAGATATACCACTATTCTCACACGTCAGATTATTACTAAGATTGTAATGGCTGTTGTTGGCAGAAGCTTTTTATCATATTCCCATGTGTGTTCCTATTAAAGCGACTCCCTTTTTGCTGAAATCTCCTCATACCGCACACATACTGTGAGCACATAGGTGTTGCCCAACTCGCCTGTGCGGACATCTCCATCAACATCTGGAATGGCTTTGCTGTACCTATACTGTTACATCAGACCTGATCCTTACTGGCATCTCCTACACTCTCATACTCCATGCCATCTTTAACCTTCCATCCCAAGATGTCTGCCAGAAAGCTCTCAACACGTGTGGTTCCCATGTTTGTGTCATTCTTATGTTCTACACACTAGCCCTGTTCTCTGTTCTCCCCCATCGTTTTGGTCACAATATTCTGCACTCCTTCCATATACTGGCTGCCAACCTCTATGTAGCCATCCCTCCTGCACTCAATCCAATCATCTATGGGGTGAAGACCAAGCAGATTCGGGAAAAAATTATCCTACTCCACTTCCCTAAAGGGAACCAGTGACATGAGACTGTGAGCTTGGGAAAGGAAACAGGTAACTATATTGACTTTGGAATGCATTTCATTTTTTTACAGATAAAATATCTATAGTGGTGATTTAAATACATTTGAAATCCTAAAAGTCCTCCATGTGCTGGAGGAATCTGTAAGATACAGTAAGGAGGTAGATGTCAAGAAAGGCAACAAAAAAAGTTGAAGAAGATGTGTCTGCTTGAAAACAGAGATCAGAAGGAAATTTCTATCCCATTTTGAGATGATTTCCAAGACTTATGGGATAGAATATTGATTACATACAATGTGGAAGAAAAAATAGAATATTTTTCTTAATTAGCAGGGTAAAAGAGATAACTAAGGGTCTAACAATTTGAGCTACCTTTGTTGGCTACTTCCCAGATGAAAGTTGGTAAAGCTAACAGCAAATGATTACCATCCTTACGAATCATCCAGGAAGATGAATTATCGAAAAGCATGGTTCTCAAACATAGATGAGTACCAAAATCACCTGGAGGATTTGGTAGAAATGCAAAGTCCCGGCTTCTATCCTATCCCGGCTTCAATGGACCTCTGTGTTCTTTAACAGCTCTCTAGGTGATTCTGACACCTAAGAAATTTTGGATCCTTCCAAATCTGAAAAGTGTTGGTACTTTGAAATACTCATATACTTGGTTCTTGTGGTAATTTCCTAGGCTTGGAAGTAACATAGCTGTCTTTCATGCTCCCCATAATTGCCTCTTGCTTAGTATTAGTGATCCATCTTAAAATTCCATAACTGTATCGTATCATCAAAATATATTATCAATTTTCTATCTTATTATAGTCTTTGAAGGATTTCACTTCTGGCACTAAAACTTCTTCTCATGATGATTTTAATAAACGCAGAGATGACCCATTAATAACTTCATGTGGTCATCTCTAAAGATAGCCACATATACTATATTTCATCTCCCATGCTTTTCTGCAGTGTGAACTTGCCATTTCCCCGTTACAGTTGGATCTGGGTTAAACGTAGGAGCTCCTTGATAAACAGAATGCAGTGAAAGTGACATTCTGAGCCTTCTGAGGGTAGACCACAAAAATCTTTGCAGCTTCCTTGGGTCTTTCGAAACAGATGACAAGTACAGATAGATTTAAGGTAAAGTGAAATTATTCAGTGTTCCAGTGTAATTTAGAGTAAATGCAAAGGAGTCATGGCTATCTAAAATCAATGAAAAAGAAATCTCCCCCAAGCCTCTCCAAATGACAAAAGACTCTCAAAGGGGAAAAAAATGTCCTCAGGGTGTAATATCATGTCTAGGATGAGACTATAAAATCCTTTGCTAAGAGTAGAAAAATATTTAAGGGTATGCCTACTTAATTTTTTCAATTAGACAAGAAACTTCTAGGAATCTAAACGCTATTTTCCCAGAGAACCATAACTTTTCAGGCAAAATCAGAGAGGGGGCAAACTGGAAGATATTTGGGGGTACATTCTTTGTCTAAAGGAATAAACCCTAAAACATTCATAAACAACCACAGCTTTTAAGAGAAAGGTATAGAGGTAAGCACCATCAACTTTGACTAAAAGGGACAGTTAATGCAAAATGAAAAAGGGCCTTTGTGTCTCCAACTTCACTAGGCAGGAAGCAGGTGAAGAAAAATACTCAAGAGGTAAACACAGGACACTACTTAATGAGCAGCAAAGATGACAGAGAGTTTAAAGCCGATTGCCCACAGGTTAGACAAAAGCTATGGAAAAGCATTCCCTGGGAGTAGGAGTCGGCTTGGGTCCTTTTTAAGAAACCTGTAGTATTAACCTCCTCCTGGATTTTTAGAAACTATAATGGACTAGTGACTGTAATGTGACTCTCCCAATATTTTACATGAGGATCAATTGCAGCTCTTCATCTCAGCATCTCCAGAGTCTTTTGGCTGTGTAGATGGCAGATTTTTCTCATTTCTTGACTTCACAGGTCTTCAGATTGAAAGGAACTACATTCAGAGATCTGTATACAAGGAACTGAACTGAAGGAGCCCTATTCACAAATGCCCTGCTAAAGAGATTGGGATCCTGGATTTGAACTGGTTGCATAATAGGAATGAGACCTTGGGAATTTTAGGGAAGAGGTGAACGTATTTTGTCTTTATTTTTGTTTTGTTTTGTGACTTTTTGTATGTAAATGAGATCTGTGTTATTATGGCCAAGGGTACAGAGTTGCTGGTTTTATTTCCTAAAGATGGTCAAAACCATACAACGCATCCTATAACCTTTGTGCAATAGAAATCTTGCTGTTCCTTCAAGAGGTGCCATGTAATTCCACTCCCCTCTTATCTTGGCTGGTCTTAGTGATGACTTTGAATAAACGGATGTGATAGATGGGACATTTCAGGATATCCAAGGGTGGATCATAAGAACACTTCCATCTTCTTCATTGGTGTCTTTGGTTAGTTATTTGCATTTTTGGACACTCTCCCCAGAACACAGCCACCATCCTGTTAGAATCTCAGAGAGATCATGTGCTTAAGAGCCTGGCTGAGCTACTAGTCATCAGCTGGAATGAACTGCATCAGTTGCTTAGAATTAACTGCAGCTCCATCCACAATCTGATTGCGGCCTTAGGAGAGAAAGAGGGAGAAGGAGAGACCCCAAACAACTGCATGTGTGATCCCAGGAGATCTACAGAATCATGCAATAATAATAAATTGTATGAAACCACTACTTTTGGGGGTAGTTTGTTATGCCATAATAAAAAATTGGAAGAACCTGACTCTCAGTACTCTGAATTTTTCTCTAACGATCTAGACCATCCTACCTCAATTACTTCATTCCTTTTAAACACCATAGAATTTGTGTTTCCACAAATTCACTCAAATTATTAATAATCTAAATTTTAGGCATTCAGTTCCTGACCCATTACCTTCTATTTTCACTCTTGTGAATCCCAGTTCAATAATCTCTCTACTTTTTCACTGCATTTATAATGAGTTGATCTTCTTACCTTCTCGCATTTCTCCATTCTTCTCCTTTCTCTCTCCTCTTTATCAGCATTAATTTTATGATTCATTCTTAGAATTACTGTTGAATACAAATTATTTCTCTCCTTTCACCATCTTCTTCTTGCAGCACACCCACACTCACAAGCACACATACTTCCCTGTGCTTTTCCAGTAATTTATTTCTAAATCTAACTGCTCACTCTATGTCTGCTGCTATGGAATAGAAATTGTAAATATGCTGACTCATGTTATTTTAAATTTAGCATTGCTGAACTAAGAACGACTTTTTAGTTATAAAGAGACCACAGTAACTTGATAATGATAGGGAAACATAATTTCACTTAGACAGCAGAAACAAATTGTGACTTCTCTGTGCAAGCCGGTGTATATGCACCCAAGTTTTATAATTCATGGCAATCATTTCACATTTCTCTATTTATTTCCGTACTCTTTTTTATGGTTTTGTTCTGGAATTGTTCGGTTTTTGCCTCCCTCAGGTCCTAAGGTCCCCCAGCAAGTAGCTGCTTTCCTGGGCTGTGTGAGTGGCTTGGGCAGTTTTCTGGCTCTATGTGCTATTTGGTCCTGCCAACTTTCAATATGTGGAGTTATGGCATCTCAGTGATCTAGAACCTCCCAGGCCTTGTCTGGTCCCAGACAGAGCACCAAGCACGTTATCCGATTTAATTCTGCTAAGGAGCTTCTGTATCAAGTGCTATTATCTTATTATTAATATAATATAATTAATATAATAATATTATTATAACATTGCCATTTTGTAGATGAAAAACTGAGGCTCAGAGAAGGTATTATTTTGCCCAAATTCACACAGCTAGTAAATGGAGGACCTGGGATTTAACCCATAAGATCCAGTCTCAAAATGCACATTCTCCATGACTAAATTTTAATGCTTGGGAAAAGCACAATGAGGGGAGTGGATTAAGTTTTAAGTGCTATGCACTTGCTTACCTACCTTTACTAAATTTAGTTTCTTGAAAAAAATTTCCTCACCACTGATGTGTGTATACGTGGATCTCACTAGCTTTCCTTGGACATTGGGACTGTCACCTCCCAGTAACATAGGCCCCCTTCCCCCCACTACTGGGTAACTTCCAGTCATTCCTGAAGACCCTCAGGCCGCCATCACTTGTGCCTAGAAATCTCCACCAGTCCAGAGCCATGGACTGGCTCTACCAAGTAATGAAATGCCCTTGCTGCCTCAGTATCCATGCCTCTGTCCATGGCCTCCTGCAGCTCCTCTGCCCATTATAATCTATTCAAAATTTCTCGGCTAGTAAATGTCAGACCTGGGATTCGAATCTATATTCTTTCATTTTAATTTGTTTTATTTTCTATAGAATATAAACTCTGTATTATAGAGTTTATATAAACATAGAATATAGAATATAAATTCTAATATAGAGTATAAACTCTATGAGTTGCCCTAGATTATGTATGTTTCTTTAAACTTCTGAATTACTTTCTAAAATTCTTGAACTAATTTACATACCAACTTGCATGAAAGGAGTCACAGAGAAATTTTAAATAGAATTGTGCTCTGAATATGTACTTATAGTTCAATACCAATGAGTCAGATATTCAGGGCTGGAATGAGGGAGGGATAACTTAGATGTTTACAGTTCTATGAGATCTGCCTGGTGAGTACAGTTGAAGTGAATCTGAGTCCACTTTGTCCACTCTTCCTTAGAAATCTATCTTCCCATGGCTCAGATATACCCTAGTCTTGGGTAGTTCCAGATGACAATCCAGTCCTGGGAAGAAATGCTATTGTAATTTGTAAGAGTCTCTCCCAACCCAATCATTTCCACATACCCTTTTGCACCTTCCTTCCCTAGGTACTTAGAGGCCTGAGTGAAGGGGAGTAAAGAGGAACAACTTAAAGGTCCACCATGTCATTACCTCAGTGTGTTATAGGAGAAGAATGTTGGATCTTTGAATCAGTAGCTTATCTTCTTACCTAATTAGACAATGGAGAAAAGACAAATACTTACCCTAAGAAAGTCATAAACCATTAAAGGGAAATAAAGACTCTAGCTCAAGGTCAGTGTGGAGAAATTCAGATGAAGCAGAGTGATTGTTTTCTTGAGAGCAGGTAATATGTGGTATTGAATTAGGAAGGAATTGAAAAGGAAGCCATGCAAAATCTAACTCAAAGTGTTTCTCTCCCCGTCTATCCTCATCCTGTGTCACCCCCTTTCATCATAACTTTCCTTCCCCAACCATTTGACACAATATGGCTACATGTGTTTATTGTTGTTGTTGTTGTCGTTTGTTTGTTTGAGAGCTGGGCAGATATTAACTTACTATAGGATAGTGATGACATTTCTCCTGCCTTAAAAAATATCCAGGCTTTATGAGAAGACTCTGATATGACAGGCTATATGTACCAGTCTCCCCAGGGATCTTATTTGCAAATTCACCCCTCCTTTCAACAGCTAGGACCTTTGGTGCTCTGAGCCACACCATAGCCTCCCTGGGTCAAAGAAGCCTTCAGAAGGTGGAGATAAATAAGACCAAATCATGCAATCAGGAGCTATGTTCCTTGTGCTGGATCAAGATTTTTCCAGCATGGCTAACCACCAAGGCTGGGGTGAGTGTTAAATGAATGAAATGGACAAAAAACATAAGGTTGAGGACAATTCTGTAAAGCCAGGAGGAGCAGTAGGGGAAATAGAGAAGGAAGACAATCATACAAAGTTATTGATGTCCTCGGTCACTTGGGAGGTCCTATCAGATTGTCCCCTGACTGCATTATGAGAGGTACAGTTCCTGTCAATCCTCAGGTGTTTGCATAGCCTAATAGCCTATCAAAATATATCATCGGTAGCTCCATCTTTTCTTTGTGCTTCAGTCCTTTATGTTGCAGTTAGAGATTTTAGTCTCTTGTTTTCTTTATGGGCTCAAGGCAAGCCAGTCAGATAAATTTCTGGGAACAGCCTTTCTTAAATCAATGATGAATCAGAATTTTTGACAATAGCTGCATTTTGTTCTCACTCATATCACCTTGGCAGGAGTGACTCTATTATCTATCTCTCATCCATCTATCTATCTATCTATCTATCTACCATCTATCATCAATCATCTATCTATCATCTATCTATCTGTCATCTATCTGTCTATGATCTATTTATTATCTATCAGTTAGAAAGTAACCTTGTGCTTGAGTACCTAAAATCCTCCCAGTGCCCCCAGAAAGCCTAGGGGATCAGCAAACTTATCTGATTTCCAACCTCACGAGGGTCCACCCTCGTATAGCTATCACCCAAATTTCAGTCAAATTCTCTAATTCTTTCTAGTAATTTCACATGCAGGAAACTTAGAAGCCCACCAAACCAGGAATCTCTGCTTCAGTATCTCCAGCTTCTATTGTCTTTCTCGGGGCAAAACCAGATGACTGTCTCACTGAACAGCCTAATAGAAATTCTTCCTTTAACTCAAATAAGATATACATTGTTCTTCATTTTTGCTGTCTCTTAGTGGCAGTACAGAACAAGTTCATTTCTATTGTACTGAAGGATCCCAAATACCACAATTGTTTCTCTGTCCCAAAGGCGATTAATGAGGGGAACACAACGACATCATCATATTGATGGGATTGAGATCATGGAGGAACCATTCCATCTCAGTTCTGGTGAGAGTCCACCAAACCCAGTTACAAGAGAAGTGGTTTGGGATATCTCTGAAGATCTTAATTTAAAAGTGGATGAAATCACAGTGCCTTCACCCTTGGATTACAGACTCAAGAGAAGCCAATATGTCTTTCAACTTGAGGAACTAAGTGAAGTTTCTTCTTCTGACAGGTAAGTATACAGACCAATGAACTCTGAGACGTGCAAAAATATGAGAAATATCTGTATGCTTCTTAAATTATAGAAACTGTTTTATGATGTTTTCCGTGATTTTTCTCAATTCCCTGTCAACCTTATAAAATAAGAAATATCATCTGCGTTTTATATTATGAAACTGAGAACAGAGGGGAATAAGACAACTAACAACTAACTGCAATTAAGCCAGATTTTGAACCCAAGCAGTCTGAATTCAGTCTCTGATCTCTTATTTTCCAGACCACATAAAGAGGGTGACAATCCTAGGAAGTGAGTTACGCAAGAGTGGTCTGAAGCGTTTGAGGAAGACTCAGATTTGGAGACTAAATTGTATTTCCTTTGTGAAGCTTTCTCAGATAAGACCTGGCTTATATATTTTTCTTCATAGCATACATCAACGCAGCATTTCCACATGTATATTGGAGATTATTTGATTGATTATGTCTTCTCATCAGCAAGCCTAATATATCATGGATTATGCATATTCTTACTATTTAGTATGAACAACACATCTAGAAAAGTGTCTGGGACATAGTAGGCTGTCAATAATGTGCTTTTTGACAAAGTAATAAAATGAAAGAGCAATTTTAGAAAACTTTAATATTAATAGAAATATTAATTTCATAAAATTGGAAGCCTGAGACACTGAAGAGGAATAGTGCTTGTCTGATGTGGATTGTTTACAGATATTGACTTAAGGAAAGGAGAAATACTCTCAGAGTCAGAGGTCTGGAAATTGAAAATGGGTGCCTCAAGAAAGCATAGAATTTCTGCCATTAGAGTTGTATAAGCCACTTCCAGATGACTACTTCTCAGGATATCACATATGGGAGCCAAGCATCATAAAATTATTGAACAATACATTCTTTATAACTTATTTCCCAGATACGTGAAAGATTCTATTTCATTAATTTTTCTATTGTTTAAAACACATAGGTATTCTATGGACAGAATTCAAACAATTTATACTTTTCAAGATGGACATTGAAATGTTTATAGTTACTTGCTATTAGAACTCAATTACTGCATTTTAAGGACATAAAAAATTATAATAAAATTGTAGTAAATTCCATTTCATGGCTTAAAAAGTCAAGCAAAGTAATAATTTCATTAGTAATTAAATCTTATAATAACATCATATCCTATGTGACTTGTAGCCATGTTAGTTATTAGCATGAGATAATAAACTTGCAGTAACATCTGAGAAGTGCATATTTCAATTAATAAAACAAAATTAGTTGGTCTTTCTAAACAGTGAATCTTGGAATACTGAAAAAAATTAAATTAAAAAAATTTCAAAATAAAAAAATAAAAATACAACTGGACATGAATCAGATTAAAGAAAGGATATTCTTTTTAATTATAGAATTTTTTGATCTTGTCTTAGATGTTTCCACTATCCACTATTCTTTTGAGGGGAGGACAATTGGATGAACTTAATGTTAATGTAAAAAAGAGGGTCTTGGGTCCCAAACCCTGGACTCAGAAAGGTAAGAATTATGACTCTGACTTCATCTACAAGGATCTCTCAAAGCAAGATGACTCCAGGGAAAGATGCCTCCCTCATTCTTTTCTGCTTGACTGTTGTCATAATTTTAATCTATAGCCCAGTCACTCCCTGAAACCTTCCCTTACTTAACTCCACCTGTGAGCCCCTGGTCTTGGGGGGAAGTCTTTCTACTTCCCTTCCAATGATATGCTTCGTTTGGAGACTTCGGGAAGCACACACCTGTGAGGCTCCTGGCCTGACCATTCATGTCAGGGCCCATACATTAAGGCAAACAAAACAGACTAAGGCAGATATATCTTATAATCCAACTAAATCATGCGTCCAATCAAGAAATTAGATAGAAATGTATTGTATCTGTAGATTGGATTAGAGTACAAATGTATTGAAGAGCTAAATATGAGCACATTCTAGAGTATATTGAGTGAAAAAAACAAACATGATGGGGATCTGGTAAGAAAAGATCTTCTCTGAGCCAAAGAAACACCATTAATCAATTGTGGTCACTTTAAAAAGTCTGTTAAATAATTAATTTCTTGTGTTCAATCTTTTATCTGTTTACCAATTAAATGCTATTTTTTGGTCTTATGTATATAAGGCATTACTGCCAGGGCCGTGTAATACAAAAACCATTTTTAAATATGTAGGTAAGGGTAGGGAAGTCACTAGTGTTTGTGAAGTTCCTGGATTAGTGACAGCAGGCACTGTTGTCATCCCTTGGACTGAGGGGACAAGAGGAGGACATGGTTATAAGAAGAAACCAAGGCCCAAGTAGGATAACGATAGAGAAAAAACCAGCTTGCAGCAATCCTATGGGGAGGGAGTTGAAGGAATAAATCCCTCACCTGCCTTTAATCTTCTGCTGGTGTTTCCTGTGGTCAAACCCAATCAGAAGTGGGTGAGCAGGAGAGTCTGGACTGGACTATATCCAGGGTCCCAGGACCTAGAATATGATGGGAAGTGTTGGGTTTAGACCAGAGGAGGGTAACACAAGGGATTCTGAGTAGCATACACTAAGAAAGGTTATATTTGTGTTATTGGTGATGAATTTCACATGATAAAATATTTCCTAGGAATGTAGAGGCTTCACTGATTGATGGGAAGCCTAGAAGTAGGCATATTATTTACAAAGCTATGTTAATATCCCAGGCAAGAAATGAGGAAGGCATGACTTGGAGTAGAATTGCAAGGAATGAAGAGAGGCAAGAAACTGAATGGTTTTGTGGGAAGAATACGTGACATCTAGGATGATCCATTTCATTTTCTAACCACTTTCAGGAAGACAAAGCCGTGTGTTCTCTTCATCATTATGCTTTCTGCATCGGTCACCAATGACACTGCCTTCCATCCTTCCACATTTATTCTACTTGGAATCCCTGGGATGCAAGACCAGCACATGTGGGCTGCCATCCCCTTCTGCTCCATGTATATCCTTGCTCTCATTGGCAATGGCACCATCATCTATATCATCATGACAGATAGAACTCTGCATGAGCCAATGTACCTCTTCCTGTGCCTGCTTTCTATCACTGACCTGATTCTCTGTTCCACCACATTGCCCAAAATGCTAACAATCTTCTGGCTTAGGTCCCACATAATTTCCTACCATGGCTGTCTCACACAGATGTTTTTTGTTCACACTGCCTCTGGCACAGAGTCAGCTGTTCTACTGGCCATGGCTTTTGACCACTATGTGGCTATCTGCCGACCGCTTCATTACACATCCGTCCTCAATGCCGCAGTGATTGGGAAGATGGGTCTGGCATGTGTGGTCCGTGCCCTCCTCTTTGTTTTTCCATTTGTCATCCTCATCGAATGCTTGCCCTTCTGTGGACACCACATCATCCCCCACACCTATTGTGAGCACATGGGCATCGCCAAGCTGGCTTGTGCCAGCATCAAGCCCAACACCATTTATGGTCTCACTGTGGCACTTTCAGTCACTGGCATGGATGTGGTCCTCATTGCCACCTCCTATGGCCTGATCCTGCAGGCTGTGCTGCACCTGCCCACCAAGGATGCCCAATCCCGAGCATTTAGCACTTGTGGGGCCCATATCTGTGTGATTCTTATTTTCTATGTACCAGCCTTTTTTTCCTTTTTCACCCACTGCTTTGGCCACCAAGTACCTCCTCATGTCCACATTGTACTTGCAAATCTCTATCTCCTTGTGCCCCCTGTTCTCAACCCTCTGGTCTATGGCATTAATACCAAGCAGATCCGCCTGAGAATATTTGGCTTTTTTATGGGAAGGAGGTAGCTAGACTCTCTGTGTACCCCAAGGATCAATGGGAAAAGTTACAATTAATCTGTCACCTTCCTTGAGCTGGAGATTTCTGTTTCTGGTAATTCTAGCAAGCCAGCATCATGTATTATCTGAAAGAGTTTGAAGTGTTTAGAACAACACATTTATACTTGCTGAATCTACAGAATACTATTTTCCTGTTAGGTTATTATGTGGCTCGTCATGTGGCTGTAGGCTTTGAATCTTTGTAGGAAAACATCAGGAGGCATGGTAGTAGTACTTTTGACAGTAAGAGCCAGTAAGTTACTCTATTTTCAGAAAACCCAGCACTGGAAAGAGGAAAAGGGATCAGAAAAGATTTACTCACATACAGCTTCAAGAAATTGAGAAGGACACACACATCCATGTTGACCGATGGCCAGCACTTTCGTAGACCAAGACCGATTGCAGTAACAGTGTCAACCGTAGACAAAAGATGGGCTGAGAGGCATCCCAGGATCTTCTGGATCTGGCATTAGATTTAAACAGATGGAGACAGATGACTGCTATTCAACTCTTTGTAAGAAGTTTGGTAGCACATGTATCAATGGGAAAGCCATAACTCATTTTTCTCAAAGAATTGTTCCAAGAAATGACACTTTGGAGCAAATATAGTCACTTCATTTCTGACGATCTTTGTATTTTTGCCCGATATTCTCTGCGCGATGAACTTTACATGTAAATGATTTTGTGGGCCACTATGGAGGTAGTGTGACCTTTTGTGTGCCTCATTTAATCAACATTTTGGGTATGTACAAAATCAGAGGATATAGATTTTCCTGCTAGTGCTAGCCAGGGTACCCAGGATAGTCAGAGTTAACAAGTAGTTTTTTCCAAAGAGCTGGCCATCATGATTTAGCACAGACTTACCTTCCGTAGGAGCTGGGGCGTTAGTCTTTTATACCTTGAAAGAGATGAAAGCAGAGAACCAGTTTATCCTCATACACAATGCATAAGTCTTCTCCTGAGCCAGTTTTTCACTGTTTATTTTCTTTGATCAGAAACTCTCCATCTTCTTCTTCTTCTTTTTTTTTTTTTTTGTTTATTTTCAGCGTAACAGTGTTCATTGTTTTTGTACCACACCCAGTGCTCCATGCAGTATGTGCCCTCCCTATTACACACCACCTGGTTCCTCAACCTCCCAACCCTGCCGCCCCTTCATAAACCTCTGGTTGTTTTTCAGAGTCCATAGTCTCTCATGTTCATCTCCCCTTCCAGTTTCCCTCAACTCTCTCTCCTCTCCATCTCCCCATGTCCACCGTGTTCTTTGTTATGCTCCACAAATAAGTGAGACCATATGATACTTGACTCTCTCTGCTTGACTTATTTCGCTCAGCATAATCTCTTCCACTCCAGTCCATGTTGCTACAAAAGTTGGGTATTCATCCTTTCTGATGGAGGCATAATACTCCATTGTGTATATGGACCACATGTTCCTTATCCATTCATCCGTTGAAGGGCATTTTGGTTCTTTCCACAGTTTGGCTACCATGGTCATTGCTGCAATAAACATTGGGGTACAGATGGCCCTTCTTTTCACTACATCTGTATCTTTGGGGTAAATACCCAGCAGTGCAATTGCAGGGTCATAGGGAAGCTCTATTCTTAATTTCTTGAGGAATCTCCACACTGTTCTCCAAAGTGGCTGCACTAACTTGCATTCCCACCAACAGTGGAAGAGGGTTCCCCTTTCTCCACATCCTCTCCAACACACATTGTTTCCTGTCTTGCTAGTTTTGGCCATTCTAACTGCTGTCAGGTGGTATCTCAATGTAGTTTTAATTTCAATCTCCCTGATGCCTAGTGATGATGAACATTTTTTCATGTGTCTGATAGCCATTTGTATGTCTTCATTGGAGAAGTGTCTGTTCATATATTCTGACCATTTTTTGATATGATTATCTGTTTTGTGTATGTTGAGTTTGAGGAGTTCTTTTTTTTCTTTTTTTAATTTTTTTTTTTTTATTTGACAGAGAGAGATCACAAGTAGGTAGAAGGGCAGACAGAGAGAGAGGCGGGAAAGCAGGCTTCCCGCTGAGCAAAGAGCTTGATGCGGGGCTCGATCCCAGGACCCTGAGATCTTGACCCAAGCCAAAGGCAGAGGCTTAACCCACTGAGCCACGCAGGCACCCTGAGGTGCCTTTATAGATCCTGGATATCAACCTTTTGTCTGTACTGTCATTTGTGAATATCTCCTCCCATTCTGTGTGTTGCCTCTTTGTTTTGTTGACTGTTTCCTTTGCTGTGCAGAAGCTTTTGATCTTGATGAAGTCCCAAAAGTTCATTTTCGCTTTTGTTTCCTTTGGCTTTGGAGACATATCTTGAAAGAAGTCGCTGTGACTGATAACACAGAGGTTACTGCCTATCTTCTCCTGTAGGATTCTGATGGGTTCCTGTCTCATGTTGAGGTCTTTTGTCCATTTCAAGCTTATATTTGTGTACAGTGTAAGAGATTGGTCGAGTTTCATTCTTCTACCTACCGCTGTCCAGTTTTCCCAGCACCATTTATTGAAGAGACTGTCTTTTTTCCATTGTATATTTTTTTCCTGTTTTGTCAAAGATTATTTGATCATAGAGTTGAGGGTCCATATCTGGGCTCTCCACTCTGTTCCATTGGTCAAAGTGTCTGTTTTTATGCCAGTATCACGCTGTCTTGGTGATCACAGCTTTGTAGTAAAGCTTGAAATCGGGTAACGTGATGCTGCCAGATTTGTTTTTGTTTTTCAAACTTTCCTTAGCATTTCGGGGTCTCTTCTGATTGATACAAATTTTAGGATTATTTGCTCCAGCTCTTTAAAAAATACCAGTGGAATTTGATTGGAATGGCGTTAAAAGTATAGATTGCTCTAGGCAGTATAGACATTTTAACAATGTTTATTCTTCCAATCCAAGAGCATGGACCGGTCTTCCATCTTTTTGTGTCTTCTTCAATTTCTTTCATGAGTGTTCTGTAGTTCCTCGAGTACCGGTCCTTTACCTCTTTGGTTAGGTTTATTCCCAGGTATCTTATGGTTCTTGGTGCTATAGTAAATGGAATCGATTCTCTAATTTCCCTTTCTGTATTTTCATTGTTAGTGTATAAGAAAGCCACTGATTTCTGTACATTGACTTTGTATAATGCCATGTTACTGAATTGCTGTATGAGTTCTAGTAGTTTGTGGGTGGAGTCCTTGGAGTTTTCCATATAAAGAATCATGTCATCTGCAAAGAGAGAGAGTTTGACTTCTTCCTTGCCAATTTGGATACCTTTTATTTCTCTTTGTTGTCTGATTGCCATTGCTAGGACTTCTAATACTATGTTGAACAAGAGTGGTGAGAGTGGGCATCCTTGTCGTGTTCCTGATCTCAACGGGAAGGCTGCAAGCTTTTTCCCATTGAGGATGATATTTCCTGTGGGTCTTTCATAGATAGATTTTATGAAGTTCAGGAATGTTCCCTCTATCCCTATACTTTGAAGCATTTTCATCAGGAATGGATGCTGGATTTTGTCAAATGCTTTTTTTGCATCAATTGAGAGGACCATGTGGTTCTTCTCCCTTCTCTTCTCTCTTCTCTTCTCTTCTCTTATTGATTTGTTCTATCACACTGATTCTATCACACACTTATTCTATCACACACATTGATTTGTGAATGTTCAACCAACCTTGTAACCCAGGGATGAATCCCACCTGGGATAATCTTTTTAATGTGCTGCTGGATCCTGTTTGCTACAATCTTGTTGAGAATCTTAGCATCCATATTCATCAGTGATATTGGTCTGAAATTCTCATTTTTCGTAGGGTCTTTGCCTGGTTTGGGGATCAGGATAATGCTGGCTTCATAAAAAGAGTCTGGAAGTTTTCCTTCTGCTTCAATTTTTTGGATCAACTTCAGGAGAATTGGTGTTATTTCTTCTTTGAAAGTTTGATAAAATTCCCCAGGGAATCCATCAGGTCCTAGGCTCTTGTTTTTTGGGAGGTTTTTGATCACTGCTTCAATCTCATTACTAGATATCGGTCTCTTCAGGTTGTCAATTTCTTCCTGGTTCAATTTTGGGAGTTTATAGTTTTCCAGGAATGCATCCATTTCATCTAGGTTGCTTAGCTTATTGGCATATAACTGTTGGTAATAATTTCTGATGATTGTTTCTATTTCCTTGGTGTTAGTTGTGATCTCTCCCTTTTCATTCATAATTTTATTAATTTGGGCTTTCTCTCTTTTCTTTTGGATTAGTGTGGCCAATGGTTTATCGATCTTATTGATTCTTTCAAAAAACCAGCTTCTAGTTTCATTGATACGTTCTACTGCATCTCTCATTTCTACCTCATTGATCTCTGCTCTAATCTTGATTATTTCCCTTCTTTCATGGAGTTGGTTTGATTTGTTGTTGATTCTCCAGTTCTTTAAGGTGTAGAGACAGCTGGTGTATTCTGGGTTTTTCAATGTTTTTGAGGGAGGCTTGGATGGCTATGTATTTCCCCCTTAGAACCGCCTTTGCTGTATCCCATAGGTTTTGGACCAAAGTGTCTTCATTCTCATTGGTTTCCATGAATTGTTTAAGTTCATCTTTGATCTCCTGGTTGATCCAAGCATTCGTAAGCAAGGTGGTCTTTAGCTTCCAGGTGTTTGAGTTCCTTCTGAACTTTTCCTTGTGATTGAGTTCCAGTTTCAAAGCATTGTGATCTGAGAATATGCAGGGAATAATGTCAGTCTTTTGGTATCGGTTGAGTCCTGCTTTGTGACCCAGTATGTGATCTATTCTGGAGAAGGTTCCATGTGCACTTGAGAAGAATGAGTATTCTGTTGTTTTAGGGTGGAATGTTCTGTATACGTCGATGAGGTCCATCTGGTCCAATGTTTCATTCAATGCTCTTATTTCTTTATTAATTTTCTGTTTCAATGATCTGTCTATTTCTGAGAGAGGTGTATTAAGATCTCCTACTAATATTGTATTCATATCAATATGATTCTTGATCTTGATTAATAGTTTTCTTATGTAATTGGGGGCATAGATATTTATAATTGTTAGATCATCTTGGTGGATAGTCCTTTAAAGAATTATGTAGTGTCCTTCTGTATCTCTGACTACAGTCTTTAGTTTAAAATCTAATTTATCTGATATGAGAATCGCTACCCCGGCCTTCTTTTGAGGCCCATTGGCATGAAAGATGCTTCTCCATCCCTTCACTTTCAGTCTGGGTGTATCCTTAGGTTCAAAATGGGTCTCTTGTAGACAACATATGGATGGGTCCTGTCGTTTTATCCAATCTGCAACCCTGTGTCGTTTTATGGGCGCATTTAGGCCATTCACATTGAGAGTGATTATTGAGAGATAGGTTTTTATTGACATCGTGTTACCTTTGAAGTCTTTCTGTCTGTAGATTGTTTCTATATTTCTGTTCAATGATATTCTTAGGATTTTTTCTCTTTTATAGGACCCCCCCTTAATATTTTCTGCAGTGCCATCTTGGTGGTTGCATAGTCTTTTAAGCCATGCCGGTCTTGGAAACTCTTTATCTGTCTATCCATTTTAAATGTCAGTCTTGCTGGATAGAGTATTCTTGGCTGCATATTCTTCTCATTTAGTACTCTGTATATATTTTGCCAGCCCTTCCTGGCTTGCCAGGTCTCTGTGGACAGGTCTGACGTTATTCTAATGGGCTTTCCTCTGTATGTAAGGAGCTTCTTTGTCCTAGCTGCTTTTAAGAGGTTCTGTCTTGAAACATAATTCCTCATTTAACTATAAGGTGTCATGAGGACTTGGAGAATCTAAAATCTTGGGAGGAAATCTCTCTGCCTCTAGTACATGAACGTTGTTTCCATTCGTGAGATTGGGAAAATTTTGATAGACAACTTCTTCTACTATATCTTCTAGACTTCTTTCTTTCTCCTCCCCTTCAGGGATTCCAATAATTCTGACGTTTGAACATTTCATGGCATCATTTATTTCCCTGATTCTGTTTTCGTGCTTCTGAGCTGTTTGTTCCAGGCTTCCTCCTGATCCTTTCTCTCTATCTGTCTGTCCTCCAGATCACTAATTCTATCTTCTGTCTCAGTTACCCTAGCTTTTAGAGAATTTAGATTAGATTGGAACTCATTGAGAGCATTTTGAACATCATCCCTGGTGGCTTTCAGTTCTGCCCTAACATTGTGAACATCATCCCTGGTGGCTTTTAGTTCTGCCCTAATCAATTCTCTTTGGTCATCCATGGCTTTCTCCAACCTAGCTATTGCCTGGATAATTGTTAGTCTGAATTCCTTTTCTGACAGATTGTCTATGTTGATAGCCATTAGCTCTGTTGCAGAAGGTCCATCCTCTGTGTTTTTCTTCTGTTGGGTATTCCTCCTCCTAGTCATTTTGGTAAGAGATGACTGACCAGATGCAGCTGGATTTATCAATTGTGATGCAGTCAATGTGTACCCTGGAACGCTTCTGTGCAATCAGTGTTCCCCATCCAAATCAGAGAAAAAAGAAAAGAAAAAGAAATAGAGAAGTAGAAAGAAAAAAAAGAAAAAAGGAAAAAAAAAGAGAGAAAGAGAGACTGGAAAAAAAGGGAAGATAAAAGAGAGGGCTCAGCCCAAATGGGCCCCAAGGTAAGATTTATGAAGTATACAGACAAACAAAAAGACTGCTAAAAGTATATGACAAGATAAAAAAACAATATATATATAAGAAAAAAAAAAAAAAAGGGAAGAACCTCATCAGAAAGAACCCCAAGTGTAAGATTTATATATTATCAGGACAAACACAAATTCACAGAAACACTGGCAGAAGGAAAAATTCTCAGTGTGGGCGAGGAAGGTTATTTTGATTCTTCCTGAAGGTATCTTGATGTTTTTGTTAAGGGACTCAACTTTCCTAAGTTACAGGGGGATTAGAAACTGGTTTGCCTGTAGGGGTAGCATTGATTGGGGAAAGGGGATTACCTTGAAGTTTAACTCTATATGTATAGTGGAAAATAAAAATTAAAAAAGAATAAACTAGACTAAACTAAGTTAAAATTAAAAAAGAATTAAAAAAATAGAAAAGCAAAAGAAAAACATGGGTGTATGTATCAAAAAGTTCAGGTTAGAAGGTTATTAAAGAATTTGATTGTCTGGACATCTCAGTGTGATGGTAAATAGGTTAAAAATTATCTGTATGTATTAAAAAAAAGAACCAGGATATTGGTAAAGAACTAAAAATAAAAGTTGTGTTTATCAAGTAGTGGTGGTTGTTCTCCTGTAGTCTTCTTTACTTTTTTTTTCTTTTCTTCCTTCCTTGTTGATTTTCTGGGTGAATGGACTGCCACTTGGGTTTTCAGACAATGATGTTCTCTGAGTTAGGTCCTCCCGCTCCCCTCAAGGGGGTGGGCCCTGAGGAAACTGTTTTTTTCAGGCTTTTGTTCTCTGGGGGTTTTTATGTTTTTTCATCTATTTTCTCTTGCCTTGACAGCTTTTGATGGTTTTTGGAGCTTTAGAGGAGAGCAAACTGCACCCCGACCTCCCTCTCAGAGAGAAGCCTCAGAATGCTCTGCAGAGCTGCTGTCAGAATCGGTTCTGAGTCACAGTCCCTGGGGATGCAGGAGCTCCTCGTTGTACCCAATACCAGGACAGCGGCAGCTGTCTAGGCAGCTCCAGACTGCCAGAGAACTCTCCATCTTCTAAGGCATTTTTGCCACTTTTCAACTTCAGTATACATATCTTTCTTTTTCTAAGATCTGAGATTGAACTTATAATGACTTGATTTAATTTGTAATGTGATGTTTGAAGCATAAGGGTCATATAAGCAGACATCAACAAGATTTTTATTTTGCCATTATAAAATATATCACACACAACGTGCCTTTCAAACCAGTATGTAATATAGCCATCAGCATCATGTATTTCCAAACATTTTGTCATCATAAATAGAAACTTTATAACCATTATGCATAACTCCCCATTGCCACACCTGCTCAGTCTTTGGACATCTCTAATTTACTAACAACAACAGCAACAACAAGCCTTTTGCAAGTACTTTAGAAAGACTACTTATTTATTGACCCTTTTAGTTGAACATTCATACAAAAGTATATATTGAAGATCAACGATATAATAGGTACAGTAGGCACTGAGTTTCACAGGTGAATAAGACATAGTGTGTGACTTCAGAAATTCACACTCTAAGGAGAGAGGAAGTAAAGTAATACAACAGAATATGACATTTGCAGTGACAAGGTATAATAGATCCTATTAAAGAGGAAAGTATGTACATGTTAAAATAATTCTATTTTTGGGGCACCTGGGTGGCTCAGTGGGTTAAGCCTCTGCCTTCAGCTCAGGTTATGATCTCAGGGTCCTGGGATCGAGCCCCACATTGGGCTCTCTGCTCAGTGGGGAGCCTGCTTCCTCCTCTCTCTCTGCCTGCCTCTCTGCTTACTCATGATCTCTCTCTGTCAAATAAATAAATTAAAAAAAAAAAAGATTCTCTCTTCCTCTCCCTCTGCCCTCCCCTGCCCTGTACCTACCCCCTCCACCCCTGGCCCTTCCACTCACACTCTCTCTCTAAAAAAAAAAAAAAAAAAAAAAAAAAAAAAAAAAAAAAAAAAATTCTATTTTTTTCTTACAATGAAATAATTATTTACTTATGATCCATCCTAAAACTAGGTTCTCTTGCCATTGGGCTGAGGCCAGGGTCTGACCTGTATCTTGGTTTTAATCTTCTCATGGTTTCCACGCCAAATAACTAAGCCATCTCTATAAAAATTATATTAAAAGGTAATTGTAATAATGTGCTCCCTATATTTTGGGGGAAAGGACAATTAAGTAACTGTAATAACTATCTCCCTGTTAAAAATTACTAAAACAGGGGCGCCTGGGTGGCTCAGTGGTTAAAGCCGCTGCCTTCGGCTCAGGTCATGATCTCAGGGTCCTGGGATCGAGTCCCGCATCGGGCTCTCTGCTCAGCAGCAAGCCTGCTTCCCTCTCTCTCTGCCTGCCTCTCTGCCTACTTGTGATCTCTCTCTGTCAAATAAGTAAATAAAAAATCTTTAAAAAAAAAAAAAAAAAAATTACTAAAACAAATTCAAGACTGGGTAAAATACACAAAATTAGGAGAATATGGAAGATGAATAGTAAAGCAAATTAATAAAAGAGAACAGAGATCTCAAAAATTAACTTGGCTTGTTTTCTTGCCTAGAGGCTGGACATAGTGTCATCATCTGATAATCAGAAAATTTGGGGTGAGCTCTTGCCCTCAAAGGATTATCTGCTTCTGGAGGATTTTTAAGGTTCCAATATGTGAATGCCTTAATAATTTTCCTTAGAAAAGAGATATTATTAGCTGGAAACATGTATTCAAGGATCAATTCCTTGGAGTCTCACTGCTGTGCTGTGAGGTACTTACAGTACCTGAGAAGTCTTCTCTAGTGAGGATCAGGGCCATCTTTTTTGATGATGTTTCCAAAGTATCCCATCTCTTCTTTTAAGATTGTACAGTAGAGGGTAAATAGGTGGCTGGTGTGGGAAGGCAGTCCTTATTTGTAAACTTAGTTTTTAAGTTTATCATCTTCACTAACATTATCAAAACGGAAGAGAATGGAATTCCTAACTGATACATAACACACAATTAACTTTTAAGGATTTTTAATCTGTGATTACCCTTTTAGTAGCACATAAGTATCCCATTTGTAAAAATGAATTATGGACAATAAAGACATTACCAAAGCTTCAACGTTCTTGTTTATTCCATGATGTATGTTACTAATACATTTTTAGTATCTTTAAATATAAAAACGAATCTGTTTTATCTAATCTAAAAAGTGAACAATCATCATAAAGTTTATCTTACATGGATAATGAGAGACCTCTCACAACAGAATTAAAATTTGGAGAATGCAAAACCATAAGAGACTCTTAACTATAGGGAACAAACTGAAGGTTGCTGGAGGGGGAAGAGGGGGGACATGGGGTAACTGAGTGATGGGCATCATGGAGGTCACTTGTTGTAATGAGTACTGGCTGTTACATGCAACCAATGAATTGCTAACTTCTACCCCTGAAGCACAGAATACACTATATGTGAACTAAACTGAATATAAACATTAAAATATCTTAAGAAGAGAAAGTAAAACAAACCTAATAATGTCTATTATGCTTTTTTAAGAAAAGTATGCAAGCAAATCTTTGTGATAAGTAATGGTCATTTAGACAACTCCAAGATAGTTTAAGTATCAAGACATCTTACCATTTTCCTTATTTTGAAATCAGGGCCTTCCTTTGGGAAATATAAAGTCAAGGAAAATGATCAGAGAAGACAAGATATGAATATAAGATATAAATGACAAAAGATAATAAATAAAGGTAATATACTGGAACACAAATCCATAAGAAACTTGCTTATTAAAACATTTACTATATTTTTTGAAAATGAACTTTTGATGAAGCAATTTACAGTACAGACTGATCAGTCATTTCTGCTAGAGCAACCTCTTGTAATCAAGGGCAGAAGGGTGGGGGTTTCCTGAACATTATTTCTAATGGAGTCACCTTATTTAAGTAGGGTGTACATTGTGCCCTGAGGAGGATGAAGTTAAGGAGATTTACCCATCTACTGCCAGTCCCCAGAATTAACTTTGTCAAAGTTTAAGAGTCTGATTCTTTTTTTTTTTTTTCGTTCTACTTGCCAAGAGCTCTGGAGCCGGACAAGTAGTTTCCAATTAGTGCATATAGCTTTGGCCAATACCTGTGAGACTGAACTCACAAATGCGGGATCATTGTCTGACCCGATCCCAAGAGGCAACCCAAACCTTTTTTTTTTCTTTCCATTTTAGTTCTTTCCACATTTACCGCCTGACAGTGAGTGCATCTATCAACCATATCTTGAGCCAAAGGCCCTAATTTAGAAACCTAGAACTGCTTGCCCATAGGCTTCTTAAGCTTGTGTGTACACAGATGAGTGCCCTGATGTATGTGACTTACCAATTTTCTTCCTAGTCTTTGAGGAAGAATTAACTTTCCTGTTCTAGTCTTAGCCCAATCCCCTTTATAGTCTAATTTAGTCCATTTCTGTAAATATGCCTGCATCTTTGACCAGGAGGGCCGTGGCAGCAATTATGCCGAGGCAAGGGGGAACCCAGCCACTACTAGATCTAGTTTCTTGCTAAGATAGGCTACTGGCCTTTGCCAAGGCCCCAGAGTCCGAGTCAAAACTCCTTCTTCAGTCACCCCTGCCTTTTCATCTACATACAAGTGGAAGGGCTTGGTAATGTCTGGGATGGCCAATGCTGGGGCACTCAGTAAGTCTGTTTGTCTAGGGCTGACTGACTGGCAAAGGCAAGATCCTTTACACGAGTTACTGTGTAACTTCTCTGAAGTTTACCTTAAGCTGTTTAGTTTAGGTAAACAAACATTTAAAAACAATCAAATTTAGGATTTAACACCCATAAAGGTGGGTTATTAAAACATAATTTTTCTCTCTAAAATAACCCTCATTTCCAGAGATAGCCAAATCAGGACTAATTTACTTGAAAAACAAGTCCAGTTTTAACAAACTTGGCCTAATTATTGACATAAGCTTAGCAAGAACAGTGAGTGTGATCGTATAGATCTTTTAGAATCTGCTTTGCTGGAACTTTTTATAAGGAATCTCTAGGTTGGACCTTTAGTAGCCTTTCCAGGCCAGAAGCCAAGCCACATACTTGCTATCAGACATGCCTGTAATACCTGTCGACTTGGGCAACCTGAGGCCCTGCCCCTGCCAGGGAGTGACATTCTTTACTCACCTGGTAAGGCTGCTGGGGACTATGTAAGCAAGGTATCAGGCCAACAGTTCCAAAGGGCTTTATGGCTCCAGGTTTCATAAAGTCAACCTTCATTCCTTTAAACTGTTTGGTCATGTCTGAGTCTTTTCGAATTTGACATTCCAGTCAAAGCCTTGGTAAAATATCCAGTTTCTACTACTGTCCTATTACAAGGAGAACAGATTCTTATTGATCTTATGCAAATGACTGATTGCCAAGGAAGAAAGAATACCTATTGAGCCCTTTTGGTTTCAGAGGGTCCAGACAGAGAGAAAAGTTGAATGTCTTGATTAGTTTGCAAATGAGTACGTTTACATCTCTATAAATTACAGGTAACTTAAGAAAAAGTTTCCCTAGTCTAGAGGAGTAAACATTACAGAACCCATAATGTTTAAAACATTAAGAGACACAACATTACAACCTTTCAGTTCATCTAGTCCCATGTTACTAATTCTGGTTTAGTCTGAATATAACCCTTACTTCTGTAAATCTTTACCCATTTCAGCTCCCAGGATTTTAACATATCAAAGACCTGTATCTGTCCTGAAAGTCTTCCCATATGAATTTCCTTTAGGACGGAATTCATCTTACAAGAGAACTAAAACAATTACAAATGACAAAATCTCAGAATAGATATGGCTAAATATTAAGTGATGACCCTTATCAAAACATTAATCTCGGGAGTCAAGATGGCGGGGAAGTAGGAGGAGGCACCATTTCAACCTGTACCCTAAAGTGAGCTGATTACCTACCAAAGAACTCCGACCACCCATGAAATCAGCCTGAGATCAGAATTATACACGTCTGGATCTCTACAGGAGCAGAAGACGCCAGTGGCAGGTAAAGCAGACTGGGAGCATCGGACTGATATCGGAAGATAAACAAAACGGGGAGGGAGTCACCAGAGGTGACCGATTGGAAAGTAATACCCCAACACGATAGTGCTCTGCGTCTGGGGACCAGCATTAACTTGGAATCTGATTGAAAGCACTCAAAAAACAAAGAGCAAAGGATCGTGGGGGGTAATAGTGGGAACCTGGGCGGTTAGGGTCAGGGACCTAAGTCCCCCGACCCAGGACAGACTCCCCTGGCACTGAGCCAGAGAGAGTGCGGCAGAGAAATCAGGTCTCTGTCCCTGAGCCGCCAGTGTGCCTGAACGCCAGCGTGCCCGAGAACGAGTGGGGTCTGGCTCCCGTGAGGGGCTGGGAGCCTGGCCAGATGGCAATCCTGAAATGCGCGCATCCCACAACCTCCCTTGGGATACGTGCTCATAGGCGCTAGTCTGGAGTTCTGGCATCCGGAAAAACCAGACATTCCCAGCCTGGGACAGCGGGAAAATCTCAGTGTGCGATCTCTGCTCGGAACCTCTCTGGCGGTCTGGAGCTGCCTAGACAGCCACCGCTGCCCTGGTTTTGGGTACAATGAGGAGCTCCTGCATCCCCAGGGACAGTGACTCAGAACTGATTCAGCCAGCAGCTTTTCCAAAACATTCTGGGGCTTCTCTCTGAGAGGGAGGTCGGGGTGCAGTATGCTCTCCTCTAAACCTCCAAAAATCATCAAAAGCTGTCAAGGTGAGAGAAAGCAGATGAAAGAACATAAAATCCCCCAGAGAACAAAAGGCTGAAAAAAACAGTTTCCTCAGAGCTCACCCCCTTGAGGGGAGCAGGGGGCCTAACTCAGGGAACATCATTGTCTGAAAACCCAAGTGGCAGGCCCCTCCCCCAGAAAACCAACCAGGAAGGAAGAAAAAAAAAAAAGACTACAAGAGAACAACCACCACTACTTCATAAATACAACTTTTATTTTTAACTCTTTACCAATATCCTGGTTCTTTTTTTTATACATACAGATAATTTTTTAACCTATTTACCATCACACTGAGATGTCCAGACAATCAAATTCTTTAATAACCTTCTAACCTGAACTTTTTGATACATACACCCATGTTTTTCTTTTGCTTTTCTATTTTTTTTAATTCTTTTTTAATTTTAACTTAGTTTAGTCTAGTTTATTCTTTTTTAATTTTTATTTTCCACTATACATATAGAGTTAAACTTCAAGGTAATCCCCTTTCCCCAATCAATGCTACCCCTACAGGCAAACCAGTTTCTAATCCCCCTGTAACTTAGGAAAGTTGAGTCCCTTAACAAAAACATCAAGATACCTTCAGGAAGAATCAAAATAACCTTCCTCGCCCACACTGAGAATTTTTCCTTCTGCCAGTGTTTCTGTGAATTTGTGTTTGTCCTGATAATATATAAATCTTACACTTGGGGTTCTTTCTGATGAGGTTCTTCCCTTTTTTTTTTTTTTTTTTGCTTATATATATATATATATATTTTCTCTTATCATATACTTTTATCAGTCTTTTTGTTTGTCTGTTTTTGCTTGTATACTTCATAAAACTTACCTTGTGGCCCATTTGGGCTGAGCCTTCTCTTTTATCTTCCCTTTTTTTCCTCTCTCTCTCTCTCTCTCTTTTTTTTCCCTTTTTTCTTTCTCCTTTTTTTTTTCTTTCTTCTTCTCTATTTCTTTTTCTTTTCTTTTTTCTCTCATTTGGGTGGGGAATCCTGATTGCACAGAAGCGTTCCAGGGTGGACATTGACTGCACCACAATCGATAAGTCCAGCTGCATCTGTTCAGTTATCTCTTTCCAAAATGACTAGGAGGAGGAATACCCAACAGAAGAAAAACACAGAGGATGTGCCTTCTGCAACAGAGCTAATGGCTATCGACATAGACAATCTGTCAGAAAAGGAATTCAGACTAACAATTATCCAGGCAATAGCTGGGTTGGAGAAAGTCATGGATGACCAAACAGAATTGATTAGGGCAGAACTGAAAGCCACCAGGGATAATATTCACAATGTTAGGGCAGAACTGAAAGCCACCAGGGATGATGTTCAAAATGCTCTCAATGAGTTCCAATCCAATCTAAATTCTCTAAAAGCTAGGGTAACTGAGACAGAAGATAGAATTAGTGATCTGGAGGACAAACAGATAGAGAGAAAGGATCAGGAGGAAGCCTGGAAAAAACTGCTCAGAAGCCACGAAAACAGAATCAGGGAAATAAACGATGCCATGAAATGTTCGAACGTCAGAATTATTGGAATCCCTGAAGGGGAGGAAAAAGAAAGAAGTCTAGAAGACATAGTGGAAGAAGTTGTCTATGAAAATTTTCCCAATCTCACAAATGGAAACAACATTCATGTACTAGAGGCAGAGAGATTTCCTCCCAAGATTTTAAATTCTCGAAAGTCCTCATGACACCTTATAGTTAGAATGAGGAATTATGTTTCAAGAGAGACCCTCTTAAAAGCAGCTAGGACAAAAAAGCTCCTTATGTACAGAGGAAAGCCCATTAGAATAACGTCAGACCTTTCCACAGAGACCTGGCAAGCCAGAAAGGGCTGGCAAAATATATTCAGAGTACTAAATGAGAAGAATATGCAACCAAGAATACTCTATCCAGCAAGACTGACATTTAAAATGGATGGAGAGATAAAGAGTTTCCAAGACCAGCAAGGCTTAAAAGACTATGCAACCACCAAGCCGACACTGCAGGAAATATTAACAGGGGTCCTATAAAAGAGAAAAAATCCTAAGAATATCATTGAACAGATATAGAAACAATCTACAGACAGAAAGACTTCAAAGGCAACACGATGTCAATAAAAACCTATCTCTCAATAATCACTCTCAATGTGAATGGCCTAAATGCGCCCATAAAAGGATACAGGGTTGCAGATTGGATAAAACGACAGGACCCATCCATATGTTGTCTACAAGAGACCCATTTTGAACCTAAGGATACACCCAGACTGAAAGTGAAGGGATGGAGAAGAATCTTTCATGCTAGTGGCCTCAAAAGAAGGCCAGAGTAGCAATTCTCATATCAGATAAATTAGATTTTAAACTAAAGACTGTAGTCAGAGATACAGAAGGACACTACATAATTCTTAAAGGGACTATCCGCCAAGATGATATAACAATTGTGAATATCTATGCCCCCAATATGGGAGCACCCAATTACATAAGAAAACTATTAATCAATATAAAGAGTCATATTGATATGAATACAATAATAGTAGGAGATCTTATTACGCCTCTCTCAGAAATAGACAGATCATTGAAACAGAAAATTAATAAAGAAATAAGAGCATTGAATGAAACATTGGACCAGATGGACCTCATCGACGTATACAGAACATTCCACCCTAAAACAACAGAATACTCATTCTTCTCAAGTGCACATGGAACCTTCTCCAGAATAGACCACATACTGGGTCACAAAGCAGGACTCAACCGATACCAAAAGACTGACATTATTCCCTGCATATTCTCAGATCACAATGCTTTGAAACTGGAACTCAATCACAAGGAAAAGTTCAGAAGGAACTCAAACACCTGGAAGCTAAAGACCACCTTGCTTACGAATGCTTGGATCAACCAGGAGATCAAAGATGAACTTAAACAATTCATGGAAACCAATGAGAATGAAGACACTTTGGTCCAAAACCTATGGGATACAGCAAAGGCGGTTCTAAGGGGGAAATACATAGCCATCCAAGCCTCCCTCAAAAGCATTGAAAAATCCAGAATACACCAGCTGTCTCTACACCTTAAAGAACTGGAGAATCAACAACAAATCAAACCAACTCCACATGCAAGAAGGGAAATAATCAAGATGAGAGCAGAGATCAATGAGGTAGAAATGAGAGATGCAGTAGAACGTATCAATGAAACTAGAAGCTGGTTTTTTGAAAGAATCAATAAGATCGATAAACCACTGGCCACACTAATCCAAAAGAAAAGAGAGAAAGCCCAAATTAATAAAATTATGAATGAAAAGGGAGAGATCACCACTAACACAAAGGAAATAGAAACAATCATCAGAAATTATTACCAACAGTTATATGCCAATAAGCTAAGCAACCTAGATGAAATGGATGCATTCCTGGAAAACTATAAACTCCCAAAATTGAACCAGGAAGAAATTGACAACCTGAATAGACCGATATCTAGTAATGAGATTGAAGCAGTGATCAAAAACCTCCCAAAAAACAAGAGCCCAGGACCTGATGGATTCCCTGGGGAATTCTACCAAACTTTCAAAGAAGAAATAACACCAGTTCTCCTGAAGCTGTTCCAAAAAATTGAAGCAGAAGGAAAACTTCCAGACTCTTTTTATGAAGCCAGCATTATCCTGATCCCCAAACCAGGCAAAGACCCTACTAAAAAGGAGAATTTCAGACCAATATCACTGATGAATATGGATGCTAAGATTCTCAACAAGATTGTAGCAAACAGGATCCAGCAGCACATTAAAAAGATTATCCACCGTGACCAGGTGGGATTCATCCCTGGGTTGAAAGATTGGTTGAACATTCGCAAATCAATCAATGTGATAGAACAAATCAATAAGAGAAGAGAGAAGAAGCACATGGTCCTCTCAATTGATGCAGAAAAAGCATTTGACAAAATCCTGCATCCGTTCCTGATGAAAACGCTTCAAAGTATAGGGATGGAGGGAACATTCCTGAACTTCATCAAATCTATCTATGAAAGTCCCACAGCAAATATCATCCTCAATGGGAAAAAGCTTGCAGCCTTCCCGTTGAGATCAGGAACACGACAAGGATTCCCACTCTCACCACTCTTGTTCAAATAGTATTAGAAGTCCTAGCAACGGCAATCAGACAACAAAGAGAAATAAAAGGTATCCAAATTGGCAAGGAAGAAGTCAAACTCTCTCTCTTCGCAGATGACATGATTCTTTATATGGAAAACCCCAAAGACTCCATCCCCAATCTACTAGAACTCATACAGCAATTCAGTAACGTGGCAGGATACAAAGCCAATGTACAGAAATCAGTGGCTTTCTTATACACTAACAATGAAAATACAGAAAGGGAAATTAGAGAATCGATTCCATTTACTATAGCAACAAGAACCATAAGATACCTGGGAATAAACCTAACCAAAGAGGTAAAGGACCTGTACTCGAGGAACTACAGAACACTCATGAAAGAAATTGAAGAAGACACAAAAAGACGGAAGACCGGTCCATGCTCTTGGATTGGAAGAATAAACATTGTTAAAATGTCTATACTGCCTAGAGCAATCTATAGTTTTAACGCCATTCCGATCAAAATTCCCCTGGTATTTTTTAAAGAGCTGGAGCAAATAATCCTAAAATTTGTATGGAATCAGAAGAGACCCCGAATTGCTAAGGAAATGTTGAAAAACAAAAACAAAACTGGCGGCATCACGTTACGCAATTTCAAGCTTTACTACAAAGCTGTGATCACCAAGACAGCATGGTACTGGCATAAAAACAGACACATAGACCAGTGGAATAGAGTGGAGAGCCCAGATATGGACCCTCAACTCTATGGTGAAATAATTTTGACAAAACAGGAAAAAATATTCTATGGAAAAAAGACAGTCTCTTCAATAAATGGTGCTGGGAAAACTGGACAGCAATATGTAGAAGAATGAAACTCGACCATTCTCTTACACCGTACACAAAGATAAACTCGAAATGGATAAAAGACCTCAACGTGAGACAGGAATCTATCAGAATCCTAGAGGAGAACATAGGCAGTAACCTCTTCAATATGAGCCACAGCAACTTCTTTCAAGATATGTCTCCAAAGGCCAAGGAAATAAAAGCAAAAATGAACTTTTGGGACTTCATCAAGATCAAAAGATTCTGCACAGCAAAGGAAACAGTCAACAAAACAAAGAGGCAACCCACAGAATGGGAGAAGATATTTGCAAATGACAGTACAGACAAAAGGTTGATATCCAGGATCTATAAAGAACTTCTCAAACTCAACACACACAAAACAGATAATCATATCAAAAAATGGGCAGAAGATATGAACAGACACTTCTCCAACGAAGACATACAAATGGCTATCAGACACATGAAAAAATGTTCATCATCACTAGCCATCAGGGAGATTCAAATTAAAACCACATTGAGATACCACCTGACACCTGTTAGAATGGCCAAAATTAGCAAGACAGGAAACAAGGTGTGTTGGAGAGGATGTGGAGAAAGGGGAACCCTCTTCCACTGTTGGTGGGAATGAAAGTTAGTGCAGCCACTTTGGAGAACAGTGTGGAGATTCCTGAAGAAATTAAGAATAGAGCTTCCCTATGACCCTGCAATTGCACTGCTGGGTATTTACACCAAAGATACAGATGTAGTGAAAATAAGGGCCATCTGTGCCCCAATGTTTATTGCAGCAATGGCTACTGTCGCCAAACTGTGGAAAGAACCAAGATGCCCTTCAACGGATGAATGGATAAGGAAGATGTGGTCCATATACACAATGGAGTATTATGCCTCCATCAGAAAGGATGAATACCCAACTTTTGTAGCAACATGGACAGGACTGGAAGAGATTATGCTGAGTGAAACAAGTCAAGCAGAGAGAGTCAAGTATCATATGGTCTCACTTATTTGTGGAGCATAACAAAGAACACGGAGGACATGGGGAGATGGAGAGGAGAGGGAGTTGAGGGAAACTGGAAGGGGAGATGAACCATGAGAGACTATGGACTCTGAAAAACAACCAGAGGGTTTTGAAGGGGTGGGGGGGTTGGGAAGTTGAGGAACCACGTGGTGGCTAATAGGGAGGGCATGTACTGCATGGAGCACTGGGTGTGATGCCAAAACAATGAACACTGTTATGCTGTAAATAAACAAATAAATGAATAATTAAAAAAAAACATTAATCTCTAGTAAATGTATAGAACCTCTGGAGTAGCTATAGCATTTACCCAAGGTTCATCATTGGTTTAGCAGCACTTACTGAGCAACTTAGTATATCAAGGGAAAGTCTTATGAGTCAAAGAGATCTCATTTACAATGTAAATCTTGTCAACAATTGACAATTGCTAAAACCCTAGAAAGTTTTAAAACAGATGCCTAAATATAATTAAGGATGTTAAACACCTGATAAAACAAAACATAGAAACTGAATTTTCTGGGCAGGCAAAGAGAAAACCATAACATTTTTTAACAGATCAATTATCCTAAGAAAACTTTGCCCTTTTAAACAGAGAGAAAACTAGCTTTTCTATAACAGTGTCTTTCCGCTTTTTTTTTCCTAAGATATTGAGTTTTCAGGGCTTCCCTCCCACTGTAAATGATGTTGCAGACAGAGGGAGGGGGATCTTTCAGATGCTGTCCTGCTCACATCCCTCACAGGAACTTAGGAGCGTCTTAGCTAAGGTCTGTCCGTATAAACCCCGGGCCAGGCTACTCCGTGGAGTAGATGACCATTATGCCATATGGCGCCCTGCGAGACTCAGGGTGCAGCCCATAGCTGAAGCGGTGGAGCCATACAGGCACATTCACACAGTCAGGCACTCTTCAGATTCAAACAGGTTGGATACCCTCCCCTTTGGGTATTCCTGGCTAAGGGAGGTGATCAGTCTCCCCTTCATTTTTTAGGAATAAGAGTGAGTTTCTATGGTTACAGGCAATGGGGGATGGTAATGGGGTGTTTGTGCAGACCCTCAAGGCTGGGGCGCTTTCCCAATCTCTCAAGGCCAAATGGCCCTTTCACTTGGAAGTATAATCTATGTGGAGGTATGTTAGGAGAGTGTTAAATCACCATGGGGGCTGTTTTTCTTTCTTTTTACATATATCCTACTTTTTACATACAGAGTTGCTTTTCTTATTTCCACCAGTCTTAATTACACTTAACAGAATTTTGCACTCTTAGAAATAACTTAACCTCTAGTGATGGCTAAGTATTAACCAATTGTGAACAGTTAAAACAGAATTCTTTAGATGGCAAATTTATCAATCAGTAAAGCACAAAACATGTTTACCAACAGATTTCAAAGGCAAAAACCTAGTTCCAGGAACCAGTGCTCTAGCATTTTATCCCATTTGGTTTAAAGTTTCAGGTTAGCAAAGACTTTGAAAGTTACTTTAACATTTACCCATTAAACTTTGAGACAGACAATTAGCCATCAGTTTAGTCATCTCTTTGCTAACATATTTCAACACAGATTTTAACAAATAACACAAGCTTATTTGACCTTCAGTAAACTTCGAATTTCCACATTTACTGCTGATAACTTAAAAGACATGTATATCTTAATTAAACCAACAAGCTTAACTTAGTTCAAATACTGATTTACGTTCCACCTGGGACCACTCCACTTTGAATGTTTACCTGAGACATGGGTGGGAGGATCTGGAGTGGGGGGTGTTAGGTCCAGGGGATGCTCTTCTTGCTCCTTGACAGTGAAGAGAGAAGGAGCCATGGGCATTATCTAGAGGCTAGTCATGCAGGCTACACGCTCGTTCATGCAGAAACACAAGAAGGGGGAAA
This sequence comes from Meles meles, assembly GCF_922984935.1. Taxonomy (NCBI): domain Eukaryota; kingdom Metazoa; phylum Chordata; class Mammalia; order Carnivora; family Mustelidae; genus Meles; species Meles meles. The sequence goes on along the minus strand of NC_060073.1, from coordinate 56,758,187 downwards.
TGGAAGAAACAAAGTGCTGCCAGGAGGCAGAGAAGGCTTCCCGGTTTTAGAGCTTATCAACTCCAACAGAGGAGCAGACACCATGCTTTCCCACCAGCAAGGGGGAGGGGTTAGGCAGTCTCCATTGGGCCAGAAAGGGCAAGGAATGTCCCTGAAACAAAGTTGTTTTGGTAGCTGCTTGGGAATATTCCTTAAGTCTCTATCTCAAGTTAGACTAACCCCAGTTGGCTCCAGGTATAGCCCTAAACACACGAAATGAGAGAGGGAGAAGCCCCACATCTATTAGGAGGAACAGAGAGAAAAGTCAGAGTCTCCTTACTCTCTGCTTGCCTCATTTCTCCAAACACAATAAACAACACAACAGACAATAAAAAGACAAGACAAAGACAACTGCAGACCCAGCGGTCCCCCCGGGGCCATCCAACATTAAAGGATGGCCATTCAGACATGCAGAAAGTCCAAAACTTTCCCTTTTGTACATCCGTGCTCAGGTTATGAGCTCTTTCCCTAACATCCAAGAAGTGGTTAATCATCAGAGACAGAGGAATTGTCTCCATCCATCCCATCACGTCCTCAGTCCACAACAAGACAAATACACTTATAACAATTAACAAGAACACACTCACAAGGACAAATGATTGGGTGCGGCCACGAAGACAAAACTGGAAGGAAGCTAAGGGAGAATCCGGCCAAAGTGGCAGCCGGCTCTCTTCACAGATGAGGACCTTGTCCTCTGAGCGAAAGTAAGCGATGTCCCTCCCAAAAGCCCCCATGCACTTCTAATGTCCACCGTCCGGTCAGCCACACCACATCCACAGGCGCCGTCCCACTTTCACAGCACTTTGGATCCTTACCTAGCCCTCCAAACGGCATCCACCGTGGACATCGTTCTGGCACCCTTTCGTCAGGGACGTCTTCCTTGACTTCCAGTCATGGAGCCTCCAGGGTCGTAACCTGCTCCTTCCTTCCCGTGAGAATTCTTGATTGGGACCGGGCAGAGGCCTGTTTCAGCCTTTCTGGTTGAGGATCTGTTTCAGTCCTCCCTCCTTGGAGACCTGTTTCAGTCCTCCCTTCTTGGAGGAGGCCAAACCTGTGCCGCGATTTCTTTAGTTAAACCTCGGTATCCGGGGTCGTCTGTCTCCCTGAGGAGGGGTCTTAACCTCCAAATGTTAGGGTACGGAGTCGACCACCCCTCAATGAGACAGAGAACACTCTCGATAATGCAGTCACACAGTGAGGTTTATTTCCAGGTAGCTGGGGTCCAAGTATCTGCCCCGCACAGCAGGTTTCAACAAGGACCCGGAGCACTCAAAGCCAGGGTTTATATAGCATTTTCAAGGCACTTTTTCATAGCTAAATACATATCTTGTGCCCCACTTTGACAGTTTAACTTGTTTAACTTTTTGCCACCCCGGTGTCACCCTGGCGGTTAAGTGAGATTTAGGTTTAGAAGAACTTTAACTTTATTTACCTTTCCCTCTGCCTCAGCCTCCTTCAGTTTTATGGTGGGGAGGGTGACCTTAGGCCTCAAGGAGCTGAGCTATTTGTCTCTGGAAACTGGACTATTGAGAAGATAGCTTCTTTGGTGTAAATCACTAGGACATTTGTAAGCCAAGGGAGACTCCTGTCCTGCAGGATTGTTGTGATCTCTGCAAGTTAACTATTTGTTTTTTATTAACATCAGGTCCCTGTGGCGCCACCGCCTAACTGCCCTGGTGGTATATGACTAAGTTGTTTTCCCAGGTTTTTGCTAGTTTCTCATATCTCAAATCATGTACGCAGTGTGGGCCGGTTAGGGACACCCAGTAAAATGGCTTCCTGGCCTTCATGATGGCCATTCTTATGCTACCCACTCTTACAGTGCTAGGTGCCAGCTTTTGCTTTGCTTTTTGCTTTGCCAAGATGGTTGTACTTCTGTTAGGGCTAGACTCAGGTGGGTACAGCCTTTTTTTTCTTGCCTCCACACCTGGAGCCAGTTTCCAGGACTTGTTTTTAAGTCCCCTGGGGAAGGGAAGCAGGGACAGTTTAAGGGTTATACAACAAAATTATTGTTTAACCCCAATGGAAGCCTCTGGATAAAATAGAAATATAAAATAGGTCCTTACATCCCCCCACTGCTGAATGTATTACTGGTTTGATAAATTGTCTGTGCACATCTTTGCTAATCCTTTGCACCCAAGCCACCATAGGGACATTTTTGTGGGACATGTAGAGGACTGCAAACCTCCCTGATTTTTGAGCTAGAGCAAATGGCCTAGCTGTTTCATTGGGCCTCTCGAGAACTTTAGGCTGGCATATAAAACAAGCCTCCCCATGGAGATGGGGCATTTGGAGAAAAACCCGTTCTGCTCCTACTTTTTGTGATTCATATGGATGCTCAGCAGAGAGGATCCCACACTTGTCCAAGGGAATAATCAATGAGCAGAACCTGATTGTCAACTAAACGTGGAGACTAACGTGTCCTCCATTCCAGAGCCAATAGGTATGTGTCCAATCTCCTGAATTCAGGTGAGGATGCCTTTGAAAATCTAGAAACCATGTTACATCAGTCCTACCCACACAGACTGCTGGGGGACAAGAAGATGCTGAAAGAATGCAAAAAGCCTGTCCCATCCCACCTCTCACACTACATCACTGCCAAGGACAGATTCCCCAGACTAAGGGGCAGAATATATTGCTGGCAGGTAGAATGTCCTGCCCCACATCAAACCTCATGGCACATCAGAGGATCTCATCCGGTTCTGCCTATAGTTGAAATTTCATTCCATGTGTCTTGGCCATACGATGATTTCCACTGACTCAAGCCCCACTCTCCAGACACTACAATGTTACATTTGTTTCCTGTTGTCTCTGATAATGGCCCTGGGTTTGCAGCCCAAGCTACAATTATGGACTTAATCATGGACCTAATCTTGGGACGTGTAGTGGACTCTTCATGCTTCATGCCACACTCAAGCCACAGGGGAAACTGAGGATTTTCATGGACAGTTAATGGATGGGATTTTGCAGCTGATGGTAAGAGATAAGAATACCCCAGCCTGGACGACACATCTCAGACAAACCATCTGGCTTGTCATAGCAGCAATTCCCCCAAAAGGACATTTCTCACTTGCACCTCAAGTTTGGTCAGGTTGTTGCTCCTTTCCTTCAGTTGTATATCCTTCTCTTACAATTTTAACATCTCAGTGTTTGTGGAGGACCCTACAAGGGCCCTTGAATCCCTTCAACCCCTTTCTAAAGATTCAAGGAGATAAGAGATTAATATGACAGCAAGGGATGAGAGATTTAAGACTTTTGTGCTAACCGAAACTTTAACAGGTGTCTTGCTGATTAAGATGGAAAAAATGGTTTCCTGTATAAATGCTTTTGTCACCTTACATACAATCCTTCTGGAATAATAGGTTTGGGTGAAAATAGGGAATTTTAAGAAATATAAAGTTTATTTTTAAAAAGCGACACTTTGAGGGGCGCCTGGGTGGCTCAGGGGGTAAGCCTCTGCCTTTGGCTCAGGTCATGATCTCAGGGTCCTGGGATCGAGTCCCACATCGGGTTTTCTGCTCAGTGGGGAGCCTGCTTCTCCTTCACTGTCTGCCTGCCTCTCTGCCTACTTGTGATCTCTGCCTGTCAAATAAATAAATAAAATCTTAAAAAAAAATAAAATGACACATTGATAGCAACAACATACGAATATGAGTAACAAACAACAGAAAAAAAAAATCCTAAAACTGGTATCTAGGGAGCCATAATAGCGGGGGAAAGACATCAGTGGTCTTTCTGATCTTTCAGAGTGGACCCTGAAAGCTTTGCCCTGTTGTTGACTTGAAAGCTCGCAGTACAGCCTTTCTGAGCTGTTGTGAGGACTTCTGGATTCAGACTGACTGTGGGGCCAGCAGTCAGACAACAGAGCACACAGTTACAATTCATGCCATGAGGCTGATGAACTGGTAGCACGCACAAACCAGACTGAAACTGACCATCTGTGGTCGTTCTGAAACCACTCAGTTCTAACCAGAATTATTCGGTCTGGACTGGGAACTACAGGGCAGGAGCTTGGTCAGCCTGCTGCACCATGATAGATGTCCTGCTTGGGGGTTCCCTCACTCTGTAAACCCTATTTCTATGGTGACCACATGGACCCCTTGGGATTATCCTTCTTGTATGTGAACTTGATCATCCTCAGTCCCTCTGAACACTGTGCTGTGCCCAAAGCCATGCTGGGCTTGACTCAATGCCTTGGACCAGATAGGAAAGGATTCCTATAGAAATAGGGAGAAAGCACCCTGGCTCTCTAAAGTAAACCGTAGTGGCTATGAGACATCTTTTTCTGGCTTGGTAACTGTGGAGACTCGTGGTTACATTCAATTCTTCAGACATGTCTCATCCTACTCAGAGGGGTCTTTTTCCTGGTCGGGTCCCCTGCTGCCTCAGACTAATTACTCAGGTCCCGAGAGATCCCCTCCAAGTCACACCCATTAGGGTTCATGATGGGATAACCTGTTTCTAGGTTGGGTCCTGAAAATTTAAGGAATGAAATGAAGGATTTTAGCTCAGGCCAACATCCTATGTGTAATTTCTCAGGCCCTTCCCTTGGTGATTGAGAAAGCTCTACTTCCCAGGGCAGGCCTCCCAGGGCAAAAACCCCCTCCCACACATGATGTGGTGCACAGCCATGCATGGCAGTCTCAGAAGAAAGCTGTGGTCCGGGAGCTGCCCCCGCTGGCAGCCCACACTCTTGTGCTAGCCCTTCATTTGGTGGTCTCCTTATTGGGAAACTGGGAGGACACTTTATTTGGGCTCAGTTCTCAGTAGTCTTCCTGTCCTAGCCCTTCCCTCTTCAAGTTCCCTCAGGCATGGGCTTCATAAAACAGCAGGAGACTTGCAGTCAGGGTGCTTTGGCAGTGAGACAACCTGGTGTCTGCACTGATCTCTCTGCTTTGTCTAAGCAGACAAAACCAGTTTATCCATGGAAAGTTGAATTTAGCTTATTTTGCAAGGCTACCTTGATCTGGGTCACTTCTTGCTTATGCTTTTGGAAATCACAAGCAAAACTTGAACTGTTCTCCCCGGGTTGATATCAGGTAACCACTGATCAATTCCATGCAATTTAAAAGGAAATTCTAAAATTATAACCAATCACTGTGAAGAATCATCAGTCAACGCTTTCCCTCATACAAGCTGCTTCATACACTCCCATGCTCATACCATGTTTTGGTTTCAGTGCTTCTGGTTTTTGATGTGTGCATGTTAAACTTCTACTGATGATGGTTTCAGTAATTCACCGGTTTTACTTCTGTTATTTATGAACGTGAAGAGCACTTCCTCCTGTTTGAGCCTCTTCCCGATGCTACTAAAGTCTTCACCATTACTTTTGATGAGGTAGCAGGAGGCTGGCTGAGGACAAAGCAAATGCTGGCACCTTGTACCCAATCTCCATCTGTTCCCCTGGGTAATATGTGTAACATTCCTCAGGCACCCCTGACTGCCATAAAGGAGAAACAAATAGTTAACTTGCAGAGATCACAATCCTCCAAGACAGGAATCTCCCAACTATCTTGATGTTAATAGCTTGCCAAAAAGTCAGAAGACCTCTGGATACTCTGGGCACCTTGTAGGCCCTCTTTAGCATATGAAAACTCCATTGAAACCTCTCTTTCCCTCACCTTCCCCCAACAGCATGGTACATAGCCTGCCATCCCTCACAGCCCAGGGCAGCAGCTCTTTCTGCCCATGGGTCCTGTCCCCATGCTTTAATAAACCACCATTTTGCACCAAAGATGTCTCAAGAATTCTTTCTTGGTCATCGGCTCTGGACCTCAGCCCACTGAAACTCACCTAGGTTCTAGAACTTCATCACTTTCATTATGCCTTATTGCTTTTAATCAGCTACTCTCATGCCTGATAGCTTAGCCCTCCGCAGATCATCAGAGCTCCAGATCCTCTCACTGTCCAGGTGTCCGTTGTCCAGCTTGCCCTTCGTACTACCTCTGATTATCTTTGTATTTGTTCTAATTAGGGTCTTTCATAAAATTGGGACTTTTTTTGGGGGGGGGGCTACTATCATTTTAAATATTTTAAATATATATTGTTTTCCTTTACTTTAAATTCAGGAATCCCAATTAAATGTGTATTATTTCTCTTATTTTATCCCACAAGTCACTGAGACTATTTTTCCTCTTCCATTTCAAGTTGGATTTTTTTCACTTTATTGTGATATAATGGACAAAATAAAAATTATATATATTTAAAGTCTACAAAATAGAGTTTATATATATATATATACTGTGAAAGGATGACTGCCATCAAGCTGATTAATATATCTGTCACCTCACGGAGTTACTTTGTCTGGTGAGAATACTTGAGATTTATTCTCTTAGCAAATTTCAAGTACACAATACAGTATTTTTAAAACATTTTATTTGTTTATTTGAGAGAGACACAGAGAAAGAGAGGACATGAGCAGGTGAAGGGTAAATGAGGAGGCAACGGGAGAATTTGAACAGACTCTCCCACTGATTGTGGAACCCCTCAAGGGACCTTGATTCCAGAACTTCAAGATCATGACCTGAGCTGAAACCCAAAGTCGGATGCCTAACCGACTATGCCACCCTGGCACCCCTACAACACAGTATTATTAACTATAGTGACCATGTCGTAGATTAGCTCCCCAGAACTTATCTGCACTGCAAAACGATAAGTTTAGATCCTTTGGCCACCATCTCCTCATTTCCCTCAGCCCTCAGCTGTTGGCAACTATAACTCTCCCACACACGCACATGATTTGAAGTTATCTACGGGAAAGTTATTTTATTCTAAAAAATGATTTTTTTTGTTTGTTTGTTTCTCAAATTGTTTGAACCTCTTATACTACTTTGGGTATTAACTTCTTATTAGAGACATGATTTGCAGCTGTTTTTCCCCATTCCCATGTCACTTGTAATTTTTCACTTTTGTTTCCTGTGCTTCTGGTGTCATATCCAAAAAAAATCAGGACCAGATCAATGTCAGAGAGATTTTTCCCTATGTTTTCTTCTAAGAGCTTCACAATTTCAAGGTACTTAAATGAGTGTTATTCCATTTTGAGTTGATTTTTGTATATAGTTTAAGACAGTGGTCCAGTTTCCTTCTTTTGCATGTGGGCATCCAGTTTTTTTTCAGATTGGAAAATTGTAATTAATCTGTCTTTAAATTCCCTACTCTTTCTTCCCTCATCTCTTATCACTCCCTTAGTCCATTTAGTGGCTTAAAAGTTTCGGTTATTCTTCTTATAGTTTTATACTTTTCATTATTTTAAAATAATTTTTATTTTTCTTCTGAGATTTCCTACTTATTCATTATAAACAAACTTATCCTGTGTCTTTGAGTATAGTTAAAGCAGCTGCTTTAAAATCTGGCCACTGGAGTGCCTGGATGGCTCAGTCAGGTAAGCATCTGCCTTCTGCTCAGGGTCCTGGGATAGAAACCAACATCTGGCTCCCTGATCATCTGGGAGCTTGCTTCTCTCTCTGTCCCTCCCCCGACTCATGCTCCTTTTCCCTCTCCCTTTTTAAATAAATAAATAAAACCTTAAAACAACAACAAAGAAAAAATGAAAAGATCTGTGTCCATTAATTCAAACGTCTGACTCATCTTGGAGTCACTCTCCATTGTCTTTTTTTTTTTTTTTTTTTTTTGGTGCCTGGGTCATATTTTTTCTATTTTCCTACTTTGGCTAATAATTTTGATTGCATACTGTACTCCAGAAATTGTTAATGGTATGTTGTAAAAAAAAAAAAATTCTGAATTCTGTTGTAGGTTTCTGGATTAAATTTATTTTTTTCAGGCAGTTTGCTTCGTTGATCTCAAGTTCCACCTTCTTTTCTTCAGTATGTGGTAGCTAAAATACCTCTTCAGCTCTTGTAAGTTTACTAAGATTGTATGGAGTCTTCCTCAAACGTGTAGTTCAGATATGTGGGCACCATTTATACATAGAATTTTTGAACTCTTTCCTTTGTGGTGTTTCTCTTCACTTTCCAGCATATGTGGTACGCTTGCATTTTCTTTTTTAAATTACTTTTGTAGTCAACAAATTGAGCTTTCCTATAAATATTAATTGTGTTACCTTGTACCTCTCAGTTGAAAAGACACAAAAACAGGAAACTCACCCACAGTTATTTCCTTTTTACTGAGGGCATATTCACCTCTGGTTTCTGACTCTCTTTGATTATTTTACAGTGATTTCAGATTCTTTTCCCTTCTCCCCTCCCAACCCACCCCCCATATGATTTTAAGTTATCTATGGGAAGATTATCTTGCTAAAATGAATTCCTCAACCGCTTGAAGTTGAATCTCAATTTTCCAGTTTGGATTTTCTTATGAATGGAATCATACAGTATGAACTTCATTGTATAAACTTTCTTTCACCTAACTTAACATTTTTGTTCTTTATTCCTATCCTTTTCTGTATCAGTGGTTTGTTCTCTTCTACTGCTGATTAACATTCATAACATTGTATGAATATATACAATCTATCCATTTTCCTGTTGAGACACACTTGAAGTGCTTTCCATTTTTGGATATTATGAATCAAGTTATTATGAACATTTTTATACAAGTCCTCTTGTGGTGGGCATGTGTGTAATTCTTTGTGAGAATATACCTGAAAGTTGCATTTCTTTGTTGCTGTTTTTTAGATATACATTTCACCTTAAGACAAGTGTTAGATTTTCTTACAAAGTTGTCATAGCATCCAAAACACCCACAAAAAACATATGAGGTTTCAGATTGCTGACTATCCTTGCCAATGCGTGAAACTGTAAGTCATAGTAATTGTAAGCACTGTAGTGACTTTTAGTTCTACTTCATTATGATTTGAATGTGCATATTCCTGAACTCATAAGGGCAAGCACTTTTTCATGTGCAAATTTGGCCATTCATAACTTTACCTCAGGTCTGTTCAAATCTTCCTCAATTTTAAAATTACAATGACATGTCTATTCAAATCAGTTGTCCATATTAAAATTAGATTTTTTTAATTGATTTATGGAGTTCTATATAGATTCTGGATACAAGACCCTTGTCAAATAGATATTTGGTGAATATTGGACTATTTTCTTCTCTTTGCCTTACATATGCATGTTTTTAAAGGTGCCTGTGGTTGAGAAGAACTTTACAATTTTTAAGTTTAATTTATCATTTAAAAATTTGTAGTGGAGTATTAAAAATTTTGATTTAGAGTACAGTTGATGTATAATATTACATTGGTTTCAGGTATATAACACTGTGATTCAACAACTACATACATCACAAAATGCTCACCATAAGTGTAGTTACCTTTTGTTATCACACAAAGTTATTATGATATTATTGGTTATACTCCTTATGCAGTTTATTTTCTAAAAGTTAATTATTTCTGTTTACCTTTCAGAAAATCTTTGCTGAAAAATGATTAAAGAAGACAATTTAGGGGTTGCCTGGGTGACCCAGTGGATTAAGCCTCTGCCTTCTGCTCAGGTCATGATCCCAGGGTCCTGGGATAGAACCACACATAGGCTCTCTGCTTAACGGGGAGCTTGCTTCCCTCCCTCTCTTTGCCTGCCTCTCTGACTACTTGTTATCCCTCTCTCTCTCTGTCAAATAAATAAATAAAATCTTAAAAAAACAGAAAAAAAGGAAGACAATTTAGTGGGGTGCCTGGGTGGCTTAGTCAGTTAAGTGTCTGCTTTCAGCTCAGGTCATGATCTCAGAGTTCTGGGGTTGACCCCACCTGCTGAGCCTGGCTTTGAGCTTCCTGCTCATGAGGGAGTTTGCTTCTCCTTCTGCCCATCCCCCTGCTTGTGCTAGTGTGTGTATGTGTGTCTGTGTCTGTGTGTCTGTGTGTGCCTATGTATGTGTATGTGTGTCTCTTTCAAAGAAATAAGTAAAAATCTTTAAAATTTTTTTAAAAAAGAAAACAATTTAGTGATTATGTTTGATACACTCAAGCTTTTTAAATACTTCATGAAGTGGATACTCTCCTTTCAGACAAGGGCTGAAGGCAAAAAGCTTTCATGGGACAAAGAATAAACAACAAGGATGAGGCAAATAAAAAATATCTGACTGGCCAGGGGCCACATAGTCAACCTTGTGTAAGTTGAGAAGGCCCAGTGTTGGCTTGGTGTTTGGTGTCTGGCTGACTGGATATACTGTGTGTAGGGTCAAGTAGAACATTTACAGGGATGTGAAAGTTGACTAAGTCTCGGTGCCCTATTATGGCACCCGGGGCAGGAGTGGCTCCATCTAGGGCTTAATTTTTTTTTTTTTTTTTTTTTAAGATCTTTAACTACTCAAGATTGTAAACATGGTCTCTTATGCTTTCTTCTAAAGACTTTATATTTGTATTTTTCACATTTAACATCTGTTTAACTGACTTTCCTTATAGAGCATTGGCTTTTATTTTGGCATGCAGTCACATTGCTTGTGGCTCTTTCAGTCACATTCTGTTTGTAGGAAACATAATGCTTGCCTCCTATTCATTCCATATCTGACACTAAGACATCTTGACATTATATTTGGACCTGATTTAGTTCTAAAAGTAATTGTAAGCAGCTCCAACGTGGCTGAGGAAATAGCAGTAGGAAGCTGAGAATGTGGCAGGTGATATCAGAGACATGATGTCTTGGAAAGCAGAAGACTTTTCTGAACACTTTAACTATTCCTCTACTGCACTCCCTGTACCCAAAGGCATCACCATAGTGGGGAAGGAGAGCTGAGAGGTTTGACAGTGGTCATTTTAGATATGAACAAGGGTACATTGTCTTTAGTCTATGAGAAGTAAATGGTACAAATGGAACTTTCTCTCTCACTTTAAACTAATAGAAAAAATGGGGGAAAATAGATTAAACATTTGTTTTTAGGCTCCAGGAAAGTAAATATTGAGGAATTGTGATCTCTAAACACTAATGACATTTTGTGGGTCAAGAGAAAAAAATAAAACAAGGATTTTGGGTAAGAGGGTTCAGAAATCCCTAAATATTCTGTGTTTCATATCTAGAAAAAGGTAGTAGTCTAAAAATTAATTTAGCTCCTGTAAGATTTTGATGAGTTCTTTCACATAGAAGATCAAAACTGAGGTCAGTGCTTGAGGCTAAGAATGAGGGACGGGATTCCTGCCTTAAAACCTTAAAACACACACACACACACACACACACACACACACACACACATCCAAAAGCTGGCATCAAACCACTTTCTAGAACTACATTTATAGGAAGTGGTTTACTTAGGGGTGTGACAAGATAGAGATACATTCTGCCCCAAGGAACTGAACAAATCATTTGTCTGTCCCAATGACCATCAGTAATTCCATGAAATGATTGCTGATCAGGATCAGAAGAGAACACATTAAGCTCAGCTGGGTATACATATACCTTAGTGCTTAGGAGATACAGAGTGTTTAGGAGAGTCAGATGAAGTAACTAGAAAAATGAGCACACCAAAGAAGCCAAAAAGAAAGAGAAAAGTCAGAGGGAATCTGCCCCTCCGATCCATGGTGCAAACCACCAGGACTTGTGAAAAGAGGCATTATATATGCACACTACAATATACCTTCAATATGCAAAAACTCACTAAGAAGCAAGCAGACCTGAACAAAACAAAATGAGATGTTTAAAAGCATCTATTATTGTCAATATAACTAGAAATTAAATTAATCAAGAACAGTAAGTTATTTTGGCAAACATAATTTGCAAATTCTGAAGCTTTGTGTGGTAGATGGCCCCACCTTTTTTTTTTTTTAAGATTTTATTTATTTATTTGACAGAGAGAAACCACAAGAGAGGCAGGCAGAGAGAGAGGAAGGGAAGCAGGCTCTCCATTGAGCAGAGAGCCCGATGTGGGACTTGATCCCAGGATCCTGAGATCCCAGGATCCTGAGATCATGACCTGAGCTGAAGGCAGCAGCTTAACCCACTGAGCCACCCAGGCGCCACTAGATGGCCCCATCTTAAACCTCTGTGATTATGTTAGGTTACATAGTCATGAGGGATTAAGATGACTATCAGACGAAACTCATCAGTAGACCTTAAAATATGGAGATCATTTCAGAATATGTAGCTGGCTCACATGTAATCATAGAGATTCTTAAAAGTGGAAGAGGAAAGCTCAAGGGGAGAATCGGAGGTGAGTTGAATATAGAAGAAGGGCAGAAGTAATACTGCTTTCTTTAAAGATGGAAGAAGGGGGCTTCTAGATACCAGAAAAAGGAAGGAAAGAGTTTCTTTTCTACAGCTTCCAAGAAGAGAAGCAGCCTTTTCAACACCTTGATTTTAGCTCAGTTAGACCTAGGCCGAAGTGAGCTACAAAACTATAAGATAATTACTGTGATTTGTGGCATTTTAAGCCATGGAATCTGTGGTCATTTTTTAGAATAGTTATAAAGAGCAAATATTCTGCATCCCACAACAAAAGAGTATATGTATTTTTAACTGAGTTATAGTGGACATATAACATTGTATTGGTTTCTAGTATACAACACAATGATTCAATATTTGTATACACTGCAAATGTTCAAAATGTTCAAACTAACAAGAAGTCTAGTTAGTAATTATAATTATAGTCACCCTGCTGTACCTTACTTCTCCAAGACTAATTTATTACCTAATTGAAAGTTTGTATCTTTTGACCACTTCACCCATTTTGTCCACCCCTCACTCCTTGCCTCTGGCAACCACTATTCTGTGTCTATTCTGTGTATTTATAAGTTAGGTCATATAATATTTGTCTTAATCTGACATATTTCAGAATAGTTCACACGTTCTGACATATTTCTGACATATTTCACGATGCCCGTGAGGTCCATCTATGTTGTCACAAATGGGAAGATTACATTATTTTTCACAGCTGAAGAATATTCCAACACACACACCCACACACACACACACCCGCACACACACACACACACGCACGTTCATCCATATCTTGGCAGTTATGAATAATCTTGCAATGAACATGGGTATACAGATACCTTTTTCAGTTAGTTTTTAAACCCATTATTAGGGAAATTAAAGACTACATTACTAATACAGTATATCATATTTTTAATATAAAGATACAGTATTATAAAAGTATCAGGTATTTCCGTATTGATATACCGATTCTCTGCAAGCAAAATCAAAACTCAAAGTGTGTTTGGTTATAAATTTAAAAACTGCTTATAAAGTTTTTGCAATGCAAAGTGCAAAGAACAGCTAAGAATTTTTTTTTTTTTTTGGATGGGGGAGAAGGGCAGTGGGAGAGGAAAAGAATCCCAAGCTCACGTGGGGTCCAGTCTCACGACACTGAGATCATGATCTGAGCCCAAATCCAGAGTCAGATGCTAAACCAACTGAATCATCCAGGCTCCCCTGAGTAAGAAATTTTTTGAAGAAAAAGTTGAAAATTTCAATATCGAGACTAGAAAACTTTGTGTTTATACAATATTGGTACAAGTTTATCCAAATAGACTAATTAAAGAATATCACATGTACAGGAACATTCTCAGGCCTCTGAGAATTCTGTCTCAGCCGACTCTCTAAATTGTCTAGACTGAATCTCCTAGGGATCCAATACCCACAGCCTACTGAAACCACCAAGCTATGTTCCATCTCAAAGGAAAAGAGTTAATATGATTGACCTCATCCGTTCTCTGGGGATGGAAAAAAAATCGTGGTACCCACATAACACGAGTTCTATCTTCTGGGAATAGAAGGTAATGCATAAAAACTTGCATCTCACTTCTATGGAACATGTCCCAGCCTAAAATTTTCCTTGTTTCCATCTAAACAGAGATTTTCCACTACTCCTATAAAGCAAGAGATAGAAGACAATTTGGTGAGCTGAAAACTACAGCCAATTAGGGAAGAGAAAAATGCTACACTGGTTCTTTGATTTTTATCCAACAGTGTAGCCTTGGGTTTACTCAGTGTCCAAGTAGGGTCTCTGTGCTAGAGGACATGACTCTGGGAGAGAGGAGTTCTGCTGACACCAGTGATTCCATAAGAAGACAGCTCCTCACAGAAAACAACTGACTTGATCTGCAGACCAACTAATGTGACCAGGAATACAGCAGGGAATCCACAAGGAAAGAAGAGCTCTTTGGGTAAAAGAAATGAAGTCAGAATGATTCAGACTGAAACAGCAAACCTTGGTGTGTATGTTTTCTGTTGACCTCCTTTGTAGTTTAATGATCAGTACTTTATTTTTCCCCTTTGAATGTATTTCCTGGGACCCTGAGCAAATGTGCTTCTTGTCAGAGGCAGGGATTCTGTGCTTCAGGAGACTGAGTTGCAGTCTAGCCTAAATTTTTACATTTGCTGGCTTTCTCAGTCTGCCTACTTTTAATAGCACAGGAGATGAGGTGGCCGTCCTTTTAAGGACAATTTCATGAAGACTCTGTTGTTTCCATTATTCTAATAAGTCAGTGTCCACAGGCTTTTAGCCTGTGTCAGACCTGAAGATGGAACTCAGGGCATATGTTCTTATGAGCGTGGAGGATGAGTCATGGTTGGGGCTGGGGCAGGGGGCTGCTTTTGGACAGCGGGATCTAGTTACATTCCTCCCAGTTTGATGTCTTGTTCACTTTGGCTAATTCAGGTCTCCGGCCATGACAGAATCATCCCCTATGTGAGAGAACCTTGGTATATAGAGCTTTGGCTGGGATTCTGGCTGAGATACCACAAAAACCCTATATGGCTCATCCCATTACTCCCCACTTGTCACACACCTACAGATTCCTGCCAAACACAATAATATAGAGCTGCTGGGACTCATCCTCACATCCCTCTTCCTTTCCATCAAAGCTTTTTGAATGACTTTGTAAATTTATTGGAGAGGGTAAGAACTAAACCTCTTCTAAACTGGCCAAGGGATGATGACTCCAGGTGTCCAGACCTCTCAATGCTGTACTTCCGGCCTCATGGCTATTGGTTCCCTTTGCAAAAATTACTTTAAAATAGATCATACAATACAGTTAAAATGGAAGTGCAAAAGGCAGGCTCTAATTAGTCCAAAGATGTGGTCCAAGCACTGGCACACCAGACATGAAAACATTCAGGCAGCACTATTTTATTATTTTTAATTTTATCTCTAGGAAGTGAGACTCTGCTCTGCTTGACTTGGTCCAGGCCAGTCACCCTGGCTGATATCCGTTATGCAGGCATTGTCATACTCACTGGTGGCAGAGGTCTGTACCCTACCAAGTTAGGGAACAGAGATCCTCCAAGGTTTCGGGAATCATCCCTGAGACCATAAGTCATCCTCTGAGCTCACTGCCCTTTGCCCGAGTCAGGAGAATGCTGCTTACCTGTCCCCACGCACTTGCTGCTTGATGCCTTCTCTCATTTTCGCATCCCAGGAAGCATCCCTCCTAGTCGGAACCATCTGTCAAACCCTGTGCAACAAATCTCCTGTATCACCCACAGCTTTGGAATCGGTTCTTTCTTTTCCCTTCCCTTTTCATCCTTTTCTACTACTCTACTGAAATCCTGCAGTTTATTATATCAAAACTATTGTTGGAAACATAGTATTTGCTGTATAAAATTCCAACACTCACAGCTCATCCCATGTAATAATTGCAATATTTCCTGCTTGTCTCCCTCTCCCACTCTCCCTTACTGATGTACACAAACTACTTCTTCTTACACACAATATGTTTTCTTTTTTCTTGAGCCTGGGCCTATCCCACATAATCTACATTAAGAAAGGGACACAGTTACTGAGGTTTAATTTATGAAATTGCTGACCTACAAAAATAACCCTGCTGTAAGGTGTATTAATAAAGGTATAAAGGAAATAAAGTGGGGCCTCTGGCAAAGAAAAGGGACAATAACAAGTCAGTTCTATAGGTGCCAACATCCAGGGGACAGAGGAAGCCCGAATGTGACAATTGTTGTCCCCCGCCACGGTCAGCCTTAGCCCATTCTGACAGCTGATTTGACTTCAGGGCTCCAAGACCAGAGGGTCCCAGACTGAAGAGACCATGTATATAATATGAGCTGTTACAATCCCAGTTCCTTCATCCTTGTGGGAATACCTGGTCTGGAGAGGTTCCACAGCTGGATCGGGATTCCCTTTTGTGTCATCTATGTTCTGGCTGTTGTGGGCAACTGCACCCTTCTCTACCTCATTGCTGTAGAGCACAGCCTCCATGAGCCCATGTTTTTCTTCCTCGCTATGCTGGCTACCACGGACTTCATCCTGTCCACGGACACAGTGCCCAAACTACTCAGTAACCTCTGGCTGGGCTCCCAGGAAATTACCTTCTCTGGCTGTCTCACCCAGATGTTTTTCCTCCACTTCAGCTTTGTAGTGGACTCAGCCATCCTGTTGGCCATGGGATTTGATCGCTATGTGGCCATCTGCTTCCCCTTGAGGTACACCACCATCTTGACTCCGCAGGTGGTCATCAAGATTGTGGTGAGCATCATCGTGAGGAGCTTCTTCATCATCTTGCCAGATGTGTTTCTGGTGAAACGGTTACCATTCTGCGGGACACGCATCATCCCACACACATACTGTGAGCACATAGGTGTTGCTCGGCTTTCCTCTGCTGACATCTCCATCAACATCTGGTATGGATTTTTTGTGCCTGTCATGACTGTTGCCTCGGATGTGATCTTTATTGCTGTTTCCTATACCTTCATCCTTCATGCTGTCTTTCAGCTCTCATCTCAGGGTGCCCACCAGAAGGCCCTCAGCACCTGTGGTTCCCATGTCTGTGTTATTCTCATGTTTTACACACCTGCCGCCTTCTCCATCCTTGCTCATCGCTTTGGGCACAGTGTCCCTCGAAATGTGCTCATCCTGTTTGCCAACTTCTATGTGACCATCCCCCCTGCTCTAAATCCTGTTGTCTATGGAGTGAAGACCAAGCAGATCCAGGACAAATTTATTCTTCTCCTCTCTTTAAAGAAGACACAATGAGTGGGGAGGATCACTGAAGGAGACGTTGAGGTAAAATTCAAGTAGGTGAAATTTTATGTAAGATGGGAAACATAAAAATAAAGCTGTAACTCCTATTAACCTGATATTTTAGTGTTCTCGCCATGAGCAAAGTATGGGAAGGGAGGAAAAGAGAGAAAAATCTTCTGACTTTCAGAAAATCAAGCCTCTTCTTGGTTCAGTTTTCTAACCACTTGAATGAAGAAAGTGATGATGGGTACACAAGAGCACTAATGCTCAGGCTTACATTTTTCCTGCTGCTAATTTTGAGACCTTCAAAGGCTAGATATTTCCTAATATACAACTCACCCCTGTAGTTTTCAGTTCATGAGTTAAAGACAAAAGTTCCTGTGTTCCTTCTTTTAGTAGCTATCAATGCTCTCAACTATAACTACCAACGTTTTGGCTTTGAGCTTCAGTCCCGAGTCTATACATTATTAATCTCCTCTTCTCTGTCCTGTACTTGCTTTATTTTCTCCTTATCCTTCTCAAATTACATAGAGCTGATTATCTTTTGTTTCTGTTTTCTTCCGTTGCATGCTCCAAGAAAAATTTCAGTACCATTGGTCCATATTTTACAAGTTTTAATTAATTTAATTAAAAATAATTTATTTTGGGTGGCTCAGTGGGTTGAGTGACTGCCTTCGGCTGGGGTCAAGATCCTGGAGTCCTGGGATCGATCCTAAGTAAGATTCCCAGCTCCGTTGGGAGTCTGTTTCTCCCTCTGACCTTCTCCCCTCTCATGCTTTCTCTTACTCACTCTCTCTCAAATGGATCAATAAAATTTTTTAAAAAATAAAAATAAAAATAATTAGGATAATATTAGTTAATTCATTACACAGATGAAATGGAGATTTACAAAGATTACAGAAAGACAATTAGTGGATTTAGGATCCAAAACCAGGTCTGTCTGATCCAGAATTCTTTATCCAATTGCTTCCTGAATATCTACCCACTTGAATGGCTTACAAATGCCTCCCACTTAATTTTTCCAAAACTGACCTAGAAACTAACTTCCTCCACAAAAAGTGCTCTTCCTGTTCAGTGTTCTTTTATGGCGAATGATGGCACTACCACCAAATGAATTCCCAAGCCAGAAACCTGTGGCTTGTCCTTGATTTTTCCTATGTCATGCTCTAGCAAAATTAAATCAATATTTGGGTTCAAAGTGCTTATAAGTCACATCAGTAGATATATACATGAGATTCTCACTTTCATCATGACCATAGAGCTTGCCTCTGTCCTTTTCTACGATCTGTCCCTCTGAGAGTATTTCAGAGTCGTCTTAATTAAAGGAGTTCCAACCCTGCTCCATTCAATCCTCTCTCTCTCAAAAAGCTAGAGTGGTCATTTTCGAATTCATATGATTGTGTCACTTTGCACCTTGCATTTCCTCAATAATTCCATTGTCCTTAGCATCAATATAAGGAATGGAAGAATCTAATGAAAAGAGTGATCTTCTGTAAAAATCAGAGATTTACATTCAATTTATATTTGTTTACACTTCATTTATGTTTTTTTCACTTAATTTGCACATCCCTGACGCTTTGAGCAGGTAATTTCAGAAGCAATGTTCTTTGTGTGTGTCATACTCAGTGTCTGGTTCTTTAAAACAACAACAACAACAACTTGGCGTGAGTAGAGTGTGTATTAAGTAAAGCTGGGTAGGAACCATCTATGTTCCTCTTAAGAAACTCTCAGGATAAAAAAATGCCCATTTCCTACACTCTCCACTGAAAAAGACGCCATAAATTTAATCAAGATGAACATGTTAAATTATTCGGGAATAAGAATTAAATAGTAAAATTCGTATAAGGAGGTAAGATCCTCTGTGTGTTGGGGGGGGGGTCTGCATGTGTGTTGACATTTTCTTTTATGTCTGTAAGCCCTTGGGGTATTCAGAAGATGCACAGGTAGGGCTGCTTTATCCAAACCCCAATTACAAACCATCATATTTATTTGCCTATTTATTTGTCTATCCACACCTGCATTATGAGCTCCTTGAAGACAGAAACTTAGTCCTAGGTATCTTTTTATGCCCTTTTACATGAAAATATCTGACACACCATGTGTTCTCAATAAAGGTTTCATACACATTCAGACTTTATTGGAAACCCCTTCTTGATGTCATTATCCTTAACTTTTCTTTTCTTCCTTCTCTATGCAGTTTAGATTGCAGCCATTGTCTTGTTTATCCTAAACTCAACTTGTTCTAAACCCTACTGTCTCTCTTACATAGTCCATTGAAAAAAAGGACTCTGAATGAAATTACCACTGTATTTTGGGGAAGTTAGAGATAATGACTGCACAAGATAGACTGATGCTACTGTTGATGAATTACACCACCATAGTTGCCTACTTTCAGCTTCTCCAATGTATCACATTTCTCCTTGTCTCTTCTACCTGTGCTTTCTCTTTGTTCTTTGCCCGGCAGTTCCTGTTTAGGTTCCACTAAAAATTCCCTCTGATATTCCCTTTTCAGTCCTTATATTAGAGCAGTATCGCTCCTATACATTCTCATTGCACAATGGACCTTTCAATGTAGGACTTAGCACAACTTTAATAAGATGACTGGTGGTATACTTGGTTGTTTAGTGTCGGTTTCTCCCTTATATATCACATAGTTTGTAATAGACATTTAATAAATGTTTGCTGAATAAAAGAGTTGAAAAGAATGAGGTCTTTTAAAAGATTTATTTGTTTATTTGCTTGTTTATATTACGTTAGACATCATACAGTACATCATTAGTTTTTGATGAAATGAATGAGTTTTAGTGAATGAACAAAATCCTTTTTGTTTGGTGAGCACCTACCTGGATTTGTAACTCTGCATAATCAGAGAGAAAATTATGGAGAGTCATGGAAAAAGACTTATTTTCCCACAATAAATTGATAGTTGTTTCTCCACGTATTCTTCAGCGCCTTTCTTTAATTTAAACATTTCTAACTTATTTTTCCCTTTTTAGAGAGGCAGAAACTGATTTCCAAAACAATGAAAGTACTTTGTTAGAGCACAAAGGAAGGGATGAGCAGAACAGGGAACATACCAAATGATTAACCACTAGACTTTGAAAGTAGACGTCCTTGTGGATCTAATGGGAGGTCATACCTGGGGTTCTGTTGGAAAGATGAGACTTACCTGGCTGGCTTGCTATGATTTAAGATTTGTGTGTGCTTTGTGTTAGACATTTGTCCTAAACACATAGATTAGAAGCCTGTAGCCTGAAAAATGGACTAAATACTGAGTTAATGATGATTCTCCAGTGAGGGAAGATGGACAGAACTACCAAGCAAGACTGAACACTGAAGTGAGTATCTGAGAGGACAGGCCTCTTCACACCTGGAGAGATGCAGTCCCAGGCAGAAATATCTCCAGGGTTTTGATATATAAGGCTAGAAGCTGATGTTTTTCAATCCAATAGACATTTATTGATTTCCCACTATGAAGTACCCTCAGCCAGGGATTCAGAGAAGAATGAAACAGTCTCTGCACAAGAAATTTTAGGAGTTCTATAACTGGGCTGACACATGGTAGAATGACTCTTGCCAGACTTTCTTTATTCTAACATCACAGATTCCAAAGTTTCTAATCCACCACTAACATGAGCTGAGGTGTAAGTTTCTAACTGGGAATGTATTAATTTGGTTGAATCCTTGTTCATGTCCCACAATGACTTGAAGCCGTGGGACCTGAGGCCTATAGGTCCTCTGGGCTCATGACCTTCTGTTCTAACCTGTCTTTAATCCCTGGAGATGCCAAAGGAAATACATTTGCACTCCACTCATTCAGGCTCTGTGTTGGTCTTCCCTCCTGTGAGCATGGTCTTATGTCTGTCCCTTATGCCCTTTTTTCTGTCCTTACTAATCCTGGAACTGCTTCTTTTGTTCTTTGGTATGTTTTTCACCTGCTGTGTTCCTGCACACTCTGATCATCACCTTGCCTTTGCAAAGCAGTTCCGGGACCAGGATCTACAAGGTATAAGCCGTTGGTGAGCCTACAGAACTATTAGGGAGTAATGGAGTAGAGCCGATGAGAAAAGGAGCTGGTGAGGAGGAATGAGGAAGGTGGGGAAAGAAGGGGCTCCAAGGAAGAAGAAAGGACCAGATCAGAATTCTTCAGATAGATTATAAAGCTGATACTCATGCAAAGAGAATGGTGTGAAAGAGAGGTGTCTATTAGGAGCTTAATTCTGAGCCCCTCCCACTTATATTCCTAAGATGTTTCTATGATTTTTATAAGATCAGAAATGCTATGGATGCATAAACAAACAAACATTAGTGGTCATGATAGATATAGAATTGACCATTTCAGACTGGGGCCAGACACATGGAGATTGAAATTTCATATGCTATCTCAGAGTTTTTTTTAGTTTATCTTGTATGTGTACGCATGGGTTTATATTTGTGGATGCATTTATGAATGAGTGTCCTGTTGTTGTTTGGGGTAATGTGGGCAAACACCAAGATATCCACCCTATACAGCATAGCAAGACACAAATCCAAAATGAAGTCCAACAGTTGTTTTTTGGAATGGGTCGTAAAATAGTCCTTTTTTGACCCACGAACCAACCATGGATATTCTTTTCTCTACAATGGGGCAGAAGAAAGATATGCACATAGACACACTTAGCATAAAAAAGAGAAATAAAGTCAAAGTATGGATTGTAATGCTTCATAACTAAGATATTACTGAAGAACCTGTCCTTTGTTTAGTGCTGGAGGAGATAGAGTATGTAGAGATATTGGATGTTTCATTGCCATATTCCTAGCCTTAGGAGGGAGGAGAAAATGGCTCAACAATCAATCAGAGACCAGTAAATAGGGTAGGAGTGGAATGCTTGCTAAATGTAAAATCCTATTCAGCAATCTGTAATCAAAGAGTACTAAAACTAGTAGATTAAAGAGAATGTGTAGTAAGTGATACCTAAGAAGTTTCATGAAAGGATATGTAAAGCCACAACTTTCTTCTGCATATAGGTCTTTGAAGGTAGGTGAGGAAAGTGCTGCAATTTCCCACATCTAGCTGCGTCCTTCCTTCCACATCATCTTTTGGTAGCTTTCAGTGTCAGTGGATGGCTTAGGTTTGTTTGGTGGGAGCCTTCATCCAGTTTGGAAGTATTTACATATGGGAAGCAACTTTTCATGCTTGTCCAGATCTTTAATTATCCAGTGTTTAGGTGGAGGAGCCCACCTTGTGTTATTATGGTAGGCCGTGAGGATATAAGACTGAGGGAGAGGTGGGTGAAGGATAGGGTATTCACGACACTCTTTGCATGATCAAGTTCATTAGTGTGAAGTCCACTGGGCCCTCTGCCATGCATTTACTCCACAAGAACTTATTGAAGACTCTGTGACAGATACCGATCCAGGGATAGAACCGTGAAATAAGCAGACACGGTGTCTATCCTCTTAAAGCTTACCACTTATTAAGTAAGAAAGCTAAGTAAAATAAAATGAAAATAGTGTGGTAAGTACTCTGATCGGATAATATGGAGTGCCAGGAGTGTACCTGGGAATGTTACCTAATTTGCATATTGTTCAGGAAAGCTTGCTGTGTGCTGTACATGAGAGGGTTAGCTGGAGAAAGATAGAAAATGGGCCAAGCTGAAGAAACTTCAAAGACCAAATATAGGAGGAAAAGGAATCAGACAAGGGTATTCCCCAGAGCTGAAGATTACATGGGAGGTGTGTGTGAGGTAGTCAGTGGACTAAAGTTATCTGCCTTTTGATATGGGAGAAGGCTTTCTGGCTTCTTCCACTTTGATAGTCTCATGTGGGGTCTGGTGTTAGTTAATATAATACTTGTTTATAAGTGGAGAAGGAAAACTATTGAAAAATATTGAAAGTCTTTAAAGTGACATTGAGGAACTACATGGGTGTCGATAATACCATGGTGTTAGGTAGAGAACCCTGAGTTCCTTGCAAATTCTTGTTTTGAGAGTACGCAACAATAGATCTATCAATGTGGATACTGCTCACAAGACCAGGTGATGTGTCTTCAAATTAAAATTCATTTGCTTACCTAAGTAGATAGTAAATAAATGGGCAAGTTATCTTAAAAATTATTCGTAAAATCTTGAGACAGGTGGTGCCCAGGTGGCTCAGTGGGTTAAAGTGTCTGCTTTCAGCTCAGGTCATGATATCTGGGTCTTGGGATTGAGCCCCATGTCGGGCTCCCTGCTTAGTGTGGAGTCTGCTTCTCCCTCTCCCTCTCCTTCTGTCTCTTCCCCTACTTGTGCTCTCTTGTGCGTTTTGCTCTTTCTGTCTCTCACTCAAATAAATAAATAAATTCTTTAAAAAAAATCAGGAGACAAAGTAGAAGCCAAGAAACCAAATAAAATAAGACAAACTTGACTTCAAGTTCTTAGAGATGGAAGAGTTCACTGATGTTTCCATACCTTTACTACTTCTCTATCCCCCCTCTATCAACTGGCAAGTCCTGTCTCTCATCTTTCTGGAACCCCTTAAGCTCTTCTGTTACATTAACTTAGGCTGTCATTTTCTACCTCACTACAGTAATTATACTGGTTCTTTGTTTACAGAATGAGTTCCTATTCCATCTGGGCTTATATTAGGTCTTATAAGTAGTGTTCGAATAAATGAATATATTTAGATATCACAAAATATTTTTACTAGCTTTTAAAACAAATTTAGAATATTTTCAGGCTTCTTACACACTCAGAAATCAATTGTATCCCACATGAATTACCTGTTTTTTAAATATAAGGCATACTTGATAAAATTGTCTATTTTGGGGACCATATGGAGGGAGATAGATCTCTGACAAACTTTTAATTTTACATAAATTGGTTTATTTAGGTTTTATGATTCTCATCAATCATGTTTGTTAATGTATATATTCCTGAAAGTCATTATATTTTGTCAGAGCCTGAGATTTGATTTCAAAATATCATTATTGTTAAAAATGTATCTGCCTTGTCATTAGAATTCTTTTATCTTTTTACTTTGGATTTTTAAAAACTTTTAAAAAATATTTTATTTATTTATTCATCAGACAGACATCAAAAGTAGGCAGAGAGGCAGAAAAAAGAGAGGGGGAAGCAGGCTCCCTGCTGAGCAGAGAGCTTGTTGATGGACTTGATTCCAGGACCCTGGGATCATGACCTGAGGGGAAGGCAGAGGCTTTAACCCAGTGAGCCAGGCAAGGGCCCCTTATCTGCATTTTAATCCTTGTGTTTATGTAGTTCAGATTGTGGCTTTAAAGACTTAATTCTACTGATTGTATTTTTTACTCTTTTCTTTTTAAAGTAATTGATTTCCAATTGTGGATATTTAATATACTTATTTCTTATTCAATTGATAATGTGTTTGAGACTAACATTTTGCATCTTTTTTTTTTAATATTGATTTTTTTTATTTGTTTATTTACAGCATAACAGTGTTCTTTGTTTTGGCATCACACCCAGTGCTCCTTGCAGTACATGCCCTCCCTATTACCCACCACCTTGTTCCTCAATCTTCCACACCCCCCCCCTTCAAAACCCTCAGGCTGTTTTTCAGAGTCCATACATTTTGCATCTTAAAGCAGCTTCTACTACTTTTGAAGTGTTGCTCTTTAGTGAATCCTTGAGACATTTTCTACTCTGTATCTACCTTTTTGACTGTCTTATTTGATATTTGCTGGTTATTTATTCACCTAAATAAGTTTCTTAAAAACCTCAGTCTCATACACATTTCAGGTGTATACATTTCTTTTTTTTTTTTTTTAAGATTTAATTTAATTTATTTGACAGACAGAGATCACAAGTTGGCAGAGAGGCAGGCAGAGAGAGAGGAGGAACCAGGCTGCCTGCTGGGCAGAGAGCCCAGTATGGGCCTGGATCCCAGGATCCCGGGATCCTGATATTCATGACCCAAGCAGAGGCAGAGGCTTTAACCCACTGAGCCACCCAGGTGCCCCGAGGTGTATACACTTCTAATATAAGTTGGTGGCTTTATTAATTTACATGTATCTTTTTGATTCTTGAGGAATTTTATTTTACTTGGTGTGAATCGTGGGTCCATAATTTATTTTTAATAAGTAACACATAATTTTCAAGCTACTTTGGGATTATCCAGTATTTTCTCACTGATGCTCATTCATCCAATTGCATATAGTATTACAAAAATTATAGTCAATTTTAGGGCCACTAATTCTGCTCCTTGCCATATGCATTCTTGAGCCAGCCGTATACTATGTAATTTATTCATGTGTTTAATTTGTTTTATGTGTTTATGCATTTAATACATATATTCAAGTTAATCATGCCATTTTATTTTTAACTCATAAATGGCATAATCCCTCTTTTTATTATCATT
This sequence comes from Meles meles, assembly GCF_922984935.1. Taxonomy (NCBI): domain Eukaryota; kingdom Metazoa; phylum Chordata; class Mammalia; order Carnivora; family Mustelidae; genus Meles; species Meles meles. The sequence continues at coordinate 56,732,936 of NC_060073.1, read as the reverse complement.
TAAAACATTTTCTTTACATAGCTTTTACTTTTAGAAAATATTCTGAAATTATCTTACCCTTTAATTATATTACCAGGTAATCTTCTCTGTATCATTCCAATTTCAGTACGGGTGCTGGAGAAGCCAGCACTATTTTGTCATCTTTTGATTCCTATACACAATAGCTTTACCTCATTCTTTTTCAAAGCTATATACTCTTCCACTGTATGAACATACTGTAAATGATAAAATCATTCCCATATTAAAAATTAAATGGTGCCAGCATTTCAATTTGTATTTTTCATACTAATTTCAATCAAATTTCATATTATATATCTTGCTGCTATGAATACCTTTTTGAAGAGATTTTATTTATTTATTTGAGAGAGAGAAAGAGCACCTGTGTGTGAATGAGAGAGAACACACAACCAGGGGCAGAAGGAGCAAGTTGGGGGGCAGAGCGAGAAGCAGACTCCCCAGTGAGCAGGGAGCCCGACACAGGGCTTGATCCCAGGACCTCAGATCATGACCTGAGCCGAAGGCAGATGCTTAACTCACTGAGCTACCCAGGTATCCTTGCTGTGAATAGCTTCTGTCTTTTTTTTTTTTTTTTAAATAACTGTGTATTTGGAAGCATTCCTATATGGAACTTCTGGGGCAATGGATATTGGATTTTATGTTTTTATACACATTGGCAAATTACTATCTAAGAATGTTATACACCAAACCCTTCTAAAATAGTTGCGACAACTTATTTCCTCAGACCCTTCACATATTATCAATAAAACCATTAGTCTTTTTCAGTCTTCCTTAATTGATAATATGCCTCATCATTCATGTTTTATTGAGTTAAATTACTTATGAGACTGAGAATATCCTACGTATGTATTATACATTAGAATTTCTTCTTATACGACTTTATTATTCATATCCATTGTCAATGTGCCACTTGATCAAAGGGCTTTGTTTTAGTGATCTGTAAGAATACTTTGAATAAATGTTTATGGAATTCCATATTTTCCATTTGGATTAATCTTTAATTGTGTTGCTTTTCTCATGGAATTTATTACTTCCTGTTTTATTATCTTTTCTCTGCAGTAGTTTGTCCCTCTAATTTCCATTTTGTCCTTTCTTCCTTAGATATTATCTGGGTATATCTGTGGTAGGGGATATGGGATGTGGGCAAGGTGGCCTATACATGATTCTCTGGCAGTAAATAGGGAACCAAAATTCTGGATCTGAAACCTAGCTGAGGCTTTTCTATACATTGGCCTCTGCCATAACTCTATTTTTAATGAAATGGACTCCACCTAGATTTGAGCACCGAGGATATTTTCTGTTGCTAACTACCAGCCTTGCCATTTCTTCCTATCTGAAATTATAGTCTTTCCATTTTTCTCTTCTTTCTAGTTGGAACAGACTTTACATCACATCTGCCTTTAATTGCTTAAGGCAAATTGGTGCATCTGAGTTAGAATGCAGAGGTCTTGATGGGAGATGATAACATGTGGGAGAGAGCAGTCAATGCAAGCACAGAAGTAAGAGGATGTAAGACAAAGATCCTTAGGGAATGAGCTCCTGTAACATGAGCTTGTTTGGAAGATGAGTGAGATGACTATGTGTGAAAGAATCGAACGGAGATAATTTCGAGGTACCCAAATTGAGAAACTGCTATACTATCATTTGCTGAGTTGGAAAATATTATAAGAGAAACAGATTTGGAGCAATGGAAAGAGAAGTAGGGTAGTTTGGTACATGCTGAACTGGATACACCTGTGGCATTTCGAAGGTGGCAGCATGGGGTAGCTAGTTTCAACCTGAGTAGAGAGAAATAGCTTCAAAACTACAAACATCAGAATCTTAAACATAGGAATCACAAAGTCATGGCATTTGGGGATATCACCCAGGTGGAGGTTGTTGACTTAGAAAGCAGCAGACATACATAGAGCACTATAGAGTATCAATATTCAAGAAGAGTAGAAAGAAAAATGAGTGACTACTGAAGTTGGAGAAAAAGATTTGCGTATCATGTCGCGAACAGAAGAAGTTTGAAGGAAGGACACAACTGTTTCAATGAAGTCTCACAAGAGTGAGTCGTTATATAGATTAGACTGGGGCAAGAATGCTGTGGTATAACTTTATCCAGAGACTGGGCTGCCCTTGCTGAGATATCTTCTGTGAGGGGAGGAGGGTTCTGTTCTTTCCTTGAGACCAGTCTGACATAGTGAGTTCTTGGTAGGTGTCTTCTCTTAGAAATTTTCCGACTTGAGAATATCTGAAGGCAGAGTAAATCACCTCAACTTTAGCTTTTAGAGGAGAATATTTGTCTCCTCTTTATGTTGGTGAACTTTGTTACAATACTGATAAGAACCAAGGCAGTTGTTCTGTTGTGGAGAAAGAGCGAAAAAGAAAAGAGACTGCATGGTCTACTTTGGTGTTAGACATGGGACATGTATTTGTTTAACCCCCTCAGTTGTTATTCCACTTCACCAGGGCTGGGACTTTACAGTGAGCTTTGTTCCAAATCCCTAACTAGTCATTGTCTCTCACCAAACTGTATTTTGGGCACCTATTTTCCTAGAAAACCTCCTGGGCTGCTGGTAATTGGGCAGGTCTAAAATTTTATGACAGGAGTTATGTGATTTGTGTTTCTGGGGAAAAAAAAAATTTTATATCATTTCTATTATGACTTAAAATTGTAATGAAAACTTTGTCAGGTATTGATTAGTAAAGAGAAGGGACAAGTGATAGTTTATCACTTTACAGAGCTGAAAGTGGGGGATAACACTGAAGAAGTCTTAGATGGTTACTGTCAATCACTGTAACAATAAGCTATGATATTTTTATTTTCAGTCTATGAGACGTATCCAGCCCAAGACCATGGTGGCCTCATTCAACTTGAGCAGCTTCAATCTGGGCCCCTTCATCCTGCTGGGAATCCCAGGGCTGGAGGAGTTCCATGTCTGGATTGGGATTCTCTTCTTTATTATTTACCTTGGGGGTCTGGCAGGCAACAGTGTCCTTCTCTACCTTATTTCCATGGAGCGCGTGAGCCCATGTTCTTTTTTCTCTCCATGCTGGCTGCTACAGATATCATCCTTTCTAATACACGTGTACCCAAAACATTCAGCATCTTCTGGCTAGGTCCTCAGAAAATCACCTTTCCTGCCTGTCTTTCTCAGATGTTCTTTCTCCACTACAGCTTTGCCATGGATTCTGCCATTCTGCTGGCTATGGCGTTTGATCGCTATGTTGCTATTTGTTTCCCCCTAAGATATACCACTATTCTCCCCCGTCAGATTATTACTAAGATTGAAATGGCTATTGTTGACAGGAGCTTTTTTATCATATTCCCATGTGTGTTCCTATTAAAGCGACTCCCTTTTTGCCGAACTCTCATCATACCGCACACATACTGTGAGCACATAGGTGTTGCCCAGCTCGCCTGTGCGGACATCTCCATCAACATCTGGAATGGCTTTGCTGTACCTATACTGACTGTTACATCTGACCTGATCCTTATTGGCATCTCCTACACTCTCATACTCCATGCCATCTTTAACCTTCCATCCCAAGATGCCTGCCAGAAAGCTCTCAACACGTGTGGTTCCCATGTTTGTGTCATTCTTATGTTCTACACACCAGCCCTGTCCTCTGTTCTCACTCATCGTTTTGGTCACAATATTCCACACTCCTTCCATATACTGGCTGCCAACCTCTATGTAGCCATCCCTCCTGCACTCAATCCAATCATCTATGGGGTGAAGACCAAGCAGATTCGGGAAAAAATCATCCTACTCCTCTTCCCTAAAGGGAACCAGTGACATGAGACCGAGAGCTTGGGAAAGGAAACAGGTAACTATATTGACTTTGGAATGCATTTCATTTTTTTTACAGCTAAAATATCTATAATGGTGATTTAAATACATATGAAATCCTAAAAGTCCTCCATGTGCTAGAGGAATTCGTAAGATAAAGTAAGGAGGTAGATGTCAAGAAAGGCAACAAAAAAGTTGAAGAAGATGTGTCTGCTTGAAAACAGAGATCAGAAGGAAATTTCTATCCCATTTTGAGATAGATTTCCAAGACTTATGGGATAGAATATTGATTATATACAATGTGGAAGAGAAAAATAGAATATTTTTCTTAATTAGCAGGGTAAAAGAGATAACTAAGGGTCTAACAATTTTAGCTACTTTTGTTGGCTACTTTCCAGATGAAAGTTGATAAAGCTAACAGCAAATGATTACCATCCTTACGAATCATCCAGGAAGATTAATCATCGAAAAGCATGGTTCTCAAACATAGATGAGTACCAAAATCACCTGGGGGATTTGGTAGAAATGCAAAGTCCCGGCTTCTATCCTACTTCCATGGACCTCTGTGTTCTTTAACAGCTCTCTAGGTGGTTCTGACACCTAAGAAATTTTGGATCCTTCCAAATCTGAAAAGTGCTGGTACTTTGAAATACCCGTACACTTGGTTCTTGTGGTAATTTCCTAGGCTTGGAAGTAACATAGCTGTCTTTCATGCTCCCCATAATTGCCTCTTGCTTAGTATTAGTGATCCATCTTAAAATTCCATAACTGTAAATATCGTATCATCAAAATATATTATCAATTTTCTATCTTATTATAGTCTTTGAAGGATTTCACTTCTGGCACTAAAACTTCTTCTCATGATGATTTTAGTGAACGCAGAGATGACCCATGAATTTCTTTGTGTGGTAGTCTCTAAAGATAGCCACATATAAAATATTTCATCTCCCATACTTTTCTGCAGTGTGAACTTGCCATTTCCCCGTTACAGTTGGATCTGGGTAAAAAGTAGTGAAAGACCCACGGATCCCCTTACCCAAGAATTCAACACTGCCACAGGATGCAAACAGCAAGAGGTTCTTTATTGCAGCGCGGGCACCTGCGGGTGGTCAGCAGCTCCTGCTAGCTGAGCACACCAGGCTGGAGTGGTGCAGGGTTTTTATAGACAGGTACAAACAAGTTTTGGATGAGACGGAGCTGATTGGCTGACAATTTGAACATTTGAAAAAGGCATACTTGGTGTATACGGATTGGCTTTGGGAGACTCGCGCGCGCAAAGAGAAAGGCGGGAAAGGGAAACAAAGAGGGGAGTTTAGGCCTTAGGATTCAGCAGAAAAGTATCCTATCTACGTGACTATGCAGCCCCCTGCCTACGTGATCAGGTATTAGGCCATATCTTACGAGAAAGCTGTTTGCAGGGAGTGCCCTATCTTGCTAAGAAACAGCTGTTATGAGGAGAAAGCTGTTTGCAGGGAGTGCCCTATCTTGCTAAGAAACAGCTGTTATGAGGTTACCAACTAACATTGTATTGAGGGAGCCAAGCGGTTACAGAAAAGCAAAAGAGCACTCTTTCAGTAGGAGCTCCTTGATAAACAGAATGCAGTGAAAGTGACATTCTGAGCCTTCTGAGGTTAGACCACCAAAATCTTTGCAGCTTCCATTTGGGTCTTTCTAAATGTTTTATCTTGGTATGGTCCGTCTTGGAACCTAAACCCTGAGCTACAAGTATCCCGAGCAAATGGGAAAGCCACGTCTAAATATTCTGGGTGAGGACTCCAGTTGAGATCCCAGCCACCACTCTGCAACAACTACCAGTCATGTTGGTAAAATATCTTGAGATTTCAGCTGTGTGCTCAATTGGCCTCTCTCAGTAATGTATGAGTGTCTCAAAGAGAAAACTACAAAACCAATCGAAGCTTAGTCATAGAACCACAAGAAGTCATAATTTACTGTTTTAAGCTAATAAACTTGGGAATGGCTATTTATGCAGCAATAGATAAATGATGCAGAAATTGGGTTGCTGGTGTAAAAAAACCTAAAACATGTAGCATTATCTTTGGCATAGACAGCAAGCAAAAGCTAAGAAGGCCTAAAAGAAGCTGTTAAAGGAGGCCAAAGACAGTGAGAAATTTGTTATTTGAGGCTAGAGAAAAAGGTATAGGTGCCATGAAGTTGTAGGAAGTTTGAAAATACCATAACTTGGAAAGCAGAAAATAGGCCTAATTAATTGATGCATATTTGGCCAAGGAGATCGTGAAGCCGAGTACTGAAAATATCAACATTATTTTTAAACAGATGACAAGTACAGATAGATGTAAGCTAAAGTAAAATTATTCAGTGTTCCAGTGTAATTTAGAGTCAATGCAAAGGAGTCATGGCTGGCTAAAATCAAATGAAAAAGAAATCTCCCCAAGCCTCTCCAAATGACAAAAGACTCTCAAAGGGGAAAAAAATGTCCTCAGGGTATAATATCATGTCTAAGATGAGACTATAAAATCCTTTGCTAAGAGTAGAAAAATATTTAAGGGTATGCCTATTTAATTTTTTCAATTAGACTAGAAACTTCTAGGAACCATAACTTTTCAGGCTAAATCAGACAGGGGGCAAACTGGAAGATATTTGGGGGTACATTCTTGTCTAAAGGAATAAACCCTAAAAGATTCATAAATAACCACAGCTTTTAAGAGAAAGGTATAGAGGTAAGCACCATCAACTTTGACTAAAAGGGACAGTTAATGCAAAATGAAAAAGGGCCTTTTGGTCTCCAACTTCACTAGGCAGGAAGCAGGTGAAGAAAAATACTCAAGAGGTAAACACAGGACACTACTGAATGAGCAGCAAAGATGACAGAGAGTTTAAAGCCTATTGCCCACAGGTTAGACAAAAGCTATGGAAAATGATTCCCTGGGAGTAGGAGTCGGCTTGGGTGCTTTTTAAGAAACCGGTAGTATTAACCTCCTCCTGGATTTTTAGAAACTATAATGGACTAGTGACTGTAATGTGACTCTCCCAATATTTTACATGAGGATAAATTGCAGCTCTTCATCTCAGCATCACCAGAGTCTGTTGGCTGTATAGATGACAGATTTTTTTCTTATTTCTTGACTACACAGGTCTTCAGATTGAAAGGAACTGCGTTCAGTGATCTGCTCAAAAGGACCTGAACTGAAGGATTCCTCTTCACAAATGCCCTGCTAAAGAGGTTGAGATCCTGGATTTTGAACTAGTTGAGTAATAGGAATGAGACCTTGGGAATTTTAAGGAAGAGGTGAACATATTTTGTTTTTATTTTTGTTTTGTTTTGTGACTGTTTTTGTGTGTAAATGAGATCTGTGTTATTATGGCCAAGGGTACACAGTTGCTGGTTTTCTTTCCCAAAGATGGCCAAAACCATACAATGCATCCTATATACCTTTGTGCAATAGAAATCTTGCTGTTCCTTCAAGAGGTGCCGTGTAATTCCACTCCCCTCTTATCTTGGCTGGTCTTAGTGATGACTTTGAATAAACGGATGTGATAGATGGGACATTTCAGGATATCCAAGGGTGGATCATAAGAACACTTCCATCTTCTTCATTGGTGTCTTTGGTTAGTTATTTGCATTTTTGGACACTCTCCCTAGAAAACAGCCACCATCCTGTTTGAATCTCAGAGAGTTCATGTGCTTAACAGCCTGGCTGAGCTACTAGTCATCAGCTGGAATGAACTGCATCAGTTGCTTAGAATTAACTGCAGCTCCATCCACAATCTGATTGCGGCCTCAGGAGAGAAAGAGGGTGAAAGAGAGACCCCAAACAACTGCATGTGTGATCCCAGGAGATCTACAGAATCATGCAATAATAATAAATTGTATGAAACCACTACTTTTGGGGGTAGTTTGTTATGCCATAATAAAAAATTGGAAGAACCTGACTCTCAGTACTCTGAATTTTTCTCTAAAGATCTTGCCCATTCTACCTCAACTGCTGCATTCCTTATAAACATGATAAAATTTCTGTTTCCACAAATTCACACAAATTCTTAATAATCTAAATTTTAGGCATTCAGTTCCTGACCCATTACCTTCTATTTTCACTCTTGTGAATCCCAGTTCAATAATCTCTCTACTTTTTCAATGCATTTATAATGAGTTGATCTTCTTACCTTCTCGCATTTCTCCATTCTTCTCCTTTTTCTCTCCTCTTTACCAGCATTAATTTTATGATTCATTCTTAGAAGTACTGTTGAATACAAATTATTTCTCTCCTTTCACCATCTTCTTCTTGCAACACACCCACACCCACAAGCACACATACTTCACTGTGCTTTTCCAGTAATTTATTTCTAAATCTAACTGCTCACTCTATGTCTGCAGCTATGGAATAAAAATTGTAAATATGCTGACTCATGTTATTTTAATTTAGCATTGCTGAACTATGAACGTCTTTTTAGTTATAAAGAGACCACAGTAACTTGATAATGATAGGGAAACATAATTTCACTTAGACAGCAGAAACAAATTGTGACTTCTCTGTGCAAGCCGGTGTATATGCACCCAAGTTTTATAATTCATGGCAATCATTTCACATTTCTCTATTTATTTCCGTACTCTTTTTTATGGTTTTGTTCTGGAATTGTTTGGTTTTTGCCTCCCTCAGGCCCTAAGGTCCCCCAGCAAGTGGCTGCTTCCCTGGGCTGTGTGAGTGGCTTGGGCAGTTTTCTGGTTCTATGTGCTATTTGGTCCTGCCAACTTTCAATATGTGGAGTTATGGCATCTCAGTGATCTAGAACCTCCCAGGCCTTGTCTGGTCCCAGACAGAGCACCAAGCACGTCATCCGATTTAATTCTGCTAAGGAGCTTCTGTATCAAGTGCTATTATCTTATTATTAATATAATATAATTAATATAATAATATTATTATAACATTGCCATTTTGTAGATGAAAAACTGAGGCTCAGAGAAGGTATTATTTTGCCCAAATTCACACAGCTAGTAAATGGAGGACCTGGGATTTAACCCATAAGATCCAGTCTCAAAATGCACATTCTCCATGACTAAATTTTAACGCTTGGGAAAAGCACAATGAGGGGAGTGGATTAAGTTTTAAGTGCTATGCACTTGCTTACCTACCTTTACTAAATTTAGTTTCTTGAAAAAAATCTCCTCACCACTGATATGTGTATATGTGGATCTCACTAGCTTTCCTTGGACATTGGGACTGTCACCTCCCAGTAACATAGGCCCCCTTCCCCCCACGACTGGGTAACTTCCAGTCATTTCTGAAGACCCTCAGGCCGCCATCACTTGTGCCTAGAAATCCCCACCAGTCCAGAGCCATGGACTGGCTCTACCAAGTAATGAAATGCCCTTGCTGCCTCAGTATCCATGCCTCTGTCCATGGCCTCCTGCAGCTCCTCTGCCCATTGCAATCTACTCAAAATTTCTCAGCTAGTAAATGTCAGACCTGGGATTCGAATCTATATCTCTTTCATTTTAATTTGTTTTATTTTCTATAGAATATAAACCCTGTATTATAGAGTTTATATAAACATAGAATATAGAATATAAATTCTAATATAGAGTATAAACTCTATGAGTTGCACTAGATTATGTATGTTTCTTTAAACTTCTGAATTACTTTCTAAAAATCTTGAACTAATTTACATACCAACTTGCATGAAAGGAGTCACAGAGAAATTTTAAATAGAATTGTGCTCTGAATATGTACTTATAGTTCAATACCAATGAGTCAGATATTCAGGGCTAGAATGAGGGAGGGATAACTCAGATGTTTACAGTTCTATGAGATCTGCCTGGTGAGTACAGTTGAAGTGAATCTGAGTCCACTTTGTCCACTCTTCCTTAGAAATCTATCTTCCCATGGCTCAGATATACCCTAGTCTTGGGTAGTTCCAGATGACAATGCAGTCCTGGGAGGAAATGCTATTGTAATTTGTAAGAGTCTCTCCCAACCCAATCATTTCCACATATCCTTTTGCACCTTCCTTCCCTAGGTACTTAGATACTTGGCCTGAGTGAAGGGGAGTAAAGAGGAACAGCTTAAAGGGCCACCATGTCATTACCTCAGTGTGTTATAGGAGAAGAATGTTGGATCTTTCAATCAGTAGCTTATCTTCTTACCTCATTAGACAAAAGAGAAAAGACAAATACTTACCCTAACAAAGTCATAAACCATCAAAGGGAAATAAAGACTCTAGCTCAAGGTCAGTGTGGAGAAATTCAGATGAAGCAGAGTGATTGTTTTCTTGAGAGCAGGTAATATGTGGTATTGAATTAGGAAGGAATTGAAAAGGAAGCCATGCAAAATCTAACTCAAGGTGTATCTCTTCCCAGTCTATCCTCATCCTGTGTCACCCCCTTTCTTCTGCACTTTCCCTCCCCAAGCATTTGACACATTATGGCTACATGTGTTTGTTGTTGTTGTTGTTGTTGTCGTTCGTTTGTTTGTTTGTTTGAGAACTGGGCAGATATTAACTTACTATAGGATAGTGATGATATTTCTCCTGCCTTAAAAAATATCCAGGCTTTATGAGAAGACTCTGATATGACAGGCTATATGTACCAGTCTCCCCAGGGATCTTATTTGCAAATTCACCCCTCCTTTGAACAGCTAGGACCTTTGGTGCTCTGAGCCACACCATAGCCTCCCTGAGTCAAAGAAGCCTTCAGAAGGTGGAGATAAATAAGACCAAATCATGCAATCAGGAGCTATGTCCCTTGTGCTGGATCAAGATTTTTCCAGCATGGCTAACCACCAAGGCTGGGGTGAGTGTTAAATGGATGAAATGGACAAAAAACATAAGGTTGAGGACAATTCTGTAAAGCCAGGAGGAGCAGTAGGGGAAAATACAGAAGGAAGACAATCATACAAAGTTATTGATGTCCTCGGTCACTTGGGAGGTCTTATCAGATTGTCCCCTGACTCCATTATGAGAGGTACAGTTCCTTTCAGTCCTCAGGTGTTTGCATAGCCTAATAGCCCTATCAAAATGTATCATCGGTAGCTCCATCTTTCTTTGTGCTTCAGTCCTTTATGTTGCAGTTAGAGATTTTAGTCTCTTGCTGTTTTCTTTATGGGCTCAAGGCAAGCCATTCAGATAAATTTCTGGGAACAGCCTTTCTTAAATCAATGATGAATCAGAATTTTTGACAATAGCTGCATTTTGTTCTCACTCATATCACCTTGGCAGGAGTGACTCTATTATCTATCTCTCATCTATCTATCTATCTATCTATCATCTATCTACCATCTATCATCAATCATCTATCTATCATCTATCTATCTGTCATCTATCTGTCTATGATCTATTTATTATCTATCAGTTAGAAAGTAACCTTGTGCTTGAGTACCTAAAATCCTCCCAGTGCCCCCAGAAAGCCTAGGGGATCAGCAAACTTATCTGATTTCCAACCTCACGAGGGTCCACCCTGGTATAGCTATCACCCAAATTTCAGTCAAATTCTCTAATTCTTTCTAGTAATTTCACATGCAGGAAACTTAGAAGCCCACCAAACCAGGAATCTCTGCTTCAGTATCTCCAGCTTCTATTGTCTTTCTCGGGGCAAAACCAGATGACTGTCTCACTGAACAGCCTAATAGAAATTCTTCCTTTAACTCAAATAAGATATACATTGTTCTTCATTTTTGCTGTCTCTTAGTGGCAGTACAGAACAAGTTCATTTCTATTGTACTGAAGGATCCCAAATACCACAATTGTTTCTCTGTCCCAAAGGAGATTAATGAGGGGAACACAACGACATCATCATATTGATGGGATTGGGATCATGGAGGAACCATTCTATCTCAGTTCTGGTGAGAGTCCACCAAACCCAGTTACACGAGAAGTGGTCTGGGATATCTCTGAAGATCTTAATTTAAAAGTGGATGAAATCACAGTGCCTTCACCCTTGGATTACAGACTCAAGAGAAGCCAATATGTCTTTCAACTTGAGGAACTAAATGAAGTTTCTTCTTCTGACAGGCAAGTACACAGACCAATGAACTCTGAGATGTGCAAAAATATGAGAAATATCTGTATGCTTCTTAAATTATAGAAACTGTTTTATGATGTTTTCCGTGATTTTTCTCAATTCCCTGTCAACCTTATAAAATAAGAAATATCATCTGCGTTTTATATTATGAAACTGAGAACAGAGGGGAATAAGACAACTAACAACTAACTGCAATTAAGCCAGATTTTGAACCCAAGCAGTCTGAATTCAGTCTCTGATCTCTTATTTTCCAGACCACATAAAGAGGGTGACAATCCTAGGAAGTGAGTTACGCAAGAGTGGTCTGAAGCGTTTGAGGAAGACTCAGATTTGGAGACTAAATTGTATTTCCTTTGTGAAGCTTTCTCAGATAAGACCTGGCTTATATATTTTTCTTCATAGCATACATCAACGCAGCATTTCCACATGTATATTGGAGATTATTTGATTGATTATGTCTTCTCATCAGCAAGCCTAATATATCATGGATTATGCATATTCTTACTATTTAGTATGAACAACACATCTAGAAAAGTGTCTGGGACATAGTAGGCTGTCAATAATGTGCTTTTTGACAAAGTAATAAAATGAAAGAGCAATTTTAGAAAACTTTAATATTAATAGAAATATTAATTTCATAAAATTGGAAGCCTGAGACACTGAAGAGGAATAGTGCTTGTCTGATGTGGATTGTTTACAGATATTGACTTAAGGAAAGGAGAAATACTCTCAGAGTCAGAGGTCTGGAAATTGAAAATGGGTGCCTCAAGAAAGCATAGAATTTCTGCCATTAGAGTTGTATAAGCCACTTCCAGATGACTACTTCTCAGGATATCACATATGGGAGCCAAGCATCATAAAATTATTGAACAATACATTCTTTATAACTTATTTCCCAGATACGTGAAAGATTCTATTTCATTAATTTTTCTTTCTTTCTTTCTTTTTTTTTTTTTATTTGACAGAGAGAGAGATCACAGGTAGACAAAGAGGCAGGCAGAGAGAGAGAGAAGGATCAGGCTTGCTGCTGAGCAGAGAGCCCGATGCGGGACTCGATCCCAGGACCCTGAGATCATGACCTGAGCCGAAGGCAGTGGCTTAACCCACTGAGCCACCCAGGCGCCCTCTATTACTGCATTTTAAGGACATAAAAAAATTATAATAAAATTGTAGTAAATTCCATTTCATGGCTTACAAAGTCAAGCAAAGTAATAATTTCATTAGTAATTAAAACTTGTAATAACATCATATCCGATGTGACTTGTAGCCATGTTAGTTATTAGCATGAGATAATAAACTTGCAGTAACATCTGAGAAGTGCATATTTCAATTAATAAAACAAAATTAGTTGGTCTTTCTAAACAGTGAATCTTGGAATACTGAAAAAAATTAAATTAAAAAATTTCAAAATAAAAAAATAAAAATACAATTGGACATGAATCAGGATTAAAGAAAGGATATTCCTTTAAATTATAGAATTTTTTGATCTTGTCTTAGGTGTTTCCACTATCCATTATTCTCTTGAGGGGAGGACAATTGGATGAACTTAATGTTAATGTAAAAAAGAGGGTCTTGGGACCCAAACCCTGGACTCAGAAAGTTAGGAATTATGACTCTGACTTCACCTACAAGGATCTCTCAAAGCAAGATTACTCTAGGAAAAGATGCCTCCCTCATTCTTTTCTGCTTGACTGTTGTTATAATTTCAATCTATAGCCCAGTCACTCCCTGAAACCTTCCCTTACTTAACTCCACCTGTGAGCCCCTGGTCTTGGACTTTCTACTTCCCTTCCAATGGTATGCTTCATTTGGAGACTTCGGGAAGCACACACCTGTGAGGCTCCTGGCCTAACCATTCATGTCAGGGCTCATACATTAAGGCAAACAAAACAGACTAAGGCAGATATATCTTATAATCCAACTAAATCATGCGTCCAATCAAGAAAGTACATAGAAATGTATTATACCTGTAGATTAGATTAGACAACAAATGTATTGAAGAGCTAAATAGGAGCACATTCTAGAGTATATTGAGTGAAAAAAAAAAAAAAAACTACAGGGATCTGGTGAGAAAAGATTTTGTCTGAGCCAAAGAAACACCGTTTTTCAATTGTGGTCACTTTAAAAACTCTGTTAAAAATTAATTTCTTGTGTTCAATCTTTTATCTGTTTACCAATTAAATGCTATTTTTTGGTCTTATGTATATAAGGCATTACTGCCAGGGCCGTGTAATACAAAAACCATTTTTAAATATGTAGGTAAGGGTAGGGAAGTCACTAGTGTTTGTGAAGTTCCTGGATTAGTGACAGCAGGCACTGTTGTCATCCCTTGGACTGAGGGGACAAGAGGAGGACATGGTTATAAGAAGAAACCAAGGCCCAAGTAGGATAATGATAGAGAAAAAACCAGCTTGCAGCAATCCTACGGGGAGGGAGTTGAAGGCATAAATCCCTCACCTGCCTTTAATCCTCTGTTGGTGTTTCCTATGGTCAAACCCAATCAGAAGTGGGAGAACAGGAGAGTCTGGACAGGACTATATCCAGGGTCCCAGGACCTAGAATATGATGGGAAGTGGTGGAGTGTAGACCAGAGGAGGGTAACACAAGGGATTCTGAGTAGCATACACTAAGAAAGGTTATATTTGTGTTATTGGTGATGAATTTCACATGGTAAAATATTTCCTAGGAATGTAGAGGCTTCACCGAATGACGGGAAGCCTAGAAATAGGCATATTATTTACAAAGCTATGTTAATATCCCAGGCAAGAAATGTGGAAGGCATGAATTGGAGTAGAACTGCTGGGAATGAAAGAGAGGCAAGAAACTGAATGGTTTTGTGGAGGAATATGTGACATCTAGGATGATCCATTTCATTTTCTAACCACTTTCAGGAAGACAAAGCCGTGTGTTCTCTTCATCATTATGCTTTCTGCATCGCTCACCAATGACACTGCCTTCCATCCTTCCACATTTATTCTACTTGGAATCCCTGGGATGCAAGACCAGCACATGTGGGCTGCCATCCCCTTCTGCTCCATGTATATCCTTGCTCTCATTGGCAATGGCACCATCATCTACATCATCATGACAGATAGAACTCTGCATGAGCCAATGTACCTCTTCCTGTGCCTGCTTTCTTTCACTGACCTGATTCTCTGTTCCACCACATTGCCCAAAATGTTAACAATCTTCTGGCTTAGGTCCCACATAATTTCCTACCATGGCTGTCTCACACAGATGTTTTTTGTTCACACTGCCTCTGGCACAGAGTCAGCTGTTCTACTGGCCATGGCTTTTGACCGCTATGTGGCTATCTGCCGACCGCTTCATTACACATCCATCCTCAATGCCGCAGTGATTGGGAAGATGGGTCTAGCATGTGTGGTCCGTGCCCTCCTCTTTGTTTTTCCGTTTGTCATCCTCATCGAACGCTTGCCCTTCTGTGGACACCACATCATCCCCCACACCTACTGTGAGCACATGGGCATCGCCAAGCTGGCTTGTGCCAGCATCAAGCCCAACACCATTTATGGTCTCACTGTGGCACTTTCAGTCACTGGCATGGATGTGGTCCTCATTGCCACCTCCTATGGCCTGATCCTGCGTGCTGTGCTGCGCCTGCCCTCCAAGGATGCCCAATCCCGAGCATTTAGCACTTGTGGGGCCCATATCTGTGTGATTCTTCTTTTCTATGTACCTGCCTTTTTTTCCTTTTTCACCCATCGCTTTGGCCACCAAGTACCTCCTCATGTTCACATTGTACTTGCAAATCTCTATCTCCTTATGCCCCCTGTTCTCAACCCCCTGGTCTATGGCATTAATACCAAGCAGATCCGCCTGAGAATATTTGGCTTTTTTATGGGAAGGAGGTAGCTAGACTCTCTGTGTACCCCAAGGATCAATGGGAAAAATTACAATTAATCTGTCACCTTCCTTGAGCTGGTGATTTCTGTTTCTGGTAATTCTAGCAAGCCAACATCATGTATTATCTGAAAGAGTTTGAAGTGTTTAGAACAACACATTTATACTTGCTGAATCTACAGAATACTATTTTCCTGTTAGGCTATTATGTGGCTCGTCATGTGGCTGTAGGCTTTGAATCTTTGTAGGAAAACATCAGGAGGCATGGTAGTAGTACTTTTGACAGTAAGAGCCAGTAAGTTACTCTATTTTCAGAAAACCCAGCACTGGAAAGAGGAAAAGGGATCAGAAAAGATTTACTCACATACAGCTTCAAGAAATTGAGAAGGACACACACATCCATGTTGACTGATTGATTGCCAGCACTTTCGTAGACCAAGACCGATTGCAGTAACAGTGTCAACCGTAGACAAAAGATGGGCTGAGGCATCCCAGGATCTTCTGGATCTGGCATTAGATTTAAACAGATGGAGACAGATGACTGTTATTCAACTCTTTGTAAGAAGTTTGGTAGCACATGTATCAATGGGAAAGCCATAACTCATTTTTCTCAAAGAATTGTTCCAAAAAAATGACACTTTGGAGCAAATATAGTCACTTCATTTCTGACGATCTTTGTATTTTTGCCCGATATTTTCTCCGCGATGAACTTTACATGTACATGATTTTGTGGGCCACTATGGAGGTAGTGTGACCTTTTGTTTGCCTCATTTAATCAACACTTTGGGTATGTACAAAGTCACAGGACATAGAGTTTCCTGCTAGTGCTAGCCAGGGTAACCCAGGATAGTCAGTGTTCACAAGTAGCTTTTCCCAAGAGCTGGCCATCATGATTTAGCACAGGCTTACCTTCCTTAGGAGCTGGGTATTTGTCTTTGGATACCTTGAAAGCAGAGAACCAGTTTATCCTCATACACAATGCATCAGTCTTCTCCTGAGCCAGGTTTTCACTGTATATTGTCTTTGATCAGAACCTCTCCATCTTCTAAGGCATTTGTACCACTTTTCAACTTCAGTATCCATATCTTTCTTTTTCTAAGATCTGAGATTCAACTTATAATGACTTGATTTAATTTGTAATGTGATGTTTGAAGCATAGGGGTCATATGAGCAGACATCAACAAGATATTTATTGTGCTATTCTAAAACATATCACATAAAACCTGCCTTTCAAACCAGTATGTTATATAGCCATCAGCATCATGTATTTCCAAACATTTTGTCACCATAAATAGAAACTTTATAACCATTATGCATAACTCCCCATTCCCATTCTGCTCCGTCTTTGGACATCTCTAATTTACTAACAACAACAGCAACAACAAGCCCTTTGCAAGTACTTTAGAAAGACTGCTTATCTATTGACCCTTTTAGTTGAACATTCATTCAAAAGTGTATATTGAAGATCAACCATGTAATAGGTACAGTAGGCACTGAATTTCACAGGTGAATAAGACATAGTGTGTGACTTCAGAAATTCACACTCTAAGGAGAGAGGAAGTAAAGTAATACAACAGAATATGACATTTGCAGTGACAAGGTATAATAGACCTTTTAAAGAGGAAAGTATGTGCATGTTAAAATAATTCCATTTTTGGGGCACCTGGGTGGCTCAGTGGGTTAAACCTCTGCCTTCAGCTCAGGTTATGATCTCAGGGTCCTGGGATCGAGCCCAACATCGGGCTCTCTGCTCAGCGGGGAGCCTGCTTCCTCCTCTCTCTCTGCCTGCCTCTCTGCTTACTCGTGATCTCTCTCTGTCAAATAAATAAGTCTTTAAAAAAAAAAAAAAGGTTCTCTCTTCCTCTCCCTCTGCCCTCCCCTGCCCTGTACCTACCCTCTCCACCCCTGGCCTTTCCGCTCACACTCTCTCTCTAAAAAAAAAAAAAAAAAATTCTTTTTTCTTACAATGAAATAATTATTAATTTATGATCCATCCTAAAACTAGGTTCTCTTGCCATTGGGCTGAGGCCAGGGTCTGACCTGTATCTTTGTTTTAATCTTCTCATGGTTCCCATGCCAAATAACTAAGCCATCTCTATAAAAATTATATTAAAAGGTAATTGTAATAATGTGCTCCCTATATTTTGGGGGAAAGGACAATTAAGTAACTGTAATAACTATCTCCCTGTTAAAAATTACTAAAACAAATTCAAGACTGGGTAAAATACACAAAATTATGAGAATATGGAAGATGAATAGTTAAGCAAATTAATAAAAGAGAACAGAGATCTCAAAAATTAACTTAGTTTGTTTTCTTGCCTAGAGGCTGGACATAGTGTCATCATCTGATAATCAGAAAATTTGGGGTGAGCTCTTGCCCTCAAAGGATTATCTGCTTCTGGAGGATTTTTAAGGTTCCAATATGTGAATGCCTTAATAATTTTCCTTAGAAAAGAGATATTATTAGCTGAAAACATGTGTTCAAGGATCAATTCCTCGGAGCCTCACTGCTGTGCTGTGAGGTACTTACAGTACCTGAGAAGTCTTCTCTAGTGAGGATCAGGGCCATCTTTTTTGATGATGTTTCCAAAGTATCCCATCTCTTCTTTTAAGATTGTACAGTAGAGGGTAAATAGGTGGCTGGTGTGGGAAGGCAGTCCTTATTTGTAAACTTAGTTTTTAAGTTTATCATCTTCACTAACATTATCAAAACGGAAGAGAATGGAATTCCTAACTGATACATAACACACAATTAACTTTTAAGGATTTTTAATCTGTGATTACCCTTTTAGTAGCACATAAGTATCCCATTTGTAAAAATGAATTATGGACTATAAAGACATTACCAAAGCTTCAAGGTTCTTGTTTATTCCATGATGTATGTTACTAATACATTTTTAGTATCTTTAAATATAAAAATGAATCTGTTTTATCTAATCTAAAAAATGAACAATCATCATAAAGTTTATCTTACATGGATAATGAGAGACCTCTCACAACAGAATTAAAATTTGGAGAATGCAAAACCATAAGAGACTCTTAACTATAGGGAACAAACTGAAGGTTGCTGGAGGGGGAGGAGGGGGGACATGGGGTAACTGAGTGATGGGCATCATGGAGTTCACTTGTTGTAATGAGTACTGGCTGTTACAGGCAACCGATGAATTGCTAACTTCTACTCCTGAAACTCAGAATACACTATATGTGAACTAAACTGAATATAAACGTTTAAAAAATTTAAGAAGAGAAAGCAAAACAAACCTAATAATTTCTATTATGCTTTTTTAAGAATAGTATGCAAGCAAATCTTTGTGATAAGTAATGGTCATTTAGACAACTCCAAGATAGTTTAAGTATCAAGACATCTTACCATTTTCCTTATTTTGAAATCAGGGCCTTCCTTTGGGAAATATAAAGTCAAGGAAAATGATCAGAGAAGACAAGATATGAATATAAGATATAAATGACAAAAGATAATAAATAAAGGTAATATACTGGAACACAAATCCATAAGAAACTTGCTTATTAAAACCTTTACTATACATTTTTTTAATTTTATTTTTTTTATTTGTTTATTTACAGTATAACAGTGTTCATTGTTTTGGCATCACACCCAGTGCTCCATGCAGTACGTGCCCTCCCTATTACCCACCACCTGGTGCCTCAACCTCCCACCCACCCCCGGCCCCTTCAAAACCCTCTGGTTGTTTTTCAGAGTCCATAGTCTCTCATGGTTCATCTCCCCTTCCAGTTTCTCTCAACCCCCTCTCCTCTCCATCTCCCCATGTCCTCCATGTTATTTGTTATGCTCCACAAATAAGTGAGACCATATGATACTTGACTCTCTCTGCTTGACTTATTTCGCTCAGCATAATCTCTTCCAGTCCCGTCCATGTTGCTACAAAAGTTGGGTATTCATCCTTTCTGATGGAGGCATAATACTCCATTGTGTATATGGACCACATCTTCCTTATCCATTCATCCGTTGAAGGGCATCTTGGTTCTTTCCACAGTTTGGCGACGGTGGCCATTGCTGCAATAAACATTGGGGTACAGATGGCCCTTCTTTTCACTACATCTGTATCTTTGGGGTAAATACCCAGCATTGCAATCGCAGGATCATAGGAAGCTCTATTCTTAATTTCTTGAGGAATCGCCACACTGTTCTCCAAAGTGGCTGCACTAACTTGCATTCACACCAACAGTGTAAGAGGGTTCCCCTTTCTCCACATCCTCTCCAACACACGTTGTTTCCTGTCTTGCTAATTTTGGCCATTCTAACTGGTGTCAGGTGGTATCTCAATGCGGTTTTAATTTGAATCTCCCTGATGGCTAGTGATGATGAACATTTTTTCATGTGTCTGATAGCCATTTGTATGTCTTCGTTGGAGAAGTGTCTGTTCATATCTTCTGCCCATTTTTCGATATGATTATCTGTTTTGTGTGTGTTGAGTTTGAGAAGTTCTTTATAGATCCTGGATATCAACCTTTTGTCTGTACTGTCATTTGCAAATATCTTCTCCCATTCCGTGGGTTGCCTTTTTGTTTTGTTGACTGTTCTTGTCTCACAGTTCTGGATGCTAGAAGTCTAAGACCAAGGTGTCAGCAGAGTTGGTTTCTTCTGAGGGCTGTGAGGGAAGAGTCTATTCCTCGCCTTTTAGATGGCTGTCTTCTCATCTTCCCACTGGGCATTCCCATGTGTCTAAGTCTCTCTTTTTCTAAGGACACCAGTCAGATTGGAAAAGGACCCACCCAATTACATCATTTCCGTTTAATCACCCTGTCAGGACCCTATTTCCAAAAGGTCACATTCTCATGTATTGGGGGTTAGGATTATAACATATGAATTTGGGTGGAACACAAGTCAACTCAACAGTCTTTTATACATCCCTACCATGCAGTGAAAGCTTGAGCTTTTCCTTCCTAATATTTTGTCTTCATTAGGGGAGAATGCTTTATTTTTCCTTATTAGTTTTTGCTTAGCATTAGGAGAGAATGCTTATTTGCAAAGGGAACACATCTAATCTCTTTTATAGAAAGAGCAGTATTGCTATACCTCCTCTGACATCTCCTTTCCTCATTCCTTCTTCTGTTTAAGGGAATTAACAAAGGAAAAATTATAAATTCTATCCAAGTGCATAAGACATAGAACAGTGCATAGGAATCTGTCACTAGGTAATGAATCCTTCAGAGTGTGTTGCTTTACCAATAACACCCCTTTATGTATCACAGAGTTAAAGCAGAAGTGCATAAGTGAAATATATACTAAGAGTAGATTTTTGGTGCTCAGAGTTCATAAGGTCAAATCTTGTCTCTTTACTTATAAGCTATGTAAATTTGAACAAGTCTCTTAGCACCTCTTGGTCTCATTTTCCTAAAAAAAAAAAAAAATGATGTTAAAGCTTGTACCTATTTTGTAGGGTCACATTGAGAAATCAAATTTTATTAGAGGTGAAGCACTTACCTAAGAGTCTTATATGTAAGAATAAATATCTGTGATTGCTGGAAAAATATAAGCTGTATCGATGAGAACTTTTTTTCGGGGGGTGGTTGGTCTTGGTCTTGCTTTAATAAATGATAATTGACTCTATTGAAGTCTCATTTCTTAGGTCCCCAAATCCCATGCAGACAGTACGAGTTTTCATGATGTGTCCTACAGAGAGGGTCAGGGCTAGGCTCATCTGTGCCTATGAGAGACAGCCTTCTGGTGCTCATTCTTTTTCCTCGTGGTGCAACACATGAATATGCCACTGCATTTACCACCCTCTTCTTTCTTCACCTGCTTCTCTGCCTTCTCTACCTTCTCCTTCTTCTCCCCTTTCCCTTCTCCTCCTTCTCCTTCTCCCTTGTTACCCCCTTTCTCCTCTCCCCTTTCCCCATGACCTCCTTCTCCCCCTACTCCTCCTCCCCCTTCTCCTCCTTCTCCTTCATTAGAGAATATGAATGAACGATAGAACTACCTAGGAGAGTGAAAACACAGCTTGTTCTTTGAGAAGCATGCTGTATAAATTAGGATAGACTATGCCACTATACAAAATTTGAATCAAGATTTGTAGGACATGACCGAAAGATGAGAATCTTGGCCATGCTGGATGAAAATGTATATGTCTGGCATGGGAACAATGTACATATCTTTACATGTCTATCTATGTGTGTGTGCATATATATATATATATATATATATATATATAGGTATATATGGGTACATATAATCATTTGTATAAATACATGTACATATATTAACATTATCCTGGTTAGTCCTAACAAATATCCTAAGAGGGAGAATTTTACATCAGGAGATTAAAAGAATTTATAAATTGAAAAAAAAAGAAAAGGAGTTTATAAACCATTAAAATTTTCTCCTATGGTCCAAAGGCTAATGAGTAGGAGAGGCAGAATTAGTACCAGTTGTGTGTTACTCCAGCACCTGTGGCTCTCCTGTGCACCACACCACAGAGGAGGCAGCAGCCTGACTCCCAACATGTGGGCAAGAAGGGAGGGCCAGGAAATATTACATGCAGGGGAAGCCTGGTGCATCTTAGGGAAAACCTGAGGGCCATGAAATGCAATTTGATATGCTCAGTGCATCTAGCGTAAATGAGACAGAAGTAGGTCATGACCATAGGCAATATTATGGTGAGCTTCTTCATGGTCAGCATGTTACTGCAGATGACAGGAAGAAGACTTTACGCCTCAAGGAGCTGAGCTATTTGTCCCTGGAAATTGGACTATTGAGAAGATAGCTTCTTTATTGTAAATCACTAGGACATTTGTAAGCCAAGGGAGACTCTTATCCTGCAGGATTATTGTTATCTCTGCAAGTTAACTATTTGTTTTTTATTAACATCTCTTTTTATTAACATCTGGCGCCACCGCCTAACTGCCCTGGTGGTATATGATTAAGTTGTTTTCCCAGGCTTTAGCTAGTTTCTCTTATCTCAAGTCATGTGCGCAGTGAGGGCCGGTTAGGGACGCCCAGCAAAATGGCTTCCCGGCCTTCAGGATGGCCATTCTTATGCTACCCACTCTTACATTGCAAGGTGTCAGCTTTTGCTTTGCTTTTTGCTTTGCCAAGATGGCTGTACTTATGTCAGGGCTTGACTCAGGTGGGTACAACCTTGTTTTTCTTGCCTCCACACCTGGAGCTGGTTTCCAGGACTTGCTTTTAAGTCCCCTGGGGAAGGGAAGCAGGGACAGTTTAAGGGTTACACAACAAAATTATTGTTTAACCTCAATGGAAGCCTCTGGATAAAATAGAAATATAAAATAGGTCCTTACATCCCCCCACTGCTGAATGTATTACTGGTTTGATAAATTGTCTGTGCACATCTTTGCTAATCCTTTGCACCCAAGCCACCATAGGGACGTTTTTGTGGAACATGTGGAGGACTGCAAACCTCCCTGATTTTTGAGCTATAGCAAATGGCCTGGCTGCTTCATTGGGCCTCTAGAGAACTTTAGGCTGGCATATAAAACAAGCCTCCCCAGGGAGATGGGGCATTTGGAGAAAAACCCGTTCTGCTCCTACTTTTTGTGATTCATATGGATGCTCAGCAGAGAGGACCCCACACTTTTCCAAGGGAACAATCAATGAGCAGAACCTGATTGTCAACTAAACGTGGAGACTAACATGTCCTCCACCCCAGAGCCAACAGGTATGTATCCAATCTCCTGAATTCAGGTGAGGATGGCCTTTGAAAATCTAGACACCATCTTACATCAGTCCTACCCACGCAGACTGCTGGGGGACAAGAAGATGCTGAAAGAATGCAAAAAGCCTGTCCCATCCTACCTCTCACACTACATCACTGCCCAAGGACTGATTCCCCAGACTAAGGGGTGGAGTATATTGCTGGCAGGTAGAATGCCCTGCCCCACATCAAACCTCATGGCACATCAGAGGATCTCATCCGGTCCTGCCTATAGGTGAACTTTCATTCCATGTGTCCTGGCCATACGATGATTTCCACTGACTCAAGCCCCACTCTCCAGACACTACAATGTCACATTTGTTTTCTGTTGTCTCTGATAATGGCCCTGGGTTTGCAGCCCAAGCTACAAATATGGACTTAATCATGGACCTAATCTTGGGACATGCAGTGGACTCTTCATGCTTCATGCCACACTCAAGCCACAGGGGAAACTGAGGATTTTCATGGACAGTTAATGGATGGGATTTTGCAGCTGATGGTAAGAGATAAGAATACCCCAGCCTGGACGACACATCTCAGACAAACCATCTGGCTTGTCATAGCAGCAATTCCCCCAAAAGGATATTTCTCACATGCACCTCAAGTTTGGTCAGGTTGTTGCTCCTTTCCTTCAGTTGTATATCCTTCTCTTACAATTTTAACATCTCAGTGTTTGTGGAGGACCCTACAAGGGCCCTTGAATCCCTTCAACCCCTTTCTAAAGATTCAAGGAGATAAGAGATTAATATGACAGCAAGGGATGAGAGATTTAAGACTTTTGTGCTAACCAAACCTTTAACAGGTGTCTTGCTGATTAAGATGCAAAAAATGGTTTCCTGTATAAATACTTTTGTCACCTTATATACAATCCTTCTGGACTAATAGGTTTGGATGGAAATAGGAAATTTTAAGAAATATAAAGTTCATTTTTAAAAAGCGACACTTTGGGGGGTGCCTGGGTGGCTCAGGGGGTAAGCCTCTGCCTTTGGCTCAGGTCATGATCTCAGCGTCCTGGGATCGAGTCCCACATCGGGTTCTCTGCTCAGTGGGGAGCCTGCTTCTCCCTCACTGTCTGCCTGCCTCTCTGCCTACTTGTGATCTCTGCCTGTCAAATAAATAAATAAAATCTTAAAAAAAAAAGTGACACATTGATAGCAACAACCAGGAATATGAGTAAGAAACAACAGAAAAAAAATCCTAAAACTCTGGTATCTAGTGAGGCATGATAGCAGGGGAAAGACATCAGTGGTCTTTCTGATCTTTCAGAGTGGACCCTGAAAGCTTTGCCCTGTTCCTGACTTGAAAGCTCGCAGTACAGCCTTTCTGGGCTGTTGTGAGGACTTCTGGATTCAGACTGACTGTGGGGCCAGCAGTCACACAACAGAGCACACTGATGTCATTCATGCCATGAGGCTGTTGAACTGGTACCATGCACAAACCAGACTGAAACTGACCATCTGTGGTCGTTCTGAAACCACTCAGTTCTAAGCAGAATTATTTGGTCTGGACTGGGAACTACAGCGCAGGAGCTTGGTTAGCCTGCTGCACCATGATAGATGTCCTGCTTGGGGGTTCCCTCAATCAGTAAACCCTGTTTCTAAGGTGACTCCATGGACCCCTTGTGATTATACTTCTTGTATGTGAACCTGATCATCCTGATCTCTCCTCAGTCCCTCTGAATGCTGTGCTGTGCCCAAAGCCATGCTGTGCTTGACTCAATGCCTTGGACCAGATGGGAAAGGATTCCTATAGAAATAGTGAGAAAGCATCCTGGCTCTCTAAAGTAAACCCTAGTGGCTATGAGACACCTTTTTCTGGCTTGGTAACTGTGGAGACTCGTGGTTACATTCAGTTCTTCAGACAGGTCTCATCCTACTCAGAGGGGTCTTGTTCCTGGTCGGGTCCCCTGCTGCCTCAGACTAATTACTCAGGTCCCGAGAGATCCCCTCCAAGTCACACCCATTAGGGTTCATGATGGGATAACCTGTTTCTAGGTTGGGTCCTGAAAATTTAAGGAATGAAATGAAGGATTTTAGCTCAGGCCAACATCCTATGTGTAATTTCTCGGGCTCCTCCCTTGGCGATTGAGAAAGCTCTACTTCCCAGGGCAGGCCTCCCAAGGCAAAAACCCCCTCCCACCCATGATGTGGTGCACAGCCATGCATGGCAGTCTCAGAAGAAAGCTGTGGTCTGGGAGCCGCCCCCCCTGGCAGCCCACACTGTTGTGCTAGCCCTTCATTTGGTGGTCTCCTTATTGGGAAACTGGGAGGACACTTTATGCTAGTCCTTCATTTGGTGGTCTCCTTATTGGGAAACTGGGAGGACTCTTCATTTGGGCTCAGTTCTCAGTGGTCTTCCTGTCCTAGCCCTTCCCTCTTCAAGTTCCCTCAGGCATGGGCTTCATAAAACAGCAGGAGACTTGCAATCAGGGTGCTTTGGCAGTGAGACAACCTGGTGTCTGCACTGATCTCTCTGACCCCAGAGTGGGAGATGGAATGAAGAAGTTGGCACTGTTAAAATCAGTAATAGATTCAGCCTTTGTCTAAGCAGACAAAACCAGTTTATCCATGGAAAGTTGAATTTAGCTTATTTTGCAAGGCTACCTTGATCTGGGTCACTTCTTGCTTATGCTTTTGGAAATCACAAGCAAAACTTGAACTGTTCTCCCCGGGTTGATATCAGGTAACCACTGATTAATTCCATGCAATTTATAAGGAAATTCTAAAATTATAACCAATCACTATGAAGAATCATCAGTCAAAGCTTTCCCCCATACAAGCTGCTTCATACACTCCCATGCTCATACCATGTTTTGGTTTGAGTGTTCCTGGTTTGCAAACCGTCTTTTTGATGTGTGCATATTAAACTTCTACTGATGACCGTTTCAGTAATTCACCGGTTTTACTTCTGTTATTTATGAACGTGAAGAGCACTTCCTCCTATTTGAGCCTCTTCCTGATGCTACTAAAGTCTTCACCATTACTTTTGATGAGGGAACAGGAGGTTGGCTGAGGACAAGCAAAAGCTGGCACCTTGCACCCACTCTCGATACTCCATTACTCCCCTGGGTAATATGTGTCACATTCCTCAGGCACCCCTGAATGCCATAAACCAGAAAAAAATAGTTAACTTGCAGAGATCACAATCCTCCAAGACAGGAATCTCCCAACTATCTTGATGTTAATGGCTTGCCAAAAAGCCAGAAGACCTCTGGATACTCTGGGCACCTTGTAGGCCCTCTTTAGCATATGAAAACTCCATTGAAACCCTTTCCCTCACCTTCCCCCAACAGCAGGGTACATAACCTGCCATCCCTCACAACCCAGGGCAGCAGCTCTTTCTGCCCATGAGTCCTGTCCCCATGCTTTAATAAACCACCATTTTGCGCCAAAGATGTCTCAAGAATTCCTTCCTGGTCATCGGCTCTGGACCTCAGCCCACTGAAACTCACCTAGGTTCTAGAACTTCATCACTTTCATTTTGCCTTATTGCTTTTAATCAGCTACTCTCATGCCTCATAGCTTAGCCCTCCCCAGATCATCTGAGCTCCAGATCTTCTCACTATCTAGGTGTCTGTTGTCCAGCTTGCCCTTCGCACTACCTCTGATTTTCTTTGTATTTGTTCTAATTAGGGTCTTTCATAAAATTGGGACTTTTTGGGGGGGGGGCTACTATCATTTTAAATATTTTAAATATATATTGTTTTCCTTTACTTTAAATTCAGGAATCCCAATTAAATGTGTATTATTTCTCTTATTTTATCCCACAAGTCACTGAGACTCTATTTTTCCTCTTCCATTTCAAGTTGGATTTTTTTCACTTTATTGTGATATAATGGACAAAATAAAAATTATATATATTTAAAGTCTACAAAATAGAGTTTTGATATATATATATATACTGTGAAAGGATGACTGCCATCAAGCTGATTAATATATCTGTCACCTCATGGAGTTACTTTTTTTGTCTGGTGAGAATACTTGAGATTTATTCTCTTAGCAAATTTCAAGTACATAATACAGTATTTTAAAAACATTTTGTTTGTTTACTTGAGAGAGACACAGAGAAAGAGAGGACATGAGCAGGTGAAGGGTAAATGAAGAGGCAAAGGGAGAAAGAATTTGAACAGACTCCCCCACTGAGTGTGGAGCCCCACAAGGGACCTTGATTCCAGGACTTCAAGATCATGACCTGAGCTGAAACCCAAAGTCGGATGCCTAACCGACCATGCCACCCTGGCACCCCTACAACACAGTATTATTAAAGTATAGTGACCATGCCCTAGATTAGCTCCCAGAACTTATCTGCACTGCATAACGATAAGTTTAGACCCTTTGGCCACCATCTCCTCATTTCCCTCAGCCCTCAGCTGTTGGCAGCTATAACTCCCCCCACACGCACATGATTTGAAGTTATCAATGGGAATGTTATTTTATTTTAAAAAAAGATTTTGTTTGTTTGTTTGTTTCTCAAATTGTTTGAACCTCTTATACTACTTTGGGTATTAACTTCTTATTAGAGACATGATTTGCAGCTGTTTTTCCCCATTCCCATGTCACTTGTAATTTTTCACTTTTGTTTCCTGTGCTTCTGGTGTCATATCCAAAAAAAATCAGGACCAGATCAATGTCAGAGAGATCTTTCCCTATGTTTTCTTCTAAGAACTTCACAATTTCAAGGAATCTAAATGAGTGTTTATTCCATTTTGCGTTGATTTTTGCATATAGTGTAAGACAGTGGTCCAGTTTCCTTCTTTTGCATGTGGGTATCCAGTTTTTTTTCAGATTGGAAAATTGTAATTAATCTGTCTTCAAATTCCCTACTCTTTCTTCCCTCATCTCTTATCACTCCCTTAGCCCAATTAATGGTTTAAAAGTTTCAGTTATTCTTCTTATAATTTTATACTTTTCATTATTTTAAAATAATTTTTATTTTTCTTCTGAGATTTCCTACTTACTCATTAGAAACAAACTTATCCTGTGTCTTTGAGTATAGTTAAAGCAGCTGCTTTAAAATCTGGCCACTGGAGTGCCTGGATGGCTCAGTCAGGTAAGCATCTGCCTTCTGCTCAGGGTCCTGGGATAGAACCCAACATCAGGCTCCCTGATCATCTGGGAGCTTGCTTCTCCCTCTGTCCCTCCCCTGACTCATGCTCCTTTTCCCTCTCTCTTTTTAAATAAATAAATAAAATCTTAAAACAAAAAAAGAAATGAAAAGAACTGTGTCCATTAATTCAAACGTCTGACTCATCTTGGAATCACTCTCCATTGTCTTTTTTTTTTTTTGGTGCCTGGGTCATATTTTTTCTATTTTCCTTCTTTGGCTAATAATTTTGATTGCATACTGTACTCCAGAAACTGTGAATGGTATGTTGTAAAAAAAAAAAAAAAATCTGGATTCTGTTGTAGGTTTCTGGATTAAATTTATTTTTTTCAGGGAGCTTGCTTGGCTGATCTCAAGTTCCATCTTCTTTTCTTCAGTATGTGGTAGCTAAAATACTTCTTCAGCTCTTGTACGTTTACTTAGATTGTATGGAGTCTTCCTCAAACGTGTAGTTCAGATATGTGGGCAGCATTTATACATAGATTTTTGAACTCTTTCTTTTGTGGTGTTTCTCTTCACTTTCCAGCATATGTGGTACGCTTGCGTTTTCTTTTTTAAATTTCTTTTGTAGTCAACAAATTGAGCTTTCCTATAAATATTAATTGTGTTACCTTGTACCTCTCAGTTGAAAAGACACAAAAACAGGAAACTCACCCACAGTTATTTCCTTTTTACTGAGGGCATGTTCACCTCTGGTTTCTGACTCTCTTTGATTATTTTACAGTGATTTCAGATTCTTTTCCCTTCTCCCCTCCCTACCCACCCCCCATATGATTTTAAGTTATCTATGGGAAGATTATCTTGCTAGAATGAATTCCTCACCTGCTTGAAGTTGAATCTCAATTTTCCAGTTTGGATTTTCTTATGAATGGAATCATACAGTATAAACTTCATTGTATAAACTTTCTTTCACCTAACTTAACATTTTTGTTCTTTATTCCTATCCTTTTCTGTATCAGTGGTTTGTTCTCTTCTACTGCTGATTAACATTCATAACATTGTATGAATATATACAATCTATCCATTTTCCTGTTGAGACATTTGAAGTGCTTTCCATTTTTGGATATTATGAATCAAGTTATTATGAACATTTTTATGCAAGTCGTCTTGTGGTGGGCGTGTGCGTAATTCTTTGTGAGAATATACCTGAAAGTTGCATTTCTTTGTTGCTGTTTTTTAGATATATATTTCACCTTAAGACAAGTGTTAGATTTTCTTACAAAGTTGTCATAGCATCCTAAACACCCACCAAAAACATATGAGGTTTCAGATTGCTGACTATCCTTGCCAGTGTGTGAAAATGTAAGTCATAGTAATTGTAAGCACTATAGTGACTTTTAGTTCTACTTCATTATGATTTGAATGTGCATATTCCTGAACTCATAAGGGCAAGCACTTTTTCATGTGCAAATTTGGCCATTCATAACTTTACCTCAGGTCTGTTCAAATCTTCCTCAATTTTAAAATTACAATGACATGTCTATTCAAATCAGTTGTCCATATTAAAATTAGATTTTTTTTAATTGATTTGTGGAGTTCTATATAGATTCTGGATACAAGACCTTTGTCAAATAGATATTTAGTGAATATTGGACTATTTTCTTCTCTTTGCCTTACATATGCATGTTTTTGAAGGTGCCTGTGGTTGAGAAGAACTTTAAAATTTTTAAGTTTAATTTATCATTTAAAAACTTGTATTGGAGTATTAAAAATTTGATTTAGAGTACAGTTGATGTATGATATATTGGTTTCAGGTGTATAACACTCTGATTCAACAATTACATACATCACAAAATCCTCACCGTAAGTGTCGTTATCTTTTGTTACCACACAAAGTTATTATGATATTTTTGGTTATACTCCTTTTGCAGTTTATTTTCTAAAAGCTAATTATTTCTGGTTACCTCTCAGAAAATCTTTGTTGAAAGAATGATTAAAGAAGGCAATTTAGGGGGTGCCTGGGAGGCCCAGTGGGTTAAGTCTCTGCCTTCGGCTCAGGTCATGATTCCAGGGTCCTGGAATAGAACCACACATAGGGTTCTCTGCTTAGCGGGGAGCCTGCTTACCTCTCTCTCTCTCTCTGCCTGCCTCTCTGACTACTTGTTATCTCTCTCTCTCTCTCTGTCAAATAAATAAATAAAATCTTAAAAAAAAAAAGACAATTGAGTGGGGTGCCTGGGTGGCTCAGTCAGTTAAACTTGTCTGCTTTCAGCTCAGGTCATGATCTCAGAGTTCTGGGGTTGACCCCACCACCACAACCTGGCTTTGAGCTGCCTGCTCATGAGGGAGTTTGCTTCTCCTTCTGCTCATCCCCCAGCTTGTGCTAGTGTGTGTGTGTGTGTCTGTGTGTGTCTCTGTGTGCCTTTGTATGTGTATGTGTGTCTCTTTCTCTCAAAGAAATAAGTAAAAATTTTTAAAAATTTTTTAAAAAAGAAAACAATTTAGTGATTATGTTTGATACACTCAAGCTTTTTAAATACTTCATGAAGTGGATAGTCTCCTTTCAGACAACCACGAAATAGGGCTGAAGGCAAAAAGCTTTCATGGGACAAAGAATAATCAGCAAGGATGAGGCAAATAAAAAATATCTGACTGGCCAGGGGCCACTTAGTCAACCTTGTGTAAGTTGAGAAGGCCCAGTGTTGGCTTGGTGTTTAGTGTCTGGCTGACTGGATATACTGTGTATAGGGTCAAGTAGAACATTTACAGGGATGTGAAAGTTGACTAAGTCTCGGTGCCCTATTGTGGCACCCGGGGCAGGAGTGGCTCCATCTAAGGCTTAATTTTTTTTTTTTTTTTTAAGATCTTTAACTACTCAAGATTGTAAACATGGTCTCTTATGCTTTCTTATAAAGACTTTATATTTGTATTTGTCACATTTAATATTTGTTTAGCTGACTTTCCTTATAGAGCATTGGCTTTTATTTTGGCATGCAGTCACATTGCTTGTGGCTCTTTCAGTCACATTCTGTTCGTAGGAAACATAATTCTTGCTTCCTATTCATCCCATATCTGACACTAAGACATCTTGACATTATATATGGACCTGATTTAGTTCTCAAAGTAATTGTGAGCAGCTCCAACGTGGCTGAGGAAATAGCAGTAGGAAGCTGAGAATGTGGCAGGTGATACCAGAGACATGATGTCTTGGAAAGCAGAAGACTTTTCTGAACACTTTAACTATTCCTCTACTGTACTCCCCGTACCCAAAGGTATCACCCTAGTGGGGAAGGAGAGCTGAGAGGTTTGACAGTGCTCATTTTAGATATGAACAAGGGTACATTTTCTTTAGTCTATGAGAAGTAAATGGTACAAATGGAACTTTCTCTCTCACTTTAAACTAATAGAAAATTGGGGGAAAATAGATTAAACATTTGTTTTTAGGCTCCAGGAAAATGAATATTGAGGAATTGTGATATCTAAACACTAATGACATTTTGTGGGTCAAGAGAAAAAAATAAAACAAGGATTTTGGGTAAGAGGGTTCAGAAATCCCTAAATATTCTGTGTTTCAGATCTAGAAAAAGGTAGTAGTCTAAAAATTAATTTAGCTCCTGTAAGATTTTGATGAGTTCTTTCACATAGAAGATCAAAACTGAGGTCAGTACTTGAGGCTAAAAATGAGGGACGGGGTTCCTGCCTTAAAACCTTAAAACACACACACACTCACACACATCCAAAAGCTGGCATCAAACCACTTTCTAGAACTACATTTATAGGAAGTGGTTTACTTAGGGGTGTGACAAGATAGAGACGCATTCTGCCCCAAGGAACTGAACAAATCATTTGTCTGTCCCAATGACCATCAGTGATCTCCATGAAATAATTGCTGATCTGGATCAGAAGACAACACACTAAGCTTCGGCTGAGGACAGAGTGCTTAGGAGAGTCAGATCAAGTAACTAGAAGAATGAGCACACCAAAGAAGCCAAAAAGAAAGAGAAAAGTCAGAGGGAATCTCCCCCTCAGATCCATGGTGCAAACCACCAGGACTTGTGAAAAGAGGCATTATATATGCACACCACAATATACCTTCAATATGCAAAAACTCACTAAGAAGCAAGCAGAACTGAACAAAACAAAATGAGATGTTTAAATGCATCTATTATTGTCAATATAACTAGAAATTAAATTAATCAAAATAGTAAGTTTGTTTGGCAAACATAATTTGCAAATTCTGAAGCTTTGTGTGGTAGATGGCCCCATCTTTTTTTTTTTTAAGATTTTATTTATTTATTTGACAGAGAGAAATCACAAGAGAGGCAGGCAGAGAGAGAGGAAGGGAAGCAGGCTCTCCACTGAGCAGAGAGCCCGATGTGGGACTTGATCCCAGGATCCTGAGATCAAGACCTGAGCTGAAGGCAGTGGCTTAACCCACTGAGCCACCCAGGCACCCCTAGATGGCCCCATCTTAAACCTCTGTGATTATGTTAGGTTACATAGTCACGAGGGATTAAGATGACTATCAGACGAAACTCATCAGTAGACCTTAAAATATGGAGATCATTTCAGAATATGTAGCTGGCTCACATGTAATCATAGAGATTCTTAAAAGTGGAAGAGGAAAGCTCAAGGGGAGAATCGGAGGTGAGTTGAATATAGAAGAAGGGCAGAAGTAATACTGCTTTCTTTAAAGATGGAAGAAGGGGGCTTCTAGATACCAGAAAAAGGAAGGAAAGAGTTTCTTTTCTACAGCTTCCAAGAAGAGAAGCAGCCTTTTCAACACCTTGATTTTAGCTCAGTTAGACCTAGGCCGAAGTGAGCTACAAAACTATAAGATAATTACTGTGATTTGTGGCATTTTAAGCCATGGAATCTGTGGTCATTTTTTAGAATAGTTATAAAGAGCAAATATTCTGCATCCCACAACAAAAGAGTATATGTATTTTTAACTGAGTTATAGTGGACATATAACATTGTATTGGTTTCTAGTATACAATACAATGATTCAATATTTGTATACACTGCAAATGTTCACCAAAAGAAGTCTAGTTAGTAATTATAATTATAGTCACCCTGCTGTACCTTACTTCTCCAAGACTAATTTATTACCTAATTGAAAGTTTGTATCTTTTGACCACTTCACCCATTTTGTCCACCCCTCACTCCTTGCCTCTGGCAACCACTATTCTGTGTCTATTCTGTGTATTTATAAGTTAGGTCATATAATATTTGTCTTAATCTGACATATTTCAGAATAGTTCACACGTTCTGACATATTTCTGACATATTTCACGATGCCCGTGAGGTCCATCTGTGTTGTCACAAATGGGAAGATTACATTATTTTTCACGGCTGAAGAATATTCCAACACACACACCCACACACACACCCCCACACACACCCACACGCACGTTCATCCATATCTTGGCAGTTATGAATAATCTTGCAATGAACATAGGTATACAGATACCTTTTTGAGTTAGTTTTAAAACCCATTATTAGGGAAATTAAAAGACTACATTACTAATACAGTATATCATATTTTTAATATAAAGATACGGTATTATAAAAGTATCAGGTATTTCCGTATTGTTATACCGATTCTCTGCAAGCAAAATCAAAACTCAAAGTGTGTTTGGTTATAAATTTAAAAACTGCTTATAATGTTTTTGTAATGCAAAGTGCAAAGAACAGCTAAGAATTTTTTTTTTTTTTGGATGGGGGAGAAGGGCAGTGGGAGAGGAAAAGAATCCCAAGCTCACGTGGGGTTCAATCTCACGACACTGAGATCATGATCTGAGCCCAAATCCAGAGTCAGATGTTAAACCAACTGAATCATCCAGGCTCCCCTGAGTAAGAAATTTTTTGAAGAAAAAGTTGAAAATTTCAATATCGAGACTAGAAAACTTTGTGTTTATACAATATTGGTACAAGTTTATCCAAATAGACTAATTAAAGAATATCACATGTACAGGAACATTTTCAGGCCTCTGAGAATTCTGTCTCAGCCGACTCTGTCTAAATTGTCTAGACTGAATCTCCTAGGGATCCAATACCCACAGCCTACTGAAACCACCAAGCTATGTTCCATCTCAAAGGAAAAGAGTTAATATGATTGACCTCATCCGTTCTCTGGGGATGGAAAAAAAATAGTGGTACCCACATAACACGAGTTCTATCTTCTGAGAATAGAAGGTAATGCATAAAAACTTGCATCTCACTTCTATGGAACATGTCCCAGCCTAAAATTTTCCTTGTTTCCATCTAAACAGAGATTTTCCACTACTCCTATAAAGCAAGAGATAGAAGACAATTTGGTGAGCTGAAAACTACAGCCAATTAGGGAAGAGAAAAATGCTACACTGGTTCTTTGATTTTTATCCAACAGTGTAGCCTTGGGTTTACTCAGTGTCCAAGTAGGGTCTCTGTGCTAGAGGACATGACTCTGGGAGAGAGGAGTTCTGCTGACACCAGTGATTCCATAAGAAGACAGCTCCTCACAGAAAACGACTGACTTGATCTGCAGACCAACTAATGTGACCAGGAATACAGCAGGGAATCCACAAGGAAAGAAGAGCTCTTTAGGTAAAAGAAATGAAGTCAGAATGATTCAGACTGAAGCAGCAAACCTTGGTGTGTATGTTTTCTGTTGACCTCCTTTGTAGTTTAATGATCAGTACTTTATTCTTCCCCCTTTGAATGTATTTCCTGGGACCCTGAGCAAATGTGCTTCTTGTCAGAGGCAGGGATTCTGTGCTTCAGGAGACTGAGTTGCAGTCTAGCCTAAATTTTTACATTTGCTGGCTTTCTCAGTCTGCCTACTTTTAATAGCACAGGAGATGAGGTGGCCGTCCTTTTAAGGACAATTTCATGAAGACTCTGTTGTTTCCATTATTCTAATAAGTCAGTGTCCACAGGCTTTTAGCCTGTGTCAGACCTGAAGATGGAACTCAGGGCATATGTTCTTATGAGCGTGGAGGATGAGTCATGGTTGGGGCTGGGGCAGGGGGCTGCTTTTGGACAGCGGGATCTAGTTACATTCCTCCCAGTTTGATGTCTTGTTCACTTTGGCTAATTCAGGTCTCCAGCCATGACAGAATCATCCCCTACGTGAGAGAACCTTGATATATAGAGCTTTGGCTGGGATTCTGGCTGGGATATCACGAAACCCTATATGGCTCATCCCATTACTCCCCACTTGTCACACACCTACAGATTCCTGCCAAACACAATAATATAGAGCTGCTGGGACCCATCCTCACATCCCTCTTCCTTTCCATCAAAGCTTTTTGAATGACTTTGTAGGGGCGCCTGGGTGGCTCAGTGGATTGAATGACTTTGTAAATTTATTGGAGAGGGTAAGAACTAAACCTCTTCTAAACTGGCCAAGGGATGATGACTCCAGGTGTCCAGACCTCTCAATGCTGTACTTCCGGCTTCATGGCTACTGATTCCCTTTGCAAAAAATACTTTAAAATAGATCATACAATGCAGTTAAAATGGAAGTGCAATAGGCAGGCTCTATTTAGTCCAAAGATGGGGTCTAAGCTCTGGCACACCAGACATGAAAACATTCAGGCAGCACTATTTTATTATTTTTAATTTTATCTCTAGGAGGTGAGACTCTGCTCTGCTTGACTTGGTCCAGGCCAGTCACCCTGGCTGATATCCGTTATGCAGGCATTGTCATACTCACTGGTGGGCAGAGGTCTGTACCCTACTAAGTTAGGGAACAGAGATCCTCCAAGGTTTCGGGAATCATCCCTGAGACCATAAGTCATCCTCTGAGCTCACTGCCCTTTGCCCGAGTCAGGAGAATGCTGCTTACCTGTCCCCACACACTTGCTGCTTGATGCCTTCTCTCATTTTCGCATCACAGGAAGCATCCCTCCTAGTCGGAACCATCTGTCAAACCCTGTGCAACAAATCTCCTGTATCACCCACAGCTTTGGAATCGGTTCTTTCTTTTCCCTTCCCTTTTCATACTTTTCTACTACTCTACTGAAATCCTGCAGTTTATTATATCAAAACTATTGTTGGAAACATAGTATTTGCTGTATAAAATTCCAACACTCACAGCTCATCCCATGTAATAATTGTAATATTTCCTGCTTGTCTCCCTCTCCCACTCTCCCTTACTGATGTACACAAACTACTTCTTACACACAATATGTTTTCTTTTTTCTTGAGCCTGGGCCTATCCCACATAATCTACATTAAGAAAGGGACACAGTTACTGAGGTTTAATTTATGAAATTGCTGACCTACAAAAATAACCCTGCTGTAAGGAGTATTAATAAAGGTATAAAGGAAATAAAGTGGGGCCTCTGGCAAAGAAAAGGGACAATAACAAGTCAGTTCTATAGGTGCCAACATCCAGGGGACAGAGGAAGCCCGAATGTGACAATTGTTGTCCCCCGCCATGGTCAGCCTTAGCCCATTCTGACAGCTGATTTGACTTCAGGGCTCCAAGACCAGAGGGTCCCTGACTGAAGAGACCATGTATAATATGAGCTGTTACAATCCCAGTTCCTTCATCCTTGTGGGAATACCTGGTCTGGAGAGGTTCCACAGCTGGATCGGGATTCCCTTTTGTGTCATCTATGTTCTGGCTGTTGTGGGCAACTGCACCCTTCTCT
The DNA here is from genome assembly GCF_922984935.1 of Meles meles. NCBI lineage: Eukaryota > Metazoa > Chordata > Mammalia > Carnivora > Mustelidae > Meles > Meles meles. Next base: position 56,695,909 of record NC_060073.1, on the reverse strand, counting down.
ACCTCATTGCTGTAGAGCACAGCCTCCATGAGCCCATGTTTTTCTTCCTCGCTATGCTGGCTACCACGGACTTCATCCTGTCCACGGACACAGTGCCCAAACTACTCAGTAACCTCTGGCTGGGCTCCCAGGAAATTACCTTCTCTGGCTGTCTCACCCAGATGTTTTTCCTCCACTTCAGCTTTGTAGTGGACTCAGCCATCCTGTTGGCCATGGGATTTGATCGCTATGTGGCCATCTGCTTCCCCTTGAGGTACACCACCATCTTGACTCCGCAGGTGGTCATCAAGATTGTGGTGAGCATCATCGTGAGGAGCTTCTTCATCATCTTGCCAGATGTGTTTCTGGTGAAACGGTTACCCTTCTGCGGGACACGCATCATCCCACACACATACTGTGAGCACATAGGTGTTGCTCGGCTTTCCTCTGCTGACATCTCCATCAACATCTGGTATGGATTTTTTGTGCCTGTCATGACTGTTGCCTCAGATGTGATCTTTATTGCTGTTTCCTATACCTTCATCCTTCATGCTGTCTTTCAGCTCTCATCTCAGGGTGCCCGCCAGAAGGCCCTCAGCACCTGTGGTTCCCATGTCTGTGTTATTCTCATGTTTTACACACCTGCCGCCTTCTCCATCCTTGCTCATCGCTTTGGGCACAGTGTCCCTCGAAATGTGCTCATCCTGTTTGCCAACTTCTATGTGACCATCCCCCCTGCTCTAAATCCTGTTGTCTATGGAGTGAAGACCAAGCAGATCCAGGACAAATTTATTCTTCTCCTCTCTTTAAAGAAGACACAATGAGTGGGGAGGATCACTGAAGGAGACGTTGAGGTAAAATTCAAGTAGGTGAAATTTTATGTAAGATGGGAAACATAAAAATAAAGCTGTAACTCCTATTAACCTGATATTTTAGTGTTCTCGCCATGAGCAAAGTATGGGAAGGGAGGAAAAGAGAGAAAAATCTTCTGACTTTCAGAAAATCAAGCCTCTTCTTGGTTCAGTTTTCTAACCACTTGAATGAAGAAAGTGATGATGGGTACACAAGAGCACTAATGCTCAGGCTTACATTTTTCCTGCTGCTAATTTTGAGACCTTCAAAGGCTAGATATTTCCCAATATACAACTCACCCCTGTAGTTTTCAGTTCATGAGTTAAAGACAAAAGTTCCTGTGTTCCTTCTTTTAGTAGCTATCAATGCTCTCAACTATAACTACCAACGTTTTGGCTTTGAGCTTCAGTCCCGAGTCTATACATTATTAATCTCCTCTTCTCTGTCCTGTACTTGCTTTATTTTCTCCTTATCCTTCTCAAATTACATAGAGCTGATTATCTTTTGTTTCTGTTTTCTTCCGTTGCATGCTCCAAGAAAAATTTCAGTACCCTTGTTCCATATTTTACAAGTATTAATTAATTTAATATAAAATAATTTATTTTGGGTAGCTCAGTGGGCTGAGTGACTGCCTTTGGCTGGGGTCATGATCCTGGAGTCCCGGGATCGAGTCCTAAGTAAGACTCCCAGCTCCGTTGGGAGTCTGTTTCTCCCTCTGACCTTCTCCCCTCTCATGCTTTCTCTCACTCACTCTCTCTCAAATGGATCAATAAAATCTTTAAAAAAATAAAAATAAAAATAATTATGATAGGATAATATTAGTTAATTCATTACACAGATGAAATGGAGATTTACAAAGATTACAGAAAGACAATTAGTGGATTTAGGATCCAAAACCAGGTCTGTCTGATCCAGAATTCTTTATCCAATTGCTTCCTGAATATCTACCCACTTGAATGGCTTACAAACGCCTCCCACTTAATTTTTCCAAAACTGACCTAGAAGCTAACTTCTTCCACTAAAAGTGCTCTTCCTGTTCAGTGTTCTTTTATGGCGAATGATGGCACTACCACCAAATGAATTCCCAAGCCAGAAACCTGTGGCTTGTCCTTGATTTTTCCTATGTCATGCTCTAGCAAAATTAAATCAATATTTGGGTTCAAAGTGCTTATAAGTCACATCAGTAGATATATACATGAGATTCTCACTTTCATCATGACCATAGAGCTTGCCTCTGTCCTTTTCTATGATCTGTCCCTCTGAGAGTATTTCAGAGTCATCTTAATTAAAGGAGTTCCAACCCTGCTCCATTCAGTCCTCTCTCTCTCTCAAAAAGCTAGAGTGGTCATTTTCGAATTCATATGATTGTGTCACTTTGCACCTTGCATTTCCTCAATAATTCCATTGTCCTTAGCATCAATATAAGGAATGGAAGAATCTAATGAAAAGAGTGATCTTCTGTAAAAATCAGAGCTTTACATTCAATTTATATTTGTTTACACTTCATTTATGTTTTTTTCACTTAATTTGCACATCCCTGACGCTTTGAGCAGGTAATTTCAGAAGCAATGTTCTTTGTGTGTGTCATACTCAGTGTCTGGTTCTTTAAAACAACAACAACAACAACTTGGCGTGAGTAGAGTGTGTATTAAGTAAAGCTGGGTAGGAACCATCTATGTTCCTCTTAAGAAACTCTCAGGATAAAAAAATGCCCATTTCCTACACTCTCCACTGAAAAAGATGCCATAAATTTAATCAAGATGAACATGTTAAATTACTTGGGAATAAGAATTAAATAGTAAAATTCGTATAAGGAGGTAAGATCCTCTGTGTGTTGGGGGGGGGGGGGTCTGCATGTGTGTTGACATTTTCTTTTATGTCTGTAAGCCCTTGGGGTATTCAGAAGATGCATAGGTAGGGCTGCTTTATCCAAACCCCAATTACAAACCATCATATTTATTTGCCTATTTATTTGTCTATCCACACCTGCATTATGAGCTCCTTGATGACAGAAACTTAGTCCTAGGTATCTTTTTATGCCCTTTTACATGAAAATATCTGACACACCATGTGTTCTCAAAAAGGTTTCATACACATTCAGACTTTATTAGAAACCCCTTCTTGATGTCATTATCCTTAACTTTTCTTTTCTTCCTTCTCTATGCAGTTTAGATTGCAGCCATTGTCTTGTTTATCCTAAACTCAACTTGTTCTAAACCCTACAGTCTCTCTTACATAGTCCATTGAAAAAAAGGACTCTGAATGAAATTACCACTGTATTTTGGGGAAGTTAGAGATAATGACTGCACAAGATAGACTGATGCTACTGTTGATGAATTACACCACCATAGTTGCCTACTTTCAGCTTCTCCAATATATCACATTTCTCCTTGTCTCTTCTACCTGTGCTTTCTCTTTGTTCTTTGCCCGGCAGTTCCTGTTTAGGTTCCACTAAAAATTCCCTCTGATATTCCCTTTTCAGTCCTTATATTAGAGCAGTATTGCTCCTATACATTCTCATTGCACAATGGACCTTTCAATGTAGGACTTAGCACAACTTTTTAAGATGACTGGTGGTATACTTGGTTGTTTAGTGTCGGTTTCTCCCTTATATATCATCAAAGACCAGGCTCATGTCTACTTTGTTTACCATTGCATTCCTATCATTTACAAGCTCATAGTTTGTAATAGACATTTAATAAATATTTGCTGAATAAAAGAGTTGAAAAGAATGAGGTCTTTTAAAAGATTTATTTATTTGTTTATATGCTTGTTTATATTATGTTAGTCATCATACAGTACATCATTAGATTTTGATGAAATGAATGAGTTTTAATGAATGAATAAAATCCTTTTTGTTTGGTGAGCACCTACCTGGATTTGTAACTCTGCATAATCAGAGAGAAAATTATGGAGAGTCATGGAAAAAGACTTATTTTCCCACAATAAAGTGATCGTTATTTCTCCACTTATTCTTCAGAGCCTTTCTTTAATTTAAACATTTCTAACTTATTTTTCCCTTTTTAAAGAGGCAGAAACTGATTTCCAAAACAATGAAAATACTTTGTTAGAGCACAAAGGAAGGGATGAGCAGAACAGGGATCATACCAAATGATTAACCACTAGACTTTGAAAGTAGACGTCCTTGTGGATCTAATGGGAGGTCATACCTGGGGTTCTGTTGGAAAGATGAGACTTACCTGGCTGGCTTGCTATGATTTAAGATTTGTGTGTGCTTTGTGTTAGACATTTGTCCTAAACACATAGATTAGAAGCCTGTAGCCTGAAAAATGGACTAAATACTGAGTTAATGATGATTCTCCAGTGAGGGAAGATGGACAGAACTACCAAGCAAGACTGAACACTGAAGTGAGTATCTGAGAGGACAGGCCTCTTCACACCTGGAGAGATGCAGTCCCAGGCAGAAATATCTCCAGGGTTTTGTTATATAAGGCTAGAAACTGATGTTTTTCAATCCAATAGACATTTATTGATTTCCCACTATGAAGTACCCTCAGCCAGGGATTCAGAAGAGAATGAAACAGTCTCTGCACAAGAAATTTTAGAAGTTCTATAACTGGGCTGACACATGGTAGAATGACTCTTGCCAGACTTTCTTTATCAAATTACTGAGAAAGCTAGATCCAGACCCCACTGAGGTTCAGGTATTCTAACATCACGGATTCCAAAGTTTCTAATCCACCACTAATATGAGCTGAGGTGTAAATTTCTAACTGGGAATGTGTTAATTTGGCTGAATCCTTGTTCATGTCCCACAATGACTTGAAGCCGTGGGACCTGAGGCCTATAGGTCCTCTGGGCTCATGACCTTCTGTTCTAACCTGTCTTTAATCCCTGGAGATGCCAAAGGAAATACATTTGCACTCCACTCTTTCAGGCTCTGTGTTGGTCTTCCCTCCTGTGAGCATGGTCTTACGTTTGTCCCTTATGCCCTTTTGTCTGTCCTTACTAATCCTGGAACTGCTTCTTTTGTTCTTTGGTCTGTTTTTCACCTGCTGTGTTCCTGCACACTCTGATCATCACCTTGCCTTTGCAAAGCAGTTCCGGGACCAGGATCTACAAGGTATAAGCCCTTGGTGAGCATACAGTACTATTAGAGAGTAATGGAGTAGAGCCGATGAGAAAAGGAGCTGGAGAGGAGGAAAGAGGCAGGTGGGGAAAGAAGGAGCTCCAAGGAAGAAGAAAGGACCAGATTAGAATTCTTCAGATAGATTATAAAGCTGATACTCATGCAAAGAGAATGGTGTGAAAGAGAGGTGTCTATTAGGAGCTTAATTCTGAGTCCCTCCCACTTATATTCCTAAGATGTTTCTTTGATTTTTCTAAAGATCAGAAATGCTATGGATGTATAAACAAACAAACATTAGTGGTCATGATAGATATAGAATTGACCATTTCAGACTGGGGCCAGACACATGGAGACTGAAATTTCATATGCTATCTCAGAGGTTTTTTTTAGTTTATCTTGTATGTGTATGCATGGGTTTATATTTGTGGATGCATTTATGAATGAGTGTCCTGTTGTTGTTTGGGATGTTGTGCGCAAACACCAAGATATCCACCCACCCTATACAGGATAGCAAGATACAAATCCAAAATGAAGTCGAACAGTTGTTTTTTGGAATGGGTCGTAAAATAGTCCTTTTTTGACCCACGAACCAACCATGGATATTCTTTTCTCTACAATGGGGCAGAAGAAAGATATGCACATAGACACACTTAGCATAAAAAAGAGAAATAAAGTCAAGGTATGGATTGTAATGCTTCATAACTAAGATATTATTGAAGGACCTGTCCTTTGTGTAGTGCTGGAGGAGATAGAGTATGTAGAGATATTGGATGTTTCATTGCCATATTCCTAGCCTTAGGAGGGAGGAGAAAATGGCTCAACAATCAATCAGAGACCAGTAAATAGGGTAGGAGTGGAATGCTTGCTAAATGTAAAATCCTATTCAGCAATCTGTAATCAAAGAGTACTAATACTAGTAGATTAAAGAGAATGTGTAGCAAGTGATACCTAAGAAGTTTCATGAAAGGATATGTAAAGCCACAACTTTCTTCTGCATATAGGTCTTTGAAGGTAGGTGAGGAAAGTGCCGCAATTTCCCACATCTAGCTGCGTCTTTCCTTCTACGTTATCTTTTGGTAGTTTTCAGTGTCAGTGGATGGCTTAGGTTTGTTTGGTGGGAGCCTTCATCCAGTTTGGAAGTATTTACATATGGGAAGCAACTTTTCATGCTTGTCCAGATCTTTAATTATCCAGTGTTTAGGTGGAGGAGCCCACCTTGTGTTATTATGGTAGGCCGTGAGGATATAAGACTGAGGGAGAGGTGGGTGAAGGATAGGGTATTCACGACACTCTTTGCATGATCAAGTTCATTAGTGTGAAGTCCACTGGGCCCTCTGCCATGCATTTACTCCACAAGAACTTATTGAAGACTCTGTGACAGATACCGATCCAGGGATAGAACCGTGAAATAAGCAGACACGGTGTCTATCCTCTTAAAGATTACCACTTTTTAAGTGAGAAAGCTAAGTAAAATAAAATGAAAATAGTGTGGTAAGTACTCTGATCGGATAATATGGAGTGCCAGGAGTGTACCTGGGAACGTTACCTAATTTGCATATTTTTCAGAAAAGCTTGCTGTGTGCTGTACATGAGAGAGTTAGCTGGAGAAAGATAGAAAATGGACCAAGCTGAAGAAACTTCAAAGACCAAATATAGGAGGAAAAGGAATCAGACAAGGGTATTCCCCAGAGCTGAAGATTACATGGGAGGTGTGTGTGAGGTAGTCAGTGGACTAAAGTTAACTCCCTTTTGATATGGGAGAAGGCTTTCTGGCTTCTTCCACTTTGATAGTCTCATGTGGGGTCTGGTGTTAGTTAATATAATACTTGTTTATAAGTGGAGAAGGAAAACTATTGAAAAATATTGAAAGTCTTTAAAGTGACATTGAGGAACCGCATGGGTGTCGATAATACCATGGTGTTAGGTAGAGAACCCTGAGTTCCTTGCAAATTCTTGTTTTGAGAGTACGCAACAATAGATCTATCAATGTGGATACTACTCACAAGACCAGGTGATGTGTCTTCAAATTAAAATTCATTTGCTTACCTAAGTAGATAGTAAATAAATGGGCAAGTTATCTTAAAAATTATTCCCTAAAATCATGAGACAGGTGGTGCCCAGGTGGCTCAGTGGGTTAAAGTGTCTGCTTTCAGCTCAGGTCATGATATCTGGGTCTTGGGATTGAGCCCCATGTCGGGCTCCCTGCTTAGTGTGGAGTCTGCTTCTCCCTCTCCCTCTCCTTCTGTCTCTTCCCCTACTTGTGCTCTCTTGTGCGTTTTGCTCTTTCTGTCTCTCACTCAAATAAATAAATAAATTCTTTAAAAAAAATCAGGAGACAAAGTAGAAGCCAAGAAACCAAATAAAATAAGACAAACTTGACTTCAAGTTCTTAGAGATGGAAGAGTTCACTGATGTTTCCATACCTTTACTACTTCTCTATCCCCCCTCTATCAACTGCAAGTCCTACAGGTCCTGTCTCTCATCTTTCTGGAACCCCTTAAGCTCTTCTGTTACATTAACTTAGGCTGTCATTTTCTACCTCACTACAGTAATTATACTGGTTCTTTGTTTACAGAATGAGTTCCTATTCCATCTGGGCTTATATTAGGTCTTATAAGTAGTGTTCGAATAAATGAATATATTTAGATTTCACAAAATAGTTTTACTAGCTTTTAAAATAAACTTAGAATATTTTCAGGCTTCTTACATGCTCAGAAATCAATTGTATCCCTCATGAATTACCTGCTTTTTAAATATAAGGCATACTTGATAAAATTGTCTATTTTGGGGACCATATGGAGGGAGATAGATCTCTGACAAACTTTTAATTTTACATAAATTTTTTATTTAGATTTTATGATTCTCATCAATCATGTTTATTAATGTATATATTCCTGAAAGTCATTATATTTTGTCAGAGCATGAGAATTGATTTCAAAATATCATTATTGTTAAAAATGTATCTGCCTTGTCATTAGAATTTTTTTATCTTTTTAATCTGGATTTTTAAAAACTTTAAAAAATATATTTTATTTATTTATTTGACAGACAGACATCACAAGTAGGCAGAGAGGTAGACAGAGAGAGAGGGGGAAGCAGGCACCCTGCTGAGCAGAGAGCCTGATGATGGGCTTGAATCCAGGACCCTGGAATCATGACCTGAGGGGGAAGGCAAAGGCTTTAACCCAGTGAGCCAGCCAGGTGCCCCTTATCTGCATTTTAATCATTATGTTTATATAGTTCAGATTGTGGCTTTAAAGACTTAATTCTACTGATTGTACTTTTTACTCTTTTCTTTTTAAAGTAATTGATTTCCAATTGTGGATATTTAATATACTTATTTCTTATTCAATTGTGGATATTTAATATACTTATTTCTTATTCAATTGATTATTCAATTCAATTCAATTCAATTCAATTTCTTATTCAATTGATTCAATTGATAATGTGTTTAAGACTACCATTTTGCATCTTAAGCAGCTTCAACTACTTTTTGAAGTTTTGCTCTTTAGTGAGTCCTTGGAGACATTTTCTACTCTGTATCTCCCTTTTTGACTTTCTGTCTTATTTGATATTTGCTGGTTATTTATTCACCTAAATAAGTTTCTTAAAAACCTCAGTCTCATACACATTTCAGGTGTATACACTTCTTTTTTTTTTTTAAGATTTTATTTAATTTATTTGACAGACAGAGATCACAAGTTGGCAGAGAGGCAGGCAGAGAGAGAGGAGGAAGCAGGCTGCCTGCTGGGCAGAGAGCCCAATATGGGCCTGGATCCCAGGATCCCGGGATCCTGATATTCATGACCCAAGCAGAGGCAGAGGCTTTAACCCACTGAGCCACCCAGGTGCCCCGAGGTGTATACATTTCTAATATAAGCTGGTGGCTTTATTAATTTATATGTATTTTTTTGATTCTTGAGGAATTTTATTTCTTGGTGTGAATCGTGGGTCCATATTTATTGTTGATAAATAACACATAATTTTAGCTACTTGTGGGATTATCCAGTATTTTCTCACTGATGCTCATTCATCCAATTGCATATAGTATTATAAAAATTATATTTAATTTTAGGGCCACAAATTCTGCTCGTTGCCATATGCATTCTTGAGCCAGCCGTATACTATGTAATTTATTCATGTGTTTAATTTGTTTTATGTGTTTATGCATTTAATACATATATTCAAGTTAATCATGCCATTTTATTTTTAACTCATAAATGGCATAATCCCTCTTTTTATTATCATTTAAAACATTTTCTTTACATAGTTTTTACTTTTAGAAAATATTCTGAAATTATCTTACCCTTTAATTATATTACCAGGTAACCTTCTCTGTATCATTCTATTTTCAGTATGGGTGCTGGAGAAGCCTGCACTATTTTGTCATCTTTTGATTCCTATACACATAGCTTTACCTCATTCTTTTTCAAAGCTATATACTCTTCCACTATATGAACATACTGTAAATGATAAAATCATTCCCATATTAAAAATTAAATGGTGCCAGCATTTCAATTTGTATTTTTCATACTAATTTCAATCAAATTTCATATTATATATCTTGCTGCTATGAATACCTTTTTGAAGAGATTTTATTTATTTATTTGAGAGAGAGAAAGAGTGCCTGCGTGTGTATGAGAGAGAACACACAAGCAGGGGCAGAAGGAGCAGATTGGGGGGCAGAGCGAGAAGCAGACTCTCCATTGAACAGGGAGCCTGACACAGGGCTTGATTCCAGGACCCCAGATCATGACCTGAGCCGAAGACAGATGCTTAACTCACTGAGCTACCCAGGTGTCCTTGCTGTGAATAGCTTTCTGACTTTTTTTTTTTTTTTTAATAACTGTGTATTTGGAAGCATTCCTATAGTTGGAACATCTGGGGCAATGTATATGTGCATTTTATGTTTTTATACACATTGGCAAATTACTATCTAAGAATGTTATACACCAAACCCTTCTAAAATAGTTGCAACACTTATTTCCTCAGACCCTTCACATATTATTAATAAAACCATTAGTCTTTTTCAGTCTTCCTTAATTGATAGATAATATGCCTCATCATTCATGTTTTATTGAGTTTAATTACTTATGAGACTGAGAATATCCTATGTATGTATTATACATTAGAATTTCTTCTTATACGACTTTATTATTCGCATCCATTGTCAATGTGCCACTTGATCAAAGGGCTTTGTTTTAGTGATCTGTAAGAATATTTTGAATAAATGTTTATGGAATTCCATATTTTTCCATTTGGATTAATCTTTAATTGTGTTGCTTTTCTTATGGAATTTATTACTTCCTGTTTTATTATTTTTTCTCTGCAATAGTTTGTCCCTCTAATTTCCATTTTGTCCTTCTTTCTTCCTTAGATATTATCTGGGTATATCTCTGGTAGGGGATATGGGATGTGGGCAAGGTGGCCTATACATGATTCTCTGGCAGTAAATAGGGAACCAAAATTCTGGATCTGAAACCTAGCTGAGGCTTTTCTACACATTGGCCTCTGCCATAACTCTATTTTTAATGAAATGGACTCCACCTAGATTTGAGCACCGAGGATATTTTCTGTTGCTAACTACCAGCCTTGCCATTTCTTCCTATCTGAAATTATAGTCTTTCCATTTTTCTCTTCTTTCTAGTTGGAACAGACTTTACATCACATCTGCCTTTAATTGCTTAGGCAAATTGGTGCATCTGAGTTAGAATGCAGAGGTCTTGATGGGAGATGATAACATGTGGGAGAGAGCAGTCAATGCAAGCACAGAAGTAAGAGGATGTAAGACAAAGATCCTTAGGGAATGAGCTCCTGTAACATGAGCTTGTTTGGAAGATGAGTGAGATGACTATGTGTGAAAGAATTGAACGGAGATCATTTCGAGGTACCCAAATTGAGAAACTTGTGCTACATTATCATTTGCTGAGTTGGAAAATATTATAAGAGAAACAGATTTGGAGCAATGGAAAGAGAAGTAGGGTAGTTTGGTACATGCTGAACTGGATACACCTGTGGCATTTCGAAGGTGGCAGCATGGGGTAGCTAGTTTCAACCTGAGTAGAGAGAAATAGCTTCAAAACTACAAACATCAGAATCTTAAACATAGGAATCACAAAGTCATGGCATTTGGGGATATCACCCAGGTGGCGGTTGTTGACTTAGAAAGCAGCAGACATACATAGAGCACTATAGAGTATCAATATTCAAGAAGAGTAGAAAGAAAAATGAGTGACTACTGAAGTTGGAGAAAAAGATTTGCGTATCATGTCGCGAACAGAAGAAGTTTGAAGGAAGGACACAACTGTTTCAATGAAGTCTCACAAGAGTGAGTCGTTATATAGATTAGACTGGGGCAAGAATGCTGTGGTATAACTTTATCCAGAGACTGGGCTGCCCTTGCTGAGATATCTTCTGTGAGGGGAGGAGGGTTCTGTTCTTTCCTTGAGACCAGTCTGACATAGTGAGTTCTTGGTAGGTGTCTTCTCTTAGAAATTTTCCAACCTGAGAACATCTGAAGGCAGAGTAAATCACCTCAACTTTAGCTTTTAGAGGAGAATATTTGTCTCCTCTTTATGTTGGTGAACTTTGTTACAATACTGATAAGAACCAAGGCAGTTGTTCTGTTGTGGAGAAAGAGCGAAAAAGAAAAGAGACTGCATGGTCTACTTTGGTGTTAGACATGGGACATGTATTTGCTTAACACCCACAGTTGTTATTCCACTTCACCAGGGCTGGGACTTTACAGTGAGCTTTGTTCCAAATCCCTAACTAGTCATTGTCTCTCCACCTAACTGTATTTTGGGCACCTATTTTCCTAGAAAACCTCCTGGGCTGCTGGTAATTGGGCAGGTCTAAAATTTTATGACAGGAGTTATGTGATTTGTGTTTCTGGGAAAAAAAAATTTTTGATATCATTTCTATTATGACTTAAAATTGTAATGAAAACTTTGTCAGGTATTGATTAGTAAAGAGAAGGGACAAGTGATAGTTTATCACTTTACAGAGCTGAAAGTGGTGGATAATATTGAAGAAGGCTTAGATGGTTACTTTTGATCACTGTAACAATAAGCTATGATATTTTTATTTTCAGTCTATGAGACGTATCCAGCCCAAGACCATGATGGCCTCATTCAACTTGAGCAGCTTCAATCTGGGCCCCTTCATCCTGCTGGGAATCCCAGGGCTGGAGGAGTTCCATGTCTGGATTGGGATTATCTTCTTTATTATTTACCTTGGGGGCCTGGCAGGCAACAGTGTCCTCCTCTACCTTATTTCCATGGAGCGCAGCCTTCGTGAGCCCATGTTCTTTTTCCTCTCCATGCTGGCTGCTACAGATATCATCCTGTCTAATACATGTGTACCCAAAACATTCAGCATCTTCTGGCTAGGTCCTCAGAAAATCACCTTTCCTGCCTGTCTTACTCAGATGTTCTTTCTCCACTACAGCTTTGCCATGGATTCTGCCATTCTGCTGGCTATGGCGTTTGATCGCTATGTTGCTATTTGCTTCCCCCTAAGATATACCACTATTCTCACCCATCAGATTATTACTAAGATTGTAATGGCTGTTGTTGGCAGGAGCTTTTTTATCATCTTCCCATGTGTGTTCCTATTAAAGCGACTCCCTTTTTGCCGAACTCTCATCATACCGCACACATACTGTGAGCACATAGGTGTTGCCCAACTCGCCTGTGCGGACATCTCCATCAACATCTGGTATGGCTTTGCTGTACCTATACTGACTGTTACATCTGACCTGATCCTTATTGGCATCTCCTACACTCTCATACTCCATGCCATCTTTAACCTTCCATCCCAAGAGGCCCGCCAGAAAGCTCTCAACACGTGTGGTTCCCATGTTTGTGTCATTCTTCTGTTCTACACACCAGCCCTGTTCTCTGTTCTCACTCATCGTTTTGGTCACAATATTCCACACTCCTTCCGTATACTGGCTGCCAACCTCTATGTAGCCATCCCTCCTGCACTCAATCCAATCATCTATGGAGTGAAGACCAAGCAGATTCGGGAAAAAATCATCCTACTCCTCTTCCCTAAAGGGAACCAGTGACATGAGACTGAGAGCTTGGGAAAGGAAACAGGTAACTATATTGACTTTGGAATGCATTTCATTTTTTTTACAGCTAAAATATCTATAATGGTGATTTAAATACATATGAAATCCTAAAAGTCCTCCATGTGCTGGAGGAATTTGTAAGATAAAGTAAGGAGGTAGATGTCAAGAAAGGCAACAAAAAAAGTTGAAGAAGATGTGTCTGCTTGAAAAGAGAGATCAGAAGGAAATTTCTATCCCATTTTGAGATAGATTTCCAAGACTTATGGGATAGAATATTGATTATATACAATGTGGAAGAGAAAAATAGAATATTTTTCTTTTTTTTTTTTCTTTTTTTTTTTCATTTTATTTATTTTTTCAGTGTAACAGTATTCATTCTTTTTGCACAACACCCAGTGCTCCATGCAAAACGTGCCCTCCCCATTACCCACCACCTGTTCCCCCAACCTCCCACCCCTGACCCTTCAAAACCCTCAGGTTGTTTTTCAGAGTACAGAGTCTCTTATGGTTCGCCTCCCCTCCCCAATGTCCATAGCCCGCTCCCCCTCTCCCAATCCCACCTCCCCCCAGCAACCCCCAGTTTGTTTTGTGAGATTAAGAGTCATTTATGGTTTGTCTCCCTCCCAATCCCATCTTGTAGAATATTTTTCTTAATTAGCAGGGTAAAAGAGATAACTAAGGGTCTAACAATTTGAGCTACCTTTGTTGGCTACTTTCCAGATGAAAGTTGATAAAGCTAACAGCAAATGATTACCATCCTTATGAATCATCCAGGAAGATTAATCATCGTAAAGCATGGTTCTCAAACATAGATGAGTACCAAAATCACCTGGGGGATTTGGTAGAAATGCAAAGTCCCGGCTTCTATCCTACTTCAATGGACCTCTGTGTTCTTTAACAGCTCTCTAGGTGATTCTGACACCTAAGAAATTTTGGATTCTTCCAGATCTGAAAAGTGCTGGTACTTTGAAATACCCGTACACTTGGTTCTTGTGGTAATTTCCTAGGCTTGGAAGTAACATAGCTGTCTTTCATGCTTCCCATAATTGCCTCTTGCTTAGTATTAGTGATCCATCTTAAAATTCCATAACTGGAAATATCGTATCATCAAAATATATTATCAATTTTCTATCTTATTTTAGTCTTTGAAGGATTTCACTTCTGGCACTAAAACTTCTTCTCATGATGATTTTAATGAACTCAGAGATGACCCATTAATAACTTCGTGTGGTCATCTCTAAAGATAGCCACATATACAATATTTCATCTCCCATACTTTTCTGCAGTGTGAACTTGCCATTTCCCCGTTACAGTTGGATCTGGGTTAAATGTAGGAGCTCCTTGATAAACAGAATGCAGTGAAAGTGACATTCTGAGCCTTCTGAGGTTAGATCACCAAAATCTTTGCAGCTTCCATTTGGGTCTTTCTAAGTGTTTTATCTTGGTATGGTCCGTCTTGGAACCTAAACCCTGAGCTACAAGTATCCCAAGCAAATGGGAAAGCCACGTCTAAATATTCTGGGTGAGGACTCCAGTTGAGATTCCAGCCACCACTCTGCAACAACTACCAGTCATGTTGGTAAAATATCTTGAGACTTCAGCTATCTGTATGCTCAATTGGCCTCTCTCGGTAATGTATGAGTGTCTCAAAGAGAAAACTACAAAACCAATCGAAGCTTAGTCATAGAACCACAAGAAGTCATAATTTACTGTTTTAAGCTAATAAACTTGGGAATGGCTATTTATGCAGCAATAGATAAATGATGCAGAAATTGGGTTGCTGGTGTAAAAAAACCTAAAACATGTAGCATTATCTTTGGCATAGACAGCAAGCAAAAGCTAAGAAGGCCTAAAAGAAGCTGTTAAAGGAGGCCAAAGACAGTGAGAAATTTGTTATTTGAGGCTAGAGAAAAAGGTATAGGTGCCATAAAATGGTAGGAAGTTGGAAAATACCATAACTTGGAAAGCAGAAAATAGGCCTAATTAATTGATGCATTTGGCCAAGGAGATCGTGAAGCCGAGTACTGAAAATATCAACATTATTTTTAAACAGATGACAAGTACAGATAGATGTAAGCTAAAGTAAAATTATTCAGTGTTCCAGTGTAATTTAGAGTCAATGCAAAGGAGTCATGGCTGGCTAAAATCAAATGAAAAAGAAATCTCCCCAAGCCTCTCCAAATGACAAAAGACTCTCAAAGGGGAAAAAAATGTCCTCAGGGTGTAATATCATGTCCAGGATGAGACTATAAAATCCTTTGCTAAGAGTAGAAAAATATTTAAGGGTATGCCTATTTAATTTTTTCAATTAGACAAGAAACTTCTAGGAATCTTGAGGCTCTTTTCCCAGAGAACCATAACTTTTCAGGCAAAATCAGACAGGGGGCAAACTGGAAGATATCTGGGGGTACATTCTTGTCTAAAGGAATAAACCCTAAAAGATTCATAAATAACCACAGCTTTTAAGAGAAAGGTATAGAGGTAAGCACCATCAACTTTGACTAAAAGGGACAGTTAATGCAAAATGAAAAAGGGCCTTTGTGTCTCCAACTTCACTAGGCAGGAAGCAGGTGAAGAAAAATACTCAAGAGGTAAACACAGGACACTACTGAATGAGCAGCAAAGATGACAGAGAGTTTAAAGCCGATTGCCCACAGGTTAGACAAAAGCTATGGAAAATGATTCCCTGGGAGTAGGAGTCGGCTTGGGTGCTTTTTAAGAAACCGGTAGTATTAACCTCCTCCTGGATTTTTAGAAACTATAATGGACTAGTGACTGTAATGTGACTCTCCCAATATTTTACATATGAAGATCAATTGCAGCTCTTTATCTCAGCATCACCAGAGTCTGTTGGCTGTGTAGATGTCAGATTTTTTTCTTATTTCTTGACTACACAGGTCTTCAGATTGAAAGGAACTGCGTTCAGTGATCTGCTCAAAAGGACCTGAACTGAAGGATTCCTCTTCACAAATGCCCTGCTAAAGAGGTTGAGATCCTGGATTCTGAACTAGTTGAGTAATAGGAATGAGACCTTGGGAATTTTAGGGAAGAGGTGAACATATTTTGTTTTTATTTTTGTTTTGTTTTGTGACTGTTTTTGTGTGTAAATGAGATCTGTGTTATTATGTTTTATTTCCCAAAGATGGCCAAAACCATACAACGCATCCTATATACTTTTGTGCAATAGAAATCTTGCTATTCCTTGAAGAGGTGCCATGTAATTCCACTCCCCTCTTATCTTGGCTGGTCTTAGTGATGACTTTGAATAAACGGATGTGATAGATGGGACATTTCAGGATATCCATGGGTGGATCATAACAACACTTACATCTTCTTCATTGGTGTCTTTGGTTAATTATTTGCATTTTTGGACACTCTCCCTAGAAAACAGCCACCATCCTGTTTGAATCTCAGAGAGTTCATGTGCTTAACAGCCTGGCTGAGCTACTAGTCATCAGCTGGAATGAACTGCATCAGTTGCTTAGAATTAACTGCAGCTCCATCCACAATCTGATTGCGGCCTCAGGAGAGAAAGAGGGTGAAAGAGAGACCCCAAACAACTGCATGTGTGATCCCAGGAGATCTACAGAATCATGCAATAATAATAAATTGTATGAAACCACTACTTTTGGGGGTAGTTTGTTATGCCATAATAAAAAATTGGAAGAACCTGACTCTCAGTACTCTGAATTTTTCTCTAAAGATCTTGACCATCCTACCTCAACTACTTCATTCCTTTTAAACACCATAGAATTTGTGTTTCCACAAATTCACACAAATTCTTAATAATCTAAATTTTAGGCATTCAGTTCCTGACCCATTACCTTCTATTTTCACTCTTGTGAGTCCCAGTTCAATAATCTCTCTACTTTTTCAATGCATTTATAATGAGTTGATCTTCTTACCTTCTCGCATTTCTCCATTCTTCTCCTTTTTCTCTCCTCTTTACCAGCATTAATTTTATGATTCATTCTTAGAAGTACTGTTGAATACAAATTATTTCTCTCCTTTCACCACCTTCTTCTTGCAACACAACCACACCCACAAGCACACATACTTCACTGTGCTTTTCCAGTAATTTATTTCTAAATCTAACTGCTCACTCTATGTCTGTAGCTATGGAATAAAAATTTTAAATACGCCGACTCATGTTATTTTAAATTTAGCATTTCTGAACTAAGAATGTCTTTTTAGTTATAAAGAGACCACAGTAACTTGATAATGATAGGGAAACATAATTTCACTTAGAGAACAGAAACAAATTGTGACTTCTCTGTGCAAGCCGGTGTATATGCACCCACGTTTTATTATTCATGGCAATCATATCATATTTCTCTATTTATTTTCGTACTCTTTTTAATGTATTTTTTATCGCGTTGTTGGGTTTTTGCCTCCCTCAGGCCCTAAGGTCCCCCAGCAAGTAACTGCTTCCCTGGGCTGTGTGAGTGGCTTGGGCAGTTTTCTGGCTCTGTGTGCTGTTTGGTCCTGCCAACTTTCAATATGTGGAGTTATGGCATCTCAGTGATCTAGAACCTCCCCGGCCTTGCCTGGTCCCAGACAGAGCACCAAGCACGTCATCTGATTTATTTCTGCTAAGGAACCTCTGTATCAATTGCTATTATCTTATTATTAATATAATATAATTAATATAATAATATTATTATAACATCCTCATTTTGTTGATGAAAAACTGAGGCTCAGAGAAGGTAACACTTTACCCAAATCCACTCAGCTAGTAAATGGAGGACCTGGGATTTAACCCATACAATCCAGTCTCAAAATGCACATTCTCCATGACTAAACCTTAACGCTTGGGAAAGGCACAATGAGGGGAGTGGATTAAGTTTTAAATGCTATGCACTTGCTTACCCACCTTTACTAAATTTAGTTTCTTGAAAAAAAATTTCCTCACCACTGGTGTGTGTATACGTGGATCTCACTAGCTTTCCTTGGACATTGGAACTGTCACCTCCCAGTACATAGCCCCTCTTCTCCCTGTGACTGGGTAACATTCCTGAAGACCCTCAGCCGCCATCACTGGTGCCTAGAAATCCCCACCAGTCCAGAGCCATGGACTGGCTCTACCAAGTAATGAAATGCCCTTGCTGCCTCAGTATCCATGCCTCTGTCCATGGCCTCCTGCAGCTCCTCTGCCCATTGCAATCTATTCAAAATTTCTCAGCTAGTAAATGTCAGACCTGGGATTTGAATCTATACCTCTTTCATTTTAATTTGTTTTATTTTCTATAGAATATAAACTCTATATTATAGAGTTTATATAAGCATAGAATATAGAATATAAACTCTAATATAGAGTATAAACTCTATGAGTTGCACTAGATTATGTATGTTTCTTTAAACTTCTGAATTACTTTCTAAAAATCTTGAACTAATTTACATACCAACTTGCATGAAAGGAGTCACAGAGAAATTTTAAATAGAATTGTGCTCTGAATATGTACTTATAGTTCAATACCAATGAGTCAGATATTCAGGGCTGGAATGAGGGAGGGATAACTAAGATGTTTACAGTTCTATGAGATCTGCCTGGTGAGTACAGTTGAAGTGAATCTGAGTCCACTTTGCCCACACTTCCTTAGAAATCTATCTTCCCATGGCTCAGATATACCCTAGTCTTGGGTAGTTCCAGATGACAATGCAGTCCTGGGAGGAAATGCTATTGTAATTTGTAAGAGTCTCTCCCAACCCAATCATTTCCACATATCCTTTTGCACCTTCCTTCCCTAGGTACTTAGATACTTGGCCTGAGTGAAGGGGAGTAAAGAGGAACAGCTTAAAGGGCCACCATGTCATTACCTCAGTGTGTTATAGGAGAAGAATGTTGGATCTTTGAATCAGTAGCTTATCTTCTTACCTCATTAGACAATGGAGAAAAGACAAATACTTACCCTAAGAAAGTCATAAACCGTCAAAGGGAAATAAAGACTCTAGCTCAAGGTCAGTGTGGAGAAATTCAGATGAAGCAGAGTGATTGTTTTCTTTGTTGTTGTTGTTGTTGTCGTTTGTTTGTTTGTTTGTTTGAGAGCTGGGCAGATATTAACTTACTATAGGATAGTGATGACATTTCTCCTGCCTTAAAAAATTTCCAGGCTTTATGAGAAGACTCTGATATGACAGGCTATGTGTACCAGTCTCCCCAGGGATATTATTTGCAAATACACCCCTCCTTTTAACAGCTAGGACCTTTGGTGCTCTGAGCCACACCATAGCCTCCCTGGGTCAAAGAAGCCTTCAGAAGGTGGAGATATAAGACCAAATCATGCAATCAAGAGCTATGTCCCTTGTGCTGGATCAAGATTTTTCCAGCATGGCTAACCACCAAGGCTGGGGTGAGTGTTAAATGGATGAAATGGACAAAAAACATAAGGTTGAGGACAATTCTGTAAAGCCAGGAGGAGCAGTAGGGGAAAATACAGAAGGAAGACAATCATACAAAGTTATTGATGTCCTTGGTCACTTTGGAGGTCCCTATCAGATTGTCCCTGACTCCATTATGAGAGGTACAGTTCCTTTCAGTCCTCAGGTGTTTGCATAGCCTAATAGCCTATCAAAATGTATCATCGGTAGCTCCATCTTTTCTTTGTGCTTCAGTCCTTTATGTTGCAGTTAGAGATTTTAGTCTCTTGTTTTCTTTAGGGGCTCAAGGCAAGCCAGTCAGATAAATTTCTGGGAACAGCCCTTCTTAAATCAATGATGAATCAGAATTTTTGACAATAGCTGCATTTTGTTCTCACTCATATCACCTTGGCAGGAATGACTGTATTATCTATCTCTCATCTATCTACCATCTATCATCAACCATCTATCTATCATCTATCTGTCATCTATCTATCTATGATCTATTTTTCATCTATCATTTAGAAAGTAACCTTGTGCTTGAGTACCTAAAATCCTCCCAGTGCCCCCAGAAAGCCTAGGGGATCAGCAAACTCATCTGATTTCCAACCTCACCAGGGTCCAAGTATAGCTATCACCCACATTTCTATCAAATTCTCTAATTCTTTCCAGTAATTTCACATGCAGGAAATTTAGAAGCCCACCAAACCAGAAATCTCTGCTTCAGTATCTCAAGCTTCTATTGTCCTTTCCGGGGCAAAACCAGATGACTGTCTTACTGAACAGGCTAATAGAAATTCTTCCTTTAACTCAAATAAGATATAAAATTTTCTTCATCTTTGCTGTCTCTTAGTGGCAGTACAGAACATGTTCATTTCTATTGTACTGAAGGATCTCAAATACCACAATTGTTTCTCTGTCCCAAAGGCGATTAATGAGGGGAACACAACGACATCATCATATTGATGGGATCATGGAGGAACCATTCTATCTCAGATCTGGTGAGAGTCCACCAAACCCAGTTATATGAGAAGTGGTCTGGGATATCTCTGAAGATCTTAATTTAAAAGTGGATGAAATCACAGTGCCTTCACCCTTGGATTACAGACTCAAGAGAAGCCAATATGTCTTTCAACTTGAGGAACTAAATGAAGTTTCTTCTTCTGACAGGCAAGTACACAGACCAATGAACTCTGAGATGTGCAAAAATATGAGAAATATCTGTATTATAACACATGCTTCTTAAATTATAGAAACTGTTTTATGATGTTTTCCGTGATTTTTCTCAATTCCCTGACAACCTTATGAAGTAAGAATTATCATCTGCATTTTATATTATGAAACTGAGAACAGAGGGGAATAAGACAACTAACAACTAACTGCAATTAAGCCAGATTTTGAACCCAAGCAGTCTGAATTCAGTCTCTGATCTCTTATTTTCCAGACCACATAAAGAGGGTGACAATCCTAGGAAGTGAGTTACGCAAGAGTGGTCTGAAGCGTTTGAGGAAGACTCAGATTTGGAGACTAAATTGTATTTCCTTTGTGAAGCTTTCTCAGATAAGACCTGGCTTATATATTTTTCTTCATAGCATACATCAACGCAGCATTTCCACATGTATATTGGAGATTATTTGATTGATTATGTCTTCTCATCAGCAAGCCTAATATATCATGGATTATGCATATTCTTACTATTTAGTATGAACAACACATCTAGAAAAGTGTCTGGGACATAGTAGGCTGTCAATAATGTGCTTTTTGACAAAGTAATAAAATGAAAGAGCAATTTTAGAAAACTTTAATATTAATAGAAATATTAATTTCATAAAATTGGAAGCCTGAGACACTGAAGAGGAATAGTGCTTGTCTGATGTGGATTGTTTACAGATATTGACTTAAGGAAAGGAGAAATACTCTCAGAGTCAGAGGTCTGGAAATTGAAAATGGGTGCCTCAAGAAAGCATAGAATTTCTGCCATTAGAGTTGTATAAGCCACTTCCAGATGACTACTTCTCAGGATATCACATATGGGAGCCAAGCATCATAAAATTATTGAACTATACATGCTTTGTAACTCATTTTCCAGATAGGTGAAAGATTATATTTCATTAATTTTTCTATTGTTTAAAAACCACAGGTATTCTCTGGATAGAATTAAAACAAGTTATACTTTCCAAGATGGACTTTGAAATGTTTATTGTTTATTTCTTATTTTTTCATTATTTATCATTATTATTATTTTATTGAAATGTTTACTGTTAGGAATTATGACAGGGACTTCACCTACAAGGATCTCTCAAAGCAGGATGACTCCAGGGAAAGATGCCTCCCTCACTCTTTTCTGCTTGGCTGTTGTCATAATTTCAATCTATAGCCCACTCACTAACTGAAACCTTCCCTTACTTAACTCACCTGTGAGCCCCTGGTCTCGGACTTTCTACTTCCCTCCCATGGCATGCTTCACTTGGAGGCTTCGGGGAGCACATACCTGTGAGGTTCCTGGCTTGACCATTCATATCAGGGCTCATACCTTAAGGCAAATAAAACAGACTAAGGGAGATATATCTTATAATCCAACTAAATCATGCAGCCAATCAAGAAAGCAGATAGAAATTTATTATATCCGTAGATTAGATTAGACTATAAATGTATTAGAGAACTAAATAGGAGCATATTCTAGAGTTTATTGACTGAAAAGAACATGATGGGGATCTGGCGAGAAAAGATCTTGTCTGAGCCAAAGAAATACCATTTTTCAATTGTGGTCACTTAAAAAAGTCTGTTAAAAATTAATTTCTTGTGTTCAATCTTTTATCCATTTACCAATTAAATGCTATTTTTTGGTCTTATGTATATAAGGCATTAATGATGCCAGTTATAGAAAAAATGAGACTCAAATTTCATCATGTAATGGGGCAGGAGCCATACACATTCAGAAAGCAGTTTATATTTCCTAAGGGAGGTATGCTGAAATGTAGGATGGTCTCACCACAGCAGCAGGGATCATAGAAGGGCTTCATAAAGGGGAAAATACTCAGGTGGGTTTTGAGCGACTTTTAAATAGTGGTTCACCAGGTGACCAAGGGGAATAGCTATTCTGTGTCCCCAAAAGGCAGCATGTGAAAAAGCACACCGATGTGATAAAACATGCTTTTGCACATTTCAAAAACAGTTAGATATGGTTGGAACATGAAGTATGTGGTGGAGTGGGATTGTAAACAATGTGAGGTAGATGGGAAAGAGCTAAAGCAAGAGCTTTGCATGCCATATCAATATCCTAGCAGGATGGCTGAATAATATTCCATTGTATATATGTACCACAACTTCTTTATCCATTCATCTGTTGAAGGGGGGGAGGGGACAGAGAGGGAGACAAACCATGAGAGACTATGAACCCTGGCAAACAAACTGAGGGTTTCAGAGGGGAGGGTGTGGGGAGAGAGGGTAACAAGGTGATGGATATTAAGGAAGGCATGTTTTGTGATGAGCACTGGGTGTTATATGCAACTAATGAATCATCGAACACTATATCAAAAGCTAATGTTGTACTATAAGTGGGTAACTGAAGATAATAAAGAAAAAAAAAGAATCTAGGATGAAATGGAGCTCACAGCTACATTAGGAACATTCAGGGCCGTGTAATACAAAAACCATTTTCAAACATGTAGGTAAGGGTAGGGAAGTCACTAGTGTTTGTGAAGTTCCTGGATTAGTGACAGCAGGCACTGTTGTCATCCCTTGACTGAGGGGACAAGAGGAGGACATGGTTATATGAATAAACCAAGGCCAGGGGTGCTTGGGTGGCTCAGTGGGTAAAAGCCTCTGCCTTCGGCACAGGTCATGATCCCAGCGTCCTGGGATGGAGCCCCACATCGGGCTCTCTGCTCTGCAGGGAGCCTGCTTCCTCCTCTCTCTCTGCCAGCCTCTCTGCCTAGTTGTGATTTCTCTCTGTCAAATAAATAAAATATTAAAAAAAAAGAAGAAACCAAGGCCAGAGAAAGATATTTATAGAGAAAAAAAACAGCTTGCAGCTATGGGGAGGGAGTTGAAGGAATAAATCCCTCACCTGCCTTTAATCTTCTGCTGGTGTTTCCTATGGTCAAACCCAATCAGAAGTGAGAAAGCAGGAGAATCTGGACTGGACTATATCCAGGGTCCCAGGAACTAGAACATAATGGGAAGTGGTGGAGTATAGACCAGAGGAGGGTAATACAAGGGATTCTGAGTAGCATACACTAAGAAGGGCTTTGTGTTATTTGTGTTATTGTTGATGAATTTCACATGATAGAATATTTCCTAGCATTGTAGAGGCTTCACTGAAAGATGGAAAGCCTAGACATAGGCATATTATTTACAAAGCTATTTTAATACCCCAGGCAAGAAATGAGGAAGGCATGAATTGGAGTAGAACTGCAAGGAATGAAGAGAGGCAAGAAACTGAATGGTTATGTGGGAAGAATACGTGACGTCTAGGATGATCCATTTCATTTTCTAACCACTTTCAGGAAGACAAAGCCGTGTGTTCTCTTCATCATTATGCTTTCTGCATCGGTCACCAATGACACTGCCTTCCATCCTTCCACATTTATTCTACTTGGAATCCCTGGGATGCAAGACCAGCACATGTGGGCTGCCATCCCCTTCTGCTCCATGTATATCCTTGCTCTCATTGGCAATGGCACCATCATCTACATCATCATGACAGATAGAACTCTGCATGAGCCAATGTACCTCTTCCTGTGCCTGCTTTCTATCACTGACCTGATTCTCTGTTCCACCACATTGCCCAAAATGCTAACAATCTTCTGGCTTAGGTCCCACATAATTTCCTACCATGGCTGTCTCACACAGATGTTTTTTGTTCACACTGTCTTTGTCACAGAGTCGGCTGTTCTACTGGCCATGGCTTTTGACCGCTATGTGGCTATCTGCCGACCGCTTCATTACACATCCATCCTCAATGCCACAGCTATTGGGAAGATGGGTCTGGCATGTGTGGTCCGTGCCCTCCTCTTTGTTTTTCCATTTGTCATCCTCATCGAATGCTTGCCCTTCTGTGGACACCACATCATCCCCCACACCTATTGTGAGCACATGGGCATCGCCAAGCTGGCTTGTGCCAGCATCAAGCCCAACACCATTTATGGTCTCACTGTGGCACTTTCAGTCACTGGCATGGATGTGGTCCTCATTGCTACTTCCTATGGCCTGATCCTGCGGGCTGTGCTGCGCCTGCCCGCCAAGGATGCTCAATCCCGAGCATTTAGCACTTGTGGGGCCCACATCTGTGTGATTCTTCTTTTCTATGTACCTGCCTTTTTTTCCTTTTTCACCCACCGCTTTGGCCACCAAGTACCTCCTCATGTCCACATTGTACTTGCAAATCTCTATCTCCTTGTGCCCCCTGTTCTCAACCCCCTGGTCTATGGCATTAATACCAAGCAGATCCGCCTGAGAATATTTGGCTTTTTTATGGGAAGGAGGTAGCTAGACTCTCTGTGTACCCCAAGGATCAATGGGAAAAGTTACAATTAATCTGTCACCTTCCTTGAGCTGGAGATTTCTGTTTCTGGTAATTCTAGCAAGCCAGCATCATGTATTATCTGAAAGAGTTTGAAGTGTTTAGAACAACACATTTATACTTGCTGAATCTACAGAATACTATTTTCCTGTTAGGTTATTATGTGGCTCGTCATGTGGCTGTAGGCTTTGAATCTTTGTAGGAAAACATCAGGAGGCATGGTAGTAGTACTTTTGACAGTAAGAGCCAGTAAGTTACTCTATTTTCAGAAAACTCAGCACTGGAAAGAGGAAAAGGGATCAGAAAAGATTTACTCACATATAGCTTCAAGAAATTGAGAAGGACACACACATCCACGTTGACTGATTGATTGCCAGCACTTTCGTAGACCAAGAACGATTGCAGTAACAGTGTCAACCGTAGACAAAAGATGGGCTGAGGCATCCCAGGATCTTCTGGATCTGGCATTAGATTTAAACAGATGGAGACAGATGACTGTTATTCAACTCTTTGTAAGAAGTTTGGTAACACATGTATCAATGGGAAAGCCATAACTCATTTTTCTCAAAGAATTGTTCCAAAAAATGACACTTTGGAGCAAATATAGTCACTTCATTTCTGACGATCTTTGTATTTTTGCCCGATATTTTCTCCGCGATGAACTTTACATGTAAATGATTTTGTGGGCAACTATGGAGGTAGTGTGACCTTTTGTTTGCCTCATTTAGTCAACCCTTTGGGTATATACAAAATCACAAGACGTAGAGTTTCCTGCTAGTGCTAGCCAGGATAACCCAGGTTAGTCAGAGTTAACAAGTAGCTTTTTCCAAAGAGCTGGCCTTTGATGATGGCCTTCCATAGGAGCTGGGGTGTTTGTCTTTGGATACCTTGAAAGAGATGAAAGCAGAGAACCAGTTTATCGTCATACACGATACATCAGTCTTCTCCTGAGCCAGGTTTTCACTGTATATTGTCTTTGATCAGAACCTCTCCATCTTCTAAGGCATTTGTACCACTTTTCAACTTCAGTATCCATATCTTTCTTTTTCTAAGATCTGAGATTCAACTTATAAAGACTTGATTTAATTTGTAATGTGATGTTTGAAGCATAAGTCATATGAGCAGACATCAACAAGATTTTTTTGTGCTATTATAAAACATATCACATAAAACCTGCCTTTCAAACCAGTATGTTATATAGCCATCAGCATCATGTATTTCCAAACATTTTGTCACCATAAATAGAAACTTTATAGCCATTATGCATAACTCCCCATTCCCACATCTGCTCGGTCTTTGGACATCTCTAATTTACTAACAACAACAGCAACAACAAGCCCTTTGCAAGTACTTTAGAAAGACTACTTATTTATTGACCCTTTTAGTTGAACATTCATTCAAAAGTGTATATTGAAGATCAACCATGTAATAGGTACAGTAGGCACTGAATTTCACAGGTGAATAAGACATAGTGTGTGACTTCAGGAAATTCACACTCTAAGGAGAGAGGAAGTAAAGTAATACAACAGAATATGGCATTTGCAGTGACAAGTTATAAACAGATCCTATTAAAGAGGAAAGTATGTGCATGTTAAGATAATTCTATTTTTTTCTTACAATGAAATAATTATTAATTTATGATCCATCCTAAAACTAGGTTCTCTTGCCATTGGGCTGAGGCCAGGGTCTGATCTGTATCTTGGTTTTAATCTTCTCATGGTTCCCATGCCAAATAACTAAGCCATCTCTATAAAAATTATATTAAAAGGTAATTGTAATAATGTGCTCCCTATATTTTGGGGGAAAGGACAATTAAGTAACTATAATAACTATCTCCCTGTTAAAAATTACTAAAACAAATTCAAGACTGGGTAAAATACACAAAATTATGAGAATATGGAAGATGAATAGTAAAGCAAATTAATAAAAGAGAACAGAGATCTCAAAAATTAACTTGGTTTGTTTTCTTGCCTAGAGGCTGGACATAGTGTCATCATCTGATAATCAGAAAATTTGGGGTGAGCTCTTGCCCTCAAAGGATTATCTGCCTCTGGAGGATTTTTAAGGTTCCAATATGTGAATGCCTTAATAATTTTCCTTAGAAAAGAGATATTATTAGCTGGAAACATGTATTCAAGGATCAATTCCTCGGAGTCTTACTGCTGTGCTGTGAGGTACTTACAGTACCTGAGAAGTCTTCTCTAGTGAGGATCAGGGCCATCTTTTTTGATGATGTTTCCAAAGTATCCCATCTCTTCTTTTAAGATTGTACAGTAGAGGGTAAATAGGTGGCTGGTGTGGGAAGGCAGTCCTTATTTGTAAACTTAGTTTTTGAAGTTTATCATCTTAACTAACATTATCAAAATGGAAGAGAATGGAATTCCCAACTGATACAAAGCACACGATTAATTTTTAAGGATTTTTAATCTGTGATTACCCTTTTAGCAGCACATAAGTATCCTATTAGTAAGAATGAATTACTGACTATAAAGACATTACCAAATCTTCAAGGTTCTTGTTTATTCCATGATGTATGTTACTAATACATTTTTAATATCTTTAAATATAAAAATGAATATGTTTTATCCAATCTAAAAAGTGAACACTCATCATAAAGTTTATCTTACATGGATAATGAGAGACCTCTCACAACAGAATTAAAATTTGTAGAACAAAAAACTGTAAGAGACTCTTAACTATAGGGAACAAACTGGGGGTTGCTGGAGGGGGAGTAGGGGGGACATGGGGTAACTGAGTGATGGGCATCATGGAGGGCACTTGTTATAATGAGTACTGGCTGTTACATGCAACCGATGAATCGCTAACTTCTTCTCCTGAAACATAGAATACACTATATGTAAACTAAACTGAATATAAAGTTTAAATAATTTACGAAGAGAAAGCAAAACAAACCTAATTATTTCTATTATGCTTTTTTTTTAGAAAAGTATGCAAGCTAATCTTTATGATAAGTAATGGTCATTTAGACAACTCAAAGATAGGTTAAGTATCAAGACATCTTATCATTTTTCTTATTTTGAAATCAGGGCCTTCCTTTGGGCAATATAAAGTCAAGGAAAATGATCAGAGAAGACAAGATATGAATATAAGATATAAATGACACAAGATAATAAATAAAGGTAATATACTGGAACACAAATCCATAAGAAACTTGCTTATTAAAACCTTTACTATATTTTTAAAAAATGAACTTTTGATGAAGCAATTTACAGCCAAAAGAGAAAATGTTTAAAGATCTATATTTTTTAACAATTGTCTGCTTTTCTTCATTATTTGTGGATTTAAAAATTATTTTTAACATATATTTGTATCAATATACTTAGAATTACAGAAATATATATTTGTAAATACACAAATATGATAAAATCACAAGTTTAAAACTATGAAACTAAGTTTAAAGACATAACCAATGATATCAAGGTAATAAATGTATACATCATATAGAATTTATAATCTTAATACATTATAGCCATTTTCTAAATAGAAAATATAGGTTAATTATATATTATATAAATTAGATTTCTCTGGAATAGATAATCTTACAGTGGGCACAAACCAAAAGAACAATTTTGGGAATCAATTAATCCTCAAACTTTTTTAAAAGAGAGGAAGAAACAGAAGGAATAAAAAGGGAAAGAGAAAGAGAAAGAGAGAATGAGAAAATGTAGGAAGGAAGGGTGGGGGAAGAGAGGAGGAAAGAGGGTATCAACCACAGATTAACAATGGAAAAATGTTACACTTACATGTTGGAGCAGACAGAGAATAAGAGACATGTTAGAAATCCCACCACTTTAAATTATTTTCATGACCATGTCAGTTAGTCTTCTCCAGTCACAGTTTTGCATCTTCTGACTCTGACCCAGAGTGCAGGAGCTTAACAGGTAGAACCTCTTCAATAGGCTTTTTCCTTTTTGGTGTGACTCAGGAAGATAACAGGAAGGAGACTTCTGAATGTATTATATGATTACAACTCTACTCATTCCAGTTAAGGAAAGCAGATCATTGGCTACATTATTTACTTTTTGTTTTAGGTGTCTCAAAAATGAAAAATCTTGTGCACGTCAAAATTTCTTCCAAAAACTGGGGCGCCTGGGTGGCTCAGTGGGTTAAAGCCTCTGCCTTCAGCTCAGGTCGTTATCCCAGGGTCCTGGGATTGAGCCCCGCATCGGGCTCTCTGCTCCGTGGAGAGCCTGCTTCCTCCTCTCTCTCTGCCTACCTCTCTGCCTACTTGTGATCTCTGTCTGTCAAATAAATGAAATCTTCAAAAAAAAAAAATTTCTTCCAAAAACTAACCTTTGGACAACTTATATAGAGCACAAAATTTTTTATTAGTCAGGTTTTCCAGGGAAACCAGACCAATAGGAGATAGATAGATGATAGGTGATTACAGAAATAGATAGAGACATAGATAAGTGAGTAGATGGATGGGAAGATGATAGATAAACAGACAGAAGAGGAGATTTCTATGTGGGATCAGTTACGTACTAGGTAAAATGGACATTGAAATTCACAGGTGAATAAGGCACAGTATGTGACTTCAGGAAACTCATGCAGTAAGGAAAGAAGTTAAAAAAAATGGCTAGTACAATTTTAGAGTCTGTGAAGTCCCACAATCTACTGTCTGTAAAGTGGAGTCCTGGAAAAGCCAGTGTAGTATAATTCAGTCTGAGACTAAAGGCTTGAAAACCAAGGAGGTGATAGTGTGAGGCTCAGTAGGAGACCTGAGGCCTAAGAAGCAAGAATGCTGATGTTCAAGGGAAAAGATGGATGTTCCAGTTCAAAGAAAGAAAGCAAATTCACCTTTTCTCTCCCTTTTAGTTCTGTTTAGGCCCTCAGTGGATTGGACGGTGCCTGGCCACATTAGTGACTATTATCATTACTTGGTCCACTGGTTCAAATGCTAATCTCACCCCACCTCCAGAATACTCCCAGAGACACACCCACAAACAATGTTATATTAACACTTTAGGCCAGTTAAGTTGACACATAGAATTAACCATCACACATCTCTTAGCCCAGTTAAGTTGACACATAGAATTAACCATCAGAAATTCTTATTGGGTTTGCAATTGTGCTTGTGCTACATTATTTTTAAAAGAATCAGGAATATGAACCCCTTATTGGATATACCATTTGCAAATATCTTCTCCTACCCAGTAGGCTGTCTTTTCATTTTGTTGATGGTTTCCTTTGCGGTGCAAAATATTTTGGATGGATATAGTCCCACTTGTTTATTTTTGCATTTGTTTCCCTTGCCTGGGGGACATATCCAGAAACATGTTTCTACTGCTCTTGTCAGAAAAATTACTGCCTATGTTTTCTTCTAGTAGTTTTATGGTTTCAGGTCTCACATTTAGGTCTTTAATCCATCTTAAGTTTATTTCGTGTAGAGTGGAAGAGGATGGTCCAGCTTCTGTTTTTGTTTTGTTTTGTTTGTTTGTTTTTTGCATGCAGCACCATTTGTTGAAGAGTCTGTATTTACCTCATTACAAATTCTTTCTTTTTTCCTTTTTCTTTTTTTTTCCTCATTGCAAATTCTTGTCTCCATTGTTATAGATTAGTTGACCAAATAAGCATGGGTTTATTTCTGGACTCTGCCTTATGTTCTACTGATCTGTATGTCTATTTTTTTTCTTTTCTTTTTCTTTTTTCTTTCTTTTTTTTTTTTTTGTCAATACCATAGTGTTTTGATTACTATAGCTTTGTAACATACCTTGAAATCTGGGATTGTGATTCCTTTAGTTTTGTTCCTTTTCAAGATTGCTTTGGCTATGAGGGGTCTTTTGTGGTTCCATAAACATTTTAGGATTATTTATTCTAATTTTGTGAAAAATGGTGTTGGTATTTTGACAGAGATTACATTAAATCTGTAGATTGTTTTGGGCAGTATGGGCATTTTAACAATATGAATTCTTCTAATCCATGAGCATGGAATATTTTTCCATTTGTTTGTGTCATCTTTAATTTCTTTCATCAATTTTTTTATAGTTTTCAGAATCTAGATCTTTCATGTCTTTGGTTATGTAAAGAACTTATACAGCTCAACACCAAAAACCAACTCATTCAATTAAAATAAACAAAGCCCCTCGAGTAGACATTTTACTAAAAAAGACATACAGATAGCCAGCAGATCCACAAAAAAATGTTCACTATAACTCATCATTGGGGAAATGGAAATCAAAACTACAATGAAATATTGCCTCACACTAGTCAGAATGGCTAAAATGAACACTAAGCAAACAAACAAAAAACAAAACCACAAGAAATATCAAGCACTGGTCAGGATGTGGACGAAAAGGAAACCTCTTGCCTTATTGGTGAGAATGCAAATTGGTACAGCAATGTGGAAAAGAGGATGGATGTTCCTCAAAAAACTAAAAATAGAAGTACAATACAGTCCAGTAATTCCACTACTGGGTAGCTACCCTCTCCCCCACTTAAAAAAAAAAAATCCCCACACTAATTCAGAA
Organism: Meles meles; assembly: GCF_922984935.1. Classification (NCBI taxonomy): domain Eukaryota; kingdom Metazoa; phylum Chordata; class Mammalia; order Carnivora; family Mustelidae; genus Meles; species Meles meles. Next base: position 56,664,539 of record NC_060073.1, on the reverse strand, counting down.
AAAGAAAGATAGTAATTCCACAACTGGATATTTATCCCCCAAGAAACAAAAACCCTAATTTGAAAATGTTCATTGCAACATTATTTGTCATTGGGAGAAGCATTATTTATCTTAGTCAAAATATGGAAACAACCCAAGTATCCCTGCATAGTGTATATTCTTTGCATATATATGTACATGTAATGAAATATTACTCAGCCATAAAAAAGAATGAAAGCCTGCCACTTCTAACAACATGGGTGGACCTAGAAGATATTATGCTAAGTGAAATAAGGCAATCAGAAAAAGACAAATACCATATGATATTACTCATATGTGGAATTTAAGAAACAAAACAATAGAGAGGCAAATGAAAGAACAGTCTCTTAAATACAGAGAACCAACTGGTGGTTACCAGAGGGGAGGTCCATGGGGGGATGGGTGAAATAAAAAGAATAAGTCATTGAAATTTGGATTGGCCCTGATTTATGAATTCATTGAAGAAGAAGGCATAACCTTCTGGTAGCTGTGTTTTTGTTCTTCATGAACACACGAAAACAAACCATGTAGGATCTCATAAACCAGGATACATAATGAGTTCATGTTTAAAGAATTTATTTATGGGCTGTTCATTCCCTAATTCCTTTATTTGGCTCTTATTATCTACCTGCTATGTGATAAAATTGATGCTAGTGATCAGGATACAGTACCCGGTAAAAAATCGGGCCAGGGCTACTCTCCCTGAGTATTGGGATTATCCAAAGAGCAAGCTTAAAACTTGGACTGAGAGGTCACAGATTCTGGGCAATACTACCACATTTGAGAGAACTTGGGGAAAGAAGCTAAAAGATAAGCTCCTTTAGAAGTTGTAGACAAGGAGTGTTCAGGATCATAAAGGTAAAACTAAGACAATAGGTAGGGCTAGGAAAAAAGGAGTCTCTCTGATTACTACCTGTTATGATGATCCTTCAGCATCTCCCTGGGGCATAGAGGATTGAAGGACAGAGCCCAGGATTTTGGGATGGTATGAGAACCAGCTTTCTGCAGGGAAGCTGTGCAGATGTGTTTATGAGCAGATGTGTCACTGCTAGTCTATTTTTGTTCGTGATTCTTTCTGTTGATTGATAGATTGTGTCAGGCCTTTCATTCTGCTTCTTCTTCCCTCAGCCACTGCTTCCCTCCTGCTGACACCTGCCTCAGAACAAAGACTCCCTACAGGGAGGTAAACAGAACTTGCACTATATCATTATTTAGAATCTGACCCTCTGAGTCCCACTCCTGAAATGACTTTGCATGATTTTGACAATGTTTGGTGTTGGTTTGTGCATTCTGCAATGGACATGACAGAATTTTTTTAAAACTTTCTTCCTTTGAACTAATAATAAAGAAATATGGCCTCATCTGGACTCAAAAGTTGATGTGATGTTGGGACGTGAGAGGTGGGATTGCAGAAAACACCATGGGGGAGGGGGAGAGGAAATATCCAGGGTAAAGCCATTGGCCAGGGAAATAAGATAGAGTAAAAGATCTGGAGGATGCTAAGGGTAGATAGAACTAGAGCTACTAATAGCGTTTTATCAGGTGTCCAACAATAGGGGCTGTACCTCTGATACCTTCAGGAGCATGACTACTCCAGCCAAGGAGTAAGAAGGGAATGGGCTCCCACACCTACACAATTTGGGAAAGAGGGCTGTGGGGATACAACCTCCCAGGCCCTAATCTAGTTTCAGATTCAGCTTTAACTTCACCCTCTCTCTAGAGGCTCATCCATGACTGCCAAAGACTGCAACATACCCAGAAACCTAGGGTCAACTAGCCCCATCTCCTTGGGAGCTCAGGGAAAACTCCAGGGTCAAGTTTGCACATAATAGCTGTGGTGTCTGGTTTGTGTGTGTTTGGGGAACGTGGGAGTGGCCGAGAGCTAATTCTGGACACCCAGGGGATCTTCCCTTAGGTGACTTAAAGAACCACACCAGGGTTTCTGGGTGCCCAAGAGTTAGGAGTGGGGATATGCAGGGCCCTGAGTGTACTATCCAGGAGCCATATGGTTGTGCATGTGTGTATTGCTACAGACAGCTCTCCACACTCAGACACACACATTTGAAGAAGTTGTCTGGGCCCGGCTTACCATACTCTGCCTCACACTCAGGTGAGTGTTTTCCTCATGAGGTGGGCTTCACAGTCCCATTTGAGCAGCCTAGTCTCAGGGCCCCAGAAGCTGCCACCTGCTCCCTTTGGTCCTCATTGAACAGTTGTCATGAGAGTCCCTGCAAGTACCTTATGTGCTGCAAATGTAGATCCTTCACATTTTAGTGAGAAATTCTGTTCTAAGCACTTAAGCTATCCTATTTCTGAAAAACTGTTTTATTGACCTATTTCATCTTATGTTTACTGAGCATGGTAATAAATATTTGGTCATTTTGTAAGGTATGTCTATCCATTTTTTTTCTTGTATTCTTCAAGTTCCCTTCTTCAAGTGGAGTCACATTCAAAAATTCACAAAATATATTTTCATGTACTTAATGACATGCTTTAATGGGAATAATGATTAATAAAAATAATTAATAAAAATATTCCAAATGGAATCAATTCTCTAATTTCCCTTTCTGTATTTTCATTGTTAGTGTATAAGAAAGCAACTGATTTCTATACATTGACTTTGTATCCTGCCATCTTACTGAATTGCTGTATGAGTTCTAGTAGTTTGGGGGTGGAGTCTTTTGGGTTTTCCATAAAAAGTATCATGTCATCTGCAAAGAGAGTTTGACTTCTTCATTGACAATTTGGATACCTTTTATTTCTCTTTGTTGTCTGATTGCTGTTGTGAGGACTTCTAATACTATGTTGAACAAGAGTGGTGAGAGTGGGCATCCTTGTCGTGTTCCTGATCTCAACGGGAAATCTATGAGCTTTATTGCATTGAGGATGATATTTGCTGTGGGTTTTTGATAGATAGATTTTTTGAAGTTCAGAATGTTCCCTCTACCCCTATACTTTGAAGCGTTTTAATCAGAAACAGATGCTGGATTTAGTCTGTGAGATATTAATGTTGGAAGACCACATTATTATTAATGGAATACTATAGTATGGTATATAATAAGTAATACAATATTTGACTATGATGTGTAATATATATCACCTTGATTTCAGAACAGTTTTTGTGTATCTTGAAAGTCCTTTTGCTTTCCACTTTGAAATCCTTGATTCTTTTAAGTTTGAGGCTCATGAAGGTTTTTATTGTTCTTCTCAGGAACTGCACCTGGGTGCCACCATGACAATTTGCAATGCCTCCCTGGGTCATCCTCCTTTCCTCATTCTCCAAGGCATCCCTGGGATGGAGGACAAACACAGATGGATCTCTATCCCCTTCTCTTCCATGTACTTTGTCACCATCCTTGGGAACTGCACCATCGTCTTCATTATCTTCACAGAGCGCTCCCTGCACAAGCCCATGTTCCTGCTTCTCTGCATGTTGGCGCTTACAGACCTGGGCATGTCCACCACGACCATTCCCAAGGTGCTGTGCATCTTCTGGTTTGGCCAGAGTGAGATCAGCTATATGGGCTGCCTGGTCCAAATGTTCTTCATCCACTCTATATCTGCCTTGCAGTCTGCTATCTTAACGACCATGGCCTTTGACCGCTATGTGGCCATCTGTGAGCCCCTGCGCTATGCCACCATCCTTTCCAATAGTCGCATTGGGCTCATTGGCCTAGTGAGTTTAATGAGAGCCATCCTTTTCATTCTTCCCATGCCTGTCCTCCTCCAGAAGATGCCTTTTCATGCAAATCATGTCATCCCAACCACCTATTGTGAGCACATGGCTGTGGTGAAGATGGTGTGTGTGGACACCACAGTCAACCGGATATATGGTCTGGTGGTGGCCTTGGTGGTTGTGGTGCTAGACATTTCAGCTATTGGCTCGTCTTATGTGCTTATCATCCAGGCTGTCCTGCGACTGTCTTCTAAAGAAGCCCACCACAAAGCAGTCAACACCTGCACCACACACATCTGTGTCATGCTGATCTCTTATACACCCTCACTCTTCTCTTTTCTCACTCACCGCTTTGGCAGGGGAATTCCACCCCATGTACACACCATTCTTGGAAACCTCTACTTCCTTGTACCTCCAATGCTCAATCCTATTATTTATTCAGTGAAAACCAAAGAGTTTCGTGACAAACTGACCAAATATGGCTGCTGGAAGAAGGAATCCATAGGCATTACCCATACTCAGAAGCCTGTTTGATCATCCAGCATTAGGGACTATGAGGAAAAAAATGTTTCAGAGCAAACTGGCAACTGGCAGAAATGTGTCATAATGTCTGATTAACTGCCAAAATCTTGAACAGAGAGGCTAAGTCACAGGAGACCTTCATACTCTCAGTAACTGCAAAGTAAGAATATCATCCCTTTTATATGAAAGTAATGATGTAGTTTCTCCACGATGGAATGATTATTTGGCAAATTATTTGTTTACAAAGCACTTTGAACAAAAACACACATTGAGTGCATGTAAAGTAAGGTGGAGTGTTTCCTGTGCAGGTAACATAAACCAAACAATGACTTGCCTACCAACATGCCATACAAAGCCAAGGTCTGTTTGGTGTGAGTGTGCATTTGTATTTGAGTGGTTAGGGGAAAGTAAGGTGTATGGACTGGGGACAGTGAGAAGGGACAAGGAAAGTACAAGATAGTATTTATAGTCATTATGATATTTTCTCTGCTGGCTGGCCTCAGCTGTGGGTAGACTGAGTCTTATTGTTTCCAAGAAGAACCAAAAAATATGCACAGGAGACATAATTTGTAAACTCAGACATTTCAGATGAAAGGAAATGAAAAGGGGAAGTTCCTGAACTTAAAGGTTTAAAAGCATTTGACATAATTTTGTACTTGTAAAAACTCCCGGAGTCATCTCTCCCACTCTTCTCAACTAATTCACTGTTTGGCAAGATTCTCTTACAAAGGGAACTTTTGAAAATGTCCTGTTACTAGTATTAGTTGTAAAAGTCTTTTTTGTACGGAACCCTTTGATTGCAGACCTCTGCAAGGCAATTTCCACGGGCGTCTGGAAAGAAGGTCTGAACAAGTACTCATGGCAGCTGTAGAGCTCAGATCCTGGGCCCTGATGAGGGAATTCGTTCCATACAGAGCATATTCTTTCTCACTCTAGAGAATTAATGTGGTTGTAATGGCAAGTATTAGAAGTTGCATGGAGCTGGAAAGCAGAACGCTTCTAGTGTGTCTATCATATCGTAGAACTCATATATGAGGCAAAATTCAATGAATAGGATGCCTACCCTTCATGCCATGTGGCCACTATTTGGATGAAACTCTTACAATACTTCAACTGCAGGGCAATGGATGAAACTTCTTCAGAGAGTTGTGCTTGCTATAAGAAATAATAAACGATCCCAGTAGCCTGCACAGCTCAACAACAAGGACTGAGAAAGGTAGGCTATTTCAGAACTTGAAATAAGAGGCACAAAGTTCAGGAGAGAAAAATGAGGATTGTGTAAGAAGTGCCTTTTCTACGAATGGAAGAAACAGGAGCAGGGGCTGAGGAGCAGGGTTCTCCCTATCTAAAAGGAGAACCAAGGACTGACATCGAATCCTCCATAAAACATAGACACAATTCAAACCAAAACAGAACCCTGAGCACAAGGTTTTATGATTCACGATGGATCTGACGAATGAGTAACAGGGAGTGAACAGGCCTGAGGCACTCACAATCTGAGGAGCTGTGTGATAGCCCGAGTGTTGGTTTTGCTGAGATGTGAGAGTGATTTTCTTTCCATCTGATTTGAACGGATTTGAGGTATGGAAGGGAGTCCGCCTGCGGTAAATATTTTCCCTTCTGGTTTTTGGTGAGCTAGTCTGTAAACAGGAGAAGTCTTTCTTTGTTTTACTGAAGTTTGGGGCTAAAATTTTATTAAGTCTCAAACACGATACACTTGGGAGAATGTGTGGGGAACACCGGCAGTAGCAGCTGGGAAAACTGGGGGACTAGAACAATCAGAGAAGTCACTGAAGGAAGCCTGACTGTGTCTGCCTTCCCCTCTGGGCTTTTTTCCTTCTTCACAAGTGTTATCAATCTGTGGTTGATTGTTTTTCCTGCAGAGTGAGCTTGATTTCTCTCCTGTGGCCTTGCTGGAAATGTCCCAAATGATGATATGGGACACAGTACTGATTCCCAACTCAAGGTTGGCTGCTTGCTGCTTGGAAAATCAATACCAGAGAGTCAAATGATGGTGGGGAAGGTTGCTTTTTCAGGAGGCCAGCAACTTGGGAAGGTGGAGGACTAATGTCTCCAAGACATCTTTCCTATCCAGGTGCAACCATAAGGCTTTGGAAATGGTCGGGGCTGTCTGTGTAAGAGAAGGAAGTTATTCTCATGTGAATACCTGAACAGAGGCTCTAGTGTCCCTGGAAACTGTTTTTCAATATAGTCAGACCTATCTCCTGGGAAAGCTCTGTTCCTTCATTTCTCAAGGCTAGTGGTCTACAAATCTCAAGAGAAGTAAATTTGTTCCGCTATAGAACAAGGCACCTATGTCAGCAAGCAAGGGATATGTAAGCTTGCAGCTAGTTAACCTTCATACTGGTTGCAGTGTTGTTGTGTTGACAAACATGTTAACTGACTAGTTTACCCTTAACCCTGTAGAATTGTTCCTAGCCATGCAAAAATTAGAACAATGTTCATATGTTCTTGTATCTTGGTCAAATTTAAGTCACTCTCTGCTTGGCTGTCAGATCTTTAGGGGCTGAATCAATGCCAAATCCATTTCATTTTCATTATCTTTCCTGAGGGATTTCTGTCTGGGGATGTCCTAAGCCCCAAGTAAATTATAAATCATTATACCAGTGATTGTGTAATGGTTTTGTATATAATTAACTCCTAAAAATCTCTAGGGGACAGAACAACTCTCACTGGAGTCTTAGGTCCTGGGACAGAAGCACTGGAGTTTTCACCACTGGGGAATGTAAGCTGGGTGTCCCAGAAAGGAGGGCTTAAGACAGAAACTTGAACACTGGCAAGTTATTTAGAAAAGTGATCACAGGGGATGCAGTGTACAAAACAGGTGGAGTGAAATCTGAAAAGAGGAAGAGCCAATACGGGGAATTTTTTATTCAGTTGCACAGGATTAGTAGAGACTTTTGTCCAACCCTGCAGGACCTGCTGTAGAGCCTTAGAAGACGCATTTCACAATTGTCATCTGTGAGAGATGAGAGGATTTTACCCATTGACTCCTGTGGAGCTCAGGGTTCCTGTGGGGCTCATGTCCTCAACCCCAGATATTCGTAGTTGTGTAGGCATGACAGCAGATCTGGTGGTTGGGCTGTCCCATGCCATGGAGCTGGGGAAATCCCATGGCAAGGAGCTCCAGGTCCTAGGTGTGACCTGATGTCCATTATCTGATTACACCTGCCTGGAACTGGTTATAGCTCAAGTGGCTGAATAGGAAGTCTGACCAAGGACATTAGGGAGTGACATGGAGATTATCTACTGAAACAGTCATATCACTGAAGCCTCACATGAGGCCTATGGACTGACTTTGAGATTAACAGGGAGCTCACATCTTGAGCACATCCAACAGAATTATTATCAGGATTTTCTAACTTCTAGTAACCAACTTGTCTATCTTTATTATGCTAACTCAATTTTCACAGTTACACCTGACTCAGGTAACCTAAGCAGATATTCCCTAAAGATAATCCTTAAAAATATTTCAAGGGCTCCTAAAAAGAGCTTCTAATGATGTGCATGGCTCTCCTCAACCCTTATTTTTGTCTGAGTTTTCTTTTTCACACTGAACTAAATAAGAATGTTGTTAATGTTTGCTATCCCAGGTTGTGTTGTTGCTGTCAAAATAATACATGCACTCAAAAAGGCAATCAAATGTCATAGGATACACAATTGGGTATAAAATTGTCCATCTACTTCAACGTGATGACAGTTCCCAAAGTCTGTCCTTTAGACATGTGCTATGTCTACTCATAATTACCTTCTATATTAAAATATTAATGCATAAATACAAGCATCTGGATATAGTTCCCTTTCTCACAATGAGGACTCCCCCATCCATATTCCTAGACACGTATTTAGCTTTCATCTTTTACTTGCAGCGGGTTTTTTGCTTTTTGCTTTTCTGCTTGTATGACACACAATTTCATAGTATGAGGCTGAATATGCTTTTCCCAAACATCTCTTCGATGAGTTAAGATGAATATTCAGGTGATTTTTTCTGCTTCTACTTAAAGTACCACTGCTTTGCAGTTCTGTTCTTAAAACTTCAGTCATGTGGCTGTTGTTTTAGTAGACCACTACACATGAGAATATGCTAGCATCTTTCTAACTTCTTAGCTTATTGAGTTCATATTAGCAAACCAAATCTATTAATTTACTCTGTGTCTCTTGTTGTATGTTGCCTGATTGTTTTTAAAATATCGTATTCTTTGTTCTTGGAATCTTACATGTCAATAAGTGTGTGAAACAGGTCAATACTCTGTTCTATCTGCATCCATATGCGTATGTAGACATGTATGCATATATAAAACACAGAGAATTGATACTTTGAATATATGCCACCAACCGAGGAACTTTGTCCAGTGGTCTGTTCTGCAGGCTTTGACAGACATTGCTTTATTTTGTTTGTTTGTTTGTTTGTTTGTTTAAGGCACACAGTTCAAAGCAAAAAAAAGTCCTTTTATCATTTTGGGCACTATTAGGAAGTTCTCAACATTTTTATATTATAGTTCAATGGAAGAAGCTACCTATTTGATATTTTCTCAAATGTATACAGGCCAGAGGACAGAAATTGAGTTTAAATACTAATTCAAATAGTTAATAAAACAGCAGAAGTGTAGTCTCACAGGTCATGCAAAGCACTGCGGACTATTATGTTAAAAATAATGTGATGAGCACTGGGTGTTATACACAACTAATGAATCATTGAACATTATATCAAAAACTAATGATGCATTAACTTGGGTAATTGAATTTAAGTTAAAAAAATAAAACTACCCTATCATCCAGCAATTGCATTACTAGGTATTTACACAAAGAATACAAAAATACTAATTTCATCTTCTTTATCCATTTATCTGTTGAAGGACATCTAGATTCTTTCCATAGTTTGGATATTGTGGACATTACTGCTATAAACATTGAAGTGCACATGCCCCTTCAGATCACTATAATACACGATGGAATATTATGCAGCCATCAAAACCCCCAAATCTTGCCATTTACAATGATGTGGATGGAACTAGAGGGTATTATGTTAAGTGAAATAAGTCAATCAGAGAAAGATAATTATCATATGATTTCACTAATATGAAGAATTTGAGAAACAAGAACGAGGATCATAGGGGAAGGGATGGAAAAATGAAACAAGATGAAACTAGAGAGCAAAACAAGCCATAAAAGACTCTTAATCTCAGGAAACAAACTGAGGGTTGCTGGAGAGGAGGGTGTGGGAGGGATGGGGTGGTTGAATGATGGACACTGGGGAGGGTATTGCTATGGTGAGCACTGTGACTTGTGTAAGAATGATGAATCACAGACCTGTACCCCTGAAACAAGTAATACATTATATGCGTCAGGCTCCTTGCTCAGCAGGAAGCCTGATTCTCCCTTTGCTGGCTGTTTCCCCAGCTTGTTCTCTCTCCCTCTCCATGGATGAAAAACATCTGGGTGAAACAGGCATTGGCAGTTATGTCCCGATCATTGAAACAGAAGAGGCAGAGGAGCCTGGGCAACAGAGCCAGAGTAGATATGAGGTCAGCCACCATCAGCAAGGCTAGGAACAGGTACATAGGGCTGTGAAGTGTGGGCTCTGTGACTGGCAGAAAGAGGATAGCACCATTGCCAATGAGGATAGCCAAAAGCATAGAGAAGAAAGGAAGAGATAACCACAAGTGGTGTGACTCTAAGCCTGGTATGCCCATCAAAGTGAAGGTCAGGAAGCTGGAATGGTTGAATATCAGCATGTTATAAACTGTTGGTGGTTGTTAAAGCAAGTTTAGACATCTACCTGTCAATGAGATATATATGGTGGTTTGTTTATATGAGTTTGGCTTTTCATGACTTGCTGAGATGGGACTTAGAGAAAGATGAAAAAATACCTCTGGGGTCATGGAATCTGCGATCTGGCTTCATGTATATCTGTAAGCAACTCTATTGTTTCCACACTCATATCTTTTTGAGCTGAGCTTTGGGATTCTTTTCTGTATAGAGGCTATTGTGGTGGACCTTCACTCTTATCTGTCCTGGTTCAGCAATTCCACACTTCAAAAAATTTTTCTGGAGTCCTAAGTAAGAATAGAAGATGGGAAAATCTGATACATGATCCATAATCTTCTCATTGGGAAGCTTCCCAATTAGAGAAGAAATATGCTTACTCACCCTCTGTTGCAGAAGAGCTGAGCTGTTGAAGGAAATATCCTTTGAGGGTTTTTTTTTTCTTTTTCTTTTTATGTGTTGTCCCTCTTCCAGGGATCCACACACTCTGGTCATGAAACTGTTTCTCCTTCTGGGGTCCTCTGCTTTTCAGACAATATGTGAAAGATATATTGTCTACATAAGGACACCATCAGATGGCTGCTTCCCACTAGCTTTCAAGTATTTATGCATTCGATGAACAGTCCTTTGAAGTTTTTTGCATGAATTGTGCATCTTTCTTTCATTTACAACTAGTCCTCGTTCATGTATATATTGAATTGCCTTTTTTTTTTTTAAAGATTTTATGTATTTTTTTTGACAGACAGAGAGGCAGGCAGAGGGAAAGAAGGAAGCAGGCTCTCTGCTGAGCAGAGAGCCTGATGCGGGGCTCAATCCCAGGACCCTGGGACCATGACCTGAGCCAAAGACAGAAGCTTTAACCCACTGAGCCACCCAGGTGCCCCTATTGAATTGCCTTTGGTCCTGAGGCATTTACTTCAAATTAGAGCCCACTGGCTCTTTTATTCTTCAGTTCCTATCATGAATTAGTAGAATTTCTCTTTCCTTCCAAAGACCTGTAGACACTCTAAGCAGTAAAGCAAGAACCCCTTCCACAAACACCTGCCTGCTTTGTATCTATTTTTTTCCAATCTCCCACATGTTGTCCATTTCATCTATTTTTTAGGTTATATATCCAATTTGTGCCTATAGCCTCTACTCATAGTCTCACATTTTAGGGAACTTAACATAATCATGTAAAATTATATTTAGAAAGTCCCTTGAGCTGTTGTAGTCATGGAGATGATTAGTGATTCCTATAGGAAGTAGGTATGCCTATGTTTGCATTATGATAGAAATTTGTATTAAACTTAGGCATCTAAAAGGAAGATAATCTTTTTAATAAAGTTCATGTGGGGGCAGGGAGGAAACCAGGAACAATAACATAAAGAGACATTTTGCCCAAATGAAGTTTAACACTGTCACTAGCATTTTGTAGAATATACTAGATGGAATAATTCTCCTCAGAAAGTAGTCATAAAAGGTGCACTTTTTTTTTTTTTTAAGAGGGTGGATGGGCAAAGGGAGAGGGAGAAAGAGAATCTTAAGCAGCCCCGTCTGGGGCTTTGTGCTCAGCGTGGAGTCTGCTTAAGTTTCTCTCTCCCTCTCCCTTGCCCCTCCTCCCACTCCATCTGTTAAAATAAACAAACAAATAAATAAAATCTTTAAAAAGCCTGCTTATACTAAAATATTTTGTGTATGATTTGAAAAACTATAGCCCTGCCTCATTCTAGTTCTTGTCCAAAAATTTGAATTCATTCATTACTATTACTCTTGCTTTTATACAATACCTGATTAAAGGACAATCCCTGATTAAAGATTTCCTTTGCTTTTCATATAGGTATTGAACACTAACTGACTAAAAACCTGTTCCCGTAATTATACTACTATCTAGGCCAACTGACTTTACCTTTTCCAGTGAGACTTCTCATTTACACTACCACCATTCTAGCCAATACACATTTTGTTTTCACTTGTACCACTACAATAATCTACTCACTGGTCTTTCTGCTTCTCTTTGGCCTACGTATTGCTTATTGCCTGTAGGGTGGCCCTATTATCTTTAAAAACATAAGTTACAGGATATTACAATCTTCCAAAGACTTCCTATTATATAAGGAATAAAATCAAATGTTTTTGTCATGATGTACAAGGCACTTTGAAGTACTTCAATCATGAATACTCACGATACTCATGATACGCAAAGTGTCCTTCGGCCTCAGCTCACCCCTTCAGCTCCAAGCTTCTACCACTCTCTCCCCTGGATCACTTCACTCTTGACCATTTTGCCCTTCTTAAATAAGCATGCTAATTCTGTTCCTGCCTCAGAGTGTTTCCCCTTGCTGTTCCTTCTCCCCACATGCCTTCATATCACCCACTCCCTGCCTTCATGTGTATCTGTGAAGATATAATTGCTTCTTAAACTTCTATTTTTAATCATACTAAACCACATATATCCTGAAACAACCATTTTTCTTTTTCTCCCTGGTATCTTCATACTTTATAATCAATAGAATGGATCACAGTCCTGGCTGCATATTAGAAACATCTGAGGGGTTTAAAATTTGCCAATACTTAGAAAGCTTAGGTTTATTTAAGTAACAGTGAGAAATCCAATGGGACCTTGATGTCAACTGCATGGAATTCTGGAGACATGTCAGAAGTGGGCCCATGACTAACAGTTCCTTTTGCCTAAATGCTTTTCCTAAAGCCTAAAATGCTTTTCCTATTCCCTTCTTCTTTTCTTGACAAACTTCTATCCTCACTTCTCTGCTCTTGCCCATATCTGTGTTCTGTTGTATAGCACTTTAGCTAAATTTCCTTTCTTTAGGCAATTCCTCTCATTTAACTTGCATTTATTAAGTACTCATTGTGAGCCAGGTTTTGTAAATCAACTCTATTTTGTCCTATCTGACAGTGTTTCTGCATCATTTCAAAACTATCTGATTCTTGAATTTTACTCCCTCACTCTCTAGATACTCTGTAAACTTGCTCAATTTTTAGAAGTGGGGGAGTATTTTTATTTATCTGGGGGAGAGGCTGCTGGGTGGCTAGCTAAGTTAATGACAGTTTAATCAAACTTGTGGGGGCTACAGATAGAAGGCATTAGGGGTAGTTTTAATCATTGAAATTAGAATTTACCTAGAAATGTTCTACTATATTCTTCTTATCTCTCTTCTCTTCTGATAACCAGAGCCTTGTTATTTTAAGTCACAACTTGACTTTGCCTATTTCATGTTTCATAGCATACCATTTTTCCTTTTTTATGCTGAGCTGATTTTAGCTCCTGGGGAGGGGCTCCCTGACTACTCCAGTTCTCCTCTTGAAATTATTCCCAGGACATAAAATAAAAGCTTTCTTGTTCCAGTTGGCCAAAACTCTCACACTTTTTTTTTTAAGATTTTATTTATTTATTTGACAGAGAGAGATCACAAGTAGATGGAGAGGCAGGCAGAGAGAGAGAGAGAGGGAAGCAGGCTCCCTGCTGAGCAGAGAGCCCAATGTGGGACTCGATCCCAGGACCCTGAGATCATGACCTAAGCCGAAGGCAGCGGCTTAACCCACTGAGCCACCCAGGCGCCCCAACTCTCACACTTTTTAAGGGAAATTTTGATCTCTAGTGTTTGAAAACCCAAGAACTCTTGGCATAGCTACAACTCTTCAAAGACCAAGTAAAAGGGAAAGGTAAAAGAAGCTCATTAGGGGATCCCACTGGGCCTGGTATTCAAAGAACAACAGTACCTGAAGAGTGGTTCTCAGGGGAAAAGGGATAATTTTGACCACTCCCAGTTTTCACATAATGATGATGTTATGTGACTTCCATCTGTTTGGTGGATGCCTATAGATATAGCTTTAACCTTTCTCGTAGGGTCTTCTGAATAAAGCCAGGCCTCAAATAGGTAATAGTTTATACTCCTCATACAAGACAATAACACTTTTGAGGAAACTCAGGTACCTCTGAGCCATTATAAGAGGAGTACAAAGTACTGATTTAGCAAATGGTAATTTCCTATCAAAACAGAATAGAATTCTCTGGATGGAAACAACTTTGGAAGACCCAAAGACAGTCATTTTGTATCCAATTGCCTCCATAATGAATTGCTCTGGTCAACCAATGTTGAAAAGAATATAGCAGTTGTTCTCAAACTTTCAAGGTACTTTTAAAAACACAGATTGGGGATGCCTGGGTGTTTCAGCCAGTTAAGCATCTAACTTCAGCTCAGATCATGATCTCAGGGTCCTGGGTTGGAGCCCAATGCCAGGCTTCCTGCTCATCAGGGAGTCTGCTTGTCCTTCTATCCCTCCCCCTGCTCACATGCTCTCTCTCAAATAAATAAATAAAATCCTAAAAACAAAAACACACACACAGATTGCTGAGCTTCATCCCCAGTATTTGTGTTCAGTGGGTCTGGGGAGGGACCCAGTAATTTGTGAGTCTAAAATGTCCCCAGGTAATGCTAATACTACTGTTCTGAGGACCACACCTTGAGAAGCACTGAATGAATGTATGATCAGTTGTGTTCCAGGAACTACACATGGACAGTATTTATAAATTTTATCTGATAACACATTCATGATTAGCTGCAGCCGATCACAGATTCTGAGCAAGATCTCAGAACTCATAATATAGAGGCACCCGGGTGGCTCAGTGGTTTAAGCCTCTGCTTTCAGCTCAGGTCATGATCCCAGGGTCCTGGGATCGAGCCCCGCATTGGACTCTCTGCTTAGCAGGGAGCATGCTTCTTCCTCTCTCTCTCTTTCTGCCTGGCTCTCTGCCTACTTGTGATCTCTCTCTCTGTCAAATAAATAAATAAAATCTTAAAAAAATAACTCATTTTAAATATGTAAGTCTTCATATTTATTCATTTGTGTTTCTTCCCATTTCTGTCAAAACAGGGACAGCTTTTTGGAATGCTTTTACCTTAAAAAGCCAAAGAATCCCTAGAAAATTGATTTTGCAATTAAACTATTTTCCTCTTTGATAAACATACTAAGTAATATTTTCATTTTGAGATGATGAAGGCATGGTTGTAATTTTTGGTGGAAATCTTGAAGGTGTGGAGAAGATGTTGTCCTTTTTGTATTAATGTACACTTTACTCTAGGGTAATGGCTCTATCCCTCTCAATCTGAATATTTCCTTAAGCAATTCTTAATTATGAATTTACATGCATATCCTCTTAATAAACCTAAAATTTGTATAATATCTCAGTTGTAATACAAAGGATAAAAAATAATTTGCAATAGATGTAACAATTGTATATATGTAATACATACATATAGTGATAAGTATATGTATAATACACACAAGTATGTATAATACATATATGTAATAAAGATAAATGTCTTTTAATATGCAATATGTAGGCATGACAAGAAACAGAAATCTAGTGAAGTTAGAAGTTAGTCTCTGTAAATCAGACAGTTGTGTGGGGGAGAAAAATAATTTTCCCTTCACCATACTGGGTTCTTGGCTGAGGCATCCCTGAAGTAAAAAGATTCGCAGGAGAAAAAGAGAAGTTTGATAACATGTATATCTCCTGTGTACATGGGAGAGACTGAGGGAGACTGAGGGAGCTGAGTAATTCTCTGAAGTGAACCACCCACTGTCTTAAAAAAATATTTACAGTGAAAGACAAAAGAGGTTGTTGGTGGGTTGGGGGAGGAGAGAAGCAGTTATGGGAGGTTATTAGGGAAAGTACAGTAAAAAAGAGCAAGGTTTTGGGGGTTTGTTTTTGTGTTTTGTTTTAAGAAAACTCTGCACCCAACATGGGGCTCAAACTCGGGATCGTGATATTGAGTCAGATGATCTACTGACTGAGCCAGCCAGGCTCCCCAGAGAAGGTAAGGTTCTTAATGGAGATTCAAACCATTGTCTTCTCCACTGATAAGAATGGCCAGTGATGTAGAGTCCTCCTTCTCTTCCTGAAACAGAAAAGGAGACCCCAAAATGATGGAGATTTCCCTTATAAGTGTAAATGTCTCTTGCAAAAGGGTAACTTCCATTCATTTTTTAAAAACTTTTCTTCTGTCTGCTGTTTCTTAAAAATAATCAATATAAAATAATTCCTAGGATAAAAAAGCATGTTTTGGAGTGACAAATTCTGTTCCCCTTCAGTTGCAAATACAGATGGATAGAGTGGTGGAAGAAACTCAAATACAACATGCTTTATTGTTACCAATGACTTTACAGTTCTTGGTAAATTCCTGAATAAATTAAGGTAGAAACAATTTCCTATTACTTCTCAAAGAAATTTAAATTTTGTGTTTGTGTGGTTGGACTGGGCTCTCTATGTGCATCTATTCTGAGAAAAGCATGCCCCAGGTGGCCTCTATCTCCTTAGCCTGAGCTCTAGGATGAAAACACTTGGAGTTATCATGACTTCACATGAATTCAGTTTGAATACTGAAACCAAGCCAACACAGCTTGCCTCATGTACAGAGCCATCCAGCTGTGCCACTTTAGAATTTGTCTAACTGAAGTAGAACTGAAACAAAATTCATGTTGTTCTAAGCTGTACTCATTTCCTACTGCCATATAAGAAGAAGGCTAGTAGGCTCAAGACAACACATATCTGTTGCTTTGTAATTATGGTGGTCAGGAGTCCAGAAGGATCTCAGCGGATGATCTTCATCATTTTGATGAAAATCAAAATGTCGTCAGGGCTATATTCCTTTTGGAGGATCTAGGAGAGAATCTGTTTCCTTGATTTCTCCAGATTCAAGAGGGCACTCTCATTTCTTGGCTTTTAGCTGCCTTCCTCCATCTTCAAACCCAGCAAGAGTAAGTCCTTCTTCCTGTAATCTTTCTGGTTCTCTCCCTCTGGCTTTTCTTTCACTTATAAAGTCCCTTTTCATTACATTGAGCCCATTTGGATAATCCAGAATAATCTCCTCGTCTCAAGGTTAGCTGTTGACCAACCTTATTTCCACCTATAACTTTAACTGCCCTTTGCCCTGAAACCTAAAATATTCCATGGATTAGGACTTAGACATTTTTTAAGGGTTTGGGGGCATTATTCTGCCTAAGCCATTAGGTTTTGGGTTGCTGTGTTATACAGCATTATCATGACACAAGATATCTAAAGCCAATATACTTTGTTTAGTATTTAAATTTTGATGTAGATAATAATCAAGAGATTTTAGAGTTTCTCACTGTGTAGAACTTTATCATTTCTGCCTTCACCATAATTAAATTTGATTTCTCCTGTTAACCTGTTTCATGTCAATTTGATTCTTAGTCCCGCTGTAAAAATCCTGAAAGGCAAAGTAATTTCTTCGTCCCCCTGCCCAGTGTCATTTATGATATGTGCATTTTGCCTTACTTTTCATAATTGCCCAGGATCATCAAGATATAAGCCTGCACTATTTTAAGAAGTTAAACCATTAGAATGTTTTTGTCTATGGATCATGAAATGATCATATCATTATGTCTTAAAATACATTTTTGAATTAAAAAAAATTATTTATTTGAGAGATAGAGAGGAAAAAAAAAAGAAAAACATGAGCAGGAAGGAAAGACAGAGGAGAAGCAGACTCCTCACTGAGCAGGAAGCCCATTGTGGGGTCAAATCCCAGTACTGGAAATCATGACCTGAGCTGAAGGCAGATGCTTAACCAACTGAGCTACCCAGGATTCCCTGTTTTAAAATATATAAATACCCAACTCCAACTACTGATGAGTAATCCTATCCTTTCTGATTAATGGCATATATATCTAATAAATGTGTGGGTCTGTTTCTGGGCTTTTCATTATTTTACAATTGTTATTTAATAATTCTTTATATTCAGTAGATCAAGTCTCTTCACCGTGTTATTGCAAACTTGGTTATTAAATTTTTATTTTTTCATGTAAATGTCACTGTTTGACAAGTGCTATAGAATTCCCTTTTGAATTTTAACTAGGCTTACATCTAATTTTTGTATCCATTTGAGGAGATTAGACATCTTTAGTGTGTCAAGGCTTTCGTCCAAGATCGTGGCATGGTGTTCTCTTTAATCACATATAAATAAAATATAATATATAGTAACAAATATAAAATTCATTAATAATCTCTTACATTGCTTCATAATTAAAAAAATTTTTCCATCTATGTTGATTTTCTTTATGTCAATCTTGTTGCACTCTCAGTATTCTACAAATTCTCTATAGAGTCTCCTAATTTTTACACAAATACTAATATTTGCACTTCTTATTCCATTTTTATTTTTAATATTTTATTTATTTATTTGAGAGAGAGTGAGCACAATCCGGGGAGAGGGGCTGAGGAAGATAGAGCGGGGAAGCTGACTCCCTGTTGAACAGGAAGCCTGCCCTGGGGCTCAATCCTGGGACCTGGATCCTGGGACCTGGGATCCTGAGCCAAAGGCAGATGCTTAACTGACTGAGCCACACAGGTGCCCTTCTTATTCCTTTTATTATTAGTTTTCTTTCTGATTGCATGGCTGTGACCTCCAGGACAGTGTTCAGTATGGAAGGAGTAGGGATACTAGTGGATTTCTTAGTAGTTTTTCTTTAGAAGCACTTATAAATGCTTCCAAACTTTCATGATTTATTGTATACTTCTAATTGTTTGGCTTGCCATTACCTGACACCACTTGCTTCCCATTGTATTTTATTGAAAAGTGTATAGTTGGTTTAAGATTTCATGCCTATTTTCATTAGGTTTTTGTAGTAACATCATCTAATACTTTTATATTTGCTATATGTGATTTATGTCTTGTTTTCCATTTCTAATACTTATTTTACTTTTCTTTTCTGAACACTCCAAATTCCTGGAAGATATACATCAATAACACAATGAAAAAAGAAAACACATTAGTTTCTGTATTAGTCAAGTTTCAATCAACAAAACATAACTGAAAACAGAAACAAACAGAAAAACATAGTAAGATTATAAATATAGATATAGATGTAGATATGGATATAGTTCTATTCAGCAGAATGGCTTATATAGTGCTTTTTTGCTGGACCAAGAAGTCTGAAATGAATGAGGCAGATGGTCAGGAAGGAAAAGTCACAGCAGGCAAGAGCCACTCCAGGTACGGACTGAAGTTGTTTTCCACAGTGCAAGTCTCTCTTTCTCCTTGGAAGGTCCAAGCCCCCTTTAAGGCCCATCAAGTGATTAAGAGGCCCACTCGGGTTAATTCCCCTAACTTAGAGTCAACTGATTGGGGTGTGTTGGTATATCTATGAAATCCCTTTACAGGATTTATTTATTTATTTACAGTAGCATCTATATGAGTGTTTGAATCACCAAGAGGTGCATGTGTGACACACCGTGGCTGCTGCTTCCTTCCCACCTTTTTACCCTAGCTAAAGACTACTCCATATGGAACATGCTAGAATGAATATTCATGGAAATGTAGCTCAGCCTCCCCAAGCTGACATACCACAATGCTATCATAGCTTCCACAGAATGTACCACCTGGGACTTTCCCCAGAACTTGCAGACTAGTTTGCCGGAAACAAAGAAAGAAATTATTTATTTCTTCTTCCTCATATTTTTATTTTTTCCTTTTACCTATAGAGTGCGATGATTCGAAGGCTTCCTGGAGGCACTTTAAGCTGTAGGCGAAGAAGATATTTCAGGAAATGTTTCTGTAAGAGGAACATTGCTGCAAGCCTGCACTGCTCTAGGTTTTTAAGGTGACTTATTAAAGATGGTTGTGGTAGCTACACTGTCTGATAGAACCCATCAGGACTTCAGATCACATAGCAATTTCGGGAGAAACAACCAATTGAAATTTAAAACAAAAATTTTGATATTATGTTTCTTAGAGCAATGATACTTAAAATGGATCTCCTAGCCAGTTGCATCAGCATTAATTGGAAATCCATCTGCTCCAAATTAATTGAATCAGAAATTCTGGGGGTTTGGGCTAGCAACTTATGTTTTACTGAGAGCTACAGGTAATTCTGAATCACTCTGAAGTTCAAATATTGCTAGCTTAGAGAGTCTTGGGAGCTAGGATCAATAGTATGCAGCTGACCAGAATTTAAATCAGGTCCAATTGTGGGGATTGCCCACAGCAAGGATAGATCCATTTCAATATAGCAGAGAAAATGACCAGAGGAGTATTTAAGAAGGTGACAAGAAGACCACGTCCTGCAGTAAATTGTGAACAGAGATGGTAATTTTGCAAAGATAATTTTTGGAAGTCTTCCTGAATAATCTGGGGTCCTAGATGATAGCTGGGGCAGGTTTTCTGGGAAGTGGTATTTAAGATACCTGTTCATGATCTGAAAGACGTTTCTGATACATGATGGAGTAAAGTATGTGAGGGTTGAGGCTATACCAAATAAACTCTCTGTGTTTGGAAGTCTTGGCCAAGAGTGAATTAGACCCAGAAAAAACTAGGTTATGGATTTAATGCAAAGAAACTCTCTGACAACACAGTTTACTGAGATAAACACAATGATTCTCAGCAAATGACACCAGGAGATCTAGGTTTGGTAATGTTTAATATATAAGTCTACTTGTTTTTTTTCCATCACCTGACTTAAATTTATTTATTTTTTTCAGCGTAACAGTATTCATTATTTTTGCACAACACCCAGTGCTCCATGCAATACGTGCCCTCCCTATTACCCACCACCTGTTCCCTGAACCTCCCACCCCTGACCCTTCAAAACCCTCAGGTTGTTTTTCAGAGTCCATAGTCTCTTACGGTTCACCTCCCCTTCCAATTTTTTTTTATTTATAAACATATAATGTATTTTTATCCCCAGGGGTACAGGTCTGTGAATCGCCAGGTTTACACACTTCACAGCACTCACCATAGCACATACCCTCCCCAATGTCCATAACCCCCTCCCCCTCTCCCAACACCACCTCCCACCAGCAACCCCCAGTTTGTTTTGTGAGATTAAGAGTCACTTATGGTTTGTCTCCCTCCCAATCCCATCTTGTTTCATTTATTCTTCTCCTATCCCCTAACCCCCCATGTTGCATCCCCACGTCCTCATATCAGGGAGATCATATGATAGTTGTCTTTCTCCGATTGACTTATTTCACTAAGCATGATACCCTCTAGTTCCATCCACGTCGTCGCAAATGGCAAGATTTCATTTCTTTTGATGGCTGCATAGTATTCCATTAGGTATATATACCACATCTTCTTTATCCATTCATCTGTTGATGGACATCTAGGTTCTTTCCATAATTTGGCTATTGTAGACATTGCTGCTATAAACATTCGGGTACACGTGCCCCTTCGGATCACTATGTTTGTATCTTTAGGGTAAATACCCAGTAGTGCAATTGCTGGGTCATAGGGTAGTTCTATTTTCAACATTTTGAGGAACCTCCATGCTGTTTTCCAGAGTGGTTGCACCAGCTTGCATTCCCACCAACAGTGTAGGAGGGTTCCCCTTTCTCCGCATCCTCGCCAGCATCTGTCATTTCCTGACTTGTTAATTTTAGCCATTCTGACTGGTGTGAGGTGATATCTCATTGTGGTTTTGATTTGTATTTCCCTGATGCCAACTGATGTGGAGCACTTTTTCATGTGTCTGTTGGCCATCTGGATGTCTTCTTTGCAGAAATGTCTGTTCATGTCCTCTGCCCATTTCTTGATTGGATTGTTTGTTCTTTGGGTGTTGAGTTTGCTAAGTTCCTTATAGATTTTGGACACTAGCCCTTTATCTGATATGTCGTTTGCAAATATCTTCTCCCATTCTGTCAGTTGTCTTTTGGTTTTGTTAACTGTTTCCTTTGCTGTGCAAAAGCTTTTGATCTTGATGAAATCCCAATAGTTCATTTTCGCCCTTGCTTCCCTTGCCTTTGCCGATGTTCCTAGGAAGATGTTGCTGCAGCTGAGGTCGAAGAGGTTGCTGCCTGCGTTCTCCTCAAGGATTTTGATGGATTCCTTTCTCACATTGAGGTCCTTCATCCATTTTGAGTCTATTTTCGTGTGTGGTGTAAGGAAGTGGTCCAATTTCATTTTTCTGCATGTGGCTGTCCAATTTTCCCAGCACCATTTATTGAAGAGGCTGTCTTTTTTCCATTGGACATTCTTTCCTTCTTTGTCGAAGATTAGTTGACCATAGAGTTGAGGGTCTATTTCTGGGCTCTCTATTCTGTTCCATTGATCTATGTGTCTGTTTTTGTGCCAGTACCATGCTGTCTTGATGATGACAGCTTTGTAATAGAGCTTGAAGTCCGGAATTGTGATGCCACCAACGTTGGGTTTCTTTTTCAATATTCCTTTGGCTATTCGAGGTCTTTTCTGGTTCCATAGAAATTTGAGGATTATTTGTTCCATTTCTTTGAAAAAAATGGATGGTATTTTGATAGGGATTGCATTAAATGTGTAGATTGCTTTAGGTAGCATAGACATTTTCACAATATTTATTCTTCCAATCCAGGAGCATGGAACATTTTTCCATTTCTTTGTGTCTTCCTCAATTTCTTTCATGAGTACTTTATAGTTTTCTGCGTATAGATTCTTAGTCTCTTTGGTTAGGTTTATTCCTAGGTATCTTATAGTTTTGGATGCAATTGTAAATGGGATTGACTCCTTAATTTCTCTTTCTTCTGTCTTGTTGTTGGTGTAGAGAAATGCAACTGATTTCTGTGCATTGATTTTATATCCTGACACTTTACTGAATTCCTGTACAAGTTCTAGCAGTTTTGGAGTGGAGTCTTTTGGGTTTTCCACATATAGTATCATATCATCTGCGAAGAGTGATAGTTTGACTTCTTCTTTACCAATTTGGATGCCTTTAATTTCTTTTTGTTGTCTGATTGCTGAGGCTAGGACTTCTAGTACTATGTTGAATAGCAGTGGTGATAATGGACATCCCTGCCGTGTTCCTGACCATAGCGGAAAAGCTTTCAGTTTTTCTCCATTGAGAATGATATTTGCGGTGGGTTTTTCATAGATGGCTTTGATAATATTGAGGTATGTGCCCTCTACCCCTACACTTTGAAGAGTTTTGATCAGGAAGGGATGCTGTACTTTGTCAAATGCTTTTTCAGCATCTATTGAGAGTATCATATGGTTCTTGTTCTTTCTTTTATTAATGTGTTCTATCACATTCATTGATTTGCGAATGTTGAACCAACCCTGCAGCCTTGGAATAAATCCCACTTGATCGTGGTGAATAATCCTTTTAATGTATTGTTGAATCTTATTGGCTAGTATTTTGGTGAGAATTTTTGCATCTGTGTTCATCAAGGATATTGGTCTGTAGTTCTCTTTTTTGGTGGAATCCTTGTCTAGTTTTGGAATTAAGATGATGCTGGCCTCATAAAATGAGTTTGGAAGTTTTCCTTCCATTTCTATTTTTTGGAACAGTTTCAGGAGAATAGGAATTAGCTCTTCTTTAAATGTTTAGTAGAATTCCCCTGGGAAGCCGTCTGGCCCTGGGCTTTTGTTTGTTTGGAGATTTTTGATGACTGTTTCAATCTCCTTACTGGTTATGGGCCTGTTCAGGTTTTCTATTTCTTCCTGGTTCAGTTGTTGTAGTTTATATGTCTCTAGGAATGCATCCATTTCTTCCAGATTGTCAAATTTGTTGGCGTAGAGTTGCTCATAGTATGTTCTTATACTTGTCTGTATTTCTTTGGTGTTAGTTGTGATCTCTCCTCTTTCATTCATGATTTTATTTATTTGGGTCCTTTCTCTTTTCTTTTTGATAAGTCTGACCAGGGGTTTATCAATCTTATTATTCTTTCAAAGAACCAGCTCCTAGTTTCGTTGATTTATTCTATTTTTTTTTTTTTTTGGTTTCTATTTCATTGATTTCTGCTCTGATCTTTATGATTTGTCTTCTGTTGCTGGGTTTAGGGTTTCTTTCTTGTTCTTTCTCCAGCTCCTTTAGGTGTAGGGTTAGGTTGTGTACTTGAGACCTTTCTTGTTTCTTGAGAAAGGCTTGTACCGCTATATATTTTCCTCTCAGGACTGCCTTTGCTGTGTCCCACAGATTTTGAACCGTTGTGTTTTCATTATCATTTGTTTCCATGAATTTTTTCAATTCTTCTTTAATTTCCTGGTTGACCCATTCATTCTTTAGAAGGATGCTGTTTAGTCTCCATGTATTTGGGTTCTTTCCAGCTTTCCTCTTGTGATTGAGTTCTAGCTTCAGAGCATTGTGGTCTGAAAATATGCAGGGAATGATCCTAATCTTTTGATACCGGTTGAGACCTGATTTGTGACCCCAGATGTGATCTATTCTGGAGAAGGTTCCATGTGCACTAGAGAAGAATGTGTATGCTGTTGCTTTGGGATGAAATGTTCTGAATATATCTGTGATGTCCATCTGGTCCAGTGTGTCATTTAAGGCCTTTATTTCCTTGTTGATCTTTTGCTTGGGTGATCTGTCCATTTCAGTGAGGGGAGTGTTAAAGTCCCCCGCTATTATTGTATTATTATTGATGTGTTTCTTTGATTTTGTTATTAATTGGTTGATATAGTTTTCTGCTTCCACATTAGGGGCATAGATATGGAAAATTCTTAGATCTTCTTGTTGGACAGACCCTTTGAGTAGGATATAGTGTCCTTCCTCATCTCTTATTAGAGTCTTTGGCTTAAAATCTAATTGATCTGATATAAGGATTGCCACCCCAGCTTTCTTCTGATGCCCATTAGCATGGTAAATTGTTTTCCACTTCCTCACTTTAAATCTGGAGGTGTCTTCGTGTCTAAAATGAGTTTATTGTAGGCAACATACTGATGGGTTTTGTTTTTTTGTCCCTTCTGATACCCTGTGTCTTTTGATTGGGGCATTTAGCCCATTAACATTCAGGGTAACTATTGAGAGATATGAATTTAGTGCCATTATTAGCCTGTAAGGTGACTGTTACTGTATATTGTCTCTGTTCCTTTCTGATCTACTACTTTTAGGCTCTCTCTTTGCTTAGAGGACCCCTTTCAATATTTCCTGTAGAGCTGGTTTGGTGTTTGCAAATTCTTTCAGTTTTTGTTTGTCCTGGAAGCTTTTTATCTCTCCTTCTATTTTCAATGATAGCCTAGCTGGATAGAGTGTTCTTGGCTGCATGTTTTTCTCATTTAGTGCTCTGAATATATCATGCCTGCTCTTTCTGGCCTGCCAGGTCTCTGTGGATAAGTCTGCTGCCAATCTAATATTTTTACCATTGTATGTTACAGACTTCTTTTCTCGGGCTGCTTTCAGGATTTTCTCTTTGTCACTAAGACTTGTAAATTTTACTATTAGGTGACGGGGTGTGGACCTATTCTTGTTGACTTTGAGGGGGGTTCTCTGCATCTCCTGGATTTTGATGCTTGTTCCCTATGCCATATGAGGGAAATTCTCTACAATATTTCACTCCAATAGACCTTCTGCTCCCCTCTCTCTTTCTTCTTCTTCTGGAATCCCAATTATTCTAATATTGTTTCGTCTTATGGTGTCACTTGTCTCTCTAATTCTCCCCTCATGGTCCAGTAGCTGATTGTCCCTCTTTTGCTTGGCTTCTTTATTCTCTGTCATTTGGTCTTCTATATCACTAATTCTTTCTTCTGCCTCATTTATCCTAGCAGTGAGATCCTCCATTTTTTTTTTTAAGATTTTATTCATTTTCTACAGAGAGAGAGAGATCACAAGTAGGCAGAGACACAGGAGGAAGCAGGCTCCCTGCTGAGCTGAGAACCTGATGCAGGGCTTGATCCCAGGACCCTGAGATCATGACCTGATCTGAAGGCAGAGGCTTAACCCACTGAGCCACCCAGGTGCCCCAAGAGCCTACATTTTTGATTACACCTCATTAATAGCTTTTTTGATTTCAACTTGGTTAGATTTTAGTTCTTTAATTTCTCCAGAAAGGGCTTTTATATCTCCAGAGAGGGTTTCTCTAATATCTTCCGTGCCTTTTTCGAGCCTGGCTAGAACGTTCAGAAACGTCATTCTGAACTCTTGGTCTGACATATTACCAATGTCTGTGTTGATTAGGTCCCTAGCCTTCGGTACTGCCTCTTGTTCTTTTGTTTGTGGTGATTTTTTCTGCCTTGTCATTTTGTCCAGATAAGAGGATATGAAGGATCAAATAAAATACTAAAAGGGTGGCAACAACCCCCCAAAAATGCGCTGTAACCAAATGAGAAGAGACCCCAAATTTTGGGAGGGAGAAAGTGGATAAAAAGAGGTTAAGAAAAAAAAAAAAAGAAAAAATTTCTGGGGTTCCTTTAAGATAGCTTTCATCATTATAACAACTTCTCATCTTAACATTCAGAGAGTTGAGAGTGGAAGATTAGTAATGCTCTTTCAAACTTCTGACGATGCTTCCAAACTGCTGTGCCTTCTCATTTCTGCTGTCCTGGAGTCAGGTGAGTTTGGGATAGGGAAAGAGTCTGAAAAAGATATTTCTTAGCCCTCAAGAGAACTGGGTCTGTGAAACTGGTAGATCAGAAGTTTACTTCAAACCAGGGAGGATATATAGAGACCTGGAAAGGGGATTCTGCTGAATAACATCCCTGTGTGGTCTGAATTAGAGTTGTAATTAACAGGCTTCCCATAATAGAAGTGTTAATTTGGCATTAGGCCAAATAGAAAGAGGAATGGAGTAGGGAGATGCCAGCAAAGGAAGAAGCAAGTAATATATTAGCCAGACCAGGAACAGGGGAGGCATTGTGGAGAAAGTTCAAGACATTTACTATGATATTACTAAAATCACTAATAAGAAATAAGTACTCTGGGGCACCTGGGTGGCTCAGTGGTTTAAGCCGCTGCCTTCGGCTCAGGTCATGATCTCAGGGTCCTGGGATCAAGTCCCACATCGGGTTCTCTGCTCGGCAGGGAGCCTGCTTCCCTCTCACTCTCTCTGCCTGCCTCTCTGCCTACTTATGATCTCTCTGTGTCAAATAAATAAATAAAATCTTTAAAAACAAACCCCCCCCCAAAAAAATAAGTACCCACTAAGCATTTGAGAGAAATGTGTGTACCTGGTGAAAGAGACAGACACTGTATCAACACCAAGAAATTGGACAGAGGAATCATTGGGACCTTAAAGATTACCTTAAATGTGTTCATGGTCAAACGTTCTAAAATGATTGCTTTGGGCTTTTTCATGGCCCAGTGTTCTCACTGGGAAGAAATAGGCCATGTTTATCTGTGCTCTTCAGCAGACCAAGTGACAGCCTTTGGTCTGTGTTGCAGTTTCAGACATGGAAAGTCTTCTCTATCCCCAGTTTTCTCCCCAAATTGTGATGTTGGAACTTTTATCTCACTGACAGCATTGGCTTTAATGTCACAATAAAACCTGGCTTAGAGATTTGAGTCAGAGGGACAGGTTCACGTTGAAGTGTGAGTAACAATCGTCATACATATTTATCAACATCATAAACTATTTAATACAGGATGTGCTGTGAGACTACAGACTCATTCCTGTGAATTGGATGGGGCTATGATGAACCTGGGTGAGTTATTAAGAGTGTGGAGCTCTGTGAAGGTGTTGGTGTGCATAAAGTTAGAATCCCTTAGAAAGAAACCACAAAAACTGCAAGTAATGTTCCCTTACATCCAGCCATTTAGGAGTCAATCTAATCAAGTGATAATGTGGTAATCTGTCCTCAGTCCAAGTTCTACAAGAAAAAATCCATAAAGTATAGGTCTGAGACCTAACTAACACACAGAAAGCAACCTCACTGAAGAATCAGTAAGTTAAGCCTTCTGGCTGTGGGTGAGTGAATTTGTGAGGCAATTGAAAACTGTAGGGATGTCTGGTAAAAACTAAGTTGCTGGGTGGTGTGGTGAGCAAGGCTTTGCTGCTTTTGCATCTGACTCCAGCTCCATTATCTATGTTGAGCCATTCAGCTAAGCCCAAATCCACATTAGCTCATCAAGCAAATCTGTGTCATAAAAAACAGTGCTGGGTATACCCAGGTTAGCCAAAAGCAACCAGGGGAGCTATTTTCCATCTTCTAATGATTGCCATGTGACCTCAGAAGGCACACAGAAAAAATTATAAAGAACATTTATTTTATCAGCAAGCTTGCTCTGCAACTGAACAGTTCTCATGCCATAAATGTTCATGCGAAGACTAAATTTGGATGGCTTAGAAAACAGTGTGAGGATTCTGTATTGGATAGGAGATCATTTTTGTCTTAAAATAAAGGCAATTATAATAGTAAATGACATTTATTGATATCTTCTATGGGCCACAAACCATACAAGGTACTTTTAAGATTTTCAACAACCTTACAAACTATTATTATTATTATTATTATTATTATAAAAAACAGGTCAAAAATTTATAGGATCTTAGAGGAAAATTTATTTGTCCAAGGCAGCACTGACAGGAAGAGGCAAATACAAGGATTTGTTTCCAGTTTCATGGATTCCAATGTCTACCCTTTTTTTTAACCACCACAACTTTCTGCTTTAAAAACTCCAAGTTCCTATGCTTCCAAAATATCCTAACACTTCAAAGAATATGCCAAGACAAGCATGAGGTCTGATTGTATTCTTGCCTGAATATTAGGTGGAGAAATAACACAAATCACATCAATAATAGTCATACTTTCAGATAAGCTCAAACTTTCACCTTGATATGTTTTTCTTTAGGGAAGATAAGGCCCTTGGTCAAATTGATCAGAAATTTAGATCTTTGCTATCTTGGCCCCTCAAGGCATAAACTTACAGAGCCTTTGACCAATGAGACTCTTATATACACCTGCTCTGAAAAAACGAACAACTACGTTTATATCCCTTCTGTGGAAGTTATGTGGTTTATTGGCCCCGAGCTGTGATTAGCATAGCATTTGTCACCAACCTCTCTTCCTTCTGTTAGTGCTTATTTCTGAAAACGAATTGTTGATTTTGTTTACTAACAGGTTTGGTCTATCTGGTGATTTCCTCTTCTCTTTTCTTTTCTTTCCTTTCCTTTTCTTTTCTTCCTTCCTTCCTTCCTTCCTGTCTGTCTGTCTGTCTGTCTTTCTTTCTTTTTCTCTTAAACCTAGCTAAATGATAATGAAGGATCTTCCATGCAGAAGGTGAAACTTCCCTGATTTTTTTCTCTAGTAACTATGCACACACAGTATCTGGTCCATTGAGGAATAGGAGAGTTTACTTCTATTCTCTTCTGACATATACACAACAGGAGCAAGAAAGAGTTGTAACAAGGTCTCAATTCCCATGTGATAACTATTTTCTAACTCCTCAAATATCCTAGAATCAGTGGCTTTTTTGGTATTGATTTTTCCAGTACTGGTTTTCCAGTTTCTAGAATAGGGATCATTAAAGAGAAGGCTCACATTAAATATTTGTGGTTGAATATATAGAACAAATTTCTGGGCAGTAAAGTTCTTATTCCTGTTTTGAAAACTTCTAGTTAAAGTGATTTCTCAGCTTTTATCTTAATGACTAGATATTTGTTTTTATCTCATTACCGTCATGATTTCAAATGTTCTGCATGGTTCCTCCAACTTAAGTACTCCCCACAATAGGCTGTTTCCTCTTAGGGAGGGGAGGTATGGGAAAGGTGGGAGAAAGAGTAGTGTAAGATTTTCTTCAACAGAAGATGAGACATCGCCATCTAGGCATGAGTCAAAGTAATTACAAAATCACTTCTTGTGATTGGTGGAAGAGTGAAATTGAGGATTTGGCTACATCCTTTCTTTGAAATCACAAAGAACCACAGTTAGAATGTGAATGAAGGGTTAACCCAAGAGTGGACTGTAAGAAGTTGGAAGTTTCTGTTTCAGAAATAGGATGAAGTCCAAAAAGGGTTAACTTGAGCATCTTGGGAGGTGGAAACTAGACCTGTGAAGGTCCATGGAACATCTTACGGAATTGCAAATGTAGGTTGATCAGGAATACGTGAAAATTTCTCTTGGTTAGTAGAAGGCATAGAAACAGCCATGATAACAATATCAGAAATAATTTCCAAGTCCTGGGTCCCAAACCAGAATCCATTCTAGGTTGAAAACAAGAAAAATATCCAACTCCACCCAGTGAACTGTGTAGGCAGATTGTGTTTTGGACTAACAGTCCCACCATATCTTTTCCTGTACCTCAGAAGAGTATGAGTGACTGAGTGTGTGTGTGTGTGTGTGTGTGTGTGTGTGTGTGTGTGTGTTATATTCCTGGGAAGAATGGATGAAGTTCATACCTTTCTTTGACAACAATAGACTTTAGCTAGAAGACAATTCTGATTTCCTTAAATGCCTGTTTGAATCTTTTTGTCACATTAATGTATTTTATTTAACAAGTATTATGCATAAAGTACTATTCAAAGGTCTGTACAAATGTTAACCAATATAATTCTCTTAACAACTCTAAAGGACTTTACATTTATTATCCTAATTTACAGTTGATAACATTTGCCCAACACTCATATCTAGTAAGTGTCATTCAAGGCTCATTCACATCTCTGTTCTGTGTTATCTTTTCAGGTAATGTGATACTGTGGGGGGTTTCTGACCAGAGAAGATGCCCAGAGCCTTTGTCCAGCCCATGGAGTCTCCTAATCATACTAATCTGGACCCTTCTTTTTTCTTTCTCCTGGGCATCCCAGGTCTGGAACAATTTCACTTGTGGCTCTCACTCCCAGTGTGCTGCCTGGGCACAACCACAATTGTGGGCAACATCACCATCCTGGTTGTTGTTGCCACTGAACCAGCATTGCACAAGCCTGTGTACTTGTTCTTATGCATGCTCTCAACCATTGACTTGGCTGCCTCCTTCTCCACAGTTCCCAAGCTCCTGGCCATCCTCTGGTGTGGATCCGGACACATCTCTGCCTCTGCCTGCCTGGCACAGATGTTCTTCATTCATGTCTTCTGCATGATGGAGTCTACTGTGCTGCTCGCCATGGCCTTTGATCGCTATGTGGCCATTTGTCACCCACTTCGCTATGCTACTATCCTCACTGATGCCATCATTGCCGGAATTGGAGTGGTAGCTATGGTGTGGGGCTCCATGCTCATGCTTCCATGTCCCTTCCTCATTGGGCATTTGAGCTTCTGCCAAAGCCATGTAATCCCCCACACATACTGTGAGCACATGGCTGTTGTGAAGCTAGAATGTGGAGACACCAGGCCTAACCGTGTATATCAGCACTGTTGGTCACTGGGGTTGACTTATTTTGCATTGGTCTTTGCTATGTCTTTATCGCTCAAGCTGTCCTTCATCTTTCATCCCGTGAAGCTCTGTCCAAGGCCCTGGGGGCCTGTGGCTCTCATGTTTGTGTCATCCTAATCTCTTATACACCAGCCCACTTCTCTTTTTTTACCCATTGCTTTGGCCACCATGTTCCACTCCATATTCTCATTCTATTGGTTTATCTGCTCTTTCCACCTGCTCTTAATCCTATGGTATATGGTATATGGAGTTAAGACCAAAAAAGAAGATTTTCAAGATTAAATAATCCTCAGTATTTGAGACTGGAAAGAGGTTTTAGTCAAGCATCTTTAACTTCCATCCCAGGTTAGAGAGACTCTGCCTAGTCATAGGCACTTCCCTCACTTTCTGACAGTCTCCTAATCCAACAGATGTGGATTTCTAACCTCATACTTCACAATATAGCTGTTGTGTTACCATCTGCAAGGATCAGGAGATAGGACATAGAGTCACAAGTTAAAGAAAGTAGACCTGCCAGGTACTTATATGCTTTTGGATAAAGGTTGTATTTTCTCCACTAGCACTTGAAACCAAACAAGGAGGACTCACCAATACCCACAATAGTAGCAAATGGGAGAGCTAGGGTTTGAAACCTAGAATCTTCTGGTACAAAATAATAAGACATCTAGAGATGGGAGCATAGGATAGGTCAGGAATAGCCCTTCATTTCTAAATTTGGAATATTCATTCAATAGATATATTCTTGTCTCTACACTCTAGGGAATGAACTTAATTCCAGCTGACCTGGATATTATTCCCTGAAAAGCAATGTCCAAATATTCTTCTGCATTCTTACAAGGGCCTCCCAGAGGTCATTGACTTCTGTCTCTAAACTTACAAAGGACAGTCACTTACACAAACCAATAGATTGGGCCATGCATTCATCCATTTGTTTAGAAGGAAAAGGGAGTCACCCCATAATGCCAGGGAAAGGAGACACAAAACCCCTGCTGGAAATTCATAAACCCTCTCTCTCTTGAAGGTTGTCCTTGGCATGACAGAATGATAACTCTGTGATTTAAATAAATAAGAGTGTCACATATGATTTATGAACAATTATATTTATTGTAGTATTTTTATTAAATAAAAAAACCTTGAATATCAAATGATAGAAAAAATATTTAAATAAACTCTGTTCAGCTATTTAACAAATATTTTAGAGTCTTAAAAACCTTCCTTCGAAG
Source organism: Meles meles (assembly GCF_922984935.1). Classification (NCBI taxonomy): domain Eukaryota; kingdom Metazoa; phylum Chordata; class Mammalia; order Carnivora; family Mustelidae; genus Meles; species Meles meles. Next base: position 56,632,295 of record NC_060073.1, on the reverse strand, counting down.
AGCATTTAATATGCTAGTATCCATTCTTAATTATAAAAACCACTATATATGTGTAGTAATATAATACTCCATTTCCATCAAAGCAATACCTGGGTATATATCTATGTTAATAAATTTAAAAATATATACTGGTAAATGTTACTTCAATGGAGAGACAAACAAATATATTTTAAAAGGTAATTTTAAAAGAATAATTTAATGAAAATGTGAGTAAATCACTCACATAATTCACATGATATCCAACTTGGTTCCCTTGGGGTCTTTGCAAAACTTCATAAAGAAAGAAGTCAAACCTCTGGGGTAATGAAATCATTAGGTTCTATTAAAATATCTCATTTCTGATCTATATCCAGGTATCTATCTACATGCGCATACACACACATATATGTTCACATATCTATCTACACATCTATAGTATGCATACATATATATGCACATATAAATTCACATATATATACTGATACATATTTAGATATTTGTCAATTACTATTCGGGTCCCTGAAAGTTAGCTTGATTTCAATACCAGCTTATATCTCTGAAGCTTTGAAATGTCCCCTTGGGATCTTTTGGGGTATATAACATTTCACATCAGGCTCAGGTCAACAGTCTTCATATTAAGAAGTTAAGAACTTGCCCAGAGACTGTGATGTTCAGACAACCAAATTCCTGGAAAATTGGACCAGATATATTTTATCTCCTTGTTTTTCCTTCCCCAAACTAAGGTATTTAACTAGAACAATATTCAGTTCAGTTCAGTGACAAGATAATTTCTATTTTAGACATAGAGGTAAAGAGGAAGAAGGATTTAAGTTTGGTACTAACTGCTTTTTTCCACCCCACGGATGTAAATGTTTTACTGTTTACCTAGGTTCAAGTCAGAAAGTGATGTAAGACAATGATGCAGGGGCTGTTGGAAATATTTATTCCCCACTTTAGGCATTAAAAAATCCATTTAGGTGTTCATAATGGCCATGCATCTATATAAACAACTGAAGAGGAATATGTGCTTTGGGAGTAATGGAAACCAAGAATGGACCAATCCCATGTCAGGGAGTAATGGAAAATACATAAAGAACAATCCTAGGTCATGAGAGTCCATATTCAAATTTCTCTTGCTGCCTAACTGCCTTCCCTTTTTCCTTAAGTGTCTGATTTTACTTGAGTTAGACTCTGGAGATTCTTCCTTATACCAAAATATATTTTAGGTCAATACATATTATGTAGCTTTACTTACCAGAAGGAACCTATTTTCTCGTCATCAGAATTGGGAATGGTTTAGTGGGAGGAGGTAGTATGATTCCTGACAGTTGGTCTTTGTAATGCAAGTGCCTGATTTAAGTTTTGATTGCCAAGGCATCCATTTCAGACAGGGACCTGCTTCCAAGATGCTCTTAGATAAACACATTACCAGCCACACAGCTAACTAGATAACACCCACACTTCCTTTGTTTTACAGATCTCTGGTGATTCTGATAATTGACCATTTGGTTTCTTTCTCTTGCTGTGCTTTAAATTCCCATTCTTATGTTTTAAATTCACTTATAAAGAGTGAGCCTGAGATATCCTAGGCCCCACCCTCAGCTCAATAAAAGCGAATCCCCAGGTCCCCACACACTCCCCTGTCTTCACTTCTCTGTGTGGTCTCATTTGCCATATGATTTCCAGGACTCATAAGTAATAAACATTTTCTCTTTCAAAGTTTTCTGATGGTTTCTGCTGAAGGCAGCTTGCAGTCATCACAAGAATCACAAGGACCAGTCCAGCCACGACATTGGTTATCCAGAGGCTGAAACCAGCTCACAAGGTGGGGTGGTGGGTATGGGGCACAGATCACTGCCTATAGATTTTGGAAATGAGGATTGATAATGAGTGGTATAGAAGGCTATACTTTATGAAAGATGGGAGAGGTGTAGCAATATCCAGAAACACTAACTCTATACCTGGAACAGAAATATCAGTAAATTTCTCCAGAAAGAGATAATGAATTAGATTGTGGGAAACAATTTAATTTTTTTAAACAGATTAAATTTGTGATTAATATTGTGTCACTTTGGTTTAAGCTTCTATCACTAGCGTAATACTACTATATCCTGTATAGTAGGTACCATACAGGAAATATTAAGACCTGGAATTAAGCATTGCCCAGAACTGTCAAGATTGGCTTACATTAAAGATGAAGGTGCAAAAGTGAGTATTTAGAGCACAGGGAGATACAGACTGAGGGAGACAGGTGATCATAGCAGGGAAGAGTTATAAGTTTACAGACTAAATGTATTTTCTTGAGGAGAGAATAATAGTACAGAAGTGCTAGAAGTTCTTTTAAAACATGACCTCTAAGGTTTATATTCCTATCATTGTAATATATTTATCTGTGCTATATATATTTAAATTTATATTTTTGTGAATGATATGTGACAGTACTTTGAAGTGTGCAATGTTGTAAACTCATTTGCAAACAATTTTTAAGTGTATTTAAAACATTGATGGGGGTGTCTGGGTGGCTCAGTGGGTTAAAGCTTCTGCCTTCGGCTGATGTCATGATCTCATGAGATCATGATCAAAAGAGATCCAGTCCCACATCAGGCTCTCTGTTCAGCAGGAAGCCTGCTTCTCCCCTCTCTCTGCCTGCCTCTCTGCCTACTTGTGATCTCTCTCTCTCTCTGTCAAATAAAAAAATAAAATCTTAAAAAATAACAATACAAAACACTGAAGAACTCAGGGTTGCAGTTTTGGTCCTCCAGGGGACCTAGATGTCCTAGTCTCCACATAATCAACACTACCATATTTGGATGATTTGTCTAAATTGGAGATTAATAACAAGTCAGATATGTTAGCTTAAAATCAAATCATTGGCAATAATTTCAAAATGGGAGCTTTCATCAGATTTAAGTGTCAATTTGGAAAGTCTTAATGTAAATACCTACTGTATACTAACAAGTTACATAAGAGGATTTCTGTGTTTCTCATGATTTAGGTTATCAATATATTATCAAAGAGAGAGTAGAATTATCATTGTTAAAACAATCAACTTTAAAGTCATCCTATAATTTTTATCTAGAATTTCTCAAAAAAAAAATTCTGGCCCAATTTTTTTTCTGTAATTTCTACTTCATCTGAAATTAATATGTCTGCTCCAAATTTTATGTGTGTTTTCTCTGAACATTGTATGTTACTTAACTTTGTTCTTTGGTTTTCTTTATGAGATGCACCTCTATACCGTATATATACATTTTTTTTCATTTTATTTATTTTTTTCAGCGTAACAGTATTCATTCTTTTTGCACAACACCCAGTGCTCCATGCAAAACGTGCCCTCCCTATTACCCACCACCTGTTCCCCCAATCTCCCACCCCTGACCCTTCAAAACCCTCAGGTTGTTTTTCAGAGTCCATAGTCTCTTATGGTTCGCCTCCCCTCCCCAATGTCCATAGCCCCCTCCCCCCTCCCAATCCCACCTCCCCCCAGCAACCCCCAGTTTGTTTTGTGAGATTAAGAGTCATTTATGGGTTGTCTCCCTCCCAATCCCATCTTGTTTCATTTATTCTTCTCCTATCCCCCTAACCCCCCATGTTGCTTCTCCATATAAAATTAACAGATTTACTTCTACTTATATAGGGCCATTTACATAATTTATCCTAATAGCCCAATCAGTGCATTTTATCTGCCTTTTGACACATTAACATTTTATTGATTTATTTAGGAATCCTTTGGTTTCTCTGTTTTATTGATACCACTTGTTTAATATTTTTATAGTGATTTATGCATTTACATTCATTTTTATTCTTAGAGGTTCCTTTTGTGTTTTCCAAATAATAGTAATTAAATTATATTTCAATATATTTTTATTTATTTATTTATTTTTTCAGCGTAACAGTATTCATTGTTTTTGCACAACACCCAGTGCTCCATGCAATACGTGCCCTCCCTACTACCCACCACCTGGTTCCCCCAACCTCCCACCCCCTGCCCCTTCAAAACCCTCAGGTTGTTTTTCAGAGTCCATAGTCTCTTATGGTTCACCTCCCCTTCCAATTTCCCTCAATCCTTCTCCTCTCCATCTCCCAAAGTCCTCCATGTCATTTGTTATGCTCCACAAATAAGTGAAACCATATGATACTTGACTCTCTCTATTTGACTTATTTCACTCAGCATAATCTCTTCTAGTCTCGTCCATGTTGCTACAAAAGTTGGATATTCATCCTTTCTTTCTTTTTTTTTTTTTCATAAACATATAATGTATTTTTATCCCTCGGGGTACAGGTCTGTGAATCGCCAGGTTTACACACTTCACAGCACTCACCAAAACGCATACCCTCCCCAATGTCTATAACCACCCCCCTCTCCCAACCCCATCTCCCCCCAGCAACCCCCAGTTTGTTTTGTGAGATTAAGAGTCACTTATGGTTTGTCTCCCTCCCAATCCCATCTTGTTTCATTTATTCTTCTCCTATCCCACTAACCCCCCATGTTGCATCTCCACGTCCTCATATCAGGGAGATCATATGATAGTTGTCTTTCTCCGATTGACTTATTTCCCTAAGCATGATACCCTCTAGTTTCATCCACGTCGTCGCAAATGGCAAGATTTCATTACTTTTGATGGCTGCATAGTATTCCATTGGGTATATATACCACATCTTCTTTATCCATTCATCTGTTGATGGACATCTAGGTTCTTTCCATAGTTTGGCTATTGTAGACATTGATGCTATAATCATTTGGGTACACGTGCCCCTTCCGATCACTACGTTTGTATCTTTAGGGTAAAAAATATTCTGACAGTGGTACTTGTCAGTATGATTTTTGAGAAACAGGTTGACCCTCACTCAGGCAATTATTTCCTTAGAAGAATCCTGCTATTCAGAGATTGATAAAGTGTGTTGTGATTGGCTCCTATTTTTAGCACTATCTTCAACTTCCTAAAGCCCACATGCAAAAGACATTACTATATTTTTTTCTCAAGATATGATTTATTTAAAGTTCCATGGGTTTTCATGTTTGTTTTTCTGGAATATGTGTATAGTTATAATATTTAAATAATATTTTTTAATTAAAATAGCTTCAGAAAAATAATAACCAACTTTGTCTTTTATAAATGGGCACCATTTGCCTATTAAAGAACTAGGTGAGTATTAAGCACTAAAAACAATTTGTTGTCTACATTGATAAATGAATGAATAAAAAAATACACATATAAATTAATCTATTTGGTTTAAACAATATTTATACTCAAATTCCCTGGAAGTCAGAAAATATTGGTTTTTTTTGTCCATTGAAATGTAACTTGAAGAAAAAAGGCAAAAGAAATTAAGACAGTGACTATTACCAAGACATTTTCTCTTTTATATCTAGGAGGACCCACAAATTCTCTAAGATGGTTAATGATCATCCTAGCTTGATGATGTTAATGCTAAACCAAACAGACCTGACTCCAGCCTCATTCATCCTTAATGGGATCCCAGGACTGGAGGACATGCACATGTGGATTTCCTTCCCATTCTGCTCCATGTATGCTGTGGCTGTGGTAGGGAATTGTGGACTTCTCTACCTCATCCTCTATGAGGACTCCCTGCACAAGCCAATGTACTATTTTTTAGCTATGCTTTCCCTAACTGACCTTTTTATATGCTCTAGTACAATTCCTAAAGCTCTCTGCATCTTCTGGTTCTACTTCAAGGAAATCAGCTTTGATGGGTGTCTGGTCCAGATGTTTTTTGTCCATACCTTCACAGGGATGGAGTCTGGGGTGCTCATGCTTATGGCCCTGGACCGCTATGTGGCTATCTGTTACCCTCTGAGCTACTCTACTTTTCTCACCAATTCTGTTATTGCAAAGGCTGGGCTTTCTACCTTTTTCAGAGGGGTGTTCCTCATCATTCCCTTCACTATCCTCACCAAGCGCCTGCCCTACTGCAGAGGGAATATAATTCCCCACACCTACTGTGACCACATGTCTGTAGCCAAATTATCCTGTGGGAATATCAAGGTCAATGTCATTTATGGTCTGACGGTTGCCCTCCTGATTGGGGGCTTTGACATCCTGTGCATCACAATCTCCTACACCATGATCCTCCGGGCAGTGGTCAGCCTCTCTTCAGCAGATGCTCGACAGAAGGCCTTCAGCACCTGCACTGCCCACATCTGTGCCATTGTTTTCTCCTATAGTCCAGCCTTCTTCTCCTTCTTTTCCCACCGCTTTGGGAGCCACACAATCCCTCCATCTTGCCACATCATTGTGGCCAATGTTTATCTGCTCTTGCCACCCACTATGAACCCTATTGTCTATGGGGTGAAAACCAAGCAGATACGAGACTGTGTCATAAGGATCGCTTCAGGTTCTAAGGACATCAAGTCCTAGAGCAAATGAAAGGTATTTTTGCCTGGGTTGGGATGTGAAGTGAAAGAATGTTTCTTTCTGTCTGTTTAGGCAGGAAAATTTCCAAGAATAAGTATATGATTTTTGCAGGTAAGCATGATGAGTAGTTCATTCCCATTAAATTTTGTGCAGAATACCAAAGTAATTTTTCATGCCGCACCACCCTCCACATGAGTTTTTTACCTCCAGGTTTTCTGTGTATCTTTACCTCCAGGACTCAGTAATATTAGGTTCCAAGAGAGAAAAATACTAATGAGAAGCTGAGAGAATTATCTAGAAAATTGAATCAAGTGAACCTAATTATCTGGGGTTAGATGACCCAAATCATTCTTTTTCTTTTTGACTGTAAGCGGAATTTTTAGACTGATAACTGTATTTAACTCTGGAAAAAATATATTGCATATTCTCATTATTCACAAAATCCTGTTTTCTTAGCAATTTTTAAAACATGAAACTAGAATGTCTTCTGTGTATGAGGTGTAAGCCTCTGGGGTCTTAGGAGAACCTTGGTGACCTTGTACCTGACCAAATCTCTCCTAACATGAGACATTCAGGCAGTTGCTTCCTTCCCAACTGGAGGGTTTCCTTTTGTCTTCAAGATGGCTTTCAAAGAATGTGCAGTTTTGAAGGAGCTATGAATAACAGTTATGAGACTTATGAAATTTATTAATGACAATTATTAATGACTACTACAAAGTACAATAAATGTATTTCTACAAGTACAGGGCTATGGAGAGCAATAGTGCCTTTTCTTCTTACGAGCTGAGAATTGAACTAAGAATTGCTTGAGTATTTTCTGTATAATATCTTTCTAAATTAACATTAAGTAAGAAACTACAAATAATGATAGTTTTTACAGCATTGTCACAGATAGCATAAAGGAGACTGCAAAGTGGATTTTTCCTGCCCAACTTCTAAGAATAACTTTTCTCTGATATTGGTAATTTATGCTCACTAATTTCTGTTTTGTTGAAATGTAAACTCGAGTGTTTTTTTTTTTTAATTTTATAAAGGCCTAAAACAAATTAGTGTTCGTCACAAAATCACTCTCTTCTCATATTTTATTTCTCTGTATCTTGATGACAAAATTTCTTTAAAGGCTACCAGTATTCATTATCCCTACTTATACATATTGAAATAATTCTTACCTATTTCTTGTTTTCTTCAGAATATCTTTCATTGTTTCATTAAAATTGCTTTTGTCCCTTTCACGAATGACTTCATATTCCTGAAGCCAATGGTCCTTCTCTATGCCTATCTTGGCCTATCTCTCAAAAATATTGAATATATTGGATTAGTCCCTTTGTCTAGAAACCCTCTCTTTTCTTTCTTTTTTAAAAAATTAACATATTTGCCCCAGGGGTACAGGTCTGTGAATCACCTGGCTTACAAGTTTCACAGCACTCACCGTAGCACATACCCTCTCCAATGTCCATAACCCAGCCACCCTATCTCTACCCCACCCCTACCCCCCAGCAACCCTCAGTTTGTTTCACAAGATTAAGAGTCTCTTACGGTTTGTCTCCCTTCTGATCCCATCTTCTTTCATTTTTTTCCTTACCTACCCCGTCACAACTCTGTGCACTGCCTCTCAAATTCCTCACATCAGAGAGATCATATGATAATTGTCTTTCTCTGAGTGATTTATGTCACTCAGCATAATACCCTCTAGTTCCATTCACATCATTGCAAATGGCAAGATTTTGTTCTTTTGATGGCTGTGTAGTATTCCATTGCGTGTGTGTGTGTGTGTGTGTGTGTGTGTGTGTGTGTGTATACAAGCAGTCAATGGCGTAAAGAGCACGGACCATGGCCCTCTACAACCCCACCCCCGTCCGACAGAACTGCCTCAAGGTCAACCGGTCTCTATTCCTCTTCGGCGAGGACAACGTGGTGAGAAAATACGCCAAAAAGATCACCGAATGGCCTCCCTTTGAATATATCATTTTAGCCACCATCATAGCAAACTGCATTATCCTTGCTTTGTAACAACACCTACCCGATGATGACAAGACCCCAGTGTCTGAACGACTGGATGATACAGAACCATACTTCATTGGAATTTTTTGTTTCGAGTCTGGCATTAAAATCATCGCCCTGGGGTTTGCCTTCCATAAAGGCTCTTACTTAAGGAATGGTTGGAACGTGATGGACTTTGTGGTGGTGCTAACAGGTGGAGTGGAAACCCCCCGGGACCCAGACACCGAGCGTGTGCAGGCAGCACAGAGCAGCACAGCTAATGCATGGCTTCTCTCCAGCCCTCCGGATGAAAGCTGACAGATTGGCATCTGGCTGCCTACCAACGTCCAGTGCGTTCTTGGCAGTTGCTTTCTGACCTGGACAAGTGGCTGCCCACTCGGGGAGGGGAACGCTGGTCTCTTTTGAAAGACCGTGAGTTTTGAGGTGGCCGTTGGAATCATCCTTGGAAACATTCTTAGCATTGCCCTGTCCAATTCAGTCACCACTAACCGTATGTGGCGATGCAAATTTTCTTAATTGTGGTGAAATGTACATAACACAAAATTTAACATTTCAACCATGTCTAGATTAACAATTCAGTGGCATCAAGTACATTCATTCTGTTGTAAAAAAAAAAAAATAGCCACAATTGGCTATTGTGGACAATGCTGCTATAAGCATTCAGGTGCACGTGCCCCTTCAGATCACTTCAGATCACTACATTTTGTATTTTTAGGGTAAATACCCAGTAGTGCGATTACAGGGCAGTGAAACCCTCACTTTTCTTGAATTCTAGAACACATCATACATTCTAAGTCTTTCTTCATTCTCACTGAATGTTCCTTATAGTTCCATTTGCTTTTCCCAGTTTCTCTGAACTTCTTTATACAAACATATCTCTAGGATCAGCTCTCTTTTCTTTTCTTTCTTCTTTTTTGTTTTCATTTTTTTAACAATTTCTTTTCAGTGTAACAGAATTCATTGTTTATGCACCACACCCAGTGCTCCATGCAATATGTGCCCTCCACAATACCCAATACCTGGATCCCCCGACCTCCCACCCCCGCCCCTTCAAAAGCCTCAGATTGCCTTTCATAGTCCACAATCTCTCATGGTTCATCTCCCCCTCCAACTTCCCCTAACTGACTTCTCCTCTCCATCTCCCCATGTCCTCCATGTTATTTGTTATGCTCCACAAATAAGTGAAACCATATGATACTTGACTCTCTCTGCTTGACTTATTTCACTCAGCATAATCTCTTCCAGTCCTGTCCATGTTGCTACAAGTGTTGGGTATTCATCCTTTCTGATGGAGGCATAATACTCTGTAGTGTATATGGACCACATCTTCCTTATGCATTCATCTGTTGAAGGGCATCTAGGTTCTTCCCAGAGTTTGACGACCGTGGCCATTGCTGCTATAAACATTGGGGTACAGATGGCCCTCCTTTTCACTACATCTGTATCTTTGTGGTAAATACTCAGTAGTGCAATTGCAGGGTCATATGGAAGCTCTATTTTTAATTTCTTCAGGAATCTCCACACTGTTTTCCAAAGTGGCTGCACTAACTTGCATTCCCACCAACAGTGTAAGAGGGTTCCCCTTTCTCCACATTCTCTCCAACACACGTTGTTTCCTGTCTTGCTAATTTTGGCCATTCTAACTGGTGTCCGGTGGTATCTCAATGTGGTTTTAATTTGAATCTCCCTGATAGCTAGTGATGATGAACATTTTTTCATGTGTCTGATAGCCATTTGTATGTCTTCATTGGAGAAATGTCTGTTCATGTCTTTTGCCCATTTTTTGACATGATTATCTGTTTTTCTGTGTGTTGAGTTTAAGAAGTTCTTTGTAGACCCTGGATATCAACCTTCTGTCTGTACTGTCATTTGTGAATATCTCCTACCATTCTGTGGGTTGTCTCTTTGTTTTGTTGACTGTTTACTTTGCTGTGCAGAAACTTTTGATCTTGACAAAGTCCCAAAAGTTCATTTTCGCTTTTGTTTCCTTTGCATTTGGAGACATATCTTGAAAGAATTTTTGTGGTTGATATCAAAGAGGTTACTACCTAGGTTCTCCTCTAGGATTCTGATGGATTCCTGTCTCATGTTGAGGTCTTTTATCCATTTTGAGTTTATATTTGTGTACAGTGTAAGAGAATGGTCGAGTTTCATTCTTCTACATATAGCTGTCCAATTTTCCCAGCACCATTTATGGAAGAGACTGTCTTTTTTCCACTGTATATTTTTTCCCACTTTTTCAAAGATTATTTGACCATAGAGCTGAGGATCCATATCAGGTCTCTCTACTCTGTTCCACTGGTCTATGTGTCTGTTTTTATGCCAGTGTCGTGCTGTCTTGGTGATCACAGATTTGTAGTAAAGCTTGAAATCAGGTAACATGATGCCCCCAGTTTTGTTTTTCTTTCTCAACATTTCCTTAGCAATTCAGGGTCTCTACTGATTCCATACAAATTTTAGGATTACTTGCTCCAGCTCTTTGAAAAATGCTGGTGGAATTTTGATTGGAATGGCATCAAAAGTATAGATTGCTCTAGGTAGTATAGACATAGGCCAATATCTAGTAACGAGATTGAAGTAGTGATTGAAAACCTCCCAAAAAACAAGAGCCCAGGACCTGATGGATTCCCTGGGGAATTCTACCAGACTTTCAAAGAAGAAATAACACCTATTCTCCTGAAGCTGTTTCAAAAAATTGAAGCAGAAGGACAACTTCCAGGCTCTTTTTATGAAGCCAGCATTACCCTGATCCCCAAACCAGGCAAAGACTCCACCAAAAAGGAGAATTTCAGACCAATATCACTGATGAATTTCACATTTTAGTTTTCTGTGTCTTGATAACAAAATTTCTTTAAAGTTTACCAGTATTCATTTCCCTACTTATACATCTTGAAATAATTCTCACCCTTTTCTTGTTTTCTTCAGAATATCTTTCATTGCTTCATTGAAATTGTTTTTGTCCCTTTCACAAATGACTTCCTATTCCTAATGCCAATGGTCCTTCTCTATGCCTATTTTGGCCTATCTCTCAAAAATATTGAATATAATGGATTAGTCCCTTTGTCTAGAAACCCTCTCTTTTCTTTCTTTCTTTTTTAAAAATTAACATATAATGCATTATTTGTCCCAGGGGTACAGGTATGTGAATCACCTGGCTTACAAGTTTCATCACACTCCATGGCACATACCCTCCACAATGTCTATAACCCAGGCACCCTATCTCTACACCACCCCCATCTCGCAGCAACCCTGTTTGTTTCACATGATTAAGAGTCTCTCATGGTTTTTCTCCCTCCTGATCACATCTTGTTTCATTTTTTTCCTTACCTACCCCCTCACAACTCTGAGCCCGGTCTCTCAAATTCCTCACATCAGAGACATCATATGATAATTGTCTTTCTCTGAGTGACTTATTTCACTCAGCATAATACCCTCTAGTTCCATAGACATCATTGAAAATGGCAAGATTTTTTTCTTTTGATGGCTGCATAGCATTCCATTGTATATATATATACCACATCTTCTTTATCCATTCTTCTCTTGATGGACATCTAGGTTCTTTCCATAGTTTGGCTATTGTGGACATTGCTGCTATAAACATTCAGGTGCACATACCCCTTTAGATCACTTCATTTTTATTTTTAGGGCAAATACCCAGTAGTGCAATTGCTGGGTAGTGAAACCCTCTCTTTTCTTGAATTCTGGAACACATCACACATTCTTAGTCATTCTTCATTCTCACTGAATGTTCCTTAGAGTTCCATTTGCTTTCCCATTTCCTCTGAATCTCTTTATACAAGCATATCCCTGGGATCAACTCTCTTTCATTTTGCACTCATTCTCTAGGCATTCCAGTACACATAGACATAAATGCCATTCTATGCTAATAACTGCCCAACTTATTAATTCAGCAATGGACTCATGGAAGCTCAGGTGCAAGTTCAAGGTGAAGAAAACTTCATAATACATTTTTCTTAATGGCATTCTCTTATTTCTATGTCCTTTCCTTATTTTGCCTTTTGTTTTCATCTTATTTCACTTCTAATCTTCAGGCCACTGACATTTTCCATATGTTTGACATATATTCTTAAACATCTGACTCTGAAGTCATTTGCAAATGTTTATTTTAGAAACCTATACCCATTTTATTGCACTAAAATAGTATGTTCCTTACTTTCTACTCATTATTTTTTAAAATTGTATTTTTAAAAATTATGTATACTTCACTTCTTGCTTCTGATTATTTTATAAACTTCATAAACTTTCCTAGCATGCAATGAAGACTACTTTCTTAATCATTCCTTGATTATAAATATCTAAGTTTTTCACTCTCTGTCACCACAGATAATACTATGCTAAACATCTTTACTCACATGTACATATACACACATGCAGGCCTTTATGGAACTGGGGATATTTTATTCAGAATATATACTGTGGTGTGAGTCTGCAGAGTCATAATCTCTGCACATAACATTAAATGAAGCAGCCTTAGACTGCTGGTCAACTTTTCAATACAAACGATGGAAGCCAAAAGGCAATGAAATGATATTTTTGAAGTCCCTAAAAAACACTTGCAACTTAGAAACCTGATCTCACGAAGGAAGGGAAAACTGAAGGGAGAAAAATCAGAAGGGGAGACAAGCCATGGGACTATGGACTCTGGGAAACAATCTGAGGGTTTCAGAGGGCAACAGAGTGGGGGGATGGTTTAGCCCAGTGATGGGTATAAAGGAGGGCACGTGTTACAATGAGCACTGGGTGTTATATACAAATAATGAATCATTGAACACTACATCAAAAACTAATGAAGCACTACATGATGACCAACATAACATAGTAAAAAAAAAAAAAGGAGATTAAATAAATACCTATTCACATAAACAAATGCTGAGAGGAAATACTAAAGTAAGATTATTATTCAGAATATAGAATAATGATTACCTGATGGAAGCTCAGAATGAAATATAGGAAGGCATAACAAAACTAACATTGAAGAAAAATATAGGGGTAACATTACCACCTATTTGGTTGGTCAAAAATGGCAAGAGGAACAAAGGAAAGAACAGATGGGACATGGTAAAAAAGAATACGAAAATGGCAAACTTGACAAAAATTATGTCAGTAGTTACATTAATGTAAGTTGACTAAGCAATTCAGTGAAAGGAAATGAAATGAAAAATAAAATATCCTTAGAAACTATATTATTTTAGAAGATATTACATATATATTAAGTATATATGAACATATACATTATATATAAATAAATGAATATATGTCTCTGTGTGTGTGTGTGTGTGTGTGTATAAAATGTACTATAAGAAAAAGGTTGTGTGGTTGTAACCAGCAAAGTAGATTTTAACACAATAAATATTAGGAGTAATAAAATGTAAAATTTCATAATGATTACAATGGCAATCCAACAGGAAAATATACCTAACTTTGTACATGGTTAATATCATTATAGAAACAACACACATACACATACTCACAAAAGAGGTGGATAGGATTAGAAGGGGAAATTGATAAATCCACAATGAAATCATAGTTGGATATCTTAACATAACCTCTCAGCAACTGAAGAGCGGAGAATTATAAAAATATAAATAGTATAGACTATCTGAACATAAGCAACTGACTGACCTGCACAGTAAACAACATCCACCAGCTTTAAATATAGTTTTACTTCTCAGACTAATATGAAACATATACCAAAGTGAACAAGAAGAGGATGTCAAGAGAAAATTTACCCATACATCTGAAAATGTAGATGACATAGGCACCTATTAAAAACACTGCAAGCAGGGCACCTGGGTGGCTCAGTGGGTTAAAGCCCCGCCTTCAGCTCAGGTCATGATCTCATGGTCCTGGGATTGAGCCCTGCATCAGGCTCTCTGCTCAGCAGGAGGCCTACTTCCCCATCTCTTCCTGCCTGCTGCTCTGCTTACTTGAGATCTCTCTCTCTCTGTCACATAAATAAATAAAATCTTAAAAAAAACCTGCAAGCAATCTAAGAAGGAATGTAAAGTTACAGTTGTCATAGATCTATTAAGAAAATGAATTAGTTATCTAAAATCTCCAGGAGGAACACTGCACTGTTGATGGAAATGCAAATTGGTAGAGTCACTGACAAACAGTACAGAGGTTCTTTGAAGAATTAAAAATGTAAGAATACCAAATGATTCAATAATTATGCTATTGGGTATTCATGCAAAGAAAGTGAAAACACGAATTGTAAAAGATATGATGCACCACTCTGTTTCCTGCAGCATTATTTACAATAGCCAAGATAGGGAAGCAACCTCAGTATGCATCTATAGACAAATGAATAAAGAAATGAAGAGTCTCACACACACACACACACACTGGAATATTACTCAGCCATAAAGAAAAATGAGATTTGCCATTTGAGACAACATAGATGGACTTAGAGGGTATCATGAAATAAACAAATCAGAAGAAGAAAAACAAGTCTGAAAAAGAAAAAACATATACCATACGATTTGTTTTATATGCGGAATGTAAAAAAAAGAAACGAATAAACAAATAAAAAACAGAATCAGAGCTATAAATACAAGGACAAACTGATTGTTGCTAGAGGGGAGGGGAGTGGGAGGCTGGGTGAAATAGATGAAGGGAAGTGGGAGGTACAGGCCTCCAGTTATGGAATGAGTAAGTGATGGGGATAGAAGGTACAGCATAAGGAACAGAGTCAAGGGTATTGTAGTAGCATTGTACAGTGACACAGAGCAGCTACACTTGTCGTGAGCATAGCATAATGTATAGACTTGTTGAATCACTATGTGGTATACCTGAAACTAGTGTAACATTTTCTGTAAACTCTACTCAAAGGGGAAGAAAAAAAATTAAAGAAAAAATTTTAAAAATAATAAAAGAATTAATCTTCGGTCATAGAAATGATCAATTTTACCTCCACCATAGCTTCTAAATCTATTCACTTTTCTTCTTGTCCACTGCCCCATCCTAGTTCAACACCAAGTCATCGCTCCTTTGGATGGCTGCTATTCACCTGATCTACTTATTTTTATTCCTGCCACATATAATTTGGTCTTGTCATTGCTGCAAGGTCTTAATTCTCCTTAAAAACTTCAGTGGTCCTTCGTGATTTTAGCATAAATTTGCTTATAAGTCTCTGGCCTCTATTGTTAGCTCAGCAGCTCTATATAACATCTTATCTCATTTTCTAGCACAGTTTAGGGCTCCAGCCATATTTATGCTTCTCTATTACCTTGAATTTAACATGATCCTCTCATTTCAGAATCTCAAAGTTCTTGGAATCCTTTCCCTTCCCCTCATCCCCATCAGTCAAACAAACACTATAGTTAAGACCTACTCCAAGTATGCTCAGTACAAACTGGTGTTTCTTCTGGAAATCCTTCTCTGACATCAAGACTAACTTAATTCTCATTAATATGCTCTCATATCTCTGGGTACTTTTGAATTAAAGCATTTCTCCCAGTTCAAAGAAGTTGAAGTTAAAAGAAATGTTAGATTCTTTGTTTAGTGTTTTACCCCCTGTCCAAATTAGACCACAGTTTCCATGTAAACATGGACCATGACAGTTTATAGATCATTCTATGCCTACCATATTTTGTAAACACAGAAGAACACCATATATAGTGAATAAATACTTTCTCTTCTAAGAGTTTTTTTTTTAAGCATGACATCATAACCACAGATTTTAGAATCCCTTGAAATGTTGTAGTCAAGAATAATTCAAACACTAATAAAGTTGCCCACTTTTTATAGGGCCATTTTGGTTTCATAAATGAATATATTTTTCTGCTTATATATGATTTCAGGTATTACTGATAGGAAACATATCTCTGAATTAATCTCCTCCCCCAACCTATTGGGATTTAATATCCTAGGATTTCTCCCCTTTCTATGGGCTGTTCTCTCTTCAAGTCTCCCAGGGAAGTCTATTATCCTTAGATCCCTGAGCTGTTTACTACTCCCCATAAATTCCAGAGCTCATAATTTTTATGCCACTTGTCAGCTGAGAATACATCCTCAGCTCATGTGTAAAGCTCCTTTCTCAGTGTTATGTCTTTTTTTCCAGATAGGAAAACCCTGCCGTTGCCAGGACCTCAGAATGTGAGTCTCTGCTCATAACCACAGTTAAGTACTGAAACCTTGGCTTCATCACATTGATTAACCCCAGAGTATCCAATGGTTCATCCTTAATCTTTTCTTTTGTTGTCTTGGCAATATCCTGTATAAGGGATGGACTCTTTCCCTTGTCCTGGCAGGAAATAGAGGTTTGGAGAAACTTTTTAAGGGGATGAGGGCTAGAATTAGAGAATATAAGATTATACGGTGCTCTAGGAGTGATTTCATCTATAAAAAAACTACCAGATTATTTTCAGGGAGAATATATTAACTGTTTTCCATAGCAGGATCACATACCATGTCCTGCTAATCTCTAACTGCTAAAAAGCATTTAAAACACGATTACCTTTCTGGGGACTCAATTCTGCTCCTTCTCTTAGTTGGTTTGCACTAATATCAGTGATGGGGAAACATCAAAGATACAAGACTGTGTCTTTAATAGGAAGATGTGTAATTATCCATGAGTATTTGGCAAAAGTACCAGGCTTCATACAATCAAGTGGGTGACACACTTCCAAACTCTCAAGATGGAGCTAGGAAGCTGATATCCTCAGAATTATGACCTAATAGTCCAAAGTCAAACCAGCTTCATCTCCAAGCTTTTTGTGTCTGTTTTGTCACAATTTGCTATGAATACATTTAGATGACTTTAGTGTTCATCAAATTACATTACCATTAAAGAATGATTTGCTCCTTGATTAGGCAGTGCATGTTTATTCAAACATAGAAGTAGCAAGAATTTTCTGGAAAAAACATTTATCCAGTTGTGAACAGGAATCATCTTTTGTTGGTGATAACATGAGAGTATTTTGATCTTTCTCAGATATGTTTTCGTATATTTAAAAGTAAACATATCAAGAATAATTCCAGGGTGAGATATATATATATATATATAGATATATATATCTATATATATATATGATGAAACACTAAATTCTACTTCTGAAGCCAAAATTACAGTTATGTTAACTATCTAGAATGTAATAAAACTTTAAAAGAAGGAATAATTCCATAACTGCCTCATGTGCTACAAAAGAATTTAAACTTTATTTGAAAGAAAGTGTAAGGTCATGGATTATTTTAAGAAACGGAATACCAGTTTTAGGACGATCAGATTGCTGACAAGAAGAACGAATCACAGAGAAAGGCAAATAAACTTGACAATATAAGGCTTCGGAAGCAGAGCTCAAAGATGGGCTGCCTGAGTGAAGTAAAAGGGAGGAAGCAACAGGACAAGGAAACAGATGTTTACCAATAGGAAAGGTTTGTTTGTTAGTTCCCAGTTTTGCTATTTGGCTCCTAAACCGAATAAAAAGTACATGAAAAACAACGAAAGAGCCCAACAAAGGATGAGCCTAGTTTTGAACATCAATCAAAACATATAGTGGCATTGTCTTCAATATTATGCACAAGTAATTCTTGTTTATTAATTAAAATCAAAATCATCTTATTACCTGTGCCTAAATCATATACTTATATGCCTTTATAGATTCTCTAAGACTAAACCAAAAAATTTTTTTCTATGATTTTTTTCTATTATGTGACTCCTGAAATTGACAAATTTGGCCCTGAACATTTCGCTGTCCAAGCTATTCTTTTGAGACCTTCTTAAAAGTCCATACAAGGTAGGACATAAAAGAAGTTATTCCTCTTCCAAAATGTACCATATGTATGTTTGTATATTATTAGAGTCTATGATATAACATTTTTGGAGGCGATATAAAATATTAATGAACATCTATAGCAACTGGGGATGGTGCAGATATAAAATGTAATCTTCCATAATTCTACATTTTAAAAAAATATCCTTGTTGTTAATAAAAACTTGAAGCACGATTGAGACAAAAATGAAGAAAATCATCCACTCGATTCCACAATATTTCTGAAGAGATGACGAAAGTTTAAAAAAACAACAATGACAAAAATCCTATATATGTGATGATCCCAAATTGAGCTGGCTGAGGACAACGCAAATAGGGATTTGAGATCCATGCCGAATCCTCCCTGAATAGTCAACAATGATAATTGTTCCTTGGAATTTTAACGTCTACTGCCAAAGTCCTGGAATATCTTTGTCATTTATTTTAAAAGGCTATAGGGAATGGACTACAGAATGCATTTTGTTACATCACCAAACTATGGAGACAGTTTAAAAATAATGTTTTATGATAATTCTGATCAAAGAGGGCAACTTTGAAAACCATTTTCTTTTTCTCTTAGGAAAAGATGTCTGCATCTCTGAAAGGCTCTAATAGCTCCAAATTCCAGGTCTCTGAGTTCATCCTGATGGGATTCCCAGGCATTCATAGCTGGCAACACTGGCTCTCCTTTCCATTGGCAATACTCTACCTCTCAGCCATTGGTGCTAACATCCTCATCCTCATCACCATTTGCCAGGACCCTGACCTTCAGCAGCCTATGTACTACTTCCTGGGAATTCTCTCTGTGGTAGACATGGGCCTGGCCACCACCATCATGCCCAAGATCTTGGCCATCTTCTGGTTTGATGCCAAGGTCATCAGCCTCCCTGAGTGCTTTGCTCAGATTTATGCCATTCACTGCTTTGTTGGCATGGAGTCTGGTATCTTCCTCTGTATGGCTTTTGACAGATATGTAGCAATTTGTCACCCTCTTCGCTACCCATCAATTGTCACCAATGCCTTGATCTTAAAAGCTACTGTGTTCATGGTACTTAGAAATGGCTTATTTGTCATTCCTGTGCCTGTGCTTGCATCCCAGCGTAATTACTGCTCCAGGAATGAGATTGAGCATTGCCTGTGCTCTAACCTTGGGGTCACTAGCCTGGCTTGTGATGACAGGAGGCCAAACAGCATCTGCCAGTTGGTTCTGGCATGGATTGGAATGGGAAGTGATCTAGGTCTCATAATATTGTCATACACTTTGATTCTGTGCTCTGTACTTAGACTGAACTCGGCTGAAGCCGCATCCAAAGCTCTGAGCACTTGTAGCTCCCATCTGATCCTTATTCTCTTCTTCTACACAGCTGTTGTTGTGGTTTCAGTAACTCACTTGGCAGAACCGAAAGCTCCTTTGATTCCAGTTCTACTCAATGTGCTGCACAACATCATCCCCCCTTCCCTCAACCCTATAGTTTATGCACTTAGGACTAAAGAACTCAGGGCAAGCTTCCAAAACGTGTTATGTTTGAGCCTAGAAAAGAACACAAGGCACCAAAGACCTTCTGCATGATACACAGGAACCTTGGCTTCTTCTAAAATGGATATTAGAACTTCCAATATGATGGGGAAAGTAAATGCCTTTGAGATATCTTTTTTACTTTGTAAAAGCACCTGAAAACAACATTATAAAACATTCTGAATAATGAATAAATGAATGAAAATGAATAAATGAATAAAATGAATAACTGAATAAAAAAAAATTCACAGGGCACTTGGGTGACCCTGTTGGTTAAGCATCTGCCTTCAGCCCCAGTCATGATCACGGGATCCTCAGATTGAGCCTGGCATCAGGCTCCTTGCTCATCGGGGAGCTTCCTTCTCCTTCTCCTCCCTGCTCTTGCTCTCTCTCACTATCTCTGTCTCTCAAATACATAAAATCTTCAAAAAAAATTCACAGTAGTCCAAAATATTCTCAAGAGCTGAATATATGTGAGAAAAGGAAGGACTTCCTGCCAAACTAATCAAATGGAATAAAAAGTAGAATTTATGGGGCGCCTATGTGGCTCAGTGGGTTAAAGCCTCTGCCTTCGGCTTAGGTCATGATCCCAGGGTCCTCGGATCGAGTCCCACATCGGGCTTTCTGCTCCTCAGGGAGCCTGCTTCCTCCTCTCTCTCTGCCTGCTTCTCTGCCTGCTTGTGCTCTCTGTCTCTCAAATAAATAAATAAAATCTTTTAAAAAAAAGTAGAATTTATGATTTGTATCTCCCATCTGAAATAAATATATATAGTAATACACACATCCAAGGAAATAAGTGAGTGGGATGTGAGTTACAGATCATGATTGTTTATTGATAGTTGTCACTTGGGACCAATGTCTATATGCCTGAACAAGTTTCTTTCCAATAATGTGCGTGCAGAGGCAGAAAGAGAAAATAGTTCAGATTAGCAAAGCCAAATCAACCTATGATGGGGCTCCGGATTGAATAGGGAATGATGACCAAACGTGAATAAACAGAATGTGAGAGGATCAAATACATAGGTAGGTAGGTAAGAGGGGAGAGAAGACAAAGAGAGGGAAAAGACAATAAGAGACAGAGAGAAAGGGAGAAAGAGAGAGAAACAAATGCACAGAAGGATTTATCTTTCACTCCATCTGGCTCTCCAGGTCTGCTCTCTGTTCTTTGTGGACCATCTGCACCCTGGAGCCCAGGATTCATATAATGTGCAACCCATGATCCTTTGTTTTCTAACATCTGGTGAGGTTGTACCAAGAGTTTGGGTTTTTTATTCTTCTCCCAGCTCCTGAAGCCCTTGCCAGGCTTCTCACCAGCGATAGCTACAGCTTGTATGGTTTTTCAAAGAATATTTTTAAAGGTTGTTTTTTTCTTTAAAAAAATTTCTTTTTGAGAGAGAGAGAGAGAAAAAGCATGCAAGCAGGGTGGAGGGGCAGAGGGAGAGGTAAAGAGAGTAGGGACACACGCAGTGGGTAACCCATTGCTATCTCACATCCCTAGCATTATGTCCTGAGCCAATATCAAGAGTCAGACACATAACTGACTGAGCCACCCAGGTGGAATCTGAGAACATTTTTAAAAAATATTCTCTCCCCTTCAGGACCAGGAAGTGATCAAGTCATTACACTGGTCTCCAGGAACCAATCAGCTACTTTTTTTTTTTCAACATCCATTTTTGTTGCCTTAACCTCACCTACAACTCAGTTAATGGCAACTTCATGAAATTCTCCTCAGATTCACATTTGTGTGTGCCTTTGATTTCTTACCAGGATCCTGACTGACTCACAAGCTTTACCTACAGAACCATTTCTCCTGTGGGGAGTGTGAGCGGGTGGGATGCAGGTTCCTAATGGACAGAAATAAAGATGTCTGTAGACCAGGAGGCAGATGCAGGGTATTTATCCCAGGGAAAATCTTGCCCTGAAAATTTTCTTGTCTTTTCCAAGACGAAGAGCAGAAATAAGACTTACCCTAATAGCATGAATTTCCTTGTGATCTGGCCTAGTTTCCCCTGAGCTCATGATTAGAGAATTTCATTTAGTAGTTGGCATGTTCTCTGGATTATCTCTGGAAAAATGAGGATTAAGTTGGGATATAGGCCTACCACATGCTAACAGCTCTATTGCACACTGTATGCTGTCATTCACCTTCCAGTTAGATATATAAGGTAAATTCTATCAGTTCTCAGGTATAATGAAAATAATGTGAAGTATCTCCCTTATTAATCTGGCTTCCTGCAGAAACTTGAATTTTTTTTTAAGATTTTTTAATTATTTATTTCAGAGATAGATCACAAGTAGGCAGGGAGGCAGGCAGAGAGAGTGGGGGGAAACAGGCTCTCCACTGAGCAGAGAGCCTGATACAGGGCTCAATCCCAGGATCCTGGGATCATGACCTGAGCCAAAGGCAGAGGCTTTAACCCACTGAGCCACCCAGGTGCCCCAAACTTGAATTTATTTATTTTCATTTAAACACTGATAAAGAAATACATACCCAATATCCTATGGACACATAAAACCATTTTCTTTAATGATGATGTATTTCAGGACAAGATAACAAGAAATATATATTTGAAATATATCATTTATCATATATCCTATAGAGTATACATATATGAAAGATATAAGAAGATGCTGTTTTTATTAAATAAGAATGACCACGATAAAGACGATGTTCAGTGACACAAAACAGATATGACATGTTATTTCAACAGAGATAACCTGAATATTACAGTTGCTCAGTATTGCAAATTCAGGAACTTACTCAAGAACCACCAGTTGGAAGTTTCCAGACAGCAAGGAAGAGAAAAAACTATGAGAAGCGGTAAGAAGGGCAGACCATGGATTTCCAAATTAAGCCATTCTGCTCTGTCACTGTAAGGAAAACCACAACAGATGCCAAGATTCTGACCGCAGAAGTTGTCTGGGTCCACTGGTTATACTACTTTGGGGCCAGATCCGGTCCCCTGTAATAGACCATGCTGAGCAGCTCTGAAAGTGGTGTTCAGCCAGCTTATCTTCAGAGAAGTTGTCCATGTCTAGTGGCATTTTAGCATCATGGATGTTCTTCAAATGGATGGTATGGCTCCCACTAACATTTTTTTTTTAATTTTTATTTATTTATTTATTTATTTATTTATTTTCAGTGTTCCAGAATTCATTGTTTATGCACTATACCCAGTGCTCCTTGCAATATGTGCCTGCCATAATACCCACCACCAGGTTCACCCAACCTCCCACCTCCCTCCCCTCCAAACCCTCAGTTTGTTTCTCAGAGTCCACAGACTCTCATGGTTCATCTCCTCCTCCAATTTCCCCCAACTCCCTTCTCCTCTCCATCTCCCCATGTCCTCCATATTATTCCTTATGCTCCACAAGTAAGCAAAACAATTAGATAATTGACTCTACTTGACTTATTTCACTCAGCATAATCTCTTCCTATCCCATCCATATTGATACAAAAGTTGGGTATTCATCTTTCTGATGAAGGCATAATACTCCATAGTATATATGGACCATATCTTCTTCTCATTGAGGTCCTTTATCCATTTTGAGTTTATCTTTCTGTATGATGTAAAAGAATGGTCAAGTTTCATTCTTCTACACAGCTGTGTTCTTTTTAATTCAGGCTATGAGTCTCTGCAAACTCTTTGAAATCTATCACACTTAAATTTATTATTTGTTACTGCCATTGTTTTCTCATTATTGCTTAACATGGCTGCAACACAACATAGTAATAACCAGTAAACTCCATGGTTCTAGCCATTGTTCTCCTCTCCTGACCCTTACCACTTCTTTCAAATAATAGAAAAGGCATGTACCTCCACAGAGACATTTTACCACTTCACCACTGGTGAACTCTTTAGCAAGTGCACCATCACCTTGTGCTAGGAACTAACCGTGTTCCCTTCTCCTCTCAGATTGGGGTTCTTCTTGCCACTGTGAAGTGGGAGATCAATTTCAGAACCACTTATAACACTGTTAGAACCATAACATTTTAATCACTCAATGGTTATGGACTTCTAAGAAACAGATTATAAGAAAGATTAGACATTGAATAGATGTATTAAGGAAAACAGCTATGAGGTGTGAAGAAGGAGGAGAAGCAGGAGAAGATGAAGAGAGGCTTTAGCCTTAGATACAGTTCTTTATTTTTTTTAACATATAATGTATTGTTTTCCCCATGGTTACAGGTCTGTGAATCATCTGGCTTACACGTTTCACAGCACTCACCATAGCATATACCCTCCCCAATATCAATAACCCAGCCACCCTATCCCTATCCTCTACCTCCAGCAACCCTCAGTTTGTTTCATGAGATTAAAAGTCTCTTGTGTTTTCTCTCCCTCCTGATCCCATCTTGTTTCATTTTTTCCTTCTCTATCCCCTGACAACCCCCATTCCTGCCTCTCAAATTCCTTATATCAGAGAGATTTTGTTTCTTTTGATGGCTGCATATTTCGTGTGTGTGTGTGTGTGTGTGTGTGTGTGTGTGTGTGTCACATCTTCTTTATCCATTTATCTGTTGATGGACATCAAGGTTCTTTCCATAGTTTAGCCATTGTGGACATTGCTGCTATAAACATTCGGGAACACATGCTCCTTTGGATCACTACATTTGTATCTTTTGGGTAAATACCCAGTAGTGCAATTCCTGGGTTATAGGGTAGTTCTACTTTCAACTTTTTGAGGAACTCCATAGTGTTCTCCAGAGTGGCTGCACCAGCTGAGTGATGTTGAGCAATTTTTCATGTGTCTGTTGGCCATTTGTATGTCTTCTTTGGAGAAATGTCTGTTCAAATCTTCTGCCCAGTTCTTGCTCTTTGGGTGTTGAGTTTGGTAAGTTCTTTGTAGATTTTGGATACTAGCCCTTTACCTGATAAGATATTAAAACTAGTGTTTTAAAACAAATGTATCAATTGTTTACATCTTTGGTATGAGAAAGAAGATTCAAAGATAAGGTATTTTTTCCACTCTCCCTGTAATACGTATTTTTTACTTACTTTTTACATAATTCTTCTATGTTTTTACATATTTTTACTCACCCCTTTTAAAAAGTGTCAAAATCTCAGTAGTCTTGTTTAATGTACTCAGAATACTGTTACATGCACAAAAAGGATCAGGTAGAGAGGCTAGTATAAAAATATACTGCTTGTAAGTATTAAAGAACATGAAAAGCTTTTTATTATATTCCACATAGTGAATTTCACAAATTCTTAGTACTATAAAGATAAGCAAGTACATTCATAACCAATTGCCCTCTGATTCTCAAAGAAAAACTAGCACACTAGATGGAAAGCATAGTTATTGTCTCATAACATTCATATTCCAATCTTCTAAGCAAGTGCCAGATGTGGAGCATTATAATATGGAAAAAAGATACATAGATAGAACATACAGGGAAATGTCAAGAGTAGCAATTAAGGCAAAGAGAGGACAATGGTTGCTTCACTTGACAGCTCTGAAGTACCCCCCACACCAGAATGCAAATCTCTTCTTTCCTGCTGACAGCTTTGTTGGAGGCTTTGGCAATATTGCTGCTTTTTACCTCTTGGAAAATATAAACAAAGCTGTCAGATTTGATCTTTGAGCATTTATTCCAGTCACCATGCAGCATGGGTTTTTGAGTAATCCCTCTCACTTTATATCTGGCTAATGGCATATAGTTTCCTTGAGAAGCTCAGGACGTTCAGTCACACATTACTCCATTGTAGTTTGAATCAACTTTTGCCAAGGTCTCTTTGTGTTGATTAGACTCATCTTCAGAAATGTCAGTGGGAGCTTTCCATTTAAAGACTACACCCCCAAACTACTAGAACTCATATAGCCATTCAGTGATGTGGCAGGATACAAAATCAATATACAGAAATTAGTTACTTTCTTAAACACTAACAATGAAAATACAAAAAAAGGGAAATTAGAGAATTGATTCCATTTACTATAGCACCAAGAACCATAAGATACTTGGGAATAAACTTAACCAAAGAGGTAAAGGATCTGTACTCAAGGACTACAGAACACTCATGAAAGAAATTGAAGAAGACAAAAAAAGATGGAAGACCATTCCATGCTCATGGATTGGAAGAATAAACATCGTTAAAGTGTCTATACTGCCTAGAGCAATCTATACTTTCAAAGATATTCCAATCAAAATTCCACTGGCATTTTTCAAGGAGCTGGAGCAAACAATCCTAAAATTTGTATGGAACCAGAAGAGACTCTGAATTTCTAAGGAAATGTTGAAAAAGAAAAACAAAACTGGGACATCACATTGCCTGATTTCAAGCTTTACTTCAAAGCTGTGATCGCCAAGACAGCATGGTACTGGCATAAAAACGGACACAGACCAGTGGAACATAGTAGAGAGCCCAGATATGGATTCTCAATGTTATGGTCAAATAATCTTTGACAAAGCAGGAAAAAAGTATAGAGTGGAAAAAAGATAGTCTCTTTAATAAATGGTGTTGGGAAAATTGGACACCTATGTATAGAAGAATGAAACTTGACCATCTGTACAACATACACACAACATTGGCCATGTAAGTGTAGAAGAATTAAACTCAAACATGTGTAAACCATATGGAAAGATAAACCTAAAATGGATAAAGGACCTCAACGTGAGGCAGGAATCCGTCAGAATCCTAGAGGAGAACATAGGCAGTAACTTTTTTGACACCGGCCACAGCAACTTCTTTCAAGATATGTCTCCAAAGGCAAAGAAAACAAAAGCAAAAATGAACTTTTGGAACTTCTTCAAGATCAAAAGCTTCTGCACAGCAAGGGAAACAGTCAACAAGACAAAGAGGCAACCCATGGGTGGGAGAAAATATTCACAAATGACACTGCAGACAAAGGGTTGATATCCAAGATCTATAAAGAACTCCTCAAACTCAACACTCATAAAGCAGATAAACACGTCAAAAAATGGGCAGAAGACATGAACAGACACTTCTCCAAAGAAGACATACAAATGGCTAGCAGACATGTGAAAAAATGTTCATCATCATTAGCCATCAGGGAGATTCAAATCAAAACCACATTGAGATACCACCTTACACCAGTTAGAATGGCCAAAAATCAACAAGACAGGAAACAACAAGAGTTGGAGAGGAAGTGGAGAAAGGGGAACCCTCTTACACTGTTGGTGGGAATGCAAGTTGGTGCAGCCACTTTGGAAAACAGTGTGGACATTCCTTAAGAAATTAAAAACAGAGCTTCCCTATGACCCTGCAATTGCGCTATTGGGTATTTACCCCAAAGATACAGATGTAGTGAAAAGGAGGGCCACCTGTACCCCAATGTTCGTAGCAGCAATGGCCACAATCACCAAACGGTGAGCCCAGTGGTGGGTATTATGGTGGGCACATATTGCATGGAGCACTGGGAGTTGTGCATAAACAATGTATCATGGAATGCTGAAAAAATAAAATAAAATATTTTAAAAATCTGAAAAAAATAAAAAGAATTTAAAGAACATAGCTGAAGAGTAAATTTGACCTTGAAAATTGAGTTGCAAAACCCATTTTTCATTGAATAGTTAGCAAGACAGGTCTGTTATATTAAGGGCTTCTTCCTGTTTTAGAAAATCTGGGACCCTGAAACATTGCATTTGGGTGTCTGGATGGATGCCCCCCAAGGATTTGAGTCTGCATAACTCTGAACCCTCAGAGATGGTCTACCCCTTTATTTGTAAGAGTTAATGCTACCGTAATGCAGGGAGTCAATGAAGAGGTCTTGCTCATTCAAGAATATAGTCATTATCCTTTGATATCAGCCACAGCAACTTCCTTCAAGATATGTCTCCAAAGGCAAAGGAAACAAAAGCGAAAATGAACTTTTGGGATCATCAAGATCAAAAGCTTCTGCACAGCAAAGGAAACAGTCAACAAAACAAAAAGGCAACCCACGGAATGGGAGAAGATATTTGCAAATGACAGTACAGACAAAAGGTTGATATCCAGGATCTATAAAGAACTTCTCAAACTCAACACACACAAAACAGATAATCATATCAAAAAATGGGCAGAAGGTATGAACAGACACTTCTCCAATGAAGACATACAAATGGCTATCAGACACATGAAAAAATGTTCATCATCACTAGCCATCAGGGAGATTCAAATCAAAACCACATTGAGATATCACCTGACACCAGTTAGAATGGCCAAAATTAGCAAGATAGGAAACGACATGTGTTGGAGAGGATGTGGAGAAAGGGGAACCCTCTTACACTGTTGGTGGGAATGCAAGTTGGTGCAGCCACTTTGGAGAACAGTGTGGAGATTCCTGAAGAAATTAAAAATAGAGCTTCCCTATTACCCTGCAATTGCACTACTGTGCATTTACCCCAAAGATACAGATGTCGTGAAAAGAAGGGCCATCTGTACCCCAATGTTTATAGCAGCAATGGCCACCGTCGCCAAATTGTGGAAAGAGCCAAGATGCCCTTCAGCGGACGAATGGTTAAGGAAGATTTGGTCCATATACACGAAGGAGTATTATGCCTTCATCAGAAAGGATGAATACCCAACTTTTGTAGCAACATGGACGGGAATGGAAGAGATTATGCTGAGTGAAATAAGTCAAGCAGAGAGAGTCAATTATCATATGGTTTCACTTATTTGTGGAGCATAACAAATAACATGGTGGACATGGGGAGATGGAGAGGAGAAGGGAGTTGAGGGAAATTGGAAGGGGAGATGAACCATGAGAGATTATGGACTCTGAAAAACAACCTGAGGGTTTTGAA
This sequence comes from Meles meles, assembly GCF_922984935.1. NCBI lineage: Eukaryota > Metazoa > Chordata > Mammalia > Carnivora > Mustelidae > Meles > Meles meles. Next base: position 56,603,903 of record NC_060073.1, on the reverse strand, counting down.
GGGGTGTGGGGTGGGAGGTTGGGGAACCAGCTGGTAGGTAATAGGGAGGGCACGTATTGCATGGAGCACTGGGTGTGGTGCAAAAACAATGAATACTGTTACGCTGAAAAGAAATTTTAAAAAATTGAAAAAAAAAAAAAGAATATAGTCATTATTTTCTCCAGGTTGCCAACCTGGTAGCCAAAGTTAAATCTTAATGTGACTACAATATGAATGAGTTGCAAGAGAAAGATAGTGTGTATTAACAGGAAACAGCGCTTTGGAATTTAAGGGTGATTGATCAAGGAAGCCAGAATGTAAGTCAGAAGAACATACAGGATAAAGAAGAATTCAATACTTGGAGGGCTTTCTGTAGACACTATTAAGAATTCTGGTATATAAAACAAACTCACACACGAAGTGTGTTTTTGAAACATAGAGAATGTGGAAATGCCCGAGTTGCCCTGTCATCAGGCAGAGGAAACAATGACAAGTTGAAGGAGGTGGGTATGCTGTAATTGATCTATTACATAAAGCCAGATGTAATCAGGGAACTGTGTTCTATGGGCAAGCCTGGAAGGCACAACATTTACCAAGGAACACCCTGGTGAGAGGAGCACCAACATCACTAAAATGCTGAGATATATATTGATCTAATTTTTCCTAATTTGTTATGTAGTTGTAATAAGCCTAAACTTTTCATGACTTTCGTTTTTAGATTGCCATTAATAGTCACCATTTTCCTCCCTTATACCTAAGCTTTTAAATGAAGGGCCATGCCTCCATATTTCCTAGCATATCTTGGTGCTGAGAAGGTTGTCAATAAACAGTAATCAAATGAAGAGATGAAACAATGCATGAAAAAAAGAAATTAGAAAATGAATCAGTGTGTGAATCAAAGAAATTCTCTGCTGAAGAGCTTTTGACCTATTTTTCCCCTGATCAGTGGGAAAAAAAGGAAATATAAATCTGTGATAAATATAATTCCTAGTTTTAATTAAAAATAACAGGTATTCACTTTCATTCTCTACCCTCCTGTACATACATGTTAACACACAAACACACACATGAGATTTGTCACTTATTCAAATATCCATATTTGGGCACTAAGAATGGAAATTTCTTGTTTTTTTTTTCCTCATCCCAGTGAGGTTATCAGGGTCCCTACACCAATCACTGTGGTGAGTTTCCAGTACTCTGGAATATTCCCTTGGGACATACCACACAAATTTTCCTTTAAAGGCTCAGTGCAATAATACAGATATCAGGGAAGTTTTGGAGGTTGGCTCTGCACATGCACATTTATTCTTGCATTGAGATTTTCCTTGAATGAGATCCTAAACACCTGGACAAGACTGCGTTCAGCTTACTCTTTTGCTATCCAGGATGTAAGGTATTAAGGATGTACAGAGATGTACAAAAGAGGGGATAGTGGCAGGATTTCCTTTTTCTTTCTCTTTTTGGTAGGCAGTAAGATAGCGTGGAGAGGATCTTTGAGTATATATCAATTACTTATTATTTTTTTCCAGAAATATATCTTTAATTTCAACTTGAAGGCAGAAGTATTGTGCGGGACTGGGTGTTCTCCTTAAATGTGTGTTTCCAAATATGGCATTAAAATTCAGTATACCGTTATTATGATTATGATCATCTGTACTATTTCTCTGTCTAACTGGGAGTCCTTATTCAGTAGTAGTGGAAGTTGGAAAAGAATCATTCCCATGACAAAGAAGAATGAGAGTACAGTTAGAAAACTGTTCTCCACCATTAGATCAATGACCAGATTCCTCTTGCTTCTTCGCTGCCCTCCCATGGTGGTCCTCCAAATCATTGTGTCATTGTCTTGATTATTTTCCATAGAGACTGAGCTGTGACTTTATTTCCTTGACTTTGGGTAGCAAAAACAACATGGAGTCAATAATACTCACATGAAAAGAAAAATATGGATGTAAAGAATTGAACATGGTCTAGTGCAAAAGCACGTTTTCTTATCTATAGCAGTGAAGAATGAGGATAGAGAGCAGGTAATTTAAAATTGTATTTTATTAGCTTGGTGCTAGTCATGTGTTAATATTACTATTTCAGTAACCCTGTCTACATGTTAGCATAATATAAATCAAACTTCTTTGTAGAAGAAATTGAATTCTGATGCATAAAAATTATTTTAAATTTGTTTTGAAGAAGAAAACTGCTTACGTTTGTGGCTAACATGTTGATCTTTAACTTAGATCTTGGAGAGTTTTGCAAATACATTGAAGATGAGACCTAAATTATTGTGTAAGCATAAAGCGAGTTTTAGTGACTACAGCTATGCAGATAAAAAGGAAATTGAGGAGTATAAAGAGAATGCTTATCTAGTGTCTTTTAAAAAAAATAATCCATCAAAAAAGTGCATTTGTAATCCCAGAAAAATATTTTCAGTTTTTAATTTAGTGGTACTTAGTTTTTTCTTAATTTCTATCCCTGCTTCTAGATTTTATTTACTCAATTCTAATATTAATGGACATTTAAGTATTTTATGGATTTTGAAAACTAATATACTACAAGCATGTTGCAATAAACATTCTTGTTGATATGTTCTGGTAAAAATAGGTGCATGTTTTTGTTAGGAATGGAACTCATGGTCACATACATATTCATCATTACAAGATAAGCCCCAAATAATTCAACTCTATAATCATACCAGCAGTTGTTCCATATTTTTGCCAATACTTGCTATTTCTAGTCTTTTTCATTTGAGTTATTTAGTTTAATATACACTGCTATGTCATGAGAGACGCAATTTCCATTTATTTTCCTAATGACTAGAAAAGTTGGTGCGTCCTTACATGTTTATTGGTATTTTTTTGTTCTTCTTTGGTGAAATGTATAAGTAATCAGTCCCTTCCCACCCTTTTATTGTTATTGTGGGAGTATTTCATATATTTAATATGAAATTTTTGTTGACTTTATGCTTGGCAAATATTCTCCCTTCATCTGTGGCTTGTCTTTTCACTTTTAGCAATGTCTTTCAAAAAAAAAAACAACTGTAACATTTAATCCTTTTTTTAATGAGTAGCATTTTTGTGTCCTGTTTTCAAATCTTTGCCTACTCCACATACCAAAGAAGATGTGTGTTTTGTATTGCATAATTTAGCTCTAATATCTTTCTAAGACTGTTTTTGTGTGTTACATGATTTAGGGAACAAGGTGTGTTTCTTTTCTATCCCCACATACATCTATTGAGTCAGGTATTTTTATTGAAAATGTCTTTTTTTTTTTTTTTAAGTGAGCTCTATCTTGATCTGGGGCTTGAACTCATGTCCCTGAGATCAAGAGTCACAAACTCTGCAAACTAAGCTAGCCAGGACCCCTGGGAAATGCCATTTTTGTTCATAATCTGTTTCTTTTGTCATAAATTAAATGGCTTGATGTGTATTTCAGTATTTGGTTTCTGAACTCTAGCTCTTGTGATAGTATTTTCATCTTTATTAAAAAGGATAAGTAATCTATTTTTTTAAGGAAGTTACATAAGTTGTCTACATGTATACCTTTAGGAATTACAAAGATGGGGTAAAATTCGTATATTTCACCAACATGCTACTTTTATTGTACTGATCTGATCTTAGAGACACTAAAAGAGCAAGACACCTCAAGGAGATTAAGTAAATTACAAAAATTAACTCTGGGGTTAACGTGTTCTGTCTAATAAATTGAGGGAATTTCTAGAATATTAGTTGACAAGATTCTATTTAAAGCGATAGGCACTTTTTCTAATTTCTGGTCATCGTAGGATAACTGGGAAGGTGGTTAATGGAAACCAACTGGCTTGTTTGGGAAATGTGGCCAGAGTTCCTTTCCTTTCAGGAAGCAGAAATCTTCCATAAATTACTTGTTGTTGAAGTCCACTAACTAAATGATTACCTGCCATTGTAATCAGCTTCCATCTCTCATTAATTCCTATTTCACTTACCTGTTGAGTTGACACTACAGTATCTCAAAGTTTTCCACATCTTTCTTCTGACCTCTCTTATGAGGATAGGCTGGGTGGTGGAGAGTATTCTCATGAGGGGCAAGATGAGGCTTCTTTTTCAGAGCTTAGTAAGTCTTCTGGCACCACAGAGTTCACTCCTGTGCTTCCGTATTCTTGTGAATTCTTTGTTATTTACTCTCTATTATCAAGAATTCCCTATTTGATATTGGATAACTAAAGGAGTCTTTATGAGCTAGCTCCTGGGCAAATGTCCAGTTTATTATTTGTTCCCTTCATACCAGTGCATTCTCACAGACTTGATTGTTTCTATTTCTTTTTGTTTGCTTGCTTGTTTTTGTTTTGATTCCTATACTTTAACATTTTGACTTTTTTCCTCTGGAATTCCTTTTACGAATATATCTCCCTTACACCTTGTCTTCCTTCAAACTAGATAACAGATACCTTCTCTTCATCATGGTCCTTTCTGACTATCACTAATGCCTCCTCCAAACACTTCCAAAGTGCACATCCATTTTACTAATGTAGTGCTTATTTCAGACCTTGCACATACTTCTATTACACTTTTTCTTATGTTCCTTGTGATTATTTGTGTGCCCTTTGGTCTCTCTATTAAACTCTGAATTCTCTAAAGGATGAAACTGTGTCTGGTCCCCCACATCATCAGATTGAAAGTGCTCAGTAAATAATTATGAGAAAGAAAGAGATTAATGAAAGAATGAAATGCCATTTATCTACCCCCCAACATTTAGTTAATTTGAAAATTAAGTTTAGTTGTTAGCATGGAATTTGGGATTAATGAATTTTTTTCTTGAAAAAAAAAGAATTTGGTATGTGGCTAGAAATATTTTAATTATCATTTATATTAGCTCCCACTAGAACCCAAGTAAAATGAGTCCATTGCTCATGTTCGGGAAAAATGTAAACCAAGTGAGAAAGAACAGATGAGTATAATAAAAAGTGGGGATGTCAACATCTTATTGAATCATAAATATTACTGGAGTAACTAGCATAACTGAGGAAAAATGTATCCTTGCCATTAATAATAATATGAAGGTACTATTTGTTTTACTTACTTGTTTTCTGTTTTGCCACAGATACCAGATAATCTCAGAGGGCAATGTGTGACGGAAAAATAGGAAGACTGTTAGAAAGAAGGAGAGAAGTGATTTGTTACCATTGATAGATTCAGTATGAGAAGCAGCATTAGCTGTTCTCTAGGTTTAATTGGAAGTTTATTCTGAATATAAAAGTAAAGCATCCCTATAAATGCATATAGACTAGGTAAAGGACAAAAATGAGATGTCTTAAACTGGAAGGGGAGATGAACCATGAGAGACTATGGACTCTGAGAAACAACCAAAGGGTTTTGAAGGGGGGGGGAGGTTGAGGAACCAGGTGGTGGGTAATAGGGAGGGCACGTACTGCATGGAGCACTGGGTGTGATGCCAAAACAATGAACACTGTTATGCTGTAAATAATGAGGACATGGAGAAGCAACATGGGGGGGGTAGGGGGATAGGAGAAGAATAAATGAAACAAGATGGGATTGGGAGGGAGACAAACCATAAATGACTCTTAATCTCACAAAACAAACTGGGGGTTGCTGGGGGGAGGTGGGATTGGGAGAGGGGAGGGGGCTATGGACATTGGGGAGGGTAAGTGCTATCGTGAGTGCTGTGAAGTGTGTAAACCTGGCGATTCACAGACCTGTACCCCTGGGGATAAAAATACATTATATGTTTATTAAAAAAAAAAAAATTTGGAAGGGGAGGCGAACCATAAGTGACTATGGACTCTGAAAAACAACCTGAGGGTTTTGAAGGGTCAGGGGTGGGAGGTTGGGGGAACAGGTGGTGGGTAATGGGGAGGGCACGTTTTACATGGAGCACTGGGTGTTGTGCAAAAAGAATGAATATTGTTACGCTGAAAAAATAAATAAAATGGGAAAAAAACAAACAAACAAATAAACGAATTAAAAAAAAAAGAGAGAGGAGCGAATTAAACATTTTACTGAGTTGAGAGACTCTAAGCTCCATCAGGGAATAAATGATTTTACATTTACAAATGCTTCAAAGAGTACCTTAGTAGTATAAAATTATTATTGGCCATCAGGTAACAATAAGAATATAAAATAATCATATCTGTTGGGTCATTAGTGATGTAACCAAAGAAGTCTTTTTGAGACCACATCTAGGGAGACACATACAGTTATTAATAGGTAGGTAAGTAAGATATTCTAACCAAAATTCCCAAGAGAAGTCATAACAAAGTTATACTTGATTATAAATTTATGACGATTAGGATCTTAAAAATAAGATCAGCATCTGTGGTGAGAACTTGGATTGCTTAATAAGAATTTGTTAGATGACTAGATACTTTAATTAACAAACAACTATATACGAAATGAAGAAACCCTAATCCCTGACTCTCAGAAAATTTGGTTGATCATTAAAATGCACTATGGGATTTTAAGACATGTGTTGTGAGAGGAGGACAGTTGCCATAAAGTACACTTTTTCTTCTCTTTTTCTTACTCTAGAAAACACACATGAATTCTAGGCCTAATTGATCATGCTAATAATGTTGAATTAAACAAACTGGAACCCAGCCTCATTCATTCTTAGTGGAGTCCCAGGCCTGGAAGATATACACATGTGGATTTCCTTCCCATTCTGCTCCATGTATGTGGTGGCCATGGTAGGGAATTGTGGGCTGCTCTACCTCATCCACTATGAGGATTCATTGCACAGACCTATGTATTACTTTCTAGCCATGGTTTCCCTAACTGATATTGCCATGTGCTCTAGTACAATTCCTAAAGCTCTCTACATCTTCTGGTTTCATCTCAAGGAAATTGGCTTTGGTGAATGTCTGGTCCAGATGTTCTTCATCCACATCTTCACAGGGATGGATTCTGGGGTGCTCATGCTTATGGCTCTGGACCGTTATGTGGCTATCTGCTACCCACTGTGTTACTCTACTATCCTCACCAATCCCATCATTGCAAAAGTCGGGCTTGCTACTTTCCTGAGAGCAGTGTTGCTCATCATTCCCTTCACTGTCCTCACCAAGCACCTGCCTTACTGCAGAGGGAATATAATTCCCCACACTTACTGTGACCACACGTCTGTAGCCAAATTGTGCTGCGGCAATGTCAAGGTCAATGCCATCTGTGGTTTGACTGTTGCCCTCGTGATTGGGGGCTTTGACATTCTGTGCATCACAGTCTCCTACACCATGATCCTCCGGGCAGTGCTCAGCCTCTCTTCAGCAGATGCTCGACAGAAGGCCTTCAGCACCTGTCTTGCCCACATCTGTTTTCTCCTACAGTGTAGCCTTTTTCTCCTTCTTTTCCCACCGCTTTGGGGGCCACATAATCCCTCCATCTTGCCACATCATTGTGGCCAATATTTATCTGCCCTTGTTTCCCACTATGAACCCTATTGTCTAAGGAGTGAAAACCAAGCAGATATGACACTGTGTCATAAGGATCCTTTCAGGTTCTAAGGACATCAAACCCCAAGGCATATGAAGAAGACATTAAAAAAGAAAAAAGGACATTTCCATGTCAGAGAGGAGATTCTGTTTATGCAACAGGTTTTAAATATTTCAGGAAACTCTATTCTGGCATGAGTGATGCATTTATAAATACATGTCTTGAGACTCTCAACAGGCCTGCCAACCAATATTTCTATGAATTTTTCCCTTCTCAGTCCTGTGAGAAGGAATATATATCTTTGAACAAACCCTAATTAGCCCACTTTCTCTAAAAAATAAAGTCAGAGTTTCCTGTTTCCAAATAGCTATTATAATTCCTACATTGAGAGCCAGTTGTTTCTTTCCTCTGGAAAATATGTGCTATATACTTTTAATCACTACTAAAATATATTTTTTCAATGACTTCTTCCTGAAAGAGAAGCTATAAATTATCCTATGCATGAAGACTTTAATGTAATGACTTTTAAGTCTCTGGGTATCTGAGAGAATTTGACTGAATAGGTGTCTCCTAACCATAATACACACATGTTTTTATTACCGGCTAATCTGATATCTAGTCTATTTTAAGAGGACCTTTGAATGCACACAGTCTGGGGGTTCAGGTAGGTAGATCTCTTAACCTAATGTAGCACACAGTATAATGATTTATAAGCAGTATGAGAGGGGATAAAAATCAGCTTGTTTCCTCTTATCTTCAATTGTGAGTCTAATAAATAAAATTAAATATCCCTTTCTAATATTTAAAATTCTTATAAATTAAAGAAAAAATGAAAGACTGGAGGAAATAGTACCTTTATAATAATGTCTTATGACTGAAGCCAATTTTGTAAGGAATATCAAATAAATTAAATTGTTATTCTTCTATTGTTTTGTCCAACCTAAAAGATAGCTCTGTCCAGTTTAAACTACACCAAATTGCATTTAGTTATTTAATTAGTAACTCTTTACCATTTCACATTTTAAAATCTTACAAAACAACACCATCCTCTAATATATATAACCGTCTTCCACTTTTTACACTAGTTCTCTGCTCACCTTGACCCCTCAAAACTTCTAGAATAAGTGTTGGTTCATAAACTGACTTTTGTACATAGAGGGCAAGCAGAAACAGAAGAGAGAACCAGACCACTCCAGTCTGGGAGGTGACAGTTTTAATAAGCAAGGGAACATACATACAAGACAGGTAGCTGCAAGATAATGAGCTCTTTGCACTTGCCTGCCAGAATCTTAAGAGTTTATATAGAGGCCTTAACTGGGTTCCGTCACACATAGGTCTCAGCAGCACATTACTCTCTTAAGATCATGTCCTTAAGGTAGCTGGTAGTGTGAGGAAGGTAAGTGGGATGCACAGTCCAAGGACAGGGGAGAGCATGAGGAGCCTACAGTTGCTTGAGTCCAGTGCTCAGGTCAACCTAGGGTCATGCCCTCTTGAGGAATTATTTGAAGTCAAGTTGTCATCATCTTTCCCTTTATTTTCTCAACTTGAAATCGTCCTCCCCCTAATGGGTCTTTTTGTCATCACATCCATCACCTGAATTTGCTTTTGTCAATTTCACCAGTGGCTTCCATGGTAACAAATTAAATAGGCCTCTCTCTTGGCTCATATAATTCTCTCAGGAATAGCAAATCCAGTTCTGTATCCCTCATAACTTGAAACATTTTCATTATTTTACTTCAGAAGCATTACATATTTTATGATTTTCATCACTTCTGCTTAATAGGAAGACAGACAAATGGCCAACAGGTATGAAAAGATGCTCAACATCACTGATCATTGGGGAATGCAAAGCAAAACCACAATGAGATATCATTCCTCATCTTGTTAGGATGGCAACTATAAGATCAATTAAACAAAGAGTTTTTGGTAGGATGTAAAAAACTTAGAACCCATGTCCACTGCCAGTGGGAAGGAAAAAATGTATAGCCACTATGAAAAATGGCATCGAGGTTCCTCAAGAAATTAAAAATAGAATTACCATCTAATCCAGAAATCCCACATCTGAGTATTTACCCCAAAAAGCTGAAAATAAGATCTCAATGACATATATGTACTCTCAGGTTTATTGCAGCACTATTCAAAATATCCAAAATACAGAAGTAACCTAAAGGTCCATGGATAGATGGATAGATAAAGAAATATAGTATATACATACAAGGCATTATTATTCAGGTATAAAAAAAGTAAACTGTCTGGGGCACCTGGGTGGCTCAGTGGGTTAAAGCCTCTGCCTTCGACTCAGGTCATGATCCCAAGGTCCTGGGAAAGAGCCCCATATCAGGCTCTCTGCTCAGCAGGGAGCCTGCTTCCTCCCTCTCTCTCTGCCTGCCTCTTCGCCTACTTGTGATTTCTATCTGTCAAATAAATAAATAAGATCTTAAAAAAAAAAGTAAACTCTCATATGCTACATTATGGATAGCCCTTGAGGATATTATGCATAGTGAAATAAGTCAGTCACACAAGAACAAATGTTGATATGATCCCATTTAAATGAGGTATTTTAATGTACTTAGGCTCATAGAAGTAGAAGATGGAATGGTAATTCCCTTTAGATATTATAATAATATGTGTATTTTTAAACAAAACTATACATTGCAAATTAGCGAAATTAAAAAAAAATCCAACTAAATGAAGGGACTTATAATATTCATGGATGAAGAGATATAAGTTATCCCCAACTTGATACACAGGTGTGTTGTAATTCTTATAAAAATCCAGACAAGACTTTTTTTTGATATAGACAAAATTATTCTAAAATTTATTTAGAACATCAAAGGACTGACAATAGCTGAAACATTTGAAAATACATACTGAAATGAGGAAGGAGTCTTTGCAATCTCTAGACTTACATAGCTCCAATAATCAAGACTGTGGTATTGGTAGAGGGCAGGTACAAAGAACAATGGAACAGAAATGAAAATCTAGGGGCACCTGGGTGGCTCAGTGGGTTAAAGCCTCTGCCTTCGGCTCAGGTCATAATCCCAGGGTCCTGGGATCGAGCCCCACATCAGGCTCTCTGCCTGGCGGGGAGCCTGTTCCCTCCTCTCTCTCTGCCTGCCTCTCTGTCTACTTGTGATCTCTGTCTGTCAAATAAATAAATAAATTATTAAAAAAAAAAAGAAATGAAAACCTAGGAAGAGACATCCATATATATGCCCAAATGATTTTTTGACACACAAACAAAAGAAATTCAATAAAGGAAATGCAGCCTTTCAATGCAGCCTGCTGGAAGAGTTGGGTGTTGATAGGGAAAACTAAGAGCACTGTAGACCTAAATCAAGATTGTTGATTGTACCTTACACACAAATTAATTCAAAAGAATGGAAAGTGAATGTAGATGAAAATTTGAAGCTGTAAAACGTTGCAAAAAACAATGGGATAAAGCTTCAAGATCCAGAATTAAGCAGAGTTCTTAGACTTGATGCCAAAGCATAATGGAAAAAGAAAAAAAAAAATTGAAAAATTAAACCATATCAATTTTTAAAATTTTACTCTGCTAAACACCCTATTAAAAGAATGAAAAGACAAGGTACAGAATGGGAAAAATAATTTCAAGACCTAACCAACACACATATACAATTACTCACACACACACACACACACACACACACTCTCAAAGGTAAAAAAATCCAATTTTAAAATAGATAAAAATATAAGCAGACATGTCATTGATAAAGACATAGAAATGGCAAATAGATAACATAAAAAATACTATTTGATCTCGTTCATATGTGGAATTTAAGAAACAAAAGAGATGAACATAGCAGACGTGAAGGAAAAATAAGGTAAAAAATGGAGGGAGGCAAACTATAAGAGATCCTCAACTATAGGGAACAAACTGTAGGTTGTTGCAGGGGAGTTCAGTGGGGAATGGGGTAACTGGGTGATGGTCATCAAAAGTACACTTGATGTAATGAGAACTGCGTGTTATATGCAACTGATGAATCACTAAATTCTGCTATTGAAACTAATAATACACAATATGTTTACTATTTTAATTTAAACAAAAATTTTTAAAACTTTCAGCATCGTTAGCCATACGCAAATGAAAATTAAAACAAATAGAATGTCACTACACACCCATGACACAGGATAACATAAAACCTACTAAAAACATGAGATTCTGGTAAGAATACGGAGAAACTGAATCATTAATACATTACTGGTAGGACTATAAAATGGGACAGCCACTCTGGAAAATATTTTGGCAGTACTGTAACTATCATGCAATTTAGCAGTTACACTCCTGAGCATTTCATCCAGAGAAATACTTGTGTTCACACAAAAACCAGTGAACTGTGAGTGACATAAGTGAAAATGGCAAAATAACAATATTAAGAAGTTGTCCCTAATAAAAGCAATGGATAAACTAAAAACAAAACAAAACAGACAAAAACACAGTCAAAATCAACTTTCTCACCTTCCTGATACTAATTAAAAGTTGGCAGCAATTAGGAGAATGCTTATTCAGAAAACAAAAAAAAAAACAGCTGAGCTACTGTATAAAACAGTATGAAGGTTCCTCGAAAATTAGAAACAGAAATTCCATATGATCCAATAATTCCATTTATGGGTATTTACCCAATGAAAACAAAAACACTGATTGGAATGGTGTATGCACCCCTATATTTATTGCAGCATTGTTTTTTTAAAGATTTTATTTATTTGACAGTCAGAGGTCACAAGTAGGCAGAGGCAGGCACAGAGAGAGAGAAAGGGGAAGCAGGCTCCCTGCTGAGCAGAGAGCCCGATATGGGGCTCAATCCCAGGAACCTGAGATCATGACCTGAGCCAAAGGCAGAGGCTTAACCTATCCAGGTGCCCCAATATTGCAGCATTATTTACAGGTGCCAAATTATGGAAACAACCTAAATGTCCATTGACAGATAAATGGATATGGAAGATGTGGGGTGTGTGTGTGTGTGTACGTGTGTATGTGTGTGTGTATACACACACACATGAAAATATGCAGCCATAAAAAAGGATGAGATTGTGCCATTTGAGACAATATGGATGGATTTAGAGGGAATTATTCTAAGTGAAATAAGTTAGACTGAGGAAAAAAAAATACATATGACTTCACTTAAGTGTGGAATCTTAGAAAAACAAAACAAAGAATTAACAAACAAACAGCAGAATCAGACCCATAAATACAGAAGACAAACTGATAGTTGTCAGAGGGCAAGAAGGTGGCAGATCAGCCAAATGGGTGAAGGAGGGTGGGAGATAAAGGCTTAAAGTTATGGAATGAAGAAGTTATGGGAACAAATGGTACAACATAAGGAATGCAGTTTATATACACTACATATAAACTCTATTTCAACTACATATGTTTCATTAAGATCTGGGGCATTTGGGTGGGTCCATGGTTGTGTGTCTGTCTCTTGATCTCAGCTTATCTCATGGTCATGAGTTAAAGCCCCATGTTGGGCAAATGAACAAAAAAACCAAGATCTTAGTGAATGTAAGCATAGGTGTAGAAGCATAAGGTATTAGCCCTATTGTTGACTCAATGAACCTGCACTGGGTATGTGTCTTTCAAGTAACATCTTCATTGGTTGAGGTATATTTCATAAACTTATGTGTAGAAGCCCGTGGGAACAGATGTATGGTAAACCCATTAAAATTCCTACTGCCTGCACCCTGGTGTTCATAGAAGCAATGTCCACAATTGCCAAACTGTGGAAGGAGATGAGATGTCCTTCAATGGTTGAATGCATAAAGAAGATGTGGTTCATATACACAAAGGAATATTACTCAGCCTTCAGAAAGGATGAACACCTACCATTTACATTGACATGGATGGAACTGGAGGGGATTATACTAAATGAAATAAGTCAATCAGAGAAAGACAATTATCATACAGTTTCACCCATATGTGGACTATAAGAAATAGCTCAGAGGATCATATGAGAAGGGAGCAAAAAAACTGAATGGGAAGAAAGCAGAGAGGGAGCCAAAGTATAGAGACTCTTGACTACAGGAAACAAACTGAAGGTTGTAGAAAGGGAGATGGAGGGGGGAGAGGGTAACTAACTGGGTGATGGGCATTGAGGAGGAGCTCTGATATGGTGAGCACTGGGTGTTACACTAACTAATGAATCATTGAACACTAAACCAAAAACTAACAATACTGTATGTTGGCTACATGAATTTAAAATTTAAAATGAGGGGGGGGGAGGAAGTTTTATTCCAAAAACCAAAAACAAAAACTGCACTGCACAGGGGCACCTGTGTGGGTCGGTTAAGCATCTGTCTTTGCCTCAGGTCATGATCCCGAGGTCCTGGGAATCCAGTCCACTGTCAGGGTATCCTGTTCAGGGGGGAGCCTGCTATTCCCTCTCCCTCTGATGCCTGACTCTGTCCACTCTTCGTGCTCTCACACACTTTCATTCTCTCTCCAAAGAATAGATTTTAAAAAATCTTAAAAAAGAAAAACTACCCTGCACAAAAACAGTTAAATAAAGCAAAACAAAGCAAAACGAAAAAACCCCAGCTGAATCTCAGCAAGAGAGCTTTGTAACTTTTTAAAAATTGTCATAAAAGTCAATTAATATGAAATTCACCGTTTTAAAAGATTTACTTGTATTAGAGAGAGAAAGAGAGAACACGAACGGAGGGAGGGGTAGAGGGAGGCAATCTTCAGGCGGACTCCCCACAGAGCACAGAGCCTGTGGCAGGGCTTTATCTCAAGAACCATGAGGTCACAACCCATTTGCCCAAACCAACAGTCAGATGCTTAAACACCTGAGCCACCCAGGAGCCCCCAAATTTACGATTTTAATGATGTTCAATGTACTATTCAGTGACTTTTAGTACCTTCACAGTACTGTGCAATCCTCACCACTATGTAATTCCAGGATATTTTAGTCATCTCCCCAAAAGACCCAATACATTTTAAGCATTCACGTCCTTCACCCTGTCCATGGCAGCAAGAAATTACTTTCTCTTCTAGGATTTGCCTATTCTTAATATTTCATATAAATGGAATAACACAATATGTAGCTCTCTGCCTCTGAGTTGTTTGATCTAGCATAAAGTTTTCAAAGTTCATGATGTTTAATTTCTTTCTTGCTCACTACCCTGACTTGGAGATGATTAAGTGCTCAGTGATGTTATTGAATTAGAGACATTAAAAAATAAGTGAATAAAAGAAGCAATGGGTGGATGTGTCAGGGACTAAAACATTCTATGTAAGAGCTTTTACCATGTGCCCTTCAAGGAATACTCACATGGAAAGAAAACTCGACAATATTAAAATCACTCACTTCTACTAAAATTTGTGTTCAGTTCCTCTCCATTAAGTATGTCCTCACACATGTGTGCACACACACACATGTGCATATGTAATAATTCACTTAAGTATCATCATATAGCAGTAAGACTGGAAAGCTTCCACTCTTCCTCCTCCCATAAAGGTTAGCTTGATTGTTACATAAGCGTCTGTGTCTCTAATGTTTGTACTATCCCTTTAGGATACATAGGACATTTTTCTTAGACACTCAATACATTAGTACAGGTATCATGGGACTTAGAAATTGAAGGTTGGGCATGTACATATAGACTTTGTTTTTTAACTAAGATCCTGAACACCTGGACCAGACTGCTTTCAGCTCACTGCCTGCTATCCAGAAACTAAGGTATTAAAGGAACACAAAAGGGACACTAGAGACAGGATTTTTTCTTTTCTTTTTTTTTTTTAAGGCATAAAGATAAAGTAGAGGCTTTGAATGTATATGAATTGTTTATGGCATTCTCAGAAATACAGACTGCAGTCCACTCACCATGTTTGAAGACAGGAGTGTTGTGGGAGGCGTGGAGGATATAAAATGCTTGTTTCCCCAATTCTCAGATTGCAATTCAGTGTAACTTTCCATCTTGATTATGAGTATCTGTATCATTTCCCTAACAAAGTGGGAATCACTGGTTCTGTTGTCCTGGAAGTCAGGTATGAATCATGCTCATGACAAGAAGAAAAGGGTGAGAACCAGGAGAATAGTTTTCAGTCATGGCCAGAACACTCTTGATTCTTACCTGCCCTCCCCTTGTTCTCAGAAAGAGAACCTAATTTTTCTTGGTTCATTTCTAGAGAGATTTAGTTAAGACCGTATTTCATCCATTTTATTTTATTTTTATTTATTTATTTATTATTTATTTGACAGACAGAGATCACAAGTAGGCAGAGAGGCAGGCAGAGAGAGAAGAAGGGAAGGAGGCTCGCTTCCGAGCAGAGAGCCCGATGTGGGGCTCGATCCCAGGACTCTGGGATCATGACCTGAGCTGAAAGCAGAGGCTTTAACCCACTGAGCCACTCAGGTGCCCCTATTTCATCCATTTTAGATAACAGCCCTTGCCTGGAGGGACTCACTGCTATATAAGAGAATACCATGGGTTTTAGAGATTTGGGATAGTCTAAGGAGAAAACAGGCTTGTTTTATGGGGTTTGGAAATGACAATAGACAAAAGATGATATCAAAGTTGTGCTTTACAAATAAGACATATGGATTAATGTTACTATTCCAAAATACCTGTCTACACCCATGGCATAACATTAGTTAATTTTCCTTGCTAGAACAATCAAGTTACGATGTATTAAAATCATTTTAAATCTGTTTTGGAAATTTCCTTTGTTATTTTGTGGTTAGTACTATATTACCTGTGTATAAGCATAGGCCTCTGAGAGCTTTGCAAATGTATTAAAGATGGGGCCTGAAATTATTGTGTAACATGAAAGTCAGTTTTAGTAGTTAAAGACATATCTCCCCTGAAGCAAATAATACATTGTATGTTAATAAAAAAGACATACCTATAAAAAGAAAGCACAAGAGATACATGTAGGATATTTATTTCATATTTAGGAAAGATATTCTCTAGAACAGAGCACAAAGAATCTCAGAAATATATTTCTTATTTTAAAATTATGCATACCTATATTTTTCCACAATTATTCTCCTTCCGTTGTACAGATACATAAATATCTGACTATTTTAACATTGTAAGGAGAATTGAGTAATGATATTATCTTTTCAACAACTTATAACAATTTATTGTATACTAGTCAAGTATTTATCAAAAGAATTTCAGCATCTATTTTATTTTAATGGAAAACATATATAGATGGGTAAACATATATGCACTTTTATAGATATATGTGATTATTAAAGTTTTAAAATTTCCATTCATGATATATGTGAAATTCATAAAAAAAAACCATTATTGCGTTAAAACATAAAGCACACACTTACAAGCTTGACATAAGGAAACCTGATAGCATAATTGTTCTTCATGGAAACACAACTCTTACTTTACAAAAGCCATAGTGTTCTTTTTTCAAAATGCAAACTGTAATGGTTTTGTTAGCCTTGTATTACCAGTTGAAGGCCACACCAAGGACTCTAAAATAAGAAACTAAGGAGCAACTGATAAGCTGTGATATAACTTAAGTGTCTTGTTTGTTTAATTTATTTATTTTTAAGTTTCCCATTTTAAAAACTTCTGTGTGTCAAATAGTGAGTCAGAGAATTATTTCAGCGCTGTGTAATGTTTTGATTGTGGAGAAACTTTGCCAAAACTAGATATGAAACGATTTTGTGTATCAGCTTTAATTGTGCTGTGTCAGGCTTTCTTTTACTTCCCTCAAAAGAGATCTTGATCCAGTATTCTCTTGCCTTTGCTTCTGCATTATCTGAAAGTAATGTTTTTATCAATTTAAATACCACAAAATATATTTAGGTGGGAAAAAAAATCGCAAGTTTATTATAATAGATTAGGACAAAATTTGTTTTATTTAAACATCTATTCATGATAAAAACACATAGCAAAAACTAAAGTTAGAAGGAAATTTTCTTAACTTGGAAAGGTAATGCACAAAAAACGTACAGCCAATTTCCTACTTAATGATGAAATATTAAAATCTTTCTCCCTGAGGATGATGGTAACACAAAGATGTCAACTGTTCCCACTTCTATCCAACACTGTACTGGAGGTCCAAACAGTGGAATAAAATTTAAAAAGGGGAATAAGGAATTAATTTGGGGATAATTTAAAAGAAATGACACCAGAATCCCAACACAGCAGCACATAGAGGCTGTTGCAAAAGTAGTTTTTGGATGGAAACTTATAACAATAAATGCAGATATTAAGAAATAGATCTCAGAAACAACTTCACTTTATACCTCAAAGACAACTATGACCAAAAGAAAACAGAAGGAAGGAAATCACAAAAACAAAGTGGAAAAAATAAAATGGAGATAAATAAGACAATAGAAAAGCTCAATGAAAGTGAGACCTCATTTTTTGAGAAGGTGAGCCAAATTGGCACAACTTTAGCTAAACTTACTAAGAAAAAAGGTAAAAGGACACAAATAAACAAAACCAGAAATGAAAGAGGAGATATATAGCTGATACCATGGAAATACATAAGCTTGTTAGAGACTACTATGAAAATCATATGCCAACAAATAACCTAGGATAATATACTAGATATTGTTATAAAAAGTAATATTTTGGTCATTCCAATATTTTCCCTCAAATTGATATTTTGGGAACTGTGTACAGAATATATAAAGAATGCTTAGAACACAATCATAAAAACATAAACCAATTAAAAACTGGGCAAAGGATATGAATAGACCTTTCTCCAAATAAGATATAAATAAGCCAATAAGCACATGAAGAGATGGTCAACATCATTAGTCCTTTAGGACATGTAAAACAAAACCATAATGAGATACCACATCACATCCACTAGAATTGTTATAATAAAAAAGATAACGGTCTTGTTGGCAAGAATATGGAACAAGTGGAACCCTCAGACACTTCTAGTGAGAATGTAAAATGGTTAAAAGGAGAAGGAGTTGGGGGAAATTGGAGGGGGACTTGAACCATGAGAGACTATGGACTCTGAAAAACAATCTGAGGGTTTTGAAGGGACAGGGGTGGGAAGTTGGGTGAGGCTGGTGGTGGGTATTACGCAGGGCATGTATTGCATGGAGCACTGGGTGTGGTACATAAACAATGAATTCTGGTACACTGAAAAGAAATTAAAAAAATAAAAAATAATAATAATAAAAATTACCCTTTTGTTTTCTGGGATGACTTTTCTGTGTGCTGTAAGTCATCTTTACATGGATGCTTCAAATACATCTCATATTTGTTGTGACCTAATCTGAATGCATTCTCTTCCCCTGTAACCTGGTCTTTCTCCATTCTTCCTTAAAAATGTGAATAGCATCACATGCCATCCTACTGCATATACCAGAAACTTAGAAATGTTGTTTGCTCAGATGACTATGAAGCCTTAAGGCACCTAGAAGAGAGCATAAACAGTAATTTCTTTGACATCAGCCATAGCAACATTTTTTCTAGATATGTCTTCTAAAGGAAGGGAAACCAAAGGAAAAAGAAACTCTAATAAACCAAAATAAGAACCTCTGCAGAGTAAAGGAAGTCATCAACAAATCAAAAGGGCAAACTACTGAATAGGAGAAGATCTTTGCAATGATATACCATATAATGAGTTAAAATCCATATTATATAAATAACTTATATAACTCAACACCAAAAAAACCCAAATAAGCCAATTAAAACATGGACAGAGGACCTGAAAAGACATTGTGGGAAGGAGACATGCAGATATCCAACAGACACATGAAAAGATGCTTAACATCACTAATGAGGGAAATTCAAATCAAAACCATGCGATATCCCTATCAAATTGGCTAGAATAAAAAAAAGTGAGAAATAACAAGTATTGGAAAGAATGTGGTAAAAAGGAACACTCGTGCCTAGTAGGTGGGAATGCAAATTAGTATAACCACTGTGGCAAACAGTATGGAGCTTCTTTAAAGAATTAAAAATAGGAATATCATATGATCCAATAATTCTGTTACTGGGTAATCATGCAAAGAAAATGAAAACATGATCTAAAAGATATATATACCCCTATATTTATTGCAGCATTATTTACAATACCCAAGATAAGGAAGTAACTTAAGTATCCATCATTATTGACATATGAATAAAAAAGTAAAGAAGATGTGATATTGATACATATATTACCTTATTCCATCCTATTATATATAATGGTATATATACATACATATATATATATATATATATATATATATATATATAATGGAGTATTATTCAGCCATATAGAAGAATAAGATTTGCATTTGTGACAACATGAATGGACCTAGAGGGTATTAAGCTAAATGAAATAAGTCAAAGAAAAACAAATATCATATGATTTCACTTCTCTGTGAAATCTAAAAAAACAAAACAGATGAATAGACAGAATCAGACCTATAAATAAAATCAGACCTATAAATAGAGAGGATAAACTGATAGTTGCTAGAGGGGATGGGAGTGGGGGGCTGGGTGAAATAGATGAAGGGAGGTGGGAGGTACAGGCCTCCAGTTATGGAATGAGTAAGTGATGGGGATAGAAGGTACAGCATAAGGAACAGAGTCAAGGGTATTGTAGTAGCATTGTACAGTGACACAGAGCAGCTACACTTGTCGTGAGCATAGCATAATGTATAGACTTGTTGAATCACTATGTGGTATACCTGAAACTAGTGTAACATTTTCTGTAAACTCTACTCAAAGAGGAAGAAAAAATTTTGAAGAAGAAAAGTTTTATTCTTTGGTTATAGAAATAATTTTACCTCCACCACAGCTTCTAAATCTATTCCTTTTTCTTCATCCTCAATGACCCCATCCTACTTCAACACCCAGTCATTGTTCCTTTGTATTACTGCTATTCACCTGATTTACTTATATTTATTCTTGCCATATGTAATCTGGTCTTGTCATTGTTGCAATGTCTTAATTCTCCTTAAAAACTTCAGCGGTCCCTTGTGATTTTAGCATAAATTTGCTTATAAGTCTCTGGACTCTGTGGTTAGCTCAACAGCTCTATATCACATAGTATCTCATTTTCCCGCACCGCTTAGGGCTCTTTTCTATTTACCCTTTTCTATTACCTTGAATTTAACATGATCCTCTCATTTCAGAATCTTAAAGTTCTTGGAATCCTTTCCCTTCCCCTCACCTCCATCAATCAAACTAACATCATAGTTAAGACCTACTCCAAGGGTCCTCAATAAAAACTGGTGTTTTACTGTAATCCTTCTCTGACACCAAAACTATTTACTCATATTTACCCTTTTCTATTACCTTGAATTTAACATGATCTTCTCATTTCAGAATCTTAAAGTTCTTGGAATCCTTTCCCTTCCCCTCACCTCCATCAATCAAACTAACACCATAGTTAAGACCTACTCCAAGGGTCCTCAATAAAAACTGGTGTTACTGTAATCCTTCTCTGACACCAAAACTAACTTAATTCTCATTAATATGCTATCATATCTTTTGGTGCTTTTGCACTAAAGCACTTCTCCCAGTCTATAGGTATATATATATGTTAGATTCTTTATTTAGTTTTTTATCTACCTGTTCAAATTAGACAACAGTTTCCATGTGAAAATGGACCATAACAGTTCATTGATCATTCTATGCCTACCATATTTTGTAAACATAGTAGAAGCACTAATATTTATCATCTATCTATGTATATATCTATCTGTCTATCTATCTATATAGTGAATAAATTTGCCTCTAAAATTTGTAAGCATGACATCACCACAAATTTTAGAATCCCTTGAAATGTTGTAGTCAAGAACAATTCAAACACTAATAAAGTTGCCCACTTCTTATAGGGCCATTTTGGTTTCATAAATGAATGTATTTTTCTGTTTATATGTGATTTCAGGTATTACTGATAGGAAAAATATCTCTGAATTAATCTCCTCCCCAAGCTATTGGGATTTAATATCCTAGGCTTTCTCCTTTCCCTATGGGCTATTCTGTCTTCATGTTTCCAAGGGAAGTCTATTATCCTTAGATCACTGAGTTGTTTGCTACTCCCCATAAATTCCAGACCTCATAATTATTATGCCATCTGTCAGTTGAGAACACATCCTCAGCTCATGTGTAAAGCTCCTTTCTCAGTGTTGTGTCTTTTTTTTTTTTTCCAGATAGGAAACCCCTGCCATTGCCAAGACCTCAGACTGTGAATCTCTGCTCAAAACCACAGTTAAGTACTGAAACCTTGGCTTCATCATATTGATTAATCCCAGAACATCCAATGGCATCCTTAACCTTTTCTTATGTTGTCTTGGGAATATCCTGCATAAGGGATGGACTTTTTCCCATGTCCTGGCAGGAAATATAGGCTTAGAGAAACTTTTCAAGGGAGTTTGGGCTAAAATTAGGGAATATAGATTATCTACTGCTAAAGAAGTGACTTCATCTATAAAACAGCTACCAGATTAACTTCAGGGAGACTGTATTAACTCTTTTCCATAGCAGGATCACGTGCCATGTCCCGTTAATCTCTAACTGCTAAAAAAATATTTAAAACACAATTTCCTTTCTGTGGACTCAAATCTGCTTCTTCTCTTAACTGGTTTGCACTAATATCAATCAGGGGAAAACATCAAAGATACAGGACTGTGTCTTTGGTAGGAAGATGTGTAATAATATGTGAGTATTTGGCAAAAGTACCAGGCTTCATGCAGTCCAGTGGGTCACACACTTCCAAGCTCTCAAGATGGAGCTAGGAAGCGGAAATCCTCAGAATTTTGACCTAAAAGTTTAAAGTCAAACCAGCTTCATCTCCAAGCTTTTTTGTGTCTGTTTTGTCACAATTTGCTATGAATACATTTAGATGACTTTAGTGTTCCTCAAATTACATTACCATTAAAGAAGGATGAATTGCCCCATGTTTAGGCAGTGCATATCTATCTAAACATAGAGGTAGCAAGACATTTCTGGGGGAAAAAAATGCAGCTAGTTGGGAATATATCTTCTTATGTTGGTGATAACACAAGATAATTTTAATTTCTTTCAGATATGTTTTTCTACATTCAAAAGTAATTATATAAAAAATAAATAAAATGAACTATATCAAGAATAAATCCATAATTGTCTCATCTGCTGTAAAGGAATTTAAATTTTATTTGAAAGAAAGTGTGAGGGCATGGATTAGTGTAGGAAACAGAATACCAGTTTTATGATGATCAGATTGCTGAGAAAAGGAAAGAAGCACATAAAAAGGCAAATAAATTTGACCAGGTAAGGCTGCAGAAGCAGTGGCCAAGGGAAGGCTACCCGAGTGAAGTAAAGGGCAGGAAGCAATAGGACAAGGAAGCAGTTGTTTACCAATAGGAAAGGATTGTTTGTTAGTTTCAGGCTTGGCTGTTTGGTTCCTGAACAGAATAAAAAGTACATGAAAAACAACAGGGTCCAACAAAAGATGAGTCTAGTTTCAAATATGAATCTGAACATACAGTAGAAGTGTGTTCAATAGTATGGACAAGTAATTCTTGTTCATTAAATAAAATCAAAACCATCTTATTACCTGTGTCTGAATCCTTTATTTATATCACTTTATAGATTCTCTAAGACTGAATTAGGAATAAAAAAGTTTGTTTTTTTTTATATTTTATATAGTTATTTGAGGGAAAGACAGAGAAAGAGAGAAAATGAGCATGGGAGAGGGACAGGGAGAGAGAGAGGGAGAGAGAAGCAGACTCCCTGCTGAGCAGGAAGCCCTATGTGGGGCTGGTTCCCAGGACTTAGAGATCATGACCTGAGCCCAAAGCAGACACTTAAATGACTAAGCCACCCCGGTACCCCTAGGGAAAAATCTCTATTATTTTCTCCATTATATGACTCCTGAAATTGACAAATTCAGACATGAACACTTCACTACTAAAGCTATTCTTCTGAGACATTCTCAGCAGTCCATAAAAACGGGATGTAAAAAAGAAAGTAATTCCTCTTTTAATAGGCCTACACTTATGTTTGCAAACTTCTAAGTCTACAATGTAAAATTTTTGGAAGGTATATAAAAAATTAGTGGACATCTATAGCAAGTAGGAATGGTGTAGCTATAAAATTTAATCTCATAATGTTTAAAAAAATTCTTGGCTGTTAGTTAATAAAAATTTGAAGCAACATTGAGACAAATATGAAGAGAACCAACACATCTATTTGATCCCATAAAATTTCTGAAGACATGATGTAAGTTAAAACAACAACAACAACAACAATCAAATTCATGTGATGGTCCCAAATTGAGTTAGCATGGAAAATACAAAGAGAGATTTGAGATAAATGCTGAGTGCCCCCTTTATAGACAGCAGTGACAATTGCTTCTCTGAAGTTTAACTTCAGTAGAAGCCAAAGCCCAGAATGTTGCAATTTATCTTAAATTTCTATAAGGAATGACTGTACAATTCATTTTCTTACAGCTACAAACTATACTCTATGGTGACCTTATTTGAAATATTGTTCAACATAGGGCATCTGGGCAACTCAGAGGGTTAAACCTCTGCCTTTGGCTCAGGTCATGATCTCAGGGTCCTGGGATCTAGCCCCATATGGGCTCTCAGCTCAGCAGGGAGCCTCCTTACCTCTTTCTCTGCCTACTTGTGGTATCTCTCTCTCTGTGTCAAATAAAAAAGATCTTAAAAAAAATATTGTTTGGCAATTGTGTGAGGACATTTAAAAAATAGAGTTGACGATAATTTTGCACAAAAAAGCAACTTTGAAAACCATTTTCCTTTTCTCTTAGGAAAAGATGTCTGCATCTCTGAAAGGCTCTAATAGCTCCAAATTCCAGGTCTCTGAGTTCATTCTGATGGGATTCCCAGGCATTCATAGCTGGCAACACTGGCTCTCCTTTCCATTGGCAATACTCTACCTCTTAGCCATTGGTGCTAACATCCTCATCCTCATCACCATTTGCCAGGACACTGCCCTTCAGCAGCCTATGTACTATTTTCTGGGCATACTCTCTGTGGTGGACATGGGCCTGGCCACCACTATCGTGCCCAAGATCTTGGCCATCTTCTGGTTTGATGACAAGGTCATCAGCCTCCCTGAGTGCTTTGCTCAAATTTATGCTATTCACTGCTTTGCTGGCATGGAGTCTGGTATCTTCCTCTGTATGGCTTTTGACAGATATGTAGCAATTTGTCACCCTCTTCGCTACCCATCGATTGTCACCAATGCCTTAATCTTAAAGGTTACTGTGTTCATGGTACTTAGAAATGGCTTGTTTGTCATTCCTGTGCCTGTGCTTGCAGCCCAGCGTAACTATTGCTCCAGGAATGAGATTGAGCATTACCTGTGCTCTAACCTTGGGGTCACTAGCCTGGCTTGTGATAACAGGAGGCCAAACAGCATCTGCCAGTTGATTCTGGCATGGCTTGTAATGGGGAGTGACCTAGGTCTCATAATATTGTCATACACTTTGATTCTGCGCTCTGTACTTAGACTGAACTCGGCTGAAGCCGCATCCAAAGCTCTGAGCACTTGTAGCTCCCATCTGATCCTTATTCTCTTCTTCTACACAGCTGTTGTTGTGGTTTCAGTAACTCACTTGGCAGAACCGAAAGCTCCTTTGATTCCAGTTCTACTCAATGTGCTGCACAACATCATCCCCCCTTCCCTCAACCCTATAGTTTATGCACTTAGGACTAAAGAACTCAGGGCAGGCTTCCAAAGGAAATTTTGTTTGAGATTAGAAAAGAACACCAGTCTCCAGTGATCTTCTCCATAATGTTACATTATCTTCAGCTTCTTCTAGAACAGATAGTAGAATTTCAAATATGACAGGGAAAGTGAATGCCTTTGAGATATCTTTTTCACATTCTAAAAGCACGTGAAAACAACAACAAACATTCCCGGTAGCTCCAAAATATTCATAATAGATGAATATATGTAGGGAAAGGATGGACTTTCTACCAAACTAATGAAATGGAATAAAACTAGTGTTTATGAATTGTATCTCTTCCCTAAAATAAAAATGAATATAATAATACATACACAACCAAAGAATTAGTGAGTGAGATGTGAGTTACGGATCATGATTATTCATTCACAGCTGTAACATAGGACCAAAGTCTAACTGCCTGGACAAGTGGCTAAGGAAGATATGGGCAGCATGAGTGGAGGGAAGCAGATCTATATATGGAAAAATAAGAAGCCCGAATTGCTGCACAATGCCAGCCAATTCTCACGAGCTTTCTGCCCAAATCAATATTGATTTGGGCAGAAAGCTCGTGAGAATTGGCCAGAAACCCGTGGTCAACTCCCAGTGGTGGGAGCCTTCAAGGGCGCCACCTGGGCCTGGCCCAGGGTCCCAAGTGGTCAAAACCCTGCAAGAAAGAGCTCTAATGCCAAGTGTGTGTGCAGCCCAAATCGCCTCAGAACACTGGCCACTCCTGCCCTCTACTCAGCCCCCTGGGGAGCCTGCCTTGGCACTGGCAGATCTGGCCTGCCATACTCCTAGGCCCTACCCTTAAGCCTACATTGGGTTTTCAGGTTGATGTCCCCATAGGCCTGGTCCCCAAGCCCTCCAGACTGGGGGCACCTGAGCCACACCTCAGGACTCCACTTGCCACCCAAGAGGAAACCATGCAGTTTGGAGCTGCACAAAACCCTCTGAGTAGGAGAGACCTGCATGACACCCTGAGACCACCCCCCTCACCACCCCCAAATCTGAAGCCTAAGGCTCAGCAAGACCCCCGCCCTCAACTACACCCCTGGGGAGCTTGACTCAGGGGAGCCCCATGGACCCAGCCTGTAATACTTGATGGTGGTACAGGAACCTAGTGAGAAAGCAGTCTAAACACTGGGTGGGTCCACAGCCCAAGTCGCCAAAAAATGCTGACCAATTCTCATGAGCTTTCTGCCAAAATTGATATCAATTTGGACAGAAAGCTCATGATAAGGGCCAGAAACCCCGGCAAACTCACTTCTGATGGCAGGAGTTTTCAGGGGAGCCACCTGGGCCTGGCCCAGGGTCCTGAGTGGTCATGGCATGAACCCTGCAAGAAAGTGCTGTAAACACCAGGTGCAGCTACAGCCTGTATAGCATTAGAACAGGGGCTACCCCCATTCTCTCCTCAACCCACTGGGGAGCCCATCACACTGCTGGCAGATTGGGTCTACCATGCCTCTAAGTCCTAACTCTAACACTAACCCTAGGTTGGGTTTTCAGGCTTGCATCCCCAGAGTCCTGGACCCCAAGCCCTCCAGAATGGAGACTCCTGAGTCACACTCCAGGACCCTGCCTGTGCCCAGGAGGAAACAATGCCCTTTGGAGCTGTTAAAAAACCCTCAGGTGGAGAAAACTGCATGCCTCCCCTGAGGCCACCCCCACCTTTGGCATACCCCCAGGCCACAAACCCAGAGCCTGATGCTCAGCTGACCCCTGCCTTCAACTCCCACTCCTGCGGAGCTCACCTCAAGGGAGAACTTCAGTGTAGCCACATGGGCCTAGCCCGTGGGCCCAGAGGGTCGCAACACACACCAAGCAAAAAGTGCTTTAAACACCGGACACCCACATGGCCTGCATCGCAGCATAATGCCAGCCAATTCTCACAAGCTCTCTGCCTAAATCGATATCAATTTGGACAAAAATTTTGTGAGAATTGGCCAGAATCCTCTGGTAAACTTGCATCCGTGGTGGAGGCCTTCAGGGGAGGTCATGGGCCGG
Organism: Meles meles; assembly: GCF_922984935.1. NCBI lineage: Eukaryota > Metazoa > Chordata > Mammalia > Carnivora > Mustelidae > Meles > Meles meles. The sequence continues at coordinate 56,576,879 of NC_060073.1, read as the reverse complement.
GCCTATGGCCCCAAGCTGTTTAGGTCTAAACCCTGCAAGTAGCACTCCAAATGCCAGGCACCCATGGGCCCAAATTGCCTCAGAAAGCCGGCCATTCCCCACCCTCTACTCAGCCCTGGGAAGCCCGCTTAACCACTGGCAGTTCAGGCCTGCCATGCTCCTAGGCCCTAATCCTAATCCTAGGTTGGGTTTTCAGCCTTCCATCCCCAGAGGCTTGGCCCCCAAGCCCTCCAGATTGGGGACCCCTGAGCCACAATGCAGGACTCTGCCCCCACTTTGCCCCAAAGGAAACTGCCATTTGAAGCTGCGCAAAACTGTCAAAGGAGGAGAAAGACGCATGCCACACTTATTCCACCCCCATATTCATGGATCCTTGGATACAATCCCACAGTCTGATACTCATCCTGACTCCACTCTCAATTCAGCGCCCCGGTACTTTTGCCTAAGCTCTGGCAGATTAGGCCTACCATACCCCTAGGTTGTGTTTCAGCCTTCTGTCTCCAGAGGCCTGGCACTCAAGAACTCCAGATGGGGATCTTTGAGCCACACCACAGTACACTGCCTGCTCCCCAGAAGGAAACCTTGCTATTTGGAGCTGTGCAATGCCCTCAGAGTTGGAGAAATCTGCATCCCCCTGAGGCCAAACCAACCTTCAGTATCCCTCCTGGCCACAAACCTGGAGCCTGACACTCATTCTGACCCATGACCTCAACTCAGCCTCCATGGGAGCTCGCCTCAGTGGCAGCAGATCCAGTCCCAATATCCCTAGGTCTTATTCCCTAACCCTAGTTTGGGTATCCTGAATTCTGTGCCTGAGGCCTGGCACCCAAGCCCTCTTCTTATGAAACCTTTCTGAAAAATAGAACTGGAAGTAAAACTTCCACACCCTTTGGATTAGGCCAGCCTAACCATGATTCCCAAATCAGACAAAGACCCCACCCAAAGGGAGAATTACAGACCACTATCCCTAATGAATATGGATGCAAAAATTCCCACCAGCATATGGCCAATAGGATCCAACAGCCCATTAAAAGGATGATTCATTATGACCAAACTGAATTTATTCTTAGGCTGCAAGGGTGGTTTGACAATCACAAATCAATCAATGGAATCCACTACATTAATAGAAGAAAGAACAAGAACCATAGAATCCTCTCAATAGATGTGGAAAAAGCATTTGACAAATCAATGCATCCCTTCTTGATCAAGACTCTTCACCGCGGAAGGCTAGAGGGTATATACCTCCATATCATAAAGGCCATCTATTGGAAATCCACAGAGAATATCATTCCCATTGGGAAAAAAAAAAACTGAGAGCTTTTCCCTTTTCAGGTCAGGAACACGACAGGGATGCCCACTCTCATCATTATTGTTCAACATGGTACAGAATTCCTAGCCTCGGCCATCAGACAACAAAAAGAAATCAAAGCTGTCAGAGAAGAAGTCAAACTCTCACCCTCTGCAGACCATAAGACACTTTCTGTGGAGAACCTAAAGGACTTCACCCCAAAATTGCTAAAACTCATCCAAGAATTCTGTAAAGTGGTAGGATATAAAATCAATACACAGAAATCAGTTGCATTTGTCGACAGCACCAATGCGACAGTAGAAAGAGAAGTTAAGGCGTCCATACCATGTATAATTGCACCCAAAACCATACAATACTTAGGAATCCATCTAGCCAAAGCGGCAAAGTATCTGTACTCAGAAAACTATACGATACTCATGAACAAATTGGAGGAGGACACAAAGAAATGGAAAAATGTCCCATGCTCATGGATTGGAAGAAAAACTATTGTAAAAATGTCTATACTACTCAGAATGATCCACGGATTCAATGGAATTCCTATCAAAATACCATCCACATTTTTCACTGAACTGGAATAAATAATCCCCGAATTTGTATGGAAGCAGAAAAGACCCCAAATAGCCAAAGGGATGTTGAAAAAGAAAACTAAAGCTGATGGCAATGCAATTGCAGAATTCAAATTCTATTTCAAACCTGTAATCATCAAGACAGTATGGTACTGGCACAAAAGCAGACCCATAAATCAATGAATGGAACAGAATAGAAAAACCAGAAATGGACACTTGACTCTAGGGTCAATTAATCTTCCTCAGTGCAGGAAAGAATATCCAATGGGAAAAATTCTCTTCAACAAATGGTGCTGGGAACACAGGACAGTCACATGCAGAAGAATGAAACTGGACCATTTCCTTATACCGTATACAAAAAATAGACTCCAAATGGATGAAAGACCTCAATGTGAGACAGGAATTCATCCAGATTCTTGAGGAGAACAGAGGCAGCAACCTCTTTGACCTCAGCCACAACAACTTCTTGCTAGACATGTCTCCAATGGCAAGGGAAACAAAAGCAAAAATGAGCTGTTGGTGTTTCATCAAGATAGCAAGCTTTTTTACACAGCAAAGGAAACAGTCAACAAAACCAAAAGTCAACAAACAGAAGAAGAGAAGATATTTTCAAATGACATATCAGATAAAGGACTCCACATCCAAAATCTAGAAAGAACTTACCAAACTCAACACTCACAGAACAAATAATCCAATCTAGAGATAGGCGAAAGGCATGAACAGATATTTCTCCAAAGACATCCAAATGGCCAACAGACACAGAAAAAAGTGCTCAACATCCGTGACATTAGGAAAATACAAATCAAATTCATTATGAGATACACCTTACACCAGTCAGAATGGATACGATGAAGAAGTCAGGAAATGAAAGATGTTGGCAAGAATGTGAAGAAAGGGGAATCCTTTTATACTATTGTGGGAATGCAAGCTGGTGAGACGACCACCACTCACACTGGAAAGCAGTGTGGAGATTCCTCAAAAAGTTGAAAATAGAGCTACCCTACACCCCTGCAACAGCACTACTGGGTATTTACCACAAAGATACAAATGTAGTGATCTGAAGGGGCACCTGCACCCCAATGTCTATAGCAGCAATGCCAACAAGAGACAATGAGCCATGAGCCCAGATGTCCAACGACAGATGAATGGATATATATGGATATATATACCATTGAATATTATGCAGCAATCAGAAAATGAAATCTTGACATTTTCAATGACATGGATGGAACTAGAGGGTATTATGATAAGTGAAATAAGTCAATCAGAGAAGGACAATTATCATATGATCTCACTGATATGTCGAATTTGAGAAATAAGACAGAGGAACATAGAGGAAGAGAGGAAAAAAGGAAGCAAGATGAAACCAGAGAGGGAGTCAAAGCAAAAGAGATACTTAATCTCAGGAAACAAACTGAGGGTTTCTAAAGGGGAGGGGGTGGGGGAATGGGGTGTCTGGGTGATGGGCAAGGGGAGGGTATGTGCTGTGGTGAGCACTGTGTGCTGTGTAAAATAGAAGGATCTCAAACCTGTACCCCTGAAACAAATAACACATTATATGATCATAATACAAAAGAAGTGAAATAAAAACATTTAGAATACAAATATAAACTAAGGATAAATAAATAAATAATAAATAAACTCATTGATAGAAAGAAAGAAAGAAAGCAAACCAGTGACTAAGTGATCTGGAGTCACCACACTCCAATTTCAAGCTAGATTACATAAAAAACAGTATAGTACTGGCATAAAAACAGATGCACAGGAAATTGAACACAATAAAAAGCTCAAACTGATAATCACAGTACGTTTGGCAAAGTTTATTCATTTATATATTAAATGTATATTTAAACTTAGCTCTGATATAGTTATTAACTCTGAATGGGAATCAATAATATTTAGGACTTGTTCCAATGTTTGCTTCCCATAAATGCATTTTTAAACATGCTGTTTTATATAAATATGTATTACAAAATAAGGAATATTTAGAATTCACACTTTAGGAAAAATTAAATTCACTTTAATAAACCTACCATAGAAAAGGAAACATAGATATCCAGCATCAAAACTGAGAACATTACAAAAGAAGACAATCAGAAACAATCTGGTGTCTGACGGAAGAATACAATACTACTTAGGTACTTCTGCCCAAATATTCAACCCGTTGAAAGCTGTAGATCCAGCTACTCATTTACAAAAACACAGATGTCAGAGAAATGTCCTAACAAAGAGTTTGAAGACATCGCCAATGAAGTCCACAATGCATATATTCTGACAGGAAAATATTTTCCCAACAAATAAACTGTAAGACCAGAAGGAAGGAAGGAAGGAAGGAAAGAAGGAAGGAAGGAAGGAAAGAAGGAAGAAGAGAAAGAGAAAGAAAGAAGAGAAAAAGGAAGAGAAAGCAAGCAAGCAAGCAAGCTAGCTAGCTCAGAAACTAACCCACATGGTTAGTCTTTAGCATGTATGGTCTTAACTTATGACACAACAGCAAAAAATATACAATTGGGGAAAGGGCTGTCTCTTCAGTGAATGGTACTGGGAAAACTTCTGGGACACTAACTGCAGAAAAACGTGACCATATCATTTTCTTACGCCACACATAAAAATTATGAATGGTTGAATGATTTGAACATAAGAACTGAATCCATAAACCTCCAAGAAGAAAACACAGGTAGTAAGTTTCTCAATATTGGTTTTGGGGAAGGGACTTTTACATCAGACACCAAAAGCAAAGGCAACAAAAGCAAAAATAAGCAAGTGGAAGGACATCAAACTGAAATTTCTGCATGGCAAAAGAAACCATCAAAGCCTTAAAAGCCAACCTTCCCAACGAGAAAAAATATCTCCACATCCTATGTGTGAGAAGAGGCTAATATCCAAAATACACAAAACACTCCTTCAAATCCAAACAAACTGAATAAAAACTGGGGAGAATATGTGAATAGATACTTTCCAAAGATGGCATACAGAAAGTCAAGAGACACAGAAAACATTGTTCAACATCACTAATTGTCGTCAGGAAAACAGAAGTCAAAACCACAATCAGCTACTACCTCACAACCCTGGGAACAGCAATCATCCCAGAGACAGACACCAGGTGAGGTCAAGGGTGTGTACACAAAGGGACCCTGCGCGCTGCTGGTGGGAATGGAAATCGGTGCAACCACTGCGACAAATGCTTTGGAGGTTGTAGGAACAATTAATACAACTACCACATGACCTGGTGATTGCTCTACTGAGTATTTCTTTGGAAAACACAAAAACACTTCCTCCAAAGGAGAGATGCACTCCCATGTTCATGGCAACATCAAAACAATAACCAGACATGGAAACATCGACCTTGGGAGCATTATGCTAAGTAACTCAGACACAGAAAGATAAACACCAGAGGCTTTCATGGACATTCCACATGGGAAAAAATGCAATAATGCCCTAACAGTAATGCTATGTTGGGTTTTCAGGCTTGCATCCCAAGCCCTGGATCCCAAGCCCTCCAGACTGGGGACACCTGAGGCACACTGCAGGACTCCAGCTGCCCCCAAGAAGGAAACTGTACCATTTGGAGCTGTGTAAAACACTCAGAGCAGGCGAAACCTGCATGCCACCCTGAGACCACCCCCGCATTCAGTGGTCCACCTGGACACAAATTCACAGTCTAACACTCAGCCTGACCCTGTCCTAAACTCAGACCCCAGTGAAATCACCTGAGCCCCGCAGATCAGGCCCGCCATGCCCCTAGGCCCTAAACCTAACCCTAGCTTGTGTATTCAGGCTTTGGTCCTCAGAGGCCTAACCCCCACACCCTCCAGATCAGGGACCCCTGGACCACACTGCCGGACTCTGCCACCCTCGCCCCCAAAGGAAACTGTGCCATTTGGAAGTGTAAAACCCTCAAAGCAAGAGAAATCTGCATGCACCCATGGACACAAAATTGCAGCCCGACACTCCCCCAGACCACACCCCTCTATTTGGTCCCTCATGGAGTTCACCTCAGGGCCTGCAAATGGGGCTTATGCCCCTAGGCTCTAACTCTAACCCTATCTTAGGTTTTCAGGCTTCTGACTGAGAGTCCTGGCCCCCAAGCTCTCTAGTTTGGGGACCCCGAGCCACACTGCAGGACTCCACTTGCCACCCGTAATGAAACCATGCCATTTGAGCTGCCAAAACCCACAGACCTGGAGAAACCTGCATGCCTCCCTGAGACCACCCCACCTGCGGTGACGCTCCTGGACACAATTCTGCAGTCTGATACTCAGCCTGACACCTGCCCAACTCAGCAACCCCTGGGAATTCATCTCAGCACCAGCAGATTGGGACTTCCATGCATTTAGACCCTAACAGTAACACCATATTGGGTTTTCAGGCTACCCTCCCCAGAGTCCTGGCCCACAAGCCCTCCAGACTGGGGATCCCTTAGCCACATCACAGGACTCCACTTGCACCCCAGAAGGAAACCAGGCCATTTGGAGCTGTGTAAAACCCCAATAGCAGGAGAATTTGCATGCCAACTGGAGGCTACCCCCAATATGGCAGCCCCCCCCATGCAAACACGCAGGTTGAAACTCAACCTTATGCCATCCCTCATGTAAGGACCCTGGAGACTCTGATGCAGAGATGCCAGATTGAGCCTCCCATGAAACTAGGCCCTACCTCTAACCCTAGCTTGGGTTTTCAGGCTTCCATTCTCAGAGGACTGGCCCCCAAACCATTCAGATTGTGGATGCCTGAGCCACACTGAGGGACTCCACCTTTCCCCCCTGAAGGAAACTGTGCCATTGGAGTTGCACAAAACCCTCAGAGCAGGAGAAAACTGCATGCCCCACTGGGACCACACCCACCTTCAGCGGCCACCATAGACACAAGCCCACAACCTGACACTCAGCCTGATCCCCACTCTCAACTCATCCCCCTGGGGACATCACCTCAGCACTGGCCGATCTGGTCTGCAATGCCCATATGTTTGAAACCTAAACCTAGGTTATCCAGGATTCCATCTCCACAGCTGCAAGTCTAGCCTTCAAGTATGAGGACGTTGAGCTACAACACAGGAATCCTAGTGCCCCCAGAAGGAAACCATGACATTTGGAGCTGCTCTAAATCTTCAGATTGGGGTTCAGAAACCTGCATGCACCCCCAAGGACACTCCAATCTTCAGCGGCCCCCGTGAACACAAACCCACAGCCTGACAAGCCTGACACCCACCCTCCAGTCTGCAACACGGGGAGCATGCCTCACCCTAGCAGATCAGGCTTGCCATGCCCCTAGGCCTAAACCCTAACCCTAGGTGGGTTTTCAGGTTTCTGCCCTTACTTGCCAGTCCCTCGGGCCCTTTAGATTGGGCCCCCTGAACCACACTGCAGGTCTTCACCTAATCTCAGAAGGAAAGCATGACATTTTGAGCTGAGCAACACCATTAGAGCTGAAAACTTGGATGCCCCCTGAGATCACCAATACATTCAGCACCACCCTGACCCCCCCACCCCCAAAACTGGATCCTAACGCTCAGCCTAACTGCCTCCCTCAACACTGCCCTCTGGTGCCTTGCCTCAGTAGAGGACTTCAGGGAGCCTTTTGGGCCTGGCCTGTGGTACTGGATGCCACAACACACTCCTAGCGAGAAAGTGCTCCAAGTGTCAGGTGCACGAGTGGTCCAAATCACTGCCCAACACCGGCCTATTCTCACGAACTTTCTGCTCAAATTGATATAAATTTGGGCAGAAGTATTGTGAATATTGGCCAGAAACGCCCAGCAAAATCACTTCCAGTGGCAAGTACATTCAAGGGAGCCAAGTGGGCCTGGCATGTGGTCTGGAGTGGTTCCCTGCGAGGAAACACTAAAGGCCATGTGTGTGAGTGGACCGGATACCATCAGAATGCTGGCCAAAACTGCCGTCTACACAGCCACCTGGGAAGGCCGCTTCAACACTGGCAGATAGGGACTGTGATGTCCCTAGGCAATAAGCCTAAACCTTGGGATTTCAGGCTTCCATCCCCAGAAGCCTTGCCCCAGAACCCTCCAGGGGATGCTGAGAGACACCCAAGAGTACACCTGCCATAGGAGGAGACAGTGCCATTGGGAGATGCCCAGAACCTGAAGAGTGGGAGAAAACTGCATACTCCCCTGATGCAATGCCCACATTTGGTGAACACCCCCCCCGCCCCGCCCCGCTGGCCACAAACCCGGAGGCTGACACCGCCTCTGACCCACTCCCTCCACTGAGCCCCTCGGGGATCCAGCCTCAGCACGAGCTAAAGGTCCAGTAATGTTCAGACCAGATCACCTCAGAACCGGCCAACATCGTCCTTTACACAGCCACCTGGGGAGGCCACCTCAGCACAGGCAGATTGGACCTGCCACACCCCTAGGTCTTAACCCAAACCCTAGGTTGGATTTTTAGGCTTCCGTCCCCAGAGACCTGGTCCCCAAGCCCTCCAGATTAGGGACACATAAGCCACACTCCAGGACTCTTCCTGCCAACCAGGAGGAAAACATGCCTTTTGCCTCAACCCGTCAGAGTGGAAGAAACCTGCCTACTCCCATGAGGCACCCGCAACATCGGCGCACCCATGCCACAAACCTGGAGCCTGGTGCTCAACATGACCCCCTCCCTCAACTCAGCCCAGGGGAGATTGCCTATGTGGAGACCTTCAGGGGAGATGAGTGGGCCCAGGGCATGGTCATGGATGGTTGAAACACACTCCTAGCGAGAAAGCGCTCCAAACACCTGGCACACAAGCAGCCTGACCCTGCCAAACGCCGGCCAATTCTCAAGAGCTTTCTGCCCAAATCAATATTGATTTGGGCAGAAAGCTCTTGAGAATTGGCTGGAAAATCCCCGGCAAACTCACTTCTGGCAGCACCTGGGCCTGGCCTGTGATCCCAACGGGTCATGGCCCCAACTCTGTGAGAAAGCACTCTACAAGCCAGGTGTATGCATGGCAAACCCCTCCCTCTACTCAGCCTCCCAGAGTGCCCGCCCCAGCACTGCCAGATCAGGCCTGCATTGCCCCTAGGACCTCACTCTAGCTGTCAGTTGAGTTTTCAGGTTTCTGTCCCCAGGGGCCAGTCCCCAGAGCCCTCCAGATTGGGGACCCCTGAGCCACACCCCAGGAATCCGCCTGCCACCCAGGAGGAAACCATGCCATTCGGAGCTGTGCAAAACTCTCAGACTGGGAGAAACCTGCATGCCTCCCTGAGGCCACCCCCATATTTGGTGGCTCCCAGGGCCACAAATTCAGAACATGATGCACAGCCTGACCTGGTCCTCAACTCGGCCCCTGGGTATCCCACCTCAGCACCAGCAGATCAGGCCTGTCATGCCACTAGACCCTCACCCTAACCCTAGGTTGGGTATTCAGACTTCTGTCCCCAGAGACCTGGCCCCCAAGCCCTCCAGATGGGGACGTTTGTGCCACACCCCAGAACTCCACCTGCAACGCAGGAGTAAACTGTGCTATTTGGAGCTGCACAAAACCCTCAGAGCGGTAGAAGCCTGCGTACAACCCCTGAGGCCAACCCCACTTTGGGCGCCCCACCAGGCCCCAAAAATGGAAGCTGGCCCTCACCTGGACTCCTCTTTCAACTCTGCACCCAGAAAGCTCCCCTCGGTGGGGGCCCTAAAGGAAGCCGAGGGGGCCTTAACTGGGATCATGGATGGTTGCAACGTGCACCTAGCGAGAAAGTGGTATCAATTTGGGTAGAAAGCTTGTGAGAATTGGGCAGCATTGGGTGCCAATTTGGGCCCCACTGGTGCCCGAGATCTTCAGCACTTTCTTGCTAAGTGCATGTCGCAACAATCCGGGAGCACGGGCCGGTACTAGGTGGCTCCCGTGAAGGCCCACGCCATAGGGGGCTTTCCGGGTGCAGAGTTGAGTGAGTGTCAGCCACTCTGTTTGTGGCCTGGTGGGGTATGGAAGGTGGGGGCAGCCTCAGGGGGTCATGTAGTTTTCTCCTGCTTTGAGGGTTTTGCTCAGCTCTGAATGGCATGGTTTCCTCCTGGGTGGCATATGGACTCCTGGGGTGTGGTTCTGGGGTCCCTAATCTGGAGGGATCAGGAGACAGGCCCCTGGAGGTGGAAGCTTAAAAACCCAACAAAGGGTTAGGGCCAGGGCCTAGGGACATGGCAAGCCCGATTTGCCAGAGCTGGGGCGGGCACCCCAGGGGATGAAGTAGCTGGAGTCACTGGCTGCATGTGCGCCTGGCTCACAGAGGGTTTTCTTGCAGGGTTGGTGTCTCAACTGCTTGGGACCCCAGACCAGGCCCAGGCAGTGGCTCTGCAGCCGGTGCCGTCAGAAGCAAGCTCGCTGGGTGTTTTCCAGCCATTCTCAGGAGCTTTCTGCCCAAATCGATATCAATTTGTGCAGAAAGCTCGTGAGAATTGGCCGGCATTGGGTGACAATTCGCGCCACTTTGGCACCCACGGTCTAGAACACTTTCTCTCTAGCTGTGTGTCACCCACATCTGGGAACACAGGCTGGGCCCATGGGACTCTCCAGAGGACCCCCAGTTAAGGGAGCTTTCCAACGGCAGAGTTGATGGAGGGGGTCTGTATGAGCGTCAGCATGGGTGTTTGTGGCCCAGGGGACGCTTGAAGTGGGGGTGGTCTCAGGGGTGGCATGCAGGTTTTTTCACTTTGAGGGTATTTTGTAGCTCTGAATGGCACTGTTTCCTCCTGGGTGGCAGGTGGAGTCCTGGGTGTAGCACAGGGTTCCCCAGTTTGGAGGGCTTGGAGGCCAGGTCTCTGGGAATGGAAGCCTAATAACCCAACCTGGGGTTAGGGTCAGGGTGCAGCAGCATGGCAGGCCCAATCTGCCAGAACTGAGGCTGGATCCCTGGGGGCGAGTAGAGGATGGGGGTCAAGCAGTGCATCACGCTCCAGGTGGCCAGGGAAGGACGTGGATGTGGTGGTGGACTCAGGGTGGTATGCAGATTTTTCCTGGTCTGGGTGTTCTGCCCAGCTCCGAATGGCAAGGTTTCCTCCTGGTAACGGGTGGACTTCTGAGTTGTGGTTCCAGGGTCCCCAGTCAAGAAGGCTTGGTGGCCAGGTGTTGGGGAAGGAAGCCTGAAAACCCAACCTAGGGTTAGGTTTAGGGCCTATGGGCATTGCAGGCTTGATCTGCCAGTGCTGAATCAGGATGCCTGGGGAGTGAGTTGAGGATAGGAGTCACAAATCACATCAGGCTGCCAGCCATGAGGGTGCCTTCAGGAAAGCATGTGGGTTGCTCCCTGTTTGAGGTTTCTGTGCAGCTCCGAATGGCACAGTTTCCTCCTGGGTGCCAGGCATAGTCCTGGCGTGTGACTCAGAGGTCCCCAATCTGGAGGGACTGTGCCAGTGTGGCTTGAGACCTGTGGAGGCCTTTTGAGCTGCATTAGGAGATGCTGGAAGGCTGGGCAAATCGGGCTCTCTGCTTGGCAGGGAGCCTGCTTCTCCTCTCTCTCTGCCTGCCTCTTTGCCTGCTTGTGATCTCTGTCAAATAAATAAATAAAATCTTAAAAACAAAACAAAACTAAAAAAGTCCAGTTCACACCACTGGAGGGAGTGGTGAACTGTGATGCAAGAGAGCCTGGAAGGCATGGAAATGCTGCTTGCCACCACTGGAGGCAGTGGTGAGCTGCAGTGGAACACATTGACATGTGGAAGAGGAGTCAGTGCAGCCTGTTGGCACTGAGGGCAGTCAGTGGTGACCTGCTGGGTGAGAGACCCTGAAAGGCGAGGCACTGCAGCTTATTTCTACAGGAGGGAGTGATGAGCTGTGTAGTCTTTGTTTCCTGGGTTCAAGAGTGGCAGAAACAACCCCTGGAGACAGGCCCCCACTCAGCATTGTGCCCCATTTCCCCAGGTTTGGTGGTAATGTGCTGTCAGGAAGATTCAGGAGGGTCCTCCTGGTGGGGGTCTGGAGCCAGGGGGAAACCAAACCTGACTCATGGTGCATTTGCAACCGAGGAGTTGAGTGTTTCTTTGGAAGAGTATATTTGCTTCTGCAAAAAGGACAAGGGTATTGGTCGGCTTTAGAAGGAAGTTAATTATCACTTAAAAAAAACAAGCATGTGTCTGTCTCCCAGGAATCAGAGCAGGTGAGCAGGCTTTAGGTGGGAGGTGCCTGCTTTTCCCCACCTGACAACCCTTCTTCACTCTGGCTCCCCGAGACCAGAAGTTTGGAAATCAGCATCTGAGTCAGTCATGTAGCTTGTCCCAAGGACGTCAGCGTTCAGAGAAAACAGCAGGCCCATTGGGCACAATGTCACATCCCTGCCAGGACGGGAGGTAAAACTTCTCTTTCTCCCCAAACCTGCTGAGCTTTTCTCTTGTCTCCAGTGGAGCCACAAAGTCAAAAAGAAGTTGCTGTCAGAAAACTAGAGTGGGTGCCAAGAGTTCCTGAGTTTCCCTGCAAGGAGCCTATGGCAGGGGATCCCATTTTCTCTGTTTATTTCTGGCTTACAATAGTATTTGGAACATCACAAAGAATTCAAAGGATTCTTAGGCAATCCCTTGGATGCAAAGGGAAGATAATATTGACTTGGTGTGTGTTTTGAACATAGAATGTGTTCCTTCATCCAACAGTGTTTATTCCATTGGGCTTAGGCTGTGAAGAATGGCAGGCATCTAGAGTTAGGTGGCTATTTGTGGTCAGATAGAGACTTGGGTAATGTCTTGTCCTTTGTCAAATTGTTGTATCCTAATGGATTTTTCTTTTCATCCAAAGAGTACCAGTGAGGGCAGAGGGAAATTCAAAATGATTCCAAGGAGCCTTGGACGATTTAAAAGGGAAGCTTGACTTTCTAGTTTCTCTCAATGGACCATCTAGATAGTTGGACATACCATATTTTCTCTACAGTTTCATGGGTGTTGAAGTCAGAAGAAGAGTCTTTGGGAATTCCCCTGGATAGATGCATTGTGGTGACTTCATGGGGCTTGGCATCGGGAATCCTGGGATGAATCTCTGTGGCTGCTTGCCTGATGCTGGGTGAGTCAGGTTATCCCATGGGTTTTCTGTTTCCTCTTTAGGAAATTGCTGGCAGGGAATGTTCTGCTTAAAGTGGAACCCTCCTGCACTATTGGTGGGCATGCAGGCTAGATAAGAGTATGGTAGTTCCTCCAAAAGCTAAAAACTGAACAACCCTAGGATCTAGCAATACTAGGTATTTCCCTAAAGGACACAAAATCCACAATCAATGGGGTACAAGTACCATGATATTTATAGCAGCATTATCAAGTATAGTGAAACTACGGAAGGAGTCCCAATGTCCATTCACTGAGCTAGATTAGGTAGATAGATAGACAGATGCCCCGTCCAATCAGCTAAGGGGGGAAGAATTACCACAAACAACTCCCCTGCAAGAGAAAGGGAGCAGGGGACAATAGTCGAAAGGACTGCTGCCCGGAGCATCTTCACAGTCTCACTTTTATTAGATAGAAACAATAGTCAACAGAGGAAGTGATGAAAGTCATACAGTCACGTGTCTTGTGGACAAACAAGAAGGAGGGTAAAGTTTATAGTTAACCAAGCACATTCAAAGGACTCATCTAACTAACAACAGGCGCTTTTGGGAGGAGGAAGGAGCGATAACAAAAAGGGAAGCCGGCGAGGGGGAGTCAAGATGGCGGGGAAGTAGGAGGAGGCACCATTTCAACCTGTACCCTAAAGTGAGCTGATTACCTACCAAAGAACTCTGACCACTCATGAAATCAGCCTGAGATCAGAATTATACACGTCTGGATCTCTACAGGAACAGAAGACTCCAGTGGCAGGTAAAGCAGACTGGGAACGTCCGACTGATATCGGAAGATAAACAAAAGGGGGAGGGAGCCACCAGAGGTGACCGATCGCAAAGTAACACCCCAACACGAGAGTGCTCTGCGTCTGGGGACCAGCATTAACTTGGAGTCTGGTTGAAAGCACTCAAAAAACAAACAGCAAAGGATCGCGGGGGGGTAATAGTGGGAACCTGGGCGGTTAGGGTCAGGGACCTAAGTCCCCGGACCCAGGACAGCCTCCCCTGGCGCGGAGCCAGAGAGAGTGCGGCGGAGAAATCAGGTCCCCGTCCCTGAGCCGCCAGTGCGCTTGAATGCCAGCGCGCCCGAGAACGAGTGGGGTCTGGCTCCCGTGAGGATATGGGAGCCTGGCCAGACAGCAATCCTGAAACGCGCGCGTCCCACACCCTCCCTTGGGATAGGTGCTCATAGGCGCTAGCCTGGAGCTCTGGCAGCCGGAAAACCAGATATTCCCAGCCAAGGACAGCAGGAAAATCTCAGTGTGCGATCTCTGCTCGGAACCTCTCTGGCGGTCTGGAGCTGCCTAGACAGCCACCGCTGCCCTGGTTTTGGGTACAACGAGGAGCTCCTGCATCCCCAGGGACAGTGACTCAGAACCGACTCTGCCAGCAGCTTTTGCAAAACAGTCTGAGGCTTCTCTCTGAGAGGGAGGTTGGGGTGCTGTTTGCTCTCCTCTAAACCTCCAAAAACCATCAAAAGCTGTCAAGGCGAGAGAAAGCAGATGAAAGAACATAAAAACCCCCAGAGAACAAAAGGCTGAAAAAAAACAGTTTCCTGAAAAAAAAAGAGCTCACCCCCTTGAGGGGAGCGGGAGGACCTAACTCAGGGAACATCATTGTCTGAAAATCCACGTGGCAGGCCCCTCCCCCAGAAAACCAACCAGGAAGGAAGAAAAAAAAAAAAAAAAAAAAAGACTACAAGAGAACAATCACCACTACTTCATAAATACAACTTTTATTTTTAACTCTTTACCAATATTCTGGTTCTTTTTTTTTTATACATACAGATAATTTTTAACCTATTTACCATCACACTGAGATGTCCAGTACATCAAATTCTTTAATAACCTTCTAACCTGAACTTTTTGATACATATACCCGTGTTTTTCTTTTGTTTTTCTATTTTTTAATTCTTTTTAATTTTAACTTAGTTTAGTCTAGTTTATTCTTTTTTAATTTTTATTTTCTACTATACATATAGAGTTAAACTTCAAGGTAATCCCCTTTCCCCAATCAATGCTACCCCTATAGGCAAACCAGTTTCTAATCCCCCTGTAACTTAGGAAAGTTGAGTCCCTTAACAAAAACATCAAGATACCTTCAGGAAGAATCAAAATAACCTTCCTCACCCACACTGAGAATCTATAACCATTCTCCCAATTTTTCCTTCTGTCAGTGTTTCTGTGAATTTGTGTTTGTCCTGATAATATATAAACCTTATACTTGGGGTTCTTTCTGATGAGGTTCTTCCCCTTTTTTTTTGCTTATATATACATATTTTTTTCTCTTGTCATATACTTTTATCACTCTTTTTGTCTGTCTGTTTTTGTTTGTATACTCCACAAATCTTACCTTGTGGCCCATTTGGGCTGAGCCTTCTCTTTTATCTTCCCTTTTTTTTCCCTATCTCTCTCTCTCTTTTTTTTTCCTTTTTTCTTTCCCCCCCTTTTTTTTTCTTTCTTCTTCTCTATTTCTTTTTCTTTTCTTTTTTCTCTCATTTGGGTGGGGAATCCTGATTGCACAGAAGCGTTCCAGGGTGCACATTGACTGCACCACAATCGATAAGTCCAGCTGCATCTGTTTAGTCATCTCTTACCAAAATGACTAGGAGGAGGAATACCCAACAGAAGAAAAATACAGAGGATGGGCCTTCTGCAACAGAGCTAATGGCTATCGACATAGACAATATGTCAGAAAAGGAATTCAGACTAACAATTATCCAGGCAATAGCTAGGTTGGAGAAAGCCATGGATGACCAAACAGAATTGATTAGGGCAGAACTGAAAGCCACCAGGGATGATGTTCACAATGTTAGGGCAGAACTGAAAGCCACCAGGGATGATGTTCAAAATGCTCTCAATGAGTTCCAATCCAATCTAAATTCTCTAAAAGCTAGGATAACTGAGACAGAAGATAGAATTAGTGATCTGGAGGACAAACAGATAGAGAGAAAGGATCAGGAGGAAGCCTGGAACAAACAGCTCAGAAGCCACGAAAACAGAATCAGGGAAATAAACGATGCCATGAAACGTTCCAACGTCAGAATTATTGGAATCCCTGAAGGGGAAGAAAAAGAAAGAAGTCTAGAAGATATAGTGGAAGAAGTTGTCTATGAAAATTTTCCCAATCTCACGAATGGAAACAATGTTCATGTACTAGAGGCAGAAAGATTTCCCCCCAAGATTTTAGATTCTCGAAAGTCCTCACGGCACCTTATCATTAAAATGGGGAATTATGTTTCAAAAGAGACCCTCTTAAAAGCAGCTAGGACAAAGAAGCTTCTTACATACAGAGGAAAGCCCATTAGAATAACGTCAGACCTTTCCACAGAGACCTGGAAAGCCAGGAAGGGCTGGCAAAATATATTCAGAGTACTAAATGAGAAGAACATGCAACCAAGAATACTCTATCCAGCAAGACTGACATTTAAAATGGAAGGAGAGATAAAGAGTTTCCAAGACCGGCAAGGCTTAAAAGACTATGCAACCACCAAACCGACACTGCAGGAAATATTAAGGGGGGTCCTATAAAAGAGAAAAAATCCTAAGGATATCATTGAACAGAAATATAGAAACAATCTATAGACAGAAAGACTTCAAAGGCAACACGATGTCAATAAAAACCTATCTCTCAATAATCACTCTCAATGTGAATGGCCTAAATGCGCCCATAAAACGACACAGGGTTGCAGATTGGATAAAACGACAGGACCCATCCATATATTGTCTACAAGAGACCCATTTTGAACCTAAGGATACACCCAGACTGAAAGTGAAGGGATGGAGAAGCATCTTTCATGCCAATGGGCCTCAAAAGAAGGCCGGAGTAGCGATTCTCATATCAGATAAATTAGATTTTAAACTAAAGACTGTAGTCAGAGATACAGAAGGACACTACATAATTCTTAAAGGGACTATCTGCCAAGACGATCTAACAATTGTGAATATCTATGCCCCCAATATGGGAGCACCCAATTACATAAGAAAACTATTAATCAAGATAAAGAGTCATATTGATACGAATACAATAATAGTAGGAGATCTTAATACGCCTCTCTCAGAAATAGACAGATCATCGAAGCAGAAAATTAATAAAGAAATAAGAGCATTGAATGAAACATTGGACCAGATGGACCTCATCGACGTATACAGAACATTCCACCCTAAAACAACAGAATACTCATTCTTCTCAAGTGCACATGGAACCTTCTCCAGAATAGACTACATACTGGGTCACAAAGCAGGACTCAACCGATACCAAAAGACTGACATTATTCCCTGCATATTCTCAGATCACAATGCTTTGAAACTGGAGCTCAATCACAAGGAAAAGTTCAAAAGGAACTCAAACACCTGGAAGCTAAAGACCACCTTGCTTAAGAATGCTTGGATCAACCAGGAGATCAAAGACGAACTTAAACAATTCATGGAAACCAATGAGAATGAAGACACCTCGGTCCAAAACCTATGGGATACAGCAAAGGCGTTTCTAAGGGGGAAATACATAGCCATCCAAGCCTCCCTCAAAAACATTGAAAAATCCAGAATACACCAGCTATCTCTACACCTTAAAGAACTGGAGAATCAACAACAAATCAAACCAACTCCACATGCAAGAAGGGAAATAATCAAGATTAGAGCAGAGATCAATGAGGTAGAAATGAGAGATGCAGTAGAACGTATCAATGAAACTAGAAGCTGGTTTTTTGAAAGAATCAATAAGATCAATAAACCACTGGCCACACTAATCCAAAAGAAAAGAGAGAAAGCCCAAATTAATAAAATTATGAATGAAAAGGGAGAGATCACAACTAACACCAAGGAAATAGAAACAATCATCAGAAATTATTACCAACAGTTATATGCCAATAAGCTAAGCAACCTAGATGAAATGGATGCATTCCTGGAAAGCTACAAACTCCCAAAATTGAACCAGGAAGAAATTGACAACCTGAATAGACCGATATCTAGTAATGAGATTGAAGCAGTGATCAAAAACCTCCCCCAAAACAAGAGCCCAGGACCTGACGATTCCCTGGGGAATTCTACCAAACTTTCAAAGAAGAAATAACACCAATTCTCCTGAAGCTGTTCCAAAAAATTGAAGCAGAAGGAAAACTTCCAGACTCTTTTTATGAAGCCAACATTACCCTGATCCCCAAACCAGACAAAGACCCTACCAAAAAGGAGAATTTCAGACCAATATCACTGATGAATATGGATGCAAAGATTCTCAACAAGATCCTAGCAAACAGGATCCAGCAGCACATTAAAAAGATTATCCACCATGACCAGGTGGGATTCATCCCTGGGTTGCAAGGTTGGTTCAACATTCGCAAATCAATCAGTGTGATAGAACACATCAATAAGAGAAGAGAGAAGAACCACATGGCCCTCTCAATTGATGCAGAAAAAGCATTTGACAAAATCCAGCATCCGTTCCTGATGAAAACGCTTCAAAGTATAGGGATGGAGGGAACATTCCTGAACTTCATAAAATCTCTCTATGAAAGACCCACAGCAAATATCATCCTCAATGGGAAAAAGCTTGCAGCCTTCCCGTTGAGATCAGGAACACGACAAGGATGCCCACTCTCACCACTCTTGTTCAACATAGTATTAGAAGTCCTAGCAACAGCAATCAGACAACAAAGAGAAATAAAAGGTATCCAAATTGGCAAGGAAGAAGTCAAACTCTCTCTCTTCGCAGATGACATGATTCTTTATATGGAAAACCCCAAAGACTCCACCCCCAAACTACTAGAACTCATACAGCAATTCAGTAATGTGGCAGGATACAAATTAATGTACAGAAATCAGTGGCTTTCTTATACACCAACAATGAAAATACAGAAAGGGAAATTAGAGAATCGATTCCATTTACTATAGCACCAAGAACCATAAGATACCTGGGCATAAACCTAACCAAAGAAGTAAAGGACCTATACTCGAGGAACTACAAAACACTCATGAAAGAAATTGAAGAAGACACAAAAAGATGGAAGACTCTTCCATGCTCTTGGATTGGAAGAATAAACATTGTTAAAATGTCTATACTGCCTAGAGCAATCTATACTTTTAATGCCATTCCGATCAAAATTCCACCGATATTTTTCAAAGAGCTGGAGCAAATAATCCTAAAATTTGTATGGAGCCAGAAGAGACCCCGAATTGCTAAGGAAATGTTGAAAAACAAAAACAAAACTGGCAGCATCACGTTACCCCGATTTCAAGCTTTACTACAAAGCTGTGATCACCAAGACAGCGTGGTACTGGCATAAAAACAGACACATAGACCAGTGGAACAGAGTGGAGAGCCCAGATATGGACCCTCAACTCTATGGTCAAATAATCTTCGGCAAAACAGGAAAAAATATTCAATGGAAAAAAGACAGTCTCTTCAATAAATGGTGCTGGGAAAACTGGACAGCGATATGTAGAAGAATGAAACTCGACCATTCTCTTACACCGTACACAAAGATAAACTCGAAATGGATAAAAGACCTCAACGTGAGACAGGAATCTATCAGAATCCTAGAGGAGAACATAGGCAGTAACCTCTTCGATATCAGCCACAGCAACTTCTTTCAAGATATGTCTCCAAAGGCCAAGGAAACAAAAGCAAAAATGAACTTTTGGGACTTCATCAAGATCAAAAGCTTCTGCAGAGCAAAGGAAACAGTCAACAAAACAAAGAGGCAACCCACGGAATGGGAGAAGATATTTGCAAATGACAGTACAGACAAAAGGTTGATATCCAGGATCTATAAAGAACTTCTCAAATTCAATACACACAAAACAGATAATCATATCAAAAAATGGGCAGAAGATATGAACAGACACTTCTCCAATGAAGACATACAAATGGCTATCAGACACATGAAAAAATGTTCATCATCACTAGCCATCAGGGAGATTCAAATTAAAACAACATTGAGATACCACCTAACACCAGTTAGAATGGCCAAAATTAGCAAGACAGGAAACAACGTGTGTTGGAGAGGATGTGGAGAAAGGGGAACCCTCTTCCACTGTTGGTGGGAATGCAAGTTAGTGCAGCCACTTTGGAGAACAGTGTGGAGATTCCTGAAGAAATTAAAAATAGAGCTTCCCTATGACCCTGCAATTGCACTGCGGGGTATTTACCCCAAAGATACAGATGTAGTGAAAAGAAGGGCCATTTGTACCCCAATGTTTATTGCAGCAATGGCTACGGTCGCCAAACTGTGGAAAGAGCCAAGATGCCCTTCAACGGATGAATGGATAAGGAAGATGTGGTCCATATACACAATGGAGTATTATGCCTCCATCAGAAAGGACGAATACCCAACTTTTGTAGCAACATGGACGGGACTGGAAGAAATTATGCTGAGCGAAATAAGTCAAGCAGAGAGAGTCAAGTGTCATATGGTCTCACTTATTTGTGGAGCATAACAAAGAACATGGAGGACATGGGGAGATGGAGAGGAGAGGGAGTTGAGGGAAACTGGAAGGGGAGATGAACCATGAGAGACTATGGACTCTGAAAAACAACTAGAGGGTTATGAAGGGGCGGCGGGGGCGTGGGGGGGTTGGGAGGTTGAGGAACCAGGTGGTGGGTAATAGGGAGGGCACGTACTGCGTGGAGCACTGGGTGTGATGCCAAAACAATGAACACTGTTATGCTATAAATAAACAAATAAAAATAAATAAATTAAAAAAAAAAAAAAAGGGAAGCCGAAGCCGGCAGTGTTTCTTTCAGCCCTGAATGGGCGGGGCATCCCCAGCTGCTCAGCTTCGTGGTGGTATATCATCCTTTCCCCCAAAGACCTGTTGCCAGCAGGTGTTTTTCCTAAGGCCCTGTCTAACTGTGCTTGGTAACTAGTAAAATCCCCCAGGGGTTATAGTTTAAGTAATACGTTGTTCTGAGGGGCAGTTACATATATAGATAGATGATATAGATATAGATATAAACATGGATATAGATATAGATATATTCTCCTACATCTTCTTAATGGAATAGGAGCCAGTTCAAAAAGAATGAAATCTTACCATCTGCAAGGATGTGGATGGATCTAGAGTGGATTTAGCTAAGCAAAATCAGTAAGAAAAGACCAATAGCCCATGACTTGACTCCTGTGGAATTTCAGAAAGAAAACAGATGAACATAATAAGGGGAGAAAGATAGGCCAATGAGGAAACGGACTCATCCTTAGAGCACAACCTGGGGGTTGCTAGAGGGTTGAGGTGTGGGGGAAAGTGTTAGATGGGTGACAGCTATTAGGGAGGGTACTTGTGATGAGCTCTGCATGTTCTATGCAGGTGAGGAATTATGAAATCCTGTCCCTGAAGCAAAGGAATTAATACTGCATGGAAACGAATTGGAATTGAAGTCAATGAAGAAAAGAAGGCCACGTTCTACTTCATGAAGGGAATGGAATGATTTTCACTCTCCTGTTCTGTAGATGATCATCTTCAAACACATTGTGGTAGGATACACTAGTTCCTGATTGCATAAGGAGCCCTCAGAAAGCTGCAATGAAAGATTCGGATCTCAGAGAAGGTACGTGTTCCATTGATATGTTCCTTCCAGTTTGTCGAGGTACAAAGGTAAGTGGAGAGAAATATGGCAGAAGAGGAAAAAGGAGCTGTTAAGTACTCAGGAGGTAGCCTTCTCCCTTTTTCATGAAAGACATGGGCCAGTGTAAATTTAGAAGAAAAAGAGGTGGGATCCTAGAGCTTTGTGGCAGACTGGGGAGTTCCAGGTCTGCCCAGAGCTGACAGGGGTCCCTGAGGAGAGCTGAGCTAGGGATGTGGCAGGCCTGAATGGCTGGTGCTGAGGTGAGTTGCCTGAGGCGCTAAATTGAGGAAGCATGTGGTGCATCAGGCTGCTGTTTGTACCTGAGGCGCTACAGAATGTGGGGGAGTCCTCAGGGGGGTCATGCAGGTTTCTCTGGCTCTGAGGGATCTGCATCTCTGAGGGATCTTCGAAGCTCCCACGTGGTGGTCAGATTTCTAGGGTGTCAGATTCTGGCTCCTTAATCTGAGGAGCTTGGGGGCCAGGCCTGCTGGCATGGAAGCCTGGAAACAGAGAATGAGTTAGGGTTAGGGCCTAGGGGCATGGCAGGCTCGATCTGCTGGTGCTGAGGTAGGCTCCCCAGTGGGCTGACTTGAGGGTGCATCAGGCGGCATATCAGACTCTGAGTTTGTGACTGGGGAGCCGCAGAAGCTGGGGGGTGGCCTCAGGGTGGCATACAGGTTTCTCCCTGAGGGTTCTGCACAGCTCCAAATGGCACGGTTTCCTCCCATGTGGTGAGCACAACTCCGGGGTGTGGCTCAGGTGTCCTTAATCTTTGGGGCTTGGGGGCCAGGCCTTTTGGGATGGAATTCAGAAAACCCAAATTAGGTTTAGGGTTAGGGTGTAGAGGCATGGCTGGCCCGATCTGCCAACACTGGTGCGGGGTCCCCTCAGGGCTGACTTGAGGGTATGCTTTTGTCAGCATGCCAGAATCCAGGTTTGTGGCCTAGGGGACACCAATTGTGATGGTGGTTTTAGGGAGGTATGCAGATTTCTCCCTGAGGGTTCTGTCTAGCTCCAAATGACATGATTTCCTCCCACGTGGTGGGCAGAGTCCTTTCCTTAATCTGTGGGGATGGGGGCCAGGCCTCTTGGTATGGAAACCTGAAAACCAAAACTAGGGTTAGTGTTAGGGCCTAGGAGCATGGCAGATTTGATGTGCTGGTGCTGAGGCATGCTCCACAGTGGGCTGCCTTGAGGGCGGGTGTCAGGTGGCACAACAGACTCTAGGTTTGTGTCCAGGGGGGCCACTGAAGCTGGGGGTGCCTCAGGCAACATGCAGGTTTCTCCCACTCTGAAGGTTCTGCCCAGCTCCAAAAGGCATGGTTTCACTCTGGGTGCCAGGTGGAGTCCTTGTAGTGAGTCTCAGGGGCCTCCAATCTGGGAAGCTTGAGGGCCAGGTCTCTGGGCACAGAATCCCGTACACCCTACATAAGGTTAGGGTTAGGGAGTAGGGGAATGGCAGGCCTGATCTGCCAGGGCTGAGGTGGGCTCCCTTCGGGGCTTTGTTGGCATGCATTTGGTGGCACACAAGATCTGGGCGTACCGCCATTAATGGCGGTGGCTTCAGGGGGGCATGCAGGTATCTCCCTCTCTGAGGGTTCTTCACATTTCCAAACACCACCATTTCACCATAGGCAGCTGAAAGAGTTCCAGCTTGAGTCCCAGGGGAACCCAATCTGGTGGGATTGGAGCCCTTCACATGGGAGCTTTTCAGGGACAGAGGTGAGGGAGGTGATCTGGCTAAGCATCAGTCTCAGTATTTGTGGCACCGTAGGACACCGAAGGTGGGGGTGGCCTGGGGAGGGAGGCATGGAGTTTTGTCCCATTTGAAGGTTTTGCGCAGCCCCGAATGGCACTGTTTCCTCCTGGGTGGCAGGGGGACTTCTGAGGCATAGCTCTGGGTCCCCAACGTGGAGGGGTCAGGGGACAGGCCCCTTGGGATGGAAGCTTGAAAACCCAGATGATGGGTCGGGTGAGGGCCCAAGGGCATGGCAGGCCTGATCTGCCGGTGCTAGGCAGGATCCCTGGGGGGCTGAGTCAAGGATGGGGATCAAGTGGTGCATCAGCCTCTGGGTTTTGGTGATGCGGGAGCTAAAGAGATGGGTGTGGCCTGAGGGAAGCATGTGGGTTTCTCCCTGTCTAAGGGTTATGCGCAGGTCTGAACAGAACGGTTTCCTCCTGGGTGTCAAGAAGACTCCTGGGGTGTGGTTCCAGTCCTCAATCTGGAGGGCTTGGGGACAGGCCTCTGGGGACAGAAGCCTGAAAACACAATGAGCTTAGGGTGAGGGACTTGAGGCATGGCAGGCCTTACATGACAGTGCCAGGACAGGCACAGCCTGGGGCTGAGTAGTGGGAGGCATTGGCCTCATGTTCACCTGGCTCGTATAGGACTTTCTCGCAGGGTTCGGGCCATGACCACTCTGGACCATGGGCCCCCCACAGGGCCAGTGCCACCATATGCGAATTTACAGTGGATTTTTCTGCCATATCTCATGAGCTTTCTGCCCAAATTATGGGACTCAAGCCATGCTGGTGCCCACAGTCTAGAGCACTTTCTTGCTAGGTGCATGTCGTGGCCATCCAGGATCATAGGCTGGGCCCATGCGGCTGCCCCGAGGGCCCCTGCACAGAGGAGATTTCAGGGTGCAGAGTTGATGGAGGAGGTCTGGCTGAGTGTCAGCCTCTGTGTTTGTGGCCCAGTGGGGCGCTGAAGGTGACCTCAGTGGGGGCATGCAGGTTTCTCATGCTCTGAGGGTTTTGCACAGCTCTGAATGTCACAGTTTCCTCCTGAGTGGCAGGCTGAGCCCCGGAGTGTGGCTCAGATATCCCCAACCTGGAGGGCTTGGGGTCCAGGCCTCAGGGACGGAAGCCTGAAAAGACAATGAGCGTTAGGACGAGGGCCTAGGAACCTGGCAGGTCTGACACGACAGATCCAGGGTGGGCACCCCAGGGGACTGAGTAGCAGGAGGCATTGGCCTGGTGTTCACCTGGCTTGTATAGGACTTTCTCACAGGGTTCAGGCCATGACCACTCGGGACCATGGGCCAGGTCCAGGTGGCATCCCTGCTGGCCTGCTTCACTGGAGGCCAGTTCAGTGGTG
This sequence comes from Meles meles, assembly GCF_922984935.1. Lineage (NCBI taxonomy): Eukaryota > Metazoa > Chordata > Mammalia > Carnivora > Mustelidae > Meles > Meles meles. The sequence continues at coordinate 56,552,349 of NC_060073.1, read as the reverse complement.
GTTTTCCAGCCAATTCTCATGAGCTTTGTGCCAAATCAATATGGATTTGGGCAGAAAGCTCGTGAGAATTGGCCAGCATTGGGCTGCAATTTGGGCCTCTCTGGCACCTGTGTTCTAGAGCACTTTCTCTGTAGGTGCGTGTCACGTTCATCTGGGAGCTGCCTCAAGGGCCCCCACACAGGGGAGATTTCTGGGGGCAGGGGTGAGGGAAGGTGTCCAGCTCAGCACCAGCATCCTTGTTTGAGGCCCGGTTGGGGTGGCCTCACTGGGGGCAACCCTAGTGGGGACATGCAGATTTCTCATGCTCTGAGGGTTTTACACAGCTCGGAACAGCAAAGTTTCCTCCTTGGTGGCAGGTGTGGTCCTGGAGTGTGGCTCAGGGGTCCCCAATCTGGAGGGCTTGGGACCAGGTCTCTGCGAACAGAAGCTTAAAAACCCAAACAAGGTTAGGGTTAGAGCCTTGGAGCATGGCATGCCTGATCTGCCAGCACTGAGGTGGGATCCCCAGGAGGCTGAGTCCAGGCTGGGGGAAAGGTGGCATGTCTCTGGGTTTTGTGGCCAGGAGAGTGGGGGGTGCCAGAGGTAGGGTTGGCCTCAGGGAGGCATGTAGGTTTCTCCCGGTGTGAGGGTTCTGGGCAGCTCCAAACTGCATGGTTTCCTCCTGGGTGGCAGTTGGACTCCTGGGGCTTGGCTCCGAAGTCCCAATCTGTAGGGGTCGGGGGACAGGTCCCTGGGGAAGGAAGCCTGAAAACCCAACCGAGGGTTAGGGCGAAGGCCTAGGGGCATGGTAGAACCGATCCATCTGCTAGTGCCAGGGTGGGCACCCCAGGAGGCTAAGTAGCAGGAGGCATTAGCCACACGTGCTCCTGGCTCATAGACTGTTTTCTTGCAGGGTTCGTGCCTCAACCACTTGGGACCCCAGGCTAGGCCCAAGGGGTATCCCTGGGGGCCCGCCCCTCAGGAAACGAGTTCGCCTGGGGTTTTCTGGCCAATTCTTATGACCCCTCTGCCCAAATTGATATCAATTTGGGCAGAGGGCTCGTGAGAATTGGCTGGTGTAGGGTAGCTATTCGGGCCTTGCTGGTGCCCGCTATCTAGAACGCTTTCTCGCTAGGTGCCTGTTGTAGCCCTCTGGGAACACAGGCCAGGCCCACATGTCTCCCCCAAGGGCCCCTGCACATGGGAGATTTCTATGAGCAGAGTTGAGGGAGGTGATCCAGCTGATTCACCCTCTGTGTTTGTGGCCTCATGGGGCACTGAAGGTTGGGGTGACCTCAGGGGCAGCATGCAGGTTTCTCCTGCTTTGAGGGTTTTGCCCAGCTCCAAATGGCTCAGTTTCCTCCTGGGTGGTAGAGGGAGTCATTGGCTATGGCTCAGGGGTCCCCAATATGGAGGGCTTGGGGTCCAGGCCTCTGGGAACGGAAGCCTGAAAACCCAACCTAGGATTAAGATTAGGGCCTAGGGGCATGGCAGGTCCCATCTGCCAGCACTGAGGTGGATCCTGGCGGGAGGTTGTGAGTTGAGGAGGGGCATCAGAAGGCAGTCAGGCCTTCTGGTCAGGTTTTTGTGGCCAGGTGGGTTCACTGGAGATGGGGGTGTCCTCAGGGATTCATACGGAGCTGCTCCAAAAGGTATGGTTTCCTCCTGGGTGGCTTCAGGTGTCTACAATCTGGAGGGCTTGGGGACAGGGCCCTGGGGATGGAAGACTGAAAACCCAAACAAGGGTTAGGGCAAGGGCCTAGGGACAGGGCAGGCCGGATCTTCCAGCACCACGGCTGGAAATCCGGGGAGGGGGGGGGAGTATCATGTGACATTGGCCTTTCAAGCATCTGGCTCACAGAGGACTTTCTCACAGGTTTCGGGCCTCTATCACTTGGGACCCTGGGCTAAGGCCAGACGGTGGTCCTTTGGACCCACACCACCAGAAGCGAGTTTGCAGGGTGTTTTCTGGCCAATTCTCATGAACTTTCTGCTCAAATCATTATCGTTTGGGGCAGAAAGCTCAAGAGAACTGGCTGGCATTGGGCGGCAATTTGGGCTGTGCTAGCACCCATGGTCTAGAGCGTTTTTTCACTAGGTGCATGTCACGGCCATCTGGGAACACAGGATGGACCCATGCAGCTCCCCCGAGGATCCCCATGCATGGGAGCTTTACAGGGGCAGAATTTGGGAGGAAGTACAGCTGGGCATTAGCCTCTGTTTGTGGCCCTGTGGGGTGCTGAAAGTGGGGGATGGCCTCAGGGGGACATGCAGGTTTCTCCTTCTCTGAGAGTTTTGCACAGCTCCTAATGGCATGGTTTTCTCCTGGGTAGGAGGCAGATTCCTGGGGTGTGCCACAGGGGTCCCCAAACTGGAGGACTCCAGAGATAGGCCCCTGGGGATGGAAGCCTGAATACCCAACTGAGGGTTCGGGCCAAGGCCTGGACATGGCAGGCCCGATAAGCCAGCACCCGGAGGGTGCTCCAGAGGGATGAGTAGCAGGAGGCATTGGCCACGTGTACACTGGCTTGTAGAATTGGTTAATAAAAATTGGATTACTTAATAAGAATTTGTTGGATGAATAGATACTTTAATTAATGAATAACAAATACACAAAAGAAAACTAACCCCTGACTCTCAGAAAACTTGTTTGATCATTAAAATGCACTATGGGATTTTAAGATGTGAGTGTGAGAGAGGAACAGTAGCCATAAAGTATATTTTTCTTCTTTTTCTTACTACTCTAGAAAACACACATGAATTCTAGGCCTAATTGATCATGCTAATAATGTTGAATAAAACAAACTGGACTCCGGTCTCATTCATTTTTAGAGGAGTCGCAGGCCTGGAAGATATACACATGTGAATTTCCTTCCCATTCTGCTCCATGTATGTGATGGCCATGGTAGAGAATTGTGGGCTGCTCTACTCATCCAATATGAGGATTCATTACACAGACCCATGTATTACTTTCTAGTCATGCTTTCCCTAACTGATATTGTCATGTGTTCTAGTATAATTCCTAAAGCTCTCTGCATCTTCTGGTTTCATCTCAAGGAAATTGGCTTTGACAAATGTCTGATCCAGATGTTCTTCATCCATACCTTCACTGGATGGATTCTGGGTGCTCATGCTTATGGCCCTGGACCGTTATGTGGCTATCTGCTACCCACTGCGTTACTCTATTATCCTCACCAATCCTGTCATTGCAAAAGTCGGGCTTGCTACTTTCCTGAGAGGGGTGTTGCTCATCATTCCCTTCACTTTCCTCACCAAGTGGCTGCCTTACTGCAGAGGGAATATAATTGCCCACACTTACTGTGACCACATGTCTGTAGCCAAATTATCCTGTGGGAATATCAAGGTCAATGCCATCTATGGTCTGACCGTTGCCCTCCTGATTGGGGGCTTTGACATCCTGTGCATCACAGTCTCCTACACCATGATCCTCTGGCCAGTGCTCAGCCTCTCTTCAGCAGATTCTCGACAGAAGGCCTTCAGCACCTGTACTGCCCACATCTGTGCAATTGTTTTCTCCTACAGTCTTCTCCTTCTTCTCCCACCGCTTTGGGGGCCACACAATCCCTCCATCTTGCCACATCATTGTGTCCAATGTTTATCTGCTCTTGCCTCCCACTATGAGCCCTATTGTCTATGGGGTGAAAACCAAGCAGATACGAGACCGTGTCATAAGGATACTTCAGGTTCTAAAGACATCAAGTCCCAGAGCAAATTAAAGGGATTTTTGCCTGGGTTGGGATGTGAAGTGAAAGAATGCTTCTTTCTGTCTGTTTAGGCAGGAAAATTCCAAGAATAGGTATATGATTGTTCCAGGTAAGCATGATGAGTAGTTCATTCCCATTAAATTGTCTGCAGAATAAAAAAAATAATTTTTTCATGTCGCATCACCCTCCATATGAGTTTTTTACCTCCAGGTTTTCTGTGTAACTTTACCTCCAGGACTCAGTAATATTAGGTTCCAAGAGAGAAAAATACTAATGAGAAGCTTTGAGAATTATCTAGAAAACTGAATCAAGTGAACCTAATTATCTGGGGTTAGATGACCCAAATCATTCTTTTTCTTTTTGGCTGTAAGTGGAATTTCTAGATTGATAACTGTATTTAACTCTGGAAAAAAATATATTGCATATTCTCATTATTCACAAAATCCTGTTTTCTTAGCAATTTTTAAAAGATGAAACTGAAAAATCTTCTTTGTGTGAGGTGTAAGCCTGTGGGGTCTTAGGAGAACCTTGATGACCTTGTACCTGACCAAGTCTGTCCTAGCATGAGACATTCAGGCAATTGCTTCCTTCCCAACTGGTGGGTTGCCTTTTGTCTTCAAGGTGGCTTTCAAAGAATGTGCAATTTGAAAGGAGCTATGAATAACAGTTATGGGACTTATGAAATATATTAATGACAGTTATTAATGACTACTACAAAATACAATAAATGTATTTCTACAAGTACAGGGCTGTGGAGAGCAATAGTTCCTTTTCTTCTTTCGAGCTGAGAATTGAACTAAGAATTGCTTGAGTATTTTTTGTATAATATCTTTCTTATTTAACATAAGGTAAGAAACTACAAATAATGATAGTTTTTATAGCATTGTCACAGATAGCATAAAGAAGGTTGCAAAGTTGATTTTTCCTGCCCAACTTCTAAGAATAACTTTTCTCTGATGTTGGTAATTTATGCTCATTAATTTCTGTTTTGTTGAAATGTAACCTCTAGTGTTTTTTATTTTATAAAGGCATAAAACAAGTAAGTATTCATCACAAAATCACTCTCTTCATATTTTATTTTTCTGCATCTTGATAACAAAATTTCTTTAAAGGCTACCAGTATTCATTATCCCCACTGATACATCTTGAAATAATTCCTACCCATTTCTTGTTTTCTTCAGAATATCTTTCATTGTTTCATTGAATTTGCTTTTGTCCCTTTCACAAATGACTTCCTATTCCTAAAGCCAATGGTCCTTCTCTATGCCTATCTTGGCCTATCTCTCAAAAATATTGAATATAATGGATTAGTCCCTTTGTCTAGAAACCCTCTCTTTTATTTCTTTCTTTTAAAAAAATTAACATATAATGCATTATTTGCCCCAGGGGTACAGGTCTGTGACTCTCCTGGCTTATAAATTTCACAGCACTCACCATAGTATACACACTCTCCCCAATGTCCATAACCCAGCCACCCTATCTCTAGCCCACCACCAACCCGCAGCAACCCTGTTTTATCCATAGGATTAAGAGTCTCTTATGGTTTGTCTCCCTCCCGATCACATCTTGTTTCATGTTTTTCCTTACCTACCCCCTCACAACTCTGAGCCCTGTCTCTCAAATTTCTCACATCAGAGACATCATATGATAATTGTCTTTCTCTGAGTGACTTATTTCACTCAGCAAAATACCCTCTAGTTCTATCCACATCATTGAATAAGGCAAGATTTTGTGTTTTTTGATGGCTGCATAGCATTCCATTGTATATATATCACATCTTCTTTATCCATTCTTCTCTTGATGGACATCTAGGTTCTTTCCATAGTATGGCTATCATGGACATTGCTGCTATAAACATTCAGGTGCACATACCCCTTCAGATCACTTCATTTGTATTTTTAGGGAAAATACCCAGTAGTGCAATTGCTGGGTAGGGAAACCCTCTCTTTTTTTGAAATCTGGAACACATCACACATTCTAAGTCATTCTTCATTCTCACTGAATGTTCCTTAGAGTTCCATTTGCTTTCCCATTTATTTTGAATCTCTTTATACAAGCATATCCCTGGGATGAACTCTCTTTTCTTTTTGCACTCATTCTCTAGGCATTCCGGTACACATAGACATAAATGCCATTGTATGCTAATAACTGCCCGACTTATTAATTCAGCAATGGACTCATGGAAGCTCAGGTGCAAGTTCAAGGTGAAGAAAACTTCATGATACCTTTTACTTAATGGCATTCATTTCTAGGTCCTTTTCTTGTTTTGCCTTTTTTTTTTTAATCTTATTTCACTTCTAATTTTCAGACTATTGACATTCTCCATATGTTTGACATATATTCTTAAACATCTGACTATGAAGTCATTTACAAATGTTTATTTTAGAAACTTACATCCATTTTATTGCACTAAAATAGTATGTTCCTTACTTTTTACTCAATTATTTTTTAAAAGTGTATTTTTAAAATTTATGTATACTTCACTTCTTGCTTCTGATTATTTTATAAACTTCATAAACTTTCCTAGCATGCAATCAACATCCTAGCATGTTTTTTTAATCATTCCTTGACTGTAAATATCTAAGTTTTTTCACTCTCTGTCACCACAGATAATACTATGCTAAGCATCTTTACTCACATGTACATATACACACATGCATGCATTTATGGAACTGGGGATATTTTATTCAGAATATATACTGTGGTGTGAGTCTGCAGAGTCATAATCTCTGCACACTACATTTAATGAAGCAGCCTTAGACTGCTGGTCAACTTTTCAATACAAACAATGGAAGCCAAAAGACAATGAAATAATATTTTTGAAGTCCCTAAAAAATACTTGCAACTTAGAATCCTGATCTCAAGAAGGAAGGGAAAACTGAAGGGAGGAAAATCAGACAGGGAGACAAGCCATGGGACTCTGGACTCTGGGAAACAATCTGAGGGTTTCAGAGGGCAACAGAGTGGGGGGATGGTTTAGCCCAGCGATGGGTATAAAGGAGGGCACGTGTTGCAATGAGCACTGGGTGTTATATGCAAATAATGAATCATTGAACACTACATCAAAAACTAATGAAATAATGCATGGTGACTAATATAAAATAGTAAAAAAAAAAGATAAATATCTATTCACATAAACAAATGCTGAGAGGAAATACTAAAGTAAGTATGTTATTCAGAATATAGAATAATGATTACCTGGTGGAAGCTCAGAATGAAATATAGGACTGCATAACAAAACTAATGTTGAAGAAAAATACAGTGGTAACAATAACACCTATTTTATTGGTCAAAAATGGCAAGAGGAACAAAGGAAAGAACAGATGGAACATGGTAAAAAAGACAATATGAACATGGCAAACTTGACAAAAATTATGTCAGTAATTACATTAATGTAAGTAGACTAAGCAATGCAGTGAAAGAAAATGAAATGAAAAATAAAATATCTTAAGAAACTATATTATTTTAGAAGATATTACATATATATTAAGTATATATGAACATATACATTATATATAAATAAATGAATATATGCATGTGTGTGTGTGTGTAAATGTACTATAAGAAAAAGCTTGTGTGGCTGTAACCAGCAAAGTAGATTTTAACACAATAATTATTAGGAGTAATAAAATGTAAAATTTCATAATGATTACAATGGCAATCCAACAGGAAAATATACCTAACTTTGTACATGGTTAATACCATTATAGAAACATACACACATACACATACTCACAAAAGAGGTGGATAGGATTAGAAGGGGAAATTGATAAATCCACAATGAAATCATAGTTGGATATTTTAACATAACCTCTCAGCAACTGAAGAGCAGAGAATTAGAAAAATATAAATAGTATAGACTATCTGAACATAAGCAACTGACTGACCTGCACAGTAAACAACATACACCAGCTTTAAATAAAGTTTTATTTCTCAGACTAATATGAAACATTTACCAAAGTGAACAAGTAGAGGATGTCAAGAGCAAATTTACCCATACATCTGAAAATGTAGATGACATAGGCACCTATTAAAAACACTACAGGGGCGCCTGTGTGGCTCAGTGGGTTAAAGCCTATGCCTTCGGCTCAGGTCATGATCTCAGGGTCCGGGGATCGAGCCCCACATGGGGCTCTCTGCTCGGCAGGGAGCCTGCTTCCTCCCCTCTCTCTCTGACTTCCTTTCTGCCTGCTTGTGATCTCTGTCTGTCAAATAAATTAAAAAAAATTAAAAAAATAAAAACACTTCAAGCGATCTCAGAAGGAATGTAAAGTTACAGTAGTCATAGATCTATAAAGAAAATTAATTAGTTATCTAAAATCTCCAGAAAGGAACACTGCACTGTTGATGGAAATGCAAATTGGTAGAGTCACTGACAAGAAATACAGAGGTTCCTTGAAGAATTAAAAATGTAAGAATACCATATGATTCAATAATTATGCTATTGGGTATTCATGCAAAGAAAGTAAAAACACGAATTGTAAAAGATATGATGCACCACTCTGTTTCCTGCAGCATTATTTATAATAGCCAAGATAGGGAAGCAACCTCAGTATGCATCTATAGACAAATGAATAAAGAAATGAAGAGTGACACACATACACACACACACACACACACACACACACTGAAATATTACTCAGCCATAAAGAAAAATGAGATTTGCCATTTGTGGCAACATGGATGGACTTAGAGGGTATCATGAAATAAACAAATCAGAAGAAGAAAGACAAGTCAGAAAAGAAAAACATGTACCATATGATTTATTTTATATGTGGGATTTAGAAAATGAAACAAATGAATAAAAAAATAAAAAACAGAATCAAATAACATGGAGGACATGGGGAGATGGAAAAGAGAAGAGAGTTGAGGGAAATTGGAAGGGGAGATGAACCATGAAAGACTACAGACTCTGAAAAACAATTGCGGTTTTGAAGAGGCAGGGGTGGGAGGTTGGGGGAGCCAGGTGGTGGGTATTATGGAGGGCACAGATGGCATGTCCCACTGGGTGTGGTGCATAAACAATGAATTCTGTTCACTGAAAATAAATTAATAAAAAAAGTGATTATTTGGGTCATTAAAAAAAAACAACAGAATCAGACCTATAAATACAAGGACAAACTGAGAGTTGCCAGAGGGCAGGGGAGTGGGGGGCTGGGTGAAATAGAGGAAGGGAAGTGGGAGGTACATGCCTCCAGGTATGGAATGAATAAGTGATAGGAATAGAAGGTACAGCATAAGGAACAGAGTCAAGGGTATTGTAGTAGCATTGTACAGTGACACAGAGCAGCTACCCTTGTCTTGAGCATAGCATAATGTATAGACTTATTGAATCACTATGTTGTATACCTGAAACTAGTGTAACATTTTCTGGAAACTCTACTCAAAGGGGAAGAAAATAATTCAACCTGAGGGTTTTGAAGGGTCAGGGGTGGGAGGTTAGGGGAACAGGTGGTGGGTAATGGGGAGGGCAAGTTTTGCATGGAGCACTGGGTGTTGTGCAAAAAGAATGAATACTGTTACACTGAAAAAATAAATAAAATGAAAAAAAAAAGAAAAAGAAAAAAGAGAAAAAAAAAGAAAAAAAAGAAGAAAAAAAAGAAAAAAAAGAAAAAGAAAAAAAAAGAAAAAAAAAGAAAAGAAAAAGAAAAAAAGAAAAAAAAAGTTAAACATAAAAAAAATTTTAAAAATAATAAAAGAATTATTCTTTGGTCATAAAAATGATCAATTTTATATCCACCATAACTTCTAAATCTATTCGCTTTTCTTCATCTCCACTGCCCCATCCTAGTTCAACGCCCAGTCATCGCTCCTTTGGATGACTGCTATTCACCTGATTTACTTATATTTATTCCTGCCACATATAATCTGGTCTTGTCATTGCTGCAAGGTCTTAATTCTTAAAAACTTCAGGGATCCCTTGTGATTTTAGCATTAATTTGCTTATATGTCTCTGGCCTCTGTTGTTAGCTCCGCAGCTCTGTATCACATCATATCTCATCTTCTAGCACAGTTTAGGGCTCCAGCCATATTTATCCTTCTCTATTACCTTGAATTTAACATGATCCTCTCATTTCAGAATCTTAAACTTCTTGGAATCCTTTCCCTTCCCCTCATCCCTGTCAATCAAACAAACACCATAGTTAAGACCTACTCCAAGTATGCTCAGTACAAACTGGTGTTTCTTCTGTGAATCCTTCTCTGACATCAAGACTAACTTAATTCTCATTAATATGCTATCATAACTCTGGGTACTTTTGAATTAAAGCACTTCTCCCAGTTCAAAGAAGTTGAAGTTAAAATAAATGTTAGATTCTTTGTTTAGTGTTATACCCCCCTGTCCAAATTAGACCACAGTTTCCATGTAAACATTGACCATTTATAGATCATTCTATGCCTACCATATTTTGTAAACACAGGAAGAACACCATATATAGTGAATAAATACTTTCTCCTCTAAGAGTTTTTTTTTTTTTTTAAGCATGACATCATAACCACAGATTTTAGAATCCCTTGAAATGTTGTAGTCAAGAATAATTCAAACACTAGTAAAGTTGCCCACTTTTTATAGGGCCATTATGGTTTCATAAATGAATATATTTTTCTGTTTATATATGATTTCAGGTATTACTGATAGGAAACATATCTCTGAATTAATCTCATCCCCTAACCTTTTGGGATTCATGTCTCCCAGGGAAGTCTGTTATCCTTAGATCCCTGAGCTGTTTACTATTCCCCTTAAATTCCAGAGCTCATAATTTTTACGCCATCTATCAGCTGAGAACACATCCTCAGCTCATCTGTAAAGCTCCTTTCTCAGTGTTGTGCCTTTTTTTCCAAATAGGAATTCCCTGCCATTGCCACGACCTCAGACTGTGAGTTTCTGCTCATAACCACAGTTAAGTACTGAAAACCTTGGCTTCATCACATGAATTATTTGCAGAGTATCCAATGGTTCATCATTAACCTTTTCTTATGTTTTCTTGTCAACATCCTGAATAAGGGATGGACTTTTCCTCCTGTCCTGGCAGGAAATAGAGGCTTGTAGAATCTTTTTAAGGGGGTTAGGGCTAGAATTAGAAAATATAAGGTTATATGGTGCTCTAGGAGTGATGTCATCTATTAAACAACTACCAGATTATTTTCAGGGAGAATATATTAACTGTTTTCCATAGCAGGATCACATGCCATGTCCTGCTAATCTCTAATTGCTAAAAAATATTTAAAACAAAATTTCCTTTCTGGGGACTCAAATCTGCTCCTTCTCTTAATTGGTTTGCACAAATATCAGTCAGGGGAAAACATCAAAGATACAAGACTATATCTTTAATAGGAAGATGTGTAATTATACGTGAGTATTTGGAAAAGTACCAGGCTTCATACAATCAAGTGGGTCACACAATTCCAAGCTCTCAAGGTGGAGCTAGGAAGCTGAAATCCCCCGAATTCTCACCTAAAAGTCCAAAGTCAAACCAGCTTCATCTCCAAGTTTTTTTGTTTCTGTTTTGTCACAATTTGCTATGAATACATAGATTATATATGTATTTAGATGTATCATCAAATTACATTACCATTAAAGAAGGATGATTTGCTCCATAATTAGGCAGTGCACGTTTATTCAAACATAAAGGTAGCAAGAAATTTCTGGAAAAAACATTTATCCAATTGTGAATAAGAATCATCTTTTGTTGGTGATAACACGAGAGTATTTTGATCTTCTTCAGATATGTTTTCCTATACTTAAAAGTAATTATATCAAGAATAAATCCAGGGTTATATATATATATAAAATGAATCACTAAATTCTCCTTCTGAAGCCAAAATTACAGTTATGTTAACTAGAATTTAAATAAAACTTTAAAAGAAGGAATAAATCCATAACTGCCTTATGTGGTACAAAGGAATTTAAACTTTATTTGAAAGAAAGTGTGAGGACATGGATTATTTTAAGAAACAGAATACCAGTTTTAGGACGATCAGATTGCTGACAAGAGGAAAGAATCACAGAGAAAGGCAAATAAACGTGACCATGTAAGGCTGCAGAAGCAGGGATGAAGGAAGGGCTGCCTGAGTGAAGGGAGGAAACAACAGGACAAGTAAGCAGTTGTTTACCAATAGGAAAGGTTTGTTTGTTAGTTCCCAGTATTGCTAAATGGTTTCTGAACAGAATAAAAAGTGCATGAAAAACAACAAAAGAGTCTAACAAAAGATGAGACTAGTTTTGAACATGAATCAAAACATACAGTGACAGTGTCTTCAATATTTTGCATAAGTAATTATTGTTTATTAATTAAAATCAAAATCATCTTAATACCGTGCCTAAATCATATACTTATATGCCTTTATAGATTCACTAAGACTAAACCAAAAAAAAAAATTTCTATGATTTTCTCTATTATGTGACTCCTGAAATCGACAAATCAGCCCTGAACGTTCGCTTTCCATGCTATTCATTTGAGACCTTCTCAAAAGTCCATACAAGGTAGGACATAAAAGAAGTATTCCTTTTCCAATATGTACCATATGTATATTGTGTATGTTATTAGAGTCTATGATATAACATTTTTGGAGGCTATATAAAATATTTGTGGACATCTATAGCAACTGGAGATGGTGCAGCTATGAAATTTAATCTTCCATAATTCTACATTAAAAAATCTCTTTGTTATTAATAAAAACATGGAGCACGATTGAGACAAAAATGAAGAAAATCATCCACTTGATTCCACATTATTTCTGAAGAGATGATGAAAGTTTAAAGAAACAACAATGACAAAAATCCTATATATGTGTTGGTTCCAAATTGAGCTGACTGAGGACAACGCAAATAGGGATTTGAGATCCATGCCGAATCCTCCCTGAATAGTCAACAATGATAATTGCTCCTTGGAAGTTTAATGTCTAATGCCATAGTCCTGGAACATCATTGTCATTTATTTTAAAAGGCTATAGGGGGACGCCTGGGTGGCTCAGTGGGTTAATGCCTCTGCCTTCAGCTCAGGTCATGATCTCAGGGTCCTGAGATAGAGCCCCGCATTGGGCTCTCTGCTCGGCAGGGAGCCTGCTGCCCCCTCTCTCTCTTTGCTTGCCTATCTGCCTCCTTGTGATCTGTCTGTCAAATAAATAAATAAATAAATTAGAAAAAAAAAGGCTATAGGGAATGGACTACAGAATGCATTTTGTTACAGCACCAAACTATGGAGACAGTTTAAAAATGATGTTTGATGATAATTCTGCTGAAAGAAAGCAACTTTGAAAACCATTTTCCTTTTCTCTTAGGAAAAGATGTCTGCATCTCTGAAAGGCTCTAATAGCTCCAAATTCCAGGTCTCTGAGTTCATCCTGATGGGATTCCCAGGCATTCATAGCTGGCAACACTGGCTCTCCTTTCCATTGGCAATACTCTACCTCTCAGCCATTGGTGCTAACATCCTCATCCTCATCACCATTTGCCAGGACCCTGACCTTCAGCAACCTATGTACTATTTCCTGGGCATTCTGTCTGTGGTGGACATGGGCCTGGCCACCACCATCATGCCCAAGATCTTGGCCATCTTCTGGTTTGATGCCAAAGTCATCAGCCTCCCTGAGTGCTTTGCTCAGATTTATGCCATTCATTGCTTTGTTGGCATGGAATCTGGTATCTTCCTCTGTATGGCTTTTGACAGATATGTAGCGATTTGTCACCCTCTTCGCTACCCATCAATTGTCACCAATGCCTTAATCTTAAAGGCTACTGTGTTCATGGTACTTAGGAATGGCTTATTTGTCATTCCCGTGCCTGTGCTTGCAGCCCAGCGTAATTACTGCTCCAGGAATGAGATTGAGCATTGCCTGTGCTCTAACCTTGGGGTCACTAGCCTGGCTTGTGATGACAGGAGGCCAAACAGCATCTGCCAGTTGATTCTGGCATGGATTGGAATGGGGAGTGACCTAAGTTTCATAATATTGTCATACACTTTGATTCTGCGCTCTGTACTTAGACTGAACTCGGCTGAAGCTGCATCCAAAGCTCTGAGCACTTGTAGCTCCCATCTGATCCTTATTCTCTTCTTCTACACAGTTGTTGTTGTGATTTCAGTAACTCACTTGGCAGAACCTAAAGCTCCTTTGATTCCAGTTCTGTTCAACGTGCTGCACAACATCATCCCCCCTTCCCTCAACCCTATGGTTTATGCACTTAGGACTAAAGAACTTAGGGCAGGCTTCCAAAAGGTGTTTTGTTTGAGCCTAGAAAAGAACACAAGGCACCAAAGACCTTCTGCATGATACACAGGAACCTGGCTTCTTCTAAAATGTTTAGTAGAACTTTGAATATGATGGGGAAAGTAAATGCCTTTGAGATATCTTTTTCACTTTGTAAAAGCACCTGAAAACAACATAAAACATTCTAAATGATGAATAAAGAAGTGAAAATGAATAAAATGAATAAATGAATAAAAAAAAATTTCATGGGGCACTTGGGTGGCTCTGTTGGTTAAGCTTCTGCCTTCAGCTCCAGTCATGATAACAGGGTACTCAGATGGAGCCCCGCATCAGTATCCTTTCTCATTGGGGAGCTTCCTTCCCCTTCTCCTCCCTGCTCTTGGTCTCTCTCACTATCTCTGTCTCTCTCTCAAATAAATAAAATCTTCAAAAAAAAAAAATCACAGTAGCTCCAAAATATTCTCAAGAGCTGAATATATATGAGAAAAGGAAGGACTTCCTATCAGCCAGGTTTTGTAAATCAACTCTATTTTGTCATATCTGACAGTGTTTCTGCATCATTTCAAAACTATCTCATTCTTGAATCTTTACTCCCTCACCCTCTAGATACTCTATAAACTTGCTCAATTTTTAGAAGTGGGGAGTATTTTTAGTTAACTGGGGGAGAGGCTGCTGGGTGGTTAGCTAAGTTAATGCCAGTTAAATCAAACTAGTGGGGGCTACAGATTGAAGGCATTTAGGGAAAATAATCTGTTTTTGATTGAAAGAAGAGGTAGAGGTAGTTTTAATCATTGAAATTAGAATTTACCTAGAAATGTTTGACTATATTCTTCTTAGAGGCTAGTCTGCCTCCAATTTTGAGGAGCCTCATTATTTATATCATACTGTCATAATTTTTCTTTTCTTTGAAGTTCCATGGTAATACAATGATGGAAATATCCTACAATATAATATATACAAAGAAACAGAGTTACTTTACTCAAGTATATGCATACTTTCACCTTTACTACATCCTGTTAAATTTCTCTCCAAAATATTTCTGTCATCTTGCACATTCATCCACAATATTTGAGTGTTCACTTCTCTTTATTCTTACTAGCACTTGGTGTGGCTTATTTTTGTTATTCTGATGCATATGAAATGGCATCTAATTAGTATTTACAGTTACATTTTTCTTCCAAAATTTATTAACCACATGAGCTTTGTTTCTGTGTGTTTTTCCTGTTTTCTTAAATGGTTATTAGTCTCTTTAAAAATTGATTTAGAGGGGAGGAGTCAAGATGGTGGAGAAGTAGCAGGCTGAGACTACATCAGGTAGCAGGATATCAGCTCGATAGCTTATCTAAACATTGCAAACACCTACAAATCCAATGGGAGATCGAAGAGAAGAACAGTAACTCTAGAAACAGAAAATCAACCACTTTCTGAAAGGTAGGACTGGCGGAGAAGTGAATCTAAAACGATGGGAAGATAGACTGTGGGGGGAGGGGCTGGCTCCCGGCAAGCAGCGGAGGAACAGAGCACAAAATCAGGACTTTTTTTTTTTTCCCATTTTATTTATTTTTTTCAGCGTAACAGTATTCATTGTTTTTGCACAACACCCAGTGCTCCATGCAAAATGTGCCCTCCCTATTACCCACCACCTGTTCCCCCAACCTCCCACCCCTGACCCTTCAAAACCCTCAGGTTGTTTTTCAGAGTCCATAGTCTGTTATGGTTCGCCTCCCCTCCCCAATGTCCATAGCCCCCTCCCCCTCTCCCAATCTCACCTCCCCCCAGCAACCCCCAGTTTGTTTTGTGAGATTAAGAGTCATTTATGGTTTGTCTCCCTCCCAATCCCATCTTGTTTCATTTATTCTTCTCCTATCCCCCTAACCCCCCATGTTGCATATCCATGTCCTCATATCAGGGAGATCATATGATAGTTGTCTTTCTCCGATTGACTTATTTCACTAAGCATGATACTCTCTAGTTCCATCCACGTCGTCGCAAATGGCAAGATTTCATTTCTTTTGATGGCTGCATAATATTCCATTGTGTATATATACCACATCTTCTTTATCCATTCATCTGTTGATGGACATCTATGGTCAACTAATCTTTGACAAAGCAGGAAAGAATGTCCAATGGAAAAAAGACAGCCTCTTCAATAAATGGTGCTGGGAAAATTGGACAGCCACATGCAGAAAAATGAAATTGGACCACTTCCTTACACCACACACGAAAATAGACTCCAAATGGATGAAGGACCTCAATGTGAGAAAGGAATCCATCAAAATCCTTGAGGAGAATGCAGGCAGCAACCTCTTCAACCTCAGCCGTAGCAACATCTTCCTAGGAACAACGGCAAAGGCAAGGGAAGCAAGGGCAAAAATGAACTATTGGGATTTCATCAAGATCAAAAGCTTTTGCACAGCAAAGGAAACAGTTAACAAAACCAAAAGACAACCGACAGAATGGAGAAGATATTTGCAAACGACACATCAGATAAAGGGCTAGTATCCAAAATCTATAAGGAACTTAGCAAACTCAACACCCAAAGAACAAACAATCTAATCAAGAAATGGGCAGAGGACATGAACAGACATTTCTGCAAAGAAGACATCCAGATGGCCAACAGACACATGAAAAAGTGCTCCACGTCACTCGGCATCAGGGAAATACAAATCAAAACCACAATGAGATATCACCTCACACCAGTCAGAATGGCTAAAATTAACAAGTCAGGAAATGACAGATGCTGGCGAGGATGCGGAGAAAGGGGAACCCTCCTCCACTGTTGGTGGGAATGCAAGCTGGTGCAACCACTCTGGAAAACAGCATGGAGGTTCCTCAAAATGTTGAAAATAGAACTACCCTATGACCCAGCAATTGCACTACTGGGTATTTACCCTAAAGATACAGACGCAGTGATCCGAAGGGGCACGTGTACCCGAATGTTTATAGCAGCAATGTCTACAATAGCCAAAATCAGGACTTTTAAAAGTCTGTTCCATTCAGGGACATTGCTCCAGAGGCTAAACCACGGTGAAGCCCATGCGGGGTCAGCGTGGCCCCAGGTCCCGCAGGGTCACAGAAGGATCGGGGGTGTCGGAGTGTCGCAGAGCTTGCAGGTATTAGAACGGAGAAGCTGGCTGCAGAGACAGAGCCAAGGACTGAACTCTCAGCTCGGGGTTACCTTGAACTGGTCGCGGGCTGGGTGAGCTCGGAGCGCGGCTAAAGGCTGGGGATACGGGAGTGATTGGGTGCTGTCCTCTGGGGGCGCACTGAGGAGTGGGGCCCCAGGCTCTCGGCTCCTCCGGGCTGGAGACTAGGAGGCCGCCGTTTTCATTCCCGTCCTCCAGAACTCTACGGAAAGCGTTCAGGGAACAGAAGTTCCCAAAAGTGAACCCGAGCCGATTACTTAGTCCAGCCGCCGGTAAGGGCGGTGCAATCCCGCCTCAGGCAAAGACACTTGAGAGTCACTACAACAGGCCCCTCCCCCAGAAGATCAACAAAATATCCAGCCAGGACGAAGTTCTTCTATCAAGGAAAGTAGGTTCCATACCTAAGACAGCAGCGCAATTCCAGAGGAGGAGAAAGCAAAGCACGGAACTCATGGCTTTCTCCCCATGATTCTTTAGTCTTGCGGCTACTTCAATTTTTTTTTCTTTTTTCAATTTTTTTTCTTTTTTCTTCTTCTGCTAAATTTTTTAAAAATTTTACTCTTTTCTTTTTTAACGTTTTTTGACTAGTTTATCTAAATATATATATTTTATCTTTCTTTTTTATATTTTTTCTTTATTTGTTTTTTTAAATTTTTTTCTTTTTTTTTTCTGAACCTCTTTTTATCCCCTTTCTCCCCCCCACAATCTGGAGTCTCTTCTCATTTGGTTACAGCGCATTTTTCTGGGGTCTTTGCCACCCTTTTAGCATTTTATTTGATCCTTCATATCCTCTTATCTGGACAAAATGACAAGGCGGAAAAAATCACCACAAACAAAAGAACAAGAGGCAGTAATGAAGGCTAGGGACCTAATCAACACAGACATTGGTAATATGTCAGATCAAGAGTTCAGAATGACGATTCTGAACATTCTAGCCGGGCTCAAAAAAGGCATGGAAGATATTAGAGAAACCCTCTCTGGAGATATTAAAGCCCTTTCTGGAGAAATTAAAGAACTAAAATCTAACCAAGTTGAAATAAAAAAAAGCTATTAATGAGGTGCAATAAAAAATGGAGGCTCTCACTGCTAGGATAAATGAGGCAGAAGAAAGAATTAGTGATATAGAAGACCAAATGACAGAAAATAAAGAAGCCGAACAAAAGAGGGACAAACAGCTACTGGACCATGAGGGGAGAATTCGAGAGATAAGTGACACCATAAGACGAAACAACATTAGAATAATTGGGATTCCAGAAGAAGAAGAAACAGAGAGGGGAGCAGAAGGTCTATTGGAGCGAATTATTGGAGAGAATTTCCCTAATATGGCAAAGGGAACAAGCATCAAAATCCAGGAGATGCAGAGAACCCCCCTCAAAGTCAACAAGAATAGGTCCACACCCCGTCACCTAATAGTAAAATTGACAAGTCTTAGTGACAAAGAGAAAATCCTGAAAGAAGCCCGGGACAAGAAGTCTGTAACATACCGTGGTAAAAATATTAGATTGGCAGCAGACTTATCCACAGAGACCTGGCAGGCCAGAAAGAGCTGGCAGGATATATTCAGAGCACTAAACGAGAAAAACATGCAGCCAAGAATACTCTATCCAGCTAGGCTATCATTGAAAATAGAAGGAGAGATCAAAAGCTTCCAGGACAAACAAAAACTGAAAGAATTTGCAAACACCAAACCAGCTCTACAGGAAATATTGAAAGGGGTCCTCTAAGCAAAGAGAGAGCCTAAAAGTAGTAGATCAGAAAGGTACAGAGACAATATACAGTAACAGTCACCTTACAGACTAATAATGGCACTAAATTCATATCTCTCAATAGTTACCCTGAATGTTAACGGGCTAAATGCCCCAATCAAAAGACACAGGGTATCAGAAGGGACAAAAAAACAAAACCCATCAGTATGTTGCCTACAAAAAACTCATTTTAGACGTGAAGACACCTCCAGATTTAAAGTGAGGGGGTGGAAAACAATTTACCATGCTAATGGGCATCAGAAGAAAGCTGGGGTGGCAATCCTTATATCAGATCAATTAGATTTTAAGCCAAAGACTCTAATAAGAGATGAGGAAGGACACTATATCCCACTCAAAGGGTCTGTCCAACAAGAAGATCTAACAATTTTAAATATCTATGCCCCTAACGTGGGAGCAGCCAACTATATCAACCAATTAATAACAAAATCAAAGAAACACATCAATAATAATACAATAATAGCGGGGGACTTTAACACTCCCCTCACTGAAATGGACAGATCACCCAAGCAAAAGATCAACAAGGAAATAAAGGCCTTAAATGACACACTGGACCAGATGGACATCACAGATATATTCAGAACATTTCATCCCAAAGCAACAGCATACACATTCTTCTCTAGTGCACATGGAACCTTCTCCAGAATAGATCACATCTGGGGTCACAAATCAGGTCTCAACCGGTATCAAAAGATTAGGATCATTCCCTGCATATTTTCAGACCACAATGCTCTGAAGCTAGAACTCAATCACAAGAGGAAAGCTGGAAAGAACCCAAATACATGGAGACTAAACAGCATCCTTCTAAAGAATGAATGGGTCAACCAGGAAATTAAAGAAGAACTGAAAAAATTCATGGAAAAAATGATAATGAAAACACAACAGTTCAAAATCTCTGGGACACAGCAAAGGCAGTCCTGAGAGGAAAATATATAGCGGTACAAGCCTTTCTCAAGAAACAAGAAAGGTCTCAAGTACACAACCTAACCCTACACGTAAAGGAGCTCTAGAAAGAACAAGAAAGAAACCCTAAACCCAGCAGGAGAAGGGAAATCATAAAGATCAGAGCAGAAATCAATGAAATAGAAAAAAAAAACAATAGAAAAAATCAATGAAACTAGGAGCTGGTTCTTTGAAAGAATCAATAAGATTGATAAACTCCTGGCCAGACTCATCAAAAAAAAAAAAAAAAAAAAAAAAAAAAAAAGAGAAAGGACCCAAATAAATAAAATCATGAATGAAAGAGGAGAGATCACAACTAACACCAAAGAAATACAGACAATTATAAGAACATACTATGAGTAACTCTATGCCAACAAATTTGACAATCTGGAAGATATGGATGCATTCCTAGAGACATATAAACTACCACAACTGAACCAGGAAGAAATAGAAAACCTGAACAGACCCATAACCAGTAAGGAGATTGTAACAGTCCTCAAAATCTCCAAACAAACAAAAGCCCAGGGCCAGACGGCTTCCCAGGGGAATTCTACCAAACATTTAAAGAAGAGCTAATTCCTCTTCTCCTGAAAATGTTCCAAAAAATAGAAATGGAAGGAAAACTTCCAAACTCATTTTATGAGGCCAGCATCACCTTGATCCCAAAACCAGACAAGGATCCCACCAAAAAAGAGAACTACAGACCAATATCCTTGATGAACACAGACGCAACAATTCTCACCAAAATACTAGCCAATAGGATTCAACAGTACATTAAAAGGATTATTCACCACGATCAAGTGGGATTTATGCCAGGGCTGCAGGGTTGGTTCAACATCCGCAAATCAATCAATGTGATACAACACATTAATAAAAGAAAGAACAAGAACCATATGATACTCTCCATAGATGCTGAAAAAGCATTTGACAAAGTACAGCATCCCTTCCTGATCAAAACTCTTCAAAGTGTAGGGATAGAGGGCACATACCTCAATATTATCAAAGCCATCTATGAAAAACCCACTGCAAATATCATTCTCAATGGAGAAAAACTGAAAGCTTTTCCGCTACAGTCAGGAACACGGCAGGGATGTCCATTATCACCACTGCTATTCAACATAGTACTAGAAGTCCTAGCCTCAGCAATCAGACAACAAAAAGAAATTAAAGGCATCCAAATTGGTAAAGAAGAAGTCAAACTATCACTCTTCACAGATGATATGATACTATATGTGGAAAACCCAAAAGACTCCACTCCAAAACTGCTAGAACTTGAACAGTAATTCAGTAAAGTGTCAGGATATAAAAATCAATGCACAGAAATCAGTTGCATTTCTCTACACCAACAACAAGACAGAAGAAAGAGAAATTAAGGAGTCAATCCCATTTATAATTGTACCCAAAACTATAAGATAACCTAGGAATAAACCTAACCAAAGAGGCTAAGAATCTATACACAGAAAATTATAAAGTACTCATGAAAGAAATTGAGGAAGACACAAAGAAATGGAAAAATGTTCCATGCTCCTGGATTGGAAGAGCAAATATTGTGAAAATGTCTATGCTACCTAAAGCAATCTACACATTAAATGCAATCCCTATCAAAATACCCTCCATTTTTTTCAAAGAAATGGAACAAATAATCCTCAAATTTATATGGAACCAGAAAAGACCTCGAATAGCCAAAGCAATATTGAAAAAGAAAGCCAAAGTTGGTGGCATCACAATTCCGGACTTCAAGCTCTATTACAAAGCTGTCATCATCAAGACAGCATGGTACTGGCACAAAAACAGACACATAGACCAGTGGAACAGAATAGAGAGCCCAGAAATCGACCCTCAACTCTATGGTCAATTAATCTTCGACAAAGCAGGAAAGAATGTCCAATGGAAAAAAGACAGCCTCTTCAATAAATGGTGCTGGGAAAATTGGACAGCCACATGCAGAAAAATGAAATTGGACCACTTCCTTACACCACACACGAAAATAGACTCCAAATGGATGAAGGACCTCAATGTGAGAAAGGAATCCATCAAAATCCTTGAGGAGAATGCAGGCAGCAACCTCTTCAACCTCAGCCATAGCAACATCTTCCTAGGAACAACGGCAAAGGCAAGGGAAGCAAGGGCAAAAATGAACTATTGGGATTTCATCAAGATCAAAAGCTTTTGCACAGCAAAGGAAACAGTTAACAAAACCAAAAGACAACCGACAGAATGGAGAAGATATTTGCAAACGACACATCAGATAAAGGGCTAGTATCCAAAATCTATAAGGAACTTAGCAAACTCAACACCCAAAGAACAAACAATCCAATCAAGAAATGGGCAGAGGACATGAACAGACATTTCTGCAAAGAAGACATCCAGATGGCCAACAGACACATGAAAAAGTGCTCCACGTCACTCGGCATCAGGGAAATACAAATCAAAACCACAATGAGATATCACCTCACACCAGTCAGAATGGCTAAAATTAACAAGTCAGGAAATGACAGATGCTGGCGAGGATGCGGAGAAAGGGGAACCCTCCTCCACTGTTGGTGGGAATGCAAGCTGGTGCAACCACTCTGGAAAACAGCATGGAGGTTCCTCAAAATGTTGAAAATAGAACTACCCTATGACCCAGCAATTGCACTACTGGGTATTTACCCTAAAGATACAGACGCAGTGATCCGAAGGGGCACGTGTACCTGAATGTTTATAGCAGCAATGTCTACAATAGCCAAACTATGGAAAGAACCTAGATGTCCATCAACAGATGAATGGATAAAGAAGATGTGGTATATATACACAATGGAATACTATGCAGCCATCAAAAGAAATGAAATCTTGCCATTTGTGATGACGTGGATGGAACTAGAGCATATCATGCTTAGTGAAATAAGTCAATTGGAGAAAGCAACTATCATATGATCTCCCTGATATGAGGACATGGAGATGCAACATGGGGGGTTAGGGGGATAGGAGAAGAATAAATGAAACAAGATGGGATTGGGAAGGAGACAAACCATAAGTGACTCTTAATCTCACAAAACAAACTGGGGGTTGCTGGGGGGGAGGTGGGATTGGGAGAGGGGGAGGGGGCTATGGACATTGGGGAGGGGAGGCGAACCATAAGGTACTATGGACTCTGAAAAACAACCTGAGGGTTTTGAAGGGTCAGGGGTGGGAGATTGGGGGAACAGGTGGTGGGTAATAGGGAGGGCACGTTTTGCATGGAGCACTGGGTTTTGTGCAAAAACAATGAATACTGTTACGCGGAGAAAAATAAATAAAATGGAAAAAAAATAAAAATAAATAAATAATTTAAAGAATTGATTTAGAGTTATTTTTATTTTATATTTATAAATATTTTATCATATATCTTTTCAATAGTTTTCTCCTAACCTACTGAATTTTACTCTTCCATATCATGCTAACATAAATTATGAAAAAGTGAACTGTATCAGTCAGTTTGTAGGGGCCAAGGCAGGTTGTCCCCAAGATGTGCCATTTCAGCATGCAGATTATGCAGATCTGAAAACAATGAAAGCCTGGAAAACTCAAGAAGAAACTTTGACCACCCCTACAACTGCCTAAAAGAATTTAGGTAGAGGACCTGCTTCAGAGAGAGAGATCACCATAATTAAATTTGATTTCTCCTGTTAACCTGTTTCATGTCAATTTGATTCTTAGTCCCGCTGTAAAAATCCTGAAAGGCAAAGTAATTTCTTTGTCCCCCTGCCCTGTGTCATTTATGATATGTGCATTTTGTCATACTTTTCTTAATTGCCCAGGATCATCAAGATATAAGCTTGCACTATTTTAAGAAGTTAAACCATTAGAATGTTTGTGTCTATGGATCATGAAATGATCATATCATTATGTTTTAAAATACATTTTTTAATTAAAAAGATTATTTGAGAGAGAGAGAGAGAAAAAAAAATAAAAACATGAGCAGGGAGGAAAGGCAGAGGAGAAGCAGACTCCTCACTGAGCAGGAAGCCCATTGTGGGGTCAAATCCCAGTACTGGAAATCATGACCTGAGTTGAAGGCAGATGCTTAATCAACTGATCTACCCAGGATTCCCTGTTTTAAGATATATAAATACCCAACTCTAACTGTTGATGAGTAATCCTATCCTTTCTGATTAATGGCATATATGTCAAATAAATGTGTGAGTCTATATCTGGGCTTTTCATTATCTTTCAATTGTTATTTAATAATTCTTTATATCCAGTAGATGAAGTCTCTTCACCATGTTATTGCAAACTTGGCTATTAAATTTTTATTTTTTTCATGTAAATGTCACTGTTTGACAGTTCTATAGAATTCCCTTTGGGATTTTAACTAGGTTTACATCTAATTTATGTATTCATTTGAGGAGATTAGACATCTTTAGCGTGTCAAGGCTTTCATCCCAGATTGTGGCATGGTGTTCTCTTTAATCACATATAAATAAAATATAAATATATAGTAACAAATATAAAATTCATTAATAATCTCTTACATTGCTCCATAATTTAAAAATTTTTTCCATCTATGTTGATTTTGTTTATGTCAATCTTGTTGCACTCTCAATAGGCTACAAATTCTCTATAGAGTCTCTTAATTTCTACACAAATATAATATTTTCACTTCTTATTCCATTTTTATTTTTAATATTTGATTTATTTATTTGAGACAGAGAGAGCACAAGCCAGGGAGAGAGGCTGAGGGAGAAGGGAGGGCGAAGCTGACTCCCTGTTGAACAGGAAGCCTGCCCTGGTGCTCAATCCTGGGACCTGGGATCCTGAGCCAAAGGCAGATGCTTAACTGACTGAGCCACACAGGTGCTCTTCTTACTCCTTTTATTATTAGTTTTCTTTCTGATTGCTTGGCTGTGACCTCCGGGACAGTGTTCAGTATGGAAGGAGTAGGGATACTAATGGATTTCTTAGTAGTTTTTCTTTAGAAGCACTTATAAATGCTTCCAAACTTTCATGATTTATTGTATACTTCTAATTGTTTGGCTTGCCATTACCTGACACCACTTGCTTCCCATTGTATTTTATTGAAAAGTGTATAGTTGGTTTAAGATTTCATGCCTATTTTCATTAGGTTTTTGTAGTAACATCATCTAATACTTTTATATTTGCTATATGTGATTTATGTATTTCCATTTCTAATACTTATTTTATTTTTCTTTTCCCAACACTCCAAATTCCTGGAAGATATACATCAATAACACAATGAAATAAGAAAACACATTAGTTCCTGTATTAGTCAAGTTTCAATCAGAAAAACGTAACTAAAAACAGAAACAAACAGAAAAACATAGTGAAATTATAAATATAGATATAGATGTAGATATGGATATAGTTCTATTCAGGAGAATGGCTTATATGGTACTTTTTTGCTGGACCAGGAAGTCTGAAATGAATGAGATAGATGGTCAGGAAGGAAAGGTCACAGCAGGCAAGAGCCACCCCAGGCACGGACTGAAGTTGTTTTCCACAGTGCAAGTCTCTCTTTCTCCTTGGAAGGTCCAAGCCCCCTTTAAGGCCTTCCAAGTGATTAAGAAAGGCCCACTTAGGTTAATTCCCCTAACTTAGAGTCAACTGATTGGGGTGTGTTGGTATATCTATGAAATCCCTTTACAGTAGCACCTATATGAGTGTTTGAATCACCAAGAGGTGCATGTGTGACACACCGTGGCTGCTGCTTCCTTCCCACCTTTTTACCCTCGATAAAGACTACTCCATATGGAACATGCTAGAATGGGAATTCAGGGAAATGTAGCTCAGCCTCCCCAAGCTGACATACCACAATGCTATCATAGCTTCCACAGAATGTACCACCTGGGACTTTCCCCAGAACTTGCAGACTTGTTTGTGGGAAACAAAGAAAGACATTATTTATTTCTTCTTTGTCTTATTTCTATTTTTTCCTTCTACCTAAGGAGTGTGATGAATTGAAGGCTTCTTGGAGGCACTTTAAGCTGTAGACAAAGAAGATGTTTCAGGGAATGTTTCTGTAAGAGGAACACTGCTGCGAGCCTGCACTGCTCTAGGTTTTTAAGGTGACTTATTAAAGATGTTTGTGTTAGCTACACTGTCTGATAGAACCTATCAGGAGTGCAGATCACATAGCAATTCTGGGAGAAACACCCAATTGAAATTTAAAACAAAAATTTTGATATTCTGTTTCTTAGAGCAATGATACTTAAAATGGGATCTCCTGGCCAGTTGCATCAGCATTAATTGGAAATCCATCTGCTCCAAATTAATTGAATCAGAAATTCTGGGGGTTTGGGCTAGCAACTTATGTTTTAATGAGAGCTACAGGTAATTCTGAATCACACTGAAGTTCAAATACTGTTGGCTTAGAGAGTCTCAGGAGCTAGGATCAATAGTATGCAGCTGACCAGAATTTAGATCTGGTCCAGTTGTGGGGATTGCCCAAAGCAAGGATAGATCCATTTCAATATGGTGTGATTAGTGGAGAAAATGGCCAGAAGAGTATTTAAGAAGGTGACAAGACCAAGTCCTGCAGTAAATTGTGAACAGAGACTATAAGTTGCAAAGAAAATTTTTGGAGTCTTCCTGCATAATCTGGGGTCCTAGATGATAGCTGGGGCTGGTTTTCTGGGAAGTGGTATTTAAGATACTCGTTCATGATCTGAAAGACGTTTCTGATACATGATGGAGTAAAGTATGTGAGGGTTGAGGCTATACCAAATAAACTCTCTGTGTTTGGAAGTCTTGTCCAAGAGTGAAGTAGACCCAGAAAAAACTAGGTTATGGATTTAATGCAAAGAAACTCTCTGACAACACAGTTTACTGAGATAAACACAATGAATATAGATTCTCAGCAAAGGACACCAGGAGATATAGGTTTGGTAATGTTTAATGTATAAGTCTTCTTAATATAATTACCTCATATGGTAAAAAACTGCCTGTGGCAATACACAACTTCTACCCATAAATGCAATTTCCTATTGAGTTCCATTACCAGCTTGCTACATCTTGCATGGATAATTAAAAAAAAAGAGAGAAGGAGAGACAAGACATCTCACAAAGCCAGTTGTTCTGCATCTGCATAATAATCGTAAGTTTAGGGACATATACAGTAATAGTGGAGTCCCACGAAGGAGTAAACATAGAAGAACAGGCCAGGGATAATCACTGAGGGTAAAAAGGAAAGCATGTCCCAGGGTCCCTGGGGAATGGCGCTGCATTGGTAACAGAGAGGGATTCAGATCAGATACTCACAGTCCCTATAGCCTCAGTGCTTCTAAAATGTTAGGTACCCTCAGATAAATAATGCCAGCACTAAGATGTAGAGGATTAAAACCAAAACAAAACAAAGAGAAAGTGCTCCAAGAGAGTAGACTGCAAATATTTTTTCCTGCCTCTTTAACAAAAGCCTCTGCCCTCACTTCTGCATTCTCATCTGGTCAACCCAAAGACAAAGGCTTAGCTACTCAATTTCCTAGGGAACATAAAGTCTCCCTGGATGGCTCCAGGCATAATTCCAGGGCAACTCACTGAAATCTCTGGGGTTCCTTTAAGGTAGGTTTCATCATTATAACAACTTCTCAGCTCAACATTCAGATAGTTGAGGGTGGAAGATGAGTAATGCTCTTTCAGACTTCTGACAATGCTTCCAAACTGCTGTGCCTTCTCATTTCTGCTGTCCTGGAGTCAGGTGAGTTTGGGCCAGGGAAAGCTGAAAAAGATATTTCTTAGCCCTCAAGAGAACGGGGTCTGTGAAACTGGTAGATCAGAAGTTTACTTCAAAGCAGGGAGGATATTTAGAGACCAGGAAAGGGGATTCTGCTGAATAACATCCCTGTGTGGTCTGAATTAGAGTTGTAGTTAACAGGCTTCCTATTATAGAAGTGTTATTTTGGCATTAGGCCAAATAGAAAGAGGAATGGAGTAGGGAGATGCCAGCAAAGGAAGAAGCAAGTAATATATTACCCAGACCAGGAACATGGGAGGCATTGTGGAGAAAGTTCAAGACATTTACTATGATATTCCTAAAATCACTAATAAGAAATAATTACCCACTAAGCATTTGAGAGAAATGTGTGTACCTGGTGAAAGAGACAGACACTGTATCAACACCAAGAAATTGGACAGAGGAATCATTGGGACTTTAATGATTACCTTAAAAGTGTTAATGGGTAAGTGTTCTAAAATGATTGCTTTGGGCTTTTTCATGGCCCAGTGTGCTCACTGGGAAGAAGTAGGCCATGTTTATCAGTGCTCTTCTGCAGATCAAGTGACAGCCTTTGGTCTGTGGTGCAGTTTCAGACATGGAAAGTCTTCTCTATCCCCAGTTTTCTCCCCAAATTGTGATGCTGGAACTTTTATCTCACTGAGAGCATTGGCTTTAATGTCACAATAAAAACTGGTTTAGAGATTGAATCAGAGGGACAGGTGCACATTGAAGTGTGAGTAATAATGGTCATACATATTTATCAACATCATAAACTACTTAATACAAGAGATGCTGTGAGACTACAGACTCATTCCTGTGAATTGGATGAGGCGATGATGAACCTGGGTGAGTTATTAAGAATGCAGAGCCCGTGAAGGGGTTGGTGTGCATAAAGTTAGAATCCCTTAGGACCACAAAAACTGCAAGTAATGTTCACTTACATCCAGCCACTTAGGAGTCAATCTAATCAAGTGATATGTGGTAATCTGTGCTCAGTCCAGGTTCTACAAGAAAAAAATCCATAAAGCATAGGGTCTGAGACCTAACTAACACACAGAAAGCAACCTCACTGAAGAATCATTAAGTTAAGCCTTCTGGCTATGGGTGAGTGAATTTGTGAGGCAATTGAAAACTGTAGGGATGTCTGGTAAAAACTAAGTTGCTGGGTGGTGTGGTGAGCAAGACTTTGCTGCTTTTGCATCTGACTCCAGCTCCATTATCTATGTTGAGCCATTCAGCTGAGCCCAAATTCACATTAGCTCATCAAGCCAATCTGTGTCATAAAAAAACAGTGCTGGGTATATCCAGGTTAGCCAAAAGCAGCCAGGGGAGCTATTTTCCATCTCCTACTGATTTCCATGTGACCTCAGAAGACACACAGAAAAAATTATAAAGAACATTTATTTTATCAGCAAGCTTGCTCTACAACTGAACAGTTCTCATGACATAAATGTTCATGTGAAGACTAGATTTGAAAGGCTTAGGAAACAGTGTGAGGATTCCCTATTGGATAGGAGATCATTTTTGTCTTAAAATAAAGGCAATGATAATAGTAAATGACATTTATTGATAACTTCTATGGGCCACAAACCGTACTAGGTACTTTTAAAGTTTTTCAACAACCTTACAAACTATTATTATTATTATTATAAAAAAAGGTCAAACTATGGAAAGAACCTAGATGTCCATCAACAGATGAATGGATAAAGAAGATGTGGTATATATACACAATGGAATACTATGCAGCCATCAAAATAAATGAAATCTTGCCATTTGCAACAATGTGGATGGAACTAGAGGGTATCATGCTTAGTGAAACAAGTCAATCGGAGAAAGACAACTATCATATGATCTCTCTGATATGAGAATATGGAGATACAACATGGGGGGTTAGAGGGATAGGAGAAGAATAAATGAAACAAGATGGGATTGGGAGGGAGACAAACCATAAGTGACTCTTAATCATACAAAACAAACTGGAGGTTGCTGGGGGGAGAAGTGGAGGGGGGTTATGGACATTGGGGAGGATATGTGCTATGGTGAGCACTGTGAAGTGTGTAAACCTGGCGATTCACAGACCTGTACTCCTGGGGATAAAAATACATTATATGTTTATAAAAAATAAGAAATTAAAAAAAATAAAAATAAATTTAAAAAAGGTCAAAAAGTTATAGGATCTTAGAGGAAAATTATTTTGTCCAAGGCAGCACTGAGAGTAAGAGGCAAATACAAGGATTTGTTTCCAGTTTCATGGATTCCAATGTCTACACTTTTTTTTTTTACCACCACAACTTTCTGCCTTAAAAACTCCAAGTTCCTATTCTTTCAAAATATCCTACCTCTTCAAAGAAATGCCAAGACAAGCATGAGGTCTGAATGTATTCTTGCCTGAATATTAGGGGGAGAAATAACACAAATCATATCAATAATAGTCATATTTTCAGATAAGCTCAAACTTTCACCTTGATATGTTTTTCTTTAGGGAAGATAAGGCCCTTGGTCAAATTGATCAGAAATTTAGATCTTTGCTATCTTGGTCCCTCTAGGCATAAGCTCACAGAGCCCTGGGACCAATGAGACTCTTTTATGCACCTGCTTGTAAAACTACATTTATGTCCCTTCTGTGGAAGTAATGTGGTTTATTGGCCCTGAGTTGTGATTAGCATAGCATTTGTCACCAACCTCCCTTCCTTCTGTTAGTCCTTATTTCTGAAAACAAATAGTTGATTTTGTTTACTAACAGGTTTGGTCTGTCTGGTGATTTCCTTTCCTATCCTTTCCTTTTTCCTTACCTTTCCTTTCCTCTTTCTTTCTTTCTTTCTTCTTTTTTTCTTTCTTCTTTTTTCCTCTTAAACCTAGCTAAATGGTAATGAAGGATCTTCCGTGCAGAAGATGAAACTTCCCTGATTTTTTTCTCCAGTAACTATGCACACACAGTATCTGGTCCATTAAGGTATAGGAGAGTTTACTTCTATTCTCTTCTGACATATACACAACAGGAGCAAGAAAGACTTGTAACAAGGACTCAATTCCTGTGTGATAGATATTTTCTAACTCCTCAAATATCCTAGAATCAGTGGTTTTTTTGGTATTGATTATTCCAGTACTGGTTGTCCAGTTTCTAGAATAGGGATCATTAAAGGGAAGGCTCACATTAAATATTTGTGGTTGAATATATAGAACAAATTTCTGGGCAGTAAAGTTCTTATTCCTGTTTTGAAAACTTCTAGTTAAAGTGATTTCTCAGCTTTTATCTTAATGACTAGATATTTGTTTTTATCTCATTACCATCATGATTTCAAATGTTCTGCATTGTTCCTCCAACTTAAGTACTCCCACAATAGGCTGTGTCCTCTTAGGGAGGGGAAGTATGGGAAAGGTGGGATAAAGAGTAGTGTAAGATTTTCTTCAACAGAAGATGAGACATCGCCATCTAGGCATGAGTCAAAGTAATTACAAAATCACTTCTTCTGATTGGTCAAAGAGTGAAATTGAGGATTTGGCTACATCTTTTCTTTGAAATCACCAAGAACCACAATTAGAATGTGAATGAAGGGTTTACCCAAGAGTGGTTGGAAGTTTCTGTTTCAGAAATAGGGTTAACTTGAGTTGTAAGAAGTTGGAAGTTTCTGTTTCAGATACAGGGTTAACTTGAGCATCTTGGGAAGTGGCAACTAGACCTGTGAAAGTGGATGGATTATCTTACAGAATTGCAAATGTAGGTTGATCAGGAATATGTGAAAATTTCTCTTGGTTAGTGGAAGGCATAGAAACAGCCATGATAATAATATTAGAAATAATTTTCAAGTACTGGGTCCCAAACCAGAATCCATTCTAGGTTGAAAAACAAGAAAAATATCCATCTCCACCCAGTGAACTGTGTGGGCAGATTGTGTTTTGGATTAACAGTCCCACCATATCTTTTCCTGTACTTCAGAAGAACATAAGTGACTGAGTGTGTGTGTGTGTGTGTGTGTGTGTGTGTGTGTGTGTGTGTTATATTCCTGGGGAAGAATGGATGAAGTTTATACCTTTCTTTGACAACAATAGACTTTAGCTAGAAGACAATTCTGATTTCTTTAAATGCCTGTTTGAATCTTTTTTTTCACATAAATGTATTTTATTTAATAAGTATTATATATACAGTACTATTCAAAGGTCTGTACAAATATTAACCAATATAATTCTTTTAACAACTCTAAAGGACTTTACTTTTATTATTTTAATTTACAGTTGATAACATTTGCCTAACACTCATATCTAGTAAGTGTCATTCAAGGCTCATTCACATCTCTGTTCTGTGTTATCTTTTCAGGTAATGTGATACTGTGGGGGGTTTCTGACCAGAGAAGATGCCCAGAGCCTTTGTCCAGCCCATGGAGTCTCCTAATCATACTAATCTGGACCCTCCTTTTTTCTTCCTCCTGGGCATCCCAGGTCTGGAACAATTTCACTTGTGGCTCTCACTCCCAGTGTGCTGCCTGGGCACAGCCACAATTGTGGGCAACATCACCATCCTGGTTGTTGTTGCCACTGAACCAGCATTGCACAAGCCTGTGTACTTGTTCTTATGCATGCTCTCAACCATTGACTTGGCTGCCTCCTTCTCCACAGTTCCCAAGCTCCTGGCCATCCTCTGGTGTGGATCCGGACACATCTCTGCCTCTGCCTGCCTGGCACAGATGTTCTTCATTCATGCCTTCTGCATGATGGAGTCTACTGTGCTGCTCGCCATGGCCTTTGATCGCTATGTGGCCATTTGTCACCCACTTCGCTATGCTACTATCCTTACTGACGCCATCATTGCCCACATTGGAGTGGTAGCTATGGTGCGGGGCTCCATGCTCATGCTTCCATGTCCCTTCCTCATTGGGCGTTTGAGCTTCTGCCAAAGCCATGTAATCCCCCACACATACTGTGAGCACATGGCTGTTGTGAAGCTAGCATGTGGAGACACCAGGCCTAACCGTGTGTATGGGCTGACAGCAGCACTGTTGGTCATTGGGGTTGACTTATTTTGCATTGGTCTTTCCTATGTCTTTATCGCTCGAGCTGTCCTTCATCTTTCATCCCGTGAAGCTCGGTCCAAGGCCCTGGGGACCTGTGGTTCTCATGTTTGTGTCATCCTAATCTCTTATACACCAGCTCTCTTCTCTTTTTTTACCCATCGCTTTGGCCACCATGTTCCACTCCATATTCACATTCTTTTGGCCAATGTTTATCTGCTCTTTCCACCTGCTCTTAATCCTATGGTATATGGAGTTAAGACCAGAGAAATTCGGGAAAGGGTTGTGAGAGTGTTCCAAAGAGGGCAGAGAACTGTGGTCAAGGTATCTGAGTAATCAAGAGGCATAGGAGGGACTTAGTCCAAAAAAGAAGATTTTCAAGATTAAATAATCCTCAGTATTTGAGACTGGAAAGAGGTTTTAGTCAAGCATCTTTAACTTCCATCCCAGGTTAGAGAGACTCTGCCTAGTCATAGGCACTTCCCTCACTTTCTGACAGTCTCCTAATCCAACAGATGTGGATTTCTAACCTCATACTTCACAATATAGCTGTTGTGTTACCATCTGCAAGGATCAGGAGATAGGACATAGAGTCACAAGTTAAAGAAAGTAGACCTGCCAGGTACTTACATGCTTTTGGATAAAGGTTGTATTTTCTCCACTAGCACTTGAAACCAAACAAGGAGGACTCACCAATACCCACAATAGTAGCAAATGGGAGAGCTAGGGTTTGAAACCTAGAATCTTCTGGTACAAAATAATAAGACATCTAGAGATGGGAGCATAGGATAGGTCAGGAATAGCCCTTCATTTCTAAATTTGGAATATTCATTCAATAGATATATTCTTGTCTCTACACTCTAGGGAATGAACTTAATTCCAGCTGACCTGGATATTATTCCCTGAAAAGCAATGTCCAAATATTCTTCCGCATTCTTACAAGGGCCTCCCAGAGGTCATTGACTTCTGTCTCTAAACTTACAAAGGACAGTCACTTACACAAACCAATAGATTGGGCCATGCATTCATCCATTTGTTTAGAAGGAAAAGGGAGTCACCCCATAATGCCAGGGAAAGGAGACACAAAACCCCTGCTGGAAATTCATAAACCCTCTCTCTCTTGAAGAGTATCAGTCCTGAAGGCTGAACATCAAAGACCAGCTTTTTAAAGCTTTCCTCCCAAGAATATGAATGTTTTGACTGTGATACTTCACAGAGGTGGGAATAAACAATTTTGAAATATTACAATTCAATAAAATATGCTGAATATTGCCTGTTTTTCAAAGGAAAGAAAATCATTATGGTGTTCTCTAGGAGGATTATCAGTGTGTGGGTGGTACTGATTTAATTAATTTTTCATTCTAATCCTCAAATTGAGATATTCTTTTTTTTTTTTAAAGATTTTATTTATTTATTTGACAGAGAGAGATCACAAGTAGACAGAGAGGCAGGCAGAGAGAGAGAGAGAGGGAAGCAGGCTCCCTGCTGAGCAGAGAGCCTGATGCGGGACTCGATCCCAGGACCCCGA
Organism: Meles meles; assembly: GCF_922984935.1. NCBI lineage: Eukaryota > Metazoa > Chordata > Mammalia > Carnivora > Mustelidae > Meles > Meles meles. Next base: position 56,518,364 of record NC_060073.1, on the reverse strand, counting down.
GATCATGACCTGAGCCGAAGGCAGCGGCTTAACCCACTGAGCCACCCAGGCGCCCCTCAAATTGAGATATTCTTAACAGATTTTTAAGAATTTAGGTAATTCTCAATACTTTAGTTTATCAGCTGACTTTCAGTTTTATACTTTAAACTTATAATCTTGCCAGCATACAAACCTTACACCCCAACTCTGGGAAACTTCTGTTCTTCTGTGTTTTGAGTTCCTATACTCAGTGTGGAGCTGTTCTGAAGAAAAAATATAAAGACATGCAGACTCCAAACACTGTTTGCTCACAGTTTTGGATATTAAGTAGGAACCTATTGCTACATAGCTATGCTTTTACATGTTGCATATTTTGACATAGTTAATGTTTATCATCTTCTGTTTTCTTATATATCCCATGCCCCTCATGGTTGCCAGAGTCCATTCATTTCTATTCTGTAAAGAAAAATGACACTATGAGAAGTATACACCTCAAATTCTAATCCTCATGTTAACTTTTGACGTCCATAGGCATTGTTTCCTCCTTTATTACTGTACATGTTTATTATTAATTCTTTTTTTTTTGATCAAGCAAGCTTCATCAAATGTGCTCTAGGGAGCTCAGACCATCACTCACTTCTTCTAGTCCTTATTTCCACAAGTGTTCAAATTTATTTGTACATTGATCCAATAGCAAAATTCTTTTGACCTTTTTTATGTGAGTTTCTGGAAAATAATTTTGGAACTAATTACTTCTGGTTCTTTGACTCCAGTCCCTTCCTACATTATAATCTGATTTCACCATAAGTTAAAGTTTCCAGTGAAACATTTGCCAGCAAAGCCACAGGTAATCTTTTCTAACCAGACTTCCTTACAACACATTGTATTATTGACCATAGCTCCTTCTCCAGAATTTCTCCTCTTTGACATCTGTGATACCACCCAATCCTAGCTTTTCTTCCATGTCAATAATGTTTTCCTCCTTGTTCTCAAAGAAATTATATTAGGTTAAAAAGGAAGCTTCAGTGAGGTCCATAAGGAAGAAATAATTTAAAAAATTCAAAACTGAGGGCAATGAGGCTAGAAATTAAAAAGTAAAAGTCAGTATCTTTAGCTATTCAGCACCTATAAATTCAAATGTCATTGACATATCAATTTCTTCAATAAAATAAGTGTGGATGTTCTGAACATAAGGTTGTCCTTGGCATGACAGAATGATAACTCTATGTGATTTAAATAAATAAGAGTGTCATATATGATTTATGAACAATTATATTTATTATAGTATTTTTATTAAATAAAAAAGCCCTGGATATCAAATGATAGAAAAAAATATCTAAACAAATTATGTTCAGCTATTTAACAAATATTTTAGAGTCTTAAAAACTTTCTTTGGAAGAGCATTTAATATGCTAGTATCCATTCTTAATTATAAAAACGACTATATATGTGTAATAATATAATACTCCATTTCCATTAAAGCAATACCTGTGTATATAGCCATGTTAATTAATCTAAAAATATATACTGGTAAATGTTACTTCAGTGGAGAGACAAACAAATACATTTTAAAAGGTAATTTTAAAAGAGTAATTTAATGAAAATGTGAGTAAATCACTCATAATTCACATAATAGCCAATTTGGTTCCCTTGGGGTCTTTGCGAAACTTCATAGAGAAAAGAGCCAAACCTCTAGGGTAGTGAAATCATTAGGTTCTATTAAAATATCTCATTTCTGATCTATATCAGGTACCTATCTACATGCGCATACACAGATATATATATTCACATATCTATATATCTACACATATATAGTATGCATACATATATATGCACATATAAATTCACATATATATACAGATACATATTTAGATATTTGTCAATCACCTTTCGGGACCTTGGAGGTTAGCTTGATTTCAATACCAGCTTATATCGCTGAAGCTTTGAAATGTTCCCTTGGGATAGTTTGGGGTATATAATATTTTCCATCAGGCGCAGGTCAACAGTCTTCATATCAAGAAGTTAAAAACTTTTTGTCTGTACTGTCATTTTCAAATACCTTCTCCCATTCCATGTGTTGCCTTTTTATTTTGTTGACTGTTTCCTTTGCTGTGCAGAAGCTTTTGATCTTGATGAAGTCCCAAAAGTTCATTTTCGCTTTTCTTTCCTTGGCCTTTGGAGACATATCTTGAAAGAAGTTGCTGTGACAACCAAATTCCTGGAAAATTGTACCAGATATATTTTATCTCCTTGTTTTTCCTTCCCAAAACTAAGGTATTTAACTAGAACACTATAGGGTTCAAAGACAAGATAATTTCTATTTTAGACATAGAGGCAAAGAGGAAGAAGGATTTAAGGTTGATACTAACTGCTTTTTTCCACCCCAAGGATGTAAATATTTTGTTCTACTTACCTAGGTTGAAGTCAGAAAGTGATGTAAGACAATGATGCAGGGGCTGTTGGAAATATTTATTCCCCACTTTTGGCATTAAAAAATCCATTTAGGTATTCATAAGGGCCACACATCTATATAAAAAACTGAATAGGAATATGTGCTTTGGGAGTGATGGAAACCAAGAATGGACCAATCCCATGTCAGGGAATAATGGGAAATACATAAAGAATAATCCTATGTCATGAGAGTCCATATTCAAATTTCTCTTGCTGCCTACTACCTGCCTTCCTTTTTTTCCTTAAGTGTCTGATTTTTACTTGAGTTAAACTTTGGAGATTCTTCCTTATACCAAAATATATTTTAGGTCAATACATATTATGTATCTTTACTTACCAGGAGGAACCTATTGTCATAAGAATTCAGACTGGTTTAGTTGGAGGAGGTAGTATGATTCCTGACAGTTGGTCTTTGTAATGCAAGTGCCTGATTTAAGTTTTGATTGCCAAGGAACCCATTTCAGACAGGCACTTGCTTCCAAGATGCTCTTAGATAAACACATTACCAGCCACACAGCTAACTAGATAACACCCACACTTCCTTTGTTTTACAGATCTCTGGTGATTCTGATAATTGACCATTTGATTTCTTTCTCTTGCTGTGCTTTAAATTTCCATTCTTATTGTTTTAAATTCACTTATAAAGAGTGAGCCTGAGATATCCTAGGCCCCACCCTCAAGCTCAATAAAAGCCGAACACCAGGCCCTAACACACTCCCCTGTCTTCACTTCTCTTTGCGGCCTCATTTGCCATATGATTTCCAGGACTCATAAGTAATAAACATTTTCTCTTTCAAAGTTTTCTGATGGTTTCTGCTGAAGACAGCTTGCAGTCATCACAAGAATCACAAGGACCAGTCCAGCCATGATATTGTTTATCCACAGGCTGAAACCAGCTCACAAGGTACGGTGGTGGGTGTGGGGAACAATCACTGCCTATAGATTTTGGAAATGAGGATTGATAATGAATGGTATATAAGGCTGTACTTTATGAAAGATGGGAGAGGTGTACCAATATCCAGAAATACTAACTCTATACCTGGAACAGAATATCAGTAAATTTCTCCAGAAGGAGATATTGAATTAGACTGGGGGAAACAATTTAAATTTTTTTAAAAAACAGATTAAATTTGTGATTAATATTGTGTCACTTTGGTTTAAGCTTCTATCACTAGCAGGGCATTTGTCAAATGAATTGAATGTATACAGAACCTAAAAATTATTGTAAGAATAAAGCCATTCCTAAATTATTAAAGTTATCTTTATGAAAAAAGAGCATACAGAAGGTTATTGTATAGTAGTTACTATACGGAAAATATTAAGGCCTGGAATTAAGCATTGTCCAGAACTGTCAAGATTAGCTTACATTAAAGATGAAGGTGTGAAAGTGAGTAAATATTCAGAGCACAGGGACATATAGACTGAGGGAGACAGGTGATCATAGCAGAGAAGAGTTTATAAGTTTACAGACTAAATGTATTTTTTTAAAGAGAGAATAACAGTACAGAAGTGCTAGAAGTTCTTTTAAAACATGACCTCTAAGTTTATATTCCTATCATTGTAATATATTTATCTGTGCTATATATATTTAAATTTATATTTCTGTAAATGATATGTGACAGTTCTTTGAAGTATGTAATGTTGTAAACTCATTTGCAAACAATTTTTAAGTGTATTTAAACACTGATGGGGGTGCCTGGGTGGCTTCAGTGGGTTAAAGCTTCTGCCTTTGGCTCATGTCGTGATCTCAAGGTCCTGGGATCCAGCCCCACATCAGGCTCTCTGCTCAGCAGGAAGCCTGCCTCCCCCCTCTCTCTGCCTGCCTCTCTGCCTACTTATGATCTCTCTCTCTGTCAAATAAAAAAATAAAATCTTAAAAAATAACAAAACGAAACACTGATGAACTCAGGGTTGCAGTTTTGGTCCTCCAGGGGACCTAGATGTCCTAGTCTCCACATAATCAAGACTACCATATTTGGATGATTTGTCTAAATTGGAGATTAATAACAAGTCAGATATGTTAGCTTAAAATCAAATCATTGGCAATAATTTCAAAATGGGAGCTTTCATCAGATTTAAGTGTCAATTTGGAAAGTCTTAATGTAAATACCTACTGTATACTAACAAGTTACATAAGAGGATTTCTGTGTTTCTCATGATTTAGGTTATCAATATATTATCAAAGAGAGAGTAGAATTATCATTGTTAAAACAATCAACTTTAAAGTCATCCTATAACTTTTATCTAGAATACCTCAAAAAAAAATTCTGGCCCAATTTTTTTCTTTAATTTCTACTTCATCTGAAATTAGTATGTCTGCTCCAAATTTTATGTGTGTTTTCTCTGAGGATTGTATGTTATTTAACTTTGTTCTTTGGTTTTCTTTATGAGATGGACCTCTATACCATATATATACATTTTTATAAAATTAACAGATTTATTTCTACTTATATAGAGCCATTTACATAATTTATCCTAATAGCCCAATCAGTGTATTTGATCTGCCTTTTGTCACATTAACATTTTATTGATTTATTTAGGAATCCTTTGGTTTCTCTGTTTTATTGGTACTATTTTTTATTTAATATTTTTATAGTGATTTATGCATTTACATTCATTTTTATTCTTAGAGGTTCCTTTCGTGTTTTCCAAATAATAGTAATTAAATGATATTTCAATATTTTTAAAATATTCTGAAAGCGGTACTTGTCAGTATGATATCTGAGAAACAGGATGACCCTCACTCAGGCAATTATTTCCTTAGAAGAATCCTGCTATTCAGAGTTTGATAAAGTGTGTCGTGATTGGCTCCTATTTTTAGCCCTATCTTCAACTTCCTAAAGCCCACATGCAAAAGACATTACTATATTTTTTTCTCAAGATATGATTTATTTAAAGTTCCATGGTTTTCATGTATGTTTTTCTGGAATATGTGTATAGTTATTAATATTTAAATAATACTGTTAATAAAAATAGCTTCAGAAAAATAATAACCAACTTTGTCTTTTATAAATGGACATCATTTATCTATTAAAGAACTAGGTGAGTATTAAGCACTAAAAAGAATTTGTTGTCTACATTGATAAATGATAATTGATAAATGAATGAATAGAAAATACACATATAGGAGGGAGGAGTCAAGATGGTGGAGAAGTAGCAGGCTGAGACTACATCAGGTAGCAGGAGATCAGCTAGATAGCTTATCAAACCATTGCAAACACCCACAAATCCAATGGGAGATCGAAGAGAAGAAGAACAGCAGTTCTAGAAACAGAAAATTGACCACTTTCTGAAAGGTAGGACTGGTGGAGAAGTGAATCCAAAGCGATGGGAAGATAGACCATCCACCTGGTAAGTGGCAGAGCAACAGAGCACAAAATCAGGACTTTTAAAAGTCTGTTCCACTGAGGGACATTGCTCCAGAGGATAAACCAGGGTGAAGCCCACGCGGGGTCAGCGTGGCCCCAGGTCCCGCAGGGTCACAGAAGGATCAGGGATGTCTGAGTGTCACAGAGCTCACAGGAATTAGAATGGGGAAGCCAGCTACAGAGACAGAGACAAGGAGTGAGCTCTCAGCTCGGGGTTACCTTGAACCGGTTGCAGGCTGGGTGAGCTCAGAGCACGGTTGGAGGCCAGGGAGACGGGAGTGATTGGGCGCTTTTCTCTGAGGGCACACTGAGGAGTGGGGCCCGAGCTCTCAGCTCCTCGGGGCTGGAGATCAGGAGGCACCATTTTCATTCCTGTCCTCTGGATCTCTATGGAAAGCATTCAGGGAACAAAAGCTCCCAAAAGCGAACACGAGTGGATTACATAGCCCAGCCCCCGGTAAGGGTGGTACAATTCTGCCTCGGGCTAAGACACTTGAGAATCACTACAATAGCCCCTCCCTCAGAAGATTAACAAGAAATCCAGCCAACACCAAGTTCACCTACCAAGGAGAGCAGCGGAATTCCAGAAGAGGAGAAAGCAAAGCACGGAACTCATGGCTTTCTCCTCATGATTCTTTAGTCTTGTGGTTAATTTAATTTTTTTTTCTTCTGCTAATTTTTTTAACTTTATCCTTTTCTTTTTTAATGTTTTTTAACGAATTTATCTAATATATATATATATATATATATACACATTTCTTTTTATATTTTTCTTTATTTGTTTTCTTTTTTTAATTGTTTTTTTCTGAACTTCTTTTTATCCCATTTCTCCCCCGATGATTTGGTTAAATTGCATTTTCCTGGGGTCTTTGCCACCCTTTTAGTGTTTTATTTGCTCCTTCATATACTCTTATCTGGACAAAATGACAAGACATAAAAACTCACCACAAAAAAAAGAACAAGAGGCAGTACCAAAGGCTAGGGACCTAATCAATACAGACATTGGTAATATGTCAGATCTAGAGTTGAGAATGACAATTCTCATGGTGCTAGCTGTGCTCAAAAAAGGCATGGAAGATATTAGAGAAACCCTCTCTGGATATAAAAGCCCTTTCTGGAGAAATAAAAGAACAAAAATCTAACAAAGTTGATTAATGAGGTTCAATAAAAAATGGAGGCTCTTACTGCTGGGATAAATGAGGCAGAAGAAAGAATTAGTGATATAGAAGACCAAATGACAGAGAATAAAGAAGCTGAGCAAAGAGGGACAAACAAACAAACAGGATCCAGCAGCAGATTAAAAAGATTATCCACCATGACCAGGTGGGATTCATCCCTGGGTTGCAAGGATAGTTCAACATTCACAAATCAATCAATGTGATAGAAGAAATCAATAAGAGAAGAGAGAAGAACCACATGGTCCTCTCAATTGATGCAGAAAAAGCATTTGACAAAATCCAACATCCGTTCCTGATTAAATTGCTTCAAAGTATCAGGATAGAGGGAATATTCCTGAACTTCATAAAATTTATCTATGAAAGACCCACAGCAAATATCATCCTCTATGGGAAAAAGCTTGCAGCCTTCCCGTTAAGATCAGGAACACGACAAGGATGCCCACTCTCACCACTCTTGTTCAACATAGTATTAGAAGTCCTAGCAATAGCAATCAGACAACAAAGAGAAATAAAAGGTATCCAAATTGGCAAGGAAGAAGTCAAACTCTCTCTCTTCGCAGATGACATGATTCTTTATATGGAAAACCCCAAAACTCCACCCCCAAACTTCTAGAACTCATACAGCAATTCAGTAACTTGGCAGGATACAAAGTCAATGTAGAGGAATCAGTGGCTTTCTTATACACTAACAATGAAAATACAGAAAGGCAAATTAGAGAATTGATTCCATTTACTATAGCACCAAGAACCATAAGATACCTGGGAATAAACCTAACCAAAGAGGTAAAGGACCTGTACCCGAGGAACTACAGAACACTCATGAAAGAAATTGAAGAAGACACAAAAAGATGGAAGACCATTCCATGCTCTTGGATCGGAAGAATAAACATTGTTAAAATGTCTATACTGCCTAGAGCAATCTATACTTTTAATGCCATTCCAATCAAAATTCCACCAGTATTTTTCAAAGAGCTGGAGCAAATATTCCTAAAATTTGTATGGAATCAGAAGAGACCCCGAATTGCTAAGGAAATGTTGAAAAACAAAAACAAAACTGGCGGCATCACGGTACCTGATTTCAAGCTTTACTACAAAGCTGTGATCACCAAGAGAGCGTGGTACTGGCATAAAAACAGACACATAGACCAGTGGAACAGAGTGGAGAGCCCAGATACAGACCCTCAAGTCTATGGTCAAATAATCTTTGACAAAACAGGAAAAAATATACAGTGGAAAAAGACAGTCTCTTCAATAAATAGTGCTGGGAAAACTGGACAGCTATATGTAGAAGAATGAAACTTGACCGTTCTCTTACACCATACACAAAGATAAACTCGAAATGGATAAACGACCTTAACGTGAGACAGGAATCCATCAGAATCCTAGAGGAGAACATAGGCAGTAACCTCTTCGATATCAGCCACAGCAACTTTTTTCAAGATATGTCTGCAAAGGCCAAGGAAACAAAAGCTAAAATGAACTCCAGATTTAAAGTGTGGGGGTGGAAAACAATGTACCATGCTAATGGACATCAAAAGAAAGCTGGGGTGACAATCCTTCTAGCAAAACAATTAGATTTTTTTTTTTAAACACAACTCCTTTATTTAAAACACACATACACACACACACACACACATGAAGTTATTAGTACCCTTGTTTGAATATTTTGGGGGATGGCTGTGGGCCTTACATTGTAAACCTGTAACAATTTCAAGGAATATTAAACACTCTTATTCTTTTTTTTTCTAAGATTTTATGTATTTATTTGACAGAGAGAGATCACAAGCAGGCAGAGGGAGAGGGAGAAGCAGGCTGTCCACTGATCGGTGAACCTGATGCAGGGCTTTATCCCATGACCCTGCAATCATGACCTGAGCTGAAGGCAGCCCTTAACTGACTGAGCCACCCAGGTGCCCTAAACACTATTACTCTTAAAGGGGTGTGCAAACTAAGGGATTTTTTCCCCTGACCATTTCTTTCAGTTCTCGTCATCCTTTTTTATCTTTCCTTGACCCCCATACATTCAACAAGTATACCAGGAATTCCAATTTTCTCTGCCTCTACGTGCAGAATAATTCAACTTTTCAATCCCAAATTTTTCTCTAGGCTCACTTTGCATATCCAAACCTATCTAGGAATTCATCAGAACAAAAGGGACTTTCTTATAACAGGATCCACCCTATTTTGGACAAAACAATTAGATTTTAAGTCAAAGAATAATCAGAAATGAGGAAGGACACTATATCATATTCAAAGGGTCTGTCCAATAAGAAAATCTAACAAATTTAAATATCTATGCCCCTAACGTGGGAGCAGCCAACTATATAAACCAACTAATAACAAAATCAAAGAAACACATCAACAATAATATGATAATACTAGGGGATTTTAACACTCCATTCACTGAAATGGAAAGATCATACAAGCAAAAGATCAACAAGGAAATAAAGTCCTTAAATTACACACTGGACCAGATAGACATCACAGATATATTCACAACATTTCATCCCAAAGCAACAGAATACATATTCTTCTCTAGTGTACATAGAACATTCTCCAGAATAGATCACATCCTGGGTCATAAATCAGGTCTCAAACGGTATCAAAAGACTGGGATCATTCCCTGCATATTTTCAGACCACAATGCTCTGAAGCTAGAGCTCAATCACAAGAGGAAATTTGGAAATAACCCAAATACATGGAGACTAAACAGCATCATTCTAAAGAATGAATGGTTCAACCAGGAAATTAAAGAAGAATTGAAAAAATTTATGGAAACAAAAAATAATGAAAACACAGCGGTTCAAAATCTGTGGAATACAGCAAAGGCAGTCCTGAGAGGAAAATATATAGCAGTACAAGCCTTTCTCAAGAAACAAGAACGGTCTCAAATACACAACCTAACCCTGCACCTAAAGGAGCTGGAGAAAGGACAAGAAAGAAAGCCTAGACCCAGCAGGAGAAGAAAAATCATAAAGATCAGAGCAGAAATCAATGAAATAGAAACCAAAGAGCAATAGAACAAATCCCCGAAACTAGGAGCTGGTTCTTTGAAAGAATCAATAAGATTGATAAACCCCTGGCCAGACTCATCAAAAAGAAAAGAGAAAAGACCCAAATAAATAAAATCATGAACGAAAGAGGAGAGATCACAACTAGCACCAAAGAAATACAGACAAGTATAAGAACATACTATGAGCAACACTACGCCAACAGATTTGACAATCTGGAAGAAATGGATGCATTCCTAGAGATATATAAACTACCACAACTGAACCAGGAAGAAATAGAAAACCTGAACAGACCCATAACCAGTAAGGAGATTGAAACAGTCATCAAAAATCTCCAAACAAACAAAAGCCCAGGGCCAGACGGCTTCCCAGGGGAATTCTACCAAACATTTAAAGAAGAACTAATTCCTCTTCTCCTGAAACTGTTCCAAAAAATAGAAATGGAAGGCAAACTTCCAAACTCATTTTATGAGGCCAGCATCACCTTGATCCCAAAACCAGACAAGGATCCCATCAAAAAAGAGAACTACAGACCTATATTCATTGCACAAATGCAAAAATTCTCACCTAAATACTAGCCAATATGATTCAACAGTACATTAAAAGGATTATTCACCATGACCAAGTGGGATTTATTTCAGGGCTGCAAAGTTGATTCAACATCCACAAATCAATCAATGTGATACAACACATTAATAAAAGAAAGAGCAAGAACCATATGATACTCTCATAGATGCTGGAGAAGCATTAGACAATGTACAGCACCCCTTCCTGATCAAAACTCTTCAAAGTGTAGGGATAGAGGGCACATATCTCAATATTATCAATGCCATCTATGAAAAACCCACCAGAAATATCATTCTCAATGGAGAAAAACTGAAAGCTTTTCCGCTACAGTCAGGAACAGGACAAGGATGTCCATTATCACCACTGCTATTCAACATAATACTAGAAGTCCTAGCCTCAGCTATCAGACAACAAAAAGGATTTAAAGTCATCCAAATTAGCAAAGAAGAAGTCAAACTATCACTCTTCACAGATGATATGATACTATATGTGGAAAACCCAAAAGACTCCACTCCACAGGAATTCAGTAAAGTGTCAGGATATAAAATCAATGCACAGAAATCAGTTGCATTGCTCTACACCAACAAGGCAGAAGAATGAGAAATTAAGGAGTCAATCCCATTTACAATTGCACCTAAAACTATAAGATACCTAGGAATAAACCCAACAAAAGAGGCTAAGAATCTATACTCAGAAAACTATAAAGTACTCATAAAAGAAATTGAGGAAGACACAAAGAAATGGAAAAATGTTCCATGCTCCTGGATTGGAAGAATAAATATTGTGAAAATGTCTATGCTACCTAAAGCAATCTACACATTTAATGCAATCCTTATCACTATCCCACCTGTTTTTTTCAAAGAAATGAAACAAATAATCCTAAAATTTATATGGAACCAGAAAAGACCTCGAATAGCCAAAGGAATATTGAAAAAGAAAGCCAACATTGGAGGCATCACAATTCTGGACTTCAAGGTCTATTACAAAGCTGTCATCATCAAGACAGCATGGTACTGGCACAAAAACAGACACATAGATCAATGGAACAGAATAGAGAGCCCAGAAATCGACCCTCAACTCTATGGTCAACTAACCTTCGACAAAGCAGGAAAGAATGTCCAATGGAAAAAGACAGCCTCTTCAATAAATTGTGTTGGGAAAATTGGATGGCCACATGCAGAAAAATGAAATTGGACCGTTTCCTTATACCACACACGAAAATAGATTCAAATTGAATGAAGGCCCTCAATGTGAGAAAGGAATCCATCCAAATCCTTGAGGAGAACACAGGCAGCAACCTCTTTGACCTCAGCCGCAGCAACTTCTTCCTGGGAACATCGCCAAAGGCAAAGGAAGCAAGGACAAAAATGAACTATTGGGTTTTCATCACTATCAAAAGCTTTTGCATGGCAAAGGAAACAGTTAACAAACCAAAAGTCAACTGACAGAATGGGAGAAGATATTTGCAAATGCCATATCAGATAAAGGGCTAGTGTCTGAAATCTACAAAGAACTTAGCAAACTCAACACCCAAAGAACAAATAATCCCAGCAAGAAATGGGCAGAGGACATGAACAGACATTTCTGCAAAGAAGACATCCAGATCGCCAACAGACACATGAAAAAGTGCTCCACATCACTCAGCATCAGGGAAATACAAATCAAAACCACAATGAGATATCACCTCACATCAGTCAGAATGGCTAAAATTAACAAGTCAAGAAATGATAGATGCTCTCGAGGATGCAGAGAAAGGGGAACCCTCCTCCACTGTTGGTGGGAATGCAAGCTGGTGCAACCACTCTGGAAAACAGCATGGAGGTTCCACAAAAAGTTGAAAATAGAACTACCCTATGACCCAGCAATTGCAATACTGGGTATTTACCTAAAGATACAAACGTAGTGATCCTAATGGGCACGTGCACCCAAATGTTTATAGCAGCAATGTCTATAATATCCAAAGTTGGATTGTACCTAGATGTCCATCAACAGATGACTGTATAATGAAGATGTAGTATATAAACACAATGGAATACTATGCAGCCATCAAAAGTAATGAAATCTTGCCACTTGCAACGATGTGGATGCAACTAGAAGGTATCATGCTTAGTGAAATAAGTCAGAGAAGGACAGCTATCATTATGATCTCCCTGATATGAGGAAGTTGAGATGCAACATGGGGGGTTAGGGGGGTAGGAGAAGAATAAATGAAACAAGATGGAATCGGAAGGGAGACTAACCATAAGTGACTCTTAATCTCACAAAACAAACTGAGGGTTGCTGGGGGAAGGGGACCCGGAAGAGGGGAGTGGGTTTATGGACATTCGGGAGGGTATGTGCTATGGTGAGTGCTGTGAAGTGTGTAAACCTGGTGATTCACACACCTGTACCCTTGGGATAAAAATACATTATATGTTTATAAAAAAATAAAAAAATAATTAATTAAAAAATACACATATATAGTAATCTATTTGGCTTAAACAATATTTATACTCAAATTCCATGGAAGTTGGAAAAAAAATTTTTTTTGGCCATTGAAATGTACCTTGAGGAAAAAAGGCAAAAGAAATTAAGACAGTGACTATGACCAAGACATTTTCTCTTTTATCTCTATCTAGGAGGACCCACAAATTCTCTAGGATGATTAATGATCATCCTAGCTTGATGATGTTAATACTAAACCAAACAGACCTGACTCCAGACTCATTCATCCTTAATGGAATCCCAGGACTGTAGGAAATGCACATGTGGATTTCCTTCCCATTCTGCTCCATGTATGCTGTGGCTGTGGTAGGGAATTGTGGGCTCCTCTACCTCATCCTCTATGAGGACTACCTGCACAGGGGGATGTACTATTTTTTAGCTCTGCTTTCCCTAACTGACTTTTTATATGCTCTAGTACAATTCCTAAGCTCTCTGCATCTTCTGGTTCCACTTCAAGAAAATCAGCTTTGATGGATGTCTGGTCCAGATGGTTTTTTTTGGTCCATACCTTCACAGGGATGGCGTCTTGGTTGCTCATGCTTATGGCCCTGGACCATTATGTGGCTATCTGTTATCCTCTGCACTACTCTGATTTTCTCACCAATTCTGTTATTGCAAAGGCTGGGCTTTCTACCTTTCTCAGAGTGGTGTTCCTCATCATTTCCTTCACTGTCCTCACCAAGCGCCTGCCCTACTGCAGAGGGAATATAATTCCCCACACCTACTGTGACCACGTGTCCATAGCCAAATTATCCTGTGGGAATATCAAGGTCAATGTCATTCATGGTCTGACTGTTGCCCTCCTGATTGGGGGCTTTGACATCCTGTGCATCACAATCTCCTACACCATGATCCTCCAGGCAGTGGTCAGCCTCTCTTCAGCAGATGCTCGACAGAAGGCCTTCAGCACCTGCACTGCCCACATCTGTGCCATTGTTTTCTCCTACAGTTCAGCTTTCTTCTCCTTCTTTTCCCACCGCTTTGGGGGCCACACAATCCCTCCATCTTGCCACATCAATTTGGCGAATGTTTATCTGCTCTTGCCTCCCACTATGAACCCTATTGTCTATGGGGTGAAAACCAAGCAGATACAAGACTGCGTCATAAGGATCACTTCAATTTCTAAGGACATCAAGTCCCAGAGCAAATGAAAAGGATTTTTGCCTAGTTTGGGATGTGAAGTGAAAGAATGCTTCTTTCTGTCTGTTTAGGCAGGAAAATTTCCATGTATAGGTATATGATTGTTCCAGGTAAGCATGATGAGTAGTTCATTCCCATTAAATTTTGTGCAGAATACCAAAATACTTTTTCACACACATCACCCTCCACATGAGTTTTTTACCTCCAGGTTTTCTGTGTAACTTTACCTCCAGGACTCAGTAATATTATGTTCCAAGAGAGAAACATACTAATGAGAAGCTGAGAGAATTATCTAGAAAACTGAATCAAGTGAAACTAATTATTTGGGGTTAAATGACCCAAATCATTCTTTTTCTTTTTGACTGTAAGTGGAATTTCTAGACTGATAACTGTATTCAACTCTGGAAAAAAAATATATTACATATTGTCATTGTTCACAAAATCCTGTTTTCTTAGCAATTTTTAAAAGATGAAACTAGAAAGTCTTCTGTGTGTGAGGTATAAGCCTCTGGGTTCTTAGGAGACCCTTGGTGACCTTGCACTTGACCAAGTCTGTCCTACCATGAAACATTCAGGCAATTGCTTCCTTCCCAACTGGTGGGTTGCCTTTTGTCTTCAAGGTAGCTTTCAAAGAATGTGCAGTTTGGAAGGAGCTATGAGTAACAGTTATGGGACTTATGAAATATATTAATGACAGTTATTAATGACTACTATAAAATACAATAAATGTATTTCTACAAGTACAGGGCTATGGAGAGCAATAGTTCCTTTTCTTCTTACGAGCTGAGAATTCAACTAAGAATTGCTTGAGTATTTTCCGTATAATATATTTCTAAATTAACATGAGGTAAGAAACTACAAATAATGATAGTTTTTACAGCATTGTCACAGATAGCATAAAGAAGACTGTAAAGTTGATTTTTCCTGCCCAACTTCTAAGAATAACTTTTCTCTGATGTTGGTAATTTATGCTCATTAACTTCCATTTTGTTGAAATGTTACCTCTAGTGTTTTTTATTTTATAAAGGCATAAAACAAGTAAGTGTTCATCACAAAATCACTCTCTTTTCACATTTTAGTTTTCTGTGTCTTGATAACAAAATTTCTTTAAAGTTTACCAGTATTCATTTCCCTACTTATACATCTTGAAATAATTCTCACCCTTTTCTTGTTTTCTTCAGAATATCTTTCATTGCTTCATTGAAATTGTTTTTGTCCCTTTCACAAATGACTTCCTATTCCTAATGCCAATGGTCCTTCTCTATGCCTATTTTGGCCTATCTCTCAAAAATATTGAATATAATGGATTAGTCCCTTTGTCTAGAAACCCTCTCTTTTCTTTCTTTCTTTTTTAAAAATTAACATATAATGCATTATTTGTCCCAGGGGTACAGGTATGTGAATCACCTGGCTTACAAGTTTCATCACACTCCATGGCACATACCCTCCACAATGTCTATAACCCAGGCACCCTATCTCTACACCACCCCCATCTCGCAGCAACCCTGTTTGTTTCACATGATTAAGAGTCTCTCATGGTTTTTCTCCCTCCTGATCACATCTTGTTTCATTTTTTTCCTTACCTACCCCCTCACAACTCTGAGCCCGGTCTCTCAAATTCCTCACATCAGAGACATCATATGATAATTGTCTTTCTCTGAGTGACTTATTTCACTCAGCATAATACCCTCTAGTTCCATAGACATCATTGAAAATGGCAAGATTTTTTTCTTTTGATGGCTGCATAGCATTCCATTGTATATATATATACCACATCTTCTTTATCCATTCTTCTCTTGATGGACATCTAGGTTCTTTCCATAGTTTGGCTATTGTGGACATTGCTGCTATAAACATTCAGGTGCACATACCCCTTTAGATCACTTCATTTTTATTTTTAGGGCAAATACCCAGTAGTGCAATTGCTGGGTAGTGAAACCCTCTCTTTTCTTGAATTCTGGAACACATCACACATTCTTAGTCATTCTTCATTCTCACTGAATGTTCCTTAGAGTTCCATTTGCTTTCCCATTTCCTCTGAATCTCTTTATACAAGCATATCCCTGGGATCAACTCTCTTTCATTTTGCACTCATTCTCTAGGCATTCCAGTACACATAGACATAAATGCCATTCTATGCTAATAACTGCCCAACTTATTAATTCAGCAATGGACTCATGGAAGCTCAGGTGCAAGTTCAAGGTGAAGAAAACTTCATAATACATTTTTCTTAATGGCATTCTCTTATTTCTATGTCCTTTCCTTATTTTGCCTTTTGTTTTCATCTTATTTCACTTCTAATCTTCAGGCCACTGACATTTTCCATATGTTTGACATATATTCTTAAACATCTGACTCTGAAGTCATTTGCAAATGTTTATTTTAGAAACCTATACCCATTTTATTGCACTAAAATAGTATGTTCCTTACTTTCTACTCATTATTTTTTAAAATTGTATTTTTAAAAATTATGTATACTTCACTTCTTGCTTCTGATTATTTTATAAACTTCATAAACTTTCCTAGCATGCAATGAAGACTACTTTCTTAATCATTCCTTGATTATAAATATCTAAGTTTTTCACTCTCTGTCACCACAGATAATACTATGCTAAACATCTTTACTCACATGTACATATACACACATGCAGGCCTTTATGGAACTGGGGATATTTTATTCAGAATATATACTGTGGTGTGAGTCTGCAGAGTCATAATCTCTGCACATAACATTAAATGAAGCAGCCTTAGACTGCTGGTCAACTTTTCAATACAAACGATGGAAGCCAAAAGGCAATGAAATGATATTTTTGAAGTCCCTAAAAAACACTTGCAACTTAGAAACCTGATCTCACGAAGGAAGGGAAAACTGAAGGGAGAAAAATCAGAAGGGGAGACAAGCCATGGGACTATGGACTCTGGGAAACAATCTGAGGGTTTCAGAGGGCAACAGAGTGGGGGGATGGTTTAGCCCAGTGATGGGTATAAAGGAGGGCACGTGTTACAATGAGCACTGGGTGTTATATACAAATAATGAATCATTGAACACTACATCAAAAACTAATGAAGCACTACATGATGACCAACATAACATAGTAAAAAAAAAAAAAGGAGATTAAATAAATACCTATTCACATAAACAAATGCTGAGAGGAAATACTAAAGTAAGATTATTATTCAGAATATAGAATAATGATTACCTGATGGAAGCTCAGAATGAAATATAGGAAGGCATAACAAAACTAACATTGAAGAAAAATATAGGGGTAACATTACCACCTATTTGGTTGGTCAAAAATGGCAAGAGGAACAAAGGAAAGAACAGATGGGACATGGTAAAAAAGAATACGAAAATGGCAAACTTGACAAAAATTATGTCAGTAGTTACATTAATGTAAGTTGACTAAGCAATTCAGTGAAAGGAAATGAAATGAAAAATAAAATATCCTTAGAAACTATATTATTTTAGAAGATATTACATATATATTAAGTATATATGAACATATACATTATATATAAATAAATGAATATATGTCTCTGTGTGTGTGTGTGTGTGTGTGTATAAAATGTACTATAAGAAAAAGGTTGTGTGGTTGTAACCAGCAAAGTAGATTTTAACACAATAAATATTAGGAGTAATAAAATGTAAAATTTCATAATGATTACAATGGCAATCCAACAGGAAAATATACCTAACTTTGTACATGGTTAATATCATTATAGAAACAACACACATACACATACTCACAAAAGAGGTGGATAGGATTAGAAGGGGAAATTGATAAATCCACAATGAAATCATAGTTGGATATCTTAACATAACCTCTCAGCAACTGAAGAGCAGAGAATTAGAAAAATATAAATAGTATAGACTATCTGAACATAAGCAACTGACTGACCTGCACAGTAAACAACATCCACCAGCTTTAAATATAGTTTTACTTCTCAGACTAATATGAAACATATACCAAAGTGAACAAGAAGAGGATGTCAAGAGAAAATTTACCCATACATCTGAAAATGTAGATGACATAGGCACCTATTAAAAACACTGCAAGCAGGGCACCTGGGTGGCTCAGTGGGTTAAAGCCCCGCCTTCAGCTCAGGTCATGATCTCATGGTCCTGGGATTGAGCCCTGCATCAGGCTCTCTGCTCAGCAGGAGGCCTACTTCCCCATCTCTTCCTGCCTGCTGCTCTGCTTACTTGAGATCTCTCTCTCTCTGTCACATAAATAAATAAAATCTTAAAAAAAACCTGCAAGCAATCTAAGAAGGAATGTAAAGTTACAGTTGTCATAGATCTATTAAGAAAATGAATTAGTTATCTAAAATCTCCAGGAGGAACACTGCACTGTTGATGGAAATGCAAATTGGTAGAGTCACTGACAAACAGTACAGAGGTTCTTTGAAGAATTAAAAATGTAAGAATACCAAATGATTCAATAATTATGCTATTGGGTATTCATGCAAAGAAAGTGAAAACACGAATTGTAAAAGATATGATGCACCACTCTGTTTCCTGCAGCATTATTTACAATAGCCAAGATAGGGAAGCAACCTCAGTATGCATCTATAGACAAATGAATAAAGAAATGAAGAGTCTCACACACACACACACACACTGGAATATTACTCAGCCATAAAGAAAAATGAGATTTGCCATTTGAGACAACATAGATGGACTTAGAGGGTATCATGAAATAAACAAATCAGAAGAAGAAAAACAAGTCTGAAAAAGAAAAAACATATACCATACGATTTGTTTTATATGCGGAATGTAAAAAAAAGAAACGAATAAACAAATAAAAAACAGAATCAGAGCTATAAATACAAGGACAAACTGATTGTTGCTAGAGGGGAGGGGAGTGGGAGGCTGGGTGAAATAGATGAAGGGAAGTGGGAGGTACAGGCCTCCAGTTATGGAATGAGTAAGTGATGGGGATAGAAGGTACAGCATAAGGAACAGAGTCAAGGGTATTGTAGTAGCATTGTACAGTGACACAGAGCAGCTACACTTGTCGTGAGCATAGCATAATGTATAGACTTGTTGAATCACTATGTGGTATACCTGAAACTAGTGTAACATTTTCTGTAAACTCTACTCAAAGGGGAAGAAAAAAAATTAAAGAAAAAATTTTAAAAATAATAAAAGAATTAATCTTCGGTCATAGAAATGATCAATTTTACCTCCACCATAGCTTCTAAATCTATTCACTTTTCTTCTTGTCCACTGCCCCATCCTAGTTCAACACCAAGTCATCGCTCCTTTGGATGGCTGCTATTCACCTGATCTACTTATTTTTATTCCTGCCACATATAATTTGGTCTTGTCATTGCTGCAAGGTCTTAATTCTCCTTAAAAACTTCAGTGGTCCTTCGTGATTTTAGCATAAATTTGCTTATAAGTCTCTGGCCTCTATTGTTAGCTCAGCAGCTCTATATAACATCTTATCTCATTTTCTAGCACAGTTTAGGGCTCCAGCCATATTTATGCTTCTCTATTACCTTGAATTTAACATGATCCTCTCATTTCAGAATCTCAAAGTTCTTGGAATCCTTTCCCTTCCCCTCATCCCCATCAGTCAAACAAACACTATAGTTAAGACCTACTCCAAGTATGCTCAGTACAAACTGGTGTTTCTTCTGGAAATCCTTCTCTGACATCAAGACTAACTTAATTCTCATTAATATGCTCTCATATCTCTGGGTACTTTTGAATTAAAGCATTTCTCCCAGTTCAAAGAAGTTGAAGTTAAAAGAAATGTTAGATTCTTTGTTTAGTGTTTTACCCCCTGTCCAAATTAGACCACAGTTTCCATGTAAACATGGACCATGACAGTTTATAGATCATTCTATGCCTACCATATTTTGTAAACACAGAAGAACACCATATATAGTGAATAAATACTTTCTCTTCTAAGAGTTTTTTTTTTAAGCATGACATCATAACCACAGATTTTAGAATCCCTTGAAATGTTGTAGTCAAGAATAATTCAAACACTAATAAAGTTGCCCACTTTTTATAGGGCCATTTTGGTTTCATAAATGAATATATTTTTCTGCTTATATATGATTTCAGGTATTACTGATAGGAAACATATCTCTGAATTAATCTCCTCCCCCAACCTATTGGGATTTAATATCCTAGGATTTCTCCCCTTTCTATGGGCTGTTCTCTCTTCAAGTCTCCCAGGGAAGTCTATTATCCTTAGATCCCTGAGCTGTTTACTACTCCCCATAAATTCCAGAGCTCATAATTTTTATGCCACTTGTCAGCTGAGAATACATCCTCAGCTCATGTGTAAAGCTCCTTTCTCAGTGTTATGTCTTTTTTTCCAGATAGGAAAACCCTGCCGTTGCCAGGACCTCAGAATGTGAGTCTCTGCTCATAACCACAGTTAAGTACTGAAACCTTGGCTTCATCACATTGATTAACCCCAGAGTATCCAATGGTTCATCCTTAATCTTTTCTTTTGTTGTCTTGGCAATATCCTGTATAAGGGATGGACTCTTTCCCTTGTCCTGGCAGGAAATAGAGGTTTGGAGAAACTTTTTAAGGGGATGAGGGCTAGAATTAGAGAATATAAGATTATATGGTGCTCTAGGAGTGATTTCATCTATAAAAAAACTACCAGATTATTTTCAGGGAGAATATATTAACTGTTTTCCATAGCAGGATCACATACCATGTCCTGCTAATCTCTAACTGCTAAAAAGCATTTAAAACACAATTACCTTTCTGGGGACTCAATTCTGCTCCTTCTCTTAGTTGGTTTGCACTAATATCAGTGATGGGGAAACATCAAAGATACAAGACTGTGTCTTTAATAGGAAGATGTGTAATTATCCATGAGTATTTGGCAAAAGTACCAGGCTTCATACAATCAAGTGGGTGACACACTTCCAAACTCTCAAGATGGAGCTAGGAAGCTGATATCCTCAGAATTATGACCTAATAGTCCAAAGTCAAACCAGCTTCATCTCCAAGCTTTTTGTGTCTGTTTTGTCACAATTTGCTATGAATACATTTAGATGACTTTAGTGTTCATCAAATTACATTACCATTAAAGAATGATTTGCTCCTTGATTAGGCAGTGCATGTTTATTTAAACATAGAAGTAGCAAGAATTTTCTGAATAATTATCTGAATAATTCTGAAGAATTATCCAGTTGTGAACAGGAATCATCTTTTGTTGGTGATAACATGAGAGTATTTTGATCTTTCTCAGATCAAAATATTATATTTAAAAGTAAATATATCAAGAATAAATCCAGGTGTGATATATATATATATATATATATATATATATATCCATCTATCTATATATATGTGTGTGTGTGTGTGTGTGTGTGTGTGTGTGTGTGTGTGTGTGATAAACCACTAAATTCTACTCTGAAACCAAAATTACAGTTATGTTAACTAACTAGAATGTAATAAAACTTTAAAAGAAGGAATAAATCCATAACTGCCTCATGTGCTACAAAAGAATTTAAACTTTATTTGAAAGAAAGTGTAAGGGCATGGATTATTTAAAGAAATGGAATACCAGTTTTAGGATGATCAGATTGCTGACAAGAAGAAAGAATCACAGAGAAAGGCAAATAAATGTGACCATGTAAGGCTGCAGAAGCAGGGCTCAAGGAATGGCTCCTTGTGTGAAGTAAAAGGTAGGAAGCAATAGGACAAGGAAGAAGTTGTTTACCAATAGGAAAGGTTTGTTTTTTAGTTCCCAGTTTTGCTAATTGCC
Source organism: Meles meles (assembly GCF_922984935.1). NCBI lineage: Eukaryota > Metazoa > Chordata > Mammalia > Carnivora > Mustelidae > Meles > Meles meles. The sequence continues at coordinate 56,496,438 of NC_060073.1, read as the reverse complement.
TCCTGAACAGAATAAAAATTACATGATAAACAACAAAGGAGTCTAACAAAAGATGAACCTAGTTTTGAACATCAATCAAAACATACAGCGACAGTTTCTTCACAAGCGATACTTGTTTATTAATTAAAATCAAAATCATCTTATTACCTGTTCCTAAATCATATACTTATATGCCTTTATAGATTCTCTAAGACTAAACCAAAAAATTTTTTTCTATGATTTTTTCATTATGTAACTCCTGAAATTGACAAATTTGGCCCTGAACATTTTGCTGTCCAAGCTATTCTTTTGAGACCTTCTTAAAAGTCCATACAAGGTAGGACATAAAAGAAGTTATTCCTCTTCCAAAATGTACCATATGTATGTTTGTATATTATTAGAGTCTATGATATAACATTTTTGGAGGCTATATAAAATATTAATGGACATTTATAGCAACTGGGGATGGTGCAGATATAAAATATAATCTTCCATAATTCTACATTTTAAAAAAATGTCCTTGTTGTTAATAAAAACTTGAAGCACGATTGAGACAAAAATGAAGAAAATCATCCACTCGATTGCACAATATTTCTGAAGAGATGATGAAAGTTTAAAAAAACAACAATGACCAAAATCCTATATATGTGATGATCCCAAATTGAGCTGGCTGAGGACAACGCAAATAGGGATTTGAGATCCATGCTGAATCCTCCCTGAATAGTCAACAATGATAATTGCTCCTTGGAATTTTAACGTCTACTGCCAAAGTCCTGGAACATCTTTGTCATTTATTTTAAAAGGCTATAGGGAATGGACTACAGAATGCATTTTGTTACATCACCAAACTATGGAGACAGTTTAAAAATAATGTTTGATGATAATTCTGCTCAAAGAGGGCAACTTTGAAAACCATTTTCTTTTTCTCTTAGGAAAAGATGTCTGCATCTCTGAAAGGCTCTAATAGCTCCAAATTCCAGGTCTCTGAGTTCATCCTGATGGGATTCCCAGGCATTCATAGCTGGCAACACTGGCTCTCCTTTCCATTGGCAATACTCTACCTCTCAGCCATTGGTGCTAATATCCTCATCCTCATCACCATTTGCCAGGACCCTGCCCTTCAGCAACCTATGTACTATTTTCTAAGCATTCTCTCTGTGGTGGATATAGGCCTGGCCACCACCATCATGCCCAAGATCTTGGCCATCTTCTGGTTTGATGCCAAGGTCATCAGCCTGCCTGAGTGCTTTGCTCAGATTTATGCCATCCACTGCTTTCTTGGCATGGAGTCTGGTATCTTTCTCTGTATGGCTTTTGACAGATATGTAGCGATTTGTCACCCTCTTCGCTACCCATCAATTGTCACCAATGCCTTAATCTTAAAGGCTACTGTGTTCATGGTACATAGGAATGGCTTATTTGTCATTCCCGTGCCTGTGCTTGCAGCCCAGCGTAATTACTGCTCCAGGAATGAGATTGAGCATTGCCTGTGCTCTAACCTTGGGGTCACTAGCCTGGCTTGTGATGACAGGAGGCCAAACAGCATCTGCCAGTTGATTCTGGCGTGGCTTGGAATGGGGAGTGACCTGGGTCTCATAATATTGTCATACACTTTGATTCTGCGCTCTGTACTTAGACTGAACTCGGCTGAAGCTGCATCCAAAGCTCTGAGCACTTGTAGCTCCCATCTGATCCTTATTCTCTTCTTCTACACAGCTGTTGTTGTGGTTTCAGTAACTCACTTGGCAGAACCGAAAGCTCCTTTGATTCCAGTTCTACTCAATGTGCTGCACAACATCATCCCCCCTTCCCTCAACCCTATAGTTTATGCACTTAGGACTAAAGAACTCAGGGCAAGCTTCCAAAAAGTGTTTTGTTTGAGCCTAGAAAAGAACACAAGGCACCAAAGACCTTCTGCATGATACACAGGAACCTTGGCTTCTTCTAAAATGGATATTAGAACTTCCAATATGGTGGGGAAAGTAAATGCCTTTGAGATATCTTTTTTACTTTGTAAAAGCACCTGAAAACAACATTATAAAACATTCTGAATAATGAATAAATGAATGAAAATGAATAAATGAATAAAATGAATAAATTAATTAAAAAATTTCACGGGGCACTTGGGTGGCCCTGTTGGTTAAGCATCTGACTTCAGCCCCAGTCATGATCACAGGATGCTCAGATTGAGCCCAGCATCAGGCTCCTTGCTCATCGGGGAGCTTCCTTCTCCTTCTCCTCCCTGCTCTTGCTGTGTCTCACTATCTCTCTCTCTCTCTCAAATAAATAAAATCTCAAAAAAAAAATTCATAGTAGTTCCAAAATATTCTCAAGAGCTGAATATATGTGAGAAAAGGAAGGACTTCCTGCCAAACTAATCAAATGGAATAAAAAGTAGAATTTATGATTTGTATCTCCCATCTGAAATAAATATATATAGTATTACACACATCCAAGGAAATAAGTGAGTGGGATGTGAGTTACAGATCATGATTGTTTATAGATAGTTGTCACTTGGGACAAATGTCTATATGCCTGAACAAGTGTCTTTCCAATAATGTGCATGCAGAGGCAGAAATAGAAAATAGATCAGATTAGCAAAGCCAAATCAATCTATGATGGAGCTCCAGATTGAATAGGGAATGATGACCAAACGTGAATAAACAGAATGTGAGAGGATCAAATACATAGGTAGGTAGGTAAGAGGGGAGAGAAGACAAAGAGAGGGAAAAGACAATAAGACAGAGACTGAGAGAGAAAGGGAGAAAGAGAGAGAAACAAATGCACAAAAGCATTTATCTTTCACTCCATCTGGCTCTCCAGGTCTGCTCTCTGTTCTTTGTGGACCATCTGCACCCTGGAGCCCAGGATTCATATAATGTGCAACCCATGATCCTTTGTTTTCTAACATCTGGTGAGGTTGTGCCAAGAGTTTGGGTTTTTTATTCTTCTCCCAGCCCCTGAAGCCCTTGCCAGGCTTCTCACCAGCGATAGTTACAGCTTGTATGGTTTTTCAAAGAATATTTTTAAAGGTTGTTTTTTTCTTTAAAGAATTTTTTTTGAGAGAGAGAAAGCATGCAAGCAGGGTGGAGGGGCAGAGGGAGAGGTAAAGAGAGTAGGGACACACGCAGTGGGTAACCCATTGCTATCTCACATCCCTGGCATTATGTCCTGAGCCAATATCAAGAGTCAGACACATAACTGACTGAGCCACCCAGGTGGAATCTGAGAACATTTTTAAAAAATATTCTCTCCCCTTCAGGACCAGGAAGTGATCAAGTCATTACACTGGTCTCCAGGAACCAATCAGCTACTTTTTTTTTTTCAACATCCATTTTTGTTTCCTTAACCTCACCTACAACTCAGTTAATGGCAACTTCATGAAATTCTCCTCAGATTCACATTTGTGTGTGCCTTTGATTTCTTACCAGGATCCTGACTGACTCACAAGCTTTACCTACAGAACCATTTCTCCTGTGGGGAGTGTGAGCGGGTGGGATGCAGGTTCCTAATGGACAGAAATAAAGAAGTCTGGGGGCACCTGGGTGGCTCAGTGGGTTAAAGCCTCTGCCTTCAGCTCAGGTCATGATCCCAGGGTCCTGGGATCGAGCCCCACATCAGGCTCTCTGCTCCACAGGGAGCCTGCTTCCTCCTCTCTCTCTGCCTGCCTCCTTGCCTAGTTGTGATTTCTCTCTGTCAAATAAATAAAATAAAATAAAATAAAATAAAAGAAATAAAGAAGTCTGTAGACCAGGAGGCAGATGCAGGGTATTTATCCCAGGGAAAATCTTGCCCTGGAAATTTTCTTGTCTTTTCCAAGACGATGAGCAGAAATGAGACTTACCCTAATAGCATGGATTTCCTTGTGATCTGGCCTAGTTTCCCCTGAGCTCATGATTAGATAATTTCATTTAGTAGTTGGCATGTTCTCTGGATTATCTCTGGAAAAATGAGGATTAAGTTGGGGTATAGGCCTACCACATGCTAACAGCTCTATTGCACACTGTATGCTGTCATTCACCTTCCAGTTAGATATATAAGGTAAATTCTATCAGTTCTCAGGTATAATGAAAATAATGTGAAGTATCTCCCTTATTAATCTGGCTTCCTGCAGAAACTTGAATTTTTTTTAAGATTTTTTAATTATTTATTTCACAGATCACAAGTAGGCAGGGAGGCAGGCAGAGAGAGTGGGGGGGGAAGCAGGCTCTCCGCTGAGCAGAGAGCACGATACAGGGCTCAATCCCAGGATCCTGGGATCATGACCTGAGTTGAAGGCAGGGCTTTAACCCACTGAGCCACCCAGGTGCCTCAAACTTGAATTTATTTATTTTCATTTAAAGGCTAATAAAGAAATACATACCCAATGTCCTATGGACACATAAAACCATTTTCTTTAATGATGATGTATTTCAGGACAAGATACAAGAAATATATATTTGAAATATATCATTTATCATATATCCTATAGAGTATACATATGTGAATGATATAAGAATATGCTGTTTTTATGACCACGATAAAGACGATGTTCAGTGAAACAAAACAGAAATGACATGTCATTTCAGCAGAGATAACCTGAATATTACAGTTGCTCAGAATTGCAAATCAGGAATTTTCTCAAGAACCACCAGTTGGACGTTTCCAGACAGAAATGAAGACAAAAAACTATGAGAAGCAGTAAGAAGGGCAGACCATGGATTTCCAAAATAAGCCATTCTGCTCTGTCACTGTAAGGAAAACCACAACAGATGCCAAGATTGTGAGCACAGAAGTTGTCTGGGTCCACTGGTTATACTACTTTGGAGCCAGATCAGGTCCCTTGTAACAGCCCATGTTGAGCAGCTCTGAAAGTGATGTTCATCCAGCTTATCTTCAGAGAAGTTGTCCATGTCGAGTGACATTTTATCATCATAGATGTTCTTCAAATGGATGGTATGGCTCCCACTAATATTTCTTTTTTTTTTAATTGTTATTTATCTTTTTTATTTCTTTTCAGTGTTCCAGAATTCATTGTTTATGCACCACACCCAGAGCTCCATGCAATATGTGCCCGCCATAATACCCACCACCAGGTTCACCCAACCTCCCACCTCCCTCCCCTCCAAACCCTCAGTTTGTTTCTCAGAGTCCACAGACTCTCATGGTTCATCTCCTCCTCCAATTTCCCCCAACTCCCTTCTCCTCTCCATCTCCCCATGTCCTCCATATTATTCCTTATGCTCCACAAATAAGCAAAACAATTAGATAATTGACTCTCTACTTGACTTATTTCACTCAGCATAATCTCTTCCTGTCCCATCCATGTTGATACAAAAGTTGGGTATTCATCTTTCTGATGGAGGCATAATACTCCATAGTATATATGGACTATATCTTCTTCTTTTTCTTTTTTTTTTTTTTTTTTTTTTTTTTAGTGTTCCATGAATCATTATTTATGCACAACACCCATTGCTCCATGCAATATGTGCCCACCAGAATACCCACCTCCAGGCTCACCCAATCTCCCACACCCTCCCCTCCAAAACCCTCAGTTTGTTTCTCAGAGTCCACAGTCTCTTATGGTTCATCTCCCTTTCTGATTTCCCCCAATTCACTTTTCCTACATGTCCTAATGTCCTCCATGTTATTCCTCATGCTCCACAAGTAAGTGAAACCATATGATAATCAACTTCCTCTGCTTGCTTATTTCACTCAGCAAAATCTGCTCCAGTCCCATCCATGTTGATACAAAAGTTGGGTATTCATCTCTTCTGATGGAGGCATAATATTCAATTGTATATATGGACAGTATCCTCTTTATCCATTCATCTTTTTAAGGGCATCTTGGCTCTTTCCAGAGTTTGGTGATTGTGGCAATTGCTGCTATGGACATTGGGGTATAGATGGCCCTCCTTTTTACTACATCTGTATCTTTGGGGTAAATACCCAATAGTTTAATTGCAGGGTCATAGAGAAGCTCTGTTTTTAATTTCTTAAGGAATCTCCACACTGTTTTCCAAAGTGGCTGCATTCCCAACTTGCATTCCCACCAACAGTGTAAGAGGGTTCCCCTTTCTCCGCATGCTCTCCAACTCTTGTTGTTTCCTGTCTTGTTGATTTTGGCCATTCTAACTGGTGTAAGGTGGTATCTCAATATGGTTTTGATTTGAATCTCCCTGATGGCTAATGTGTCACAGCTGGCATGACAAATCAACCAGGAATGTGAGGGTAAGAGGATGGTGAAAAGAAGAATTCAGAGACAAAGAGATGGGGGCAGGAGGGACACTGAGGAGGATGTCCAACAGTGCCAACTTTATTCAAGGCACCAAGGCATTAATATAGCTAGCAGAAACAATTACAAGGAAGTTTCTTACTTGACTGATTGTAAAGGAAATTACTACATGTACATGCTAGTCCTCCAAGCCTCCCCTTGTTCTGTTTCCCAGGCCCTAGCAACAGACCATCTAAGGCCAGTGATCCTTGTCTTTAAATAATCTATTAACCAGGTACACTATCTTCCAAGTAACTCATGATCTAACAGTGGTATGATTTATGGTCCGTGCAAGAATAGTACAAACCCACAATAGCTTAGTAGCCTAGCTAAAGACATGTAGGCAGCCAGGTCGGCGAGTCTTGGAATCCATAGCTCAGGCCCCTTCTCAAGCATACTCTACTTTTACACCCACAAGGTTATTAACCCTTGAGCTTCAAGGAGGCATGAGTTAGGGCCTGGTTTGGTCTCCTGACTCCAGCTCAGTCCATGGCCACCTACAGTTCCCCCTTTTTTGTTTTTAGATCCAAAAAGTACAATTTGAGCCCTCATTCTGAATTGCTGCTCCCTTGCACAAACCTGTACAATGCACCATATCAAAGCAAGAATTATTAATACAGTGAGAAGCCCGATTAACTAAAGACAATGTTACAGGCAGACAATAAGTCAACACACAATTGTTACAATGGATGTTATACAACAAGTGTTCCCCTAAAAAGAAGTTGAATTTATTGTCCCCAAACCCACTACCAGCAAGAAAGCTTTGGGACACATGCCCGTAAGGTTAGGTTGAAGTCTCTGGTAGAACTGTAGCCATTCCTGCCTTCCTGCACCCCGATAGTTCCCATTGTAGCAAATAGCCTCCAAAGTTCTATATGGAACATTCCTCCAGCCATAGAGAAGATCCCTCCTGGAATGGTTACATTATGCATTGGGAAGCTAGGAGGGAAGGCAATGTCTCGCAGAGGTTCTTCTCTAGTCTTCCTCGACCAGTCTGTAATAGAGAAATCAGGGAAGCCATGAGGGGAAATAATCACAGGCTTTTTCTTGGAGACATTCTGTCCAAATGGGGCCTAGATTAGAATGGAGGTGTCTTCTTCTTCTCCATCTGTTCTGGCCATTCAACATGAGGTAAGCCATCCTTTGTTGGAGACGTGAGGATTCGGCACCACCTCTCTGGAAGCCAGAGTGGGGTGTCCTCATCCTGAGGGAAAACACAAACAAAACCGTACCCTTTGTGGAGGACAGGATCGGGACCCTTCCAAGTGCCTGTCAGAGGGTCCTTCCACCTAGCACAGGGAAGAGGAGAAAAATCCAGATGCCAAAAGCGTTCAGCTGCTGTTCGACCTATATTGTTGACATTCAAAAAATTTAAAACATAGAGAGTTAAAGTTAAGTGCATATGAGGGGAATATTTCACTGTTCCCTATAGTATCTCCCCCTCTTTTAATTTTTTGAGATATGATTTAAGAATTCCATTAGCTCTTTTAACAATGGTTTGTCCTTGAAAATTATAAGGGATGCCCATTGAATGCTTAATTTGAAAGGTTTGGCAAAATTTTTGAAAAGTCTTGGAGCTGTAAGCAGAGCCATTGTCTGTCTTAATAGTTTTTGGAGGCCCTAGTTGGGAAAAGGCAGAAAAGAGTTTGTTTTGAAAGCTTTTCCTGAATGTGCAGTAGCATGTACAAATCCTGAAAAGGTATCAATAGAGACATGTATATATTTTAGAAGGACAAAAGCAGGGAACAATGCAACATCCATTTACCACAAATGATTAGGCACTAATCCTCTAGGATTTACTGAATATGTAAGCTGGGGGTGTGGATTGGACAAGCAGGACAGCTTTTAACTATCTGACGAGCCTCTTCGCGAGTAATCCGGAATTGTCAGCATAAGACCGAGGCTTTTTGATGAAATTTGGCGTAACTATTTGTTTTTCTTTTAGGGCAGCCAGGGGTGCCTGAAGAATGTCACACACATTACTGAGGGGAGTGGGTGGAGAGGGGGTGCAAGGTGCCAGCTTTTGCTTTGTCCTCAGTCAGCCTCCTGCTCCCTCATTATTCCCCCCTGATCAATCTTGACCCTTAAATCTTTAAGGTAGTTGAAGGTGGAAGGTCTCATCTTCTGACTTCTTCCTGCTGAATAGGGGTGTGGAGCTGTCCCTACCTACTCGGGTCAACATTGATCAGTTGAGGAACATATGGAGGAGTTACAAAAGGCAGAGGCAGCTGAATCCAGTGCTGACAGCGAAGAAGTGTCTTTGAGGGTGGTAAGGATCATCTGTCATCATGAAGTCATTGCAGTGGTGGAGTCTCAGCACCAAGTAGAGAAACATTGAACAAAGCAACGCATTAAGATTAATAAGGCTATAAGAATGAGAAGCCTGGAAAGGAGATTTTTAATTGTTGGCCATAGTCCTCCTTTAAACCAGGAACTTAACCAATTACTGAGATAGAGAGAAGGATCTTATAGAGTCTTATGCCATCCTCAGTATAGCAATAAGTAGGGTTTTGTAACTTGGGCCCATATTACTAAATCTGGTTTAGTCCGAATGTAGCCTTACTTCTGGAAATTCTTACCCATTTCAGTTTCAGGATTTTAACATATCAAAGACTTGTATTTGTCCTGGAAGTCCTTTATATGAATCTTCTTTAAGGCGGAATTCATCTTACAAAATAATTAAAACAATTACAAATGACAAAAACTCAGAATAGATATGGTTAAAATACAGGTGATGATCTTATCAAAACATTAAAACTTTAGGAAATGTATAGAACCCTTAGAGTAGTTACAGCACTTACCCAAATGCAACCCAAGGTTTATTATTGGTTTAGCAATACTTACTGAGTAACTTAGTATACCAAGGAAAAGCCTTATGAGTCAAAGAGATCTCATTTATAATTTAAATCTTGTCAACAGTTGCTAAAACCTTAAAAAGTTTTAAAACACATGCCTAAATATAATTAGGGATGTTAAACACCTGATAAAACAAAACATGGAAACTGGGTTTTCTGGGCAGGCAAAGAGAAAACCATAACAGATCAATTAACCTAAGAAAACTTTGTCCTTTTAAACAGAGAGAAAACCAGTTTGTTTGTTTTTTTATATTAGTGTCTTTTTTTTTTCAATTTTAAGCATGCAATCTTAAGATAGTGGGTTTATCAGGTTTCCCTCTTATCATGAACGATGTTGCAGACAAAGGGAGGGGGATCTTTCAGATGCTGTCCTGCTCACGTCCCTCGCAGGAACTTAGGACCATCTTGGCTAACGTCTGTCCGTATAAGCCCCAGACCAGGCTACTCTGTGGAGTAGATGACCGTTATGCTGTATGACGCCCCGTGAGACTCAAGTTGCAGCCCCTCAGACTCCATAGCCAAGGCGGTGGAGCCATACAGACACATTCACACAGTCAGGCACTCTTCAGATTCAAACAGGTTGGACATCGTCCCTCTGGGTATCCCTGGCTAATGGGAGGTGATCAGTCTCCCCTTCCATTTTTTAGGAATAAGAGTGAGTTTCTGTGGTTACAGGCAATGAGGGATGGTAACAGGGTGTTTTTGCAGTCCCTCAAGGTCACCGCGCTTTCCCAATCTCTCAAAGCCAAATGGCCCCTTTACTTGGAAGTATAATCTATGTGGAGGTATGTCAGGAGAGTGCTAAATCACCTTGGGGGCTGTTTTGCTTTCCTCTCTCTCTCTCTCTTTTTTTTTTTTTGAAACAACTTTTTTATTTAGGACAAAATTACTTCTTTTTATCTTTAATAAAACACATTTCCATTCCTTAAATATTTCTTACATATCATCTACTTTTCCATAGAGTTGTTTCCCTTATTTCCATCAGTCTTAGTTACACTTAGCAGAATTTTGTACTCTTAGAAACACCTTAATCTCTAGTGAAGACTAAGTATTAACCAATTGTGAACTGTTACAACAGAATTCTTTAGATGGCAAATTTATGAATCAGTTAAGCGCAAAACATGCTCACTAACAGATTTAAATATTCTTAGTTTCTTTGCTATAAGAAGTCAAAAGCACAAACCTATGTTCAGTAATCAATGACTTAGCATTTTATTTTCTTCAGAAAAGACCTAGATGTCCAACAAATTTAATTTTATTTGTTATTCAACCAAAACTTTAAAGTTTCAGGTTACCAAATACTTTGAAAGCGACTTCAGCAATTACCCATTTAAAACTTTGAGACAGACAATTAACCATCAGTTTAGTCATTTCTTTGATTAACAAATTTTAACAAATAACATGAGCTTATTTGACCTTCAGTAAACTTTGAAGTTTTACATTTACTGCTGATAACTTAAAAGACATGTCTATTTTAATTAAACCACCAAACTTAACTTAGGGTTAAGCAGTCCAAGTCAGGCCAGAGAAAGTAGGGAACTTCCCCTAAACAAAGAAAGTTTTGGCAGCTGCTTGGGAATATTCCCTACGGTCTCTGTCCTGAGTTAGACCAACCCCAGTTGGCTCTCGTTACAGCCATTGGCTCCCCATGTCAATCTCATCTGGAGGTTTCCGGGAAGCTATAGAAACCAGCTCAAAAGAGTGTTGTGGATCTAATGCCTCACAAATATCCTCCCAAATCTTCATTGTTCCTTCAGGGCAAGCACTTGGCTCCCTAATCTTTAATTGATTTTTTATTTCTTGTCCCACCTTCTGCCAAGCTTGCAGATTTATAGTTCCGTCTTTAGGGAACCAAGGACAGAGATCTGAAACTACCTCAAAAAATTGATGCAAAGACTTTTTAGAGACTTTGGAACCTTTCTGCTTCAAAAGGGCCTGCAATGCTGTGACAAATAGATCCTGTTCCAATGACTGAGAATGCCCCATGTTATTTTACTCCTGCTGTCGCCCATCAACCCGGGCTCCTCTTACCTGACTGTCAGTAACTACTTAACTGTATGTGCACTCCCTTGAAATGTGCTCAGGTCCCTGTTTGGTCACCACTTGTTGTGGCCGGCGCGACAAATTGACCAGGAACATGAGGGTAAGAGGATGGTAAAAAGAAGAAGTTCAGAGACAAAGAGATGGGGGCAGGAGGAGCACTGAGGAGGATGTCCAACAGTGCCAACTTTATTCAAGGCACCAAGGCATTAATATAGCTAGCAGAAACAATTACAAGGAAGTTTCTTACTTGACTGATTGTAAAGGAAATTACTACATGTACATATATTCCCACCAACAGTGTAAGAGGGTTCCCCTTACTCCACATCCTCTCCAACTCTTGTTGTTTCCTGTCTTGTTGATTTTGGCCATTCTAACTGGTGTAAGGTGGTATCTCAATATGGTTTTGATTTGAATCTCCCTGATGGCTAATAATGATGAACATTTTTTCATGTGTCTGCTAGCCATTTGTATGTCTTCGTTGGAGAAGTGTCTGTTCATGTCTTCTGCCCATTTTTTGACGTGTTTATCTGCTTTATGAGTGTTGAGTTTGAGGAGTTCTTTATAGATCTTGGATATCAACCCTTTGTCTGTACTGTCATTTGTGAATATTTTCTCTCATCCGTGTGTTGCCTCTTTGTCTTGTTGACTGTTTCCTTTGCTGTGAGGAAGCTTTTAATCTTGAAGAAGTTCCAAAAGTTCATTTTTGCTTTTGTTCCCTTTGCCTTTAGAGACATATCTTGAAAGAAGTTGCTGTGGCCGGTGTCAAATACGTTACTGCCTATGTTCTCCTCTAGGATTCTGATGGATTCCTGCCTCACACTGAGGTCCTTTATCCATTTCAAGGTTATCTTTCTGTATGGTGTACACATGTTTGAGTTTAATTATTCTAAACTTACATGCCCAATTTTGTGTTTATGGTGTACAGATGGTCAAGTTTCATTCTTCTACACATAGGTGTCCAATTTTCCCAGCACCATTTATTGAAGAAACTATCTTTTTTCCACTGTATGCTTTTTTCCTGCTTTGTCAAAGATTATTTGACCATAAGGTTGAGAGTCCATATCTGGGCTCTCTACTATGTTCCACTGGTCTATGTGTCTGTTTTTGTGTGAGTACCATGCTGTCTTGGTGATCATAGCTTTGAAGTAAAGCTTGAAATCAGGCAATGTAATGCCCCAGTTTTGTTTTTCTTTTTCAACATTTCCTTAGAAATTCGGGGTCTCTTCTGGTTCCATACAAATTTTAGGATTGTTTGCTCCAGCTCTTTGAAAAATGCCAGTGGATTTTGATCAGAATGTCTTTGAAAGTATAGATCTCTCTAGGCAGTATAGACACTTTAACAATGTTTATTCTTCCAATCCATGAGCATGGAATGGTCTTCCATCTTTTTTTTGTCTTCTTCAATTTCTTTCATGAGTGTTCTGTAGTTCCTTGAGTACAGATCCTTTACCTCTTTGGTTAAGTTTATTCGCAGGTATCTTACGGTTCTTGGTGCCATAGGAAATGGAATCAATTCTCTAATTTCCCTTTCTGTATTTTCATTGTTGGTGTATAAGAAAGTAATCGATTTCTGTACATTGATTTTGTATCCTGCCACATTACTGAATTGCTGTATGAGTTCTAGTAGTTTGGGGTGTATCTTTATATGGAAAACTCCCACTGACATTTCTCAAGATGAGTCTAATCAATGCAAAGAGACCTAGGCAAGAGTTGATTCCAACAACAATGGAGTAATGTGTGACTGAACGTCCTGAGCTTCTCAAGGAAGCTAATATGCCATTAGCCAGATATAAAGTGAGAGAGATTACTCAAAAACCCATGCTGGATGGTGACAGGAATAAATGCCCAAAGATAAAATCTGACAGCTTTGTTTATATTTTCCAAGAGGTAAAAAGCAGTGATATTGCCAAAACCTCCCACAAAGCTGTCAGCAGGAAAGAAGAGATATGCATTCTGTATATATACACACACAATAGAAATATGCAGCCATCAAAAGAAACAAAATCTCCCTGATATAAGGAATTTGAGAGGCGGGACTGGGGGTTGTTGGAGGATAGGGAAGGAAAAAATGAAAGAAGATGTGATCTGGAGGGAGACAAACCATAAGAGACTTTTAATCTCATGAAACAAACTGAGGGTTGCTGGAGGTAGAGGATAGGGATAGGGTGGCTGAGTTATTGATATTGGGGAGGCAATATGCTATGGTGAGTGCTGTGAAACCTGTAAGCCAGATGATTCACAGACCTGTACCCATGGGGGCAAATAATTCATTATATGTTAAAAAAAAAAGAACTGTATCTAAGGCTAATGCCTCTCTTCATCTTCTCCTGCTTCCTTCACCTTCACCTCATTGCTGTTTTCCTTAATACATCTATTCAATGTCTAATCTTTTCTTATATTCTGTTTCTTAGAAGTCCATAACCATTGAGTGATTCAAAAAACAGGTGGTTAGAAGTGGTTCTGAAATTCATCTCCCACTTCACAGTGGCAAGAAGAATACCAATCTGAGAGGAGAAGGGGGCACGGTTAGTTCCTAGCACAAGGTGCACTTGCTAAAGAGTTCATCAGTGGTGAAGTGGTAAAATGTCTCTGTGGAGGTACATGCCCTTTCTAGTATTTGAAAGAAATGGTGGGGGTCAGAGAGGAGAACAATGGCTAGAACTATGGAGTTTACTGATTATTACTATGTTGTGCTGCAACCATGTTAAGCAATAATGAGAAAAAAAAATGGCAGTAACAAATAGTAAATTTAAGTGTGATAGATTTCAAAGAGTTTGCAGAGACTCACAGCCTAAATTAAAAAGAACACAGCTGTATAGAAGAATGAAACTTGACCATTCTTTTACATCACACAGAAAGATAAACTCGAAATGGATAAAGGACCTCAACGTGAAGCAGGAATCCATCAGAATCCTAGAGGAGAACGTAGGCAGTAATGTATTTGACACCGGCCACAGCAAATTCTTTCAAGATATGTCTCCAAAGGCAAAGGGAACAAAAGTAAAAATGAACTTTTGGAACTTCTTCAAGATCAAAAGCTTCTGCACAGCAAAGGAAACAGTCAACAAGACAAAGAGGCAACCCACGGATGAGAGATACAGAAGTAACCTAAAGGTCCATGGATAGATGGATAGATAAAGAAATATAATATATACATACATGGCAATATTATTCAGGTATAAAAAAGTAAACTGTCATATGCAACATTATGGATAGCCCTTGAGGATATTATGCAGAGCAATATAAGTCAGTCACACAAGAACAAATGTTATGATCCCATTTAAGTGAGGTATTTTAATGTACTTAGGCTCATAGAAGTAGAAGATGGAATGGTAATTCCCTTTAGATATTATAATAATATGTGTATTATTTTTAACAAAACTATACATTGCCAATTAGAGATTTTTAAAAAAAAATCCAACTAAATGAAGGGACATACAGTATTTATAGATGGAGAGATATAAATTATCCCAAAATTGATACACAGGTGTGTTGCAATTCTTACAAAAATCCAGGCAAGATTTTTTTGATATAGACAAAATTATTCTAAAATTTATTTAGAACATCAAAGGAATGACAATTGCTGAAACATTTGAAAACACATACTGAAATGAGGAAGGACTCTTTGCAATCTCTAGACTTACATAGCTCCAATAATCAAGACTGTGGTATTGGTAGAGGGCAGGTACATAGAACAATGGGACAGAAATGAAAACCTAGGAATAGACCCCCACATATATGTCCAAATGATTTTTGACACACAAACAAAAGAAATTCAATAAAGGAAATATAGCCTTTCTATGAAGTCTGCTGGAAGAGTTGGGTATTGATAGGTAAAACTAAGAACACTGTAGTCCTAAATCAAGATTGTTGATTGCACCTTACACACAAATTAACTCAAAAGAATGGAAAGTGAAGGTAGATGAAATTTAAAGCTGTAAAACATTTCAAAAAGCAATGGGATAAATCTTCAAGATCCAGAATTAAGCAGAGTTCTTAGACTTGATGCCAAAGGATAATGCAAAAAGAAAAAAAAAAGTGAGAAACTAAACCGTATCAATTTTTAAAAATTTTATTCTACTAAACACCCTATTAAGAGGATGAAAAGACAAGGTACAGCATGGGAAAAATAGTTTCAAGACCTAACCAACACACATATACAACTACTCACACACACACACACACACACACACACACACACACACACACATTCTCAAAGGTAAAAACATCCAATTGGAAAATAGATAAAAATATAAGCAGACATGTCATTGATAAAGACATAGAAATGGCAAATAGATAACATAAAAAATACTATTTGATCTCCCTCATATGTGGAATTTAAGAAACAAAAGAGATGAACATAGCAGACGTGAAGGAAAAATAAGGTAAAAAATGGAGGGAGGCAAACTATAAGAGACCCTCAACTATAGGGAACAAGTTGTAGGTTGTTGCAGGAGAGGTGAGTGGGGGATGGGGTAACTGGGTGATGGTCATCAAGAAGTGCACTTGATGTAATGAGCACTGCTTGTTATATGCAACTAATGAATCACTAAATTCTACTATTGAAACCAATAATACATAATATGTTTATTATTTTAATTTAAATAAAAATTTTTAAAACTTTCAGCATCATTAGCCATACACAAATAAAAAATTATAACAGCTATGAACAGACACTTCTCCAATGAAGACATACAAATGGCTATCAGACACATGAAAAAATGTTCATCATCACTAGCCATCAGAGAGATTAAAATCAAAACCGCATTGAGATACCACCTTACACCAGTTAGAATGGCCAAAATTAGCAAGACAGGAAACAACATATGTTGGAGAGGATGTGGAGAAAGGGGAACCCTCTTGCACTGTTGGTGGGAATGCAAGTTAGTGCAGCCACTTTGGAGAACAGTGTGGAGATTCCTCAAGAAATTAAAAATAGAGCTTCCCTATGACCCTGCAATTGCACTGCTGGGTATTTACCCCAAAGATACAGATGTAGTGAAAAGAAGGGCCTGCTGTACCCCAATGTTTATAGCAGCAATGGCCACGGTCGCCAAACTGTGGAAAGAACCAAGATGCCCTTCAAGGGACGAATGGATAAGGAAGATGTGGTCCATATACATGATGGAGTATTATGCCTCCATCAGAAAGGATGAATACCCAACTTTTTAGCAACATGGATAGGACTGGAAGAGATTATGCTGAGTGACATAAGTCAAGCAGAGAGCGTCAATTATCATATGGTTTCACTTATTTGTGGAGCATAACAAATAACATGGAGGACATGGGGAGATGGAGAGGAGAAGGGAGTTGAGAGAAATTGGAAGGGGAGGTGAAGCATGAGAGACTATGGACTCTGAAAAACAACCAGAGGGTCCTGAAGGGGTGGGGGGTGGGATTTTGGGGGAACAAGGTGGTGGGTATTAGGGAGGGCACGTATTGCATGGAGCACTTGGTGTGGTGCAAAAACAATGAATACTGGGGCGCCTGGGTGGCTCAGTGGTTTAAGCTGCTGCCTTCGGCTCGGGTCATGATCTCAGGGTCCTGGGATCGAGTCCCGCATCGGGCTCTCTGCTTGGCAGGGAGCCTGCTTCCTCCTCTCTCTCTCTCTCTGCCTGCCTCTCTCCCTACTTGTGATCTCTATCTGTCAAATAAATAAATAAAATTCTTAAAAAACAAACAAACAAAAAAAATGAATACTGTTACACTGAAAATAAATTAAAAAAATAATAATAAAAATTAAAAAATAAAAGAATTACAAATAGTAAAAAAGAAAAAACTGAGATAGAATGTCACTACACAACCATGACACAGGATAAAATAAAACCTACTAACAACATGAGATTCTGGCAAGAGTAGGAAGAATATGAATTATTAATACATTACTGGCAGGAATATAAAATGGGACAGCCACTCTGGAAAATATTTTAGCAGTACTGCAACTATCATCCAATTTATCAATTACACGCCTGGGCATTTCATCCAGAGAAATACTTGTGTTCACACAAAAACCAGTGAACTGTGAGTGACATAAGTGAAAATGGCAAAATAACAATATTAAGAAGTTTGTCCCTAATAAAAGCAATGGATATACTGAAAACAAAACAAAACAAAACAGACAAAAACACAGTCAAAATCAACTTTCTCAACTTCCTGATACTAATTAAAAGTTGGCAGCAATTAGGAGAATGCTTATTCAGAAAAAAACAGCTGAGCTACTGTATAAAACAGTATGAAGTTTCCTCAAAAATTAGAAACAGAAATTCCATGTGATCCAATAATTCCATTCCTGGGTATTTACCCAATGAAAACAAAAACAGTGATTGGAATGGTGTATGCACCTCTCTATTTATTGCAGCATTGTTTTTTTTAAAGATTTTATTTATTTGACAGAGGTCACAAGTAGGCAGAGGCAGGCAGGGGCGGGGGGGAAGCAGGCTCGATGCTGAGCAGAGAGCCCGATGTGGGGCTCAATCCCAGGACCCTGAGATCATGACCTGAGGTAAAGGCAGAGGCTTAACCCATCCAGGTGCCCCAATACTGCAGCATTATTAATAGGCGCCAAACTATGGAAATAACCTAAATGTCCATTGACAGATAAATGGATATGGAAAATGTGGTGTGTGTGTGTGTGTTTGTGTGTGCGTGTGTGTGTGTGTACACACATGAAAACTATGCAGCCATAAAAAAGGATGAGATCATGCCATTTGAGACAATATGGATGGATTTAGAGGGAATTATTCTATGTGAAATAAGTTAGACTGAGAAAAACAAATAAAATATGACTTCACTTGAGTGTGGAATCTTAGAAAAACAAAACAAAGAATTAACAAACAAACAGCAGAATCAGACCCATAAAAACAGAAAACAAACCAATAGTTGACAGAGGGCAAGAAGGTGGCAGATGGGCCAAATGGGTGATGGAGAGTGGGAGATATAGGCTTAAAGTTATGGAATGAATAAGTTATGGGAATAAATGGTACAGCATAAGGAATTCAGTTTCTATACACTGCATATAAGTTCTATTTCAATTACATATTTTTCATTAAGATCTGGGGCGCTTGGGTGGGTCCATGGTTGTGTGTCTGTCTCTTGATCTCAGCTTATCTTATGGTTGTGAGTTAAAGTCCCATGTTGGGCAAACAAACAAACAAGCCAAGATCTTAGTGTATGTAAGCATAGGTGTAGAAGCATAAGGTATTAGCCCTATTGTTGACTCAATGAACCTGCACTGGGTATGTGTCTTTCAAGAAACATCTTCATCTTTCATAAACTTATGTGTAGAAGCCTGTGGGAACAGATATATGCTCAACTCATTAAAACTGTACTGCCTGCACCCCAGTGTTCATAGCAGCAATGTCCACAATTGCCAAACTGTGGAAGGAGTTGAGATGTCCTTCAGCAGATGAATGTATAAAGAAATTGTGGTTTATATATATGAAGGAATATTACTCAGCCTTCAGAAAGGATGAATATCTACCATTTACATTGACATGGATGGAACTGCTAAGTGAAATAAGTCAATCAGAGAAAGACAATTTACAGTTTCATTCATATGTGGACTATAAGAAATAGCTCAGAGGATCATATGGGAAGGAGCACAAAAAACAAATGGGAAGAAAGCAGAGAGGGAGCCAAATTATAGAGACTCTTGACTACAGGAAACAAACTGAAGGTTGTAAAAAGGGAGGTGGAGAGGGGGAGAGGGTAACTAACTGGGTGATGGACATTGAGGAAGAACTCTGATGTGATGAGAACTGGGTGTAATACATAATGAATCATTGAACACTAAACCAAAAACTAATGATACTGTATGTTGCCTACTTGAATTTAAAATTTTAAAAAATGGGGGGGAGTTTTATTCTAAAAACAAAAAACAAAAACTGCACTGCACAGGGGCACGTGGGTGGGTCAGTTAAGTATCTGCCTTTGCCTCATGTCATGATCTCAAGGTCCTGGGATCCAGTCCCCTGTTGGGGTATCCTGCTCAGGGGGGAGCCTGCTATTCCCTCTCCCTCTGATGCCTGACTTTGTCCACTGCTCATGCTCTCACTCACTCTCATTCTCTCTCCAATGAATAGATTTTAAAAAATCTTAGAAAAACTACCCTGCACAAAAACAGTTAAATAAAGCAAAACAAAGCAAAGCAAAGCAAAACAAAACAAAACAATAAACCCCAGCTGAATCTCAGCAAGAGAGCTTTGTAACTTTTTAAAAATGGTCATAAAAGTCAATTAATAGGAAATTCACCATTTTAAAAAATTTACTTATATTAGAGAGAGAAAGAGAGAACACAAATGGAGGGAGGGGTAGAGGGAGGTAATCTTCAAGCAGACTCCCCACAGAGCACAGAGCCTGTGGCAGGACTTCATCTCAAGAACCATGAGGTCACAACCCATTTGCCCAAACCAACAGTCAGATGCTTAAACACTTGAGCCACCCAGGAGCCCCCATATTTACGATTTTATTGATGTTCAATGTACTATTCAGTGACTTTTAGTACCTTCACAGTACTGTGCAATCCTCACCACTATGTAATTCCAGGATATTTTAGTCATCTCCCCAAAGACCCAATGCATTTTAAGCAGTCACATCCTTCACCCTGTCCATGGCAGCCAAGAATTTACTTTCTATTCTATGGATTTGCCTATTCTTAATATTTCAAATAAATGGAATAACACAATATGTGGCTATCTGCCTCTGAGTTGTTTGACCTAGCATAAAGTTCAAAGTTCATGTTGTTTAATTTCATTTTATACTCACTACCCTGACTTGGACATGACTAAGTGCTCAGTGATGTTATTGAATTAGAGACATTAAAAAATAAGTGAATTAAAAAGAAATGGATGGATGTGTGAGGGACTAAAACATTCTATATAAGTGCTTTTACCATGTACCCTTCAAGGAATGCTCACATGGAAAGAAAACTCGACAATATTAAAATCACTCCCTTCTACTAAAGTTTGTGTTCAGTTCCTCTCCGTTAAGTATGTCCTCACACATGTGCACACACACACACACACACACACACACGTACATATGAAATAATTCACTTAAGTATCATCATATAGCAGTAAGACTGGAAAGCTTCCACTCTTCCTCCTCCCATAAAGGTTAGCTTGATTGTTACACAAGCGTCTGTGTCTCTAATTTTTGTACTATCCCTTTAAGATATATAGGACATTTTTCTTAAACACCCAATACACTAGTACAGGTATCATGGGACTTAGAAATTGAGGGCTGTGCATGTACATATAACCTATGCTTTTGAACTAAGATCCTGAACACCTGGACCAGACTGCATTCAGCTCACTGTCTGCTATCCAGAAACTAAGGTATTAAAGGAACACAAAAGGGACACTAGAGACAGGATTTTTTTCTTTTCTTTTCTTTTTCTTTTTTTTTTTTTTTTAGGCAGAAAGAAAAGGAGAGGCTTTGAATGTATATGAATTGTTTATGGCATTCTCAGAAATACAGACTTGAGTCCACTCACCATGTTTGAAGACAGGAGTGTTGTGGGAGGCTTGGAGGATACAAAATGCTTGTTTCCCCAAGTCTCAGATTGCAATTCAGTGTAACTTTCATCATGGTTATGAGTATCTGTGTCATTTCCCTAACAAAGTGGGAATCACTGGTTCTGTTTTCCTGGAAGTCAGGTATGAATCATGCTCTTGATAAGAAGAAAAGGGGGAGAACTAGGAGAATAGTTCTCAGTCATGGCCAGAACATTCTTGATTCTTACCTGCCCTCCCCTTGTTCTCAGAAAGAAAACCTCATTTTTCTTGGTTCATTTCTAGAGAGATTTAGTTAAGACTATATTTCTTCCATTTTAGATAACAGCCCTTACCTGGAGGGACTCACTGCTATGTAAGAGAAGACCATGGGTGTAGAGATTTTGGACAGTTTAAGGAGAAAACAGGCTTGTTTTATGGGGTTTGGAAATGACGATAGACAAAAGATGTTATCAAAGTTGTGCTTTACAAATAACAGACATATATTAATATTATTATTCTAAAATACCTGTCTACACCCATGGCATAACATTAGTTAATTTTCCTTGCTAGAACAATTAAGTTATGATGTATTAAAATCATTTTAAATCTGTTTTGGAAATTTCCTTTGTTATTTTGTGGTTAGTACTATATTACCTGTGTATAAGCATAGGCCTCTGAGAGATTTTTTTTTAATTTTTATTTTTTTTATTTTTATTTGTTTATTTTCAGCATAACAGTGTTCATTGTTTTTGCAAATGTGTTAAAGATGGGACCTGCAATTATTGTGTAACATGAAAGTCAGTTTTAGTAGTTAAAGACATATCTCCCCTGAAGCAAATAATAAATTATATGTTAATAAAAAAGACATACCTATAAAAAGAAAGCACAAGAGATACATGTAGGATATTTATTTCATATTTAGGAAAGATATTCTCTAGAACAGAGCACAAAGAATCTCAGAAATACATTTCTTTTTTTTTTTTTTAATATTTTATTTATTTGACAGAGAGAAATCACAACTAGGCAGAGAGGCAGGCAGAGAGAGAGGAAGAAGCAGGCTCCCTGCGGAGCAGAGAGCCCAATGTGGGGCTCAATCCCAGGACCCTGGGATCATGACCTGAGCCGAAGGCAGCGGCTTTAACCCACTGAGCCACCCAGGCGCCCCAGAAATACATTTCTTATTTTAAAATTATGCATACCTATATTTTTCCACAATTAATCTCCTTCTGTTGTACAGATACATAAATACCTGACTATTTTAACATTTTAAGGAGAATTGAGTAGTGATATTATCTTTTCAACAACTTACAACAATTTATTATATACTAGGCAAATATTTATCAGAAGAATTTCAGTATCTATTTTACTTTAATGGAAAACATATATAGATGGATAAACATATATGCACTTATATAGATATATGTGATTTTTATAGTTTTTAAAATTTCTATTCATGATATATGTGAAATTCATTAAAAAAACCATTATTGTATTCAAACATAAAGCACACACTTACAAGTCTGACAGAAGGAAACTTGATGGTATAATTGTTCTTCATGAAAACACAATTCTTGCTTTACAAAAGCCATAGTGTTCTTTTTTCAAAATGCAAACTGTAATGGTGTTGTTAGCCTTGTATTACCAGTTAAAGGCCAAACCACCAATGACTCTAAAATAAGAAACTAAGGAGCAACTTATAAGCTGTTATGTAACTTAAGTGTCTTGTTTGTTTGTTTGTTTGTTTTTAAGGGTCTCATTTTAAAACTTCTGTGTATCAAAAAGTAAGTCAGAGAATTATTTCAGCACTGTGTAATGTTTTGATTGTGGAGAAACTTTGCCTAAACTAGAGATGAAACAATTTTGTATATCAGCTTTAATTGTGCTGTGTCAGGCTTTCTTTTCACTTTTCTCAAAGGTGGTCCTGATCCAGTATTCTCTTGCCTTTGTTTCTGCATTGTCTGAAAATAATGTTTTTATTAATTTAAATACCACAAAATATATTTAGGTAGGAAAAAACCACAAGATTATTATAATAGATTAGGACAAAATTTGTTTTATTTAAACATCTTTTCATGATAAAAACACATAATAAAAACTAAAGTTAGAAGGAAATTTTCTTAACTTGGAAAGGTAATGCACAAAAAACGTACAGCCAGTTTCCTACTTTATGATGAAATATTAAAATCTTTCTTCCTGAGGATGATGGTAAGACAAAGATGTCAATTGTTCCCACTTCTATCTAACATTGTTCTAGAGGTCCAAACAGTGGAATAAAAATTAAAAAGGGGAATAAGGCATTCATTTTGGAATACTTTAAAAGAAATGACACCAGAATCCCAACACAGAAGCACATGGAGGCTGCTGCAAAAGCAGTTTTTGGATGGAAACTTATAACAATGCAGATATTAATAAATAGATCTCAGAAACAACTTTATACTTTATATATAAATATATATATATATTTCACTTCACTTTATACCTCAAAGACAACTATGACCAAAAGAAAACAGAAGAAAGGAAATCACAAAGACAAAGTGGAGAAAATAAAATGGAGATAAATAAAGACAATAGAAAAGCTCAATGAAAGTGAGACCTAGTTTTTTGAGAAGGTGAGCAAAATTGGCAAACCTTTAATTAAACTTACTAAGAAAAAAGTAAAAGGACACAAATAAACAAAACCAGAAATGAAAGAGAAGATATACAGCTGATACCATAGAAATACATAGGCTTTTTAGAGACTACTACGAAAATCATATGCTAACAAATAACCTAGGATAATATACTATATATTGTTATAAAAAGTAATATTTTGGTCATTCCAACTTTTTCCCTCAAATTGATATTTTGGGAACTGTGTACAGAATATATAAAGAATGCTTAGAACACAATCATAAAAACATAAACCAATTAAAAACTGGGCAAAGGATATGAAGAGACCTTTCTCCAAATAAGATATAAATAAGCCAATAAGCACATGAAGAGATGGTCAACATCATTAGTCCTTTAGGACATGTAAAACAAAACCATAATGAGATACCACATCACATCCACTAGAATTGTTATAATAAAAAAGATAACGGTCTTGTTGGCAAGAATATGGAACAAGTGGAACCCTCAGACACTGCTAGTGAGAATGTAAAATGGTTAAAAGGAGAAGGAGTTGGGGGAAATTGGAGGGGGACTTGAACCATGAGAGACTATGGACTCTGAAAAACAATCTGAGGGTTTTGAAGGGACAGGGGTGGGAAGTTGGGTGAGGCTGGTGGTGGGTATTACGCAGGGCACATATTGCATGGAGCACTGGGTGTGGTACATAAACAATGAATTCTGGTACACTGAAAAGAAATTAAAAAAATAAAAAATAATAATAATAAAAATTACCCTTTTGTTTTCGGGGATGACTTTTCTGTGTGCTGAATAAGTCATCTTTACATGGATGCTTCAAATGCATCTCATATTTGTTGTAACTTAATCTGAATATATTTTCTTCCCCTGTAACCTTAAAAATGTGAATAGCATCACATGCCATCCTACTGCATATACCAGAAACTTAGAATTATTGTTTGCTCAGATGAATATGAAGCCTTAAGTCACCTAGAAGAGAACATAAACAGTAATTTCTTTGACCTCAGCCATAGCAACATTTTTTCTAGATATGTCTTCTAAAGGAAGGGAAACCAAAGGAAAAAGAAACTCTAATAAACCAAAATGAGGACCTCTGCAGAGTAAAGGAAGTCATCAACAAATCAAAAGGGCAAACTACTGAATACGAGAAGATCTTTGCAATGATATACCAAATAATGAGTTAAAATCCATATTATATAAATAACTTATATAACTCAACACCAAAAAAACCCCAAATAAGCCAATTAAAACATGGACAGAGCACCTGAAAAGACATTTTGGGAAGGAGACATGCAGATATCCAACAGACACATAAAAAGATGCTTAACATCACTGAGGGAAATGCAAATCAAAACCATGAGATATCCCTATCAGAATGGCTAGGAAAAAAAAGTGAGAAATAATAGGTATTGGGGAGAATGTGGAGAAAAAGGAATACTCGTGCCTAGTAGGTGGGAATGCAAATTAGCATAGCCACCGTGGCAAACATTATGGAGCTTCCTTAAAGAATTAAAAACAGGAATACCATATGATCCAATAATTCTGTTACTGGGTAATCATGCAAAGAAAATGAAAACATGATCTAAAAGATATATATACCCCTATATTTATTGCAGCATTATTTACAATAACCAAGATAAGGAAGTAACTTAAGTATCCATCATTATTGACAAATGAATAAAGAAGTAAAGAAGATGTGATATTGATACATATATTATCCTACTCCATCCTATTATATATAATGGTATATATAAAATGGAATATTACTCAGCCATAAAGAAGAATGAGATTTGCATTTGTGACAACATGAATAGACCTAGAGGGTATTAAGCTAAGTGAAATAAATCAGACAAAGAAAAACAAATATCATGTGATTTCACTTCTCTGTGGAATCTATAAAAACAAAACAGATGAATAGACAGAATCAGACCTATAAATAAAAGCAGACCTATAAATAGAGAGGACAAACTGATAGTTGCCAGAGGGGAGGGGAGTAAGGGGCTGGGTGAAATAGATGAAGGGAGGTAGGAGGTACAGGCCTCCAGTTATGGAATGAGTAAGTGATGGGGATAGAAGGTACAGCATAGGGAAGAGTCAAGGGTATTGTAGTAGCATTGTACAGTGACACAGAGCAGCTATACTTGTGAGCATAGCATAATGTATAGACTCATTGAATCACTATGTTGTATACCTAAAACTAGTGTAACATTTTCTGTAAACTCTACTCAAAGGGGAAGAAAAAATTTTAAAGAAAAAAAATTTATTCTTTATTCATAGAAATAATCAATTTTACCTCCACCACAGCTTCTAAATCTATTTATTTTTCTTCAACCTCACTGCCCCCATCCTAGTTCAAAACCCAGTCATTGCTCCTTTATATTACTGCTATTCACCTGATTTACTTATATTTATTCTTGCCACATGTAATCTGCTCTTGTCATTGTTTCGAGGTCTTAATTCTCCTTAAAAACTTCAGTGGTCCCTTGTGATTTTAGCATAAATTTGCTTACAAGTGTCTGGCTTCTATTGTTAGCTCAGCAGCTCTATATCACATCATATCTCATCTTTTAGCACAGTTTAGGGCTCCAGCCATATTTACCCTTTTCTATTACCTTGAATTTAACATGATCCTCTCATTTCAGAATCTTAAATTTCTTGGAATCCTTTCCCTTCCCCTCACCTCCATCAATCAAACAAACACCATAGTTAAGACCTACTCCAAGTGTCCTCAATACAAACTGGTGTTTCTTCAGTAATCCTTTTCTAACACCAAAACTAACTTAATTCTCATTAATATGCTATCATATCTCCAGGTGCATTTGCATTAAAGCATTTCTCCCAGTCTACAGGTATATAAATGTTAGATTCTTCATTTAATGTTTTATCCACCTGTCCAAATTAGACCACGGTTTCCATGTGAAAATGGACCATAACAGTTCATTGATCATTCTATGCCTACCATATTTTGTAAACATAGCAGAAGCACTAATATCTATCATCTATCTATCCATATATATATATATAGTGAATAAATTTGCCTCTAAAAATTTTTAAGCATGACATCATAAACACAGAATTTAGAATCCCTTGAAATGTTGTAGTCAAGTACAATTCAAACATTAATAAAGTTGCCCACTTTTCATAGGGCCATTTTGGTTTCATAAATGAATATATTTTTCTGTTTATATATGATTTCAGGTATTATTGATAGGAAACATATCTCTGAATTAATCTCCTTCCCAACCTATTGGGATTTAATATCCTAGGCTTTCTCCTCTCTCTAAGGGCTATTCTCTCTTCATGTTTCCAAGGGAAGTCTATTATCCTTAGATCACTGAGTTGTTTACTACTCCCCATAAATTCCAGAGATCATAATTTTTATGCCATCTGTCAGCTAAGAACACATCCTCAGCTCATGTGTAAAGCTCCTTTCTCAGTGTTGTACCTTTTTTTTTTTCCAGATAGGAAACCCCTGCCTTTGCCAGGACCTCAGACTGTGAGTCTCTGCTCATAACCACAGTTAAGTACTGAAACTTTGGCCTCATCACATTGATTAATCCCAGAGCATCCAATGGTTCATAATGTAGACATTTCTTTTGTTGTCATAATCTTTCTTTTGTTGTCTTGGCAATATCCTGCATAAGGGATGAACTCTTTCCCCTGTCCTGGCAGGAAATAGAGGCTTAGAGAAACTTTGCAATGGGGTTAGGGCTAAAATTAGGGAATATAGATTATCAATTGCTATAGAAGTGACTTCATCTATAAAACAGCTACCAGATTAATTTAAGGGAGAATAAATTAACTACTTTCCATAGCAGGATCACATGCCATGTCCTGCCAATCTCTAACTGCTAAAAAATATATTTAAAACACAATTTCCTTTCTGTGGACTCAAATCTGCTCCTTCTCTTAACTGGAGTGGATTGATATTCCACTAATATCAATCAGGGGAAAACATCAAAGATAGAGGGCTGTGTCTTTGGTAGGAAGATGTGTAATAATATGTGAGTATTTGGCAAAAGTACCAGGCTTCATGCAGTCAAGTGGGTCGCACACTTCCAAGCTCTCAAGATGGAGCTAGGAAGCGGAAATCCTCAGAATTTTGACCTAAAAGTACAAAGTTAAATCAACTTCATCTCCAGCCTTTTTGTGTCCGTTTTGTCACAATTTGCTATGAATACATTTAGATGACTTTAGTGTTCATCAAATTACATTACCATTAAAGAAGGATGATTTGCCCCATGTGTACGCAGTGCATATCTATCTAAACATAGAGGTAGCAAGACATTTTTGGCGAAAAAAATGCATCTAGTTGTGAATACATATCTTCTTTTGTTGGTGATAACACAAGATAATTTAAATTTCTTTCAGATCTGTTTTTCTACATTCAAAAGTAATTATATAAAAAAATAAATAAAATGAACTATATCAAGAATAAATCCATAATTGTCTTATCTGCTGTAACGGAATTTAAATTTTATTTGAAAGAAAGTGTGAAGGCATGGATTAGTGTAGGGGACAGAATACCAGTTTTACGATCATTAGATTGCTGAGAAAAGGAAATAAGCACAGAGAAAGGCAGATAAATTTGGCCAGGTAAGGCTGCAGAAGCAGTGTTCAAGGGAAGGCTACCTGAGTGAAGTAAAGGGCAGGAAGCAACAGGACAAGGAAGCAGTTCTTTACCAATAGGAAAGGATTGTATGCTAGTTTCAGGCTTGGCTGTTTGGTTCCTGAACAGAATAAAAGGTACATGAAAAACAACAGGGTCCAACAAAAGATGAGTCTAGTTTCAAACATGAATCTGAACATACAGTAGAAGTGTGTTCAAAAGTATGGACAAGTAATTCTTGTTCATTAAGTAAAATCAAAACT
The DNA here is from genome assembly GCF_922984935.1 of Meles meles. NCBI lineage: Eukaryota > Metazoa > Chordata > Mammalia > Carnivora > Mustelidae > Meles > Meles meles. The sequence goes on along the minus strand of NC_060073.1, from coordinate 56,468,317 downwards.
ATCTTATTACCTGTGTCTATCCCTTTATTTATATCACTTTATAGATTCTCTAACACTGAATTAGAAAAAAAAATTTCTTTTTTATATTTTATTTATTTATTTATTTGAGAGTGAAAGACAGAGAAAGAGAGAAAATGAGCATGGGAGAGGGACAGGAAGAGAGAGGGAGAGAGAAGCAGACTCCCTGCTGAGCAGGAAGCCCTATGTGGGGCTGGTTCCCAGGACTCAGAGATCATGACCTGAGCCACAAACAGACACTTAAATGACTGAACCACCCCATACCCCTAGGGAAAAAACTTTATTATTTTCTCCATTATATGACTCCTGAAATTGACAAATTGGGTCATGAACACTTCACTACTAAAGCTATTCTTCTGAGACATTCTCAGCAGTCCATAAAATGGGATGTAAAAAAGAAAGTAATTCCTCGGGCGCCTGGGTGGCTCAGTGGTTTAAGCTGCTGCCTTCGGCTCAGGTCATGATCTCAGGGTCCTGGGATCGAGTCCCGCATCGGGCTCTCTGCTCGGCAGGGAGCCTGCTTCCCTCTCACTCTCTCTGCCTGCCTCTCTGCCTACTTGTATCTCTCTCTGTCAAATAAATAAATAAAATCTTTAAAAAAAAAAAAAGTAATTCCTCTTTTAATAGGCCCACACTTATGTTTGCAAACTTCTAAGTCTACAATGTAAAATTTTTGGAAGCTATATAAAACATTAGTGGACATTTCTAGCAACTGGGAATGATGTAGTTATGAAATATAATATCATAATTCTGCATGTAAAAAAATTCTTGGCTGTTAGTTAATAAAAATTTGAAGCAAGATTGAGACAAATATGAAGAGAACCAACATATCTATTTGATTCCACAAAATTTCTGAAGACATGATGAAAGTTAAAACAACAACAACAACCATGTTAATGTGATGGTCCCAAATTGAGTTGGCTGTGGAAAATACGGAAATTTGAGATGCATGCTAAGTCCCCCCTTTATAGAGAGCAGTGACAATTTCTCCCTTGAAGTTTTTTTTTTTTTAAAGATTTTATTTATTTATTCGACAGAGAGAGAGATCACAAGTAAGCAGAGAGGCAGGCAGAGAGAGAGAGGAGGAAGCAGGCTCCCTGCGGAGCAGAGAGCCCGATGCGGGGCTCGATCCCAGGACCCTGAGATCATGACCTGAGCCGAAGGCAGTGGCTTAATCCACTGAGCCACCCAGGCGCCCCTCTCCCTTGAAGTTTAACTACAGTAGAAGCCAAAACCCAGAATGTTGTAATTTATCTTAAATTTCTATAAGGAATGACTGTACAATTCATTTTCCTACAGCTCCAAACTATACTCTGTGGAGACCTTTTTTGAAATATTGTTCAACATAGGGCATCTGGGCAACTCAGAGGGTTAAACCTCTGCCTTTGGCTCAGGTCATGATCTCAAGGTCCTGGGATCCAGCCTCATATTGGGCTCTCTGCTCAGCAGGGAGCCTCCTTACCTCTTTCTCTGCCTGTCTCTCTGCCTACTTGTGATCTCTCTCTCTCTCTCTCTCACTGTCAAATAAGTAATATTTTCAAAAAAATATTGTTTGACAATTGTATGAGTACAGTTAAAAATAGTGTTGATGATAATTTTGCACAAAAAAAGCAACTTTGAGAACCATTTTCTTTTTCTCTTAGGAAAAGATGTCTGCATCTCTGAAAGGCTCTAATAGCTCCAAATTCCAGGTCTTTGAGTTCATCCTGATGGGATTCCCAGGCATTCATAGCTGGCAACACTGGCTCTCCTTTCCATTGGCAATACTCTACCTCTCAGCCATTGGTGCTAATATCCTCATCCTCATCACCATTTGTCAGGACCCTGCCCTTCAGCAGCCTATGTACTATTTTCTAAGCATTCTCTCTGTGGTGGACATGGGCCTGGCCACCACCATCATGCCCAAGATCTTGGCCATCTTCTGGTTTGATGACAAGGTCATCAGCCTGCCTGAGTGCTTTGCTCAGATTTATGCCATCCACTGCTTTCTTGGCATGGAGTCTGGTATCTTTCTCTGTATGGCTTTTGACAGATATGTAGCGATTTGTCACCCTCTTCGCTACCCATCAATTGTCACCAATGCCTTAATCTTAAAGGCTACTGTGTTCATGGTACTTAGAAATGGCTTAGTTGTCATTCCTGTGCCTGTGCTTGCAGCCCAGCGTAATTATTGCTCCAGGAATGAGATTGAGCATTGCCTGTGCTCTAACCTTGGGGTCACTAGCCTGGCTTGTGATGACAGGAGGCCAAACAGCATCTGCCAGTTGATTCTGGCGTGGCTTGGAATGGGGAGTGACCTGGGTCTCATAATATTGTCATACACTTTGATTCTGCGCTCTGTACTTAGACTGAACTCGGCTGAAGCTGCATCCAAAGCTCTGAGCACTTGTAGCTCCCATCTGATCCTTATTCTCTTCTTCTACACAGTTGTTGTTGTGATTTCAGTAACTCACCTGGAAGAACCCAAAGCTCCTTTGATTCCAGTTCTACTCAATGTGCTGCACAACATCATCCCCCCTTCCCTCAACCCTATAGTTTATGCACTTAGGACTAAAGAACTCAGGGCAGGCTTCCAAAGGAAGTTTTGGTTGAGATTAGAAAAGAACACCAGTCTCCAGTGATCTTCTCCGTAATGTTACATTATCTTCAGCTTCTTCTAGAACAGATAGTAGAATTTCAAACATGACAGGGAAAGTGAATGCCTTTGAGATATCTTTTTCACATTCTAAAAGCACGTGAAAACAACAACAAACATTCCCAGTAGCTCCAAAATATCCATAAGAGATGCATATATGTGGGGAAAGGAAGGACTTTCTACCAAACTAATGAAATGGAATAAAAACTAGTGGTTATGAATTGTATCTCTTCCATAAAATAAAAATGAATATAATAGTACATACACACTAAAGAATTAGTGAGTGAGTTGTGAGTTACAGATCATGATTATTCATTCACAGCTGTAACGTAGGACCAAAGTCTGTCTTCCTGGACAAGTGGCTAAGGAAGATGTGGGCAGCATCAGTAGTGGGAAGCAGATCTATATATGGACAAAATTAGAAGCCCAAATTGCTTCACAATGCCAGCCAATTCTCACGAGCTTTCTGCCCAAATCAATATCGATTTGGGCAGAAAGCTCGTGAGAATTGGCCAGAAACCCGCGGTGAACCCCCAGTGGTGGGAGCCTTCAAGGGAGCCACCTGGGACTGGTCCAGGGTCTTGAGTGCCCAAAACCCTGCAAGAAAGAGCTCTAATGCCAGGTGTGTGTGAAGCTCAAATTGCCTCAGAACACTGGCCACTCCTGCCCTCTACTCAGCCCCCTGGGGAGCCTGCCTTGGCACTGGCAGATCTGGCCTGCCATGCCCCAAGACTCTACCCTTAAGCCTACATTGGGTTTTCAGGCTGATGTCCCCATAGGCCTGGTCCCCAAGCCCTCCAGACTGGGGACACCTGAGCCACACCTCAGGACTCCACTTGCCACCCAAGAGGAAACTATGTAGTTTGGAGCTGCACAAAACCCTCCAAGTAGGAGAGACCTTCATGACACCCTGATGCCAACCCCCTCACCCCCACTCCCCACAAACCTGAAGCCTAAGGCTCAGCAAGACCCCTGCCCTCAACTATGCCCCTGGGGAGCTTGCCTCAGGGGAGAGCCTTGGGGGAGCCCCATGGTCCCGGCCTGTAATACTGGATGGTGGAACAGGAACCTAGTGAGAAAGCAGTTCAAACACCGGGTATGTCCAAAGCCCAAGTCGCCCCCAAATGCTGGCCAATTCTCATGAGCTTTCTGTCCAAATTTATATCAATTCAAATATCAATTTGATATCAATTTTGAAACCCCAGCAAATTCACTTGCAATGGCAGAAGTTTTCACGGACACCACCTGGGCCTGACCCAGGGTCCTGAGTGGTTGTGGCCCGAACCCTACAAGAAAGTGCTCTAAACACCAGGTGCAGCTACAGCCATATAGCATTAGAACAGGGGCCACCCCCATTCTCTGCTCAGCCCTCTGGGAAGCCAAGCACACTGCTGGCAGATTGGGTCTGCCATACGTCTATGTCCTAACCCTAACCCTAACCCTAACCCCAACCCTAACCCCAGGTTGGGTTTACAGGCTTGCATCCCCAGAGGCCTGGACCCCAAGCCCTCCAGAATGGAGACCCATGAGTCACACCCCAGGACTCTGCCTGCTGCCCAGGAGGAAACCATGCCCTTTGTAGCTGTACAAAATCCTCAGATGGAGAAAACTGTATGCCCCCCTGAGGCCACCCCCACCTTTGGCACACCCCCTGGCCACAAATCCAGAGCCTGATGCTCAGCTGACCCCCACCCTCAACTCTACCCCTGGAGAGCTCACCTCAGCAGGGAACTTCAGGGTTAGCCACATGGGCCCAGCCCGTGGGCCCAGAGGGTCGCAGCACACACCGAGTGAGAAAGTGCTTCAAACATGGGCTCATGCATGGCCAGCATCGCAGCACAAAGCCTGCCAATTCTCACAAGCTCTCTGCCTAAATTGATATCAGTTTGGACAGAAATCTCATAAGAATTGGCCAGAAACTTCCAGTGAACTCACATCCAGTGGTGGGGGCCTTCAGGGGAGGGCATGAGCCTGGCCTATGGTCCCAAGCTGTTGTGGCCTGAACCCTGGAAGAAAGCACTCCAAATGCCAGGCGCCAATGTGGCCCAAATTGCCTCTGAAAGCCAGCCACCCCCACCCTCTACTCAGCCCTGGAAGCCCACTTAACCACTGGCAGTTCAGGCCTGCCATGCCCCTAGGTGCTAATCCTAATCCTAGGTTGGGTTTTCAGCCTTCCATCCCCAGAGGCTTGGCCCCCAAGCCCTCCAGATTGGGGACCCCTGAGCTACAACACAGGACTCTGCCCCACCCCCCAAAGGAAACTGTGCCATTTGGAGCAACACAAAACCCTCAAAGGAGGAGAAAACTGCCTGCCAACATTACGCCACCCCCATATCCATGGACCCTTGGATACAATCCCACAGACTGATACTCATCCTGACTCTGTCCTCAATTCAGCACCCCAGTATGTTTGTCTCAGCTCTGGCAGATTAGGCCTGCCATACTCCTAGGTTGTGTTTCAGGCTTCTGTCTCCAGAGGACTGGCACCCATGAACTCCAGACTGGGGATCTCTGAGCCACCCCACAGTATATCGCCTGCTCCCCAGAAGGAAAACTTGCCATTTGGAGCTGTGCAACGCCCTCAGAGTTGGAGAAATCTGCATCCCCCCTGAGGCCACCCTGACCTTCAGCAGCCCTCCTGGCCACAAACCTGGAGGCTGACACTCATTCTGACCCACACACTCAACTCAGCCTCCATGGGAGCTCGCCTCAGTGGCAGCAGATCAGGTCCCAATGTCCCTAGGTCCTACTCCTTAACCCTAGTTTGGGTATCCTGAATTCTGTGCCTGAGGCCTGGCACCCAAGCCAAGCCCTCTTCTTATGAAACTGTTCCAAAAAATAGAACTGGAAGGAAAACTCCCAAACCCTTTGGATTAGGTCAGCCTAACCATGATCCCCAAATCAGACAAAGACCCCACCCAAAGGGAGAATTACAGACCACTATCCCTAATGAATATGGATGCAAAAAATCCCACCAACATACTAACCAATAGGATCCAACAGCTCATTAAAAGAATGATTCACCATGACCAAATTGAATTTATTCTTGGGCTGCAAGGGTGGTTTGACAACCACAAATCAGTCAGTGGAATCCAGTACATTAATAGAAGAAAGAACAAGAACCATCGAATCCTCTCAATAGATGTGGAAAAAGCATTTGACAAATCAGTGCATCCCTTCTTGATCAAGACTCTTCACCGTGGATGGCTAGAGGGTACATACCTCCATATCATAAAGGCCATCTATTGGAAATCCACAGAGAATATCATTCCCATTGGGAAAAAAAAACTGAGAGCTTTTCCCTTTTCAGGTCAGGAACACAACAGGGATCCCTACTCTCATCATTATTGTTCAACATGGTACAGATTTCCTAGCCTCAGCCACCAGACAACAAAAAGAAATAAAAGCTGTCTGAATCAGCAGAGAGGAAGTCAAACTCTCATCCTCTGCAGACAATAAGATACTTTCTGTGGAGAACCCAAAGGACTCCACCCCAAAATTGCTAGAACTCATCCAAGAATTCCGTAAAGTGGTAGGATATAAAATCAATACACAGAAATCAGTTGCATTTGTCTATAGCACCAATGCGACAGAAGAAAGAGAAGTTAAGGCGTCCATACCGTGTATAATTGCACCCAAAACCATATGATACTTAGGAATCCATCCAACAAAAGAGGCAAAGGATCTGTACTCAGAAAACTATACGATAGTCATGAACAAATTGGAGGAAGACACAAAGAAATGGAAAAACATCCCATGCTCATGGATTGGAAGAAAAACTATTGTGAAAATGTCTATACTACCCAGAGTGATCTATAGATTCAATGCAATTCCTACCAAAATACCATCCACATTTTTCACTGAACTGGAATAAACAATCCCCAAATTTGTATGGAAGCAGAAAAGACCCTGAATAGCCAAAGGGATGTTGAAAAAGAAAACCAAAGTTGATAGCAATGCAATTGCAGAGTTCAAGCTCTATTTCAAACCTGTAATCATCAAGACAGTATGGTACTGGCACAAAAGCAGACCCATAAACCAATGGAACAGAATAGAAAAATCAGAATTGGACCCTTAGGTCCATTTATTGACCTCAAGGGTCAACTAATCTTCCACAGTGCAGGAAAGAATATCCAACGAAAAAAATAGTCTCTTTAACAAATGGTGCTGGGAACACAGGACAGTTAGATGCAGAAGAATGAAGCTGGACCATTTCCTTGTACTGTATACAAAAAATAGATTCTAAATGGATGAAAGACCTCAATGTGAGACATAAATTCATCCAGATTCTTGAGGAGAATCTGAGGCAGCAACCTCTTTGACCTCAGCCACAGCAACTTCTTGCTAGATACGTCTCCAATGGCAAGGGAAACAAAAGCAAAAATGATCTTTTGGGACTTCATCAAGATAGCAAGCTTTTACACAGCAAAGGAGACAGTCAACAAAACCAAAAGACAACAAACAGAAGAAGAGAAGATATTTTCAAATGACATATCGATAAAGGACTCCGCATCCAAAATCTAGAAAGAACTTACCAAACTCAACACCCACATAACAAATAATCCAATCTAGAGATAGGCCAAAGACATGAAGACATTTCTCCAAAGAAGACATCCAAATGGCCAACAGACACATAAAAAGTGCTCAACATCCCTCAACATTAGGAAAATAAAAGTCAAATCCATTATGAGATACCACCTTACACCAGTCAGAATGGATAAGATGAAGAAGTCAGGAAATGAAAGATGTTGCGAGAATGTGAAGAAAGTGGAACCCTTTTATACTATTGTGGGAATGCAAGCTGGTGAGACCACCACAACTCCACACTAGAAAGCAGTGTGGAGATTCCTCAAAAAGTTGAAAATAGAGCTACCCTACAACCCTGCAATAGCACTACTGGGTACTTACCACAAAGATACAAATGTAGTGATCTGAAGGGGCACCTGTAATCCAATGTCTATAGCAGCAATGCCAACAAGAGCCAATGAGCCAATGAGACATGAGCCCATATGTCCAACGACAGATGAATGGATATATATATATATATATATATATATATATATAAAATTGAATATTATGAAGCCATCAGAAAATGAAATCTTGACATTTTCAATGACATGGATGGAACTAGAGGGTATTATGATAAGTGAAATAAGTCAATCAGAGAGGACAATTGTCATATGATCTCACTGATATGTCGAATTTAAGAAATAAGACAGACGAACATAGAGGAAGAGAGGAAAAAAGGAAGCAAGATGAAACCAGAGAGGGAGTCAAAGCAAAAGAGATACTTAATCTCAGGAAGCAAACTGAGGGTTTCTAAAGAGGAGGGGGTGGGGGAATGGGGTGTCTGGGTGATGGGCAAGGGGAGGGTATGTGCTGTGGTGAGCACTGTGTGCTGTGTAAAATAGAAGGTACTCAAACCTGTACCCCTGAAGCAAATAACACATTATATGATCATAGTACAAAAGAAGTGAAATAAAAACATTTAGAATACAAACTAAGGAAAAATAAATAAATAAATAACAAATAAATAAACTCACTGATAGAAAGAAAGAAAGCAAACCAGCGACTAAGTGATCTGGAGTCACCACACTCCAATTTCAAGCTAGATTACAAAGCTATATTACATACAAAACAGTATGGTACTGGCATAAAAACAGACACACAGGCCAATAGAACACAATAGAAAGCTCAGAAACTGAAAATCATAGTACTTTTGGCAAAGTTCATTCATTCATATATTAAAGTTATATTTAAACTTAGCTCTGATAGGGTTATTAACTTTGAATGGGAATCAATAATATTTACATCTTGTTCCAACGTTTGCTTCCAATAAATGCATTTTTAAACATGCTGTTTATATAAGTATATATTATAAAATAAGGATGATTTAGAATCCACACTTTTAGGAAAAATTAAATTCACTTTAATAAACCTACCACAATGAATACTGTTACGCTGAAAAAATAAATAAAATGGAAAAAAAAAATAAAAAAAAATAAACCTACCACAGAAAAGGAATCATAGATATCCAGCATCAAAACTGAGAACATTACAAAAGAAGACAATCAGACACAATCTGGTGTCTGACGGAAGAATAAAATACTACCTGGGTACTTCTGCCCAAATATTCAACCTGTTGAAACCTATAGATGCAGCTACTCATTTATAAAAACACAGATGTCAGAGAAATGTCCTAACAAAGAGTATGAAGACATCACCAATGAGGTCCACAATGCATATATTCTGACAGCAAAAATATTTTCCCAACAAATAAACCATAAGACCAGAAGAAGGAAGGAAGGAAGGAAAGAAGGAAGAAGAGAAAGAGAAAGAAAGAAGAGAAAAAGGAAGAGAAAGAAAGAAAGAAAGCTACTTAGCTCAGAAACTAACCCATACATATATGGTCTTATCTTATGACACAGCAGCAGAAAATATTCAATGGGGGAAAGGGCTGTCTCTTCAGTGAATGGTACTGGGAAAACTGGACACTAATTACAGAAGAATGTGACTGTATCATTTTCTTACAGCGCATATAAAAATTATGAATGGTTGAATGACTTGAACATAATAACTGAATCCATAAACCTCCAAGAAGAAAACACAGGTAGTAAGTTTCTCAATACTGGTTTTGGGGAAGGGACTTTTACATCAGACACCAAAAGCAAAGGCAACAAAAGGAAAAATAAGCAAGCGGAAGGACATCAAACTGAAATTTCGGCATGGCAAAAGAAACCATCAAACCCTTAAAAGACAACCTTCCCAATGAGAAAAAAATAATCTCCACATCCTATGTGTGAGAAGAGACTAATATCCAAAATACACAAAACGCTCCTTCAAATCCAAACAAACTGAATAAAAACTGGGGAGAATATCTGAATAGTTACTTTCCAAAGATGGCATACAGGTGGTCAACAGACGCAGAAAACATTGTTCAACATCACTAATTGTCGTCAGGAAAACAGAAGTCAAAACCACAATCAGCTACTACCTCACAACGCTGGGAACAGCAATCATCCCAGAGACAGACACCAGGTGAGGTCAAGGGTGTGTACACAAAGGGACCCTGTGCACTGCTGGTGGGAATGGAAATTGGTGCAACCACTGTGACAAATGCTGTGGAGGTTCTAGGAACAATTAATACAACTACCACATGACCTGGTGATTGCTCTACTGAGTATTTCTTTGGAAAACACAAAAATGCTCCCTCCAAAGGAGAGATGCACTCCCATGTTCATGGCAACATCAAAACAATAACCAGACATGGAAACATCGACCTTGGGAGCATTATGCTAAGTAACTCAGACACAGAAAGATAAACACCAGAGGCTTTCATGGACATTCCACATGGGAAAAAATGCAACAAGCCCTAACAGCAATGCTATGTTGGGTTTTCAGGCTTCCATCCCAAGTCCTGGATCCCAAGGCCTCCAGACTGGGGACACCTGAGGCACACTGCAGGACTCCAGCTGCCCCCAAGAAGGAAACTGTACCATTTGGAGCTGTGTAAAACACTCAGAGCAGGAGAAACCTGCATGCCACCCTGAGACCACCCCCATATTCAGCGGTCCACCTGGACACAAATTCACAGTCTAACACTCAGCCTGACCCCGCCCTCAACTCAGACCCCAGTGAGGTTACCTGAGTGCCCGCAGATGGGGCCTGCCATGCCCCTAGGCCCTAAACTTAACCCTGGCTTGTGTATTCAGGCTTTGGTCTCCAGAGCCCTAACCCCCATGCCCTCCAGATCAGGGAGCCCTGCACCACACTGAAGGACACTGCCACCCCCCAGAAGGAAACCATGCATTTGGAGCTTTGTAAAACCCTCAAAGCAAGAGAAATCTGCATGTGCCCAAGGACACAAAATTGCAGCCCAACACTCCCCCAGACCACACCCCTCCATTTGGTCTCAGGGCCTGCAAATGGGGCCTATATGCCCCTAGGCTCTAACCCTAATCCTATTTTAGGATTTCAGGCTTCTGACTGAAAGTTCTGGTCCCCAAGCTCTCCAGATTGGGGACCCCGAGCCACACTGCAGGACTCCACTTGCCACCCATAATGAAACCATGCCATTTGGAGCTGTGCAAAACCCTAATAGCAGGAGAATCTGCATGCCAACTTGAGTCTACCCCCAATATGGCACCCCCCCCCAGATGCAAACACGCAGGTTGAAACTCAGCCTTATGCCATTCCTCATGTAAGGACCCTGGAGACTCTGATGCAGAGATGCCAGATTGAGCCTCCCATGAAACTAGGCCCTAACTCTAACCCTAGCTTGGGTTTTCAGGCTTCCATCCTCAGAGGACTGGCCCCCAAATCATTCAGATGGTGGACACCTGAGCCACACTGAAGGACTCCACCTGCCCCCCCCACCCCCGAAGGAACCTGTGCCGTTTGGAGTTGCACAAAACCCTCAGAGCAGGAGAAAACTGCATGCCACTCTGGGGCCACACCCACTCAGTCTGACCACTCAGTCTGACCCCCGCTCTCAATTCATCCCTCTAGGGACATCCCCTCAGCACTGGCTGATCTGGTCTGCAATGCCCATATGCCTGAAACCTAAACCTAGGTTGGTTATCCAGCATTCCAACTCCATAGCTGCAGGCCTAGCCTTCAAGTATGAGGACGTTGAGCTACAACACAGGAATCCTAGTGCCCCCAGAAGGAAACCATTACATTTGGAGCTGCGCTTAAATCCTCTGAGCAGGAGAAACCTGCATGCACCCTGAGGACACTCCAATCTTCAGCAGCCCCCATGAACACAAACCCACAGCCTGACAAGCCGATCACCCACCCTCCACTCTGCACCATAGGGAGCATGCCTCACCCAAGCAGATGAGGCTTGCCATGCCCCTAGGCCTAAACCCTAACCCTAGGTGGGTTTTCAGGTTTCTGCCTTTACAGGCCAGTCCCTCGGGCCCTTTAGATTGGGCCCCTGACCCACACTGCCGGTCTTCACCTACCTCAGAAGGAAAGCATGACATTTTGAGCTAAGCAACACCATCAGAGCTGAAAACTTGGATGCCCTCTGAGACCACCAAACATTCAGCGCTACCCCCACCCCCCGGGCCACAAAACCGGAGCCTAATGCTCAGCCTAACTACCTCCCTCAACATTGTCCTCTGGGGTCTTGCCTCATAGGGGCCCTCAGGGGAACCTCCTGGGCCTGGCCTGTGGTCCTGGATACCACAACATGCTATGCTCCCAGCGAGAAAGTGCTCCAAATGTCAGGTGCACGAGTGGTCCAAATCACTGCCCAACACCGGCCAATTCTCACGAGCTTTCTGCTCAAATTGATATAAATTTGGGCAGCAATATTGTGAGAATTGGCCAGAAACATCCAGCAAAATCACTTCTGGTGGCAAGAACATTCAAGGGAGCCAAATGGGCCTGGCATGTGGTCTGGAATGGTCGCAGTCCAAACCCTGAGAGGAAACACTAAAGGCCAGGTGCATGAGTGGACCGATACCGTCAGAATGCTGGCCAAAACTGCCGACAACACAGCCACCTGGAAAGGCCGCTTCAGCACCAGCAGATAGGGACTGTCATGCCCCTAAGCAATAAGCCTAAACCTAGTTTGGGATTTCAGGCTTCCATCCCCAGAGGCCTTGTCCCAGAAACCTCCATACTGGGGATGCTGAGCGACACCCAAGAGTACACCTGCCATAGGAGGAGACAGTGCCATTGGGAGATGCCCAGAACCCTTGGAGCGGGAGAAAACTGCAAACTCCCCTGATGCGATGCCCACATTTGGTGACCCCCCCCCCCCGCACTGGCCACAAACCCGGAGCCTGACTTCACATCTGACCCACTCCCTCCACTGAGCCCCCCGGGGATCTCGCCTCAGCACGAGCTAAAGGCCCAGTGATGCGAGGACCGGATCACCTCAGAACACCGGCCAACATCGCCCTCTACACAGCCACCTGGGGGGCCACCTCAGCACTGGCAGACCAGACCTGCCACACCCCTAGGTCTTAACCCAAACCCTAGGTTGGATTTTCAGGCTTCTGTCCCCAGAGACCTGGTCCCCAAGCCTTCCAGATTGGGGACACATAAGTCACACCCCAGGACTCTGCCTGCCAACCAGGAGGAAACCATGCCATTTGGAGCAGCACAAAATGGTCAGTGTGGAAGAAACCTGCCAAGCCCCATGAGGCCACCCCCAACATCGGCGCGCCCATGCCACAAACCCAGAGCCTGGCGCTCAACATGACCCCCTCCCTAAACTCAGCCCAGGAGAGATTGCCTATGTGGAGACCTTCAGGGGAGATGTGTGGGCCCAGGGCATGATCAATGATGGCTGAAACCCACTCCTAGCGAGAAAGCGCTCCAAACGCCGGGCACACAAACAGCCTGACCCTGCCAAACACCAGCCAATATTCATGAGCTTTTCGCCCAAATCAATATTGATTTGGGCAGAAAGCTCATGCGAATTGGCTGGAAAACCCCCGGAAAACTCACTTCTGGCAGCACAGGCATGTAGGACAGCCACCTGGGCCTGTCCTGTGATCCAAACGGGTCATGGCCCCAACCCTGTGAGAAAGCACTCAACAAGCCAGGTGCATGCATGGCAAAGCCCTCCCTCTACTCAGCCTCCCAGGTGGCCCACCCCAGTGCTGCCAGATCAGGCCTGCATTGCCCCTAGGACCTCATTCTAAGCATCAGGTTAGGGTTTTCAGGTTTCTGTCCCCAGGGGCCTGTCCCCTGAGCCCTCTAGATTGGGGACCCCTGAGCCACACCTCAGGAATCTGCCTGCCACCCAGAAGGAAACCGTGCCATTCAGAGCTGTGCAGAACTCTCAGACTGGAAGAAACCTGCATGCCTCCCTGAGGCCACCCCCACATTTGGTGGCTCCCAGGGCCACAAACTCAGAGCATGACACACAGCCTGACCTGGTCCTCAACTCAGTCCCCAGGTATCCCGCCTCAGCACCAACAGATCAGGCCTGTCATGCCACTAGACCCTCACCCTAAACTTAGGTTGGGTATTCAGACTTCTGTCCCCAGAGACCTGGCCCCCAAGCCCTCCAGAATAGGGACCTCTGTGCCACACCCCAGAACTCCACCTGCAGCGCATCAGTAAACCATGCTGTTTGGAGCTGCACAAAACCCTCCGAGTGGGAGAAGCCTGTGTACACTCCTTGAGGCCAACCCCACCTTGAGCACCCCACCAGGCCCCAGAAATGGAAGCTGACCCTCACCTGGACTCCTCTTTCAAATCTGCATCCAGAAAGCTCCCCTCGGTGGGGGCCCTAAAGGAAGCCGCGGAGGCCCTTACCGGGTTCATGGATGGTTGCAACATGCACCTAGCGAGAAAGTGGTATCAATTTGGGTAGAAAGCTTGTAAGAATTGGGCAGCATTGGGTGCCAATTTGGGCCCCACTGGTGCCTGTGGTCTTCAGCCCTTTCTAGCCTTTAGCACTTTCTTGCTAAGTGCACGTTGCAACCACCCAGGAACATGGGCTGGGACTAGGTGGCTCTCCCAAAGGCCCACGCCATAGGGGGCTTTCCGGGTGCACAGTTGAGTGAGTGTCAGCCACTCTGTTTGTGGCCTGGTGGGGCACCGAAGGTTGGGGCAGTCACAGGGGGGTCATGCAGGTTTATCCTGCGTTGAGGGTTTTGCTCAGCTCTGAATGGCATGTTTTCCTCCTGGGTGGCATATGTACTCCTGGGGTGTGGTTCTGGGGTCCCTAATCTGGAGGGATCAGGAGACAGGTCCCTGGAGGTAGAAGCCTAAAACCCAACCAAGAGTTAGGGCGAGGACCTAGGGACATAGCAGGCCCAATCCACCAGAGCTGGGGCAGGCACCCTAGGGGGCTTAGTAGTGGGAGGCATTCACTGCATGTGTGCCTGGCTCACAGAGGGTTTTCTGGCAGGGTTTGTGCCGCAACTGCTTGGACCTGGACCAGGCCCAGGCAACGGCTCTGCCGGCCCATGCCGCCAGAAGCAAGTTCGCTGGGTGTTTTCCAGCCATTCTCATGAGCTTTCTGCCCAAATCGATATCAGTTTGGGCAGAAAGCTCATGATAATTGGCCAGCATTGGGTGAAAATTCATGCCACTGTGGCGCCCATGGTCTAGAGCGCTTTCTCTCCAGGTGAGTGTCACGGCCATCTGGGAACTCAGGCTGGGCCCATGGGGATCTCCCGAGGACCTCCAGGCAGGGGACCTTTCCAGTGGCAGAGTTGATGGAGGGGGTTTGGATGAGTGTCAGCATCAGTGTTTGTGGCCCAGAGGGCACTGGAAGTGGGGGTGGCCTCAGGGGTGGCATGCAGGTTTTTTCACTCTGAGGTTATTGTGTAGCTCTGAACGGCACTGTTTCCTCCTGGGTAGCAGGTGGAGTCCTGGGTGTGGCACCGGATTCCCCAGTTAGGAGGGCTTGGAGGCCAGGTCTCTGGGAACAGGAGCCTGAAAACCAACCTGGGGTTAGGGTTAGGGTGCAGCAGCATTGCAAGCCCAATCTGCTGGCACTGAGGCTGGATCGCCAGGGGGCTGAGTAGAGGGCAGGGGTCAGGCAGTGTGTCACACTCCAGGTTATTTTTTTTTTGCCTCTTTTTTTTAATTTCTTATTTTTTATAAACATATAATGTATTTTTACTCCCAGGGGTATAGGTCTGTGAATCGCCAGGTTTACACACTTCACAGCACTCACCATACCACATACTCCCCAATGTCCATAACCCCTCTCCCCCTCTCCCAACCCCACCTCCCCCCAGCAACCCCCAGTTTGTTTTGTGAGATTAAGAGTCACTTATGGTTTGTCTCCCTCCCAATCCCATCTTGTTTCATTTATTCTTCTCCTATCCCCCTAACCCCCCATGTTGCATCTCCATATCCTCATATCAGGGAGATCATATGATAGTTGTCTTTCTCCGATTGACTTACTTCCCTAAGCATGATACCCTCTAGTTCCATCCACGTTGTCGCAAATGGCAAGATTTCACTCCTTTTGATGACTGCGTAGTATTCCATTGTGTATATATACCACATCTTCTTTATCCATTCATCTGTTGATGGACATCTAGGTTCATTCCATAGTTTGGCTATTGTAGACATTGCTGCTATAAACATTCGGGTGCACGTGCCCCTTCGGATCACTGCGTTTGTATCTTTAGGGTAAATACCCAGTAGTGCAATTGCTGGGTCATAGGGTAGTTCTATTTTCAACATTTTGAGGAACCTCAATGCTGTTTTCCAGAGTGGAAAAGCTGGTTGCACCAGCTTGCATTCCCACCAACAGTGGAGGAGGGTTCCCCTTTCTCCGCATCCTCGCCAGCATCTGTCATTTCCTGACTTGTTAATTTTAGCCATTCTGACTGGTGTGAGGTGATATCTCATTGTGGTTTTGATTTGTATTTCCCTGATGCCAACTGATGTGGAGCACTTTTTCATGTGTCTGTTGGCCATCTGGATGTCTTCTTTGCAGAAATGTCTGTTCATGTCCTCTGCCCATTTCTTGATTGGATTGTTTGTTCTTTGGGTGTTGAGTTTGCTAAGTTCCTTATAGATTTTAGATACTAGCCCTTTATCTGATATGTCGTTTGCAAATATCTTCTCCCATTCTGTCAGTTGTCTTTTGGTTTTGTTCACTGTTTCCTTTGCTGTGCAGAAGCTTTTGATCTTGATGAAATCCCAATAGTTCATTTTTGCCCTTGCTTCCCTTGCCTTTGCCGTTGTTCCTAGGAAGATGTTTCTGTGGCTGAGGTCGAAGAGGTTGCTGCCTGCATTCTCCTCAAGGATTTTGATGGATTCCTTTCTCACATTGAGGTCCTTCATCCATTTTGAGTCTATTTTTGTGTGTGGTGTAAGGAAGTGGTCCAATTTCATTTTTCTGCATGTGGCCATCCAATTTTCCCAGCACCATTTATTGAAGAGGCTGTCTTTTTTCCATTGGACATTCTTTCCTGCTTTGTCGAAGATTAGTTGACCATAGAGTTGAGGGTCGATTTCTGGGCTCTCTATTCTGTTCCTTTGATCTATGTGTCTGTTTTTGTGCCAGTACCATGCTGTCTTGATGATGACAGCTTTGTAATAGAGCTTGAAGTCCGGAATTGTGATGCCACCCACTTTGGCTTTCTTTTTCAATATTGCTTAGGCTATTCGAGGTCTTTTCTGGTTCCATATAAATTTGAGGATTATTTGTTCCATTTCTTTGAAAAAAATGGATGGTATTTTGATAGGGATTGCATTAAATGTGTAGATTGCTTTAGGTAGCATGGACATTTTCACAATATTTATTCTTCCAATGCAGGAGCATGGAACATTTTTCCATTTCTTTGTGTCTTCCTCAATTTCTTTCATGAGTACTTTATAGTTTTCTGCATATAGATTCTTAGCCTCTTTGGTTAGGTTTATCCCTAGGTATCTTGTAGTTTTGGGTGCAATTGTAAATGGGATTGACTCCTTAATTTCTCTTTCTTCTGTCTTGTTGTTGGTGTAGAGAAATGCAACTGATTTCTGTGCATTGATTTTATATCCTGACACTTCCCTAAATTCCTGTACAAGTTCTAGCAGTTTTGGAGTGGAGTCTTTTGGGTTTTCCACATATAGTATCATATCATCTGCGAAGAGTGATAGTTTGACTTCTTCTTTGCCGATTTGGATGCCTTTAATTTCCTTTTGTTGTCTGATTGCTGAGGCTAGGACTTCTAGTACTATGTTGAATACCAGTGGTGATAATGGACATCCCTGCCGTGTTCCTGACCTTAATGGAAAAGCTTTCAGTTTTCTCCATTGGGAATGATATTTGCGGTGAGTTTTTCATAGATGGCTTTGATAAGGTTGAGGTATGTGAGCTCTATCCCTACACTTTGAAGAGTTTTGATCAGGAAGGGATGCTGTATTTTGTCAAATGTATTTTCAGCATCTATTGAGAGTATCATATGGTTCTTGGTCTTTCTTTTATTAATGTGTTCTATCACATTGATTGATTTGTGGATGTTGAACCAAACTTGCAGCCCTGGAATAAATCTCACTTGGTCGTGGTGAATAATCCTTTTAATGTACTGTTGAATCCCATTGGTAGTATTTTGGTGAGAATTTTTGCATCTGTGTTCATCAAGGATATTGGTCTGTAGTTCTCTTTTTTGGTGGGATCTTTGTCTGGTTTTGGTATCAAGGCGATGCTGGCCTCATAAAATGAGTTTGGAAGTTTTCCTTCCATTTCTATTTTTTGGAACAGTTTCAGGAGAAGAGGAATTAGTTCTTCTTTAAATGTTTGGTAGAATTCCCCTGGGAAGCCGTCTGGCCCTGGGCTAGTGTTTGTTTGGAGATTTTTGAGGACTGTTTCAATCTCCTTACTGGTTATGGGTCTGTTCAGGTTTTCTATTTCTTCCTGGTTCAGTTGTGGTAGTTTATATGTCTCTAGGAATGCATCCATTTCTTCCAGATTGTCAAATTTGTTGGTGTAGAGTTGCTCATAGTATGTTCTTATAATTGTCTGTATTTCTTTGGTGTTAGTTGTGATCTCTCCTCTTTCATTCAAGATTTTATTTATTTGGGTCCTTTCTTTTTTCTTTTTGATAAGTCTGGCCAGGGGTTTATCAATCTTATTGATTCTTTCAAATAACCAGCTCCTAGTTTCATTTTTTCTATTGTTGTTTTTTTTTTTTTTTTTTTTTTGGTTTCTATTTCATTGATTTCTGCTCTGATCTTTATGATTTCTCTTCTCCTGCTGGGTTTAGGGTTTCTTTCTTGTTCTTTCTCCAGCTCCTTTACGTGTAGGGTTAGGTTGTGTACTTGAGACCTTTCTTGTTTCTTGAGAAAGGCTTGTACCGCTATATATTTTCGTCTCAGGACTGCCTTTGCTGTGTCCCACAGATTTTGAACCATTGTGTTTTCGTTATCATTTGTTTCTATGAATTTTTTTCAATTCTTCTTTAATTTCCTGGTGGACCCATTCATTCTTTAGAAGGACGCTGTTTAGTCTCCATGTATTTGGGTTCTTTCCAACTTTCCTCTTGTGATTGAGTTCTAGCTTCAGAGCATTATGGTCTGAAATTATGCAGGGAATGATCCTAATCTTTTGATACTGGTTGAGACCTGATTTGTGACCCAGGATGTGATCTATTCTGGAGAAGGTTCCATGTGCACTAGAGAAGAATGTGTATTCTGTTGCTTTGGGATGAAATGTTCTCAATATATCTGTGATTTCCATCTGGTCCATTGTGTCATTTAAGGCCTTTATTTCCTTGTTGATCTTTTGCTTGGATGATCTGTCCATTTCAGTGAGGGGAGTGTTAAAGTCCCCTATGATTATTGTATTATTGTTGATGTGTTTCTTTGATTTTGTTATTAATTGGTTTATATAGTTGGCTGCTCCCATGTTAGGGGCATAGATATTTAAAATTGTTAGATCTTCTTATTGGACAGACCCTTTGAATATGATATAGTGTCCTTCCTCATCTTTTATTATAGTCTTTGGCTTAAAATCTAATTGATCTCATATAAGTATTGCCACCCCAGCTTTCTTCTGATGTCCATTAGCATGGTAAATTGTTTCCCACCCCCTCACTTTAAATCTGGAGGTGTCTTCGCATCTAAAATGAGTTTCTTGTAGGCAACATATTGATGGGTTTTGGGTTTTTATCCATTCTGATACCTGTGTCTTCTGATTGGGGCATTTCACCCATTAACATTCAGGGTAACTATTGAAAGATATGAATTTAGTGCCATTCTATTGCCTCTAAGGTATCTGTTACTGTATATTGTCTGTACCTTTCTAATCTACTACTTTTAGGTTCTCTCTTTGCTTAGAGGACCCCTTTCAATATTTCCTGTAGAGCTGGTTTGGTGTTTGCAAATTCTTTCAGTTTTTGTTTGTCCTGGAAGCTTTTTATCTCTCCTTCTATTTTCAGTGATAGCCTAGTTGGATATAGTATTCTTGGCTGCATGTTTTTCTTGTTTAGTGCTCTGAATATATCATGCCAGCTCTTTCTGGCCTGCCAGGTCTCTGTGGATAAGTCTGCTGCCAATCTAATATTTTTACCATTGTATGTTACAGACTTCTTTTCCCGGGCTGCTTTCAGGATTTTCTCTTTGTCACTAACACTTGTCAATTTCACTATTAGGTGACGGGGTGTGGGCTTAGTCTTGTTGATTTTGAGGGGGGTTCTCTGCACCTCCTGGATTTTGATGCTTGTTCCCTTTGCCATATTAGGGAAATTCTTTCCAATAATTCTCTCCATTAGACCTTCTTCTCCCCTCTCTCTTTCTTCTTCTTCTGGAATCCCAATTATTCTAATGTTGTTTCGTCTTCTGTTGTCACTTATCTCTCTAATTCTCCCCTCATGGTCCAGTAGCTGTTTGTCCCTCTTTTGCTCAGCTTCTTTATTCTCTGTCATTTGGTCTTCTATATCACTAATTCTTTCTTCTGCCTCATTTATCCTAACAGTGAGAGCCTCCATCTTTTATTACACCCCATTAATAGCTTTTCTGATTTGAACTTGGTTAGATTTTAGTTCTTTAATTTCTCCAGAAAGGTCTTTTAGATCTCCAGAGAGAGTTTCTCTAATATCTTCCATGTCTTTTTCGAGCCCAGCTAGAACCTTCAGAATCGTCATTCTGAACTCTAGATCTGACATATTACCAATGTCCGTGTTGATTAGGTCCCCAGCCTTTGGGACTGGCTCTTGTTCTGTTGTTTGTTGTGATTTTTTTCTGCCTTGTCATTTTGTCCAGATAAGAGGATATGAAGGATCAAATAAAATGCTAAAAGGGTGGCAAAGACCCCAGAAAAATGCGCTGTAACCAAATCAGAAGAGACCCCAAATTGTGGGGGGGGGGGAGAAAGGGGATAAAAAGAGGTCCAGAAAAAAAAAAAGAAAAAATTTAAAAAAGAAAACAAAGTAAAATATAAAAAGTAAGAAAAAATATAATTTTAGATAACCTAGTCAAAAAACGTTAGAAAAGAAAAGGGTAAAAGTTTTAAAAAATTTAGTAGAAGAAAAAAAAGAAAAAAAATTGAAAAAAAAATTGAATTAACTGCAAGACTATAGAATCATGGGGAGAAAGCCATGAGTTCCGTGCTTTGCTTTCTCCTCCTCTGGAATTCCGCTGCTGTTCTAGGTATTGAATCTGCTTTCCTTGATAAATGAACTTCGTCCTGGCTGGATATTTTGTTGATCTTCTGGGGGAGGGGCCTGTTGTAGTGACTCTCAAGTGTCTTTGCCCGAGGCGGAATTGCACCGCCCTTACCGGGGCGGACTAAGTAATCCGCTTGGGTTTGCTTTTGGGAGCTTTTGTTCCCTGAATGCTTTCCATAGAGTTCTGGAGGACAGGAATGAAAATGGCAGCCTCCCAGTCTCTGGCCTGGAGGAGCCGAGAGCCCGGGGCCCCACTCCTCAGTGCGCCCCCAGAGAACAGCACCCAATCACTCTTGTATCCCCAGCCTCCAGCTGCGCTCTAAGCTCACCCAACCTGTTACCGGTTCAAGGTAACCCCGAGCTGAGAATTCAGTCTGTGGCTCTGTCTCTATAGCTGGCTTCTCCGTTCTAATCCCTGTGAGCTCTGCGACACTCAGACACCCCCGATCCTTCTGTGACCCTACGGGACCTGGGGCCATGCTGACCCCGCATGGGCTTCACCCCGGTTTAGCCTCTGGAGCAATGTCCCTCATTGGAACAGACTTTTAAATGTCCTGATTTTGTGCTCTGTTGCTCTGCCACTTGCTGGGAGCTGGCCCCTCCCCCCACAGTCTATCTTCCCATCGCTTTGGATTCACTTCTCCGCCACTCCTACATTTCTGAAAGTGGTTGATTTTCTGTTTCTAGAATTGCTGTTCTTCTTCTCTTTGATCTCCTGTTGGATTTGTAGGTGTTTGCAATGTTTAGATAAGCTATCGAGCTGATCTCCTGCTACCAGATGTAGTCTCAGCCTGCTACTTGTCTGCCATCTTGACTCCTCCCCAAAGCAGATCCGTCACCCTCCAGGTTTATGTGGCCAGGGAAGGACGTGGATGTGGTGGTGGACTCAGGGCAGTATGCAGGTTTTTCCTGGTCTGGGTGTTCTGCCCAGCTCCGAATGGCAAGGTTTCCTCCTGGGTAGTGGGTGGACATCTGAGTTGTGGTTCCAGGGTCCCCAGTCAGGAGGGCTTGGCGGCCAGGTGTTGGGGAAGGAAGCCTGAAAACCCAACCTAGGGTTAGGTTTAGAGCCTCTGGGCATTGCAGGCTCAATCTGCCAGTGCTGAATTGGGATCCCTGGGGAGTGAGTCAAGGATAGGAGTCAAGAATCACATCACGCTTTGGGTTTGTGGTTGGGGGGCTGCCTGCCATGAGGGTGGCCTCACCGAGGCATGCAGGTTGCTCCCTGTTTGAGGTTTCTGTGCAGCTCCAAATGGCACGGTTTCCTCCTGGGTTCCAGGCAGAGTCCTGGAGTGTGGCTCAGAGGTTCCCAATCTGGAGGGACAGTGCCAGTGTGGCTTGAGACATGTGAAGGCCTTGTGAGCTGCTTTAGGAGACTCCAGAAGGCCAGGCAATGCAGGTTCACACCACTGGAGAGAGTGGTGAACTGTAGTGCAAGAGAGCCTGGAAGGCATGGAAATGCTGCTTGCCACCACTGGATGCAGTGCTGAGCTACAGTGGAAAACATGCCAGGAGAGGAGTCAGTGCAGCTTGTTGGCACTGAGGGCAGTCAGTGGTGACATGCTGGGTGAGAGACCCTGAAAGGTGAGGCACTGCAGCTTATTTCTACAGGAGGGAGTGATGAGCTGTGTAGTCTTTGTTTCCTGGGTTCAAGAGTGGCAGAAACAACCCCTGGAGACAGGCCCCCACTCAGCATTGTGCCCCATTTCCCCAGGTTTGGTGGTAATGTGCTGTCAGGAAGATTCAGGAGGGTCCTCCTGGTGGGGGTCTGGAGCCAGGGGGAAACCAAACCTGACTCATGGTGCATTTGCAACCGAGGAGTTGAGTGTTTCTTTGGAAGAGTATATTTGCTTCTGCAAAAAGGACAAGGGTATTGGTCGGCTTTAGAAGGAAGTTAATTATCACTTAAAAAAAACAAGCACGTGTCTGTCTCCCAGGAATCAGAGCAGGTGAGCAGGCTTTAGGTGGGAGGTGCCTGCTTTCCCCCACCTGACAACCCTTCTTCACTCTGGCTCCCCGAGACCAGAAGTTTGGAAATCAGCATCTGAGTCAGTCATGTAGCTTGTCCCAGGACATCAGCGTTCAGAGAAAACAGCAGGCCCACTGGGCACAATGTCACATCCATGCCAGGATCGGAGGTAAAACTTCTCTTTCACCCCAAACCTGTTGAGCTTTTCTCTTGTCTCCAGTGGAGCCACAAAGTCAAAAAGAAGTAGCTGTCAGAAAACTAGAGTGGGTGCCAGAGTTTCTGAGTTTCCCTGCAAGGAGCCTATGGCAGGGGATCCCATTTTCTCTGTTTATTTCTGGCTTACAATAGTATTTGGAACATCCCAAAGGATTCAAAGGATTCTTAGGCAATCCCTTGGATGCAAAGGGAAGATGACATTGACTTGGTGTGTGTTTTGAACATAGAATGTGTTCCTTCATCCAACAGTGTTTATTCCATTGGGCTTAGGCTGCGAAGAATGGCAGGCATCTAGAGTTAGGTGGCTATTTGTGGTCAGATAGAGACTTGGATGATGTCTTGTCCTTTGTCAAAGGTGATGTATCCTAATGGATTCGTCTTTTCATCCAAAGAGTACCAATGAGGGCAGAGAGAAAATTCAAAATGATTCCAAGGAGCCTTGGATGACTTGAAAGGAAGCTTAACTTTCTAGTTTCTCTCAATGGACCATCTAGATAGTTGGACATACTGTATTTTCTCTACAGTTTCATGGGTGTTGAAGTCAGAAGGAGAGTCTTTGGGAATTCCCCTGGATAGAGGCATTATGGTGGCTTCATGGGGCTTGGCGTCAGGAATCCTGGGAGGAATTTCTGTGGCTGCTTGCCTGATGCTGGGTGAGTCAGGTTATCCCACAGGTTTTGTTTCCTCTTTAGGAAATTGCTGGCAGGGAATGTTCTGCTTAAAGTGAAACCCTCCTGCACTGTTAGTGGGCATGCAGTCTGGAAAAGAGCAGTTCCTCCAAAAGCTAAAAACTGAACAACCCTAGGATCCAGCAATTCCCCTCCTAGGTATTTCCCTAAAGGACACAAATCCACAATCAATGGGGTCCAAGTACCATGATATTTACAGCAGCATTATCAAGTATAGTGAAACTAGGAAAGGAGTCCCAATGTCCATTCACTGAGATAGATAGATAGAGAGATGCCACTTCTAGTCAGTTAACGAGGAAGAATCAGGTACAAACAACTCAGCTGTAAGAGAAAGGGAGCAGGGGACAACAGTCAAAAAGACTGCTACCCCAAGCAGCTTCACAGTCTCACTTTTATTAGATAGAAACAATAGTCAACAGAGGAACCCATGAAGGTCAAACATTAGTCACATGTCTTGTGGACAAACAAGAAGGAGGGTAAAGTTTATAGTTAACCAAGCACATTCAAAAGACTCATCTAACTGGGGCGCCTGGGTGGCTCAGTGGATTGAGCCGCTGCCTTCGGCTCGGGTCATGATCTCAGGGTCCTGGGATCGAGCCCCGCATCAGGCTTTCTGCTCCGTGGGGAGCCTGCTTCCTCCTCTCTCTCTGCCTGCCTCTCTGCCTACTTGAGATCTCTGTCTGTCAAATAAATAAATAAAATCTTAAAAAAAAAAAAAAAAGACTCATCTAACTAACAACAGGCGCTTTTGGGAGGAGCAAGGAGCGATAACAGAAAAGGGAAGCAGGCGGTGTTTTGGTGTTTCATTCAGCCCCGAGTGGGCCATCCCCAGCTGCTCAGCTTCACAGTTGTATATTGTCCTTTCCCCCAAAGACCTGTTACAAGCATGTGTTTTTCTTAAGGCCGTATCTAAATGTGCTTGGTAACTAGTAAAATCCTCCAGGGGTTATAGTTTAAGTAATACATTGTTCTTAGGGGCAGTTGCATATATAGATATAGATAGATATAGATATAGATGTAGATATAGACATAGATATAGATATAGATATATTCTCCCACATCTTAATGGAATAGTATCCAGTTCAAAAAGAATGAAATCTTACCATCTGCAAGGATGTGGATGGATCTAGAGTGGATTTAGCTAAGCAAAATCAGTAATAAAAGACCAATAGCCCATGACTCTACTCCTGTGGAATTTCAGATAGAAAACAGATGAACATAGTGAGGGGAGAAAGATAGGCCAATGAGGAAACAGACTTATCCTTAGAGCACAAACCGGGGGTTGCTACAGGGTTGGGGTGTGGGGGAAAGTGTTAAATGGGTGACAGCTATGAGGGAGGGTACTTGTGATGAGCTCTGCATGTTCTGTGCAGGTAAGGAATCATGAAATCCTACCCCTGAAGCAAAGGAATTAATACTGCATTGAAATGAATTGGAATTGAAGTCATTGAAGAAAAGAAGACCACATTCTACTTCATGAAGGGTGAGGGAAAAATGGAGTGATTTTTGCTCTCCTGTTCTGTAGACGATCATCTTCAAACACACTGTGGTAGAAACACTAGTTTCTGATTGCATAAGGAGCCCTCAGAAAGCTGCAATGACAGATTCGGATCTCAGAGCTGGTACATGTTCCATTGATATGTTCCTTCCAGTTTGTCCAGATACAAAGGTAAGTGAAGAGAAATATGGCAGAAGAGGAAAAAGGAGGGGTTAAGTCCTCAGGAGGTAGCCTTCTCCCTTTTTCATGAAAGACATGGGCCAGTGTAAACTTAGAAGAAGAAGGAGGTGGGATCCTAGAGCTTTGTGGCAGACTGGGGAGTTCCAGGTCTGCCCAGAGCTGACAGGGGTCCCTGAGGAGAGCTGAGCTAGGGATGTAGCAGGCCTGAATGGCTGGTGCTGAGGTGAGTTCCCTGAGGGGCTGAATTGAGGAAGGGGGCCAGGCAGTGCATCAGGCTGCTGTTTGTACCCGAGGCGCTGCAGAATGTGGGGGAGTCCTCAGGGGGGTCATGCAGGTTTCTCTGGCTCTGAGGGATTTGCACAGCTCCAAACGGACTAGATTCCTGCTGGGTGGCAGGTGGACTCCTGCAGTGTGGCTCCAGGGTTCCAATTTAGAGAGCTTGGGGGACAGGCCCCTGGGGACAAAAGCCTGAAAAGGCAACTTAGGGTTAGGGTTATGGCCTAGGGGCCTGGCAGGTCCCATCTGCAGGCGCTGAGGCAGGCTCCACCCAGGGTTAAGAGGAGGGAATGCATCCAGCAGCACAGCAGAATCGGGGTTTGTGGCCAGGGGGGCCGCTGATGGTGGGGGTGGCCTTAGGGGGGCGTGCAGCTTTCTCCATCTCTGAGGGATCTTCGAAGCTCCAAATGGCAGTTTCCTCCCATGTGGTGGTCAGATTCCTGTAGTGTCAGATTCTGGTTACTTAATCTGGGGAGCTTGGGGGCCAGGCCTGCTGGCATGGAAGCCTGGAAACAGAAAATGAGTTAGGGTTAGGGCCTAGGGGCATGGCAGGCTCGATCTCCTGGTGCTGAGGTAGGCTCCCCAGTGGGCTGACTTGAGGGTGCATCAGGCGGCATATCAGACTCTGAGTTTGTGACTGGGGAGCCGCAGAAGCTGGGCGGTGGCCTCAGGGTGGCATACAGGTTTCTCCCTGAGGGTTCTGCACAGCTCCAAATGGCACGGTTTCCTCCCATGTGGTGAGCACAACTCCGGGGTGTGGCTCAGGTGTCCTTAATCTTTGGGGCTTGGGGGCCAGGCCTTTTTGGATGGAAGTCAGAAAATACAAACTAGGTTTAGGGTTAGGGCATAGTGGCATGGCAGGCCTAATCTGCCAACACTGATGCGGGGTCCCCTCGGGGCTGACTTGAGAGTATGCTTCTGGCAGCACGCCAGAATCCATGTTTGTGGCCAGAGGGACACAGATTGTGGTGGTGGTTTTATGGAGGTATGCAGGTTTCTCCCTGAGGGTTCTGTGTAGCTCCCCAAATGACATGATTTTTTCCCACGTGGTGAGCAGAGTCTTTCCCTTAATCTGTGAGGATGGGGGCCAGGCCTCTTGGTATGGAAGCCTGAAAACCAAAACTAGGGTTAGTGTTAGAGCCTAGGGGCATGGCAGATCTGATCTGCTGGTGCTGAGGCATGCTCCACAGTGGGCTGCCTTGAGGGCAGGTGTCAGGTGGCACAACAGACTCTGGGTTTGTGTCCAGGGGGCCACCGAAGCTGGGGGTGCCTCAGGCAACATGCAGGTTTCTCCCGCTCTGAAGGTTCTGCCCAACTCTAAATGGCATGGTTTCACTCTGGGTGCCAGGTGGAGTCCTGGAGTGTGTCTCAGGGGCCTCCAATCTGGGAAGGTCTCTGGGCACAGAATCCTGTATACTCTACACAAGGTTAGGGTTAGGGCATCTTGGCATGGCAGGCCTGATCTGCCGATGCTGAAGTGGGCTCCCCTCAGGGCTTTGTAGGCATGCATTTCATGGCACACCAGATCTGGGGGTACTGCCGTAACTAGGAGTGGCTTCAGGGGGGCATGCAGTTATCTCCCTGAGGGTTCTTCACAGTTCCAAACACCACCGTTTTGCCATAGGTGGCTGAAGGAGTCATAGGCATAGGCATAGGCAGCTTGAGTCCCAGGGGAACCCAATCTGGCAGGCTTGGAGTCAGGCCTTTGGGAATGGTGGGAATGGAAGCCTGGCCACCCCACTGAGGGTTATGGTTAGGGCCTAGTGGCAAACTGGCCAGGCCCACGTGGCTCCCCTAAGCGACTCCTCACAGTGGAGCTTTTCAGGGACAGAGTTGAGGGAGGTGATCTGGCTAAGCATCAGCTCAGTGTTTGTGGCACCATAGGGGACCGAAGGTGGGGGTGGCCTGAGGGGGGGCATGGAGCTTTGTCTGCTTGAGAATTTTGTGCAGCTCCGAATGGCAGTTTCCTCCTGGGTGGCAGGGGGACTTCTGAGGTATAGCTCTGGGTCCCCAGCGTGGAGGGATCAGGGAACAGACGCCTTGGGACGGGAGATTGAAAACCCAAATAATGGGTCAGGTGGGGGCCTAAGGGCATGGCAGGGCCAATCTGCCAGCACTAGGCAGGATCCCTGGGGGGCTGAGTCAAGAATGGGGATCAGGTGGTGCATCAGCCTCTGGGTTTTGCAGGTGGGGGAGCTAAAGAGTTGGGGGTGGCCTCAAGGAAGTATGTGAGTTTCTCTCTGTCTGAGGGTTCTGCGCAACTCTGAACAGAACGGTTTCCTCCTAGGTGGGAAGAAGACCCCTGGGGTGTGGGTCCAGTATCCTCAGTCTGGAGGGCTCTAGATTGTCCCCCTGGGGACAGAAGCCTGAAAACACAATGAGCTTAGGGTGAGGGACTTGAGGCATGGCAGGCCTTACATGACAGCACGGAGATGGGCACAGCCTGGGGCTGAGTAGTGGGAGGCATTGACCTCATGTTAGCCTGGCTTGTATAGGACTTTCTCGCAGGGTTCAGGCCATGACCACTCTGGACCATGGTCCAGGCTCAGGCGGCGACCCTGCGGGCCCATGCCACCAAATGAGAATTTACAGGGGATTTTCCCACCATTTCTCATGAGCTTTCTGCACAAATCATGGAGATTCAGGCCATGCTGGTGCCCATAGTCTAGAGCACTTTCTCGCTAGGTGCATGATGTGGCCATCTGGGATCACAGGGCGGGCCCATGCGGCTGCCCTGAGGGCCCCTGCACAGAGGAGATTTCAGGGTGCAGAGTTGATGGAGGAGGTCTGGTTGAGTGTCAGCCTCTGTGTTTTTTTGGCCTGGTGGGGCGCCTAAGGTGGGGGTGACCTCAGTGGGGGCATGCAGGTTTCTCATACTCTGAGGGTTTTGCACAGCTCTGAATGGCACAGTTTCCTCACAGGGTTCAGGCCACGACCACTCGGGACCATTGGCCAGGTCCAGGTGGCATCCCTACTGGCCCGCTTCGCTGGAGGCGAGTTCAGTGGTGGTTTTCCAGCCAATTCTCATGAGCTTTGTGTCCAAATCAAAATGTATTTTGGCCGAAAGCTCTTGAGAATTGGCCAGCATTAGGCTGCAATTTGGGCAACTCTGGCACCTGTGGTCTAGAGCGCTTTCTCTGTAGGTTGTGTCACATCCATCTGGGAATATGGGCTGGGCCCACACAGCTGCCTAATGCAGGGGAGATTTCTCGGGGCAGAGATGAGGGAAGGTGTCCAGCTGAGCACCAGCCTCCATGTTGGAGGCCCGGTGGGGAGCCGAATGTGAGGGTGGCCTCAATGGGGGCAGCCTCAGTGGGGACATGCAGGTTTCTCATGCTCTGAAGGTTTTACACAGCTCTGGAAAGCAGAGTTTCCTCCTTGGTAGCAGTTGTAGCCCTGGGGTGTGGCTCAGGGGTCCCCAATCTGGAGGGCTTGGGACCAGGTCTCTGGGAACAGAAGCCTGAAAACCCTAACAAGGTTAGGGTTAGAGCCTTGGAGCATGTCATACCCAATCTGCCAACACTGAGGTAGGATCCCCAGGGGGCTGAGCCCAGGCTGGGGGAAAGTTGGCACGTCTATCTCTGGGTTTTGTGACCTGGGGTGTGGGGGGTGCCAGAGGTGGAGTTGGCCTCAGGGAGGCATGTCTGAGGGTTCTGCACAGCTCCAAACTGCATGGTTTCCTCCTGAGTGGCAGGTGGACTCCTGGGGTGTGGCTCCAAAGTCCCAATCTGGAGGGGTCAGGAGATAGGCCCTTGGGGAAGGAAGCCTGAAAACCCAACCGAGGGTTAGGGCGAAGGCCTAGGGGCATGGTAGAACCGATCCATCTGCTAGTGCCAGGATGGGCACCCCAGGAGGCTGAGTAGCAGGAGGCATTAACCACATGTACTCCTGGCTCATAGAAGGTTTTCTCACAGGGTTCGTGCCTCGACCACTTGGGACCCCAGGCTAGGCCCAGGGGGTGTCCCTGGGAGCCCACGCCTCAGGAAACGAGGTGCCTGGGGTTTTTGGGACAATTCTCACGAGCTCTCTGCCCAAATTGATATAAAATTTGGGCAGAAAGTTTGTGAGAATTGACTGGTGTAGGGCAGCAATTCGGGCCTCCCTGGCACCTGCTATCTAGAGTGCTTTCTCGCTAGGTGCCTGTTGCGGCCCTCTGGGAACACAGGCCAGGCCCACATGGATCCCCCAAGGGCCCCTGCACATGGGAGATTTCTATGAGCAGAGTTGAGGGAGGGGGTCCAGCTGATTCACCCTCTGTGTTTGTGGTCTGGTGGGGCGCTGAAGGTTGTGGTGGCCTCAGGGGCAGCATGCAGGTTTCTCCCACTTTGAGGGTTTTGCACAGCTCCAAATGGCTCAGTTTTCTCCTGGGTGGTAGACGGAATCATTGACTATGGCTCAGGGGTCCCCAATCTGGAGGGCTTGGGGTCCAGGCCTCTGGGAACGGAAGCCTGAAAACCCAACCTAGGATTAAAATTAGGGCCTAGGGGCATGGCAGGTCCAATCTGCCGGTGCTGAGGTGGGATCCCAGATGGGGGGGGAGTTAGTCGAGGATGGGGATCAGAGGCAGTCAGGCTCTGGTTTTTGTGGCCAGGGGTGCTGCTGGAGATGGGGGTGACCTGAGGGATTCATGCAGGTTTATCCTGGTCTGAGGGTCTGAGCTGCTCCAAAAAGTATGGTGTCCTCCTGGGTGGCAGTCAGACTCCTGGGGTGTGGCTTTGGGTGTCCCCAATCCGGAGGGCTCGGGGACAGGCCCCTGGGGATGGAAGACTGAAAACCCAACCAAGGGTTAGGGCAAAGGCCTAGGGACAGGATAGGTCCAATCTTCCAGTGCCTTGGCTGGAACCGAGGGGGAGGAGCATCCTGTGACATTAGCCTTACAAGCATCTGGCTCACAGAGGACTTTCTCACAGGTTTCAGGTCTCGACAACTTGGGACCCTGGGCTAAGCCCAGATGGTGGTTCTTTGGATCTGTGCCACCAGAAGCGAGTTTGCAGCATGTTTTCTGGCCAATTCTCATGAACTTTCTGCTCAAATCATTATCATTTGGGGCAGAAAGCTCATGAGAACTGGCCGGCATTGGGCAGTGATTTGGGCTGTGCTGGCACCCGTGGTCTGGAGCATTTTTTTTGCTAGGTGCAGTCACGGCCATCTGGGAACACAAGCTAGGCCCATGCAGCTCCCCCGAGGGTCCCCATGTATGGAAGCTTTATGGGGGCAGAATTAGGGAGGAGGTACAGCTGGGTGTTAGTCTCTGTGTTTGTGGCCCTGTGGGGTGCCAAAAGTGGGCAATGGCCTCAGGGGGGACATACAGGTTTCTCCTCCTCTGAGGGTTTTGCACAGCTCCTAATGGCATGGTTTCCTCCTGAGTAGGAGGCAAATTCCTGGGGTGTGCTTCAGGAGTCCCCAAACTGGAGGACTTCAGAGACAGGCCCCTGGAGATGGAAGCCTGAAAACTCAACTGAGGGTTCGGACCAAGGCCTAGGGTCATGTCAGGCCTGAGAAGCCAGCGCCGGGAGGGCACTCCAGAGGGATGAGTAGCGGGAGGCATTAGCCACGTGTGCGCTGGCTTGTAGTGGGCTTTCTCACAGGGTTCAGGCCGGGACAACTTGGGACGCCAGGCCAGGCCAGGCCCAGATGGTAGCCCTCCAGACATTCGCTGCAGGAAGCGAGTTTGCCAGGTTTTCCAGCCAATTTTCACAAGCTTTATAAACAATCGATATAGATTTGGGCAGAAAGCTTGTAAGAATTGGCCAGCGTTAGGTGACCACACTTGCGCCTGCTGTCTAGAGCACTTTCTTGCTAGGTGTATGTCACGGCCATCCAGGAACATGGGCTGGGCCCACATGTCTCCCCCAAGGGCTCCCACGCAGGGAGCTTTCTGGGGATAGAGTTAAGGGAGTTGTTCCGGCTGAACATCAGCCTCCATGTTGTGGCCCAGTGGGATGCTAAAGGTGGGGTGGTCTCAGGGTAGTATGCAGCTTTCTCCTCCTCTCAGGGTTTTGCACAGCTCCGAATGACATGGTAACCTCCTGGGTGGGAGGCGGATTCTTGGGGTGTGGCTCAGGGGTCCCCAAACTGGAGGACTCCAGGGACAGGCCCCTGGGGGCAGAAGTCTGAAAACCTCACTAAGGGTTAGGGCCAAGGCCTAGGGGCATGGCAGGCCCGATAAGTCAGTGCTGGGAAGGCACCCCAGGGGGATGAGTAGCGGGAGGCATTGTCCACATGTGTGCCTGGGTTGTAGAGGGCTTTCTCACAGGGTTTGGGCCATGACCACTCGGGACCCTGGGCCAGGCCCAGGGGCCCTTCAGACATGGGCCACAGGAAGCACGTTCACCAGGGGTTTTCCAGTCAACTCTCATGAGCTTTCCCCCAAATCAAAATGGATTTGGGCAGAAAGCTTGTGAGAATTGGCCGGTGTTGGGCAGTGATTCAGGCCATGCTGACACCTGGAGTTTAGAATGCTTTTACACTAGGTGGGTGTTGTGGTCATCTGGGAACACGGGCTGGGCCCATGTGGATCCCCCTTTGCCCCCCATGCAGGGGAGCTTTAAGGGGTTAGAGTTGAGGGAGAAGTTCTGGCTGGGCATCAGCCTCCGTGTTTGTGACCTGGTGGCACCAAAAGTGGGAGGTGGCCATAGGGGACCATGCAGGTTAATCCTGCTTTGAGGGTTTTGCAGTGCTCCAAAATACAGAGTTTCCCCCTGGGTGGCAGGTAGAGTCATGGGCTTTGGCTCAGGGGTACCCAATCTGAAGGACTTGAGGGACAGGCCCCTGGGGATGGTAGTCTAAAAATCCAACCAAGTGTTCAGGCCAGGGCCTAGGGGCATGGCCAGCCTGATCTTCCAGAGCCAGGTTGGCACCCCAGGGGGCGGAGTATCATTTGACTTTGACTTCACGTGCAAGTGGCTCACAGAGGGCTTTTTCACAGGGTTCAGGTTTTGACCACTCAGGATCTTGACAAGGCTCAGGTGGGCCCCTGTGGACTCCTGTCACCAGAAGCGTGTTGGCCAGGGGTTTTCCAGCTAATTCTCATGAGCTTCCTGCCCAAATCATTCAATTTTGGCAGAAAGCTTGTGAAAATTGGCCAGAAAACCCCCGGCCAACTCGCTTCCAGTGGTGCAGGCCTGCAGGGCTGTTGTCGGGGTCTCCTCGCCCATGATCCTGAGTTGTCGCGGCCCAAAACCTGCAAGAAAGCCCTCCACAAGCCAGATGCATATGGGACCAATGATTCCCGCTACTCAGCTCCCTGGAGTTCCAGCCCCATTCATGTTCTTTTGGGCCTGCCCTGTTGCTAGGCCCTAATCTAACAGCTTAGGCCTGGCCCAGGTTCCCAAGTGGTCACAGCATGAACACTGTGAGAAAGTCCTCTACAACCAGGTGCACACGAGGACAATAGCTCCCACTATTCACACCCTGGCTGCCTGCCCTGGTGCTGGTAGTTCGGGCCTGCCATGCCCCTATGCCCTGGCCCTAACCCTCAGTGGGGGTTTTCAGGCTTCTGTCCCCAGGGGCCTGTCCATAGAGTCTTCCATATTGGGGACCCATGAGCCAAACCCCAGGACTCCGCCTGCCACCCAGGATGAAGCTGTGCCTTTTGGAGATGCACAAGTCCCTCAGAGTGGGAGAAACCTGCATGCCCCTCCTGAGGTCTCCCCCACATTTGGCACCCAAATGGGCCAGAAACACGGAGGCTGATTCTCAGCCAGAAGCCCTCCCTCAACTCTGCCATTGGAAAGCTCCACTACGCAGGGACCCACAGAGGAGCTGCATGGGACCAGCACATGTTCCCGGATGACTGCAACAGGTACTTAGCAAGAAAGCACTCTAGATCACGTGTGACAACACAGCCCCAATCGCTACCCAATGCTGGCCACTTCTCATGAGGTTTCTGCCCAAATCGATACCAATTTGGGCAGAAAGCTCATGATAATTGGCCAGAAAAACCCCAGCAAACTCACTTCAAGTGGCACAGACCTGCAGGGATGCCGCCTGGTCTTGGCTCAGGGTCCTGAGTGGTCACAGCCTAAACCCTGCAAGGAAGCCCCCTATGAGACAGGTGCACACGAGGCCAATGCCTCCCACTACTCAGGCCTGTGGGGTGTGCTCCCTGACGCTGGTGGATCCTAGGGCCATGCCCCTAGGCCTCGCCATAACCCTCGGTTGGATATTCAGGCTTCTGTCCCCAGTGGTCTGTCCCTCAAGTCCTCCAGATTGGGGACCACTGAGCTACAAACCAGAACTTACCTGCCACCCAGGAAGAAACCAAGCCATTCAGAGCTGTGCAAAACCTTCAGAGTGGGAGAAAACTGCATGACCCCCTGAGGCCACCTGAACATTCAGCACCCCACCTGGCTGCAAAGAGGCTGACACTCAGCCAGAACCCCTCCCTCAACTCTGCCCCCAGAAAGCTCCCCTGTGGGGGGTCCCTCACAGGAGCCGCATGGGGCCAGGCTGTGTTCCTGGATGGCCGCAAAATGCACCTAGCAAAAAATCGCTCTAGACCACGGGCACCAGCATGGCCCGAATTGCCGTCCAACACTAGCCAATTCTCACGAGATTTCCACCCAAATCAATATTGAGAAATGTCCTGAAAACTGGCGAGAAAACCTCCCAGCAAACTCGCTTATGGCAGTGCAGGCGTGCAGGCCACTGGCTGAGCCTGGCCTGGGTTCCTGAAATGTCACAGCCTGAATCCTTAGAGAAAGCCGGGTTGCACATGAGACCAATGCCTCCTGCTACTCAGCCCCCTGAATTCCTGCCCCATTCAAGGTGGTTTGACCCACCATGCCCCTAGGGCCTATCCTAACAGCCAGGGCCTGGCCCGGTGTCCCTAGTTGTCATGGCTCAGACCCTGCCAGAAAGCCCTATATGAACTAGGTGCAAGCAAAGATAATGCCTCCCACTACTCAGCCCCCTGGAGTGCCTGCCCCATGCTGGCAGGTCGGGCCTGCCATGCCCCTAGGCCCATACCCAAACCCTTGGTTGTGCTTTCAGGCTTCTGTCCCCAGGTTCCTGTCCCTCAAACACTCTAGATTGGACACCCATGAGCCACACCCAAGACTCTGCCTGCCACGCAGGAGGAAACTGTGCCATTCAGAGCTGCACAAGGGGGTATAGCTCAGTGGTAGAGCATTTGACTGCAGAGCTGCACAAATCCCTCAGGGTGGGAGAAAACTGCATGACCCCCTGAGGCCACCCCCATAATCAATGCCAAACTGGGCCACAAACACAGAGGCTGATGCTCAGCCAGACCCCTCCCTCAACTTTGATCCTGGAAAGCTGCCCTGCTCGGGGACCCATGCAGGAGTCACCTGGGCCTGACCCATGTTCCTGGATGGCCAAGATACATACCTATAGAGAAAGGGCTCAAAATCATGGGTGCTAGTGCAGCCAGGATCA
This sequence comes from Meles meles, assembly GCF_922984935.1. Taxonomy (NCBI): domain Eukaryota; kingdom Metazoa; phylum Chordata; class Mammalia; order Carnivora; family Mustelidae; genus Meles; species Meles meles. The sequence goes on along the minus strand of NC_060073.1, from coordinate 56,433,357 downwards.
CCGCCCAAAGCCGGCAAATTCTCTTGAGCTTTCTACCCAAATTGATATCGATTGTGTATAAAGCTCGAGAGAATTGGCCAGAAAACCCCTGGTGAAATCGCTACCTTCAGCGCATGTCTGAAGGGCCACCATCTGGGCCTGGTCTGAGGTCCCAACTGGTTGAGGCCTGAACCCTGTGAGAAAGCCCTCTACAAGCCAGGTGCACATGTGGACAATGCCTCCCACTACTCATCCCCCTAGGGTGCCCGCCTGGCACTGGCTTATTGGGCCCACCATGCTCCTAGGCCTTGGCCCTAACCCTTAGATGGGTTTTCAGGCATCCATCCCCAGGGGTCTGTCCCTGGAGTCCTCCAGTTTGGGGACCCCTGAGCCATATCCCAGGTATCCACCTCCCATGCAGGAGGAAACCATGCCATTAGGATTTGTGCAAAACCCTCAGAGGAGGAGAAACCTGCATGCCTTCCCAAGGCCATCCCCCACTTTTGGCACCCCACAGGGCCACAAACACAGAGGCTGATGCCCAGCTGTACCTCCTCCCTAATTCTGCCCCTGGAAAGCTCCCATGCATGGGGGCCCTCAGGGGAGCCGCATGGGCACGGCCCATGTTCCTGGATGGCCACGACACATACCTAATGAAAAAATGGTCTAGACCACAGGCACCAGCATGGCCCAAATTGCAGCCCAATGCTGACCAATTCTCACGAGGTTTCTGCCCAAAACGCTAATGATTTGGGCTGAAGCTCGTGAGAATTGGCTGGAAAACCCCTGGCGAACTTGCTTCTGGTGACACAGGTCTTCAGGGCCACAGCCTGCACCTAGCCCAGGGTCCTGAGTGGTCAAGGCCTGAGCCATGTGAGAAAGCCCTCTATGGGTGCAGTCAAGATGGTGGAGGCGTAGCAGGCTTAGATGACATCAGGTAGCAGGAGATCAGCTAGATAGTTTATCTAACCACTCTGAATACCTACAAATCCAACAGGAGATTGAAGAGAAGAAGAGCAGCAATTTTAGAAACAGAAAATCAACCACTTTCTGAAAGGTAGGACCTGTGGAGAAGTGAATCCGAAGTGACATGAAGATAGACCATGGTGGCAGGGGGAGGGGGGGGCAGCTCCCGGCAAGGAGTGGAGCAACGGAGCACAAAATCAGAACTTTTTAAAGTCTGCTCCCCTGAAGGATATCACTCCAGAGCCTAAGCAGGGGTGGAGCCCTTGTGGCGACAGCGTGGTATCAGGTCCCACAGGATCACAGACGGATCTGGGGTGTCTGAGTGTTGCAGAACTCACAGGTATTAGAGCAGGGAAGCCGGCTACAGAGATGGAGCCAAGGAATGAGCTCTCAACTCTGGGTTACCTTAAACTGTGATCAGTGGCACTGTCAGACCACTGCTCTTTGAGTAGGGACCCCTCAAGTGGCAGATCTAGGGAGAAGCCCTTGGAAGAGCAACAGGGATCTTCTGGGTATGAAGACTGCAGGTGGGGCTGTGTTCCAGAGACAGATATGCTCGGTCACAGGCCGGGTGAGCTCAGAGCACAGCCGGAGGCCAGGGAGATGGGAGTGATTGAGCACTTTTCTCTGAGGGCACACTGAGGAGTGGGGGCCCTGAGCTATTGGCTCCTCTGGGCCAGAGATTGGGAGGCCACCATTTTCATTCCTGTCCTCCAGAGCTCCATGGAAAGCATTCAGGGAACAAAAGCTCCTGAGAGGGAACCTGAGCAGATTCCATAGCTTGGCCTCTAGCAAGAGTGGAGAAATTCTGCCTCAGGAAAAGACACTTGAGAATCACTACAACAGGCTCCTCCCCCCAGAAGATCAGCAAGAACACTCAACCAAGACCAAGCTCACTGATCAAGGAGAAGAGCAGTATTCCAGAGGAGGGGAAAGTGAACCCTGGAATTCATGGCTTTCTCCCCATGATTCTTTAGTCTTGAAAAATTAATTAAAACTTTTTTTAATTTTATTTTTTTTCTTATTCTACTTTTTAAACTTTTACTCTTTCCTCTTTTAATGTTTTTTTAAACTAGTTTATATTAACAACATCTTTCTTTAAAAAAAAACTTTTTGAACCTTCATTATTATAGTCATATTTTATCCTTCATTGTATCTAACTTTATTTTCTGTATACATATAGGGTTTTTTTCTTCTAAAACATTTTTGGGATACAACTTCTTCTAATAGATCAAAATATACCCTAAATATAGTACAGAACTTTGTTCTAGTCTCCAGCCTGAGCAAACTCTCTCCACTTTCTTTTTCTTTCATTTCCTAACCAACTTATCTTATCAACTCCTTTTTCAGAATTTTTTTAAAAATATTCATCTTTATAGTTACATTCCATCGCTTCATCATGTTTACACTTATTTTTGTATACGTATATAGAAATTTTTCTTTCTTTAAAATTTTGGGAGGTAGTTTCTTCTAAGAAACCAAAATACTCCCAAAACTAAGTGGGTGACTCTGTTCTATTCACCAGTCTAATATATTCTCTCTTTTTTTAATTTTACAACTTCATTTTAGCCTTTTTGTCCTCCCCATGATTTGGGGGCTCTTTTGATTGGGTTAACACATATTTTTCTGGGGTCTTTGCCACCCTTTTTATTCTCTCATTCATTTATTCTCAGATGGATAAAATGGCAAGGCAGAAAAACTCACCATAAACAAAAAAGAACAAGAGGCAGTACCAAAGGCTAGGAAGTTAATCAATACAGACATTGGTACTATGTCAGATCTAGAGTTCCGAATAATGATTCTCAAGGTGCTAGCTGGGCTCAAAAAAGGCATGGAAGATATTAGAGAAACCCTCTCTGGAGAAATAAAAGCCCTTTCTGGAGAAATAAAAGAACTAAAATCTAACCAAGCTGAAATTTTAAAAAGCTATTAATGAGGTGTAATAAAAAATGAAGGCTCTTACTGCAAGGATAAATGAGGTAGAAGAGAGAATTAGTGATATTGAAGAAATGATGGAGAATAAAGAAGTTGAGCAAAAGAGACAAATAACTACTGGACCACGAGGGGAGAATTCGAGAGATAATTGATACCATAAGACAAAACAATATTAGAATAATTGGGATTCCAGAAGAAGAAGAAAGAGAGAGGGGGCAGAAGGTATATTGGAGCAAATTATTGTAAAGAATTTCCCTAATATGGCAAAGGGAACAAGCATCAAAATCCAGGAGCTGCAGAGAACCCTCCTCAAAATCAATATGAATAGGTCCACACCCCATCATCTAATAGTAAAACTTATAAGCCTTAGTGACAAAGAGAAAATTCTGAAAACAGCCCGGGACAAGAAGTCTGTAACATACAATGGTAGAAATATTAGATTGGCAACAGACTTATCCACAGAGACCTGGCAGGCCAGAAAGAACTGGTATATATTCAAAGCACTAACTGAGAAAAACATACAGCCAAGAACACTATTATACAGTTAGGCTATCATTGAAAATAGAAGGAGAGATAAAAAGCTCCCAGGACATACAAAAACTAACAACGTTTGTAAACACCAAACCAGCTCTACAGGAAATATTGAAAGGGGTCCTGTAAGCAAAGAGAGAGCCTAAAAGTAGTAGACCAGAAAGGAACAGAGACAATATACAGTAACAGTCACCTTAGAGGTAACATAAAATCACTAAATTCATATCTCTCAATAGTTACCCTGAATATAAATGGGCTAAATGCCCCAATCAAAAGATAGAGTGTATCAGAATGGATAAAAAAAGCAAAATCCATCAATATGCTGTCTACGAGAAACAAATTTTAGACCCAAAGACACCTCCAGATTTAAAGTGGGGGGTGGAAAACCATTTACTATGCTAATGGACATCAAAAGAAAGCTTGGGTGGCAATTCTTCTATCAGATCAACTAGATCTTAGGCCAAACAGTATAATAAGACATGAGGAAGGACACTATATCATATTCAAAGGGTGTGTCCAACAAGAAGATCTAACAATTTTGAATATCTATGCCCCTAACATGGGGGCATAGATTCTATTTCAATGAAATAGAAACCAAAAAAAACAACAGAACAAATCAAGAAAACTAGAAACTGGTTCTTTGAAAGAATTAATAAGATTGATAAACACCTGGCCATATTTATCAAAAAGAAAAACAATTAATACAAACCAACTAATAACAAAATCAAAGAAACACATCAATAATAATACAATAATAGTAGGGGACTTTAACAACCCCCTCACTGAAGTGGACAAATCATCCAAGCAAAAGATCAACAAGGAAATATAGGCCTTAAATGACACACTGGACCAGATGGACATCACAGGTACATTCAGAACATTCCATCCCAAAACATCAGAATACACATTCTTCTCTAGTGCACATGGAACATTCTCCAGAATAGATCACATCCTGGGTCATAAATCAGATCTCAACCAGTACGAAAAGACTGGGATCATTCCCTGCTTATTTTCAGACCACAATGCTCTGAAGCTAGAACTCAATCACAAGAGGAAAGCTGAAAAGAACCCAAATACATGGAGACTAAAGAACATCCTTCTAAAGAATGAATGGGTCCACCAGGAAATTAAAGAAGAATTGAAAAAACTCACGGAAACAAATGATAATGAAAACACATTGGTTCAAAATCTGTGGGACACAGCCAAGGCAGTCCTGAGAGGAAAATATATAGTGATACAAGACTTTCTCAAGAAACAAGAAAGGTCTCAAATACACAACCTAACCCTACACCTAAAGGAGCTGGAGAAAGAACAAGAAAGAAACTCTAAACCCAGCAGGAGAAGAGAAATCAAAAAGATCAGAGTAGAAATCAATGAAATAGAAACCAAATAAACAATACAACAAATCAATGAAACTACGAGCTGGTTCTTCAAAAGAATCAATAAGATTGATAAATCCCTGGCCAGACTTATCAAAAAGAAAAGAGAAAGGACCCAAATAAATAAAATCATGAATAAAAGAGGAGAGATCACAACCAACACCATAGAAATACAGACAATTATAAGAACACATTACAAGCAACTATATGCCAGCAAATTTGACAATCTGAAATAAATAGATGCATTCCTAGAGACATATAAACTACCACAACTGAACCAGGAAGAAATAGAAATAGAAAAGAAATAGAAAACCTGAACAGAAAATAGAAATAGAAAAGAAATAGAAAACCTGAACAGACCCATAACCAGTAAGGAGATTGAAACAGTCATCAAAAATCTCCAAACAAACAAGAGCCCAGGGCCAGACAGCTTCCCAGAGGAATTCTATCAAACATTTAAAAAAGAATTAATACCTATTCTCCTGAAACTGTTCCAAAAAATAGAAATGGAAGGAAAACTTCCAAACTCATTTTATGAGGCCAGCATTACCTTGATCCCAAAATCAGACAAAGACACCATAAAAAAGGAAAATTACAGACCAATATCCCTGATGAACACAGATGCAAAAATTCTCACCAAAATACTAGCCAATAGGATCCAAGAGTACATTAAAAGAATCATTCACCACGACCAAGTGGGATTTATTCCAGGGCTACAAGGTTGGTTCAACATATGCAAGTCTATCAATGTGATACAATACATTAATCAAAAAAAGAACAAGAACCATATGACACTCTCAATAGATGCTGAAAAAGCATTTGACAAAGTACAGCATCCTTTCTTGATCAAAACTCTTCACAGTGTAGGCAGAGAGGGTATATAACTCAATATCATCAAAGCCACCTATGAAAAGCCCACAGCAAATATCATTCTGAAATGGGGGAAAACTTAGAGCTTTTCCCCTAAGGTCAGAACACAGCAGGGATGTCTGTTATCACCACTGCTATTCAACATAGTACTATAAGTCCTAGCCTCAGCAATCAGACAACAAAAAGAAATAAAAGACATCCAAATCAGCAAAGAAGAAGTCAAACTCTCACTCTTTGCAGATGATACGATACTTTATGTGGAAAACCCAAAAGACTCCATTCCAAATCTGCTAGAACTTGTACAGGAATTCATTAAAGTGTCGGGATATAAAATCAATGCACAGAAATCAGTTAGATTTCTATACAACAACAACAAGAAAGAAGAAAGAAAAATTAAGGAGTAAATCTCGTTTATAATTGCACCAAAAATCATAAGATACCTAGGAATAAACCTAACCAAAGAGACAAAGAATCTGTACTCAGAAAACTATAAAGTACTCATGAAAGAAATTGAGGAAGACACAAAGAAATGGAAAAATGTTCCATGCTCCTGCATTGGAAGAATAAATATTGTGAAAATGTCCATGCTACCTAAAGCGATCTACACATTTAATGCAATCCCTATCAAAATACCATCCATTTTTTTCAAAGAAATGGAACAAATAATCCTAAAATGTATATGGAACCAGAAAAGACCTCGAATAGCCAAAGGAATATTGAAAAAGAAAGCCAAAGTTGGTGGCATCACAATTCCAGACTTCATGATCTATTAAAAAGCTGTCATCATCGAGACAGTATGTATTACTGCAAAAAGAGACACATAGATCAATGGAACAGAATAGAGAGCCCAGAAATAGACCCTCAGCTCTATGATCAACTAATCTTTGACAAAGCAGTAAAGAATGTCCAATGGAAAAAGACAGTCTCTTCAACAGATGGTGTTGGGAAAATTGGACAGCCACATGCAGAAAAATGAAACTGGACCATTTCCTTACACCATACACAAAAATAGATCAAAATGGATGAAGGACTTCAATTTGAGAAAGGAATCCATTAAAATCCTTGAGGAGAACACAGGCAGCAACCTCTTCAACCTCAGCTGCAGCAATATCTTCCTAGGAACATTGCCAAAGCCAAGGGAAGCAAGGGCAAAAATGAACTATTGCGACTGCATCAAGATCAAAAGCTTTTGCACAGCAAAGGAAATAGTTAACAAAACCAAAAGACAACTGAAAGAATGGGAGAAGATATTTGCAAACGACTTACCAGATAAGTAGCTGGTATCCAAAATGTATAAAGAACTTAGCAAACTCAACACCCAAAGAACAAAGAATCCAATCAAGAAATGAACAGAGTACATGAACAGACATTTCTGCAAAGAAGACATTCAGATGGCCAACAGACACATGAGAAAGTGCTCCACATCACTTGGCATCCGGGAAATACAAATAAAAACCACAATAAGATACCACCTCACACCAGTCAGAATGGCTAAAATTAACAAGTCATGAAATGAGAGATGCTGGTGAGGATGCGGAGAAAGGGGAACCCTCCTCCACTGTTGGTGGGAAATCAAGCTGGTGCAACCACTCTGGAAAACAGCATGGAGGTTCCTCAAAAAGTTGGAAATAGAGCTACCCTACAAACCAGCAATTGCACTACTGGGTATTTACCCGAAAGATACAAATATAGTGATCAGAAGGGGCTCATGCACCCGAATGTTTATAGCAGCAATGTCCACAATAACCAAATTATGAAAAGAACCTAGATGTCCATCAACAGATGAATGGATAAAGAAGATGTGGTATATATATAGGATGGAATATAATGCAGCCATCAAAAGAAATTAAATCTTGCCATTTGCGATGACGTGGATGGAGGGTATTATCCTGAGCAAAATAAGTCAATCAGAGAAAGACAATTATCATAGGATCTCCCTGATATGAGGAAGTTGAGAGGCAACATGGGGGTTTTGGGGAGTAGGGAAGGAAAAAGTGATACAAGATGGGATTGGGAGGGAGACAAACCATAAGACACTCAATCTCACAAAACAAACTGAGTGGGAGGGGGTTAGGGAGAGGGGGACTGGGTTATGGACATTTGGGAAGGTATGTGCTATGGTGAGTGCTGTTAAGTGTGTAAATCTGGCAATTCACAGACCTGTACCCCTGGGGCTATACATTATATGTTAATAAAAAAGATTAAAAAAAAAAAGCCCTCTATGAGCCAGGTACATGTGAGGCCAATGTCACACGATATTCCACCCCCTAGGGTGCCAACCCTGGTACTGGAAGATTGGGCCTGTCATACCCCTAGGCCCTAGCCCAAACCCTCAGTTGCTTTTTTCAGGCTCCATCTCCAGGTGCCTGTCCCTTGTGTCCTCCAGATAGGTGTCCCCTGAGCCACACCCCATGACTCCGTCTGCCAACCAGGAGAAAGCTGTGCCATTGGGGGCTGTGGGAAATCCTCAAAGCGGGATTAAACTGCATGTCCCATCTGAGGCCAACACCAACCTTTAGCGCCCCACTGGGCCGCAAACGTGGAGGCTGACACCCAGCTGGAACCCCTCCCTCAACTCTGCCCCTAGAAAGCTCCCTTGTGTCGGGGGCCTCAGGGGAGCTCAGTGGCCCCGGCCCATGTTCCCGGATGGCTATGACATGCACCTAGCAAAATAGCCCTCTAGACCACCGTTGCCAGCATGGCCCAAATCGCTGCCCAATGCTGGCCAATTCTCATGAGCTTTCTGCCCAAATTGATATGGATTTGGCAGAAAGCTCATTAGAATTGGATGGAAAACCCCTGGCATACTCGCTTCCAGTGGCGCAAGTCTGCAGCGCCACTGCCTGGGCCTGGCACGGGGTCCTGAGTGGTTGCAGCATGAAACCTGCGAGAAAGCCCTCTATGAGTCAGGCACATGCGAGGCCAATGCCTCCTGCTACTCAGCCCCCTGTGGTGCCCGCCTTGGCACTGGTGAAATTGGCCTGCCATGCCCCTAGGCCCTGGCCCTAATCCTTGGTTGGGTTTTCAGGCTTCTGTCCCCAGGGACCTATCTCTTGAGTCCTCCAAATTGGGGACCCCTGACCATACCTCATGACTCTGGCTGCCACCAAAGAGGAAACTGTGCTGATCACAGCTGCACAAAGCCCTCAAAGCGGGAGAAACCTGCATGCACCCCCTGAGGCCACCCTCACCTTCGGTGCCCCACCGGGCTGCAAACATGGAGGCTGATGCTCAGATGCTCCCCTCCGTCAGCTCTGCCCCCAGAAAGCCTCCATGTGTGGGGGCCCTCACAGGAGATGTGTGGGCCCAATCCATGATCCTAGATGGATACAACATGCACCTAGCGAAAAAATGATCTACACTGGGGATGCCAGCATGACCCTAATCATCGCCCAAAGCTGTTCAATTCTCACGAGCTTTCTGCCCAAATTGATATCAATTTGGGCAGAAATCTCATGAAAATTGGACGGAAAACCCCCAATGAAGTTGCTTCTGGCAGCATAGGCCCGCAGGCCCGCAGCCTTGTCCAGGCGCAGAGTCCCAATTGGTCTCGGCCCGAACCCTACAAAAAAGCCCTCTATGAGCCAAGCATCATGGAATCAGCACCTCCCTCTACTGAGTCCCTTGGTGTGCCCCTCTGGCCCCAGCGAATCAGGCCTGCTATACTTTTAGGCACTCACCCTAACCCTTGGTTGGCTTTTTAGGCTTCTGTCCCCAAGGCCTCTTTCCCAAGCCCTCCTGATTGGGGATGCTGGAGCCCCACTCCAGGAGTTCACCTGCCACCAAGGAGGAAAGCATGCCATTCAGAGCTGCGCAGAATCTCAGACTGGGAGAAACCCACATGCCTCCCCTGAGGCCACCCCCACATTCAGCGGCCCCCACTGGCCACAAACTCAGAACATGATGTGCTTCCTGACCCATGTCCTTGACTCAGCCCTGAGGGGAGCCCACCTCAGTTCCAGCGGATTGGTCCTGCCATGCCACTAGGCTCTAACCATAACCTTAGGTGGCGTGGCCAGTCTTCTATTCCCAAATGTCTGGCCCCAAGCCCAGCAGATTGGGAACCCTGAGACTCATGGCAGATCTCTGACAGCATTCTAAGGTGAAATGGTGCTATTTGGAACTGTGCAGAACCCTCAGAGAGGGAGCACCTGCATGCCCCCCTAAAGCCACCCCCAGTAACACAAACCCCTGGCCACAAATCTGGATCTGGTGCGCCGCCGGACAGATGCCTACAACTCAGCCCTGAGTCTGCCTCAGCACCGGCAGATCATGCCTGCCACGCCCCTAGGCCCTAACCCTAACCTTAGGTGGAGTGTACAGGCTTCCATGCCCAGAGGCCTGGCCCCCAAGCCTGCCAGACTGGGGACCCCTGAGACTCACTTCAGGGCTCCAATTGTTGCCCAGAGTGAAACGGTGCCATTTGGAGTTGGGCAGAACCCTCAAAGCGGGAGAAACCTGGATGTCGCCTGAGGCACCCCCAGCTTCTGAGGGCCACCAGACACAAAACCGGGAGGGGGTTTGCCCTCCAACACCCGCCCTCAACTCAGCCCACCATGGAGCCTGCCTCTGCATCGGCATAACGGATCAGCCCTGCCTGTAGGACTTACCCTAATTTGGGTTTCTAGGGTTCCATCCCAAAAGCCCTGGCCCCCATACCCCCCAGATTAAGGACCCCTGAGCAACACCACAGGACTGCTCACCACTCAAGAGGAAACTGTGTCATTTGGAAATGCACAGAACCCTCAGAGACAGAGAAACATGTATGCCCCCCCTAAAGCCACCACCACAATCGGTGGCCCCCTGGCCACAAACCCAGATTCTGACATGCTGTCAGACACATGACCTCAACTCAGCCCTGAGGGAAGCCTGCCTCAGCATGGGCAGATCAGGCCTGCCATATCCCTGGGCCCTAACCCTAATTTGGGTTTTCTGATTTCCATCTCAAAAGGCCTGGCCCCCAGGCCCCACAGATTAAGGACACCTGAAAAACACTCGAGGACTGTGCCCATCACATAGGAGGAAACTGTGCCATTAGGAGCTATGCAGAACCCTCGGAGAGGGAGAAATCTCCATGACACCCTGAGGCCACCCCCAGTTTCTATGGCCCCCCTGGACACAAACTCGGAGTCTGATGTGCCATCTGATGCCCGTCCTCATGTCAGCCCGCCAGGGAGTCCACCTCAACACCAGCAGATGGAGTCTGCCATGTCCCTAGGCCCTAACCTTAACTCTACTTTCTGTTTCAGGCTTCCATCCCAAGAGGCCTGGCCCCCAAACTCCCCAGATGAAGGACCCCTAAGCAACACCCCAGGAATCAGACCACCACATGGGAGGAAACCATGCCAGTTGGAGCTCTGCAGATTCCTCAGAGGAGAAACCTGAATGAGTATTCAGGGGATAATGAGTATCCCCTAAAGGCACCCCACCATCAGCGGCCCACCTGGCCACAAACCCTGGCTCTACCTTGCCGCTGGATGCAACTCAACACAGGGGGAGCCCACCTCAGCTTCAGCAGGTCAGGCCTGCTATGCCCCTAGGCCATAACCCTAACCCTAATTTGTGTTTTCGGCTTCCTTCCCCAGGGTCCTGTCCCCCAAGCCCTCTAGATTGGGAACCCTGGAGCCACACCGTAGGCATCCACCTGCCACCCAGCAAGAAACCAGTCTGTTTGGAGCTGTGAAGAACTCTCAGAGCCAGAGAAACCTGCATGCCCCCTGGAGGACTCCCCCACGTTCTGCAGCCCCCCTGGCTACAAACCTGGAGCCTGATGCACCACCTGACCCCCATCCTCAATTCAGCCTCTCGGGAAACCCACCTCAACTCCAACAGTTTGGGCCTTCTGTATCCCTAGCTCAGCTCCCCTCAGGTACACCTGTCAGCTCTAGGCAGACCTGGAACTCCCATATGCCACAAAACTTTGTGGCAGACGGGGAGTTCTTCTTCTAAACTTACACTGGCCCAAGGCTTTCATAAGAAAGGGAGAATGCTACCTCCTGAATACTCAACACCTCCTTTCCTCTTCTGCCATATTTCTCTCCACTTACCTTTGTACCTGGGCTATATGTATACGTATGTGTATATAATCACTCAGTGAATGGACATTGGGACCCTCTCCATAGTTTCACTATGTTTGATAATGCTGCTGTAAATATTACGGTGCTTGTACACCATAGAATGTGCATTTTTGTGCCCTTTCGGAAATAACTAGGAGGGCAATTGCTGGATCCTACAGTTGTTCAGTTTTTAGCTTTTGGAGGAACCACCATACTCTTTTCCAGGGTGGCTGCAACAGCCCGCATGCCCACCGACAGTGCAGGAGGGTTCCGCTTGAAGCAGAACATTCCCTGCCAGCAATTTCCTAAGGAGGAAACAAAACCTGTGGGATAACCTGACTCACCCAGCATCAGGCAAGCAGCCACAGAAACTCACCCCAGGGTCCTGACGCCAAGCCCCATGAAGCCACCATAATTCCTCTATCCAGAGGAATTCCTAAAGACTCTCCTTATGACTTCACCACCCATGAAACTGCAGAGAAAGCATGGCATGTCCAACTATCTAGATGGTCCATTGAGAGAAACTAGAAAGTCAAGCTTCCCTTTTAAATTGTCCAAGGCTCCTTGGAATCATTTTGAATTTCCCTCTGCCCTCATTGGAACTCTTTGGATGAAAAGACGAATCCATTAGGATATAACATCTTTGACAAAGGACAAGACATCGACCACAAATAGCCACCTAACTCTAGATGCTGGCCATTCCACCACAGCCTAGGAACAATGGGATAAACACTGTTACATGAAGGAACACATTCTATGTTCAAAACACACTGAGTCAATGTCATCTTCCCTTTTGAATCCAAGGGACTGCCTAAGAAAGATATGTTCCAAATACCATTGTAAGCCAAAAAACAAACAAACAAAAATGAAAACAAAACAAACAAATAAAAACAAAAAAGAAAAAACAAAGAAAAAACAAAACCCAGAGAAAATGAGATCACCTGCCATAGGCTCCTTGCAGGGAAACTCAGGAACTCTGGCACCCACTCTAGATTGCTGACAACTGCTTCATTTTGACTTTGGCTCCACTGGAGACAAGAGAAAAGTCCAGGAGGTTTGGGGTGAAAGAGAAGTTTTACCTCCCATCCTGGCATGGATGTGACATTGTGCCCAATGGGCCTGCTGTTTTTCTCTGAACGCTGACATCCTGGGACAAGCTGCATGAGTGACTCAGATGCTAATTTCCAAACTTCAGGTCTCGTGGAGCCAGAGTGAAGAAGGGTTGTCAGGTGGGGAAAAGCAGGCACCTCCCACCTAAAGCCTGCGCACCTGCTCCAATTCCTAGGAGAAGGAGAGACACATGCTTGCTTCTTTAGTGGTAATTAACTTCCTTCTAAAGCTGACCAATGCCCTTGTCCTTTCTGGAGAAGGGAATATACTCTTGCAAATAAACAACTCCTCAGTTCCAAATGCACCATGAGTCAGGTTGGGTTTCCCCCTGGCCCCATACCCCCACTGGGAGGAGCCTTCTGAACCATCCTGACAGCACATTACCAGGAAACCTGGGGAAACAGGGCACAATGCTGAGTGGGGGCCTGACTCCAGGGGTTGTTACCAGCACTCTTGAGCCTGGGGAAAGAGAGCCTTCAGCTCACCACTGCCTCCTGTAAAAACAAGATGCAGTACCTTACCTCTCAGAGTGTCTCACCCAGCACCTCACCACTGCCCTCAGAGCTAGCAGGCTACACTGACTCCTCTTCAGGTGTGTTTCCCACTGCAGCTCAGCACTGCCTCCAGCGGTCACAAGCATATTACCATACCTGCCGGGGAGTCTCGCACCACAAGGGACCTTCCAGTGTCTCCTAATACAGCTCACAATGCCTCCACAGGTCTAAAGCCACACTGACAGTGTCCCTCCAGATTGGGGACCTCTGAGCCACACCCCAGGATTCTGCCTGCTATCCAGGAGGAAACCGTGCCATTCAGAGCTGCGCAGAACCCTCAGAATGGAAGATATTCACATGGCTGCCTGAGGCCATCCCCATGTTCAATGACCCCCTGGTCTCAAACTCACAGCCTGGTGTGCTTCCTGACCCCCATCACTCACACAGCCCACCGGGAATCCCACCTCAGTACCAGGCAGATCCGGTCTGCCATGCCCCTAGGCCCTAACCCTAACTCCAGGGGCCTGTGCCTGGAGTCCTCGAGATTGGGGAACCATGAGCTATACCCCAGGACTCTGCCTCCCACCCAGGAGGAAACTGTGCCATTCTCCTGCTCCTCAGAGCAGGAGAAAACTGCATGCCCCCAGTGAGGCCACCCCCACCTTTGGCACCCCAAAGGGCCACAAATATGGAGACTGATGCTCAGACAGAACCCCTTCCTCAACTCTGCCCCCAGAAAGCTCCCCTGTGTGGGGGCGCATGGGGGAGCTGTGTGGGGCTGGCCCATATTCCCGAACAGCTGCAACATGAACTTAGCGAAAAAGGGCTCTAGACCATGGGCGCCAGAGTGGTGCCCCAATGCCAGCCAACTCTCACGAGATTTCTGCTGAAATTGATATCAATTTGGGCAGAAAGCTCATAAGAACTGGCTAGAAAACCCATGATAAAGTTGCTTTTGGTGTTGCAGGCCCGCAGGGCCACCGCCTGGGCCTTGCGTGGGGTCCTGATTGGTTGCTGCCGGAACACTGCGAGAAAGCCCTCTATGAGCCAGGTGCATGAGTGATCAATGCCTCCTGCTACTCAGCCCCCTGGGCTCCCCGCCTAGCACTGGCAGATTGGGCCTGACATGTCCCTAGGCCTTGGCCCTAAACCTTGTTTGGGTTTCCAGGATTCCCTCCACAGGGGCCTGTCCCTCGAGTCCTCCAGATTGGGGACAACAGAGCCACACCGCAGGACTCTACGTACCAGCTAGGAGGAAACCATGCCATTCAGAGCTGTGCAAAACCCTCAGAGTGGCAGAAACCTGCCTGTCCCCCCCAAGCCACCTACACCTTCAGCACACCACCAGGCCACAAACCAGGAGGCTGACGCCCAGCTGGACCCTCTCCCTCAACTCTTCCCCTGGAAAGCTCCACTGTGCGGGGGCCCTGGTGGGAGCCATGTGTTCCTGCATGGTGAAGACATGTACCTAGCACAAATGCACTCTAGACCCCGGGCACCAGTTTGGCCCGAATCGCCGTCCAATGCCACCCAATGCTGCCTACTCAACATTGATTTGGGCAGAAAGCTCATGAGAACTGGCCAGAAAACATTGGTGAACTTGGTTCCGAATGCGTGGGCCTGCAGGGCAACCACCTGGGCCTGGCCCAGGTCCCGACTGGTCGTGGCCTGAAGCCTGTGAGAAAACACTCTAAGAGCCAGGCACACACAAAGACAATGGCTCCCACAACTCAGCCTCTGGGGTGACTGCATTGGCCCTCACAGATCAGGCCTGCCATGCCCCTAGACCATTGCCCTAACCCTCAGTTGGGTTTTCAGACTTTGGTCCCCAGGGGCCTGTCCCTGGAGTCCTCCAGATTGAGGACCCCTGAGCCACGTCCCAAGACTCCGCCTGCCACCCAGGAGGAAACCATGCTGCTCAGAGCTCCTCAAAACCCTCGGAGCGGGAGAAACCTGCATGACCCCCTGAGGCCACCACCACATTTTGTGCCCCACTGGGCCACAAACACAGAGGCTGACACTCAGCTGGAACCCCTCTCTCAACTCTGTCCCTGAAAGCTCTCCTGTGAGGGGGCCCTCATGGAAACTGCATGGGCCTGGCCCATGTTCCTGGATGACAAAAACACACACCTAGTGAGAAAGTGCTCGTGACTGTGGGCACCACCATGGCCCGAATAGCTGCCCAATGCCAGCCAATTCTCATAACCTTTCTGCCCAAATCAATATTGATATCGATTTGGGCAGAAAGTCCATGAGAATTGGCCAGAAAACCCCCTGCGAACTCGATTCCGGCTGTGCAGGCCCACAGGGCCATCGCCTGGGCCTGTCCTGGGTTCCCGATTGGTCATGGCCTGAACCCTGCAAGAAAGCCCTCTACAAGGCAGGTGCACACATGGCCAACACCTCCCGATACTCAGCCCCCTGCTGTACCCACCCCAGCGCTGACAGACCAGGCCTGCCGTGCCCCTAGGCTCTGGCCCTAACCCTTGGTTGGGTTTTTAGGCTTCCATCCCCAAGCACCCATCCCTTGAACCCTCCAGATTGGAGACCTCTGAGCCACATCCCAGGACTCCCACTGCCACCCAGGAGGAAACTGTGGCATTCGGAGATGGTCAAAACCCTCAGAGTGGGAGAAACCTGCATGCCCCCCGAGGCCAGCACCACCTTTAGTGACCCAGCAGACCCCAAACACGGAGGCTGATGCTCAGCTGGAGCCCCTCCCTCAACTCTGCCCCTGGAAAGTTTCCCTGTGTGGGGTTCCTCAAAGGAGTCACATGGGCTGGGCAGTGTTCCTGGATGGCTGTGGCCACAGCTAGTTAGAATGTGCTCTAGACCACAGGCACCAGCATGGCCCGAATTGCTGCCCAACATCAGCTAATTCTCATGAGCTTTCTGCCCAAATTGATATTGATTTGGGCAGAAAGCTCATGAGAATTGGCATGAAAACCCCCAGCGAACTCGCTTCCGGCAGCTTGGGAATGCAGGGCCACCACCTGGGCCTATCCTGGGGTCCCGAGTGGTCGCAGCCCAAACCCTATGAGAAAGCCCTCTACAAGCACAATGCATACAAGGTCCATGCCTCCCTCTACTCAGCCCCCTGGGGTGACCAACCCAGCACTGACAGTTCGGGCCTGGCATGCTCCTAGGCCCTGGCACTAACCATCAGTTGTGTTTTCAGGCTTCTGTCCCCAGGGGCCTGTCCCTCCAGTCCTCCCAGTTGGGGACCCCTGAGCCACACCTCAGGACTCCAAATACCACCCAGGAGGAAACCATGCTGTATGGAGCTGCACAAATCCCTCAGATTGGGAGAAACCTGCATGTCCCCCTTGAAGTCACCCCCAAATTAGGCATCCCACTGGGCCTCAAACACAGAGGCTGACACTCCTCTGTGGAACCCCTCCCTCAACTCTGCCCCCGGAAAGCTCCCCTACATGGGGACCTCCGTGGGAGCCACGTGCACTTAGTGAGAAAGTGCTCTAGGCCAGGCTGCCAGCTGGTCTGAATTACCGCCCAATGCCCGCCAATTCTCCCGAGCTTTCTGCCCAAACTGATAATGATCTGGACAGAAAGCTTATGAGAACAGGCCAGACAATCCCTGGCAAAATTGCTTCGAGCGGTGCAGGCCCAAGGACCTCCACCTGGGTCTAGCTTGGGTCCCAATTTGTTGCAGCCCAACCCTGTGAGAAAGCCCTCTATGAGCCAGGCACATGGGTGGCCAATACCTCCCGTTACTCCACCCCCAGAGTGCCCAAAGCTGGCAGATCAGGCCTGATATGCCCCTATGCCCTGGCTCTTACCCTTGGTTAGGTCCTTAGGCTTCCATCCCCAGGGGCCTGTCCCTCAAGTCCTCCAGATTGGGGATCCCTGAGCCATACCCCAGGACTCCACCTGCCACCCAGGAGGAAACGGTGCCATCTGGAGATACACAAAACTCTCAGAATGAGAGAAACCGGCATGCCCCCACTGAGGCCACTGCCACATTTGGCACCCCACCGGGCTGCAAACACGGAGACTGACGCTCAGCTGGACCCCTCCCTCAACTCTGTCCTGGAAAGCTTTCCTGCGTGGGGTCCCTCACAGGAGCCATATGGGCCTGGGCTCTGTTCCCAGATGGCTGCGACATGCACCTAGCAAGAAAGTGCTCTAGACTGTGGGTGCCATCACGCTGCCCAACACCTGGCAATTCTCAAGAGCTTTCTGCCCAAATCGATATCAATTTGGGCAGAAAGCTCGTGAGAATTGGCCAGAACACCGCCAGCGATCTTGCTTCCGGCACCTCAGGCCAATAGGGCCACCGCCTGGGCCTGGCCCGGGGTCCCAAGTGGTCGTGGCCTGAACCCTACGAGAAAGCCCTCTATTAGCCAGGCGCACCTGA
This sequence comes from Meles meles, assembly GCF_922984935.1. NCBI lineage: Eukaryota > Metazoa > Chordata > Mammalia > Carnivora > Mustelidae > Meles > Meles meles. Next base: position 56,415,662 of record NC_060073.1, on the reverse strand, counting down.
GGCCAAAGCCTCCAGGTACTCAGGCCCCTGTGGTTCCCCCCTCAGCACCGGCAGATCAGGCCTGCCTTGCCCCTAGGCCTTAACCCTAACACTAGGGTTGGTTTTCAAGCTTCTGTCTCCAGAGACCTGGTCCCCAAGCCCTCCAGACTGGTGACCCTTGAGCCATACCCCAGGACTCTGCCGGCCACCCAGGAGGAAACTGTGACATTCAGAGGTGTGCCACACCATCAGAGCAGGAGAAACCTCCATGCCTCCCCTGAGGCCACCCCCACCTTCGGTGCTCCACCAGGCCCCAGTCAAAGAGGCTGATGCTCAGCTAGGCCCCTCCTTCCACTCTGCCCCCAGAATGCTCCCCTGGGCAGGGGCCCCAGGGGCACTGCGTGGGCCCAGCACGTGTTCCTGGATGGCCATGACACACACGAGTGAGAAAGCACTATAGACCACCGACACCTCATGGTCCAAATCACTGCCCAATGCCGGCCAATTCTCACTAGTTTTCTCCCCAAATTGATATCGATTTGGGAAGAAAGCTCGTGAGAATTGGCTGGAAAACCCCTGGCGAACTCTATTCCAGTGGCACAGGCCCACAGAGCTGCTGCCTTGGCCTGGCCTGGTGTCCCTAGAACACGCGCCCTGAGCCCTGTGATAAGTACTCTACAAGGCAAGTGCATGTGAGGCCAACAACTCTTGCTACTCTGTCCCCTGGGGTTCCAGCCCCAGGCTGTCGGATCAGGCCTGCCATGCCCCTAGACCCTTGCCCTAACCCTTGGTTGGCTTTTCAGGCCTGTCCCACGAGCCCTCCAGATTGGGGACCCTGGAGCCACACCCCCTGAATCCACCTGCCACCCAGGAGGAAACTGTGCTGTTTGGAGCAGTGAAAAACCCTCAAGCGGGAGAAACCTGCATGCCCACCAGGAGACCACTCGGACATTCGGCGTCCCTCCAGTCACAGTCCCAGAGCCTGACACTCAGCATGAACTCCTTCCACAAGTCTGCACCTGTGGAGCCTACTTCTGCAGGTCCCCTCAGTGGAGCCACTTGGGCCCTGCCCGTAGTCCAAGATGGTTGCAAAATGCTCCTAGTGAAAAAGTGCTCCAAACACCAAACGTGCAAGGGCCAGAATTGTCACCCAACACTGGCCAATTTTCATGTACTTTCTGCCCAAATAGATATCGATTTGGGCAGAAACCTCATAAGAATTAGCTGGAAACCCCTGGCAAACTCACTTGTGGCAGTGGAGGCCTTCAGAGGAGCTGCCAGGGTCTGGCCTGTGGTCCTGAGTGGTCGTGGTCTGAACCCTGCCAGGAAGTGCACTAAATACCAGGTGCACACGTGGCCCATATTGCCTCTGAATTCTGGCCAACACGGCCCTCTTTTCAGCCCCCTTGAAAGCCTGCCTCAGCATGGGCTGATCATGCCTGCCATGCCTCTAGGCTCTAAGCCTAGGTTGGGTTTTCAGGCTGCCATCCCAGAGGCCTGGCCCCCAAGATCTCCTGATCGGGGGCCACTAAGCCACACCCCAGGAGTCTGCCTGCTACCCAGGAGGAAACTGTGCCATTTAGAGCTGTGCAAAACCCTCAGAGTGGTGAAAGCTTCATGCCTCCCTGATGTTACCCCCACCTTCAGCAGCTCTCAGGGACATAAACTTGTGCCTCAGACACAGCCTTGCACCTTCCCTCAACTCTGGCCCCTGGGGAGCTCGCCTTAATGCTGGCAGAACGGGTCTGCCATTTCCCTAGCCCTTGACCCTAACCCTAGTTTGGCATTTCAGGCTTCTGTCCCAAAAGGACTGACCCTGAATCCCTACAGAGTGTGGACCCCAGAGCCACACCTCAAAAATCTGTTTGCCTCCCAGATGAAAACCGTGAGATTTGGAGCTGTGAAAAACCCTCAGATTGGGAGAAATTTACAGGCATTCCTGAGGACACCCTCACGTTTGATGGTCTCCCTGGACACAAAGCAGCAGCCTGACACTCAGACTGACTCCCACCCTCAATTCAACCCTCCAGGGAGCTTTCCTCAGTGCTGGAAGATTGGGCTGCCATGACCCTAGGCCCTAACCCTAACCCTAGCTTTGGTTTTCAGACTTCCATCCCCAGAGGCCTGGCCCCCAAGCGCTCCAGATTGTGGCCCTTTGAGCTTCACCACAGGGCTCCGCCTGCCACTTAGAAGGAAACCAGGCCTTGGAGCTGCACAGAACCCTCAAAGCAGGACAAACAGATATGTACACCTGAGGCCACCCACTATTTCAGCTGCCCCACTGTCCACAATTCGCAGCCTGACACTCAGCCTTACCCACACCCTTAACTCAGCCCCATGGGGAGCATGCTTCAATGCCCCTGATCGGGTCTGCAATGCCCCTAATTCCTAACCCTAACTCTAGGTTGGGTTTTCAGGCATCCGACACCATAGATGGTGCCCCAGCCTTCAAGTACGAGGACCCTGACCCAGGACTCAGCTGGGCCCTCCAGAAGGAATCTGTGCCATTTGGAGCTGTGCAAAACCCTTAGAGTGGGAGAAACCAACATGCTCCACTGAGGCCACCCCCACTCTCAGCAGTCCCCCAGGACACAAACTCACAACCTGACACAGAGCCTGAGCCATGGCCTCAAATCAGACCCCTGGGTAGCTTGCCCAGAAACAGCAGATCGGGACTGCCTTGCTCCTATGCCCTAAACCTAACCCTAGGTTGGGTTTTCAGGCAAACATCTCTAGAGGCCTGCCCTAGAATCCCTCCTTATTGGGGACCCCTGAGACACAAAACAGAGCTCCTCCTGCCTCCCAGAAGGTAACCTTTCTATTTCGAGCTGCATAAACCCTCAGACCTGGAAAAACCTGCATGCCCCCTTAAAGCCGCCACCAACTTTGGTGCCCTGCTGGACAAAAACCCACAGCCTGACACTCAGCCTGACAACCCCATCAACTCAGCTCCCTGGGGAGCTGGCCTCAGTGCCCATAGATCAGACCTGCCATGCCCCTATGCCCTAACCCAAACCCTAGCTTGAGTTTTCAGACTTCTGCTCAGAGAACTGACCATGAATCCCTGCAGACTGGGGATCCTGGAGCCACATCTCAAAATTCTGCCTGCCCTTCAGAAAGACATGAAATTTAGAGCTGCACAAAACCCTCAGTTCAGGAGAAACATGCACCCCTCCCCCAGGGAGGACACCCCCACATTTGGTGATCCCCCTGGACACAAACCTGCTGCCTGACACTCATCTGACCTCTTTCCCAAACTCAGCCCCTTGAGAAGCTCACCTCAGCACCAGGAGATCAGGCCTGCCATGTTCGTAGGCCCTAACCCTAACCATAGGTTGGGTTTCCCGGCATCCGTCCCTGGAGGCCTGGTCTCGAATCCCTCCATACTGGGGACACCTGAGACACAAATCAGAACTTCTCCTGCTCCCCAGAAGGAAACGTTGCTATTTGGAGCAATGCAATACCCTCAGAGCAGGAGAAACCTGCATGCCCCCCTGAGACCACCCCCACATTTGGCAGCCCCCATGGACACAAAGTCACAGCCTGAAACACAGCCTGACACCCACCCTAAACTCAGATTCTGAGGAGCTCACCTCACTGTTACCAGATCGGGCCTGCCATGCCCTAGTCCTTCACCCTAACCCTAGCTTTGGATTTCAGTCTTCCGTCTCAAGAGACGTGGCCCCCAAGCCCTCGATTGGGTAACCCTGAGCCACACTGCAGGACTCCACCTGCTACCCACCCAAGGAAACCATGCTGTTTGGAGCTATGCAATATTCTCAGAGCAGGAGAAACTGCATGTCCCCCTGCGGCCACTCCAACATTCGGTGCCCACCCTGGACCCACACCTGCAGGCTGACAGTCAGCTAGACACTTGCACTCAACTCAGTCCACCAGGTAGCTCAACTCTACACCAGTAAATTGGGCCTTCCATGCCCCTAGCCCCTGACCCTAACCCTAGGTTGGCTTTTCATGCTTCCATCCCCAGAGAACTGGTTCCCAAGCCCTCCACATTGGGTACCCCAGAGCCACACTGCAGGAGTCTGTCTGGGCCCCAGAAGAAAACCGTGCCATTTGGAGCTGCACAAAACTCTCAGAGTGGGAGAAACCTGCATGTTCCCCTGAGGCCACCCCAACCTTCAGTGTCCCCCCGGACCCAGACCCGCAGCCTGACACCAACTCAGCCACACACGGAACTCACCTCAATACTTGAAGATCCAGCCTGCCATGCCCTAGGCCCTAACCCTAACTCAAACTTGGGTTTTCAGGCACTGGTCCACAGAGTCCTGCCCCCAAGTCCTTCAGATTGGGGACCCCTGAGCCATACCACCTGATACCTCAGAAGGAATCTATACCATTTAGAGCTGCACAAAATCCTCAGAGTGGGAGAAACATGCATGGCTCTCTGAAGCCATCCCCACTTTTAGCGACCACCCTGGATAGAAACTTGCAGCCTAACACTCAGACTGAGCCCTGCAATCAACACAGTCCCCCGGGTAGCTCACCCCAGAGCCAGCAGATCAGGCCTGCCATGCCCCTAGGTCCTAACTCTACCCCTAGGTTGGGTTTTCAGACATCCATCATCAGAGGCTTGGCCTCAAATCCCTCCATATTGGGGAACCCTGAGACACAAAACAGGACCCCTGTCCCCCAGATGGAAACCTTGCTATTGGACCTACGCAACACCCTCAGAGCTGGAAAAACATGCATGCTCCCTTAAGGCTGCCACCACCATCAGTGCCCCCTGGACACAAACCTGCAGGCTGACACTCAGCATTACAACCCCAGTCAACTCAGCCCCAAGGGGAATTGGCCTCAGTGCCAGATTGGGCCTGCCATTCCCCTAGGCCATAACTGTAACCTTAGGCTGGTTTTCCAGGCATCCATCTCCAGATTCCTGGCCACCAAGCCCTCCAGACTGCAGACCCCTGAGCTACACCACAGCACTCTGCCTGCCACCTCAGAAGGAAAACATACCATTTGGAACTGTGCAAAACCCTCAGATTGGGAGAAACCTGAATGGACCCCTGAGGCCACCTCCAATTTCAGCACCCACCTTGGATACAAATCCACAGCCTGACACTCAGACTGACCCTTGCCCTCAACTCAGCTCCCTTGGGGAGCTCAAATCAGTGGCCACAGACTGAGCCTGCTAAGCCCCTAGGCCCTAACCCAAATCCTAGGTTGGGTTTCGAGGCTTCTGTCCCCAGAGGCCTGACCCCCATGCCCTCTATATTGAGGACCTCTGATTTATACCAAAGGACTCTGCCTTCTCATTTAGAAGGAAACCATGCCATTTGGAGCTGCAGAAAACCCTCAGAGAAGGAGAAACCTGCATGTCCCCCCAAGGCCATCCCCAGCTTTCATGGACCCCTAGCCTGACGCTCAGCCTGACCCCTGCCCTCAACTTAGTTCCCAGGGACCTCACCTCAGCACTGGCAGATCAGGTCTGCAACACCTGTAGGACTGAATCCTAACCCTAGGTAGGGATTTCAGGATTCTGACTCCATAGCTAGCACCCCAACCTTCAAGTATGAGAACCCTGGGCCACACCACAGAATTCTGCTGCCCCCCAAAGGGAAGCATGACATTTGGAGCTCTGTAATCCCTCAGAGCAGACGAAAACTGCATGTCCATCTGAGGCCACCCCCAACTTCAGTGGCCTCTCTGGTCCCAAAACATCAGCCTGACCCCAGTCCTTATCTCAGTCCTCCAGAGAGCTCACCTCAGCACCAGTAGATGGGGGCTACCATTCCCACAGGCCCTAACCCAAACCTTAGATTGGGTTTTCAGGCTTCTGTCCCCAAGTTCTGGCCCCCAAGCCCTCCATATTCAGGATCCCTGAGTCAAACCACAGGACTCTGCCTGACCCCCAGAAGGAAACCTTGTCATTTGGAGCTAGGCATTACCCACAGATCAGGAGAAAACTGCTTCCACCCTTGAGGCCACCCCATATTCAATGGCTTCCCCAGACACAAACTCACAGCCTGACACTCACCCTGACCCATGAACTCAACTAAGCCACCATGGGAGCTTGCCTCAGTGGCAGCAGAACAGGTCACTATGTTCCTAGGACCTACCCTGTAATGCTAGTTTGGGTTTCATGGCTTCTGCATCTGAGGCCTGGCACCCAACCCTTTCTGAAACCTTTCCAAAAAAGAGAACTGGAAGGAAAACTTCCAAACCCTTTGGATTAGGCCAGCATAACCTTGATCTCAAAACCAGACAATGACCCCATCCAAAGGGAGAATTATGGGCCATCATTTCTAATGAATATGGATACAAAAATTTTTACCAACATACTAGTCAATAAGACCTAACATTACATTAAAATGATGATTCACCACCACCAAATCAAATGTATGCCTGGGATGCAAGAGTTGTTTGACAACCACAATTTAATCTGTGGAATCCACTGCCTTGATAGAAGAAAGAACAAGAACCAAAGGATCCTCTCAATAGATGCAGAGAAAACATTTGACAAATTCAAACAACCTGTTTAATCAAAACTCTTCACCATGAAAGGATAGAGAGTAAATACCTCCACATCATAAAGGCTACCTATGGGAAACCCACAGAGAATAAAATTGCCAGTGGGGAAAAACTGAGAGCTTTTCCTTTTAGGTCAGGAACATGACAGGGATGCCCATTCTCATCATTATTGTTCAGCATACTGCAGAATTCCTAGTCTCAGGCATCAGACAACAAAAAGAAATAAAAGGCATTTGAATCAGCAAAGAAGAAGTCAAACTCTCACCTTCTGCAGACAATAGCATACCTTCCCTGGAAAACCCAAAAAACTCCACCCCAAAATTGCTAGAACTCAAGGAATTCTGTAAAGTGGCAGGATATAAAATCAATGTACAGAAATCAGTTGCATTTGTCTACAGCAACAATGCAACAGAAGAAAGAAAAATTAAGGAGTCCATCCCATGTATAATTGCACTGAAAGTCATATGATACTTAGGAATCCATCTAACCAAAGAGGCAAAGGATCTGTCCTCAGAAAACTGTACCATAATCATGAAAGAAATGGAGGAATACACAAAGAAATGGAAAAGCATTCCATGCTCATGATTGGAAGAAAAATATTGTGAAAATGTATATGTTACCTAGAACAATCCACAGATTAAATGAAATCCCTATCAAAATACCTTCCACACTTTTCACTGAAATGGAATAAATAATCCCCAAATTTGTATGGAACCAGAAAATACCCTAAATAGCCAAAAGGATGTTGAAAAAGAAAACAAAAGCTGGTGGCAAACCAATCAACAACTTCAAGCTCTATTTCAAAGCTGTAATCATCAAGACAGTATGGTACTGGCACAAAAACAGACCCATAAATCAATGGAATAGAACAGAAAAACCAGAAATGAACCCTCAACTGAAGGGTCAACTAATCTTCCTCAAAGCAGGAAAGAATATCCAGTGCAGCAGGGCAGGGGGGAGTCTCTTCAACAAATGGTGCTGGGAAAACAGGACAGTCACATGCAGAAGAATGAAACTGAACCATTTCCTTATGCCATACACAAAAATAGACTCCAAATGGATGAAAGACCTCAGTGTAAGACAGGAATTCATCCAATCCTTGAGGAGAACAGAGGCAGCAACCTCTTTCACCTCAGCCACAGCAACTTCTTGCTAGACACATCTCCAAAGGCAAGGGAAACAAAGCAAAAATGAACTGTTAGGATTTCATCAAGATAGGAAATTTTTGCACAGCAAAGGAAACAGTCAACAAGATCAAAAGACAACCAACAGAATAAGAGAATATATTTGCAAGTGACATATCAGATAAAGGGCTAGTATCCAAAATCAAAAAGAACTTACCAAACTCAACATCCACAGGACAAATAATCCAATCAAGAAATAGGCCAAAGACATGAATAGACATTTCTCCAAAGAAGACATCCAAATGGCCAACAGACACATAAAAAGTGCTCAACATCCCTCGACATTAGGAAAATACAAATCAAATCCATTATGAGATACCACTTTACACCAGCCAGAATGGCTAAAATGAAGAAGTGAGGAAACGAAAGGTATCAGTGAGGATGTGGAGAAAGGGAAACCCTTTTATACTGTTGGTGAGAAAGCAAGCTGGTGAAACCACCCTGGAAAGCAGTGTGGAGTTTCCTCAAAAAGTTGAAAAGAGAGCTACCCTACAACCCTGCAACTGCACTACTGGATATTTATCACAAAGAAACAAAATGCAGTGATCTGAAGGGGCACCTGCAACCCAAAGTCTATAGCAGCACTGTCAATAAGAGCCAAAGTAAGAATTAAGCCCAGATGTCCATCAACAGATGAATGGATATATATGGATATATATGCCATTGAATATTATGCAGCCATCAGAAAATGAAATCTTGCCATTTGCAATGACATGGATGGAACTAGAGGGTATTATGCTAAGTGAAATAAGTCAATCAGAGGACAATTATCATATGATCTCACTGATAAGTGGGATTTAGGAAACAAGACAGAGGATCATAGGGGAAGAGAAGAAAAAAAGAAGCAAGATGAAACCAGAGAGGGAGACAAAGCATAATAGACACTTCAACTGGGGCGCCTGGGTGGTTCAGTGGGTTAGGGCCTCTGCCTTCAGCTTGGGTCATGATCCCGGGGTCCTGGGATTGACTCCTGTGTGTGTGGGGGGGGGTCTCTGATCAGTGGGGAGCCTGCTTCCCCCTCTCTCTCTGTCTGCCTCTCTGCCTATTTGTGATCTCTGTCTGTCATATAAATAAATAAAATCTCTTAAAAGAGAGAGAGAGACAAACTCAGGAAACAAACTGAGGGTTTCTGAAGGGGAAGAGGGTGGCACAATGGGTTGTCTGGGAGATGGGCATTGGGGAGGGCATGTGCTGTGGTGAGCACTGTCTGTTGTGTAGAATGGAAGGATCACAAAACTATACCCTTTACCCTTGAAACAAATAACACATTATATGATCATAATAAAAAAGAAGTGAAAGAAAAACATTTAGAATACAAATGTATATTAAGTAGAGAAAAATAAATAAGTAATATCACTGATAAGCAAGCAAGCAGGCAAACAAGCAAATAAGCAACTAAGCAACCTGGAGTCACCACACTCCAATTTCAAGCTATATTACAAAGCTATTGTCATCAAAACAGTATGGTACTGCCATAAAAACAGACACACAGGTCAATGGAACACAATAGAGAGCTCAGAAACAGAATCATAGTACTTTCTGCAAAGTTTATTCATTCGTATATTAAATGTATATTTAAACTTAGCTCTGATAGAATTATTAACTCTGAATGAGAATGAAATTTTATGTCCTATTCCAACAGTTTCTCCCAATAAATGCATTTCTTTAAACATGCATTTTATATAAATATATATTATAAAATAAGGATGATTTAGAATCTACACTTTAAAAAATAAATAAATTCACTTTAATAAACCTACCAGGAAAAGGAAACTTAGATATCCATCACCACAACTGAGAGCATCACAAAAGAAGACAGACACAATCTGGTATCTGATGGAAGAATACTACTACTTAGGTACTTCTGCCCAAATATTCAACCTATTGAAAGCTATAGATCCAGCTACTCATTTACAAAAACAGAGATGTCAGATTAATGTCCTAACTAAGAGTATGCAGACATCATCAATGAAGTCCACACTGCATATATTCCAACAGGAAAAATATTTTTCCAACAAATAAACTATAAGACCAGAAAGAATGCAAGAATGGAAGGAAGGAAGGAAGGAAGGAAGGAAGGAAGGAAGGAAGGAAGGAAGGGAAAGAAAAGAGAAGAAAAGGAAAGGGCAAGAAAAAAAGAAAAGAAAAGAGAAACCTCAGAAACTCACCCACACATGTATGGTCTTAACTTATGACACAGCAGCAGAAAATATACAATAGGGAAAGGACTGTCTCTTCAATGAATGATACTTGGAAAACTGGACACTAAATGCAGGAGAATGTGACTAGATCACTTTCTTACACTGCACATACAAATTATGAATGGATGAATGACTTGAACATAAGAACTGAATCCATTAACCAGGTAGTCAGTTTCTCGATATTGGTATTGGTGAAGAGTCTCTTACATCAGACACCAAAGGCAAAGGTGAGAAATAAAAAAATAAACAAGTAGAAGGACATCAAATTGAAATTTCTGCATGACAAAGAAACCATCAGGCCCTTAAAAGGCAACCTCCCCAATGAGAAAAATATCTCCACACCCTATGTGTGAGAAGAGGCTAATATCCAAAATACAACAACAACAACAACAACAAACCCAAAAAAAAAAAAACACTCCTTCAAATCCAAACAACTGGGGAGAATATGTGAATAGGTACTTTCCAAAGATGGCATACAGGTGGCCAAAAGACACAGAAAAAGTTGTTCAGCATCACTAACTGTCATCAGGGAAACAAGTCAAAATTGCCATCAGCTTTCTCCTCACAACTGTGGGAATGGCAATTGTCCCAGAGACAGACACCAGGTGTGGTCAAGGATGGGGACCCTGTGCACTGTTGGTTGGAATGGAAACTGGTGCAGCCACTGTGACAAATGCTGTGGAGTTTCTGGAAAAAATGAATACAAGTACCACATGACCTGGTAATTGATCTACTGAGTATTTCCTTGGAGAACACAGGAACACTCCTTCCAAAAGAGAGATTCACTCCCATATTCATGGCAGCATTATTCACAATAACCAGACATAGAAACATTGACCTTGGGAGCCTTATGCTAAGTAACTCAGACACAGAAAGACAAATGCCAGAGGCTCTCATGGACATTCCACATGGAAAAAATATATATATCGAACACATAGATAATGAGAACAGGTAGGTATTGCCAGATTCGGGAATGGCGGGCGGAAACGGATAAAGGTAATCAAAGGTGCCATGTTGATGGAGTGTTCTGTGCACCATGGAGATGAAAGCTAACCCTACAGGATGGGGTACAGGCTCCTCCATTACTTGAAAGTACAGTGTTCCGAGGAAACCTTTCACAGCAGAAATGCTGTAAATGGAAAAAAGGAACTATCACTCATTTCTACAGAAAAATGAGTGAGCATGCTCAGACACCAAAAGTCCCTTCTCTTTGGCTCTTCTTGGGCCTCAGGACACAACATCCTAATGGATGCCCAAAATAAATGGAGACAAAGCACAACTGATGTTCACAGATGCAATTCAAAGTGCCGGTGGCTGGACCTGGAGAGCAGTGCCCAGGAAGGAGCTGGTTGGTGTGTACGCTACCTCTGTAGTGCTTCCCCACAAAACAGATGCTGAATGCGATGCCTACTTTTTGACTTTTTTCATAAGAGGGAAATTCTCTTCAGGTTTCTTCCTGCTACTGGAGCTGGGTAATAACATAGATCTTTCCAAAAAGCCAAATGTCTTATCATCAACTTTGAGAAAAGTGGGAAAAACTTGTACTTGAAAGTTGCTGAGGGAGTAGATGTTCCGCATTCTCCCGGACACAAACCTCAGCAGATCCACTGTGAAAGGCACTTTCCTCAGCAGGTGGAATATGGACTACCTCTTACCCCCAGAAATCTCCTCCTTCACCTCACTCAGGACAACCTACAGGAGCTGGGAGTTACCTCAGTTCCTCCTTTCTCCCATTCCCAATATCAAACCCATTGGAAAACTCTTTAGCTCCATCTTCAATAGGTACCCAGAATTGCACTAACCCCTCCATCCAAGGCCTGTCTGGTCAACACTGGAGCCCATCTCTTGCCTGAGTTCCTGGAAAAGCTTCATCACTGACTTCCCTTTCCCATCCTCAACCCTGTTTCATCTGTTTTCAACACTGTTGCCAGGAGACTCAGTGAAACATGGTTCCATGGGGTCATGGCCCTGAAATGACTTTCTGTTACCCTACTGTCACCTCCCTGAGGACATGTCATAAGCTGTCTCCTGTTGCCAAAAGGCTTTCCTACTGCTCCTGGACATATCTGGTATGCTCCTTCCCCAGGGCCTTTGCATATGCTTTCTCAAACTTGATTCAAGCATCACCTTCTTAGTGAAGTCCCATCTGGCCCCTATGTGAAGTTCAAGCACAACTGCCACCTCCCCTTCAACATCCCAACCCTGTCTCCTGCTTTCTATTTCCAGTCACTGTGGTGACTTAAAGGGGAGCAGGAAATACAAGAGGAACAGACACTCTGATGACCCATCATTTCCATCATCTAGGTTTTGAAACTTCACACACACTCAAAGAAAGAAGCCCAAACCTATGTCTTGGCCTGGCAACACAGAGAAGTCTGAATTGGAGTGACAGGGACAGACAATGAGGTTGTGTGTTGGCTGAGGCTGGTGGCACAGAAGAAGTTGCTCTACCAGCTCTCCACCTGTGCCTCACCTGTCCTCAGCCAGGAACATGCTCACAGCCCTGACCTGTCACAAGGGTCACACGGGAGACACACAGCCACCCCTGGAGCCAGCCCTGGCCACACCCTCCAGGAGAATGCACTCCGCTCTCCTCCAGGACCCCTGTCAGCTCTACCCAGACCTGGAACTCCCCTGTCTGCTGCAGAGCTCCAGGATCCCCCCCTCTTGTCAAAATTACACTGGCCCAAGGCTTTCATAAATGTGTCATATTTCTCTCAACATCCTTCCTATCTGGGCAAACTGTAAGTAACATATCAGTGGAACATGAACATGCTCTGAGATCTGAGTCTTTGTAGGCTTCTGAGGACTCCTTGTACAGTAAAATACCATAGCCTATGACAGGGGATTATGAAACTATTATTTACAGAATAATAAATCACCTCATTTTTAGTTGCTCTTTATTAGGCCAAAAGTTCCTGTGTAAAAAGACTTTCCATAGATATTACCTTCCAGCAATTTCATAAGGAGAAACAAACTGTGGAATAATCTGACTCATCCAGGCAAGCATTTCCAGAATTCACCTCAGGGCTCCTGAAGTCCGCCAAGCCCCTTGACACCACCAGTATGCCTCTATCCAGGAGAATTCCCAAAGAATCTCCTTCTGACTCTACCACCAAAGAAACTACAGAGAAAATATGGCACATCAAAACATCTAGATGATACATTTAGTCAAACTAGAAAGTCAAGCTTTACTTTTAAACAATAAAAGCCTGCTTTGAGCAACTTTGAATTTTCCCTCTACCTTAATTATAACTCTTTTGATGAAAACACTCATCAGTTATGAAACATCACCTTTGACAAATGACATCATCCAAGTCCCTATATGGCCCAAAAGACACCTAACTCTAGATGTTGGCCATTCAACCATACCCTAGGCCCAAGTGAATAAATGCTGTTAGATGAATTATATGTTAAATTATATGTTAAAAACACACAAAGAGCAAATATCATCCTCCTTCTCTAATATAAGTGATTTCCTAGAAAACAGATGTTCAGATTATATTTTGTAAGCAGTACATGAACAGAGAAAATGGTATTCCCTGCAATGTTCTACCTGCAGGGAAACTAAGTAACTCTTGCACCAAATCCAGAATGCTGATGGCTACTTAACTTTTACTTTGTGCCTCAACTAGAGAAAAGAGAAAAGCCCAGGAGGTGTTGAGTTAAAAAGAAGTTTTACCTCCAGTCCCAACATATAAGTGACATTGTACCCAATGTACATGCTGCTCTCTTGGAATGCTGATGTCCTGTGACAAGCTGCATGACCAACTCAGATGCTGTTGTTCAAAACTTCAAGTCTTGTGAAGCCAGATCAGAGAAGTGTTGTCAGGTGGGGATATGAAGGCACCTCTGACCTAAGGCTGGCACACCTGCTTCTGTTTCTGGGAGAAGGGAAAACATACTTGTTTCTTTTTTGGGGGAGGGGTACACATACTTGTTCCTTAAGTAGTAATTATCTACATTCTAAAGTAGGGCAATGACTTTGTCTTTTTTGGAAAAGTGAAATTATCCTTCCAAATGAACACCTCAACTCACCTGTTTCTCATGCAACTTGAGTGGGATCTGGTTTCCTGCAGCTTCCAGGCCCCCATCTGGAGGATGCTCCTTCAGGGTCCTGACAGCCCATTACCACTATCCCCTGGGACACAGGCACAATGCTAAAACTTGGGGATGGCTCTGTGGCTGTTATCACCACACTTGTACAGGGTGGTGGGTGGGCAGGAACCTGGAGGACCCTCTGGCAGGATCCTGACAGCCCATTACCACCATCCCTGGGAACACAGAGCACAATGCTAAAGCTAGGGGATGGCTCTGGGGCTTGTTAAGTGACATACCTGTGCCTTGGGATTGGGGAGAGTCCAGAAACCTGGAGGAACCTCATGCACAAACGTGAAAGCCCTTTACTACCAACCCTGCAGACAGGGTGCAAAATACTGAAGATGGGGAACTGTTCTGGGACTTGTTAGTGCCACACCTGTGGGGCGTGGGGAACAGGAGAGAGACACCCTGCTGAACTCGGAGTGCTGCTCAAGGTACATTATCTGCATTGTGCCAGGGAATGGGAGGCACCCCACTGAAGCTGGGACTGTGTGCTGTGTTGACATGCACTCTTCCTGGGGATCATGGGAAACCCTGAAACGTCTGCAACCCATCCCACAAAAGCTTGGGTGAGTGGGCGCCCTGGAATTCAGGGGTTTGGGGATAGACATGATGGACATCGGGCAGAAGAGACTTTCAAGGGAAAATGAAAACCCATTTGAGTCCCCATGATGAACTCACTTCATGTGTCTTTTGAGGACCCTACCCCCAGGAACTCCACCACAGCGAACAGCCTGCACTCCAAGCCAGGACACCTGCCCAGGATCTCTCACAATTCCCCTTTGCCTGCCTCACCTCTGCATCCTAAGGCAGCTCTGTGGTCTACCCCCCATGTGCTGATCAACTGGGAAGGGTCATGCCCTGAGCCCACTGGATGCCATGCCTGGCTGTACCAGGTGACCAACCCTTACACCAGCACCTCCTTGCTTTTGCAGGTGCTTCAAGGAGGCACCTCCTCACCCTAACACCTAGCTTGGTGGGGCAGGCATGTTGCAGGTCTCAGGCACGTTCCTTCCCACCAGACATCTGGCCACTTCCAGGGATCCCTCTGGCTGCAGACCACCCTCAGAGCTCTGTGCCTTTCCTTCCTGCACCAGCCCTGTCTGCGGAGCTGTTCCTGGCTCCCAGCAAGGTCAGCAGCTCTCAGACCCTCCTAAGCTTGGGCTTTAAGAAATGCAATGGTTTCCCACATTTCTAAGGCAATTTTAAGACCCAAAAAGTAATGTTCTACACTGGAGGAGCTTCACCTTCTGGTCTCACCCATGGAGTGGATAGTGCTTCTCAGACTGTAAGGACCTATTTAGCCAGAGCGCTTCCATCCGGTTAAACAATAATTTTGTTATTTAAAACTTAAACTGTCCCTGCCCCATTCCCCCAGGGGACTTACTTAAAAACAAGTCCCAGAAACCAGTCCCAGGTAACAAAGCCCACATACAAGGGTGGGTCAGGCCAGGTGGAGACATCCAATCAGTGGGGGGGCACATACTGTCTCCCTAGTCACCAAGGAGTATGGGCCCTGCCCTTTGGGCACCTTTTGGGTGCCAATTCTGACCAAGGTGATAGGTTGGTTCAAAATCTACTAGGGTAAATTGTAATTCAATTGGTCACTTATGTGAGACCTAACATGACTGTGCAGCTTTCTCTGTGTGTTACAATTTCATTGGCCACCTATACGTGGCCAGGCCCAACCACATGGCCTTTGCTCTTAAAAGCTAGTCTGTGAAGCAGAGAGAGGTCACCCTCTCTGTAAGAGGTGCGGCCCCGAACATTTGGTCTGATTCTTGATGCTTGGCGTGGAATAAAACTTTTCTTGAAATAAAGCTTTGCTTGACCTTCGCTTTTTGTCAGTCTTGCTCCTTTAATCACGGACCCATTATTGGGGGACCTAACAAGACCTTCCAAGCATCCTTCTGGGAAGAGCCCATTTGCGCTGGAATATATATACATATGCTTGGTTCTGCAGGGAAGCACCAGGATGAACAAGAACAACCACCCTTCTGTGTTACTGGAGTTGAGAACAAGGAACATTGATTTTTCACTTAAAAAGAAAACATATTGTTGACACTAAAGTATCAAACCTATTAAGCATTTTAGAGAGAAAAGAGGAGAGTTTATTCAAACCCAAGTCAAGATAGTTGCCTGGAAGACACAATCTTTACAAGGAAGGGAATGCTCTGGGGGAGGAACATTTGGGGCAGGTTTCTATATTTGCTCTGTTTTGTTTTACATACAGAGTTACACATCATCCTGAGGAAGAACATTCCAGAAAGTTACAGACTTTTTCTTATGTTTTCAGTATGTGCAAGTCAGTATGACTTTAATCTTATGGGAGCAGGAGAGGTTCTTTTCTTTTACTTATCTTTATGTTTCCAATGGTATTTTTTGGTTATGTTTTTCTTCTCCAAGGAGATGTACAACATGTGCTGGGGGCAGAAATATGGCCCATGTTCTGAGATTTTGCTCAGTCATTTTGAGCGTGGTGAACTGTTAAAGGATAGCTTCCCTGGAAGCCCAGGATACAGGCCAATGGATGGTAAAAGACAAAAATTGCCATTATCATTCTAATTACCACAAAAGAGAGGAACTTGAGACAAAAGCACCTTTAACAATACTACTAAGCCTCCATCAGAAAGGATGAATACCCAACTTTTGTATCAACATGGATGGGACTGGAGCAGATTATGCTGAGTGAAATAAGTCTAGCAGAGAGAGTCAATTATCATAGGGTTTCACTTACTTGTGGAACATAAGGAGTAACAGGGAGGAAACTGGGAGAAAGAGAGGAGAAGGGAGTTGGGGGAAATCAGAGGGGGAGGCAAACCATGAGAGACTGTGGACTCTGAGAAACAAACTGAAGGTTTTAAAGGGGAGGATGGTGGGGGGTTTGGGTGAGCCTGGTGGTGGGTATTAAGGAGGGCATCGAATCTTGGAATACTGAAAAAAATGAAATAAAGAAAAAAAAAAAAACAATACTACTAAGAAATCAAAATAATGCCTACAGAAGTTTACCTGTTCCATGGTCAACACAGGTAACAGAGGTGTGCACAGAAGCTGGGATCCCCCCTTTCTTCTGCCCAAATCTCTGAAGCACACAGATAATTTAAAATCAGAATTTTAGAACCTCCTGACATCTTAAGAGATGTCTAGCACCATTCCCTTAAACTACAGAATAAAGCCGAATAGCTCATTGTCACAACACTAATTTAAATATGGAGTTCCACTGAAGCTTGGATACACTGTCTTAGTTCTTTCCCTGCAGATTTTGACTAATGTAAGTCATAGTCATACTATATAAACACTATGATGGTTGGGAAGTAAGTAATTGTGGGTAAAGGAACAGTTTAGTAATGTTTACAAGCATTGTCTCACTTTATAGAAGAGGCTGAGCTGAGTGTCTTTAAATACTATTTCATACCTGTCTTACAGCACACTCTGAACATACTAGAACCTGTATCAATTTTAAAAAGATAGTTCTTTCAGTAACTTTAATATCAGAAAAATATTATAATGTCTCCATTCTTAGGGATCTGAGTATCTTACTCAGAGGTCCTCTACTCTTAATGATCATGATGGACAGAGGTAAAAAGGCCAGCTGAATTCATTCCAGTTGACCACAGAACAAGAAAATCCTGAGACTTGAGATATTTCCAGATCGAGAAGACCAGAGATAAGAGGGAAACAGTACCCTGTATGGAATAACAAGGGATTTGGAGTCAGTTTGGGGATCCATTTAGGTTTCTGACACTAAAATCCTCTGTAACTCAAATCATCTCTGAGCCCCTGTCTAACCATCTAGAAAATGTGACTAATAATATCTACTTCATAGTTTGGAAGTTTAAGAGGGAGAACTCCACAAAGAGCCGGTGTGATGGCTCTCAAGAGCAGGTGCTCTTTTCCAGAAGAAAGAGCACATGTTGAATCCATATTTCTTTTCTTTTTTTTTTTAAGATTTTATTTATTTATCAGAGAGAAAGTGAGAGTGAGCACAGGCAGACAGAGTGGCAGGCAGAGACAGAGAGAGAAGCAGGCTCCCCGCCGAGCACGGAGCCCAATGTGGGACTCAATCCCAGGATGCTGGGATCATGACCTGAGCCGAAGACAGCCGCTTAACCAACTGAGCCACCCAGGCGTCCCGAATCCATATTTCTGATAGATGACTCACAAGATGATTTTCAAACCTTAAAGAAGGTCAAGAACCTGTTATTGTGTCATATTTCACTCAGAAAGCATGCTGTTGGACTGGTAAGGACAATACAATAGCACTGTATTGTCACAATCATCACTATGGGTGTGGAGCTTCCCATTTCCATTAGCCCATGTTGTCGCCCTTAGGTCAGGGCCACCAGAAAGGGCATCTTGGGTGGGGGGCACCATCATCGCTAGGAGTGGGGAGCTCCCCATTTCCATATGGCCATGTTGTCCCTCTTAGCTCAGAGCTACCAAAAAAGGCTGCTGTGGGGGGACCACAGGCCATGGCTGCCAGGTGTGGCTGAGGCAGGCAGAACTCTGACTTAAGGTTCAACTCCTATCTAGCTAATTATATTGCTCTTCACAGATTGAGTGACATTGTCTGGAAGCTCTGATGTAGGAAAGCTTGAGAATTTCCCTTGTGATTCCCTCTCTGACCCTTAGGATATGTACCAAAGTTTCATTTGGTTTTTAAACATTGAGGGACTCCCTGTTTTTGTTGTTGTTGTTGTTTTGTTTTGTTTTCCATTATGACTATGGCTCAATTCCTCTGTGGTCTAAGAATATAATCAAGTTAATTTCAGGCTTTAAAATGTGTAGACTTGCTTCATGGCCCAAAATTTTGTCTACTTTGGTACATATCCTAGAACCACTTGAAAATAAGGTATTCTGTACTTCATGTGTAATATTCCATATATGTCAATTAGGCTACTTTGTTACCAATGCTTCACCTGCTTTTTCCACAGATATTGAGAAAGGTATATTAAAATCTTCCAACAATACTACTCTAGTCAAGATTGCATTGGAGAATCTACCAAGTGTTATAAGGCAAGAGAAAAAAAAAAGAATAAGAAGTGAGGCGATAATTGTGACTATTCACAGATACTATGAGGGTGTACATAGAAAATATAAAATAGTCTATAAATACACTGTTAGAATTAAAAATGGAGAACTTGCATATCTTAGAACTTAATCTTAGAAACAAAAGCAGTCTAGAAAGCAGCCCGGGAGAAGAAATCTCTTATGTATGGAGAGAGGAACATCAGAATAATGTCAGACCTGTCCACAGAGTCCTGGCAAGTCAGAAAGGGCTGGCAAGACATATTCAGGATACTCAATGAGAAGAACATGCAGCCAAGGATACCTTATCCAGCAAGACTGTCATTCAAAGAAGAAATAATACCTATTCTTCTGAAACTGTTTCAAAAAATAGAAACAGGAGGAAGACTTCCAAACTCATTCTATGAGGCCAGCATTACCTTGATTCCAAAGCCAGGCAAAGATCCCATAAAAAAGGAGAGTTACAGACCAATATCCCTGATGAACATGGATGCCAAAATACTCAACAAGATCCTAGCCAATAGGATCCAACAGTACATTAAAATGATTATCCATCATGAGAAGCTGGAATTTATTCCTGGGATGCAAGCATGGTTCAACATTCGCAAATCAATCAACATGATAGAGCACACTAATAAAAGAAAACATAAGAACCATAGGATCCTCTCAATTAATGCAGAAAAAGCATTTGACAAAATACAGCACCCTTTCTTGATTAAGGTTCTTCAGAGTGCAGGGATAGAGGGGACATTCCTGAGTTTCATAAAAACCATCTATGAAGTCTACAGTGAATACCGCTCTCAATGGGGAAAACCTGAGGGCTTTTTCCTTAAGAGTAGGAACAAAACAGGGATACCCACTGTCACTACTATTGTTCAACATAATACTAGAAGTCCTAGCCTCAGCAATCAGACTACAAAAAGAAATAAAAGGCATTCAAATTGGCAAAGAACTCAAAGTCTTTCTTCACAGATGACATGATATTTTATGTGGAAAACCCAAAAGACTCACTCCCAAATTACTAGAAGTCATACAGCAATTCAGTAATGTGGCAGGGGGGGTATAGCTCAGGGGAAGAGCATTTGACTGCAGTAATGTGGCAGGATACAAAATCAATGCACAGAACTCTGTTGCTTTCCTATACACTAACAATGTAATGGTAGAAAGAGAAATTAGGGAGTCAATTCCATTTACAATAGCACTCAAAACTGTAAGACACCTTGGAATAAATATAACCAAAGAGGCAAAGGATCTATACTCCAGAAACTAAATAACACTTAGGAAAGAAATGGAGAAGACACAAAAAGATGAAAAACCATTTCATGCTCATGGATTGACAGAATAAACATGGCTAAAATGTCTCTGTTGCTCAGAGCAATTTACACTTTAAACACCATCCCTATTAAAATACCATTGGCATTTTTCATGGAGCTAGGACAAACAACCCTAAAACTTGTATGGAACCAGAAAGGACCCCACAGAGCCAGGGAAATGTTGAAAAAGAAAACCAAAGCTGGGGGCATCACAATGCCTAACTTCAAGTTATATTACAAAGCTGTGACAGCCTGTATTCACACAAAAACAGACGTATAGATCAATGGAACAGAATAGATACCCCAGAAATGGACCCTCAACTCTACGGTCAACTCATCTTTGACAAAGCATGAATGAATATCCAATGGAAAAAAGACAGTCTCTCCAATTAATGGTGCTGGGAAAATCTGACAGCCACATCCAGAAGATTGAAACTCAACCATTCTCTTACATCACACACAAAGATAAACTCAAAATGGATGGAAGACCTCAATGTGGGACAGGGATCATTCAAAATCCTACAGAAGAACATAGGCAGTCACCTCTTTGACATCAGTCACAGCAACTTCTTCCTAGACACAACACCAAAGGCAAGGGAAACAAAAGCAAAAATGAACTATTGGGACTTCATCAAGATAAAATGCTTCTGTACATCAAAGGAAACAGTGAACAAAACAAAGAGGCAACACATGGAATGGGAGATGTTTGGAAATAACATGTCATATAAAGGGCTGATATCCAAGGTCCATAAAGAACTTCTCAAACTCAACATCCAAAAATGAAACAATCCAATCAAGAAATGGGAAGAAGACATGAACAGACATTTCTCCAAAGACATGCAAATGGCTAACAGACACATGGCAACATGTTCAACATCACTTGCCATCAGGGAAATACAAATCAAAAACACAATGAGATACCACCTTTCACCAGTTAAGATGGCCAAAATTAACAAGTCAGGAAACAACAGATGTTGGCAAGAATGTGGAGAAAGGGGAACCCTCCTACACTCTTGGTGAGAAAGAAAACTGGTGCAAGCATTCTGAAAAACAGTACAGAGTCTCCTCAAGATGTTAAAAATAGAACTACCCTACCACCCAGCAGTTTCACTATGGGGTATTTACACTAAAGATACAGATATAGTGAAAAGAAGGGGCACATGTTCCCCCAATGTTCATAGCAGCAATGTCCAAAATAGCCAAACTGTAGAAGGAGCCAAGATGACCTTCAACAGATGAATGGATAAAGAAGATGTGGTTCATATAAACAATGGAATATTCCTCAGCCATTAGAAAGGATGAATACCTATCATTTGCATCGACATGGATGGACCTGGAGGGGATTATCCTGAATGAAATGAGTCAGGCAGAGAAGGACAATTACCATATGGTTTCACTCATACATAAAATGTAAGGAATAGTGTGGAAGACCATAGGGGAAGAAAGGGAAAAATGAATGGGAGGAAATTAGAGAGGGAGACAAACCACGAGAGACTCTGCATTCTGGGAACCAAACTGAGGGTTACAGAGGGGAGGGGGAGGGGGTAACAGGGTGATGGGTGTTAAGGAGGGCACATGTTGTTATGAGTACTGGATGTTACACACAACTAATGAATCCTTGAACACTACATCAAAAACTAATGTACTATATGCTGGCTAACTGAACATAAATAAAAGAATGAATGAATGAATAAATAAATAAATAAACAAATAAATAAATAAAAATAGTTTCTACATGAAAAACAATAATGGGAACAGAATTTCAGATCTGCATGATGAAATATTCTCAAGATATGTTTCACAGCAGTGTAAATATACTTAACATTACTGGACTTTATACTAAAAATGTTTAAAATGGCAAAATCAATGTTAGGATTTTTTACAATTTTTTAAAAGTACATTCTGTATGATTCCATTTTTATAAAGATTTTATTAATTTATTTTAGGGAGAGAGAGTGGCACTCGAGTGGTGGGAGAGGCAGGAGGTGGAAGAGCAAATTGTGAGCCCACACTGCACCGAACACAGACCCTACATGGGGCTCGATCCCACACCATGAGATCACATCCTGAGCCAAAATCGAGTTGGTGGCTTAACTGACTGAGCCACTATCCATCCCCTTGGGTATTACTATTGGGCATTCCCTGCTATCTCCACCACCGCTGTTCTGAACACTCTTGAAAATACATCTATGAAAAATTGTGCCAGAGTTTCCTGGGGTGAGTCTGAGTACAAGCACTGCTAGGTGATGGGTGCATCTGCGGCCTGGGAGGGGTACTGCTCACTGTTTTCTCAAACAGGGGTGCCCACCACCCATCTCTCCATGTCCTCAGGCACCTGAAGGACCCCCAGCACAGGAATTTACCTTCTCTAGCAGAGGATAGATGGGAATTCTTTCTCTGGGCAGGACTATGAACCCTGATCCTGGGAAAGGAGAGCTCCCTGGGACTCCTGGCCCAGCCTGGCAGCCATGGCTACTCTGTATGTGACAGAGCCAGAGCGGCTGGGCCTTGAAGGGAATGAGTGCCTTAAATCAGCCTTACATGGGGCATATAGGAGCAGCAGCCCCTGCTTCTTGGGAAGCAGTGGTGTGTGCAGAGGAGAGAGGCTGGGTGGAGCCTTTGATGTCACACCACAGTCTCTCCCTTGGTACTTAAACCAGCAGAAAGGAAGCTCCAAGGACAGAGACTCCAGGAGATTCCCATCCAGAGAAAGGGGTCTGCTGGAGGGTACTGAAGCTGCCAACCCTGCCAGCCAAAGGCCATTTGCACAGGATCACCTCTGGCACTTCCTGAGCACATTGTCCATGTTCATGTGTGGACAGTGATTGACCCACTCAGTGTTGGTGCACTTCCAGGGGGTGAACTAGAACCCTTCCAGAGCCTGCTTGTGGATCAGAGGACTCCCACCCAGAGGATATCCCTCTTCCTCTGGAGCTAGGGAAGGCAGCCACCATCCTGGGGCAGAACCTGGACTAGCTGTGTGCTCTTTCTGAAGTCCCCATGTTCACTGGGCTTCCAGAGTTGGGAGCTGTGAGGGGTTGTCTCCCATCCTGGCCCAGGACAATGACCTGAAATGATCCTGTCTTTGGGAGAACAAGACTTCTTCAGGACCCAGAGAGGGGACAGGCCCCTCTCCCCTCCTCAGGTCCAGGATGCCCAAGACCCTGCAAGAGCTCTTCATTCAAGGAGGAGTCATAGAGAGCTTGTGTCAGCCCAGCAAGTGAAAAAACAAAACCCCAATGCTCAGTTTCTAACAGAAGCAGAATTTCAATGTCTTGTTTGGGGGCATCCACCTCCCCTTTTATATGGCTTTGGGGGGCCCCAGGGAATGTCTTCCTTTTTCTCATGCCCTCAGAGGCAGGAGCTGGCCCCATGTCCTGGGGTCCCCACCCTGTCCCACTGCTGAGGAAGAGCCACACACAGGGACCTGGTGTCAGGACTGTGGTCTCCCAGGGGCCTGGCTGCTGCATGGAAAGACTGAATTGCTTTTGGGGGAAGGGGTGCTCACTGGTGACACTGTTCACCATCCCCACTGCACTCTGCAATCCAGGTTCTGTGCCTAGCTTAGGTCAATCACCAGCCCTCCCAAGCCCCCATTAGCCCAGCCAGAGACACTCTGAACCCAGAGTGAGCCCTCCCCTGCCTGCCCAGTCACACCCTGAGCTGGATGATGGATTGTTCTTCTTGGCTCTGAGGGTATTGCTGGCCAGCTAGGAGGGAGAGTGCAGCTGGTGGGACAGGCTGTAGCTACAGAACAGAGTGACACGTCTGAGCTAGCAGAAGCCACACTGGTCTCCCTCCTAGATCCTGCCTGGGAGCTGGATTCTGGGTGCCCTAGGGACTGGCACACAACAGGGTCCACACTGACCAGGGACCCATGGCCTCCAGGGAGAGCCCACTCTGCCCTCTCCTAGTTCTTCTGCCGCATCACCTCTCTTCACTGTGGGGCTCCAGGACCCAGAACCAGGCTCCATAGGGCTGATGTGGCTCCAGCTTGTAATGAGTTTGTAGCCCCTGGAGCAGCTGGATTTTATGGAGGGAGGACTGGCTGCAGACAATGACTAGGCTGCGGGAGATGTGGGTCCTCATGGAGGGTGAAGGATGGGGCAGGGGTCGAGTCCTGGAGCCACTGCTCATGTCTAAACAGGCCTGAAATCCCTGAATGCCCATGGGGTCCCTCATTACAGTAACAACTGTGTATTACAGTAACTCTCACACTCGGGCATCCTGGTGGTGGGCCTGTTCTCCCCGGCTTCCTTCTCACACCTCTGACTCCAACCAGGGCTGCAGCCAGGGACAGGCTGGACCTCTGTCCCAGGGTCCTACCAGGAAGACAAGGAAGAAGGAGAAGAGAAAGGGAATGGAGTGGACCACTCTTCTCCCTGCCCTGAGTTAGCCTCCACTGCTGCCTCCAGGTCCTCTGGCCCAGCCTTGCACCTACCTGGATCCTGGAGGCATTCTGCACTCCCGGCCAGCTGGGGGGGGGGGGGGTATTTAGTGACATTTCTGTCCCCAGATGTCCAACCCACCTGGCCTTGCACCCTGAGGCTTGCTGCCCAGGATGGGCATGGTTCTGGGACTAAGTAGATTTTGGAGCCACAGAGCTCTTGGTGGTGGTGAGAAAACACAGGGTACTGGTCAGGTGCAGAGCCATGGGTCTCGTACACGTCCGCCATGGGACTGGGTCATGTGCAGGTCCCCTGTGCACACCTGCCCCTCTCAGGAGGGAGGCCTGTGTGCTTGGTGCACCTGTCCTCCACCTATCCCTGGAGGAGTGGCCAAGTTCAAGCATTTCCATGTTCAGCCCTCAGTGATAGTTGGGAACCTGGGGTCAAGAGAGGCAGGGACTGGCCCAGGACAAATAAGGGGTACAGAGTCCAAGGAGTGGGGCTGCTCTCCAGACCTAGTTCAGCCCTAACCCTCCCATGAGGTTCACTTTGGGGATGAGAGCCCTTCAGATCGTCGGGGATAGCTACCCACACTGTCCTATGTGGGGACATGACCTTGGGCATCCCCAGACAAGTAGAAGCATGTGTGCCTGGGCACACATGTGCACACAGACACACATACACACACACACATACACATGCCATTCTGACTGCCCAGTTCAGGGTCAGAAGGGGCGGACACCCTGGGAGCAAGGTGGGTGACAAGGGGGAAAGAAGAAAGAGGTTGGAGACAGCTGGACCATGGGGCAGGGGCATCAGAATCCCTGGCAAGAACACAGATCCATAGCATGGGGATGGGAGACAGGCCAGGCTGAAGGTCAGGGGGTCCCCAAGGGGCCCAGGGGACTTTCCATGGCACTGAGAGAGGACGAGGTCTGGGGTCTGGTATCCATCACCATCTTGGGCTAATGGAAGTAGGAAGAGATCCCCCCGCTCCAAGTCCAGATGGGGCTACAGCACAAAAGGCCTCAGCTTACTCTTCTGTCAATTGGGCTGTAGAGTTGGGGGAGTCCCTAGGGTCCCACAGGCTTATAGAAAATTCTGTTGGCCTTGGATCTTCATCCCTGACCCACTGTGCTCCCAGTCTTGGGAAAATGCTTTGTACTCCCTCGAGGTCCTTCTGAGCAGAGGACAGCCTGTGGGCTTGGGGGCCTGATGGCTTAGGTTTCCAGAACATGACAGAGCACTGGACCACTGGTCTGGGGACCAAGATCAGGACCCTACTTTTTTCAGCCTCAGGGTCCCCATTTGGAAGAGGTTCCAGAGTCAGTGCTCTGGTCAGGGTGAAGAGGCCTTAGGAATGAACCAAACACCAGGACAGGAGAGGGAAATGGGGAGAAGGTAGGCTTTTGAGGTTTCTCACATCGCCTGAAGAGCCCCCAGGACTTGCTCCTGGGAGAGACACAGAGACACACAGAGAAGACAGAGACAGAGAGTGAACACAAGAGATGGAACCAGGAGAACAATCTTTCTTCAGTCAGGTTGGAAATGACATCCTATCATTTTGCTCCATTCTATTCCTTAGAGCGCAGTTACACAGGCCATCCACCCTAGAGGAGAGAGAATTCCACAGGGATGTGTGACCAGGATTCAGGAATGCCAGGAACCACTGTGGGGACTGCCCAGCACATGGGTGCAGATGAGGCCCTGGGACCTGGGCCTAAACCTAATGGGATCCCCGGAAGTCTGTGTCGTGAGAGGACAAGGTCGGAATCAGTTCACTGCAACCTTCCCACAGGGGCTAGGAGACAGGCAGGAGGAGGGTGGCTTTGCCTGGACCCCAGAGCAGACTCAGGCCCCTCTGAGCTGTGTTCTATGCCCCACCCAGCCTCCACTCATTCTTGCATTGCCACGTGCATGCCCCAGCCTCCTGTGATAGCAGGAATGTATGTAGAGGTCCTACCCTTGATGGTGTCCCTAGGAGTAGAAGGCAGAAAAGCCCACTGTGCAGATGGGGAGCATAGGGAGGCCCTGACAGGGAGAGGGTCTGTTGAGGGTCACAGTGCTGGGCATGAGCAGGATCCTGGTCTGAACCCAGCTCTGTCCTCACAGCAGGGACACCATCTGCACCCAGGCCTCACAGGGTCTGTGGGTAGCTGTGTGGGTGTCACTGTATGGATGGAGCAGGGGGTAGAGGGTGAATATTGAACAGCTAGGGGATGGGGGCCCTCAGGGGGCTCTGGTGTGAGGAGGAAGTCAGGTAAGGGGTCCCTAGAAAGTGGTGACCTCACTTCCCTGACAACAGAACCCAACAGAATTTGAAATCCAGGTAACTAGACACCCACATTCCAGAGACAGCCCCCTGGCCAGCTCATTTTCTTGAAGATCCTCGAAAGAAGAACATGTTTGCATGTTGCTTCCCGAAGTCCAGAGGCTGCAGACAGAGGAAAGCACACCCTGCAAACACTTTCCCTAGCTGAGGATGTCACATCAGGGCTCCCTGGCATCTCTGATCATTTGGTAGGAAGTACAGGAAGGTGACACCATGAGGCCCAGAGACAGCTCCTAGCCCTATATTCTCTGATCCGACCTGTGCAGCTCTAGGTCCCCTCCCCATACATGCGTGTGTGCATGCATGTGTGTGTATTTGTAAAGAAGGCTCATGTAGGGTGTGCCCACCCCATTCAAGAGCAGGATGATGAGAAGTCAGATGCACAGTGGGCAGGTCATGTTCACACCCCAGGTCAAGGATGGCTGGGTGGGATGGGGTATAGGGGGCTGTGAGCTTCTCCCCAGGGTTTATCCCGTGTCCTGCAGGTATGGGTCCCTGTCCCAGGTGTGGGGTTGTGCATGCACAGGTCTGTGTCTGATCTGGGAGCAGCAGGGGGACTGGGCAGGAGGACAGTGAGAATGACTGGGCAGGGCTGTAATGCATCTGGGCCAGCTACTGGTCCCTGTCTTTGCAGAACACCAGAGATGATGAAACAGGGAGGAGGTGGAAGACACCTGCTCCATCTCCCTGACACAGGTAGTGACCACAGGGGGCTCTCGCAGGAGCAGGGACTGGGGACTGCCTGGAAGGGCCTCTGACACTGCCCAGGCCATTGTCCCTGGTGGTACCACATCGGACTGTGGTCCAGGACCTGGAGCCCACAAAGGCTGAGCCCAAGGGTGAGAAGGCCAGGGCTGGGTGTATGTGGGTGTCTGGGGATGGGACAGTGCTAGCCCCCACAGACCAGAGACCTCAGAGGCTGGTGTGGGGCCAGAAGCAAGGACTGGGCTCAGAGAATCCAGTGGGTGGACTGCAGTTGGGGAGATGTCCCGGTGAGGGTTCCTTCCTGGCTGTAGCTTCTCTGGGAGGTCCTGGGCTGAGCTCTATCTCTGCAAAGGCATGCAAACATGTTCTTCATTCCAGAATCTCCAACAAAATGAGCTGGGCAGGGTCTATCTCTGGAGTGTGGGTGCCTGGATACCTGGATCTAGCTCTGAAGAGCTAGAGCCAACCCCAACTTCATCTGCAGCTCCAGAGTGGGGGAATGGTGCCTGGAGAGACTTCAGCAGGAGACTAGGAGCCAGCAGGTGACCAGCCATCTGCCCATGGAGAGCCTGACACTCTCCCGGAAGAGCTGGTGCCTGCCCCTGCCCCAGCCTCTGCTCTTGTTACAGTTCCTGCCCCAGCCCCTGCTCCAGTTCCTGCTCTGCCCTTGCCCCTGCCAGAGCCACTCCACCTTCTCCTGTCTCAGCCTGTGCTCCTGCACACTCCTTGCATCTGTCCTGGCTCCTGTCCCTGCCCCTGTCTCAACCCCTGCCCCTACTCCCGCTCCTCCAGGGCTCCCAGAGCCACATCCAGAACCCACAGTCTTGCTCATTGTACAATTATCCTTTGTTCTATCCCCCGACCCTGATGGCCCGCAGGAATGTTTCATCCCCTTCCTGTGTATTCTTTCTCTCTGGTACATATTAACTGTTATTTTGTCTTTCCATGTTCTACATACTGTTTATTATTTGTTTTAAATAAAATTACTTGTTTTCACTAGAACAAGTCATGAGCATTAAGTACATTCCCAGTGCTGTGCCACCACACCACAGAACATCGCTGCAGGATATCTCCTTCCCCAAAGGAGACCCTGAACCCAAAGCCCTCCCTGCCCATTTCTCCTCCAGCCAGGCCTCTTGCAACCCCTAAACTGCCTTCTCTGTTCCTTTACCTATTCTGGATGGTTCTGTATGTAGGATCACACAATATATGCCTTTGCATCTACCCACCTATTTTCAAAGGGGACTCATTTTTTTCTGTGTTTCTGTGACATAGAATTTCCCTTATTCAATATTGAAACCCCTGATGGATTATAGATGAGATGTAATCATAGAGGCCCCTTTAGGAATTATGCACACAATCTTGGGGTTGAGACCCCTGTTCCTGCTGGGATACCACAGCCTGACCCAAGACAGGACATGGCTGGTTCCTCCTGTGGCCCACACAGAAAACAGGGAAATGCAAAAAGCTGGAAGATACACCACAGAGAGCAAATTCTTTGCTCACAACCCAAGGCCAGAGAAAAGTTTCACCTGACTCTGCTCCCTCCCTCCTTCTCATCCTCCCTCCCTCCTTCTCCTCTCTCCCTCTCATCCTCTCTCCTTCCTTTCTCCCTTTTCCCCATCCTCCTGCCTTCCCTGCCACCCCCCAGTCTCATCCTCCCTCATCCCACCCTACCATTCTCCCTCTCTCCCCTACTCCCTCCCTGCCTCCCCTATCCTTCCCTCCCCTCCTTCCCCTCCCTTCCACCTTTCCTTCCTTCCCTCTTTTCCCTCCCTCCCTCCTTACCCTTCCTCCACTCCCCCCTCCCTCATGCCTTCCTTCATTCAGCAGAAGATCTGGGGTCCCTGCTCTGTACTGAGCACTGTGGCTTCATCAGTGAGCATTTCCCCCCAAACCCATTTGGTCATATCCACTGTGGGAGGTGACAGGATTAGCAGTGGTGATGAGCACCAGGAATCTGCTCCTGAAAACAGAGGCCAGTTGCACAAAGAAAAGAATGGAGAGGCCCATGCTTAGCACTTCCTCTAGAAAAATCTAGTCCTGAAAAGTGATGAAAAGCAAATATATCCCAGACTTCATGCAATGTGAGTGCTAATGGTTCATATGCCCTGATTCCTAGAAGCAACAAAGAGTAAATCAGCCAGTGTTGACTGAGGGTTTGTGGCACAACTTTTCTGACCAAATGACAAGAGTTTCAGTCAACATCTCCAGGGCATCCAAGTTTTCCCAAGGGTCTCTGTGATCCTCTCACTCTTCCACCAACCTCTTGGGAAGCTCTGTCCTGCCATCTTTCTTGTCTCCTGCCTTTTCTGAGACCCTTCTGTGGTCTCCCCTCCCCCCACCAGGGCCGGGTACCCTCACCTGGATTCCCCATGCCTCTTGAATGGGTGCCCACATCTCAAAGTGGGCTCCATGAGCTCTATGTTTTGTGCAAGACCTATGCATTCCTTCTGGGGTCACCTGGCATCTCCCTTGAAGCGGCCTGCATCTTCCTGCACTGGGTCTCCTCTGACAAGTCTATGAGGCTGGCCTGAGCCTATGTCATGGGCAAGGAAGTGCAAGTCCAGAAGGTCCAGATGACCTGCTCCCAGTCCCAGCGTGTGGAGTCTGGGCCAAGAGTGGTCCCTGAGCAGAAGAGGAGTTGGGCCAGGGAGCCTAAGGGAGGATGTGGTACAGTGAGCACCATGGGGGCCTGCTGGGAGACCATGTCCCACCCCCACTGGATATGTCCCCAGGTCTGAAGGTCAATGGGGTATCCACCCTCCCAGGCTGCAGGCTGACAGTGACTGGCAGGGGAATAGCATGTTTGGTGCAGAAGAGAGCCCTCAGATAGAGAGGAGGGGGCAGGTGCTTCCCCAGCAGCAGGTGTACTGGAGCAGACTGAGGGGGCATCAGAAGACAGCAGTGTCTGCAGCTGGGGTCTCCCTACAGGACCCCTCCTGAGGTTCAGCACAAGCTTGGCTGGATGGCCTGTGTCCCCAAACACGAAGTCTGGCCCAGGACCTCCCCTCAAGCTCCTACTCCTAATCCTTTGTATTCAGCTCAAGTGCAAGAAATGGCCAATAGTTTAGGTGGTGTTGGGCACACGGAGACATGTGATTTTATGATCCCACTACTGCATAGACATTTGCAGGAAATGAAGTTAGTTTCTTGAAGTAAGATCTGCACATTCTCACCCAATCTCCCTGAGGAGGGGTGACCACCCTTAGCAACAGGGCACCCATGCGGGGGGGCCGCAGGCAACACTGCCCCAAATATGGCACATTGGCAAATTAAATATAGAAACTGAAAGAATTTTGCATAGAGCAGAATCAAGAAGGTCTCTCTGATCCCCAGCCATTAGCTCTTCTTCCCTTAAGCAGGTCAGAATACTCCCATGTGGCACTTTCTCTCCCCAGACCACAGGGATGACATGCTTATCACCAGAGTCAAGGAATTTAGGGCCACAAAGGGTATAGGAACAAACCTGGTTAAACTAACCTTTCTCTTCCTAGTTACTTGTTTACTATTTACCTGCCCTACCTCAAACCCCTGTGTCTCTCAATTCTTCACACATTTATTGCTTCTTTGTCTAAAATGTATAACTTTCTATTCCAATTGCCTCTGCTGGTCTCCATGTTTTTGTGAGGCTCCCACCAAAAAAATCAATACACTTTACCAGCTTTTCTCCTGTTCATCTGTCTTTGTCAATTTCCAGACCTAGCCAGGGACTTTAAGAGGAGTTGAAGAAAACTTTTCTCTCTTGCAGCCCTGGGGGAGGGGTGATGGCAGGGGGAATCAGGAAAACCCATCCTGTCTTCCTGACCATGTTCAAAACCATCCTCTGCTGGGAAGCAGCACAGAGCTGTGCATGGCTGGGAGAGATAGGGAGAGGGAGGTGGAACATGTAAGAAGCTACCTGACCTCCAGCCAGGGGACTTGGACCCATTGACAAGTTCAGGGTGTGCTGATGAATATTATAATGGAAGCATCCTGAATATCAGACACTCCCCACCCCAGGCTTCATTATTGCTGCTCATTGTGGTTGCTACTATTGGCTTAGTGATTTTTCTGAACTAACTTTTCAAGCCTGTGTTCTTAGCCATGTGTGGCCACTGAATCCATGTATTGTTAACTTAGTGGTCAGCCAGTGGCTGGGTAGAGAGATCACCCGTGTTTCTGAGCTATGGATACAGATTGGAGGGCCCCACAACCTCCTCCTCAGGTTTGCATAGTCTGCTCGAGTGACTCATGGAACTCAGAGAAACATGTTACTTACTAGATGACCATTTCATTAAAAGGACAGAACTCAGGACCAGGCAGCTGGAAGCAATGTGCAGGGCAAGATGTGTAGCAGAGACTCAGAGCTCCCCCACTCTTGGAGTGAAAGAGGCCTTTTCAACACCTTGAGTGTCATCCAATTTCAGCTGCACTGAAATACATTCCTTTCCTGTGTCACCACAACTTATCTCTCTGCCTTTGGATCTGGGACACTGTGAATAGTGTAATGCAGCAAATCAAATACCAGTTCTTCCCCTCCCCAGGGTTCACTGCTGCTGCTTATCTCACTGCAGTTCTGATGTTGGCTTAGTGACATTTCTGAACTGATTTTGTCAAATCTGTATCCCTTGTCATGTGTAGCCATAGAAGTGTCTGGTCTGTGAATGTAGTGGTCAGTTGTCAACTGGGTGAGATTTCCTTAAACATCTGTAAACTTCCCTCCTTCTGGAAACAAACAAAACAAAACAAAACAAAAGAACTTCCAGTCTTTGCAAATGAGGAGGGCTCCGGGTGTGTGAGTGTTGGGATACACCTTCAGCACCAGCCAGGCCTCTTAGCACTCTGCCTCAGCCTTCACTTCCTAATTGCCATGTCTGATAATCACCAGAGGGCAGAGCCTAGGGCCTTCTCAGGTCGGGCCTGAGCAGGCATCCAGCCATGAATGCAATGTCCCAGGGGATTGGGAATAGGTCAGAGCTTCCAGGCCCTTCTTCCCTAAAGCTCCTCATCACTCAGCCTTTCTTTCAGTGATTCTGCTTGGTTTCTATTTGTCCCAACTCTTACATTGCCCTAGACAGCAGAGACTCATGTATGCCTTTAAGTGGTTTAGACATCACATGTCCTTCAGTAGCCACCTCACTACTGGGAGAGTTGGTGGAAAAGCAACAAGTCACAGAGGAATCCACGGGTCTGGACATAGTGTTTCCCTCCCCTGAGATGGGGACATCTGTGAGAGGAGTAGGTGGCCAGCTGGTTGGGGGGGAGGGCAGGGAAGTCACCTATGTGGACAGGACAGATTGGGAGGTGAGGCTGAGATCCCCAGGGTATGTTCCTGACATCTGGACTGAACTTGTCTCCAAAGCTGCAGATTGGTTGGGATCATCTTCAGGCTGAGGAGGAAAATGAGAGGAGCAGAGGAGATGGAGAAGCCTCATAACAGACACATAAAAAAAAAATTGCTTAACATCCCTCAACATGAGGGAAATACAAATCAAAACTATAATGAGATACCACCTTACACCAGTTAGAATGGCTAAAATTAACAAGACAGGAAACAACAAGTGTGGAGAAAAGGGAAACTTTTTACACTGTTGGTGGGAATGCAAGCTGGTGCAGTCACTCTGGAAAACAGTATGGAGGTTCCTCAAGAAGTCGAAAATAGAGCTACCCTATGACCCATCAATTGAACTTCTGAGTATTTACCCTGATGATACAGATGTAATGAAAAGAAGGGCCACTGACACCCCAATATTCATAGCAGTAATGTCCACAATAGCCAAATTGTGGAAAGAGACTTGATGTCCTTCAGCAGGTGAATGGATAAGAATATATGGTCCATATATACAAGGGAATATTCCTCAGCCATCAGAAAGGATGAATTCCTACCATTTGCATCAACATGGATGGAACTGGAGGGGATTATGCTGAGTGAAATAAGTCAAGCAGAGAAAGATAATAATCATATGGTTTCACTCATACGTGGAACATAAGGAATAGAGTGGAAGACCACAGGGGAAGGGAGGGAAAACTGAATGGGAAGAAATCAGAGAGGGAGGCAAATCATGAGACACTCTAGTTACAAAACTGAGGATTACAGAAGAGGGGGGCGGTGGAGGGATAGGGTACTGGGTGACAGGTATTAAGGAGGGCACATGTGATGAGCACTGGGTGTTACAGGCAACTAATGAATCACTGAACACTACATTAAAATCTACTGATGTACTATCAGTACATCAGTATAGATAATGAATTTAAAATTTAAAAATTAAATTAAAAATAAAAAATAAAACCAAGGCAGAAACCATGAATAATTCAGAGGGCTCCATGCTCTTCTGGAGTCTGAGCTAGAAGCCACAGCCAAGGCCTCTGGCAGTCAGGGGATTGAAGGTCTGAGAGGTGGCTTAGTGCATCCCTGCCCCTGAAGCCCCATGGCTGTGGCAACGTGCAGGCACTGGGAAGGAAGACCTGACCAGAGGCCATCCTGTCTCCAAGGCCACTGCAGGACCACTCCCATCCCCACCAGGTGGTGTCTTTCTAGAACCAGGAGGAAAGCCTTTTCCCTTGATTGTTCTTTTTAAAGATGGTTGCTCAGCATTGACACAGAAAAACATCTGACATAGGAGAGGAGTCAAGATGGCGGGGAAGTAGGAGTTGGTGTGTAATCTCTGCTTGGAACCGCTCTGGCAGTCTGGAGCTGCCTAGACAGCTGTGCTGCCCTGGTATTGGGTACAACGAGGACCTCCTGCATCCCCAGGGACCGTGACTCGGAACCGACTCTGCCAGCAGCTCTGCAGAGCATTCTGAGGCTTCTCTCTGAGAGGGAGGTCTGGGTGCAGTTTGCTCTCCTCTAAAACTCCAAAAACCATCAAAAGCTGTCAAGGCAAGAGAAAATAGATGAAAGAACATAAAACTCCCCAGAGAACAAAAGCCTGAAAAAACAGTTTCCTCAGAGCCCACCCCCTTGAGGGGAGCAGGAGGACCTAACTCAGGGAACAACATCATTGTCTGAAAACCCACGTGGCAGGCCCCTCCCCCAGAAGACCAACCAGGAAGGAAGAAAAAAAAAAAAAAAAAAGAAGACTACAAGAGAACAACCACCACTACTTCATAAATACAACTTTTCTTTTTAACTCTTTACCAATATTCTGGTTCTTTTTATGTTTAATACATACAGATAATTTTTTAACCTATTTACCATCACACTGAGATGTCCAGTACATCAAATTCCTTAATAACCTTCTAACCTGAACTTTTTGATACATACACCCGTGTTTCTTTTTTGCTTTTCTAATTTTTTAAAATTCTTTTTTAACTTTAACTTAGTTTAGTCTAGTTTATTCTTTTTTAATTTTTATTTTCTACTATACATATAGAGTTAAACATCAAGATAATCCCCATTCCCCAATCAATGCTACCCCTATAGGCAAACCAGTTTCTAATCCCCCTGTAACTTAGGAAAATTGAGTCCCTTAACAAAAACATCAAGATACATCCAGGAAGAATCAAAATAACCTTCCTCACCCACACTGAGAATTTATAACCACTCTCCCAATTTTTCCTTCTGCCAGTGTTTCTGTGAATTTGTGTTTGTCCTGATAATATATAAATCTTATACTTGGGGTTCTTTCTGATGAGGTTCTTCCCTTTTTTTGCTTATATATATATATATATATATATATATATATATATATGTGTGTGTGTGTGTGTGTGTGTGTGTGTGTATATATATATTATCAGTCTTTTTGTTTGTCTGTTTTTGTTTATATACTTCATAAATCTTACCTTGGGGCCCATTTGGGCTGAGCCTTCTCTTTTATCTTCCCTTTTTTTCCTGTCTCTCTCTCTACATACATATTTTTTCCTTTTTTCTTTTCCTTTTTTTTTTTTC
This sequence comes from Meles meles, assembly GCF_922984935.1. Classification (NCBI taxonomy): domain Eukaryota; kingdom Metazoa; phylum Chordata; class Mammalia; order Carnivora; family Mustelidae; genus Meles; species Meles meles. Next base: position 56,380,069 of record NC_060073.1, on the reverse strand, counting down.
TTTCTACTTCTCTATTTCTTTTTCTTTTCTTTTTTCTCTCATTTGGGTGGGGAACCCTGATTGCACAGAAGCATTCCATGGTGCACCTTGACTGCACCACAATCGATAAATCCAGCTGCATCTGTTCAGCCATCTCTTACCAAATTGACTAAGAGGAGGAATACCCAACAAAAGAAAAATACAGAGGATGGGCCTTCTGCAACAGAGCTAATGGCTATCAACATAGACAATATGTCGGAAAAGGAATTCAGACTAACAATTATACAGGCAATACCTAGGTTGGAGAAAGCCATGGATGACCAAACAGAATTGATTAGGGCAGAACTGAAAGCCACCAGGGATGATGTTCACAATGTTAGGGCAGAACTGAAAGCCACCAGGGATGATGTTCAAAATGCTCTCAGTGAGTTCCAATCTAATCTAAATTCTCTAAAAACTAGGGTAACTGAGACAGAAGATAGAATTAGTGATCTGGAGGACAAACAGATAGAGAGAAAGGATCAGGAGGAAGCCTGGAACAAACAGCTCAGAAGCCACGAAAACAGAATCAGGGAAATAAATGATGCCATGAAACGTTCCAACTTCAGAATTATTGGAATCCCTGAAGGGGAAGAAAAAGAAAGAAGTCTAGAAGATATAGTGGAAGAAGTTGTCTATGAAAAATTTTCCCAATCTCACGAATGGAAACAACGTTCATGTACTAGAGGCAGAGAGATTTCCTCCCAAGATTGTAGATTCTCGAAAGTCCTCACGACACCTTATAGTTAGAATGAGGAATTATGTTTCAAGAGAGACCCTCTTAAAAGCAGCTAGGACAAAGAAGCTCATTACATACAGAGGAAAGCCCATTAGAATAACGTCAGACCTGTCCACAGAGACCTAGCAAGCCAGGAAGGGCTGGAAAAATATATTCAGAGTACTAAATGAGAAGAACATGCAGCCAAGAATACTCTATCCAGCAAGACTGACTTTTAAAATGGATGGAGAGATAAAGAGATTCCAAGACCGGCAAGGCTTAAAAGACTATGCGAACACCAAGCTGACACTGCAGGAAATATTAAGGGGGGTCCTATAAAAGAGAAAAAATCCTAAGAATATCATTGAACAGAAATATAGAAACAATCTACAGACAGAAAGACTTCAAAGGTAACACAATGTCAATAAAAACCTATCTCTCAATAATCACTCTCAATGTGAATGGCCTAAATGTGCCCAAAAAAGGACACAGGGTTGCAGATTGGATAAAACGACAGGACCCCTCCATATGTTGTCTACAAGAGACCCATTTTGAACCTAAGGATACACCCAGACTGAAAGTGAAGGGATAGAGAAGCATCTTTCATGCCAATGGGCCTCAGAAGAAGGCCGGGGTAGCGATTCTCATATCAGATAAATTAGATTTTAAACTAAAGACTGTAGTCAGAGATATAGAAGGACACTACATAATTCTTAAAGGGACTATCCACCAACATGATCTAACAATTATAAATATCTATGCCCCCAATATGGGAGCACCCAATTACATAAGAAAACTATTAATCAAGATAAAGTCATATTGATATGAATACATTGATAGTAGGATACCTTAATATGCCTCTCTCAGAAATAGACAGATCATCGAAGCAGAAAATTAATAAAGAAATAAGAGCATTGAATGAAACATTGGACCAGATGGACCTCATAGACATATACAGAACATTCCACCCTAAAACAACAGAATATTCATTCTTCTCAAGTGCACATGGAACCTTCTCCAGAATAGACCACATACTGGGTCACAAAGCAGGACTCAGCTGATACCAAAAGACTGACATTATTCCCTGCATATTCTCAGATCACAATACTTTGAAACTGGAACTCAATCACAAGGAAAAGTTCAGAAGGAACTCAAACACCTGGAAGCTAAAGACCACCTTGCTTACGAATGCTTGGATCAACCAGGAGATCAAAGATGAACTTAAACAATTCATGGAAACACTTGAGAATGAAGACACTTCGGTCCAAAACCTATGGGATACAGCAAAGGCGGTTCTAAGGGGGAAATACATAGCCATCCAAGCCTCCCTCAAAAAAATTGAAAAATCCAGAATACACCAGCTGTCTCTACACCTTAAAGAACTGGAGAATCAACAACCAGTCAAACCAACTCCACATGCAAGAAGGGAAATAATCAAGATTAGAGCAGAGATCAATGAGGTAGAAACCAGAAATACAGTAGAACGTATCAATGAAACTAGAAGCTGGTTTTTTGAAAGAATCAATAAGATCGATAAACCATTGGCCACACTAATCCAAAAGAAAAGAGAGAAAGCCCAAATTAATAAAATTATGAACGAAAAGGGAGAGATCACAACTAACACCAAGGAAATAGAAACAATCATCAGAAATTATTACCAACAGTTATATGCCAATAAGCTAAGCAACCTAGATGAAATGGATGCATTCCTGGAAAACTATAAACTCCCAAAATTGAACCAGGAAGAAATTGACAACCTGAATAAACTGATATCTAGTAATGAGATTGAAGCAGTGATCAAAAACCTCCCAAAAAAACAAGAGACCAGGACCAGATGGATTCCCTGGGGAATTTTATCAAACTTTCAAAGAAGAAATAACACCAATTCTCCTGAAGCTGTTCCAAAAAACTGAAGCAGAAGGAAAATTTCCAGACTCTTTTTATGAAGCCAGCATTACCCTGATCCCAAACCAGGCAAAGACCCTGCCAAAAAGGAGAATTTCAGACCAATATCACTGATGAATATGGATGCAAAGATTCTCAACAAGATCCTAGCACACATAATCCAGCAGCACATTAAAAAGATGATCCAGCATGACCAGGTGGGATTCATCCCTGGGTTGCAAGGTTGGTTCAACATTCGCAAATCAATCAATGTGATAGAACAAATCAATAAGAGAAGAGAGAAGAACCACATGGTCCTCTCAATTGATGCAGAAAAAGCATTTGACAAAATCCAGCATCCGTTCCTGATTAAAACGCTTCAAAGTATAGGGATAGAGGGAACATTACTGAACTTCATAAAATCTATCTATGAAAGACCCACATCAAATATCATCCTCAATGCGAAAAAGCTTGTAGCCTTCCCATTGAGATCAGGAACACGACAAGGATGCCCATTCTCACCACTCTTGTTCAACATAGTATTAGAAGTCCTAGCAATGGCAATCAGACATAAAAGAGAAATAAAAGGTATCCAAATTGGCAAGGAAGAAATCAAACTCTCTCTTTGCAGATGACATGATTCTTTATATGGAAAACCCCAAAGATTCCACCCCCAAACTACTAGAACTCATACAGCAATTCAGTAACATGGCAGGATACAAAATCAATGTACAGAAATCAGTGGCTTTCTTTTACACTAACAATGAAAATACAGAAAGGGAAATTAGAGAATTGATTCCATTTACTATAGCACCAAGAACCATAAGATACCTGGGAATAAACCTAACCAAAGAGGTAAAGGACCTGTACTCGAGGAACTACAGAACTCTCATGAAAGAAATTGAAGAAGACACAAAAAGATGGAAGACTGTTCCATGCTCTTGGATTGAAAGAATAAACATTGTTAAAATGTCTATACTGCCTAGAGCAATCTATATTTTTAATGCCATTCCGATCAAAATTCCACCGGTATTTTTCAAAGAGCTGGAGCAAATAATCCTAAAATTTGTATGGAATCAGAAGAGACCCCGAATTGCTAAGGGAATGTTGAAAAACAAAAACAAAACTGGCGGCATCCCGGTACCCGATTTCAAGCTTTACTACAAAGCTGTGATCACCAAGACAGCGTGGTACTGGCATAAAGACAGACATATAGACCAGTGGAACAGAGTGGAGATCCCAGATATGGACCCTCAACTCTATGGTCAAATAATCTTCGACAAAACAGGAAAAAATATACAATGGAAAAAAGACAGTCTCTTCACTAAATGGTGCTGAGAAAACTGGACAGCGATATGTAGAAGAATGAAACTCGACCATTCTCTTACACCGTACACAAAGATGAACTCAAAATGGGTTAAAGACCTCAATGTGAGACAGGAATCCATCAGAATCCTAGAGGAGAACATAGGCAGTAACCTCTTCGATATCAGCCACAGCAACTTCTTTCAAGATATGTCTCCAAAGGCAAAGGAAACAAAAGCAAAAATGAACTTTTGGGACTTCATCAAGATCAAAACCTTCTGCAGAGCAAAGGAAACAGTCAACAAAACGAAGAGGCAACCCACGGAATGGGAGAAGATATTTGCAAATGACAGTACAGACAAAAGATTGATATCCAGGATCTATAAAGAACTCCTCAAACTCAACATACAGAAAACAGAGAATCTTATCAAAAAATGGGCAGAAGATATGAACAGACAATTCTCCAATGAAGACATACAAATGGCTATCAGACACATGAAAAAAATGTTCATCATCTCTAGCCATCAGGGAGATTCAAATTAAAACTACATTGAGATACCTCCTGACACCAGTTAGAATGGCCAAAATTAGCAAGACAGGAAACAACGTGTGTTGGAGAGGATGTGGAGAAAGGGGAACCCTCTTGCACTGTTGGTGGTAATGCAAGTTGGTGCAGCCACTTTGGAGAACAGTGTGGAGATTCCTGAAGTAATTAAGAATAGAGCTTCCCTATGATCCTGCAATTGCACTGCTGGGTATTTACCCCAAAGATACAGATGTAGTGAAAAGAAGAGCCATCTGTACCCCAATGTTTATTGTAGCAATGGCCACGGTCGCCAAACTGTGGAAAGAACCAAGATGCCCTTCAATGGATGAATGGATAAGGAAGATGTGGTCCATATACACAATGGCGTATTATGCCTCCATCAGAAAGGATGAATACCCAACTTTTGTAGCAACATGGACGGGACTGGAAGAGATTATGCTGAGCGAAATAAGTCAAGCAGAGAGACTCAGGTATCATATGGTCTCACTTATTTGTGGAGCATAACAAAGAACACGGTGGACATGGGGAGATGGAGAGGAGAGGGAGTTGAGGGAAACTGGAAGGGGAGATGAACCATGCGAGATTATGGACTCTGAAAAACAACCAGAATGTTTTGAAGGGGCGGGGGGGATGTGGGTGGGAGGTTGAGGAACCAGGAGGTCGGTAATAGGGAGGGCACGTACTGCATGGAGCACTGGGTGTGGTGCAAAAACAATGAACACTGTTACACGGAAAATTAAAAAATGAAAAAAAATGAGAAAAAAAACACAGAAGAGACTTTTGAGGTACAAAATATCATTCTCATTTTAAGAGATGGAAACAGACCCAGAGAGCGTCAACATTAGTCCAAGAGCACGTAATTTAAAAATGGCAGAGCTGGAGTCTAACTGAATATAAATATGATTTAGTCACTTTAAATTTTTGAGTATGAACAACACATATTGTGAACTTACTCTAATTTGGGGGTTGGGGAAGAGGAATGACTTTCCTTGTCAGATAATTATTTTTTTTGTATTTGTTTATACATTTGCTTACCTTTGCTTTCTGCAGCTTAAAACCATAATGGCATTATGAAGTTGAAAGCTTTGTCTGAATTTTTCATTTAGAATTTTCTTCTTCAGTTTTAAAGAAAATTGCATAATATACAATTTTACATTATAATGTATATTATAATAAAAATTCTTATATATATATATATATACATATATATATATATATATATATACATATATATATATATAAAGAAAAACATCTGACATAGAACTGGCATAAAAGCTGGCATAAAACCATTCACAGCTGCTAATGACCCAGAAGTTATCAAAATGTAGTGACCAGAAAGAGCACCCTGTGTCCCTAGACAGACCTCCTGTGTGTGGGTGTAGCTGGGGGCCATGGACATGCCTGTGTGGGCAGGGATTGGCTCCATGGTCTCCCTCAAGGGGACAGAAGTAGGAACCTGCTCTGAAAGCTTTGCTCAGGACAGCACCCCCTGATGGAGATGGGGACAGTCCCTCATGAGTCCTAGATGTCCTGGTGATTCTTGGCATGGCCTGAATCTCAGCTTCTTCATGAAGAGGGGGGAGGGCACCCCAGCCACCATGGGTCCCACAGGTCCTCCTGGGACAGACCTTCATGAGTCCCAGATGCCCTAGTGATTCTTGGACACAGCCAGAATCTCAGCTTCTTCATGAAGGGCGGGGAGGGCAGCCTAGCCCCCGTGGGTCCCACAGGTCCCATGGGGATAGCACCTTGGTGGGCTTGTGGTCCAGCAGGTACCTGTTCAAGTGGCTCTCACCATGCCACACAACCTCAATCCCATTGGCCACATCAACTCCCATCACCTGGTGACAGACGAAGGTCAGTCAGTGAACCTCCACCAAGCCCTCAAAAAAGGACCCCATGTAGTAAACATCACCCCGATCCCTGGGGATGTGGGCCTGGGTCTGTGGCCAGTGCTGGTAGGTGAAGTCTTCATGGGGCACCCAGTAGAAACTGGGGTGTGGGGTGCCAAAAAGTGGGGATAGGAGTTCCATACCCACATGGTCACAGAACTTCATGTTCATATCTGCACACACCAGGTCTTCCACCTCATGGAGGAGGCACTGCTCACAGAAGTGGCTGACCATCACCATGTGCTGCATGGACACATCCTGCCAGTGTGGGATGCTGGGGACCTTGAGGACCACCACCCTCCAGACCTCCCAGGGGGGCACAAAGGCCTGGCAGCCCGCTGGTCAGGGATGACCTAGTAGGTGACCCTGTGTCCCATCACAATGGGCTTCTCTGCCCTCTGCAGGAACAGCTCTAGGAAGACCACCAATCTACAGGGACAAGGGACAAGGTGGGAGGAGGTTCAGTGTCAGAGGCTGGCAGCAGAACCCCAGACCTAGGGACTATGAACTTGTGCACCTTCTTCAAGGGGGCAGGGCCTGGGCTGCTTTAAGCAACACCTACTTCCCCAGCCTGTCCTGAGCAAGACTGCTTGTAGGGTCTCCCTACCTTCTGCTCCCAGAGATGGGGGCCATCAGCACCCTATCATCCAAAGGGGAGCCCGAGGCTTCAGAGGTGGGAAACCAACCCCACAGTCAGCATGCTGGAGCCAGGAACACTCCCCCTGTGCCAAGGTCCCAGGCAAACCCTGCAGGTGCCCTCCCCTGGCTGACCCCCTGCAGATCCTATCCCCACCTGCCAGGAGTAGAGCACCTTTCGGCACAGCCCTTCTTTCTATAACCTACAGACTGGCTAGAATCAACAGGGCTGGCCTCCTGCCCCAGTTTGCTTTGAGTGGGCTGTCGCTGGCCCCCACAGCTGTCTCTACCCCCATAGGGTCCTCCCTTGAAGGCTACTGAGCCTCTTGCTGACAAGGTCCATAAGTCAACCACTGCTATTCCTAGGAGCCATCAGCCTTGAACTCCCCCAGATCAGGAATCAGGTCCAGCTCATGGGCAGGGAAGGGGAAAGAGGACCACTGGAAGAAGAGGAGGCTTACTTAGGCCCCAGCCATTAATCCAAGAGTTTAAGCTTCCAGGTCCAGGTCCATATCTCCTGGGCCCCAAGAAGTTGGAAGTCTTGTCTCTCTGAGGGGACTACCTGTGGGGATAGCAGATTCCCCATTGTCAGCGAGGGTGGTAAGCCCCTCTGAGACTGATTTTTTTAAGGTTTTACTTATCTGACAGAGAGAGAGAGACAGCCAGAGAGGAAACACAAGCAGGGGGACTGGGAGAGGAAGAAGCATGCTTCCTGCTGAGCAGGGAGCCCGACATGGTGGGGTTTGATCTCAGGACCCCAGGATCACAACCTGAGCTGAAGGCAGATGCTTAATGACTGAGCCACCCAGGTGCCATGAGACAGAATTTTTTCACACAGGCACTAAGGCTACTTCCCTGTGCTTGCCCCATACCTGGTCACTTAGTAAATCACTCACACAGGGAAAGTGGGCACTACATTTAAATGGGGGACAAGGCCACACATAGCTGACAGACATGAGTCCAGTCACTGGGGAGCAAGTCCAGGTCCAGTCAACAGGGGAACAAGCCAGACGTGAAGCAGAGGGAGAGAAGAGTACTCCTGGAAAAAGGGTAGAGAGAAGGCAAAGGCCTGGAGTCCTGCCCAAGGCACATGCGAGACAACCACACCCCTGGGAGGCCCACGGGGATGGGAGCAAAATGGTGGGAGAGGAAAGACTGGAGAAGACAGGCAGCTGGGGAGTGGATCACAGAGATACTCAAAGGTTATGTTCTGAAAAGATCACTCTGCTGGTTACTGGAGAAGAATGGGCCCTGTGCAGTAGAAGACAGGGAGACCCTAACCCTAAGCCCTAACCCTAACCCCACCCTAACCCTAAGCAAACATCATGCTCAATTTTGAGGACTGATAGCTCTACTCTGAAATCACAAACAAGTCCATCATGCTGGCTTTCACTCCTTGCTCAGTATTGTACTGAAAGTTCTACCCAGAACAATAAGGCAAGTAATAAGGAATCCACATGAGAAAGGAAACAGTACAACTAGGTCTATTCAGAGGCCAGAGATGGCATCATCTTATACAGAGAGCTTCCTAAAGAATCAACAACAACAACAAAAAAAAAATGATTAAAGCCAGTTCCCTAATTCTGCAAAGCTACAGGACAAAATATCAATACACAAAAATCTCTCTTATTTATACACAATAGTAATTAATCATCCAAAAAGGAATTCAAGAAAACAATTCTACTTTAGGGAACATCAACATTGATAAAATACTTAGGAATAGATGTAATGAAGGTGTATATCTTGTACACTGAAAACTATAAAACATTGCTGAAAGAAAGTAAAGGAAACTTAAACAAATCTGAGGACACCCCATGGTGATGAAAAGACATATTATTGATAAGATGGCAACAGTACACAAAGCAATGTGGAAATTCAATGTGTTCCCAAGAAATTTCACAAAAGCCTTTGGGAAGAAATGTACAAGCAAATCATAACAGTCATATGTAATTTTAAGGGACCACAAGGTAGCTAAAACCATCTTGAAAAAGAAAATTGAAGGTGAAAGTTCATATTCCAAAGTTCAAATCTTAGTACAAAGCAACAGTGAATAAAACATTGTGACACTGTCGTACACCCTGAAACAAATAATACATTTAAATTTAAAAATATTTTAAATAGGGGGGAGTCAAGATGGCGGGGAAGTAGGAGGAGGCACCATTTCAACCTGTACCCTAAAGTGAGCTGATTACCTACCAAAGAACTCCGACCACCCATGAAATCAGCCTGAGATCAGAATTATACACGTCTGGATCTCTACTGGAGCAGAAGACGCCAGTGGCAGGTAAAGCAGACTGGGAGCATCGGACTGATATCGGAAGATAAACAAAAGGGGGAGGGAGCCACCAGAGGTGACTGATCGGAAAGTAACACCCCAACACGAGAGTGCTCTGCGTCTGGGGACCAGCATTAACTTGGAGTCTGGTTGAAAGCACTCAAAAAACAATCAGCAAAGGATTGCGGAGGGTAATAGTGGGAACCTGGGCAGTTAGGGTCAGGGACCTAAGTCCCCGGACCCAGGACAGCCTCCCCTGGCATGGAGCCAGAGAGAGTGCGGCAGAGAAATCAGGTCTCCGTCCCTGAGCCGCCAGTGCACCTGAATGCCAGTGCGCCCGAGAACCAGTGGGGTCTGGCTCCCGTGAGGGGATGGGAGCCTGGCCAGACAGCAATCCTGAAACGCGGGCGTCCCACACCCTCCCTTGGGATAGGTGCTCATAGGCGCTAGCCTGGAGCTCTGGCAGCCGGAAAAACCAGACATTCCCAGCCCGGGACAGCAGGAAAATCTCAGTGTGTGATCTCTGCTCGGAACCTCTCTGGCGGTCTGGAGCTGCCTAGACAGCCACCGCTGCCCTGGTTTTGGGTATAACGAGGAGCTCCTGCATCCCCAGGGACAGTGACTCAGAATCTACTCTGCCAGCAGCTTTTGCAAAACAGTCTGAGGCTTCTCTCTGAGAGGGAGGTCGGGTGCTGTTTGCTCTCCTCTAAACCTCCAAAAACCATCAAAAGCTGTCAAGGCGAGAGAAAGCAGATGAAAGAACATAAAAACCCCCAGAGAACAAAAGGCTGAAAAAAACAGTTTCCTGGGAAAAAAAAAAAAAAAAAAGAGCTCACCCCCTTGAGGGGAGCAGGAGGACCTAACTCAGGGAACACCATTGTCTGAAAACCCACGTGGCAGGCCCCTCCCCCAGAAAACCAACCAGGAAGGAAGAAAAAAAAAAAAAAAGACTACAAGAGAACAATAACCACTACTTCATAAATACAACTTTTATTTTTAACTCTTTACCAATATTCTGGTTCTTTTTTTTTTATACATACAGATAATTTTTTAACCTATTTACCATCACACTGAGATGTCCAGTACATCAAATTCTTTAATAACCTTCTAACCTGAACTTTTTGATACATACACCCATGTTTTTCTTTTGTTTTTCTATTTTTTTAATTCTTTTTTAATTTTAACTTAGTTTAGTCTAGTTTATTCTTTTTTAATTTTTATTTTCTACTATACATATAGAGTTAAACTTCAAGGTAATCCCCTTTCCCCAATCAATGCTACCCCTATAGGCAAACCAGTTTCTAATCCCCCTGTAACTTAGGAAAGTTGAGTCCCTTAACAAAAACATCAAGATACCTTCAGGAAGAATCAAAATAACCTTCCTCACCCACACTGAGAATCTATAACCATTCTCCCAATTTTTCCTTCTGTCAGTGTTTCTGTGAATTTGTGTTTGTCCTGATAATATATAAACCTTATACTTGGGGTTCTTTCTGATGAGGTACTTCCCTTTTTTTTTTTGCTTATATATACATATTTTTTTCTCTTGTCATATACTTTTATCACTCTTTTTGTCTGTCTGTTTTTGTTTGTATACTCCACAAATCTTACCTTGTGGCCCATTTGGGCTGAGCCTTCTCTTTTATCTTCCCTTTTTTTCCTATCTCTCTCTCTCTTTTTTTTTTCCTTTTTTCTTTCCCCCTTTTTTTTCTTTCTTCTTCTCTATTTCTTTTTCTTCTCGTTTTTCTCTCATTTGGGTGGGGAATCCTGATTGCACAGAAGCATTCCAGGGTGCACATTGACTGCACCACAATCGATAAGTCCAGCTGCATCTGTTTAGTCATCTCTTACCAAAATGACTAGGAGGAAGAATACCCAACAGAAGAAAAATACAGAGGATGGGCCTTCTGCAACAGAGCTAATAGGTATCGACATAGACAATATGTCAGAAAAGGAATTCAGACTAACAATTATCTAGGCAATAGCTAGGTTGGAGAAAGCCATGGATGACCAAACAGAATTGATTAGGGCAGAACTGAAAGCCACCAGGGATGATGTTCACAATGTTAGGGCAGAACTGAAAGCCACCAGGGATGATGTTCAAAATGCTCTCAATGAGTTCCAATCCAATCTAAATTCTCTAAAAGCTAGGGTAACTGAGACAGAAGATAGAATTAGTGATCTGGAGGACAAACAGATAGAGAGAAAGGATCAGGAGGAAGCCTGGAACAAACAGCTCAGAAGCCACGAAAACAGAATCAGGGAAATAAACGATGCCATGAAACGTTCCAACGTCAGAATTATTGGAATCCCTGAAGGGGAAGAAAAAGAAAGAAGTCTAGAAGATATAGTGGAAGAAGTTGTCTATGAAAATTTTCCCAATCTCACGAATGGAAACAACGTTCATGTACTAGAGGCAGAAAGATTTCCCCCCAAGATTTTAGATTCTCGAAAGTCCTCACGGCACCTTATCATTAGAATGGGGAATTTTGTTTCAAGAGAGACCCTCTTAAAAGCAGCTAGGACAAAGAGGCTTCTTACATACAGAGGAAAGCCCATTAGAATAACGTCAGACCTTTCCACAGAGACCTGGAAAGCCAGGAAGGGCTGGCAAAATATATTCAGAGTACTAAATGAGAAGAACATGCAACCAAGAATACTCTATCCAGCAAGACTGACATTTAAAATGGATGGAGAGATAAAGAGTTTCCAAGACCGGCAAGGCTTAAAAGACTATGCAACCACCAAGCCGACACTGCAGGAAATATTAAGGGGGGTCGTATAAGAGAGAAAAAATCCTAAGAATATCATTGAACAGAAATATAGAAACAATCTATAGACAGAAAGACTTCAAAGGCAACATGATGTCAATAAAAACCTATCTCTCAATAATCACTCTCAATGTGAATGGCCTAAATGCGCGCATAAAACGACACAGGGTTGCAGGTTGGATAAAACGACAGGACCCATCCATATGTTGTCTACAAGAGACCCATTTTGAAACTAAGGATACACCCAGACTGAAAGTGAAGGGATGGAGAAGCATCTTTCATGCCAATGGGCCTCAAAAGAAGGCCGGAGTAGCGATTCTCATATCAGATAAATTAGATTTTAAACTAAAGACTGTAGTCAGAGATACAGAAGGACACTACATAATTCTTAAAGGGACTATCCGCCAAGATGATCTAACAATTGTGAATATCTATGCCCCCAATATGGAAGCACCAATTACATAAGAAAACTATTAATCAAGATAAAGAGTCATATTGATATGAATACAATAATAGTAGGAGATCTTAATACGCCTCTCTCAGAAATAGACAGATCATCGAAGCAGAAAATTAATAAAGAAATAAGAGCATTGAATGAAACATTGGACCAGATGGACCTCATCGACGTATACAGAACATTCCACCCTAAAACAACAGAATATTCATTCTTCTCAAGTGCACATGGAACCTTCTCCAGAATAGACCACATACTGGGTCACAAAGCAGGACTCAACCGATACCAAAAGACTGACATTATTCCCTGCATATTCTCAGATCACAATGCTTTGAAACTGGAACTCAATCACAAGGAAAAGTTCAGAAGGAACTCAAACACCTGGAAGCTAAAGACCACCTTGCTTAAGAATGCTTGGATCAAGCAGGAGATCAAAGATGAACTTAAACAATTCATGGAAACACTTGAGAATGAAGACACCTCGGTCCAAAACCTATGGGATACAGCAAAGGCGGTTCTAAGGGGGAAATACATAGCCATCCAAGCCTCCCTCAAAAACATTGAAAAATCCAGAATACACCAGCTGTCTCTACACCTTAAAGAACTGGAGAATCAACAACCAGTCAAACCAACTCCACATGCAAGAAGGGAAATAATCAAGATTAGAGCAGAGATCAATGAGGTAGAAACAAGAGATACAGTAGAACGTATCAATGAAACTAGAAGCTGGTTTTTTGAAAGAATCAATAAGATCGATAAACCATTGGCCACACTAATCCAAAAAAAAGAGAGAAAGCCCAAATTAATAAAATTATGAATGAAAAGGGAGAGATCACAACTAACACCAAGGAAATAGAAACAATCATCAGAAATTATTACCAACAGTTATATGCCAATAAGCTAAGCAACCTAGATGAAATGGATGCATTCCTGGAAAGCTACAAACTCCCAAAATTGAACCAGGAAGAAATTGACAACCTGAATAAACCGATATCTAGTAATGAGATTGAAGCAGTGATCAAAAACCTCCCAAAAAACAAGAGCCCAGGACCTGACGGATTCCCTGGGGAATTCTACCAAACTTTCAAAGAAGAAATAACACCAATTCTCCTGAAGCTGTTCCAAAAAATTGAAGCAGAAGGAAAACTTCCAGACTCTTTTTATGAAGCCAGCATTACCCTGATCCCCAAACCAGACAAAGACCCTACCAAAACGGAGAATTTCAGACCAATATCACTGATGAATATGGATGCAAAGATTCTCAACAAGATCCTAGCAAACAGGATCCAGCAGCACATTAAAAAGATGATCCACCATGACCAGGTGGGATTCATCCCTGGGTTGCAAGGTTGGTTCAACATTCGCAAATCAATCAATGTGATAGAACACATCAATAAGAGAAAAGAGAGAAGAACCACATGGTCCTCTCAATTGATGCAGAAAAAGCATTTGACAAAATCCAGCATCCGTTCCTGATGAAAACACTTCAAAGTATAGGGATAGAGGGAACATTCCTGAACTTCATAAAATCTATCTATGAAAGACCCACATCAAATATCATCCTCAATGGGAAAAAGCTTGCAGCCTTCCCGTTGAGATCAGGAACACGACAAGGATGCCCATTCTCACCACTCTTGTTCAACATAGTATTAGAAGTTCTAGCAATGGCAATCAGACAACAAAGAGAAATAAAAGGTATCCAAATTGGCAAGGAAGAAGTCAAACTCTCTCTCTTCGCAGATGACATGATTCTTTATATGGAAAACCCCAAAGACTCCACCCTCAAACTACTAGAACTCATACAGCAATTCAGTAACGTGGCAGGATACAAAGTCAATGTACAGAAATCAGTGGCTTTCTTACACACCAACAATGAAAATACGGAAAGGGAAATTAGAGAATCGATTCCATTTACTATAGCACCAAGAACCATAAGATACCTGGGCATAAACCTAACCAAAGACGTAAAGGACCTGTACTCGAGGAACTACAGAACACTCATGAAAGAAACTGAAGAAGACACAAAAAGATGGAAGACTGTTCCATGCTCTTGGATTGGAAGAATAAACATTGTTAAAATGTCTATACTGCCTAGAGCAATCTATACTTTTAATGCCATTCCAATCAAAATTCCACCGATATTTTTCAAAGAGCTGGAGCAAATAATCCTAAAATTTGTATGGAGTCAGAAGAGACCCCGAATTGCTAAGGAAATGTTGAAAAACAAAAACAAAACTGGCGGCATCACGTTACCCGATTTCAAGCTTTACTACAAAGCTGTGATCACCAAGACAGTGTGGTACTGGCATAAAAACAGACACATAGACCAGTGGAACAGAGTGGAGAGCCCAGATATGGACCCTCAACTCTATGGTCAAATAATCTTCGACAAAACAGGAAAAAATATTCAATGGAAAAAAGACAGTCTCTTCAATAAATGGTGCTGGGAAAACTGGACAGCGATATGTAGAAGAATGAAACTCGACCATTCTCTTACACCGTACACAAAGATAAACTCGAAATGGATAAAAGACCTCAACGTGAGACAGGAATCTATCAGAATCCTAGAGGAGAACATAGGCAGTAACCTCTTCGATATCAGCCACAGCAACTTCTTTCAAGATATGTCTCCAAAGGCCAAGGAAACAAAAGCAAAAATGAACTTTTGGGACTTCATCAAGATCAAAAGCTTCTGCACAGCAAAGGAAACAGTCAACAAAACAAAGAGGCAACCCACGGAATGGGAGAAGATATTTGCAAATGACAGTACAGACAAAAGGTTGATATCCAGGATCTATAAAGAACTTCTCAAACTCAATACACACAAAACAGATAATCATATCAAAAAGTGGGCAGAAGATATGAACAGACACTTCTCCAATGAAGACATACAAATGGCTATCAGACACATGAAAAAATGTTCATCATCACTAGCCATCAGGGAGATTCAAATTAAAACAACATTGAGATACCTCCTGACACCAGTTAGAATGGCCAAAATTAGCAAGACAGGAAACAAGGTGTGTTGGAGAGGATGTGGAGAAAGGGGAACCCTCTTCCACTGTTGGTGGGAATGCAAGTTAGTGCAGCCACTTTGGAGAACAGTGTGGAGATTCCTGAAGAAATTAAGAATAGAGCTTCCCTATGACCCTGCAATTGCACTGCTGGGTATTTACCCCAAAGATACAGATGTAGTGAAAAGAAGGGCCATTTGTACCCCAATGTTTATTGCAGCAATGGCTACGGTCGCCAAAGTGTGGAAAGAACCAAGATGCCCTTCAGTGGATGAATGGATAAGGAAGATGTGGTCCATATACACAATGGAGTATTATGCCTCCATCAGAAAGGACGAATACCCAACTTTTGTAGCAACATGGACGGGACTGGAAGAAATTATGCTGAGCGAAATAAGTCAAGCAGAGAGAGTCAAGTATCATATGGTCTCACTTATTTGTGGAGCATAACAAATAACATGGAGGACATGGGGAGATGGAGAGGAGAGGGAGTTGAGGGAAACTGGAAGGGGAGATGAACCATGAGAGACTATGGACTCTGAAAAACAACCAGAGGGTTATGAAGGGGTGGCAGGGGGGTGGGGGGGGGTGGGAGGTTGAGGAACCAGGTGGTGGGTAATAGGGAGGGCACGTACTGCATGGAGCACTGGGTGTGATGCCAAAACAATGAACACTGTTATGCTGTAAATAAACAAATAAAAATAATATAAAAAATATTTTAAATAAATAAAATAATTTTTTTAATTTAAAATTTTTTTAAAATATGTGTACATATGTTAATTTTTTTTAAAGTGTGCATACATATCAGTGGGATTTAACCATGAGCCCAGAAATAAATCTCTTCATCTATGGTCCACTGAATTTTGACAAGGGTGGACAACATTACCCTGGAGGGACAGAATCATCTTTTCAACAAAGGGTGCTAGACAATCAGCTCTCCATACAGAGGAATGGAACTGGACCCTTACCTCACACCACATATAAACATTAACTCAAATTAAGTTAAAAGCTTAAATGTAAGAGGTAAAATTATAAACTCTAGAAGAAATGAATGGGGATGAGTCTTCATAACCTTGGATTTAACAATGCTTTTAGATCTGATAGCAAAGCATGGGAAGGAAAAGAAAAACATAAACAAAATAATATCCTCAAAATTAAAAATCTGCCCTGGGCACCTGGGTGACTCAGTTGTTTAACCATCCGACTCTCAATTTGGGCTCAGATCATGATCTCATGATCTGAGATCATGGGATCTCATGATCCGTACTGAGTATGGGATCTGCTTAAGATTCTTTTTCCTTCTCCCTCTGCCCCTGTCCACTCATACACTCTCTCTCACTCACTCTTAAAAAAGAAATGTAAATATAAATACACACACACACACACACATATACATACACATATATATGTATATATGTAAAATATATAAATGTAAAAATATGTGTATTTGTACATCAGAAGATACTATCCAGAAAGTGAAATGACAGCCCCCATAATGGAAGGAAATATTTGTACATTATTTATCTAACAAGAGTCTGTTGCCCAGAATATGTAAAGAGCTTTTACAACTCAACAAAGAGACAACCCCATTTTTTAAATGGATGAAAGACTTGGATAGACCCTTCTCCAGAGAAACCATACAAATGGTGAATAGCACATGAATAGATGTTAAAAATCACCATTCTTTATGGAAACAATGATTTAAACCAGTTAGATGTCCTCTTACACAAGTAGAATCACTATGATCAAGAAAACTAAAAATAACAAAAGGATGTTGAGAAACCAACCCTTAAACCTCGTTTGCAAAAATGGTGCTGTCTACATGTAAAACCTTTGTCATTTACTCAAATAGATCAAAGCAGAATTACCATATGATTCAACAATTATACTCCTAGATATATACCCCCAAAATTGAAAACACTGGTTCAAACTAACAAGCAAAAATGTACAGGAATATTCATAGCAGCAGTGTTCACAATAGGCAAAAACCAGAAATTATGCAAATGTCCATCCATGGGGAGAAGGATAAACTAAGTGAGGTAGATCCATAAATGGCTATCTTGTTCTGCCCTATGAAGGAATAAAGTAAAATGGTTCATTTGTAGAGAAAAAATATGGTGGTTCCTTAAAATGTTAAACACAGAATTCCACTGCTACCTATATGCCCCCCAAAATTGAAAGTAGAAATATCCATATTCAGAGCAAGACTTCTCACAACAGCCAAAAGGTGGAAGCCACCCAAGTGTCCACTGACAGATGAATGGATATACAAAATGTTATTAATATACCATGGAACATGATTCAGCCTTAAAAAGGGAGTTCTGACACAGGCTACAACACGGATTGAACCTGGAAGTCATTATGCTAGGTGAAATCAGCCAGTCACAGAAGGACAGATACTGTATGATTTGACTTGGATGAGGTGCCTGGGACACAAAACTGGATGTGGCTGGAGGGCACTGAGGAGAAAGGACAATGGGGAGTTGGTGTTTCATACATACAGGCTCCCTTGGGGAGAATGAGAAAGTTCTGGAGAATGATGTACAACTGTGGGAACTCAGCTAAGGTCAGAGAAATGTTTTAAGGGGTCAATGTTCTTATGTTTAGTCACTGTGAAAAAGTGAATGAAGGGCTTATGCATGTCACAACGTGGATGACACTGAAAACAGCCCGTGACATAAGCCATATAGAAATACCACTCACATTGGAGCTGTCTGTGCTCCTTAAGTCCATCATGGTACCCAAATAAAGGAAAGTCCTGGAAAAGTTCCAGAAGAAGAAAACTGGATCCAAGTGGAGAAGGCATTTCAGACCATCAGGCAGGTGGTGACAGCTGAAGTAGGCCTGTGGTCTGGGTTCAAATGTGGGAACCATCATGATTTCCTCACTTGGGGTTATGTGGTGGTTCGGAGGGACGGTGTCTCTGGGGTAAAATGCACTGAAGTAGCCCATGTGAAGTGGCAAACGTGGTAAAGAAATGACAGTTGGGGAGTCTGAGTGTGGAGATAAAGCACATTTGTGCTACTGTCACAAGTTACTACAGATTTAAAATCACCACAGAGTAAATGATTCTTCCAAACATCCACATTAGCACCTCTTCACAGAAACAGAGAGGACATCAGACTTCAGGATGGAGGCCAAGCCCTCCCAGATCCAGTTCACCTACTGTGGAGAGGCCACTCGCCCTTGGAGAAGGCCACATGATAGCAAGAGACTCCTGGGAGGATTAAATTGGGCACCCCCGTGTCTTGGGTGCAGTAGACGCAGTGGGACTTAGAACTCCAATTCTCCACAATGCTCCACCACAACCTGGTTAGAACTGTGAAAAAGCATGAAGGGAAGCCTCAGTAAAGTGGTCTCAGGATGCCAGAAGGGGAGGCTGGAAGGGGGCACCTGGTGCTCAGTGCCCATTACAGACCCCACATTAGAATCCCCCACAGGAGAGACTCATCCATTCCAGGCCCCACAGGGGAAGCTGGAGGGTTCATCTCCTACAAGAAATCCACCATCCCTGCAGCTCAGCCAGTGAGAATCCTCCATCACCCCAAACCCCTGCCTTTCTCCAGTGGACTTTCCTTCCAAGCAACACTCCCAACTTCTTCCTCCTTCTCCATGAAATAGTGTTCCTCTCTTTTGTTGCTTGCACTTGCCTATGATGTAACAGTAGCTTGCTCATCCCAGATTGCCATTCTCTGCTATTCTCAAATAAACACATTTTGTTGATCAAATAACTGGCAGTTTGGGTTTAAGGCAAACAGAACTAATAAATTCAAGAAACTTGCAAGGAAAAAAATCAATACCAAATCAGTTGCATTTCTATGTGCTCCAAAGGAACCATCAGAAAGAGACTATGGAGAACAATCTCATTTACTACTGCATCCAAAAGAACAAGATACCTGGGAGTGCCCTGAACCAAGTAGGTGACACACCTGTCCTCTGACAGCTGTGAAACACTGATGACAGACATGGAGGGAGATACACGGAGAGGGGGAGACACTCTGTGCTCAGGGAAGAACCGACACTGGGAAAATACCTACTCTCCCCAAAGCCACCTACAGAGTCCATGCTGTTGCTCCCGAACTTCCATACTCCAGACCAACCCTGAAGTGGGTGTGGACGTGGGAAGGACCCTGCAGGGCCAAGGTAGGGGGAGCACAAGCACCGAGGCAGCGTCTGCTCCCTAACTGCAGACCGTCTGAGGAGCCCCAGGAACTGAATCCACCTGCGCACAAACACAGACATGGGACCCGGGGTGCGCATCCCAGCCCAGAAAGGAGAGAACCCACAGCCCCATGCACGGCACTGCAGGAGGCCACATCACCACACAACACCACACAAAACCACGGAATCCCCAGTGTCTACACAGCTCGCCCTTCCTCCGTGGGGTCCTGAGACCATGCACCCCCTCCCCATTCCCCTCTCGGGTGGCTTCTCCTCACCTTCTCCTCCAGTGGCTGGTCCTGAAGGCACTGGACTGCTGTCAGTGTGGACGCGGCCCCACGTCCTCCACAGTGCGTCCTGACAGTGTGGATGTGTACCCACATTCTCCCCCAGCTTGTTTTTGTCAGCGTGGGAGTGGCCCCACATCTCCACAGTGGGTTTTGAGGAAGCCAGGCTCCTGTCCCAGCTGTGGCTGTGCCGGCCAAGCTCAGGGCTGGATCCGGGGTCCTGCGCCCTCTGCAGGCGGTGGAGGCAGTGCAGGACTAAGGGAGCTCACCTTCAATGGAAACACCTGCTCCTCCCTGGGTCCAGCTGAAGTCGTTTCATTATGGAAATTCAAGCTGCATGGAGCCCAATATTCCCCAACTTCTCCAAAAATAGCCAAGGAAAAATTAATTGGAAACAATATGGAATGACAACAGTCCCTGACCCAAACTGTGGCAACCAAACATGACCCTAGCTCTGATGCAGACCCACACTCAGACCTCAACTTGTTCTCAAGCCTGGTCCTGACCCCAGTCCAAGACCCTAACCCTAGCCCCCAACCCAAAAAATGGTCACAAGAATCAAAAGGTAGAAACTGCAAATATCCATCAATGGTGAATGCATAAACAAAGTATGGTGAAGGATTTGAATTTGGGTTCAGGTTCAGGCTTCAGAGTTCTAGATAAGGCTTTGGGTTTAGGGTCAGGGTGAGGATTAGAGTGAGGGGCAAGGGAACAGTTAGAGTTTAGGGCTTTAGGTTTATGATTTAGGGTTTAAGACTTAGGGCTTATGGGATAAAGTTCAAGGTCAAATTTGGGGTTAGGGTTCATGCTGGGATTTGGGTTCAGGGTTCATGGCTCGGAGTTCTGGTTTAGAGTTTGGGTTCATGGTTCAGGACTTGGATCAGGGCTCAGGTTCAGAGTCCAGGCTTTGGTTACAATTTCAGGTTTGGGATTCAGGGTTCCAGGTTGGGCTTTAAGGTCAGGTTAGGTTTCAGTGTTAAAGTTAGGGGTTAAGGTTAGGTTTAGGGATGACACATTTTCTTCAGTTGTCATCATGGACACAAAATTTCTATTGGAAGTTTCTAAATCTAAATCTGAAATGTATTTTATCTGGATGTCAGGAGCTGGTTTAGAATTTAAGATCTCAATAACTCCCTACCAAGAGGGTTCTGAGCCTAGGGTCTCAGAGTCACCCCAGAATTCACTTTTGTTTTGGCTGAAACATACCTTTGACAGAGAAGAGCGAGCTGCTGCTGAAGTTGGGATGACTTCACAATGGTAGAGGTGTGAAACCAAACATTGTGGAACTGTTCATGGAAAATGAAACAGGAGACAAATAATTGGTTGACTCCTGATTCTTCCACAATAACAAAGACCAAGTTTCCAATAGAATCTGATAATGTTCCCTAGGAAGGCCTATGGTACTCATTACCAGTACTGAAAGAAGGCCCCCCTCCTGATTTAAACTAAGAGTTACAGCAGGATACTTCCTATTTTGTGTCAAAAATAAAATTTTGCCGTTGTTCCTAGGAAGATGTTGCTGCAGCTGAGGTCGAAGAGGTTGCTGCCTGCATTCTCCTCAAGGATTTTGATGGATTCCTTTCTCACATTGAGGTCCTTCATCCATTTGGAGTCTATTTTCGTGTGTGGTGTAAGGAAGTGGTCCAATTTCATTTTTCTGCATGTGGCTGTCCAATTTTCCCAGCACCATTTATTGAAGAGGCTGTCTTTTTTCCATTGGACATTCTTTCCTGCTTTGTCGAAGATGAGTTGACCATAGAGTTGAGGGTCGATTTCTGGGCTCTCTATTCTGTTCCACTGATCTATGTGTCTGTTTTTGTGCCAGTACCATGCTGTCTTGATGATGACAGCTTTGTAATAGAGCTTGAAGTCCGGAATTGTGATGCCACCAACTTTGGCTTTGTTCTTCAATATTCCTTTGGCTATTCGAGGTCTTTTCTGGTTCCATATAAATTTTAGGATTATTTGTTCCATTTCTTTGAAAAAAATGGATGGTATTTTGATAGGGATTGCATTAAATGTGTAGATTGCTTTAGGTAGCATAGACAAGGCAAGGGAAGCAAGGGCAAAAATGAACTATTGGGATTTCATCAAGATCAAAAGCTTTTGCACAGCAAAGGAAACAGTTAACAAAACCAAAAGACAACCGACAGAATGGGAGAAGATATTTGCAAACGACACATCAGATAAAGGGCTAGTATCCAAAATCTATAAGGAACTTAGCAAACTCAACACCCAAAGAACAAACAATCCAATCAAGAAATGGGCAGAGGACATGAACAGACATTTCTGCAAAGAAGACATCCAGATGGCCAACAGACACATGAAAAAGTGCTCCACGTCACTCGGCATCAGGGAAATACAAATCAAAACCACAATGAGATATCACCTCACACCAGTCAGAATGGCTAAAATTAACAAGTCAGGAAATGACAGATGCTGGAGAGGATGTGGAGAAAGGGGAACCCTCCTCCACTGTTGGTGGGAATGCAAGCTGGTCCAACCACTCTGGAAAACAGCATGGAGGTTCCTCAAAATGTTGAAAATAGAACTACCCTATGACCCAGCAATTGCACTACTGGGTATTTACCCTAAAGATACAAACATAGTGATCCGAAGGGGCACGTGTACCCGAATGTTTATAGCAGCAATGTCTACAATAGCCAGACTATGGAAAGAACCTAGATGTCCATCAACAGATGAATGGATAAAGAAGATGTGGTATATATACACAATGGAATACTATGCAGCCATCAAAAGAAATGAAATCTTGCCATTTGCGACGACGTGGATGGAACTAGAGCGTATCATGCTTAGTGAAATAAGTCAATCGGAGAAAGACAACTATCATATGATCTCCCTGATATGAGGACATGGAGAAGCAACATGGGGGGTTAGGGGGATAGGAGAAGAATAAATGAAACAAGATGGGATTGGGAGGGAGACAAACCATAAATGACTCTTAATCTCACAAAACAAACTGGTGTTGCTGGGGGGAGGTGGGATTGGGAGAGGGGGAGCGGGCTATGGACATTGGGGAGGGGAGGCGAACCATAAGAGACTATGGACTCTGAAAAACAACCTGAGGGTTTTGAAGGGTCAGGGGTGGGAGGTTGGGGGAACAGGTGGTGGGTAATGGGGAGGGCACGTTTTGCATGGAGCACTGGGTGTTGTGCAAAAAGAATGAATACTGTTACGCTGAAAAAATAAATAAAATGGAAAAAAAAAACACTAATTCAAACGGAAAAAAAAATAAATAAAATAAAATTTTATTATTTGACTGTTCCAGTGTATAATTTGTGGAAGCACTGACAACATTTTCCTTTCTCAAATCCTCCTCAACACACAAGTAAAATGCAGGCAATGTCGTAATGCACTGGTAATTGGAAAACCAAGCACAGGGAAAGAAAGAACTGTCTCTTCTGTGAAAAGTACTGGGAAAACTGGATACCAAATGCAGAAGAATGTGACTGGATCACTTGCTTACACCAACCATAAAAATTATGAACGGATGAATGACTTGGATATAAGAACTGAATCCATAAACCTCCAGGAAGAAAACACAGGTAGTAAGTTTCTGGATATCGATGTGGGGAAAGAGGCTTTTACATTAGACACCAAAGGCAAAGGCAACAAAAGCAAAAATAAACAAGTGGAAGGACATGGACCTGAAATTTCTGCATGACAAAGGAAACCATCAGACCCTTAAAAGGCAACCTCCCCAATGAGAAAAAATATCTCCACATTCTATGTGTGAGAAGAGGCTAATATCCAAAATACACAAAACACTCCTTCAAATCCAAACAAAAACTGAATAAAAACTGGGGAGAATATCTTTCCAAAGATGACATACAGGTGGCTAAAAGACACAAAAAATGTTGTTCAACATCATTAATTGTCACCAGGGAAACATAAGTCAAAACTGCAATCAACCATCACCTCACAACTGTGGGAATGGCTATCTTCCCAGAGACAGACACCAGATGTGGTCAAGGGTGGGTACACAAGGGGACCCTATGCACTGTTGGTTGGAATGGAAATTGGTGCAACTACTGTGACAAACGCTGTGGAGGTTCTGGAAAAAATTAATACAAGTACCGCATGACCCAGTAATTGATCTACTGAGTATTTCTTTGGAGAACACAAAAACGCTCCCTTCAAAAGAGAGATTCACTCCCATATTCATGGCAGCATTATTCACAATAACCAGTCATGGAAACATCGACCTAGGGAGCATTATGCCAAGTAACTCAGACACAGAAAGACAAACACCAGAGGCTCTCATGGAAATTCCTCATGGAAAAAAATACTGAGTGCATAGATAATAAGAACAGATTGGTGGTTGCCAGATTCAGGGATGGTGGCAGAAAATGGGTGAAGGTGCCATGTTTGAGTGTTAAAATCCGCAAGTCATGGAATGTTCTGTGCAACATGGACATGAAAGATAACCCTGCAGGATGGGGTACAGGCTCCCCCACTACTTGAAAGTATAGTGTTCCTAGGAAACATTTCACAGCAGAAATGTTGTAAATGGAAAAAGGAATTATCACTCATTTCTACAGAAAAATGAGTTTGCATGCACAGACACCAAAAGTTCCTTCTCTTTGGCTATTCTTAGGCCTCAGGACACAACATCCTAACGGATGCCTAAAATAAATGGAGTTAAAACACAACAGATGTTCACAGACACAATTCAAAGTACTAGTGGTGAGATGCAGAGAGCAGTGCACATGAAGGAGCTGATTGGGGTGCACACTGCCTCTGTAGTTGTTCCCCCAAAAAGAGATGCTAAACATGATGCCAACTTTCAGGGAGCCGCATGGCCTGGTCCATGGTCCTGAACAGTCGTGGCCTGAATGATGCAAGAAAGTGCTCTAAATGCCAGGCAAGCCTGTGGCCTGAATTGCTCCAGAATGAGGGCAAACCACGCCCTCTACTCAGGCCCCTGGGGAGCCCGCCTCAGTGCTGGCAGATCAGGATTCTGCCTGCCACCTTGGAGGAAACCAAGCCTTTTGGAGCTGTGAAAAACCCTCAGAGTGGGAGAAAACTGCATGCCCCCCAAGGCCACCCACACCTTCAGCATCCCCGTCCCCCAACCACAAACTCAGAGCCTGATGCTTAGACTGACCCCCACCCTCAACTCTGTCCCTGGGGAGCTTAGCTCCCCCTATGGGCCCTGCCCTTGATCCTGGTGGGTTGCAACACAAACCTAGTGAGAAAGCACTCCAAACACTGGCATGTGCAAGGCCCAAATTACCACACAATGCTGGCCAATTCTCACGAGCTTTCTGCCCAAATCAATGTCAATTTGGGAAGAAATCTCACGAGCATTGGCCAGAAAACCCCAGCAAACTCACTTCCAGCGATGGGGACTGAGAGGGAGCCACCTGGGCCTGGCCCGTGGTCGTGGCCAGAACCTCATGAGAAAGGGCTCTAAATGCCAGGTACGTATATGGCCAGAATTGCCACAGAACACCGGCAACCCCTGGCTCTACTCAATCCCCTGGGTAGCCACCTCAGTGCTGTCAGTTTGGGCTTGCCATGACCCTATGCTCTAATCCTAACCCTAGGTTGTGTTTTTAGGCTTCCATCCCCAGAGGCCTGGCCCCCAAGCTCTCCAGATCAGTGGGGACCCCTGAGCCACAACCCAGCTCTGCCTGCCACCCAGGAGGACCGTGCTGTTTGGAGTTGTGCAAAACCCTCAGAGTGGGAAAAATCTGCAGGACCCCCTGAGGCCACTATTACAGTCGGCACCCCTCAGGCCAGAAACCCAGAGCCTGACCCCTGCCCTCAACACTGGCCCTGGGGAGCTTGCCTAACCCGGGGCCCTGAGGGGAGCCAGATGGGCCCGGCCCATGAGCACGGATGGTCACAACACAAACCTAGTGAGAAATTGCACCAAACGTTGGGTGGGTGCATGGCCCAAATCACCCCACAATGCCAGCCTTTGAGCAGAAACATCGTGATAATTGGCCGGAAACCCCCAGCCAATTCACTTCCAGCAACAGGGGCCCTCAGGGGAGTTGCTTGGGCCTGGCCTGTGGTCCAGAGTGTTCATAGCCCAAACCCTGTGAGAAAGCTCTCTAAGTGCTAGGTGTGTGGGGGCCTGAATTGCTTCAGAAAGCCAGCCACCTGCCCTCTACCCTGGGAAGCCCACTTCAGTGCTGGCAGATCCGGCCTGCCATGCCTGTAGGCTCTAACCCTAACCCTAGGTTAGGAGGATGCAGGAAATTGATCCCAGTGAAAAATCTTGCCCTGAACATGTTCTTGTCTTTTCTACAATGTTAAAACAAATGAATAGCAGAAATAAGGCTTACCCTAATTGTGTCATGAATTTCATTATGATCTTGCTGGTTTCCACTGAACCCATGATTAGAGTATTTCATTAAGTATTTGCCATAATCTACGGATTATTTTTGGAAAAATGAGAATTAATTTGGGGTATAGGCCTACCACCTGCTAACAGCTCTATTGCACACTGTATGCTGTCGCTCATCTTCCAGTTAGATATAGAAGGGAAATCTTATCAGTTCTCAGGTATAATGAAAATAATGTGAAGGATCTCTCTTATTAGTCTGGGTTCCCACACAGAAAGCAGAATATATATTTGTGTGTGTGTGTGTGTGTGTGTGTGTGTGTGTGTGTGTATTCATTATCTTGTCCTGAAATACATCATGATTTAAGCAAGTAGTTTCATGAGTCCATAGGTCATTCTGTATTTTTTCTTTAACAACCTTTAAATGAAAATAAATAAATTAATTAATTTAAGTTTCTGATGTAGACCACAGATTTTCAAAATAAGCCATACTGCTATGTCACTGTAAAGAAAACCACAACAAGTGCCAAGATTCTGAGGGCAGAATTTGTCTGGGTCCACTGGTCACACTACTCCTGGGCCAGATTATGTCCCCTGTGACATTTCATCCTGAGCAGCTCTGAAAGTGGTGTTTATCCAGCTTAGAGAAGTTGTCAATGTCTAGTGGCATTTTAACATCATAGATGTTCTTTCAATGGATGGCATGGTTCCCACTGAGATTTCTGAAGATGAGTCTAATCAATGCAAAGAGAGCTTGGCAAAAGCTGATCCCAACAACAATGGATTAATGTGTGACTGAACGTCCTGAGTTTCTCAAGAAAGCTAATATATTATTAGCCAGATATAAAGTGAGAAAGATTACTCAAAAACCAATGGTGGGAAAAAAAAAAAAAACAATGGTGGATGGTGACAGGAATAAATACAGGAAGATCAAATTTAACAAATTTGTTTAAAATTTCTGAGAGGTAAAAAGCAGTGATATTTCCAAAACCTCCCACAAAGCAGTCAGCAGGAAAGAAGGGATTTGCACTCTGCAGTGTGTGTGGGGTGGGGAGTGGACTTTAGAGCTGTCAAGTGAAATAACCATTGTCCTCTCTATGCCTGTATGTTCTATGTATCTTGATTCTGTGCTAAATGCCCATCACCTGGCACTTGCTTAGAAGATTGGAATATGAACATTATGAGACAATAACCATGCTTTCTATTCAGTGTGCTAGTTTTTCTTTGAGAATCAGAGGGCAATTGGTTATGAATGTCCTTGCTTAACTTTATAGTACTAAGAATTTGTGAAAGTCACTATGTGGAATATAATAAAAGCTTTTCAGGGCACCTGGGTGGCTCAGTGGGTTAAGCCACTGCCTTTGGCTCAGGTCATGATCTCAAGGTCCTGGGATCGAGTCCCGCATCAGGCTCTTTACTCAGCGGGGGCCTGCTTCCCTCTCTCTCTCTCTCTCTCTCTGCCTGCCTCTCCATCTACTTGTGATTTCTCTCTGTTAATAAATAAATAATAAATAATAAATCTTTAAAAATAAATAAATAAAATAAAATAAAAGCTTTTCATGTTCTTTAATCCTTACAATCAGTATATTTTTATACTAGTCTTTCTACCTGATCCCTTTTGTACATGTAACAGTATTTTGATTACATTAAACAAGACTATTGAGATTTTGACACTTTTTAAAAGGGGTGAATAAAAATTTGTAAAAACATATAAGAATTATGTAAAAAGTAAGTAAAAAGCATGTATTACAGGGAGAGTAGAAAAAAAAACCTTATCTTTGAGTCTTCTTTCTCATACCAAAGCTGTAAACAATTGATACACTTTGTCTTAAAACACTAGTTTATTGTCTTATCAGGTAAGTATCCAAAATCTACAAAGAACTTATCAAAGTCAACACCAAAGAACAAGAAATGGGAAGAAGACATGAACAGAAATGTCTCCAAAGAAGACATACAAATGGCCAACAGACACATGAAAAAGTGCTCCACATCACTCAGCATCAGGAAAATACAAATCAAAGCCACAATGAGATACCACATCACACCAGTCACAATGGCCAAAATTAAGAAGTCAGGAAACAATAAATACTGACAAGGTTTTGGAGAAAGGAAAAACTTCTTACACTGCTGGTGGGAACACAACCTGATACAGCCACTCTGCAAAACTATATAGAGGTTCCTCAAAGGGTTAAAAATAGAGCCACCACAAGACCCAGCAATTTCATTGCTAGGTATTAACCCCAAAGATATAAATGTAGTGATCCGTAGGGGCATCTGCACCCCAATATTTATAGCAGCAATATCCACAAAAGCCAAACTATGGAAGGAGCCCAAATGTCCATCAACAGATGAATGGATAAAGAAGATGTGGTATATATACACAATGGAATATTACTCAGACTTCAAAAGGGATGAAATCTTACCATTTACATTGACGTGGCTGGAACTGAGGGTATTATCCTGAGTGCAGTAAAAGGACTGATATCCAACATCTATAAAGAACTCCTTGAACTCAACACTCATATAGCAGATAAACACGTCAAAAAATGGGCAGAAGACATGAACAGACAATTCTTCAAAGAAAATATGCAAATAGCTAGCAGACACATGAAAAAATGTTCATCATCACTAGCCATCAGGGAGATTCAAATTAAAACCACATTGAGATACCACCTGACACCAGTTAGAATGACCAAAATTAGCAAGACAGGAAACAACGTTTGCTGGAGAGGTTGTGGAGAAAGGGGAACCCTCTTACACTGTTGGTGGGAATGCAAGTTGGTGCAGCCACTTTGGAGAACAGTGTGGAGATTCCTGAAGAAATTAAGAATAGAGCTTCCCTATGATCCTGCAATGCACTACTGGGTATTTACCCCAAAGATACAGATGTAGTGAAAAGAAGAGCCATCTGTACCTCAATGTTTATTGCAGCAATGGCAATGGTCGCCAAACTGTGGAAAGAACCAAGATGCCCTTCAACAGATGAATGGATAAGGAAGATGTGGTACATATACACAATGGAGTATTATGCCTCCATCAGAAAGGATGAATACCCAACTTTTGTAGCAACATGGACGGGACTGGAAGAGATTATGCTGAGCGAAATAAGTCAAGCAGAGAGAGTCAAGTATCATATGGTCTCACTTATTTGTGGAGCATAACAAAGAACATGGTGGACATGGGGAGATGGAGAGGAGAGGGAGTTGAGGGAAACTGGAAGGGGAGATGAACCATGAGAGACTATGGACTCTGAAAAACAACCAGAAGGTTTTGAAGGGGTGGGGGGGGGCGGTGGGAGGTTGAGGAACTAGGTGGTGGGTAATAGGGAGGGCACATACTGCATGGAGCACTGGGTGTGGTGCTAAAACAATGAACACTGTTATGCTGAAAATAAGCAAATAAAAAAAATTAAAAAAATAAATAAATAAAACGTGTCATCAAGACTTCTCAAAATTAAAATGATGTTGAATTTTACACTTATTAGTAGAGAGTGTGCTTAGAACTCAAACAGCATACAACAGACAAGTATTATACATGTACAATACAAATATATTTTTAATTTTACACTTAAGAAAGGAGATTTGAGCACTAAATATAATATATATATGTATATATTTATGACTTAATGTATTCTTGTTTAGTCAAGCTGCTTGCTGTGGTTTTCAAGATCATAGTGTTATTCTAATTCAGAAAAGTGAAGTAATCTGGTAGCAATCTAGTTGTCCAAATAAAGACTTTATATAATAAAGAAAACCAAGCAAGAGAAATAGAAGAATGCATAAAGATATAAGTTAAAGAGTATTTATTTGACTGGGTTGCCACATGGCCCACTCTGTTGTGTCTGACTCCTGGTTTCAGCTCAGGTTATTATCAGGGTCTTAAGATCAGTCCCCAAGGTTTGTGGAGTCTGCTTCTGATTTCCTCTCCCTCTCTCTCTGCCCCATCCACTCATGTTCTCTCTCTCTCTCTCTCTCTGCCTCTCTCTAAAAGTAATAAATGAATCTTTTTAAAAAATAAGAATACTTATTCTGTACAAATATAGTCTTGAGTGTGGGAATCAAGAGGGTTTCTTCTGGTTTTAAGAAGAATAATATCTGTTAAAAAAAAAAAAGAAGCAGGGGCGCCTGGGTGGCTCAGTGGGTTAAGCCTCTGCCTTCGGCTCAGGTCAAGATCCCAGGGTCCTGGGGTCGAGCCCCGCATCAGGCTCTCTGCTCACAGGGAGCCTGCTTCCTCCTCTCTCTCTCTGCCTGCTTCTCTTCCTACTTGTGATCTCTGTCTGTCAAATAAGTAAATAAAATCTAAAAAAAAAAAAAAAAGAAGCAGCAGCATAATATTCATATATCCATTAAACCAATATCAACCAAATGTGATTTAATACAAGGACATAGGCTTATAGAAGCTAGGGAGAATGTGAAACTGACCTTCCTGATTCAGAAATTTGAATTTCATGATGAATTAAGTATTTCCTGTTCCTCTTAGCCACATGGCTCCTTATCTCCTATGTGTATCT
This sequence comes from Meles meles, assembly GCF_922984935.1. Lineage (NCBI taxonomy): Eukaryota > Metazoa > Chordata > Mammalia > Carnivora > Mustelidae > Meles > Meles meles. Next base: position 56,349,281 of record NC_060073.1, on the reverse strand, counting down.
GTGAGTGTGTTTGTGTGTGTGTGTGTGTGTGTGAGTGTGTGTGTGAGAGAGAGAGAGAGAGAGAGAGAGAGAGAAAGAGAGAACAAAACAGAGAGAGACAGGGATGGAGGGGATTGACATAACTTTTTTCTTTATGTAGGTCAGTGTTCTCTACTCTATGCATGTGGCCAGGTGTGCATTCAAGTTTTCTAGAACCTGAAACACATGCAAACTTAGGAGTTCACTTAAAACATAATATTACCTACAAAATACTTATTTAGAATGAATGAAGAATTAATAACATAATTTTAAATGCTGACAAATTACATATGTATTACAATATCTTAAATAAATAACTTTTCAAATAATATACTTCTTTGTAAATACCTCTAAAAAATTTAAAGAAGCTTTTATTCTGATATAATTTGAAGCTGATAGAATAGTTGTAAGACAGCAACAAGAAATTTTGTATACTCTTTACACAGATCCACCAGTAGTTTAATTTTGCTCCATTTACTTTATCGTTTTTCTTTTTCTTTCCTTTTGCAGGTATGTATATTTACATACTATTTTTTTCTGAACAATTTGAAAATAATTTGGCTGTTTACTCTTAAACATTTCAGAGTATATTTTCTAAAAAATGAAAACATTGATTTATATAACCATAAAACAGACAAAAATAAAACAGAAAAATTTCATTGATATTTTACTATAATCTCACCTATAGTCCATATTCAAATTTTGTCAAAGATCTTTATAAGGTCCTTTGTAGCAATTATTTTCAGGTTTGAGATTCAGTCCACGATCAGACATTTCATTTCATTGCCATGATTTCATTTTAATATGGGACATTTCCTCATATTTCTTTGACCTTCACCTTTTTTAAGAGTACAAGGCAGGTATTTTGCAAAATATCTCTCAATTTGGAATTGTCTCAGATTTCCTTATAATTAGTGTGGAGGTCATGGGTGTGTCCCTTTCACACAATACTGCCAGAGAAGCTGACACAGAGCTCCACTGACTGATGGCCTCACTTGCTGTGCCTTTGGGTGTGCCATGACACTTAGACCTAGATCATGCTTCTCTTGGGTGTTCCCAGATAATCACTGAACACAGTAGGGGAACTTGAGCTAGGCCTTTCTTGACCAAAAATGGGATGATTTTAATGGTCCAGCTTTGCTCAAAGATTCTCTAACAGCCTGGCTGAGGCATTCTCAGAATTACACTAAGGGCTTGTGAAATCCTTCCTTACTGCTCTCTTTCCATAAGTGTCAGAACTGTATCTAAGGCCAAAAGCCTCTCTTCATCTTCTCCTGATTTCCTCAGCTTCATACCTCATAGCTGTTTTCCCTAATACATCTATTCAATGTCTAATCCTATCTTATAGTCTGTTTCTAAGAAGTATATAACCATTGAGTGATTCAAGAAAACAGGTGGTTAGAAATGGTTCTGAAATTGATCTCCCACTTCACAGTGGCAAGAAGAATCCCCATCTGATAGGAGAAGGGGGCACAGTTACTTCCTAGCACAAGGTGATGGTGCACTTGCTGAAGAGTTCACCAGTGGTGCAGTGGGAGAATGTCTCTATGGAGGTACATGCCCTTTCTAGTATTTGAAAGAAATGGTGGGGGTTGGGAGAGGAGAACAATGGCTAGAACCAGGGAGTTTACTGGTTATTACTATGTTGTACTGAGACCATACTAAGCAATAATGAGAAAACAAAGGCAGTTAACCAACAGTAAATTTAAGTGTGATAGATTTCAAAGAGTTTGCAGAGACTCATAGCCTGATTTAAAAAGAACACAGCTGAAGAGTAAATTTAACCTTGAAAATTGAGTTGCAAAACCCATTTGTCATTCAGTATGGTACTGGCACAAAAATAGACACATAGATCAATGGAACAGAATAGAAAGCCCAGACCCTCAACTCTAGGGTCAACTACTCTTCAACAAAGCAGGAAAGAATGTCCAATGAAAAAAAAGACAGCTTCTTCAACAAATGGTGTTGGAAAAATTGGACAGCCACATGCAGAAAAATGAAACTGGACTATTTCCTTACACCACACACACACAAAGACTCCAAATGGATGAAAGACCTCAATGTGATAAAGGAATCCATTAAAACCCTTGAGGAGAACACAGGCAGCAACCTCTTTGACCTCAGTCACAGCAACTTCTTCCTAGAATTATCACCAAAGGCAAGGGAAGCAAAGACAAAAATGAACTATTGGGACTTCATTAAGATCAAAAACTTTTGTGCAGCAAAGGAACCAGTTAACAAAACCAAAAGACGGAATGGGAGAATATATTTGCAAAGGACATATCAAATAAAGGGCTAGTATCCAATATCTATAAACAACTTATCAAGCTCAACACCCAAAGAACAAATAATCCAATCAAGAAATGGGCAGAGGACATGAGCAGACACTTCTGCAAAGAAGACATCCAGATGGCCAACAGACACATGAAAAAGTGCTCCACATCACTCGGCATCAGGGAAATACAAATCAAAACCACAATGAGATATTACCTCACACCAGTCAGAATGGGTGACTGGGCCAGTAAGGGGAACCCTCCTACACTGTTGGTGGGGATGCAATCTCATGCAACCACTCTGGAAAACAGCATGGAGCTTCCTCAAAAAGTTGGAAATGGAGCTACCCTACCACCCAACAATTGCACTACTGGGTATTTACCCTTAAGATACAAATGTAGTGATCAGAAGGGGCTCATGCATCCGAATATTTATAGCAGCAATGTCCACAATAGCCAAAGTATGGAAAGAACCTAGATGTCCATCAACAGATGAATGGATAAAGAAGATGTGGTATATCTATATGCAATGGAATACTATGCAGTCATCAGAAGAAATGAAATCTTGCCATTTGTGATGATGTGGATGGAACTAGAGGGTGTTATGCTGAGCAAAATAAGTCAATCAGAGAAAGACAACTATCATATGAGCTCCCTGATAAGAGGAAGTTGAGAGGCAATGTGGGGGCTTTGAGGGGTAGGAAAGGATGAAATGAAACAAGATGGGAAGAGAAGGGAGACAAACCATAAGAGACTTAATCTCACAAAACAAACTGAGGGTTGCTGGGGGGAGAGGGGGAGGGAGAGGGTGATTGGGTTATGGACATTGGAGAAGGTATGTGCTATGGTGAATGCTATGAAGTGTGTAAACCTGATGATTCACAGACCTGTACCTCTGGGGCTAATAATATATGTTAATTAAAAAATTAAAAAAATTTTAAAAAACCAATTGTCATTTAAAACTTAGCAAGACAGATCTGTTATATTAAGGGCTTCTTCCTGGTTTAGAAAACGTGGGATCCTGAACCATTGCATGTGGGTATCTGGATTGATGCCCCCCAAGGTTTTGGCTCTGCATAACTCTGAACCCTCAGAGTATGGTCTACCCTTTACTTGTAAGAGTTAATGGTACCTAATGGAGGAAGTCAATGAAGAGGTCTTGCTCATACAAGAATATGGTCACCGTACTCTCCAGATTGCCACCCTGGTAACTAAGATTAAATCTCAAGTGATTACATTATGAATGAGTTGCAAGAGAAAGATAGTGTGTATTAACAGGAACAGCGCATTGGAATTTAGGGGTAATTAATCAAGGAGACCAGAATGTAAGAAGGAAGAACATAGAGGATAAACAAGAATTCATTGACTTGGGGGGCTTTCTGAGCTTATTTTGAGACCCTGGTAAGAATTCTGGTATATAAAACAAACTCACACACAAAGTGCCTCTTTGAAGTCTAGAGAATGTGGAAATGCCTGAGTTGCCCTGTCAGCAGGCAGAGGAAACAATGACAAGGTAAAGGAGGTGGGCATGCTGTAGTTGATCTATTACATAAAGCCAGATGTAATCAGGGAACTGTGTTTTTTGGGCAAGCCTGGAAGGCACAACATTTACCAAGGAACACCCTGGTGAGAGGGACACCAGCATCACTAAAATGTTGAGATATATATTGATCTAATTTTTCCTAATTTGTTGTGTAGCTGTAATAAACTTAAACTTTTCATGACTTTCTTTTTTAGATTGCCATTAATAGTCACCATTTTCCTGCCTTAAACCTAAGCTTTTAAATGAAGGGCCATGCTTCCATATTTCCTAGCATAGCTTGGTGACTAGAAGGTTGTCAATAAACAGTAATCAAATGAAAAGTTGAAACAATACATGAATAAAAGAAGAAATTAGAAAATTAATCAGTGTGTGAATCAAATTCTCTGTTGAAAAGCTTTTGATCTATTTCTCCCCAGGGCAGTGGGAAAAAAGGAAATATAAATCTGTGATAAATATCAATTCCTAGTTTTAGTTAAAAACAACAGGTGTTCACTTTCATTCTCTACCCTCCCGTACATACATGTTAACACACAAACACACACATGAGATTTTTCACTTATTCATATATCCATATTTGGGCACTAAGAATGGAAATTTCTTGCTTTTCCCCTCCTCCCAGTTGAGGTTATCAGGATCCCTACACCAACCCCTGTGGAGAGTCTCTAGTACTCTGGAATGTTCCCTTGGGGCACGTGACACAAATTTTCCTTTAAAGGCTCAGTGCAATAATACAGGTATCAGGGAAGTTTTGGAGGTTGGCTCTGCACATGCACATTTATTTTTGGATTGAGATTTTCCTTGAAAGAGATCCTAAATACCTGGACCAGACTGCATTCAGCTTACTCTTTTGCCATCCAGGAAGTAAGGTATTAAAGATGTAGAGAGATGTACAAAAGAGGGGATAGTAGCAGGATTTCCTTTTTCTTTCTCTTTTTGGTAGACAGTAAGATAGAGTGGAGAGCAGCTTTAGCTATGTATCAATTACTTATTATTTTTTCCAGAAATAAAGCTTTGATTTCATTCACACAACTTGAAGGCAGAAGTATTGTATGGGATTGGGTGTTCTCCTTAAATGTGTGTTTCCAAATATGGCATTAAAATTCAGTATAACATTATTGTGATTATGATCATCTGTATTATTTCTCTGTCTAACTTGGAATCCTTATTCAGTAGTGGTGGGAGTTAGAAATGAATCACTCCCATGACAAGAAGAATGAGAGTATAGTTAGAAAATTGTTCTCCACCATTAGATCAATGACCAGATTCCTCTTGCTTCTTTGCTGCCCTCCCATGGTGGTCCTCCAAATCATTGTGTCATTGTCTTGATTATTTTCCATAGAGACTGAGCTGTGACTTTATTTCCTTGACTTTGGGTAGCAAAAACAACATGGAGCAAACAATACTCATATGAAAAGAAAAATATGGATGTAAAGAATTGAAGATGGTGTAATGAAAAAATAAGTATTCTTACCTATAATGGTGAAAAATGAGGATAGAGAGCAGGTGGTACCAGAATTGTATTTTATAAGCTTAGTCCTTGTCATGTATTAATATTACTATTCCAGTAACCCTGTCTGCAGGCTAGCATAATATAAATCAAACTTCTTTGTAGAAGAAATTGAATTCTGATGCATCAAAATTATTTTGAATTTGTTTTGAAAAAGAAAACTGCTTAAGTTTGTAGTTAACATGTAGATCTTTTTAAAAAGATTTTATTTATTTACTTATTTGACAGACAGAGATCACAAGTAGGCAGAGAGGCAGGCAGAGAGAAAGGAAGGGAAGCAGGCTCCCTGCTGAGCTGAGAGCCTGATGTGGAGCTCGATCCCAGGACCCTGGGATCATGACCTGAGCCTAAGGCAGAGGCCTAACCCACTGAGTCACCCAGGTGCCCCAACATGTAGATCTTTAACTTAGATCTTGGAGAGTTTTGCAAATACATTGAAGATGAAACCTAAATTATTGTGTAAGCATAAAGCCAGTTTTAGTGACTATAGCTATGCAGATAAAAAGGAAATTTAGGAGTATAAAAAAATGTTTATCTAGTATTTAAAAAGAATACATCCTTCAAAAAAGTGCATTTGTAATCCCAGAAGAATATTTTCAGTTTTTAATTTAGTGGTACTTAGTTTTTTCTTCATTTCTCTCCCTGCTTCTTATACATGGATATAGTGTTAAAATGCAATAGAGCTATGGAAACATACTTGGATAAAAAAATATACTATCTTTTTCTCAAAACCAAGTAGTTCTTTCTGTGCAGAAATCAAGACACTGAACTACTACTTGCTCTTGTTATGAGACTCTTAATTCCAAATCTGTGATATTGTATTGTACACCTGCTATTTCAATACAAATGTATAAACCAGTGACTAAACACCACAGTTCAGAGACTGTTCAATGTACGAAGGTGAGTTAGAATGAAAAAGAATAGTGATACGTATTGACTAATTTATGCTAAATTGTAATGTTATTAAAAATGATTTTATAAATTTTTATTGCAACTGTAATTGTGTATGCATATATATTGTTTGAAATTTTTATTTCTCTTAATGATATATATATAACAGAACTCAGAAAATACAATGTTAACAATAAATATGAATTGTGAATTCACCAAGTTTAAACATAAAAGCTTATTGGCAATTCTGCTCTTCAAAAAGAAACCGATTTTTATATTGCAAAGCTCATATTGTATACTTTTATACAATATTATTTTTATTATACAATTTTATACAATATTTATATTTATAAAATTATACAATATTATACAATATTACTTTTATTCATTTTATACAAATGAAAACATGCTGCTTAAAATTCTAAAGCTAAAATTTTAAATTATGAATTCACAGACCTGTACCTCTGGGGATAAAAATACATTATATGTTTATAAAAAAAAAAATTGGAAGGGGAGGCGAACCATAAGAGACTATGGACTCTGAAAAACAACCTGAGGGTTTTGAAGGGTCAGAGGTGGGAGGGTGGGGGAACAGGTGGTGGGTAATAGGGAGGGCACGTTTTGCATGGAGCACTGGGTGTTGTGCAAAAACAATGAATACTGTTATGCTGAAAAAATAAAAAAAAATAAAAAAAAAGTAGAAACAACCCAAGGACCTGTTAAAAAAAAAAAAAAAACATATCTTAAATAAATAGGAAGTTGCAAGTCAATTTAACAAGCTGCCATACGACTTAGGTGTGAATTTGAGAAGTCGTCATTTTAAAACTTTCCCTTTGTATTTTGTTTGTTTGTTTTTTTGTTGTTGTTGTTCTGTTTTGTAAGTATCTTTATTTTTTTTTTCAGCATAACAGTGTTCATTGTTTTTGCACCACACCCAGTGCTCCATGCAACATGTCCCCTCACTAATACCCACCACTACTTTCCCTTTGTATTAATAAAGCAAGATAGTAAATGTAATTTTTTTTATGGTTGGAATGTAAAGAAAGCTTATAAAACCTGGAAATGACACAATTTGATGCAATTAGGTTTACTTACACACTATCATGATTTTTATTTCTCCAAAGTGATCTTGACCTAAGTGTTTTATTTCGAATTCTCTTTTTTTAATATTCTCCCCAATTCTTTGGTATCCCACTTACCTAAAAAAAAATTGTGTGTGTGTGTGTGTGTGTGTGTGCATGTCTGTATGCACAGTTTTTTAAACATTTGTGTACAGTTTTCATTCTGATGTACTCTTTTGTATTGCATATATAATTTAAAACATAATTTGAATGATGTTTAAATTAATGGATAGTTTAAATAATTTATATTTACTGAAAAAAAAAACCAATATATTTGTTCCACATCTGTCATCTTATTTTTTCTTTCCACTTTCTTTGTATTTTTTTTGTTTTCTTACTCTATCATGGTAATTCCTTATTTATCTTTCCTAATAATCTTAAAGAAGTTGTCCTATATATTTTTTTCCTATGGTAGTTTCTTTTATGTGTTCAAAGGAATAATATTTAGATTATAATTTACTAATTATACAATTCATTTATAAAATATTATTTGTTCATCCATTTATCCATCTGTTATTTATTTAAAACATTGTTATCTTTTATATACCAGATGGTTTGCTAGACACTGGGAATGTAACTGTAAAACTGCCCTTAATATCATAGTTTCATTGAAATGTGGAGAATTTCCACATTTAAATTGATTTTTATAGTATTGTGAGATAGAAAAAATAAAAGAATAATTCTTCAAACAAAACAAATCTTTTCCTCTATACGTGGTTATTTGTAACTACATTATTTTAAGATTATTTAGAGGATGTGTCACTTATTATCATATCCAAGGGACATTCCGGTCTTCCTGAAGGTTTCCCTTGAAGAATGAATAAGAACAAGCTCTATTTGAAGGGGGGGGGCAGTGCTCAGAGGGGAGCAACAAAAGGACAGAGGACCTTCTATTCCAAAACCAAGAATACCAGTCAGATGTGAGTAGGAAATCGCAAATAACAACAGGAGAAAACACTGTCTCTCCCATGGTCTTTTCTCTTAGAAGTTTCTCCTGAGACTAGGCTGGACTCAGAGGTATTTCTGTGACACCCAGTATAACTCTACCATTACAATGACATGAGAAGAGGTCCTTGAAGGGCATGCTTATGCCCATGTTCAACCCGTGTTTCCTTGCTATTCCAAATCAAGTTACATTTTGACAAACCTGATTATCCTCTCTTGGTAACATATGTGATGCAGAATTTCCATGTGACCATTTCCCCTATTTGATGATGATGATGTAAGAGAGTCTTTTTTTTTTTTTTTTTAATGGAGGCGAGAATAGTATTTCCTTTGAGGGAAAACAGAAAAAAATTTACTTAATGGCAAATTCAATTGCTTTCCATGATGTTAACTTTTGTAAATGCCCAAGTTCCTGTCAGTCTGAGAAGAATATGCAAATATATGTATTGAGCACTTAAAATGTGGTAGTATGTTTTACCATGCTATCTTCTTTGTTTTCTCAGCATTATGTTTTCTTTTGTTCTTGATACATTCTAATAGACATATGCAATTTTCACAATTGCATCTTTAGGAATTCTCACAACCTGAAACTTATATACTTCATGACTGTATATAAAAAAAGAATATTCACAGCACTTCAAAAGACCTCTCTGCATATGCTTCCTTCCAGTTTCCACTCTCTCCCACCTAGGGAGAACACTCTCCTGTTGCTAACAGCACAGATTAGTTTGATCTATTTTTGTATTTTGTATAGATGGCATCAAACATGACATACTATTTGGCGTCTGGTTTTTAAATTAAACAACGTGAGATTTATCCATATTGTGCATGCAGATATAGATTGTTTATTCTCATTGTTACCTAGAATTTCACTGTGAGAAGGTACCAGATTTTATTTACCAATTCTCATATTAATGGACATATAAGTATTTTCTGGTTTTTGATTACTAATATATTACAAGCATGTTGCAATAAACATTCTTGTTGATACATTCTGTTAAAAATAGGTGCACATTTTTATTAGGAATGGAACTCATGGCCATATACATATTCATCATTACAAGATAAGCCCCAAATAGTTCAACTCTATAATCACACCAGCAGTTTTTCCATATTTTTTGCCAATACTTGGTATTTCTAGTCTTTTTCATTTGAGTTATTTAGTTTGATATACACTGCTATGTCATGAGAGATGTAATTTCCATTTATTTCCCTAATGACTAGAAAAGTTGGTGCCTCTTTACATGTTTACTTGGATTTTTTTGTTCTTCTTTGGTGAACGTGTAAGTGATCTGTCCCTTCCCCCTCTTTTGTTGTTATTATGGGAGTTCTTCACATATTTGGATATTAAATTTTTGTTGAGTATATGCTTTGCAAATATTCTCTTTTCATCCGTGGCTTGTCTTTTCACTTTTAGCAGTCTTTCAAATAAAACTTAACTGTAACATTTAATCCTTTTTTTAATGAGTAGCATTTTTGTGTCCTGTTTTCAAATCTTTGCCTACTCCAAATACCAAAGAAGATGTGTGTTTTGTATTTCATAGTTAGCGATAATATTTTTCTAAGATTATTTTTGTATATTACATGATTCAGGGAACAATGTGTGTTTTTTTTCTCTCTCCACTATAGATTCAGGAATATTTACTGAAAATATCACTTTTTTAAGTAAGCTCTAACCCAATCTGGGGCTTGAACTCATGTTCCTGAGATCAAGAGTCACAAACTCTACAAACTAACCTACCTAAGACCCCTTGAAAATGCCATTTTTGTTCATAATCTGTTTCTTTTGTCATAAATTAAATGGCCTCATGTGTGTTTCAGTATTTGGGTTCTGGTCTCTATTTCTTACAATAGTATTTTTATCTGTACTAAAAAGGATAGGTAATCTATTTTTTTAAGGAAGTTAAATAAATTGTCTACATATATACCTTTAGAAATTGGAAAGATGGGGTTAAAATTTATATATTTTATCAACACTATTCTTATTGTACTGACCTGATCTTATAGACACTGAAAGAGCAAAGATACCTCTAGGAGATTAAATGGATTACAAAAATTAACTCTGGGGCCAAGGTGTTCTGTCTAATAAATTAAGGGAGTTTCTAGTATATTAGTTGACAAATTTCTATTTAAAGCAATTGGCACTTTTTCTATTTCTGGTCATTGTAGTATTACTGGGAAAGTGGTTAATAGAAACCAATTGGGTTGTTTGGGAAACATGGCCAGAGTTCCTTTCCTTTCAGGAAGCAGAAATCTTCCATAAATTACTTGTTGTTGAAGTCCACTAACTAAATGATTACCTGCCATTGTAATCAGCTTCCATCTCTTATTAATTCTTATTTCGCTTACCTGTTGAACTGAGACAATAGTATCTCAAAGTTTACACATCCTCCTTCTGACCTCTCTTACAGGGATGGGCTGGGTGGTGAAGAGTATTACCACGAGGGGCAAGAAGAGGCTACTGACTTTCTCACTGCTTAGTAAGCCTTCCAAGCACCACAGAGTTCACTCCCGTACCTCAGCATTCTTGTGAATTCTTTGTTATTTACTCTCCATTATCAAGGAATTCCCTATTTGATAACTACAAGAGTCTTTATGAGCTAGCTCCTGGACAAATGTCCAGTTTATCATTTGTTGCCCTCATACCAGTGAATTCTCACAGACTTGATTGTTTCTTTTTCTTTTTGTTTGCTTACTTGTTTTTGTTTTGATTCCTATACTTTAACATATTGACTTTTTCCTCTGGAATTCCTTTTACGTATGCATCTCCCTTATATCTTGTCTTCCTTCAAACTAGATAGCAAATACCTTCTCTTCTGACAATCCCTAATGCCTCCTCTAAACACTCCCAAAACACACATCCATTTTACTAATGTAGTGCTTATTTTGGACTTTGCACATATTTCTATTATACTTTTTGTTATGTTTCTTGTGATTATTTGTGTGCCCTTTGGTCTATTAAACTCTGAATTCTTTAAAGGATGAAACTGAGTCTGGTTCCCCATATCATCACATTGAAAGTGCTCAGTAAATAATTATGAGAAAGGAAGAGATTAATGAAAGAATGAGATGCCATTTATCTAACCCCAATATTTAATTTGAAAATTAAGTTTAATTGTATAGAATTTGGAATTAATGAATTTTTCTCTTGGAAAAAAATGAATTTGATGTGTGGCTAGAAATAATAAACATTTTATTTTATTTTTATATTTTTATCTTTTTTATATTTATTTTATTTATTTCTATTTTATTTTTATTTTATATACATTTTATTTTCATTTATATTAGCTCCCACTAGAACCCAACTAAAATGGGTTCAATTGCTAATGGTAGGGAAAAATGTAAACCAAGTCAGAAAGAACAGATGTGTACAATAAAAATTGGTGATGTCAACATCTTATTGAATCATAAATACTACTGGAGTAACTAGCATAACTGAGGAAAAATGTATTCTTGCCTTTAATAATAATATGAAGGTAATATATGTTTTGTTTATTTGTTTTCTGTTTTGCCACAGACACCAGATAATCTCAGAGCAATGTGTGAAAGTAAAACAGGAAGACTGGTAGAAAGACAGAAGGAAAGAAATGATTTGTTACCATTGATAGATTTAGTATGTGAAGCAAAATTAGCTGCTCTCTAGGTTTAATTGGAAGTTTATTCTGAATATAAATTTAAAAGCATCCATACAAATGCATATAGACCAGGGACAGGACAGAACTGAGGTGTCTTAAAAGTGAGACCTGTGAATTAAAGATTTTACTGAGTTGGGAGACTTCAAACTCCATCAGGGAATAAATGATTTTACATTTACAAATACTTCAAACATTACCTTAGTAATCAAAATTATTATTGGCCATCAGTTAACAATATGAATATAAAATAATCATCTGTTGGGTCATTGGTGATGTAATCAAAGAAGTCTTTTTGAGATCACATCTAGGGAGACACATACAGTTATTAATAGGTAAGTAAGGTATTCTAGCTAAAGTCCCTAGGAGAATTCATAACAGAGTTAAACTTGATTATAAATCTATGAGGATCAGAATCCTTAAAAAAAATGTAGTATCAATATCTGTGGAGAGATTGCTTAATTGCTTAGTAAGAATTGGTTAAGAATTGGATTACTTAAGAATTTGTTAGATGAATAGATACTTTAATTAATGAATAACAAATATACAAAAGAAAACTAACCCCTGACTCTCAGAAAACTTGGTTGATCATTAAAATGCACTATGGAATTTTAAGATGTGTGTGTGAGAGGGGAACAGTAGCCATAAAGTATATTTTTCTTCTTTTTCTTACTCTAGAAAACACACATGAATTTTAGGCCTAATTGATCATGTTAATGTTGAATAAAACAAACTGGATCCCAGCCTCATTCATTCTTAGAGGAGTCCCAGGCCTGGAAGATATACACATGTGGATTTCCTTCCCATTCTGCTCCATGTATGTGGTAGCCATGATAGGGAATTGTGGGCTGCTCTACCTCATCCGCTATGAGGATTCATTACACAGACCCATGTATTACTTTCTAGCCATGCTTTCCCTAACTGATATTGTCATGTGCTCTAGTACAATTCCTAAAGCTCTCTGCATCTTCTGGTTTCATCTCAAGGAAATTGGCTTTGACGAATGTCTGGTCCAGATGTTCTTCATCCATACCTTCACAGGGATGGAGTCTGGGGTGCTCATGCTTATGGCCCTGGACCGTTATGTGGCTATCTGCTACCCACTGCGCTACTCTACTATCCTGACCAATCCTGTCATTGCAAAAGTTGGGCTTGCTACTTTCCTGAGAGGGGTGTTGCTCATCATTCCCTTCACTTTCCTCACCAAGCGCCTGCCCTACTGCAGAGGGAATATAATTCCCCACACTTACTGTGACCACATGTCTATAGCCAAATTATCCTGTGGGAATATCAAGGCCAATGCCATCTATGGTCTGATGGTTGCCCTCCTGATTGGGGGCTTTGACATCCTGTGCATCACAGTCTCCTACACCATGATCCTCCGGACAGTGGTCAGCCTCTCTTCAGCAGATGCTCGACAGAAGGCCTTCAGCACCTGCACTGCCCACATCTGTGCCATCGTTTTCTCCTACAGTCCAGCTTTCTTCTCCTTCTTTTCCCACCGCTTTGGGAGCCATGTAATCCCTCCATCTTGCCACATCATTGTGGCCAATATTTATCTTCTCTTGCCTCCCACTATGAACCCTATTGTCTATGGGGTGAAAACCAAGCAGATACGAGACTGTGTCATAAGGATCACTTTAGGTTCTAAGGATGTCAAATCCCATGGCATTTAAATGAGATATTTTTTAAAAAAAGGCATTTCCATGACAGAGGATTTCCTGTTTCGGCAAGAGGTGTAAAATATTTCAGGAAACACTATTTTGGCATGAGTGATGCATTTCTAAATACATGTTTTGAGAATCTCAACAGGCCTGCCAACCAATTTTCTGTGAATTCTCTTTCCTTCTCATTCCTGGGAGAAGGAACACATACATTTGAATAAACCTGAATTAGCCCATTTTTACTAAAAAATAAAGTGAGAATGGCTCAGTGGGTTAAGCTTCTGCTTTCGCCCCAGGTCATGATCTCAGGGTCCTGGGATCAAGCCCTGTGTTGGGCTCTCTGCTCAGCAGGGAGCATCCCCGCCCACCCTGCCTGCCTCTCTGCCTACTTGTGATCTTTGTCTGTCAAATAAATAAATAAAATCTTTTAAAAAAATAAAGTGAGAGTAGGTAATCCTGTTTCCAAATAGCTATTATAATTTCTGCATTGAGAACCAGTTTTTCCTTTCCTCTGGAAAATATGTGCTATATATTTTTAATCACTAATAAAATATGTTTTTTCAAAGACTTCTTCCTGAAAGAGAAGCTATAAATTACCCTATGTATGAAGTCATTAATGTAATGAATTTTAAGTCTCTGGGTATCTGAGAGAATCTCACTGAATAGGTCTCACCTAGCCATGACACACACATTTTTTCATTACAGACTAATCTGATATCCAGTTTCCTTCAAGAGGACCTTTGGATGCACACAATCTGGAGGTTCAGGTAGAGAGATCTCTTAACGAAATGTAGCATACAATATAATGTTTTATAAGCAGCATGAGAGGGGATCAGAATAAAATTTTTTCCTCTTATCTGCAATTATGAATCTAATAAATAAAATTAAATATCTTTCTAATATTTAAGATTCATATAAATAAAAGAACAAATGAAAGACTGGAGGAAATAGTTCTTTTATATTCATGTCTTATGATCAAAACCAATTTTGCAAGTACCGCAGAATAAACCAAATTGTTATCCTTATATCTTTTTGCCCAACTTAAGAGAATACATATTATCTTCACCAAGGTTAAGCTATATCAATCATATTGCATTTAGTTATTTAATTCATAACTCTTTACAATCTCATATTTTAATATCTTACAAAGAAACACCATCCTCTAATATATAACCACCTTCCATTTTTTACACTAGTTCTCTGCTCACCTTGACCTCAAAACTCCCAGAATAAGTGTTGGTTCATAAACTGGCTTTTGTACATAGAGGGCAAGCAGAAAGAGAAGAGAAGCAGACCACTCCGGATTGGTAGGTGACAGTTTTAATAACCAAGGGAACATACATACAAGACTTGGGTACCTGCAAGATGAGCCCTTTGCACCTGCCTGCCAGAGTCTTAAGAGTTTATATAGAGATGTTAACTGGGTTCAGTCTCACATACTACCCATATGGTCTCAGCAGCACATTACTTTCTTAAGATTGTGTCCTTAAGGGGGCGTAAGTAGGATGCACAGTCCAAGGACAGGGGAGAGCATGAGGAGCCTACAATTGCCTGGGTCCAGTGTTCAGGTCAACCTAAGTCATGCCCTCTTGAGGACGTATTTGAAGAACAAGTTGTCACCATCTTTCCCTTTACTTTCTCAACTTGAAATCATCTTCCCCCAACTGGTCTTTTTGTCATCATATGCATCATCTGAAATTGTTTTTATCAATTTCACTAGTGGCTTACATGTTAACAAATTAATTAGGCCTCTTTCTGGGCTCATCTTACTCTATCTCCAGGAATGGCAAATCCAATTCTGTATTCCTGATAACTTGAAACATTTTCATTATTTTACTTCAGAAGCATTACACATTTTATGATTTTCATCACTTCTGCTTAATAGGAAGATAGACAAATAGCCAACAGGTATGAAAAGATGCTCAACATCACTAATCATTGGAGAATGCAAAACAAAACCACAATGAGATATTATTCCTCATCTTGTTAGGATGACAACTATAAGATCAATCAAACAGTTTAGGTGAGGATGTAGAAAACTTAGAACCCATGGCTACTGCCAGTGGGAATGAAAAATTGTGCAGCCACTATAAAAAATAGTATGGAGGTTCCTCAAGAAATTAAAAATAGAATTACCATCTGATCCAGAAATCCCACTTCTAATATTTATCCCAAAGAGCTTAAAATAAGATCTCAATGACATATATGTACTCTCAGGTTTATTGCAGCACTATTCAAAATATCCAAAATACAGAAGTAGTCTAAAGGCCTATGGATAGATAAATCGATAAAGAAATATAGTATATACATACAAAGTAATATTATTCAGGTATAAAAAAGTAAACTGTCATATGCTACATCATAGATAGCCTTTGATGATATTATGCTTAGTGAAATAAGTCAGCCACACAAGAATAAATGTTGTTATGATCCCATTTAAATGAGGTATTTTAATGTAGTTAAGCTCATAGAAGTAGAAGGTGGAATGGTAGTTACCTTTATATATTATAATAATGTATACTATTTTTAAAAGACTACATTGCCAATTAAAGAAATTTTTAACAATCCAACTAAATGGAGGGACATACAATATTCATGGATAAAGAGATATACATTATCCCCAAACTAATACACAGATGTGTTGCAATTCATATAAAACTTCAGGTCAAGATTTTTTTTATACAGACAAAATTATTCTAAAATTTATTTAGAACATCAAAGGAATAACAATAGCTGAAACCGCTGAAAACACATACTGAAATGAGGAAGGAGTCATTGCAGTTTCAAGACTTACCTAGCTACAATAATCAAGACTGTGGTATTAGTAGAAGGCAGGTACATTGAACAATGGAGCAGAATAGAAAACTAGAAATAGACCCCCGCAAATATGCTCAAATGATTTTTGACACACAAACAAAAGAGATTCAATAAAGGAAATGTAGCCTTTCAATAAAATCTGCTGGATGAATTGGGTGTTGATAGGCAAAACTAAGAACACTGTAAACCTAAATCAAGATTGATTGTTGATTGTACCTTACCCATAAATTAACTCAAATGGAAAGTGAATGTGATGAAAAATCTGAAGATGTAAAACATTTCAAAAAACAATGGGATAAATCTTCAATATCTAAAATTAAGCAGAGTTCTTAGACTTGATGACAAAGCATAATGCAAAATGAAAAAAGGTGAAAAATTAAACCATATCAATTTTTTAAAATTTCATTCTGCTAAAGACCCTATTAAGCAGATGAAAAGACAATGTACAGAATAAGAAACATATTTTCAAGACCTAACCAACACACATATACAATTACACACACACACACACACACACACACACACACACACACACACTCTAAGGTAAAAAAATCCAATTCAAAAATAGACAAAAATACAAGCAGAAATTTCATTGATAAATACATAGAAATGACAAATGGATAACATAAAAAACAGTATATCATCTCCCTCATATGTGGAATTTAAGAAACAAAAGATGTGAACATAGCAGAAGTGAAGAAAAAATAAGGTTAAAGACAGAGGGAGGCAAACCATAAGAGACCCTCATCCATGGGGTACAAACTGTGGGTTGTTGGAGGGGAAGTGAGTGGGGGATGGGATAAATGGGTGATGGGCATTAAGGAAGACACTTGATGTAATGAGAACTATGTATTATATGCAACTGATGAATTACTAAATTCTACCACTGAAACTAATAATACACAATATGTTTACTATTTTAATTTAAATAAAAATTTTTAAAAAGGTTCAACATCATTAGCCATTCACAAATAAAAATTAAAACTGAGATAGAAAGTCACTACACAGTCATGACACATGATAAAATGAAACCTAGTAACAACATGAGATTCTGGCAAGAATATGGAGAATCTGAATTATTAATACATTACTGGTAGGAATATAAAATGGGACAGCCACTCTGGAAAATATTTTGGCAGTACTGCAAATATCATACAATTTAGCAGTTACACTCCTGGGCATTTCATCCAGAGAAATACTCATGTTCACACAAAAACCAGTGAACTGTGAGTTACATAAGTGAAAATGGCAAAATAACAATATTAAGAAGTTTGTCCCTAATAAAAGCAATGGATAAACTAAAAACAAAATAAAATAAAAACAAACAGAAATGTCTGTTCATGTCCTCTGCCCATTTCTTGATTGGATTGTTTGTTCTTTGGGTGTTGAGTTTGCTAAGTTCCTTATAGAGTTTGGATACTAGCCCTTTAACTGATATGTTGTTTGCAAATATCTTCTCCCATTCTGTCAGTTGTCTTTTGGTTTTGTTAACTGTTTCCTTGCTGTGCAGAAGCTTTTAATCTTGATGAAATCCCAATAGTTCATTTTTGCCCTTGCTTCCCTTGCCTTTGCCGTTGTTCCTAGGAAGATGTTGCTGTGGCTGAGGTCGAAGAGGTTGCTGCCTGCGTTCTCCTCAAGGATTTTGATGGATTCCTTTCTCACATTGAGGTCCTTTATCCATTTTGAGTCTATTTTCGTGTGTGGTATAAGGAAGTGGTCCAATTTCATTTTTCTGCATGTGGCTTGTCCAATTTTCCCAGCACCATTTATTGAAGAGGCTGTCTTTTGTCCATTGGACATTCTTTCCTGCTTTGTCCAAGAAGACATCCAGATGGCCAACAGACACATGAAAAAGCGCTCCACGTCACTCGGCATCAGAGAAATACAAATCAAAACCACAATGAGATATCACCTCACACCAGTCAGAATGGCTAAAATTAACAAGTCAGGAAATGATAGATGCTGGCGAGGATGCGGAGAAAGGGGAACCCTCCTACACTGTTGCTGGGAATGCAAGCTGGTGCAACCACTCTGGAAAACAGCATGGAGGTTCCTCAAAATGTTGAAAATAGAAGTACCCTATGACCCAGCAACTGCACTACTGGGTATTTGCCCTAAAGATACAAACATAGTGATCCAAAGGGGCACGTGTACTCGAATGTTTATAGCAGCAATGTCTACAATAGCCAAACTATGGAAAGAACCCAGATGTCCATCAACAGATGAATGGATAAAGAAGATGTGGTATATATATATATATAATGGAATACTATGCAGCCATCAAAAGAAATGAAATCTTGCCATTTGCGACGACGTGGATAGAACTAGAGGGTATCATGCTTAGTGAAGTAAGTCAGTCGGAGAAAGACAACTATCATATGATCTCCCTGATATGAGGACATGGAGAAGCAACATGGGGGGTTAGGGGGATAGGAGAAGAATAAATGAAACAAGATGGGATTGGGAGGGAGACAAACCATAAATGACTCTTAATCTCACAAAACAAACTGGGGGTTGCTGGGGGGAGGTGGGGTTGGGAGAGGGGGAGGGGGTTATGGACATTGGGGAGGGTATGTGCTATGGTGAGTGCTGTGAAGTGTGTAAACCTGGCGATTCACAGACCTGTACCCCTGGGGATAAAAATACATTATATGTTTATAAAAAAAAAAATTGGAAGGGGAGGCGAACCATAAGAGACTATGGACTCTGAAAAACAACCTGAGGGTTTTGAAGGGTCAGGGGTGGGAGGTTGGGGGAACAGGTGGTGGGTAATAGGGAGGGCACGTTTTGCATGGAGCACTGGGTGTTGTGCAAAAACAATGAATACTGTTACGCTGAAAAAATAAATAAATAAATAAATAAATAAAATGAAAAAAAAAACAAAAAAAACAAAAGCACAGTCAAAATCAACTTTCTCACCTTCTTGATACTAATTAAAAGTTGGCAGCAATTAGGGGAATACTTATTAAGAAAAAAACATTTGAGCCACTGTATAAAACAGTACAAAGTTTCCTCAAATATTAGAAACAGAAATTCCATATGATCCAATAATTCCATTTCTGGGTATTTACCCAATGAATACAACAACACTGATTTGGAATGGTATATGCATCCCTCTCTTTATTGCAGCATTATTTTTTAAAAAGATTTTATTTATTTGGCAGACAGAGGTCACAAGTAGGCAGAGAGGCAGGCAGAGAGAGAGGGGAGGGGAAGCAGGCTCCCTGTTGAGCAAAGAGCCTGATGTGGGGCTAAATCCCAGGACCCTGAGATCATGACCTGAGCCAAGGCAGAGGTTTAACCCACCCAAGCGTCCCAATATTGCAGCATTATTTATAGGCGCCAAAGTATGGAAGCAACCTAAATGACCACTGACAGATAAATGGATATGGAAGATGTGGTGTGTGTGTATATATATATATACACACACAAGAAAATTTGCAGCCATAAAAAAGATGATATTTTGCCATTTGAGACAATATGGATGGATTCAGAAGGAATTATTCTAAGTGAAATAAGTTAGACTGAGAAAAATGAACACATATGACTATAAGTATGTGTGGAATCTTAGAAAGATAAAACAAAGAAAAAACAAACAAATAGTAGAATCAGACCCATAAATACAGAAAACAAAGTGATAGTTGCCAGAGGGCAAGAAGGTGGCAGATGGGCCAAATGGGTGAAGGAGAGTGGGAGATACAGGCTTAAAGTTATGGAATGAAGAAATTATGGGAATAAATGGTACAACATAGGGAATGCAGTCAATGATATTGTAATAAATAGCATTGTGTGGTGACAGATGACAGCTACATTTGTGGTGAGCATAGCATTATATATAGAGATGCTGGATCTCTATGTGGTATACCTGAAACTTATACAACATTGTGTGTCAACTATATTCAGTATATGTGCTGCCGAAGCGAGCACATGTCAACTATATTCAAATTAAAAAAAGAAAAAGAAATAAAAAGAAATACGAAATATAGTGTTTGCACACGTGTGTAGAAGCATATGGGAATAGCCATATGCTTAACTCATTAAAACTACACTGCATATAGGGGCGCCTGGGTGGCTCAGTGGGTTAAGCCGCTGCCTTCGGCTCAGGTCATGATCTCAGGGTCCTGGGATCGAGCCCCACGTTGGGCTCTATGCTCAGCGGAGAGCCTGCTTCCCTTCCTCTCTCTCTGCCTGCCTCTCTTGTGATTTCTCTCTGGTCAAATAAATAAAATCTTTAAAAAAAAAAAAAACTACACTGTATATAAACTCTATTTCAGTTACATATTTTTCATTAAGATCTGGGGCATTTGGGTGGGTCCATGGTTGTATGTCTGTCTCTTGATCTCAGCTTATCTCACAGTCATGAGTTAAAGCCCCATGCTGGGCAAACGAACAAAAAAAACCAAGATCTTAGTGTATGTAAGCATAGGTGTAGAAGCATAAGGTATTAGCCCTATTGTTGACTCAATGAACCTGCACTGGGTTACTTGAAAGAAGGATGTCTTTCAAGTAACATCTTCATTGGTTGAGGTAAAATTTCATAAACTTATGTGTAGAAGCCTGTGGGAACAGATGTATGGTAAACCCATTAAAACTGTACTGCCTGCACCCCGGTGTTCATAGCAGCAATGTCCACAATTGCCAAACCGTGGAAGGAGCTGAGATGTCCTTCAATGGCTGAATGCATAAAGAAGATGTGGTTCATATATACAAAGGAATATTATTCAGCCCTCAGAAAGGATGAACACCTATCATTTACATTGACATGGATGGAACTGGAGGGGATTATGCTAAGTGAAATAAGTCAATCAGAGAAAGACAATTATCACACAGTTTCACTCATATGTAGACTATAAGAAATAGCTCAGAGGATCATAGGGAAGGGAGCAAAAAAAATGAATGGGAAGAAAGCAGAGAGGGAGCCAAAGTATAGAGACTCTTGACTACAGGAAACAAGCTGAGGGTTGTGGAAAAGGAGATGGAGAGGGAGATAGGGTAACTAACTGGGTGATGGGCATTAAGGAGGAACTCAGATATGATGAGCACTGGGTGTTACACTAACTAATGAATCATTGAACACTAAACCAAAAACTAATGATACTGTATGTTGGCTACTTGAATTTAAAATTTAAAGGGGGGGGATTTTATTCTAAAAACAAAAAACAAAACTGCACTGCATGGGGGCACCTGGCTGAGTCTGTTAAGCATCATCTCAGATAATGATCCTGAGGTTCTGGGATCCAGCCCCCTGTTGGGGCATCCTGTTCAGAAGGGGAGCCTGCTATTCCCTCTCCCTCTGATGTCTGACTTTGCCCACTGCTCATTCTCTTATTCACTCTTGTTCTCTCTCAAATGAATAAATTTTTAAAAATCTTAAAAAAGGAAAAACTACCCTGCACAAAAACAAATAGTTAAATAAAGCAAAAAAAAAAAAAAAAAGCTGAATCTCAGTAAGAGAGCTTTGTAATTTTTAAAAAATTGTCATAAAAGTCAATTAATATGAAATTCAGCATTTTAAAAAGATTTGTTCATATAAGAGAGAGAAAGAGAGAACACAAAGGGAAAGAGTGGTATAGGGAGGTAATCTTCAAGCAGACATCTCAAGCAGCACAGAGCCTGAGGCAGGGCTTCATTTCAGGATCCATGAGATCACAACCCATGTGCCCAAACCAACAGTCAGACACTTAAACAAATGAGCCACCCAGGAGCCCCCAAATTTACCATTTTAATGATGTTCAATGTGCTATTCAGTGACTTCTAGTACATTCATAGTACTGTGCAATCATCACCACTATGTAATTCCAGGATATTTTAGTCATCTCCCCAAAAGAGCCAATATGTCTTAAGCCATCACCTCCTTCCATTGCAACCAAGAATTTACTTTCTCTTCTAGGATTTGCCTATTCTTAATATTTCATAAAAATGGAATAACTCAATATGTGGTTATCTGTCTCTGAATTGATTGGCCTAGCATAAAGTTTTCAAAGTTCATGCTGTTTAATTTCTTTTTCATAGTTACTACCCTGACTTAGAGATGACTAAGTGCTCAGTGATGTTATTGAATTAGAGACATTAAAAAATAAGTGAATAAAAGAAGAAATGGATGGATGTGTGAGGGACTAAAATATTCTATATAAGTGCTTTTACCCTGTGCCCTTCAAGGAAGGCTTACATGGAAACAAAACTCGACAATATTAAAATCTCTCACTTCTACTAAAACTTGTGTTCATTCCTCTCAATTAAGTATGTGTTCACACATGTGTGCGCACACACACACACACACACACGTGCTTATGAAATAATTCACTTAAGTATCATCATATAGCAGTAAGACTGGAAAGCTTCCACTCTTCCTCCTCCCATAAGGGTTAGCTTGATTGTTATACAAATGTCTGAATCTCTAATTTTTGTACTATCCCTTTAGGATATATAGAACATTTTTCTTAAACACCCAATACACTAGTACAGGTATCATGGGACTTAGAAATTGAGAGCTGTGCATGTACATATAGCCTGTGCTTTTGAACTAAGATCCTGAACACCTGGACCAGACTGCATTCAGCTCACTGTCTGCTATCCAGAAACTAAGGTATTAAAGAAATACAAAATGGAGACTAAAGACAGAATTTTTTCTTTCTTTCTTTCCTTTTTTTTTTTTTTTTTGGTTAGGCAGAAAGATAAAGTAGAGGCTTTGAATGTATATGAATTGTTTATGACATTCTCAGAAATACAGACTTGAGTCCATTCACCATGTTTGAAGACAGCATTGTTGTGGGAGGCTTGGAGGATACAAAATGATTGTTTCCCCAATTCTCAGATTGTGATTTAGTGTAACTTTCCATCGTGATTACGAGTATCTGTGTCATTTCCCTAACAAAGTGGGAATCACTGGTTCTGTTGTCCTGGAAGTCAGGTATGAATCATGCTCATGACAAGAAGAAAAGGGGGAGAACCAGGAGAATAGTTGTCAGTCATGGCCAGAACACTCTTGATTCTTACCTGCCCTCCCCTTGTTCTCAGAAAAAGAACCTAATTTTTCTTGGTTCATTTCTAGAGAGATTTAGTTAAGACTGTATTTCATCCATTTTAGATAACAGCCCTTGCCTGGAGGGACTCACTGCTATATAAGAGAAGACCATGGGTTTTAGAGATTTAGGATAATCTAAGGAGAAAACAGGCTTGTTTTGATGGGGGTTTGGAAATGACGATAGACAAAAGATGTTATCAAAGTTGTGCTTTACAAATAACACACATATATTAATGTTACTATTCCAAAATACCTATCTACACCCATGACATGACATTAGTTAATTTTCCTTGCTAGAACAATTAAGTTACGATGTATTGAAATAATTTAAATCTGTTTTGGAAATTTCTTTAGCTATTTTGTGGTTAGTATTATATTACCTGTGTATAAGCATGGACCCCTCAGAGCTTTGCAAATGTATTAAAGATGGGACCTGAAATTATTGTGTAACATGATAGTTTTAGTAGTTAAAAACATATTTATACAAAGAAGGCACAAGAGATATATGTAGGATATTTATTTCATATTTAGGAAAGATATTCTATAGAACACAGCACAAGGAATCTCAGAAACATATTGCCTATTTAAAATTATGGATACCTATATTTTTCCTAAATTAATCTCCTTCTGTTGTACAGATACATAAAGACCTGAGTATTTCAATGTATTAAGGAGAACTGTGTAGTGTTATTATTTTTTCTACAACATATGACAATTTATTATATACTAGTCAAATATTTATCAAAAGAATTTCAGTATCTATTTTATTTTAATAGAAAATATATATAGATGGATAAACATATATGTACTTATATAGACATATATGACTTTTATGGTTTTAAAATTTCCATTCATGATATATCTGAAATTCATAAAAAATATTGTTGTATTCAAATATAAAGTTACACACTTACAAGCCTGACAGGAGGAAACTTAATGGCATAATTATTCTTCATGGAAACACAACTCTTACTTTACAAAACCCATAGTGTTCTTTTTTGAAAATGCAAACTGTAATGCTTTTGTTAGCCTTGTGTTACCAGTTGAAGGCCACACCAGTGACACTATAATAAGAAACTAAGAAGAGTTAATAAGCTGTGATATAACTTAGGAATCTCATTTTATTATTTATTTACTTACTTACTTACTATCTTATTTTTAAGTGTCTCATTTTAAAAATCTGTGTATTAACAAAGTGAGCCAGAGAGTTATATCAACACTGTGTGATGTTTTGGTTATAGAGAAACTTTGCCGAAACTGCAGAGAAAGCAATGTAGTATATCACCTTTCACTGCACTGTGTCAAGGCTTTCTTTGACTTTTGTTCAGTGTGCTCTTGATCCAATATTTGCTTGCTTTTATTTCTGCATTGTCTGAGTGTAATATTGTATCCAAAATTTTTGGTGCATTTTGTTATTTTGGTTATTTGGTATGTTTTCTGTTTACAAAACAAGCGTCTCTGCATACTTTGAGTATGGTACACTTTCTAATATACCGCTTCTTAAAACTGCTTTTAACAGATGCCCTTATTGGCAACTCTCTCAGGATCCCTCTCACTCCTCAGAGCTTTTTCTGTATAGTTGCTTAATAAGCTTCTATTGCTTTACTCACTAAATAAATTAAAAAAATATGTATATATATATATATATATGTGTGTGTGTGTGTGTTCTTTTTTTTTCTTTTTTTATTTTTTCAGCATAACAGTATTCATTGTTTGTTGCACAACACCCAGTGCTCCATGCAAAACGTGCCCTCCCTATTCCCCACCACCTGTTCCCCCAACCTCCCACCCCTGACCTTTCAAACCCCTCAGGTTGTTTTTCAGAGTCCATAGTCTTGTATGGTTCGCCTCCCCTTCCAATTTTTTTTTTTTAATAAACATATAATGTATTTTTATCCCCAGGGGTACAGGTCTGTATATTCTTTTAAAAATCACTTTGAGGGGCGCCTGGGTGGCTCAGTGGGTTAAAGTCTCTGCCTTCAACTCAGGTCATGATCCCAGGGTCCTGCGATCATGCCCAGCATGGGGCTCTCTTCTGGGCAGGGAGTCTGCTTCCACCTCTCTCTCTCTGCCTGCCTCTCTGCCTACTTGTGATCTCTGTCTGTCACATAAATAAATAAAATCTTGAAAAAAATCACTTTGAGACCAATTTGTAGTGTGGTTTACATAGTTGATCTTTATTTCCCAGACCAATATATTTACTTTTCCTAGCACATTACTTTTTTCTGCTTCCTTGGATTTCCTTTGTTTTCCCTATTTCAGGATTTTTTTTGAAATTTGTAATTTCTTGTGATTTATGAAGTAAACAATCTGGTTTTGTTTCTTCTGGTGGTTTATTTATGCTTTCCAAGTGATAATATTTATACTGCAGCATTTAATTTAATAATGCTTAAAGTATAGACTATGACTAGCTAATTCATTAATCTGCTCATTTATTCAAAATTATTTATCAACATCTAATATGTGCTGTCTTGCTCAACACTGCAGGTACAAAGTGCAATCTGTGTTAATATGAAGTTTTATTTAATTGTGGATAATTCAAGAATATCATAAGGTTTTTTATAATACCATGATGTTAAAATAGTGAAAGACATTGATTCCGTAAACAAATCTATTCCTTAACTGTAATCCTGGCATTTTGCTAATGAGATCAAGAGACTGTAGAGGTTGACTTTCTAATCTATCAAAGAGAGAACTGAGTCTTCCTGAAATATATTATACTAGAGGCTATTTTGGGGAACACAAAAAGAAAAGAAGTTTGCAAAATCATGTAGCTAAAATGTCAGTATGATTTGAGTAAGAAATAGCAAGCAGCAAGAGAGAACACTTCTCTGCCTGTTTGACCCCATCATAAACCTAATCATGCTTTGTGTTTAAAAACATTCATCTATTCCACTCAGAAATTTTTCTGATATGCTTCAAAGTTAAATTCATTGCCATTTCTTTCTTCTCCTATATGATCTATGATTTTTGTAATGCTATAGAAGGAATCTTTGAAGAGCACTGTTATAAACATGTTCATTCTGTGTCACTTTACTATTTCCAAAAAAGTTGTCTTTTGCAGTACCTAATCTGCCATCCCATGGTGCAGATATATAAAGATAAAACATAGGTGTAGTTAGAAAAACTGAATGAAGAACAACTTGATATCTCTAATTCTTCCACTATCCTAAACAATGTTAATTATCCTCTTATGTGACTAGAAGTATATTCTAGGAAGAGACAGTAACTAATAATATGGATGTGTATAAAAAGTGTGATGAAGGCCAAGGATGAAGATTCATAAAAAATGAGATAATTTAATCACGTATTCTTATTTTAATGTGAGTTCTTCAGTACCCTTCTACTACTTAACTCCAAGACCATTGGAAGCCAACCATGAAATCCTCCAGGATATAGACTTTCTGCAAAAATCAGAAGTCCCTGAGGGAAAAAGCTATGAACACTGATTACTAAGAATGCCTCCAAGGGAGTAGAGATCCTGCTAGAGCACTCTAAATCCTACCAATTGATGAAATTCACTCATCAACTGGTGTTTCAAATCAGCTCTCTATAGCCTCTTTCTTAAGTGTGAACCAATATTCAAAATTTACCAGATATATGAGAAACTCTTCCAAAGTAAAAGACAAAAGCTACAAAAATAAATAACTGAAACTTAGATGATAATAGAAATTATATGTGAAGCATATACCTATGTACACATATATATTACTGTCAGAGTCACAAGATTCAGAAGAAACGAGGTTGTTGGAAATTTGTAATATTAGACAACAAAAAATGCCAAGACACCTGGCTTATAGAGTTCAGGAATTTTTATAGAAAATAGATTAAAAAATCAAGAGACACAATATAAAATTTTTAAATGAAAAGAAGGGAATAAGGCCAGAAGATTCCATATCTAACTAAAAGTAATAGTAGTAATAGTAAAATAATAGTAGTAATAGTAGTAAAATAACAAGGACACAGTTAGGATGATATTATCAAAAGTTAATACAACACATAAAAAAAGAACTACAAAAAACAGAAACATATATATATGTATTTATATAAATAAATTATTTATTTATATAAATAAATACATATATATAATAAATACATATACAAACAAATAAATAAAAATAAATATAAAAATAGATTTATATAAATAAATATATATGTGTAGTCTTCAATGTTAATATGTTAACATTGATTAATATCAATGTTAATACCATAAAATTTCTAAAACCAAAGTCACAGATTTCCAGACCCAAGAAGCCCCAATAAATGCCTGCACAATAAATGACATACAGCCACACATACACCTCTATCATCACCATTACCAGCATCAAATGTGAAAGCATAGAAGTTTTAAGATGTTCTTAAGTATTTCAGAAACAGAAAACAAATAAATTAAGAAAAGCAAAGAAGAGAAGTTCATGTAAAATGTATCAACAGTCCTCTTAATATCTATACCTTAAACTAGGAGATTGAGAATGCCTTTGAAATTCAGACATAAGCAACCTCATCTACACAGAGCCTCCATTTATTCAATAATAAAGTGTAGATTAATAAAAATTCATCCTGGGTGTCTAGTGAGGATGAGATGAGTTAATGTATATAAACTTTTTAGAACTTTACCTAGTACATATTAAGTATAAATATGAATTATTATTAAAAATAAGAACAATAAAAAATAAAAATAAGAACAGTAACAAAGACATCCTAATTATATCTGTTGCATGTCTGGTGAGGTAATCAATGAGTTCTACCTTAAGAAACACCCAAATGGAGAGGTTAAAATAATTAATATTTAAATAAGATATTATAACAAATATCAATTTGAGAGATCATAATGACATAAATGGTAAGTGTAACACAATTATACTTGGTTATAAGTTTATGGGGATTGTATCTATATCTTTTAGTTTTAAAGTAATATAGACTTTATTGTAACATTTGTGATAAAACCTGACACAGAGTAACTGTGAAGTATATATTATTAAAGGAACTGATAAATTAATGAATTTACAAACAATGGCTTAAACTTAGTTTAAAAAATGTTTAAATAAACATGCCTGGGCATTTAAAATGTTTGTTTTCTTGTTATTACAATATAATATTTAACAGAGAGAAGAGACAGAAGGAACACAACAAATATATTTTTTAAAATTTTTCCAAATCTCTGAGGGTCAAAAAATGAAACAAAACAAAAGTAAAACTTCAACCCTACAAGCTTATTAATTTTTACGCCAGCTTAATTATGGTAATTCTGAACCAAACAGATGTAACACCAGCCTCATTCATTCTTAATGGGATCCCAGGACTGGAGAACATGCACATGTGGATTTCCTTCCCTTTCTGCTCCATGTATGTGGTGGCCATGGTAGGGAATTGTGGACTCCTCTACCTTATCTGCTATGAGGACTCCTTGCACAGGTCCATGTATTACTTTTTGGCCATGCTTTCCCTTACTGACCTTGTCATGTGCTCTAGTACAATCCCTAAAGCTCTCTGCATCTTCTGGTTTCATCTCAAGGAAATTAGATTTGAAGAATGCCTAGTCCAGATGTTCTTCATCCACACCTTCACAGGGATGGAGTCTGGGGTACTCATGCTTATGGCCCTAGACCGATATGTAGCCATCTGTTACCCTCTGCGCTACTCAACTATCCTCACCAATCCTGTCATTGCAAAGGTTGGGCTTGCTACTTTCCTGAGAGCAGTGTTGCTCATCATTCCCTTGATTTTCTTTACCAAAAGACTACCCTATTGCAAGGGCAATATAATACACCATACCTATTGTGACCAGCTATCTGTAGCTAAGTTATCCTGTGGAAATATCAAGGCCAATGTTATCTATGGTCTGATGGCTGCCCTCCTGATTGGGGGGTTTGACATCCTGTGCATCACAGTCTCCTACACCATGATCCTCCGGGCAGTGGTCAGCCTCTCTTCAGCAGATGCTCGACAGAAGGCCTTCAGCACCTGCACTGCCCACATCTGTGCCATCGTTTTCTCTTACAGTCCAGCCTTCTTCTGTTTCTTTTTTAATCGTTTTGGGAGCCATGCAATCCCTCCATCTTGCCACATCATTGTGGCCAATATTTATCTTCTCTTGCCTCCCACTATGAACCCTATTGTCTATGGGGTGAAAACCAAGCAGATACGAGATTGTGTCATAAAGATCTTTTCAGGTTCTAAGAACATCAAATCCCATAGCATATAAAGGAGACATTTTTCATGGAAGAAATGAAGGGGAAGGAAAATAATACTCTGTTGGCTATTTAGTCAGGCTGTTTAGTCTTACAAAGAGGCCTTTGTAAGATTTCTGTTACGTTCTTGACAAGGGATGAATCTGAGGGGACATTAAATGTTTTCAGAATCCCAAAGTCACTGATATGGCCCCACACACACCCTGAGTTTTTCACCTCCTCACCCCTGTGGAGAAAATAGTCTCATCATAAACCCACGTTCCCATGAGCAAAACACAATGGGAAGTTGAGAAATTTATCAAAAGAAATGAATAAGTCAGAAAGTGATAATCTGCTGCTATGTGCCAGTTTGTCTTGTTTTCAAATAGTGATTAGAATTTCTAGTTTGAAAAACAGTTGTTACTTACCTCTGGAAAATATGGGCTATATTTTTTGCATCATTTCCAAAATTTCTCTATTTTCTCAGTATCGCCCTCTTGACGGAGAACCTAGTAAGTATACTATGGGCCCATTAGTCTAATGAGATTTTGGCCTCTGAACTGTAATTTGGTAGTAAGTTATCTGACTATGTCTCCTATAGAAAACTCCTAAATTGCCAAAGAAATTTATCTAGTAATTACATAAAATAAGAAACCCTGGAATCTGGAAAGAAGAAAAAATAGAGTAAGAAAAAAATAATACATTAATCTTCTCATCTTCAATTTTCTAAACTATGTTTGACTATTGAAGGAAAACTTCTAACTATGTTGATGTGGCTCCGAATTTTGTTAAAAATGTTTAAGCTAACCTACAAATGAGATAGGGTAAAGGGATTTAAAGGGAAGTGAAGTTTTATACTTCACTTGAACTGGTGAAATGATGGCATCAGGAGACTATGATGCTATGTATATAAATATAAAACAAAACAACCACTAAAAAATCATGCAAACAGGGGCGCCTGGGTGGCTCAGTGGGTTAAAGCCTCTGCCTTTGGCTCAGGTCATGATCTCAGGGTCCTGGGATCGAGGCCCACATGGGGCTCTCTGCTCAGCAGGGAGCCTGCTTCCTCCTCTCTCTCTGCCTGCCTCTCTGCCTACTTGTGATCTCTGTCTGTCAAATAAATAAATAAAATCTTAAAAAAAAGAGAATCATGCAAACAGATATAGTGTGAAAACACTATAAATAAATAATAAATGGGCTTCTAAAAATACAGAATGTACCTACAGAATGGCATAAATGTTACATCCTTCTGATTATTTGACCCTGTTATCATTGTCCAATGTCCGTCTTTGTCTCTTGTGACAGTTTGACTGAAAGTTTATTCTGTCAGATGGAAGTATGGACTTCACTGCTCTTTTTTGGTTACCATTTGCAAAAATAATTTTCCATCCTTTTCCCTTCAACTCGTTTATATCTTTATATCTAAAGTCTTTTGTTTACATCATATAGTTGTATCTTGCATTTTTAACCTACACAGTCACTCCATGTCTTTTTTTTTTTTTTAGATTATATTTATTTATTTGTCAGAGAGAGGGAGAGAGCACAAGCAGAGAGAATGGCAAACAGAAGGAGAAGCAGGCTCCCTGCTCAGCAGGGAGCCAGATGTAGGACTCAATCCCAGTACCCTGGAATCATGACCTGAGCCAAAGGCAGACACTTAACAGACTGAGCCACCTGGGCGTCCCCACTCCATGTCTTTTGATTATGATGCTTATTTAATCCATTTACATTTTAAGTATTGATGTTAGGAAAGGACTTGCCATTCTTATTTTGCTCATTGTTTTCAGTTTGTCTTTTAATTATTTAGTCTTTTTCCTCTACTTCCTTCTTTGTGTTTCATTAACTTCTTTGTTGTAACATGCTTTGATTTCTTTCTTATTTCTGTTATATACCTTATATAGATATTTTCTTTGTGGCTACTGTGGGGACTGCATAAAATTTATAATTATTTATACTATATTATGACATAAACTATTTAAATGCTACTCCTGTACATCTCTTCTAACCTCACTTTGTTATCAGTGTCACAAATTACATTATTATATTTTGTACCATTAGCATAGTCTCATGGTTATTTTTCATGCTTTTATCTTTTATATTCTACACTGGAATTAGGTGATTTATGTACTGCTATTACAATATTACATATATAAAATGTATTCTGTATATACCTGTTTTTTACCAAAGAGCTTTATATTTTCATGATTCCATGTTACTGTCTAATGTCTTCTTGTTTCAACTTCATGTTCCTGTAGCAATTCTTACAAGGTAGATCTAGTATTGATGAATCCTTCAGTTTCTGTTTATCTGTGAAAGTCTTTATTTCTCCTTCATCTTCTTAAAAAGATTTTTTTATTTGAAAGATAGAGAGAGAGAGAGCACGAGAGCACGAGCAAGCATGCACGCAAGAGATGGGGTGGACAGATGGAGAAGCCTGCTCCATGCTGAGCAGGGAGCCTAGCATGGGGTTCAACCCCAGGACCCTGAGCTGAAATCACATGCTTAATCTACTGAGACACACAGGCACCCCTTCCTTCATTTTTGATAGACAGTTTTGCCAGATAGTATTCTTGGTCAGCAGGGTATTTTGTGGTTTGTTTTTTTGTTTGTTTGTTTGTTTGTTTCCCTTTCGGCACTTTGAATATATCATCTAACTGTTTTAGGGCCTATAACATTTCTGCTGAAAGCTGACTGGTGATTTTGCAAGAGCTCACCTGTGTGTGATGAATTGCTTTTCTCTTGCTTCTTTTGAGATTCTCTGTCTTGACTTCTGGCAATTTGTTTATCATGTATTTCTAGACCTCTTTGGGTTTATCCTAGTTGGAATCCTTTAAGCTTCTTGAAGTTAGTGGTCTATTTTTTTCCTCAGATTTGGGGATTTTGGGTGATTATTTCTCCATATAAATTCACTGTCCCTTTCTCTTCTTCTTGTCCCTGTAGGACTCCCACAATGCATATGTTGATTTTTCTTGCTGATTTCCCATAAATAGCTTGGGTTTTCTGTACTTTTTTAAAAAAATTTCTTTTTCCTTTTGTTCCTCTGGCTCAATAATACCAAATGATCTCTCTTGAGGTTCACTGTTTTTCTTTCTTACTTTTTCTGCATGACCAAAACTGATGTTTATGCTCTGTAGTAGATTTTTTAAAAATTGCATTATTGTATTCTTAAACTCCACAATATTTTGTGGTTCCCTTTTATGTTTCTTTTTGTTGATATTCTCATTTTGTTCAAGTAGCTTTTCCTCAGTTTTGTTTGGTTGCATCTTTGTGTTCTTTTCTAGTGCATAAACCTTATTTACAATGATTATTTTGAATACTTTATCAGGTAATTCATAGATCTCCATTTCTTTGCAGTCTGATTTTGCAGATTTAATTTGTTCTGGTGCCTTGTTATTTTTGTTGTTGTTGTGATTTGCTCATCTGAGAAAACAACTTTTCCCACTGTTCATGAACTTTCTTTGTATAGTGAAGACCTTCACCAATCAGCCTGAAAAGCAATTCTGATGGCCTCTCAAACCTTTTATGGGAATGCATTTCCTGGGCTTGGGTATGTAATTTCTCAGTTATAGAGGTCAGATAGTCTCTTTTTCAAGAGCTTGTAATTTCTTGCTCCCTCTGGTATCAGTCTTCTTGTGAGACATACTCAGACACTGCAATAAACAACCGAGTTCTCTTTTATTTTCAGAAGCCCCTAGAAATACAAAGTATTCTGTGTCTGCCAGTGTTCTAAGTCAGGAAAGAAATACCAGTCCCTTAGGCAGCCCCCTGAAAAGCCAGACTATTTGACATACATTCCACTCTTTTTTTTTTTTTTTTGCCTCCCAAAGAGGAAGTTATGAACTGAATGTTTTCTTATGATCGTGCTGACTAGTACTAGTTTCTGTCTACAGTATTACATGTTTTCTGGAACTGCAACAAGAAATTGAGTTCTCTGTTGTTTTGATTGCTCCCAGACATCCAAAGTATGCCAGTTCTGACAAAAATACCGATTCAAAGGGACACATGCACCCCAGTGTTTATAGTAACATTATCAACTAGTAGCCACATTATGGAAAGAGTCCAAATGTCCATCGACTGATGAATGGATCATGAAGATGTGAGATAGATTGATCTATAATAGAATATTACTCAGTCATCAAGAAGAATGAAATCTTGCCATTTGCAATGATGTGGATGGAGCTAGATTGTATTATGTTAAACAAAACAAGAGAGTCAGAGAAAGAAAAATACCATATAATTTCACTCACATATGGAATTTAAGAAACAAAACAGATAAATATAGAGGAAGAGGGAATTTTTAAAAAGAGAGAGAAGGAGGCAAACCATAAGAAGCTCTTAACTATAGAGAGCAAGCTGAGGGGAGATAAGTGGATGATAAACGAGATGGGTGATGGATATTAAGGAGGATACTTGTGATGAGCACTGGGTGTTATATGTACATGATGAATCACTACACTCTACTCCTGAAAAAAAATTTGCACTAAATGTTAACTAACTATAATTTAAATAAAAACTTGAAACAAAAAAAAATTAAAAAATAAAGAAACATAAAAGAAATAAACCATTTTTTTATTTATTGAATGCAGCTGTTCTTGGCTTTGGGTTTCCATAGGGTATTGTGACATTGTAAGTAGTTTCTTGAGTTCTTCTAGAACTTTTTTGGAACATACATTGTTGTCTGGTCAGTGTATCTAGAAGCAAATGAGGTCTGGGCTTTCTATTTTTCCATCTTGCTGGTGTCCTTAGTATCTATTCATGATTCTTAAAAAAATTCTTTAATAATAAGAATAGAGTAAAATATCCTCAATTTGATTAATATCATCTATGAGTCTCCTAAAACTAATATTCTTAACAATGAAAGATAGGATGTTTCCCCCCAATACTGGGAACATAGCAAGGATATTTGGTCTCACCACTATTCAACATAGTGCTTGAAATTCTGACCAATGCAATAAGGCAAGAAAAGGAAGGCAAGTTAGAAAGCAGGAGATTATAATGTCCCTATTTGCAGATGTTACGATTCTCTATGAAGAAACTACCAAGGAATGTGGCACATGGTATTTACACATGTGGTGAGCATAGCATAACATATAGACTTGTTAAATCACTGTGTTATAAACCTGAAACTAATGTAACATTGTGTGTCAACTATACTTTAATAAAAAGAAGAAGAAGAAGAAGAAGAAGAAGAAGAAGAAGAAGAAGAAGCAGAAGAATGAAAGAAGGGACTCCTGGGTGGCCAGTCAGTTAAGCATCTGCCTTCAGCACTCAGGTCATGATCCCAGGACGCTGGGATTGAGTCCCACTTTGGGCTCCTTGCTCAGTGGGGAGCCTTCCTCTCCCCCTGCCTGTCATTCCCTTTGCTTGTGTGCACTTTCTCTCTCTCTGTGACAAATAAATAAATACAATCTTTAAAAAAAAGAAAGAAAAGAAACTACCAAGGAATTCACACACACAAAATCAGTGTTTTTTCTACAGGAAAGAAGATACATAAACAAAAATCAATTGTAGTTTCATAAGCTAGTAATAAAAAATAAATTGAAAATTCAATTACAGTTGCTGAATAAAAGAAAATACTTAGAGGTAAACCTCAGAGACTTTCACAGGACTTTTATGCTAAACACTACAAAGTCTTGAGAGAAATCAAAGAAAATCTAGGTAAATGGAGAGGTACACCATGTTTACTGATGTACAGATATTAATTCTTCCCACACTGACACACAAGTTTAGTGTAATTCCTACAAAAAAACAGATGACTTTTTGTTTACATTGAACAGGATTATTTTACAGTATATATGTATCTATATAATATATACATATAAAGCATATATACAGTATATATAGTATATAAAGTATATATACAGATATAGAGAGAGAGAAAGAGAATATCAAATAACTATAATAACTAATTGAAAAATAATAAAAACAAAAAAGAACAGTCTTCTCAATTTCAAGATTTATTATATAGCCATTGTAATAAAGACAGTGTGGTATTGGCAGAGAATACACACATAGATCAATGCAACAGAACAGAGAACTCATAAATAGAAAAAAA
Organism: Meles meles; assembly: GCF_922984935.1. Taxonomy (NCBI): domain Eukaryota; kingdom Metazoa; phylum Chordata; class Mammalia; order Carnivora; family Mustelidae; genus Meles; species Meles meles. Next base: position 56,313,621 of record NC_060073.1, on the reverse strand, counting down.
AAAACCAGAAACACCAAAAACTCTACCCAACTCTTACAATTGTACTTACACAAAAATGAACTGAAAGTAATTCATGTAATTAGAAAAAAAGAGTGGTTCATGTAAAATGTAAAGCTCGAGAACAGTTTTTTTTTTTTTAAGATTTTATTCATTTATTTGACAGACAGAGATTACAAGTAGGTAGAGAGGGCAGCAGGCTCCCTGCTGAGCAGAGGGTCCGATGTGGGGTTCAATCCCACAACTCCGGGATCATGACCCGAGCCAAAGGCAGAGGCCTAACTCACTGAGCCATCCAGGTGCCCCAAGAGAACAGTTTTTTAAATTAAAGGCAAAATCTTCAGGATCTAGAGCTAAGCAATGGACTTGACACCAGAATAACAATCCTTAAAAAAAAACTGATAAATATGTCTTCACAAAAATAAAAAGTTTGCTTTGCAAAGGTAGATAGGCCAAGCTATTTCTGGGAAAAATATTTACAAATCACATACCTGAGAACAGGACTAGTCTGTGTGTGCGTGTGTGTGTGTGTGTGTGTGTGTATTCAACACTGAAACAAAAAAATCCCAACCATGCAGAAAATAGACAAAAAATGTATTTCACTGAAAATGATATGTAGTTGAAAGAGATACATAAAATAAAACTTAATGTAGTTACTCATTACTTACATGAAAATTGAAATCGTAATGGGATATTACTACACAACTACAACAATGGCCAAAATAAGAAATAGTCACAATATGAAATGCTAATAAGGATATAAAGTAACTGGATAACTCATATACTGTTATTATTGCTGGTGGGAATTAAAAATTATATAGCCACTCTAGAAAATAATTTGAAAGTTTCATAAAAATCTAAATACACAACACCATAAAACATATCAATGGCATCCTTGAACATTTATCCCAGAAAAATGAATACTTTTGTTCCCACAAAAACCTGTAAGCAGTCATGACAAGAGCCAAATGGCAAAGCTGAAATTCCAAAAGTCTGTCCTTAACAAAAGCAATGAAAAATTATTAGAATCAATTTTCTCAGAACTGTCATTACTAATCAGAGGCTTGCAGAAATCAGAAAAACACTTTTTAATTTTTTTTTTACTTTTTATTTACTTTTTAAATTTCTTTTCAGTTTTCCAGAATTCATTGTTTATGCACCACACCTAGTGCTCCATGCAGTACGTGCCCTCCACAATACCCACCACCAGGCTCACCCAACCTCCCACCCTCCAGAAATTAGAAAAACACAAGAAAAAAAAAAGCTGAATCTCAATAAGTGAGCTTTGTGATACTTTTTTAAAAATTTAAATTCAGGGGGAGGAGTTAAGATGGCGGAGAAGTAGCAGGCTGAGACTACATCAGGTAGCAGGAGATCAGCTTGATAGCTTATCTAAACATAGCAAACACCTACAAATCCAACGGGAGAGCGAAGAGAAGAAGAACAGCAACTCTAGAAACAGAAAATCAACCACTTTCTGAAAGGTAGGACTGGCGGAGAAGTGAATCTAAAACGACGGGAAGATAGACCGCGGGGGTGGGGCCGGCTCCCGGCAAGCGGCGGAGCAACGGAGCACAAAATCAGGACTTTTAAAAGTCTGTTCCACTGAGGGACATTGCTCCAGAGGCTAAACCAGGGTGAAGCCCACGCAGGGCCAGCGTGGCCCCAGGCCCCGCAGGGTCACAGAAGGATCGGGGGTGTCGGAGTGTCGGAGAGCTCGCAGGTATTAGAACGGAGAAGCCGGCTGCACAGACAGAGCCGAGGACTGAACTCTCAGCTCGGGGTTACCTTGAACTGGTCGCGGGCTGGGTGAGCTCGGAGCGCGGCTAGAGGCTGGGGATGCGGGAGTGATTGGGTGCTGTCCTCTGGGGGCGCACTGAGGAGTGGGGCCCCAGGCTCTCGGCTCCTCCGGGCCGGAGACTGGGAGGCCGCCATTTTCATTCCCGTCCTCCGGAACTCTACGGAAAGCGTTCAGGGAACAGAAGCTCCCAAAAGCGAACCCGAGCCGATTACTTAGTCCGGCCGCCGGTAAGGGCGGTGCAATCCCGCCTCGGGCAAAGACACTTGAGAGTCACTACAACAGGCCCCTCCCACAGAAGATCAACAAAATATCCAGCCAGGACGAAGTTCATCTATCAAGGAGAAAGCAGGTTCAATTCCTAAGACAGCAGAGCAAAACCAGAGGAGGAGAAAGCAAAGCACGGAACTCATGGCTTTCTCCCCATGATTCTTTAGTCTTGTGGCTACTTCAATTTTTTTTTCCTTTTTTCAATTTTTTTTTCTTTTTTCAATTTTTTTTCTTTTTTCTTTTTTCTTCTTCTGCTAAACTTTTTAAAAGTTTTACCCTGTTCTTTTTTAACGTTTTTTGACTAGTTCATCTAAATATATATTTTTTTCTTTCTTTTTTATATTTTTTTTATTTGTTTTATTTTTTAAATTTTTTTTTCTTTTTTTTTTTTCTTTTTTTTTTTCAAAACCTGTTTTTATCCCCTTTCTGCCCCCCACAATTTGGGGTCTCTTCTGATTTGGTTACAGCGCATTTTTCTGGGGTCTTTGCCACCCTTTTAGTAGTTTATTTGCTCCTTCATATCCTCTTATCTGGACAAAATGACAAGGCGGAAAAAATCACCACAAACAAAAGAACAAGAGACAGTACCGAAGGCTAGGGACCTAATCAACACAGACATGGGTAATATGTCAGATCAAGAGTTCAGAATGACGATTCTGAACATTCTAGCCGGGCTCGAAAAAGGCATGGAAGATATTAGAGAAACCCTCTCTGGAGATATTAAAGCCCTTTCTGGAGAAATTAAAGAACTAAAATCTAACCAAGTTGAAATCAAAAAAGCTATTAATGAGGTGCAATCAAAAATGGAGGCTCTCACTGCTAGGATCAATGAGGCAGAAGAAAGAATTAGTGATATAGAAGACCAAATGACAGAGAATAAGGAAGACGAGCAAAAGAGGGACAAACAGCTACTGGACCATGAGGGGAGAATTCGAGAGATAAGTGACACCATAAGACGAAACAACATTAGAATAATTGGGATTCCAGAAGAAGAAGAAACAGAAAGGGGAGCAGAAGGTCTATTGGAGAGAATCATTGGAGAGAATTTCCCTAATATGGCAAAGGGAACAAGCATTAAAATCCAGGAGATGCAGAGAACCCCCCTCAAAGTCAACAAGAATAGGTCCACACCCCGTCACCTAATAGTAAAATTTATAAGTCTTAGTGACAAAGAGAAAATCCTGAAAATCCTGAAAGCAGCCCGAGAACATACAATGGTAAAAATATGAGATTGGCGGCAGACTTATCCACAGAGACCTGGCAGGCCAGAAAGAGCTGGCATGATATATTCAGAGCACTAAACAAGAAAAACATGCAGCCAAGAATACTCTATCCAGCTAGGCTATCATTGAAAATAGAAGGAGAGATCAAAAGCTTCCAGGACAAACAAAAACTGCAAGAATTTGCAAACACCAAACCAGCTCTACAGGAAATATTGAAAGGGGTCCTCTAAGCAAAGAGAGAGCCTAAAAGTAGTAGATCAGAAAGGTACAGAGACAATATACAGTAACAGTCACCTTACAGGCTAATAATGGCACTAAATTCATATCTCTCAATAGTTACCCTGAATGTTAATGGGCTAAATGCCCCAATCAAAAGACACAGGGTATCAGAATGGATAAAAAAACAAAACAAAACCCATCAATATGTTGCCTACAAGAAACTCATTTTAGACGCGAAGACACCTCCAGATTTAAAGTGAGGGGGTGGAAAACAATTTACCATGCTAATGGGCATCAGAAGAAAGCTGGGGTGGCAATCCTTATATCAGATCAATTGGATTTTAAGCCAAAGACTATAATAAGAGATGAGGAAGGACACTATATCCTATTCAAAGGGTCTGTCCAACAAGAAGATTTAACCATTTTAAATATCTATGCCCCTAACGTGGGAGCAGCCAACTATATCAACCAATTAATAACAAAATCAAAGAAACACATCAATAATAATACAATAATAGTAGGGGACTTGAACACTCCCCTCACTGAAATGGACAGATCATCCAAGCAAAAGATCAACAAGGAAATAAAGGCCTTAAATGACACACTGGACCAGATGGACATCACAGATATATTCAGAACATTTCATCCCAAAGCAACAGAATACACATTCTTCTCTAGTGCACATGGAACCTTCTCCAGAATAGATCACATCCTGGGTCACAAATCAGGTCTCTCCCAGTATCAAAAGATTATGATCATTCCCTGCATATTTTCAGACCACAATGCTCTGAAGCTAGAACTCAATCACAAGAGGAAAGCTGGAAAGAAACCAAATACATGGAGACTAAACAGCATCCTTCTAAAGAATGAATGGGTTAACCAGGAAATTAAAGAAGAATTGAAAAAATTCATGGAAACAAATGATAATGAAAACACAACAGTTCAAAATCTGTGGGACACAGCAAAGGCAGTCCTGAGAGGAAAATATATAGCGGTACAAGCCTTTCTCAAGAAACAAGAAAGGTCTCAAGTACACAACCTAACCCTACGCATAAAGGAGCTGGAGAAAGAACAAGAAAGAAACCCTAAACCCAGCAGGAGAAGAGAAATCATAAAGATCAGAGCAGAAATCAATGAAATAGAAACCAAAAAAACAATAGAAAAAATCAATGAAACTAGGAGCTGGTTCTTTGAAAGAATCAATAAGATTGATAAACCCCTGGCCAGACTCATCAAAAAGAAAAGAGAAAGGACCCAAATCAATAAAATCATGAATGAAAGAGGAGAGATCACAACTAACACCAAAGAAATACAGACAATTATAAGAACATACTATGAGCAACTCTACGCCAACAAATTGGACAATCTGGAAGAAATGGATGCATTCCTAGAGACATATAAACTACCACAACTGAACCAGGAAGAAATAGAAAACCTGAACAGGCCCAAAACCAGTAAGGAGATTGAAACAGTCATCAAAAATCTCCAAACAAACAAAAGCCCAGGGCCAGACGGCTTCCCAGGGGAATTCTACCAAACATTTAAAGAAGAACTCATTCCTATTCTCCTGAAACTGTTCCAAAAAATAGAAATGGAAGGAAAACTTCCAAACTCATTTTATGAGGCCAGCATCACCTTGATCCCAAAACCAGACAAGGATCCCACCAAAAAAGAGAACTACAGACCAGTATCCTTGATGAACACAGACGCAAAAATTCTTGCCAAAATACTAGCCAATAGGATTCAACAGTACATTAAAAGGATTATTCACCACGATCAAGTGGGATTTATCCCAGGGCTGCAGGGTTGGTTCAACATCCGCAAATCAATCAATGTGATACAACACATTAATAAAAGAAAGAACAAGAACCATATGATACTCTCCATAGATGCTGAAAAAGCATTTGACAAAGTACAGCATCCCTTCCTGATCAAAACTCTTCAAAGTGTAGGGATAGAGGGCACATATCTCAATATTATCAAAGCCATCTATGAAAAACCCACCGCAAATATCATTCTCAATGGAGAAAAACTGAAAGCTTTTCCGTTAAGGTCAGGAACACGGCAGGGATGTCCATTATCACCACTGCTATTCAACATAGTACTAGAAGTCCTAGCCTCAGCAATCAGACAACAAAAAGAAATTAAAGGCATCCAAATTGGTAAAGAAGAAGTCAAACTATCACTCTTCGCAGATGATATGATACTATATGTGGAAAACCCAAAAGACTCCACTCCAAAACTGCTAGAACTTGTACAGGAATTCAGTAGTGTCAGGATATAAAATCAATGCACAGAAATCAGTTGCATTTCTGTACACCAACAACAAGACTGAAGAAAGAGAAATTAAGGAGTCAATCCCATTTACAATTGTACCCAAAACTATAAGATACCTAGGAATAAACCTAACCAAAGAGACTAAGAATCTATACACAGAAAATTATAAAGTACTCATGAAAGAAATTGAGGAAGACACAAAAAAATGGAAAAATGTTCCATGCTCCTGGATTGGAAGAATAAATATTGTGAAAATGTCTATGCTACCTAAAGCAATGTACACATTTAATGCAATCCCTATCAAAATACCATCCATTTTTTTCAAAGAAATGGAACAAATAATCCTCAAATTTATATGGAACCATAGAACACATCAATAAGAGAAGAGAGAAGAACCACATGGTCCTCTCAATTGATGCAGAAAAAGCATTTGACAAAATCCAGCATCCGTTCCTGATGAAAACGCTTCAAAGTATAGGGATAGAGGGAACATTCCTGAACTTCATAAAATCTATCTATGAAAGACCCACAGCAAATATCATCCTCAATGGGAAAAAGCTTGCAGCCTTCCCGTTGAGATCAGGAACACGACAAGGATGCCCACTCTCACCACTCTTGTTCAACATAGTATTAGAAGTTCTAGCAACGGCAATCAGACAACAAAGAGAAATAAAAGGTATCCAAATTGGCAAGGAAGAAGTCAAACTCTCTCTCTTCGCAGATGACATGATTCTTTATATGGAAAACCCCAAAGACTCCACCCCCAAACTACTAGAACTCATACAGCAATTCAGTAACGTGGCAGGATACAAAGTCAATGTACAGAAATCAGTGGCTTTTTTATACACCAACAATGAAAATACAGAAAGGGAAATTAGAGAATCGATTCCATTTACTATAGCACCAAGAACCATAAGATACCTGGGCATAAACCTAACCAAAGAAGTAAAGGACCTATACTCGAGGAACTACAGAACACTCATGAAAGAAATTGAAGAAGACACAAAAAGATGGAAGACTGTTCCATGCTCTTGGATTGGAAGAATAAACATTGTTAAAATGTCTATACTGCCTAGAGCAATCTATACTTTTAATGCCATTCCGATCAAAATTCCACCGATATTTTTCAAAGAGCTGGAGCAAATAATCCTAAAATTTGTATGGAGCCAGAAGAGACCCCGAATTGCTAAGGAAATGTTGAAAAACAAAAACAAAACTGGCGGCATCACGTTACCCGATTTCAAGCTTTACTACAAAGCTGTGATCACCAAGACAGCGTGGTACTGGCATAAAAACAGACACATAGACCAGTGGAACAGAGTGGAGAGCCCAGATATGGACCCTCAACTCTATGGTCAAATAATCTTCGACAAAACAGGAAAAAATATTCAATGGAAAAAAGACAGTCTCTTCAATAAATGGTGCTGGGAAAACTGGACAGCGATATGTAGAAGAATGAAACTCGACCATTCTCTTACACCGTACACAAAGATAAACTCGAAATGGATAAAAGACCTCAACGTGAGACAGGAATCTATCAGAATCCTAGAGGAGAACATAGGCAGTAACCTCTTCGATATCAGCCACAGCAACTTCTTTCAAGATATGTCTCCAAAGGCCAAGGAAACAAAAGCAAAAATGAACTTTTGGGACTTCATCAAGATCAAAAGCTTCTGCACAGCAAAGGAAACAGTCAACAAAACAAAGAGGCAACCCACGGAATGGGAGAAGATATTTGCAAATGACAGTACAGACAAAAGGTTGATATCCAGGATCTACAAAGAACTTCTCAAACTCAACACACACAAAACAGATAATCATATCCAAAAATGGGCAGAAGATATGAACAGACACTTCTCCAACGAAGACATACAAATGGCTATCAGACACATGAAAAAATGTTCATCATCACTAGCCATCAGGGAGATTCAAATTAAAACCACATTGAGATACCACCTGACACCAGTTAGAATGGCCAAAATTAGCAAGACAGGAAACAACGTGTGTTGGAGAGGATGTGGAGAAAGAGGAACCCTCTTACACTGTTGGTGGGAATGCAAGTTAGTGCAGCCACTTTGGAGAACAGTGTGGAGATTCCTGAAGAAATTAAAAATAGAGCTTCCTTATGACCCTGCAATTGCACTGCTGGGTATTTACCACAAAGATACAGATGTAGTGAAAAGAAGGGCCATTTGTACCCCAATGTTTATTGCAGCAATGGCTACGGTCGCCAAACTGTGGAAAGAACCAAGATGCCCTTCAACGGATGAATGGATAAGGAAGATGTGGTCCATATACACAATGGAGTATTATGCCTCCATCAGAAAGGACGAATACCCAACTTTTGTAGCAACATGGACAGGACTGGAAGAAATTATGCTGAGCGAAATAAGTCAAGCAGAGAGAGTCAAGTATCATATGGTCTCACTTATTTGTGGAGCATAACAAATAACATGGAGGACATGGGGAGATGGAGAGGAGAGGGAGTTGAGGGAAACTGGAAGGGGAGATGAACCATGAGAGACTATGGACTCTGAAAAACAACTAGAGGGTTATGAAGGGGCGGCGGGGGGGGGTGGGGGGGTTGGGAGGTTGAGGGACCAGGTGGTGGGTAATGAGGAGGGCACGTACTGCATGGAGCACTGAGTGTGATGCCAAAACAATGAACACTGTTATGCTGTAAATAAACAAATAAAAATAAATTTTAAAAAAAATTTATATGGAACCAGAAAAGACCTCGAATAGCCAAAGGAATACTGAAGAACAAAGCCAAAGTTGGTGGCATCACAATTCCGGACTTCAAGCTCTATTACAAAGCTGTCATCATCAAGACAGCATGGTACTGGCACAAAAACAGACACATAGATCAGTGGAACAGAATAGAGAGCCCAGAAATCGACCCTCAACTCTATGGTCAACTCATCTTCGACAAAGCAGGAAAGAATGTCCAATGGAAAAAAGACAGCCTCTTCAATAAATGGTGCTGGGAAAATTGGACAGCCACATGCAGAAAAATGAAATTGGACCACTTCCTTACACCACACACGAAAATAGACTCCAAATGGATGAAGGACCTCAATGTGAGAAAGGAATCCATCAAAATCCTTAAGGAGAATGCAGGCAGCAACCTCTTCAACCTCAGCCGTAGCAACATCTTCCTAGGAACAACGGCAAAGGCAAGGGAAGCAAGGGCAAAAATGAACTATTGGGATTTCATCAAGATCAAAAGCTTTTGCACAGCAAAGGAAACAGTTAACAAAACCAAAAGACAACCGACAGAATGGGAGAAGATATTTACAAACGACGTATCAGATAAAGGGCTAGTATCCAAAATCTATAAGGAACTTAGCAAACTCAACACCCAAAGAACAAACAATCCAATCAAAAAATGGGCAGAGGACATGAACAGACATTTCTGCAAAGAAGACATCCAGATGGCCAACAGACACATGAAAACGTGCTCCACGTCACTCGGCATCAGGGAAATACAAATCAAAACCACAATGAGATATCACCTCACACCAGTCAGAATGGCTAAAATTAACAAGTCAGGAAATGACAGATCCTGGAGAGGATGTGGAGAAAGGGGAACCCTCCTCCACTGTTGGTGGGAATGCAAGCTGGTGCAACCACTCTGGAAAACAGCATGGAGGTTCCTCAAAATGTTGAAAATAGAACTACCCTATGACCCGGCAATTGCACTACTGGGTATTTACCCTAAAGATACAAACATAGTGATCCGAAGGGGCACGTGTACCCGAATGTTTATAGCAGCAATGTCTACAATAGCCAGACTATGGAAAGAACCTAGATGTCCATCAACAGATGAATGGATAAAGAAGAGGTGGTATATATACACAATGGAATACTATGCAGCCATCAAAAGAAATGAAATCTTGCCATTTGCGACGACGTGGATGGAACTAGAGCGTATCATGCTTAGTGAAATAAGTCAATCGGAGAAAGACAACTATCATATGCTCTCCCTGATATGAGGACATGGAGAAGCAACATGGGGGGGTAGGGGGATAGGAGAAGAATAAATGAAACAAGATGGGATTGGGAGGGAGACAAACCATAAATGACTCTTAATCTCACAAAACAAACTGGTGTTGCTGGTGGGAGGTGGGATTGGGAGAGGGGGAGTGGGCTATGGACATTGGGGAGGGGAGGCGAACCATAAGAGACTATGGACTCTGAAAAACAACCTGAGGGTTTTGAAGGGTCAGGGGTGGGAGGTTGGGGGAACAGGTGGTGGGTAATGGGAAGGGCACGTTTTGCATGGAACACTGGGTGTTGTGCAAAAAGAATGAATACTGTTACGCTGAAAAAATAAATAAAATGGAAAAAAAATTTAAATTCAATTAGCCAACTTAAACAGTACATCACTAGTTTTGGAGGTAGTGTTCAATAATTTATGTTTTGTATAACACCCAGTGCTCATCACATCACATGCCCTCCTTAATGACCATCACCCAATTACCCCATACCCCCACCTGCCTCCTCTCCAGCAATCCTCAGTTTGTTTAATATAGTCAAGAATCTCTCATGGTTTTTCTCCTCTCTGATGACTTCCCATTCTGTTTTCCCTCTCCCCTATGGTCCTTTGCCCTGTTTCGTACACTTCACATATGGGTGAAACTGTATTATTATTGTCTTTCTCTGACTGACTTATTTTGCTCAGCATAATAATCTCCAGTTCCTTTTTAATAGTGATAAGTTTCTCCCAACATAGAACTATTTTAATAATTTCAAAGTGTACAATTGAATGGCTTTAGTACATTAACAATATTGTACAACTATCACCACTATATAATTCCAGAAGCATTTCCATTATCCCAAAAGGAATCCTTGAACCCATTAATCAGTTATTCCTGTTTTCTCCTCCATGCCTTTTCCCCCAAAGTTTGACAACCACTGATTTGCTTTTTATTCTACAAATTTGCCTATTTTGAGTATTTCATAAACATAGGATGACACAATTCATGGTTGTTTGATTTCCTCACATAACGTTTTCAAAATTTATCCATGCTGTAGCTTGGATTAGTACTTCATTCTTTCTTTGAGATTAAATAATATTCCATTGTATGTATACCACATTTTATTTATCCATTTACCCATTAGGTTGTTAATACATTTTGGCTATCATGAATAGCATTGCTATGAAAATCTATGTCCACATTTTTTGAGAACATCTGTTTTTAATTCTCTATACTTGGCAGAGGACTTGATCAGTCATATCATAACTTTGTTTTACTTTTTGAAGAACTGCTAAACTGTTTTCCACAATGACTATATTATTTTACATTACCACTAGCAAAGTTTTATACATTTTATACAAATCTTCAGTGACACTAGTTATTTTCTGGTACTAGTCCATGCAGTAATGCATATGTATTTTGAAAACATGCAAAAGGGAAAAAGTCAGAAACAAAAAGGCATATATTGTATGATTCCATTTATATGAAATGTGTAGAATAAGTAAGTCCATAGAAATAGACAGAAAATTAGTTGTTGCCAGGGGCTGAGGGATGGGGTAATAATGAGTGACTACTTAATGATAGGGGGGCGGTTCTTTTTGAGGTAGGGGAAATGTTCTGTAATTATATAGTGGTAATATTTGCACTGCATTGTTAATGTTCTAAAAGCCACTCAATTGCATGTTTTCAAATGATTAAAGGGTTAATTGTATATTGTGTGAAATTAACCTCAACTTTAAAAAGCACCCAATGAAGTTAAAATATTCTCTACATATATATTATTCCATTTTTGTATAAAAAACTCATTCAATCATAATAACACTAAATAATCCTTGTCGAATGGGCTAATTATATAATGTCACTGAAAATACCAAATTTATGTTTTAATATGCTATAATCAAGATTTTTGCCAAAAATACATATAGCTAGCGTGGGTGTATATATGTAAATGAATATATATGTATATATTCACACACAGTAGCTATATATGTGTGTAAATATATATATATATCAAAGAAAGTATCATAAGTTAACTCTATATTAGCAATTTAAGAATGCTCTTTATCTCCTTCCAGACATTTGTTTTTCAAAATCAATCAAAATATACAAGCATATTTTTTAAAAAATCAACTTTGTTAAATATGATTTATAGACAATAAACTGTATTCATTTAAAGTGTGTAATTTGATGAGTTTTGACATATGTATACACTCATGGAACCACTGTCACAATCAAAATACAAAACATGTCCATCACCTCAAAGATTTTTGTATAAAAAATGAAATTTTTATGCCAAGATTTTGTTTAAAAAAATGAACTTGCAGTTCATGCCTCCTTTCACCCTGGATCCACACAACCACTGATTTGCAATCTGTCACTACAGATTAAGTTGAATTTTCTAACGGATCAGTTCTGAGATTCATTTGAGTTTTATATATTAGCAGTTCCTTCCTTTTTATTACTGAATAGTTTTCTAGTATATGAATGTACCATATTTTGTTTATCAGTTTACCAGAAAATGAGCATTTAAGTTTTTTCCAATTTTGCTATTTAAAGGAACATAAAACTAGAATCAGTTATTCTTTTTTAATTGTTGCCACTCTCACCATCATCATTATTATGTCAAAATGTAGGCAGCTAATTATTCCTAACATAATATGTATGCATAATAAACCTGAACTTTTGATGACCTTCTAGAATGCTATAATATTCATTATCTATGTTAGTAGAATGTAAAATCTTTAAAACTATGACACCTCACCTATTTTCTGATTTTTTTTTCATAGTTCTTAGCCTAACTTGGGAAGTACTCAATATTCAATGATGTTATTTAATTAGGCACACAAAAATATAAACAAATAAAAGAAGTGGATGGATGTGTGTGAATGTCTGAAACATTCTCCACTTGTGTTTTTAATTTGTGTCCTACAAATCTTGTACTTAGAAAGAGACAACTCTGCAATAAGTATTAAAATCACTAATATTCATTTTTAAAAGTTTATGTTTATTTTCATCTCTACCCACATATACATGTTCACACAAACACACAACATATGAAATTATTCACTTATTTATCCAATATTATATAGTTAATAAACATGGAAAGTTTCCTTTACTTTTGATCTTCTCCAAGGGGTAAACTTGACTCTCATATCAGCACCTGTTGCCTCTAATATTCTTAAATATTCTCTTGAGATATATACAATTTTCTCCCATTGAGAAAAACACAATGTTTCTTTAAATGCTCAGTTCAATAGTACAGATATCAAAGGATTTAGAGGTTAGTGCTGTACATGTATATATATTGTAGAATAGTGATGTTTTGTGACCAACATCCTGACCACCTGGAACAGATTGCATTCAGCTTATAAAATCCAAGGTATTAAAGGACATACAAAAATGGGAATAGAGGGGTGCCTGGGTGACTCAGTGAGTTGATGTATGACTCTGGATTTCAGCTCAGGGTATGATTTCAGGTCATGAGATTGACCTCCCTCCTCTTGGGCTCTGTATTCAGCATGGAGTCTGCTTGAGATTCTCTCTTTCCCTCTCCCTCTGTCCCTGTCCCCTGTGGAACTAGTGACAGGTTGTTGTTTTTTTTTTTTTTAATTTTATAGGCTGTAAATAAAGAGGAGAGATGATATATGTGTGTGCGTGTGTATATATACATGCACACACAATTGATTATTATATTCCTGGCAACACAGTTTTGATTCCATCCACCCATTTGAAGGCAGAACTGTTGTGAAGGATTGGGTTTTCTTAGAAGAAGGTTTATTTACCCATTTTTCAGATTGCAATTCAGTGTAACTTACCATCATGATTATGAATATCTGTGTTATCTTCCTAACTAAATAGGAATCACTGGTCCTGTACAGGTATGAGTCAGCCCCATCACAAGATGAAATGGCAGAGAGCTAGAGAATAGTTCTCAGTCCTGGTCAGAACACTCTTACTTTTCACCTGCTCTCATTATGTTCTCAGAATGAGAACCTAATTTCCTTGCTTTATTCCTAGAGGAATTTATTTAGGATTGTATTTTTTTCATTCCAGATAGAAAAACCTATTTGGAGAAACCCACCATCATATTGAGAGAAAAAACTTGTTTTTTTTTAAATCGAGGACAGTCTAGTAAGGAAATGAATTTGTGATCTACAGGTTTTGGGAGTGAAAATAGACAACAGATGATGTAAAAATGTTCTTTATAAGTGGTGCTATTCTGGTGTTGGTGTTACTACTTCAGTATAACCTGCCCATGCATAGCATGAGTCCATCTTCCCTGTAGAAAAATTAGATTGTAAGATATGAAAATAATTTTAAATTTGTTTTGGGGAAGTAATTTAAATTGTGATTAATACTATATTATATATATATTACTTGGTGGGTCTTTAAGAGTTTTGCAAATATATAGGTGTAACATGTAACAATAAAGCTAGTTTTATTAATTGACACTAGAGTTACAAAAAGAAACACAAGGGGCATAAATATGATATTTGTCTCATATTTAGGATATATGTTCTTAAATATAGAGCACAAATCTCTGAGTCATATTTCCCATTTTCAGTTTTTGGGTATGTATGCTTTCATTTTATGTGCATCTATGCTTTCCCTAATTTCTCTACTTGGTTTCTACTGCATGGATACATAAAATTAAGTTTATTCTTCAAATGTACTGAGATGAATAAATAAGTAGTGATACTATTTTTCAACAACTTGTGTGAGAATTTAGCATATACTGGTCAAATAAGTGAAATAAGTCAGTCAGAGAAAGACAAATACCATATGGTTTCACTCATGTGGAATTAAAGAAACAAAACTGATGAACATGGAGGAAACAAAAGAGAGAGAGAGACAAACCATAAAACAGACTCTATAGAGAACAAACAGAGCTGTTGGGGGGAAGGTGGGCAGTGGATGGGCTAGATGGGTGATGCATTTTAAGGAGGGCACTTGCTGTGATGAGCACTGTGTGTTAGATGTAAGTGATGAATCACTAAATTCTACTCCTGACACTAATATTATTCTTTATGTTAACTAACCAGGATTTTAAAACCTTGAACCTTATAAATATATATAGAGAGAGAGATAGAGAAAAAGAGAGAGAGAGAGATCGATCATGGAGTGTGGCAGGAGGGGTAGGGTTAGAGAGAAAGGAAGAAAAAATCTCAAGCAGACACCCCACTGAACACAGAGCCTGACACTGGGATGAATCTCATGACTCTGAGATCATGACCTGAGCCAAAAACCAAGAGTCATATGCCTAATTAACTGAGTCACCCAGGTGCCCCAATGGAGAATTTTTTTGAAATTTATATATTTTGGTGACTGATGAATCAGACATCATAGTTTTGTTTCTTCTGGTGGTTCTTCATGCTTTCCAAGAAATAATATTTAGACTACAGTGCATTAACTCTTAAAGTCAAGTATGAAATTTGATGCATTCACTCATTTACCTCTTCCTTTATTCAAAAACATTTATTGACATCTAAAATGTGCCTGGCGTCTTGTTAGACACTTCAAATATGAAAATAAACACAGTCTGAGCAAATATTAATAGTTTTATTACATTGAAGATGATTCAAGTATATAAATAAATTTTCAGAATACATGCTATTAAAATAATGTAAGAAATATCTTTCATCAGTAGTCTTATTCCTTACCTGTAAGCCTGCCACCTCTATAATTACTTCATATTGAGGATTTAGAGGATGGCACTCTATCCTCTCCAAAAAAGAGTTGAATCATCCAGAAGAAATTGATGATTGAAACTAGATTTGGTGGGAGGAAGGGGACACAAATTGGATAAAGAATTGTAAAATCACAAAGCTAAAAATATCAGTGTAATGGGAGTACAGCAACAGAATGGATCATGTTTCTGGTATAAGACAATTCACCTTTTCCTCTTTGAAAATTTTCCTGATCTCCTCCAAGATTTTTTTAAACTATGGTTCTATCTATGCTTATGTGGCAGACACCAAGATTTTGTAAAAACAGGTCTTGCAACATGGACGGGACTGGAAGAGATTATGCTGAGCGAAATAAGTCAAGCAGAGAGAGTCAAGTATCATATGGTCTCACTTATTTGTGGAGCATAACAAAGAACATGGAGGACATGGGGAGAGGGAGAGGAGAGGGAGTTGAGGGAAACTGGAAGGGGAGATGAACCATGAGAGACTATGGACTCTGAAAAACAACCAGAGGGTTTTGAAGGGGCGGGGGTGGGAGGTTGGGGAACCAGGTGGTGGGTAATAGAAAGGGCATGTATTGCATGGAGCACTGGGTGTGATGCCAAAACAATGAACACTGTTATGCTGTAAACAAACAGACAAAAAAAATACACACTAAAAAAAAAAAAAAAAACAGGTCTTTGAAGAACACTCTTTTTTTTCCCCCATTTTATTTATTTTTTTCAGCATAACAGTATTCATTGTTTTTGCACAACACCCAGTGCTCCATGCAAAACGTGCCCTCCCTATTACCCACCACCTGTTCCCCCAACCTCCCACCCCTGACCCTTCAAAACCCTCAGGTTGTTTTTCAGAGTCCATAGTCTCTTATGGTTTGCCTCTTAATAACATACTCATCCCAGGTTGCTTTGTTGTTTCTAAAAGAAATTTCCTTTTATAGTATCTAATCTCTCATCCTTCAGTATAAATACATAAAGATTAACAGGGATGTAGATAGAAGAAAAATGGAATAAGGAACAACTTGATATCTTTGATTCATCCATTATCCTAAACAATATTACCTATTCTGTTACGATGACTGGAAGTTTATTCTCAGAAGAAACTAACAAATCCTACAAATGCTTAATGTCAGGTTTAACAAAGGTCAGGCATGAGGAATCATAAAATATGTGAGGATTTAATCCATATTCATACTTAAGTGTGAGACCTGCAGTGTCCTTCTACTCAACTCCAAGAACACTGATGGCCAATTAAATTTTTACTGCAAGAAGTAGATTGGTGGATTCTTTTGGGAAAATTACAAGTCTCTGAAAAATACCTATAAATAATGACAACTAAGGATGTCAATAATGAAGCAAAGAGGTCCTAGAGAGGATTTAAAGTAAACATTATCAATTGCTGAGACTCAATCATCACCTGGAGTTTCAAATCAGCTTTCTAAAGACTATTAAGTATGAATTAAGTTGAAGATTATCAGACAGTTGAGAAACACTTCCAAAATTAATGATAAAAAGTAAAGTAAGCTATAAAAATAAATTATTAAAATTCTAAAGTTATAGAACTAATATACAAGAAGTAGAATAAATATATGTATAATTTTTATGCATTCATACTAATCAGAGAAAAATAAGATGTTGGAAATTTGTAATATTACAAAAAACAAAATGCCAAGATATTTGGGATATATAACCTTTCAGAACTCTTCAGAAAGGGGATGAAATAGATTTAGCCTTAAAATTTTTCAACTGCAAAAATAAAAAGAATAATTTCAGAAGAACCAATATCTAACTAAAAAAGTGTGTAGAAATATAACAAGAAAAATGTTGGGAATAAATTATTAGAAGTTAAGTAAATTTCCAAAGTCAACGGTGTCAGATTTCCAGTGTCAGAAATCCCATGAATGCCTTCACAATTATACATGAACAAGCACACATACTCCTTTATTATTGCCATTAAATTTCAGAACACAAAAATTTTTAAATGTTCTTAAATAGTTTAGGGCCCAAAGCAATACAAATGAAAAAATGTCAGTGGTAAATAATTCATGTACAGAGGATCAAGAACTGGTATGGTCCTCTTATTATCTCACTAGAAGCTAGGAGATCAATACAGAAATGCTTTTATTAATCTAGAATTTTAAATCCAGCCAAATGATTAATAGACTAAACTATATTCAAACAGTGAGAGTCTCAAAAAATGTTTTCCATGATATCCTGAAACATAGAATGAAGAAAAATCAGATCTACAAACCGATGTACAAAGAGTAGGGGAAGGGGAATTTCTGGATGAGAATTACGTGTCTGAGAAAAAACTATTTCAGAGAAACAGGACTTCTCAGAAACAGACAGATCATGTGGGAAGGACTAACATTGATAGATCATGTTTAACTATCAAGAAATAGTAGTAAAAATATTTTATAGTTCTGAAAATAAGTTTTTTTCAGATATCTACATCAAACACTAAGAAAAATTAAGTACTATCAAAATGAAAAATATTAAATAGGGAAGAAAATATAGACATAATATCATGTGACCTAGCAAGGGATAATATCTATATTATAAATTAAACATGAAATAATAATTTTAACAAAAACAATTTCAAGGGAAATAGGAAAAAAAAGCAGGCTAAACAAATTATTTAGAAATACAAAGGTCAATGTTCGTAGAGAACTAAAATAAGTAATTTTGACCAACTGTGGGAAGCTAGACTTCAATAGTTAGAAAGGTAGAGCTGGATATTTTTTATTTTCATTATTATCCTATAGTACTATTTCTAACACACATTTCTATGTCAAAATTTAGAAGAAATAATTTTTAAAAAATGGTCAGAGAAGGGCTCAGTTTTGGTATTGTATGCTACCAACACAGATATGAAGAAGCCTCATCTAAATAGTGTTTCCATTTACTCAGTTAGAAAAGTGCAGATTAATACTTCCTGGGCTTGTAGTGAGGATTAAATGAGTCAATATTTATAAAGTTCTTAGAACAGTATTTAGTATAGTATAAGTATGACCCAATAAGCATAATAGCAGCAATGAAAATTCCTAACCATATCTGTTAGGTCATTGGAGAAATGATCAGTGAAATTTTCCTTAAGAGAACATTTAAATGGAGATGTATATAGTAATTAACATTTAAATAAGATATTCTTTTTTTTTTAAGATTTTATTTATTTATTCGACAGAGAGAGATCACAAGTAGATAGAGAGGCAAGCAGAGAGAGAGGGAAGCAGGCTCCCTGCTGAGCAGAGAGCCCGATGCGGGACTCGATCCCAGGACCCCGAGATCATGACCTGAGCCGAAGGCAGTGGCTTAACCCACTGAGCCACCCAGGCGCCCCTTAAATAAGATATTCTAACAAATATCATTA
Organism: Meles meles; assembly: GCF_922984935.1. Classification (NCBI taxonomy): domain Eukaryota; kingdom Metazoa; phylum Chordata; class Mammalia; order Carnivora; family Mustelidae; genus Meles; species Meles meles. The sequence continues at coordinate 56,294,801 of NC_060073.1, read as the reverse complement.
GATATTCTAACAAATATCATTAGAAATAAAATGATTAGAAAAAAATCATATAATTATCCTTCATTATAAATTTATAAGTAATTTAATCTATTTATTTCTGTTTCTATAGTGTAGACGCAATATACGTCATAGAACCTGGTAGGTAACTAGGGGCGCCTTGGTGGCTCAGTGGATTAAGCCGCTGCCTTCGGCTCAGGTCATGATCTCAGGGTCCTGGGATCGAGCCCCACAAGGGGCTCTCTGCTCCGCAGGGAGCCTGCTTCCTCCTCTCTCTCTGCCTGCCTCTCTGCCTACTTGTGATCTCTCTCTGTCAAATAAATAAATAAAATCTTTAAAAAAAAAAAAAGAACCTGGTAACTAGTAAGTGCTAAATATGTATTGTTGAAAGATCAATAAATTAATGAATTAATAAACAACACATACTGGGTTTGATCTATGTTTAAGTATTCTCTCATGCTTGAAATATCTGTTGTTTGGTATTAAAATGCACACTTGACAGAGAGAGGGAGAAAGAACCTGGTAACTAGTAAGTGCTAAATATGTATTGTTGAAAGATCAATAAATTAATGAATTAATAAACAACACATACTGGGTTTGACCTATGTTTAAGTATTCTCTCATGCTTGAAATATCTGTTGTTTGGTATTAAAATGCACACTTGACAGAGAGAGGGAGAATGAGAGGGAAAATATGGCTAAAATTTATCTTCTTTTTTAAAAGATTTTTTCCATAATACTGGAGGATCAGAAAACAAAAGAACAAGAAATACACAAATATCTATAACCTGTCTAATGATTATAACAGTCTGATCATGCTAATGCTGAACCAAACAGACCTGACCCCAGTCTCATTCATTCTTAATGGGATCCCAGGGCTGGAGAACATGCACACGTGGATTTCCTTCCCATTCTGCTCCATGTATGCTGTGTCTGTGATAGGGAACTGTGGCCTCCTCTATCTCATCTGCTGTGAAGACTCCTTGCACAGGTCCATGTACTACTTCTTGGCTATGCTTTCCCTAACTGACCTTGTCATGTGCACTACTACAATCCCTAAAGCTCTCTGCATCTTCTGGTTCCATCTTAAGGAAATCAGCTTTAATGATTGCCTCGTCCAAATGTTCTTCATCTATACCTCAACAGGGATGGAATCTGGGGTGCTCATGCTTATGGCCTTAGACCGCTATGTGGCCATCTGCTACCCACTGCACTACTCTACTATCCTCACTAATCCTGTCATTGCAAAAGTTGGGCTTGCTACTTTTCTGAGAGTGGTGTTACTTGTCACTCCCTTGACTTTCATCATCAAGAGACTACCCTACTGTGGAGAGAATATACTATACCATACCTACTGTGACCACATGGCTGTAGCCAAGTTATCCTGTGGAAATATCAAGATCAATGTTATCTACGGTTTGACAGTTGCCCTCCTGATTGGGGGCTTTGACATCCTGTGCATCACAGTCTCCTACACCATGATCCTCCGGGCAGTGGTCAGCCTCTCTTCAGCAGATGCTCGACAGAAGGCCTTCAGCACCTGCACTGCCCACATCTGTGCCATTGTTTTCTCCTATAGTCCAGCCTTTTTCTGCTTCTTTTCCCACCGCTTTGGGGGTCACAAGATCCCTCCATCTTGCCACATCATTGTGGCCAATATTTATCTTCTCTTGCCTCCCACTATGAACCCTATTGTCTATGGGGTGAAAACCAAGCAGATACGAGACTGTGTCATAAGAATCCTTTTGGGTTTCCCACAGCATATGAAAGAGATATTTGTAAGGGAGGGGAAGAGAAGTGAAGGAGGAAAGGTGTAAAGGGGAGAAAAGGGAAGAGAATCTATAGGAGGAAATGGAAGGAAAGAGATATTTCTGTTGACTAGTTAGTCAGTCTAATAGTGCCTTCCTGAGAGTGCTGGTTTTGTCCATGAAAAGGGATGGTGTTGAGTGGTGCATTCTTGGTAAGTGTCTTCGGAATCCCAGTATCACTGGCATCCCCACAACCTCTTCTGTGAGTATTTCATCTCCTCTGTGAAAGACTGTTCTCATCATTTACAAGGTTTCCACAAACAAAAGCATAATGAGACTATTGAGGGACATTAAATCAGATTCGATGGATGCCTGATGGGAAGGCAATAATTTACAACCAGATGCCAGTTTGTCTTATTTCCAAATAGTGATTGGAATTTCCAGTTTGAACAATTCTTTCACTTGTGTTTGCTATACTTTAAATTAATTGTTATATTTTTTGCCACCATTACCAAAATTTCTCTACTTTCTCAGTGCTGTCTTCCTGATGGAGAAGCTATGAAATATCCATAAGGTGATTAGTTTGATGAAGTTTCAGCCTCCAAATTTCTAATTTGGAAATAAGTTAGGCAACACACCACATTTCTCCTAGCTCATCCCAAACAAAACTGCTTCCCTACAGACTGGTGGAATATGCAGTTCTTTCCAAGATGGACTTCAAAAACATATTATCTGGAGAGGTAGAAAAATATGTTAAGCAAATTAAGGAAGATAATAGTATGCATTATTTTATGAGCACAGGATTAGGGAAGAATAAAAATTACTTATTTTGTCTATTTTGTCTACTTTCTATTTTTTAAAGATTTTATTTTATTATTTTATTTATTTGACAGAGAAAGAAGTCACAATAGGCAGAGAGGCAGACAGTGGGGGGGGGGGGCAGGCTCCCTGCTGAGCAGAGAGCCCCATATGGGGCTTGATCCCAGGACCCTGGGATCATGACCTGAGCCGAAGGCAGAGGCTGTAACCTACTGAGCCACCCAGGCACCCCAAAATTGAAGAAATTAATATCATATCCAAACCCTTCCAATCCACTACATTCCTCAAACAAGCAAATATGCAATCAAAAACAGTAGGCCAATATTGTTTCTGTTTACAGCAGAAGAGCAAATTTCAAGTGACAGGTTTTTTGTTTGTTTTGTTTTAGGGAGTGGGAATGGGGAGAGGCAGAGGGAGAGGGATTGGGAAAGAGAGAATCTCAGGGACTTCATAACCCTTCATAACCTTCATAACCCTGAGATCAGGGATCATGTCCTGAGCCAAAATCAAGAGTTGGACACTTAACAACTGAGCCACCCAAATGCCTCAGATTATTTTTTAATTATGCAAAGTATACCATAAAATGGTAAAATAGGTAAAGGTGCACAATTCATTTTGTAAAGCACTTATAATGTTAATTTCAAAGGCATGTGCTATAGAGTTAATATAAAGACAGAAAATTATAGACATAGTTTCTTCATGAATTTATTTACAAAAATTGTAAATAAGAGATTAGTTAATTAATAACAGTGTATTAAAACTAAATAATAATCAAGAAATGTTTATCTCATGGTACATAAATGATTTGATTCAGCAAAATTATATACCTTACCATAAGAAAAAAGAAACAAAGATCATATTATTATCTTAATATCTGTAGAAATTATAGAAACTGATTTTATATGGTTCTATATGAATTTATATAAAACAGTAAAAAAAGAAAACTTTCTGGCTTAATAAAAGATACATACAAAAAACCCTACTTTGTATCATACTCAACAGAGACTCCATCCTACCAACATTAAGTGCTACTGATGAATCATTTTCATATCAGCAAATAAGAACAAGGTTTTTACCAAATTCAGTAAATGCAATCATCTGGAAGACATTTCTTGTAGTTTTGTTTGTTCCCTGTGGTAACAAAATAAACACTCTCCTCATATGAAAAAGAAAAGAGCAAGACAAAGATATCCAGTATCACCCCATAATACTAGTGGTTGTAGAGTGTTCAGCAAAGTGGAGAAAAACATGAAATTTTTTGTCCATCTGAAATTTAAAAAAAACAATGTATTTCAAGACAGCAGGAGTAAATGAATTAAATTCAATATATACAGTTTTTTGAGAGGCAAACGAGCGTTTATTTGGGATCAAAGAAATGCAATTCAGGGAGCACAGATTCAGGTAGAAACTCAAATGTGTCCCTGCTTGTAGAGTGAAAGTAGGGTGTTTTTGTTGTTGTTGTTGTTTGTTTTTGTTTTTGTTTTATTTTATGGGGAAGAGGGGGAGGTAATTGCATGAATTTAAGAATAGAAAAAAAGGGGGCACCTGGGTGACTCAGTGGGTTAAAACTTCTGCTTTTGGCTCAGGTCATGATCCCACAGTTCTGGGATCAAGCCCCACATCAGACTCTCTGCTCAGCGGGGAGCCTGCTTCCTCCTCTCTCTGCCTGCCTCTCTGACTACTTGTGATCTCTGTCAAATAAATAAATAGAATCTTTAAAAAAAAAAGAATAGAAAAAACGTTTTCCCATGCATGTAAACAAATTGAGCTACTCTGGGTTATACATGTACAATATTTCTGAGAAGTAATGTTAGATGAAATTACAGAATGGTCTATTCAGTTTAACCTGGAAGGCAGTGGTGGAATTACCAAAAGTAATTTCAGATGATGGGTAGGAAAGACAAACTACAGGGAGAGTAGATCGAGCCCCCCACATCAGGCTCTCAGCTCAGCAGGGAGCCTGCTTCCTCTTCACTCTCTTTCTGCCTGCCTCTCTGACTACTTGTGATCTGTCAAATAAATAAATAAATAAATAAATAAAATCTTAAAAAAAATCTTTAATTTTGCCCTTCTTAATTTTTTAGTTCTCTTTGTTTTCAAATTTGTTAGTATATAGTGTTTAAAATGTAAACAGTATTTCAAATTGAGAGCATGTCACTTAATTCTTGTGCTCTTGGGGGTTCCATATTTGGCTTATTTGCATCTTATTTATAATTATTTTCCCTTAATCAGATTTATAAGAAATGTATCTATCTCAATAATATTTTTAGAATCGTTTCTTCATTAATCTTCTTTATTTTTCATAGTTTTTTCCTATTTTTAGTGCATTAATTTCTGCCCTTGTCCTAATTATTTTCTTTTGTGACTTAATGCAGTTGCTCTTTATCTGTATTTCTGGTTTCCCTTTCTGTATTTTCATTGTTAGTGTATAAGGAAGCAATTGATTTCTGTACATTGATTTTGTATCCTGCCACATTACTGAATTGCTGTATGAGTTCTAGAAGTTTGGGGGTGGAGTCTTTTGGGTTTTCCATGTAAGTATCATGTCATATGTGAAGAGAGAGAGTTTGACTTCTTCATTGCCAATTCGAATGCCTTTTATTTCTCTTTGTTGTCTGATTGCTGTTGCTAGGACTTCTAATACTATATCGAACAAGAGTGGTGAGAGTGGGCATCCTTGTCTTGTTCCTGATCTCAAAGGGAAGGCTGTCAGCTTTTTCCCGTTGAGGATGATATTCGCTGTGGTTTCTTCATGGATAGATTTTATGAAGTTGAGGAATGTTCCCTCTCTATACTTTGAAGTGTTTTAATCAGGAACGGACACTGTATCTTGTCGAATGCTTTTTCTGCATCAATTGAGAGGACCATGTGGTTTTTCTCTCTTCTCTTATTGATTTATTTTATGGCATTGATTGATTTGTGAATGTTGAACCACCCCTGCATCCCATGGATAAATCCCACCTGGTCATGGTGGATAATCTTTTTTTTTCTCCATTTTATTTATTTTTTTCAGCGTAACAGTATTCATTGTTTTTGCACAACACCCAGTGCTACATGCAAAACGTGCCCTCCCTATTACCCACCACCTGTTCCCCCAACTTCCCACCCCTGACCCTTCAAAACCCTCAGGTTGTTTTTCAGAGTCCATAGTCTCTTATGGTTCGCCTCCCCTCCCCAATGTCCATAGCCCCCTCCCCCTCTCCCAATCCCACCTCCCCCCAGCAAACCCCAGTTTGTTTTGTGAGATTAAGAGTCATTTATGGTTTGTCTCCCTCCCAATCCCATCTTGTTTCATTTATTCTAATTTTTTTAATGTACTGTTGGATCCTTTTAGCTAGGATCTTGCTTAGAATCTTAGCATCCATATTCATCAGGATATTGGTCTGAAATTCTCTTTTTTGCAGGGATCTTTGCCTGGTTTGGGGATCAGAGTAATGCCGGCTTCATAAAACGAGTCTGGAAGTTTTCCTTCTCTTTCTATTTTTTGAAACAGCTTCAGGAGAATAGGTGTTATTTCTTCTTTGAATGTTTGGTAGAATTCTCCAAGGAATCTGTCAGGTCCTGGGCCCTTGTTTTTTGGGAGGTTTTTGATCACTGCTTCAATCTCATTATTAGAAAGCAGTCTATTCAAGTTGTCAGTTTCTTCCTGATTCAGTTTTGGAAGTTTATAGGTTTCCAGGAATGCATCCATTTCATCTAGGATGCTTAACTTATTGGCATATAACTGTAGATAATAATTTCTGATGATTGTTTCTATTTCCTTGGTGTTAGTCATTATCTGTATTTCTGTACCAAACATCTACTTAGTCCTTGTTAGTATGTATTTTTCTTTTCGGTAAAGGTTAGATATATAAAAAAGAAAACTTATTTGGTTATAGGTTTTACATGTGTCATCCATATTTTATCATGAAGTTCTTTAAGTTTAATATGTTTTTATGAAATTTTCTTTTTTCCCTTTAAGATATTTAGTAGCATGTATTTTAGATTCTGGACAAACTGCCTTCTTTTTGTTAAGTTCTAGCTTTCTTCTACAATAGATAAAATATTTTATAAATGTAAATTTTGAGAAGATTGAGACACTTTTATAAACCAAATATATTGATTTATGTGCACACATCTTATGGCCTCATTAATAGATGTGTGTTTTGCTTTGCTTGTTGTAGGGTTCTGTACCTTTGTTCATACTTGTTAATCACATTATGGCTTTTTTATTCACATGTGTTAGGTTTAAGGTCCAGTGTCAGTAAAGAGGTTTCTCAAGTTACTATATCATCTAGGTTAATAAAAATTCCTATTTATATGCTTTTTAATTGATTTTCCTCTTTACCAAAATGTTCCTGAGAGAGCAAGAACATTGTTCTTCTTGCTCAGCATAGTAACTACAGGCATGGTTCATGTGCATGTGCACACAACATTCAAAACATATTTACTGCATATATAAATGCATTGGTGAAATTACCAAAAGGGGTTCTGGGAAAGGAGCTTCAACCTAGATTCTGAAGGACAGTAATATTTAAAGAATGGACATCAGAATAAAAGACCGTCCAAGATTCTTGAAAGGAATGAATAAAATGTGAAAAGAATTATTGGTGTATAATGCCTCTGAATAGAAAGGAAGGCAGTGTTTTCTGATGAAGGAATGAATCAGTTATAGTTTGCCACAGTAAACTGTATAACAAGCAACCACAAAACTTCAGTGGCACACAATAAATAATTTTTTTGTTCATGGGCCCAGGAATCACCCAGGGAGTTGTGTTAATTCATAGGTCAGAATTGTCTTGCTGTTCCTAACTGTGCTTGTTCTTGTATCCAGAAGTTAGCTGGCTGATTGACTTGAGGCTGACTGGAGGACAGCCTCATTTGAGAGTACTCACTTCTTTTTTTTTTTTTTTTTAATTTTTTTTTTTTTTTTTTTTAATTTGACAGAGAGAGATCGCAAGTAGACAGAGAGGCAGGCAGAGAGAGAGAGGGAAGCAGGCTCGCCGCCGAGCAGAGAGCCCGATGCGGGGCTCGATTCCAGGACCCTGAGATCATGACCTGAGCCGAAGGCGGCGGCTTAACCCACTGAGCCACCCAGGCGCCCCGAGAGTACTCACTTCTAATACTCACGTCTACTACATCCTTTCAAGCTAGAAAGCTCAAGCTTGTTCACAGGTTGTTACTGATCAGGTTCCAAGAGAGGAGGTGGGAGGTACATGTATTTTTTTAAGCCTATAATTGTATCAAATTTGGCACTGCTCCATTGACCAAAGCAAGTCATAGAGCCAATGTCAGGATATTAGACAGGGGACTGTACAAATTTATAGACCTAAGGGTATGGCTATAGAAAAAACATTCACTGGGGTCTCTACAAAGATTTCATGAGTAAGGGGGTTTAATGACAAGAAGCTATATTACAATAAATTAACAATATGTAGGAAGAGAAGAAAAGTAAATCACAAAACTTATGAAACTTTTTCTATGAAACAAGTAGAGTATTAGAGTAGGGTTTTTTTTTCTTAAAATCATTGAGAATTAAACATGCTTAAATGTTTGAGGGAGGAAGCACTAAAAATTGAAATACAGACCATAAAGACAAAATAGTAATAATAATAAAATAAGTATCAGAGACCAGGAGCACAACTGGGGACAATAGCAGGAAGAGAAGAGATCTCTTCCACCATAGCAGGCAGGCTGGTAGAGAGGGTAGGAATGAAACTGTACTTGTGACTTCTGTTGTAAGAAGTGGGCAAAATTTACAGAAAGTATTATCTTCCTTCTTCTGTCTCTCTCCTCACACTTTGTTATATTTGTGGACCCTCCACTAAAATGGGCCATTCATCTCAAGAACTTATATATTTATTAGTTGTTTTTTTTTAATTGAACTCTTAGCTTGAGAAGGTGTGTTGTAGGCACCCTAAGCCATTAAAATATGCATATGTGTTGATATGGAATATTATAAAATCGTGTGCTTTTCTGATTTGTATATGTTTGTGTGAGGTGTTGGGGTGGGCTGGTTAGACTGAGTTGATTTAACTCTTCTTGAAGACTACTGCTAGGGAACAACCTGGCAGATAACTAAGAGCATAGTCTTCTGTCCCTTGATATAATGGCATTCAGACTATATAAGCCAAGTACAACACAATGCAAGAGCCCAGGTGTCTATTCTCTGGTGGTATATCAATCATTTAGTATTATTTGATATCTAGGGCTCACCAACCCAGTTACTTTCAAAGTGCCTCCTCTTACTCAAAATTAGTCAAGTCCTAGAGACAAAAATTGGAAGAAAAATCTGTCTACATAAAACATTAAAAATATAAGGAGGGACTGTCGATCCTACATGAAAATAAAAAGCTCTTGCACATCAAAGGAAACCATCAACAAAACAAAAAGGCAACTTACTAAATGGGGCAGATATATGCAAATGAGATATCTGATGATAGGTTAATATGCAAAATAGACAAGGAACTTATACAGCTCAACACCAAAAACACAAATAATTCTATTAAAAAAATAGGCAGAGGAACTGAACAGACAGTTTTGGTTTTTTTTTTTCTGAAGAAGACATATGGGTTGCTAACAGACACATGAAATATACTCAACAACACTTATCATCAGGAAAATTCAAATTAAATTTACAATGAGGGCTACACTGTTATCTCCTTCTGTCCTGGTCTCACATCCCAGGTGTCAGATCTGGAGCATCTTTGGATGCTCCCTCTGCCAGCACTGTTCCCTTTCTCCTTTATCCTTCCTCCCAGTACATCTCTTGCATTTCTGATGCTGTCTCAGCATCCACATCCCAGTAGACCTGAACTAACATGGCATATTGGTGGTTTTGATTTTTTAACAGATTTTTTAAGATAGCCTACAGTAACCATTACAGTAAATCTTGAAAATCTCTTTATGTTGAATACTGTTGAAAATAACTACAGATTTTTGGTTAGTCACTTTTACATTGTCTTCCCTTAATGTCAAGCCAAAATGAAAAGAAATACAATCAGGGAGTTGATGGGGAGTGCTGCTGCCATCAAGAGATGGGTCCCAGAGCCAACTCTGTCCCTGACCTTAAGAATTCCCTTAGTCAACAAGGAGCTTGGAGCCTTGCTTGTTTCCTGATACATGAGCTGGATGATCTGTGTGGGTTTTGTTTTGTTTTATTTGTTTGTTTGTTTCCAGCTGGGAATGAAATAGATTACTTTTTTAAAATTTCCTTTTTTTTTTAATTTCTTTTGGTATTCCAGAATTTATTGTTTATGCACCACACCCAGTGCTCTATGCAATATGTGCCCTCCACAATACCTACCACCAGGCTCACCCAACCTCCCACCCCTGTCCCTTCCAAAACCCTCAGATTGTTTCTCAGAGTCCACAGTTTCTCATGGTTCTTCTCCCCCTCCAATTTCCCCCAACTCCCTTCTACTCTCCAGCTCCCCATGTCCTCCATGTTGAAATAGATTCTAAGAGGAGAGGTTAACTCCAGCCAGTTGGTCCTAATTGTGTACACATTATATCTAAGTTTAAATTGAACAAACACATGTTAATTCAAAGAAAGGGAACTCAGAATTTGTGCAGGTGTAATACTTTAGGTATAATACATTATACCTATCATAATGGCTAAAATAAAAACACAAGAAGTAAAAAGTGTTGGTGAGGATGTAAAGGAAAAGGAACGCTTGAGCCTTTTTTCTGAGAATGCAAATTGGTGCAGCCACTGTGGAAAACCGTATAGTTTTCTTAAATTAAAAATAGAATGGCCAATTATCACATGGTTTTGGTTATTTGTGGAGCATAAGGAATAACACGGAGAACCATGATAGATGGTGGACTCTGAGGAACTAACTGAGGGTTTTGGAGGGGAGAGGGATGGGAGGTTGGGTAAGCCTGGTGGTGGGTATTGTGGAGGGCATCTCTTGCATGGAGTACTGGGTGTGGTGCATAAACAATAAATTCTGGACACTGAAAAGAAATTAAAAAATAAATAAAAATTTAAAAAAATAAAATGGAAGAAGGCAAAAAAAAAAATAGAATGACCACATGATTCAGTAATTCCACTACTTAGATTTACCCAAAGAAAACAAAAATACTAATTCAAAAACATATATGCAACCCTATATTTATTGCAGTACTATTTTTTTAATTTTATATATTTATTTATTTATTATTTTTTATAAACATATAATGTATTTTTATCCCCAGGGGTACAGGTCTGTGAATCGCCAGGTTTACACACTTCACAGCACTCACCATAGCACATACCCTTCCCAATGTCCATAATCCCCCTCCCCCTCTCCCAACCCCACCTCCCCCAGCAACCCCCAGTTTGTTTTGTGAGATTAAGAGTCACTTATGGTTTGCCTCCCTCCCAATCCCATCTTGTTTCATTTAATCTTCTCCTATCCCCCAAACCCCCCATGTTGCATCTCCACGTCCTCATATCAGGGAGATCATATGATAGTTGTCTTTCTCCGATTGACTTATTTCACTAAGCATGATACCCTCTAGCTCCATCCACGTTGTCGTAAATGGCAAGATTTCATTTCTTTTGATGGCTGCATAGTATTCCCTTGTGTATATATACCACCTCTTCTTTATCCATTCATCTGTTGATGGACATCTAGGTTCTTTCCATAGTTTGGCTATTGTAGACATTGCTGCTATAAACATTCGGGTGCACGTGCCCCTTCAGATCACTACGTCTGATCGTTAGGGTAAATACCCAGTAGTGCAATTGCTGGGTCATAGGGTAGTTCTATTTTCAACCTTTTGAGGAACCTCCATGCTGTTTTCCAGAGTGGTTGCACCAGCTTGCATTCCCACCAACAGTGTAGGAGGGTTCCCCTTTCTCCGCATCCTCGCCAGCATCTGTCATTTCCTGACTTGTTAATTTTAGCCATTCTGACTGGTGTGAGGTGATATCTCATTGTGGTTTTGCAGTACTATTTTTTTTAAACTTACTCGACAGACAGAGATCACAAGTAGGCAGAGAGGCAGGCAGAGTACCCAGGCACCCCTGCAGTACTATTCACAATAGCCAAATTTTGGAAGCAACCCAAGTGTCCACTGATAGATGAATGGATAAAGAAGATGTGGTATTCATGATATATGTGGAATGTTACGGAATCTTTCCCACCATAAAAAAAGCATGAAATCTTGCCCTGTGTAGCAACATGGATGGATCTAGAAAGTATAATGCTAAGTGAAATAAGTGAGTTAGAGAAAGACAAATACCATATTATTTCACTCATATGCAGAATTTAAGAAACAAATGAACAAAAAAGGAAAAAAAGAAACAAGGGGCAAACAAACAAAACCAGATTCATAGAGAACAAACTGGCAGTTACCAGAAGGGAGGTAACTGTGGGGGGTGCATGAAATGGTGAAGGGAATCAAGAGGACACTTATCTTGATGAGCACTAAGAAATGTATAGAATTGTTGAATCTCTTTATTGTATATCTGAAACTCATATAATGCTGCATGTTAATTATACTTGAATCAAAAACCAAAATAAAATTATTCAAACACAGAAAAAAATAGGAAGATTTTATATTCTGCTTTTCCTTAAAAACAAAACACTTCTGGGGCCCCTGGGTGGCTAAGTGGGTTAAGCCGCTGCCTTCGGCTTGGGTCATGGTCTCAGGGTCCTGGGATTGAGTCCCGCATCGGGCTCTCTGCTCAGCGGGGAGCCTGCGTCCCTCTTTCTCTCTCTCTCTGCCTCTCTATCTACTTGTGATCTCTGTCAAAAAAAAAAAAAAAAAAAAAAAAAAAAAAACACTTCCAAAAGACTTTCTTTAAAGAGAAAGCTGTCCTAAAATGTAGACATTTAAATACATTTATGCTTGTATTTAATAAAAGTTTAGCTCCATCAAGGCCAAATTCGGATGTTAGCTAAATGATGTGATTTCAATACTTTCCCCTAATTACACTGTTGGATTTGACTGACTTCAGACTGACTTGGGATTTACAGCTCTAGGGAACTGGCTTTCTCTCAAAGTGTTCCTCTGAGTTTCTCTTCACTGATCATAAAATCCTCAACTCCATCTGCAATACCTGTGCACCATCTCTGGTTATATTGAAGTCCACTACTTAAAACAAGCCAAGTATGGCACTCCCACAGTAAGTACGTAGTCGGGGACAGAGCCATTCTTTTCATTTTCTGCAGAGATTTGGGGATGCCTTCTACAGAAGAAAAGGACCCATCTGTGGTAAGCACAACTGCATAATATTAGTGACTCTACAGGAGTCTCTGGGACAAGTTAACTTAAATCCTGGAAAACTTTACTGAATTTGATGGGACAAAATGCTCTAATATGTAAAAAAAGAAGAAAAAATACAGTAAAGTTTATTAGTACTGGTATTCTTTAGAATCATATTCAGTGTTCTGTTAATTTTCTTTTATTAGATGCTTTATAGCTTTACAATTCCTCAGAAGTTTTTCAAGCCCAGGATTTAGTTGACTGTATCAGCATTCATCACTCTCCTTTGGGTTTCTATACATATACATACTCATGGTTTTCTTAGCTTTCTGACTCTTAATAATCAGTCTCATGGTATCAGGCTCTGATGGCTGCTGTCCTGACTGAGGAAAGAGCCAGCCCTCCAGGACCTCATTTAAATTGACCACATAAATATTAATTATCCTTGTATTTTGCAAGGATTTTTTAATAATTAACACACAGTGTTTTATTGATTTCAGGGATACAATATAGTTATTCAACAATTTTACACATTTCTCAGTGCTCAAGATACTTGTACTCTTTTTTAAAAATTTTTAATTTTTTTATTAACATATAATGTATTATTAGCCCCAAGGGTACAGGTCTGAGAATGGCCAAGTTTATACATTTGACAGCACTCACCATAGCACATACCTTCCCCAATGTGCAAGGATTTTAATAGAATTTAATTCCTAACCCATACTCAGGAGTTAGAAATGAATTATTTTATAGATTAGAACAGAGGATCCTATGAGCTAAGGTAATTTTTCAAGTTCATAGGCCACACAGAGCTGCATTTTCACTCAAAATAGTTGAATGTTTGTTGAACAATAAGAGCAAGATATTTAGGTGTGACTTTCAATGGGAAACCCTGTAACTGAAAGGACACTCAGTTTCTCTTAAATGTCTGGCAAGATATATTAATTTTTAGCACAGCAAATAAACATAATCCACTGTTAAAAATATATTACACTGAAAAAAAGAATATATTACACTGTATGTTAACTAACTGAAATTAAAACAAAAACTTAAAAAAAACAAAGTCAACACAAATGAAAAAAATATATACAAATATCTTCCAAGTAATTATTCATGTTTTAAAAGGTTTGTCTTAAAATTTCTGGTATTTCAATCTAGATTATTATATTTTGAACTCATTTTTTTCCCTTACTAACACATTAGCCTTTGGATCTCCAATATATTGAAGAATGCAAACTGAGATGGTAGGCACTTCTGTCTTGATTAAATAAGTAATCTTTGAATTTTATTAGCTAATACTTGTCACATTACAAAAGTTCCTTTTTAAATACCTGTTAAGTTTAAGTTGGTTTTTTAGAAATATATAAATAGATAAAACCAAATATTTCTCTGACCTATCTGACTTACACTGATTTTCCTTCAATTTTTAAAATGTTAATAGTATTTATGTTTTAAAGCAACAAGATTCAAAGCAAAGTTGGACAGAAGCCAGGGGCCAAAAATTTTTTAAAAGAATGACCATATGATCCAACAATTTCTCTTCTGGGTATATAACTAAGCAAATAGATAATAGGGTCTCACAGACATGTTTATACATGCATGTATATAGCAGCATTATTCACAATAGCTAAAATAAGAGAAGCAACTGAAGGGAACATTGACCAGTGAATATATAGCAAAATGTGTTGTGTGTGTGTGTGTGTGTGTGTGTACACAGAATTCAACATTCTCAACCTTAAAAAGGCAGGAGATTCTGCAATATGCTTCAATATGGATGGACCTTGAGGACATTATGCTGAATGAAATAAACCAGTCACAAATAAACAAAAGCTGCAGGACTCCACTTATATGAGATATTTAGCAGTCAAAAACTGAAAAAACAGAAAGGGTGGTGGTCAGGGGTGGGAAAGGAAAGAATGGAGTGTTATTGTTTAATAGTTACAGAATTTCAGTTTTACAAGATGAAAAGAGTTATGGGGATGGATAGAGGTGATGGTTGACAACAACAGGAACGTGTTTAATGTCACTGAAACATACACTTAAAAATAAATTTTAAGTGCAAAAACAATGAGTACTGTTACGCTGAAAATAAATAAATTTAAAAAATATATAAATTTTATGTTATTTGGGTTTCACAATAAAAAATATATTGAGCAGGAGGTACAGAGATAGCCTATATAATTCCTACTTCCATAAATAACAAATCCCAAAAAATAACATTTTTAATGTAGTGAATTATTCCTAGTATATTTCTTTTTTTGTTAAGACTTTATTTATTTGACAGACAGATCATAGGTAGGCAGAGAGACAGGCAGAGAGAGAGAGACAGAGGAGGAACCAGGCTCCCTGCTGAGCAGAGAGCCCCATGTGAGGCTCTATCCCAGAACCCTGAGATCATGACCTGAGCCGAAGGCAGAGGCTTAACCCACTGAGCCACCCAGGTGCCCCATATTCCTAGTATATTTCTAATGCTAAATTATACTTGGTCTTGCATATCTATTTTTATATGCTGCATAATTAGATTTACAAATATTTGTAAATATTTACAAATAATTGAAATTTATAATCAAAATAGTCCTAAAACATTTCTTTTTGAAATGTGTTTTCCAGTTTGAAATTATCTTAGTTCAGCTGTAATTCCTTGAATTATTGTTACTATTTAGCTGTATAATTCCTGAATAAATATATAAGGTAATAATTATATCTTCTAAGAAGTAAATTTTGTTTGAGAGTTAATATTAAATTCTCTGGCGAATTCTTCAGGTATTTTATACTTTTACAACTTCTGCTGCAGTTTATTTATCTGTTTAGTCAATTATGGATTTACACTCCTTAACATATTTTACATTCTCAGCAGTGCCTGGGTGGCTCGGTTGTTTAAGCATCTGCCTTTGGCTCAAGTCATGATCTCGGGGTCCCTCTACCTCTTCTCTGGCTCCTCCTCTCATTCTCTCTCAAATAAATAAATAAAACCTTAAAAGATATATTGTACAGTTCCTAAATTTTCAATTTTGATTCATAAAGTAACTCACTATATCCTTTAATATTTTAAAATAATTTTTCCAAATGCCATGTCTCAACTTTTTGTTTTCTGTTGAATAATTTCTTAGATTGTGTCTTTTTTTTTTTTATTGAAGTATAGTTAACATCCAAAGTTACATTAGTTTCAGATGTACAATACGGTCATTTGAAAAGTCTGTATGTTATGCTCACTCACCACAAGTTACCATACAGTGCTATTACAATATTATTGAATATATTCCTTTTGTTGTGCTTTTCATCCTAGTGACTTATTTGGAAGCTTTTATCTCCCAGTCCCTTTTACCCATTTTGCCCATTCCCTTTTCCTCAAGACTGTGCCTATTTTATGATTATTTAAATAATATCTTTAATTTTTTGAAAATTCTATTTCTTCCTGGTTCAGTTGTGGTAATTTATATGTCTCTAGGAATGCATCCATTTCTTCCAGATTGTCTAATTTGTTGGCGTAGAGTTGCTCATAGTATGTTCTTATAATTGTCTGTATTTCTTTGGTGTTAGTTGTGATCTCTCCTCTTTCATTCATGATTTTATTGATTTGGGTCCTTTCTCTTTTCTTTTTGATGAGTCTGGCCAGGGGTTTATCAATCCTATTGATTCTTTCAAAGAACCAGCTCCTAGTTTCATTGATTTTTTCTATTGTTTTTTTGGTTTCTATTTCATTGATTTCTGCTCTGATCTTTATGATTTCTCTTCTCCTGCTGGGTTTAGGGTTTCTTTCTTGTTCTTTCTGTACTTGAGACCTTTCTTGTTTCTTGAGAAAGGCTTGTACCGCTATATATTTTCCTCTCAGGACTGCCTTTGCTGTGTCCCACAGATTTTGAACTGTTGTGTTTTCATTATCATTTGTTTCCATGAATTTTTTCAATTCTTTTTTAATTTCCTGGTTAGCCCATTCATTCTTTAGAAGGATGCTGTTTAGTCTCCATGTATTTGGTTTCTTTCCAGCTTTCCTCTTGTGATTGAGTTCTAGCTTCAGAGCATTGTGGTCTGAAAATATGCAGGGAATAATCCTAATCTTTTGATACCGGTTGAGACCTGATTTGTGACCCAGGATGTGATCTATTCTGGAGAAGGTTCCATGTGCACTAGAGAAGAATGTGTATTCTGTTGCTTTGGGATGAAATGTTCTGAATATATCTGTGATGTCCATCTGGTCCAGTGTGTCATTTAAGGCCTTTATTTCCTTGTTGATCTTTTGCTTGGATGATCTGTCCATTTCAGTGAGGGGAGTGTTCAAGTCCCCTACTATTATTGTATTATTATTGATGTGTTTCTTTGATTTTGTTATTAATTGGTTGATATAGTTGGCTGCTCCCATGTTAGGGGCATAGATATTTAAAATTGTTAGATCTTCTTGTTGGACAGACCCTTTGAGTAGGATTCCACTACTGTACTGTCTTATTTTTTTATTGTTTTCTTGTTTAATCTGAAGTTAGTTACTATAATGCCTTGTATTAATTCATTGGTCTACTATTTTTTTGGTAATATGTTCATTTAAAGTTACAGATTTTTTTTTTAAAGATTTATTTATTTGACAGAGAGAAATCACAAGAGAGGCAGGCAGAGAGAGAGGAAGGGAAGCAGGCTCTCCGCTGAGCAGAGAGCCCGATGTGGGACTCGATCCCAGGACCCCGAGATCATGACCTGAGCTGAAGGCAGCGGCTTAACCCACTGAGCCACCCAGGCGCCCCTAAAGTTACAGATTTATTAAATGTTTATTAAATTTACAAATTTATTAACCATACTCCCAAAGTTTTAATTTTCTCATTATTTTTCTATTCTATTTTCTATTGCTATTTCCATTATTATATTATATTTGAAACATTTATTGCTTCATACTATTACTGAATCTTTCCAAATATATGCACTTCTCTTGTTTCTTTTATGGTCTGTAGTATATTAATTTTTTTGTTAATTCTCATTTATGATCTAGAACATACTGTATGTTTAAAATGGTCTATAATCTCTTATTTTTTGCATGTAGGTTTATACTTAAACCTTTTGATACACAATTGTTAATACTGCTATCAGATTTATATCATTACCAATTTTTGTTTATATATTTGTTTCAAGAAATACATTTTAAAATTTCTCACCCTAACTTTAAATTTGTAATTTTCTACTTGATTTCTTTCAAGTTAAGTTTAAGTGTTAAGATTCAAGTGAGTCACAAATATTATATTATCCTATAAATTGTTCCATATATCACTGTATAATTATTTTCAACTGCATTATTGCTTTAAAAATATAGAATACTGATGTCATTAAATTGTTTGGTTTAAGAATACCTGATTCATTCTATACATCTGATTTCCAACTTTGTATTTTTAGTGTTCCTTAGAAATAGTATGTAATTTTTAAAAATTTAATCTGAAAATTCCTTTTTTAATCTGCAAATGTACTATATAATAATTATTACATTTATGGATGTACATGCATTGTCTTTTTCATGCTATTATCTTCTACTTTATTTTTTAAGTTTTATTTTGGTTTTGATAAAATATCTGTTATTCCTTCTAACCCTTAATGTTTTGACATGATTCTCCATTACCACACGTTTTTAACATAAATTCATATGTTAATATGTGTGTTAATAGCTCAAACTTCTTAATGAATAATGAAAGAATCATGGGTATATAAACTGTTTAATCCTCCTCCAGTATTATTTCATATAACAAACATGTACTGAGTGCCTTTAAGTTCTAGGCTCTTGGGATAAACCAATGATATAAATGACAAACACCATGCTTTTGTTTTTTAGGGAGATACGTATATTGACTTAATGAACTAGACACTGATATACATCCTCAGTCCTTTGGAAAGTTAGAAACAGTCTTTCTATTTGTCTTTAAAGCTGAAGCTATCCCACTGCTCTGAATTGAGGAAGGACTCTCACTATTAGTACTCAAAATAGCATGGCCAAAACTATTTCACTGTTCAGGTTTGGGTGTCAAAATGCCAAACCATAGACACTAGAGCATCTATCCTATACAGTATATCTTCAAACTACTATAACATCAGTTTGCAGTTTTATTTTTTTTATTTCTTTTAAAGATTTTATGTATTTATTTGACAGAGAGAGAGATAACAAGTAGGCGGAGGCAGGCAGAGAGAGAGAGAGAGAGAGAGAGAGAGGAGGAAACAGGCTCCCTGCTGAGCAGAGAGCATGATGCTGGACTCCATCCCAGGACCCTGGGATCATGACCCGAGCCGAAGGCAGAGGCTTTAACCCACTGAGCCACCAGTTGCCCCCAGTTTGCAGTTTTAAAGATCTTGATATCATTTATCTCTTTCATTCTCAGGTAGTTTTTTAAAATATTTTATTTGACAGAGGGATACACAATGAAAGAAGGACCACAAGCAGCGGGGGTGGGGGTGTGGGAGTGGGGGGTGATCGGAGAGGGCAAAGCAGGCTTCCCACCAAGCAGGGAGCCTGATGTGGGGCTCAACCCCAGGACTCTGGGATCATGGCCTGAGCTGAAGACAGATGCTTAATGACTGAGCCATCCAGGTGCCCTTCATTCTCAGGTATTTTTAATTTGAAATTTATCATTTTGTTAAAAATATTGGTATATCTTCTTAATTAAACATTCATAGTTACATCTTTTTTCATTTACTTAGTTTATTATGTTATAAGGAGTATAGGGTGCCATTATATGGACTAGGTGAGTAAACCTGCATTGCCTTTCTGTACATAATATAATTTTAATTCACAATAATTTTTTATGTTCTTTATGTAGTATCCTTAATATGTGAAATACTTACAAAGAAATAAATAATTAGTAGTGTACATTTTGAAAGAATATACAATATAATCTACCTTCATTTTAAATTAAAATATTAATAAAATGCTATATCAAAAAAGTGTCTTATATAGAGTGATTTGATTTTAGCAGAACTTCTGAACAAAACCTTGATCCCAAACTCATTGGTTTGTCAGTTTTTGTCTTTCATTTTTTGTTTTCACTTCTGCTTTATTAATTATAAGGTGACTATCTAGACTGTTTAAACCATGTCCAAAGGGGGAGAAGTAAGAACTGATTTAAAAATACTGATATTTCCAAACCATATTATCTCTTTTATAGTTGCATGGATTTAGACAGGCAACTAGAATTTTGGATATCACTTTACTGCATATAAAACTGAAATCTAACTGACCTTATGTATGATAATGACAAATAATATTTGTGATTACTTAAGAAATACTCAAATCTATGACCTTACCTGTCATCTGAAAAGACTCCATGCATGAAAGTTTCTACTCTGACACTTGCATTTGGTCTACAAAGAAAACAATCCATTAGCAAAGTCAAATTTAAAGATCTGGCTATGGGTGAGCCTGGTGGTGGGTATTATGGAGGGCATGTATTGCATGGAGCACTGGGTGTGGTGTGTAAACAATGAATTATGGAACACTGAAAAGAAATTTAAAAAATAAATAAATATTTTAAAAAAAGACCACACTATGATATCAAATGGTTTTCTTTTTTGTCAAGCTTCCATGGCCTAATATGAAAGATAATAAGCAAGATCCAGATCACTATAATGTTCTATTCCTCAATGATGTGAGAATAGAAATCTTGTTATTTTAAGATTTTTTATTTATTTGAGAGGGAGAGAAAGAAAGAGAAAACAAGCAGGGAAATGGCAGAAGGAGAGGAAGAAGCAGTTTCTGAGCTGAGCAAGTAGTCTGATGCAGGACTTGATCCCTGGATCCTGAGATCATGACCTGAGCTGAAGGCAGATGCTTAATGGACTAAACCAACCCAGCAACCCTGAGTAGCAACCTTATGTCCCACCTTATAGAGTGTTTGTGAGATTAAATGACTTATAATAAGAAAGGCATTACCACAGTTCCAGTTTCATAATAGTATCCCATTAATGTTAGTAGTGGAATGAGAATAATGAACATGAATCCCCCTTCAGTATCATGAACCTAGATAACTCCTTTTCAAATACTATCTGAGAGTTAATAGAGTAGAATAATAACTTTGAATATATGTATTTTTTCTCTTAGTGAAAATGTTCCAGGATCCCAGAGATTCCAACATCTCTAAGTTTCAAGTCTCTGAGTTCATTCTGATGGGATTCCCAGGCATTCACACCTGGCAGCACTGGCTCTCCCTGCCCCTGGCTCTGCTCTACCTCTTAGCTCTCACTGCCAACATCCTTATCCTGACCACCATCAAACAAGAAGCCACACTGCACCAGCCTATGTACTATTTCCTAGGGATCCTGGCTGTGGTAGACATGGGACTGGCCACCACCATCATGCCCAAGATTTTGGCCATCTTATGGTTCAGTGCTAAGGCCATCAGTCTCCCTGAGTGCTTTGCTCAGATGTATGTCATACACTGTTTTGTGGGCATGGAATCAGGTATCTTTGTCTGCATGGCTATAGACAGATATGTAGCCATTTGTAGACCACTACGCTATCCATCAGTAGTTACTGAATCTTTTGTGGTCAAAGCAACTATGCTCATGGCACTCAGAAACAGCCTGGCTATCATCCCAGTACCGGTGTTGGCTGCTCAGAGACACTACTGTTCACGAAATCAAATTGAGCACTGCCTGTGCTCTAACCTTGGAGTCACTAGCTTATCCTGTGATGACAGGACCGTCAATAGCATCTGCCAGCTATTTCTGGCCTGGGCACTGATGGGGAGTGATCTGGGTTTGATTTTCTTATCATATGCTTTGATACTTCATTCAGTGCTGAAGCTGAACTCAGCAGAAGCTGCATCCAAAGCCTTTAGTACCTGCATTTCTCACCTAATCCTAATCTTGTTCTTTTACACTGTCATCATAGTCATTTCCATCACCCATAGTGCTACAGTGACAGTTCCCCTTATCCCAGTTTTACTTAATGTATTACATAATGTCATTCCTCCTGCCCTCAACCCCATGGTGTATGCACTCAAGAACAAGGAGCTCAGGCAGGGCTTATATAAGGTTCTGAAGCTGAACATCAAGGGCAACTAACACAGTGATGAAGTTCATTTCTAATTTGCATATTTATTCATTGATTATATTCTCTAACACTGCATATGTCAGAAGAACTAAAAAACATATACACTGGCAATTTTTCACTTAGTATAAATGAATCTGGTGAAAATGAAACTTCAAAATAAAAAGCGGTGAAACTGTATTTGAAATCTTGGATTCAAGAATGATCTCCAGCTGAACAAAATGATGTTGATTATCTCAGGAAATGCAAGGGAAGGACAAGTGGAATATTCATCTCATTTTCCTACCTAGTTTCCCTGCCTAGAACTTCTAGACAATGTCAAATTGAGGTGGTCTGTAGATATTGGCCAATCTTTTTTTTTTTAATCAGAGGTTAATCCATGTACATTGATATAAGTACTGATGACATAGGACTTACTCCTGTCATTTGTCTATTTGCTTTTTAAAGTGTCTTAATTTTTTTTAATGGACAAAGGACTTGAGTAGACATTTCTCTGAAGAAGATGTGCAATGGGGGTTCCCAGATGGCTCAGTTGGTTAAGCATCTGACTTCAGCTTGGGTCATGATGTCAGGGTCCTGGGATTGAGTCCCACATCAGGCTCCATGCTCAGCAGGGAGTCTGCTTCTCCCCTTCCATCTCTATCTGCCCCTCTCCCCACTCAGACTCTCTCTCTGTCAAATAGATAAAATCTTTTATGAAAGAAGATATGCAATTGTTATCAAGCACATGAAGACAAGAGCAATCTCATTAGTCATTAGACAAATTCAAATCAAAACGACAATAAGACACACTATATTCCTTAAAATGGCTGTGTTTTGTAAATTAGCCAGTGTTGGAGCTTTTATGTAAATATTGGAATCCTCATACATTGTTAGTGAGAATGTAAAACTATTCATGAGATGTGGAAAACAGTTTGATATTTTTCACAAAATTGAACACAATTACCATATGACTTCTAAAAACAATTTGTACACAAATGTTCATGGTATCAATATTAGCCAAAAAATGTAAATAATGGAAATGTCCATCAACAGCCTAATGGATGTACAGATTGAGGCATTCATATATGGCATTATTATTTATCCACAAAAAGGATAATGTACCCATACGTGCTGTTACATGGATGAACTATGTCAACACTGTGCTGAGTGAAAAAAGCCAGACACAAAAAGCTACATATTGTACAGGTATGTATCATTCCACTTATATGGTATGTCCAGAATAAATAAGTCCATTGAACCAAAAAGCTAATTAGCTGTTATCTAGGACTAGAAGGATGAATCAATATGGAGTGTTAGTTAATGATTATGGAGGGGTTTGGGGTTTGTTTTTGTTTGTTTTGTTTTTTTTCATTTTTTATTTTGTTTTTGCTTGGCATTGGGGATTTCCTGGAATTATGTAGTTCTGTTGGTTGCACAGCATTGTAAATGTACTAAAAGCCACGCAATTATAAATGTTGATTGATTTAAATGAGTAAGTAGATGGTATGTGAATTTCACCTCAAAAAATAAAATTATAATGGAAAACAGTGCAAAAAATGCTATGTATTTGTTGTAGTAACATAGCTTGTGAAATAAAAAGTATATATACATGTGGTACCTGCTTAAGACTTTCTCTCTCTCTCTCTGCCCCTCCCCCCTCACTTGCACTCTTTCTCCTTTTAAAAAGAAATTGGGGGCACCTGGGTGGCTCAGTCAGTTAAATGTCTGACTTGATTTCAGCTAAGGTCATGATCTTAGAATAATAAGATCAAGTCCTGGGCGCCTGGGTGGCTCAGTGGGTTAAGCCGCTGCCTTCGGCTCAGGTGATGATCTCAGGGTCCTGGGATCGAGTCCCGCATCGGGCTCTCTGCTCAGCGGGGAGCCTGCTTCCCTCTCTCTCTCTCTGCCTGCCTCTCTGTCTACTTGTGATCTCTCTCTGTCAAATAAATAAATAAAATCTTTAAAAAAAAAAAAAATAAGATCAAGTCCTAAGTGGGGCTTAAGGTTCAGTGCCAAGTTCCCTTGAGATTCTCTCTCTCTCCCTCTGCCCCTACCCCAACTCAATTATGCATGCTCTCTCCTTCTTTAAATAAATAAAACCTTTAAAAATAAAAATAAATATGTATATGCATAAAAATAGGAAAATGGTTAAGGAAATTATATAAATGCATGTGACACACCTTAATTTAGTCATAATACTACGGAATAATCCTGTTAACACTTGTTACATGTCAACTGAAAATGGCAGAATTTATGTTTTAATATGGTATTATCCAAACATTTTTTCCAAAACATATGAATTTAATATTTAAGAATATCAGAAGTTACCTCTAAATTATGGAATTTAAGAGTTCTATTTATCTTCTTCCAAACTAATTTTCTTTTCCAAATTAATAAAAATATACATACATGACTCATATGTAATTAAAGTCATTTATAATTAGAGTCATTTGTGTTTTATTATCACCACTATCATCACCATCATAATTATTATCTCAAAATTTGGGTATCTAAATATTCTTGATAGATAAGCATAATAAGCCTGAACTTTTGATGAATTTGTACAATGCCATAATATCCATCACCAACCTCACTTAAAAGAAAAAGAAATAGACCAATAAAAGTACATATGAATGTGTGTGAGTAATTGAAACTTTCTGAGACATTATTAAATGCTTTCAACTTGTATCCTAAATGTCCTTACACAGAAAGAAACAAAATTCTCAATAAATTTTAAAATTGTTAATATTCATTAATATTAGCTTGTTTTCATTACCGCCCCATGTGTATGTGTACACATACAAGTACACAGATATAGACATATGGATATGAAATTATTCTTTTATTTGTGTATGATCTTATAAGCAGTAAGAATGTAAAGCTTGGGTGATGTCAGACTCATAGTAACCTGAGTTGTTGCTTTTTTCTCTCCCCTTGATTTACATCATTATAATTAACAAACTTGCTAAAGGACTACAACCTGATCCAGGATTTCACTAATATTTATTCACCCTAGTGATACAAAAATACTAATTGAATTATGCATGCACCCTAATGTTAATAGCAGCATTATCAATAATAGGCAAATTATGGAAAGAGCCCAAACGTCTATAGACTAATGAATAAATAAAGAAGAGATGGCATATACACCCACACATGAACACACACACACACACACACCCCACTAATATTAGTCATAAAAAAGAAAGAAATCTTGCCATTTGTGATGATGTGGACAATAGCTAGAGAGTTATGCTAAGTGAAACAAGTCAGTCAGAGAAAGACAAATACCATATGATTTCACTCATATGTGGAGTTTAAGAAACAAAACAAATGAACATAGAGGGCAAAAAGAGAGAGAGAGAGAGAGGAGAGACAAAGAGGAGAGAGAGAGAGAGAGGGAGAGAGAGAGGGAGGGAGGGAGAGAGGGAGAGAGAGGCAAACCAAAAAACAAACCCGTAAGTACAGAGAACAAACTGGTGGTTACTGGAGGAGAAGTGGGTGAGGTGATGGGTTAAACAGGTGATAGGTTTTAGGGAGCGCACTTATTGTGATGAGCATCAGGTGTTGTATATAGTGATGAACCACTAAATTCTACACTTGAAAATAATATTGTGCTGTATGTTAATCAAAAAAATTATATAAATGGATACTCAATTGGTCAAAAAAAAAAGAATACATCTTGTGTTAGTACTATTAAGTTCAAAAAATACAAGGAAGTCTATGATGCTGAGGTCAAAATTGTGGGTATCTTTGGGGACCATATGAAAGCCATAGAAATGTCCTATAGTTGGGTCTGTCAGTAAGATAGGTATACTTAAGATTTCTATACTGTACTCTGTATAAGTTATATTTTAATTTAGAGAAGAGGTATAACAAACAAAGACCTCATGGAAATTATTGATATAGCTGAATTTACTCTTATGCATTAGATCAGTGATTCTTAAAATCATTAGTCTTATTATTCAATTTACCCTATTAAACTTTACTGAAACTCTAAGGAGTTCACAAAAACTTTTGTTTTTGTGGTTTGTATCCATAAATATTATGTATGTTCAAAATTAAAGCAAAAATTTTGGAAGTAATTAAAAATAGCAATAATGAATCTATGTACTATAAACCATATTTTATGAAAAAAGCATATTTTTGAACATAAAAATAGTAAGAAAAGTCATATTCCTTTACATTTTTGCAAGTATTTTAATCCCTGGCTTAATAGACAACAATCTGATTCTCACAATCTGCCTCTGCATGCAACCTGCTGAAACATGGTTTTTATTTGATATTTATAAAGAAAGTATGACCTCACATAGAAGTTGAGAGGAGGTGAGATTTTAATACATTTTTCAGTTAATTGTGGATATTATTCTTTGATACTATAGTCCAAATTGACAATAGACAGTTTTCTAAAGATTAGTTGCAATGTAAAATCTGGAAAATTGCCAATGAACTTTGGTACTCTGTCACATTAAAACCCATTGGTCTATAAGCGGCATCAATATTGGAAAAGAAGTTAAACTTTCACTATTTGCAGATGGCATGATATTATGCATGGAAACTCCTGGAGACTCCACCAAAATACCACTAGAAGTAATAAATTAATTCATTAAAGTATGTAGTACAAAAATAATACCCAGAAATAGGTAGCATTTTTATATACTCAAAACAAATTACCATAAATTAAAAAAAAAACTACCATTTACAACTGCACCAAAAAAGAATAAAATTTCTACAAATAAACTTAACCTAAGAGGTGAAAAATCTGTACTCTGAAAACTATGAAATGCTAATGAAAGAAATTGAAGATGACTCAAAGAAATGGAAAGACATCCCATGTTCATGGATTGGAAGAATAAATATTATTAAAATGTCCATACTACCCAAAACAATCTACAAATTCAATGCAACCCCTATCAAAATACCAACAATATTGTTCACAAATCTAAAACAAATAATCCTTAAATTTGTGCAGAACCACAAAAGACCCTGAATAGCCAAGCAATCTTGAGAAAGAAAGACAAAGCTAGAGGTATCATAAGTCTAGATTTTGAGATATACCACAAAACTGATTAATCAAAAAGCATGGTACTGGCACAGAGATAGACACATAGATCAAAGGAACAGAATAGTGAACCTGGAAATAAATTCATGTTTATGTGGTCAATTAATCTATGACAAAGGAAGCAATGGAGGAATTCAATCTCTTCAATAAATGGTCCTGGGAAAATTGATCATCTACATGCTAAAGAATGAAAGTGGCCACTTTCTTACACCATACACAAAAATAAACTCAAAATGTATTAGAAACATAAATGTGAGACCTGAAACCATAAAAGTCTTAGAAGTGAATACCAACAGCAATTTCTCTGACATTGGCCTTAGCAACATTATAGACATGTCTCTACAACCAAGGGGGGGGAAAAGCAAAATTAAAGTATTGAGACAACACCAAAATAAAAGGCTTTTGCATAGCGAAGGAAACAACAAAACAAAAGTCAACCTACAGAATGGGAGAAGATATTTGCAAATGACATATAAAAAAAGAGGTTAATATCCAAATTATGTAAAGAACTTATACAATACAGTAACATTAAAAAATGGGCAGAGGACCTGAGTAAACATTTTTCCAAAGAAGGCATACAGATAGCCAATAAACACATGAAAAGATGCTCAAAATCACTAATTATCAAGGAAATGAAAATCAAAACCACAGTGAGATATCACCTCACACCTGTCAGATGGCTGAAATAAAAAAGACAAGAAATAACAAGAGTCAGTTAAGATACGGAGAAAAAAACAAACTCATACACGGTGGGTATAATGTAAATTGGTTCGGTCCCTGTGGAAAAATAGTAGGGAGGTTCCTCAAAAATCTAAAAATAGAATTGCCATATGATCCATTAATTTTATCACTGGACATTTACCCAAAGAAAATGAAAAAACTAATTTGAAAAGATACATGCACCCATATTTTTACCACAGCATTAGTTACAATAGCCAAGATAAAGAAGCAAACTAAGTGTCCACTGGTAGACAAATTAATAAGGAAACTGTGTGTGTGGGGGGTAGCATATTACACAGCCATAAAAAAGGATGAGATTGTGCATGAGAGGACCTAAAGGATATTATGCCAAGTGATTAAGTCAGACTGAAAGACAATTACCATATGATTTTACTCATATGTGGAATATAAAAAACAAGTGAGTAAACAAAGGGGAGGTAAGTAGTGTGATGGGTGAAATACATCATGAGGATTAAAGGGTACACTTATCGTGGTGAGCACTGAGTAAAGTATAGAATTATTGAATCACTATAATGTATACCTGAAACTACTGTAACACTGTATGTTAATTATATTGGAATTAAAACTTAAAAATGGAATAAAAAACAAATGAAGACTATGGACTCTGAGGAACTAAGTGAGGGTTTTGGAGGGGAGAGGGATGGGAGGTCTGGTTGGCCTGGTGGTGGGTATTGTGGAGGGCACCTATTGCATGGAGCACTGGGTGTGGTGCATAAACAATGAATTCTGGAACACTGGAAAGAAATTTAAAAAATAAATAAAAATTAAAAAAAAAAAAAACCTTTCCCTACAATTGCACTGCTGGGTATTTACCCCAAAGATACAGATGTAGTGAAAAGAAGAGCCATCTGTACCCCAATGTTTATTGCAGCAATGGCCACGGTCTCCAAACTGTGGAAAGAACCAAGATGCCCTTCAACGGATGAATGGATAAGGAAGATGTGGTCCATATACACAATGGAGTATTATGCCTCCATCAGAAAGGATGAATACCCAACTTTTGTAGCAACATGGACGGGACTGGAAGAGATTATGCTGAGTGAAATAAGTCAAGCAGAGAGAGTCAAGTATCATATGGTCTCACTTATTTGTGGAGCATAACAAAGAACACGGAGGACTTGGGGAGATGGAGAGGAGAGGGAGTTGAGGGAAACTGGAAGGGGAGATGAACCATGAGAGACTATGGACTCTGAAAAACAACCAGAGGGTTTTGAAGGGGTGGGGGGGGTGGGAGGTTGAGGAACCAGGTGGCAGGTAATAGGGAGGGCACGTACTGGTACTGCATGGAGCACTGTGTGTGGTGCAAAAACAATGAATACTGTTATGCTGAACATAAACAACAACAACAACAAAAATCACCTTTCACCACCCCCAAAATGAATGAACAAATAAAGAAAAAGAAGAATCAGACCTATAAATACAGAGAATGAAGAAACAGCATAAGCAATGCAGTCATGATATTGTAATAGTGTTGTATGGTGGCAGATAATGGCTATGACTGTAGTGAGCATAGCACAGTGTATTAACTTCTTGTGTCAACTACTATAAAAATGTAAAATAAATGCAAAAATTGGTCAATCTTGTGATGCAAATAGTCTTTACACATTCATCATTTTGTAGCATCAAACATTTGTCATTTAGAAATATTGACTCATTGAGTTATGCAGATCTTCCAAATGTTGGCATAGTTTATAATAATAATCACACATATGAACTCTGGAAAGCTCACTCTATATTGACAAAAGGATGAAACTGAGAAGTCAAAAAATAATTTAATATTACTATGAAAATTGCTGTGACTTCCTAGGTTCTCCAAGATGGTCCTGAAACCCTCAGGAGCCCATGGACAGCACCTCAACAAGTGTTGCATCCAATGTCCCAGAGATAAAGGGGAGGAAACTGGAGGTAGATCACTGATGATCAGTGAACAAGGAAAGAGATATTATTGAACTGAAAGATTATAGTGAAGAGATTATATCCAAAAAGTTTTCTTACCTCTAGTAGTTGAGAGCATTAAGAGTGTCCAGGGTTTTTTTAAAAAGTAATTTTATTCAATAGAGAAAACAAAAACCTGCTATCAGTGAGGAAAAATAAATCAATATTAAGAAACAGCATAAGTTTTTTGAATCGTATATTGCATTTATTATGAAGGGCTAACCTATACATTGAAAGCATTCTTTATTCTTGAGTAAATTGGTCTGCAAAGCTTTTTACACTATGGTGTTTACTAAATGCCATTCTTTTAAACACCATGACTGCTAGTTTTATCTGCATCATATCAGCCTAATTCATAAACTGCGTTTAGTTTAAAGAACTGTCCAGGCTGGAAAAAATCCTAAGAAGCCATTTTGTTTCTTCTTCAATGGCAGGATTAAAAACATAGAAAAGACACTTAGGA
Organism: Meles meles; assembly: GCF_922984935.1. NCBI lineage: Eukaryota > Metazoa > Chordata > Mammalia > Carnivora > Mustelidae > Meles > Meles meles. The sequence goes on along the minus strand of NC_060073.1, from coordinate 56,264,869 downwards.
ACTCTCTCAGAAAGTTAAAAAAATATATGCATACATTAAAGAAAATTTGTAATGAGCCCATATCAATTGCCTGATTAAAATTAGTGATGAAGAAAAATAAGGGGAAGGAACTGAGGTGTAAATCCAGAATCAGCCACAAATTTCCCTTCTTTCACTTCAGAAAATGTGCTCTGAGATAGACCTGGACAATATGATACCTCACAAGAGTTGAATGTATAATGTCACATCTAAGTCACTTCTTTGTTGTTTTTTCATTCATCTCCTACGAATTTCAGTTGTCCAGAATATGTGTACATTTCTCACCCTGGAAGAGATTTATGACACTGTCTCTGATTTGTTTTGTCTTTACCCCATACATAATGGGGTTGAGAGTTGGGGGAAGTAGAAGATAAAGATTAGCCACAATAATGTGGAGAGAGGGGAGAATGGTATGTTTTTTTCCAAAATGGTGGGTAAAGAAAGTGAAGAATGCTGGAACATAGGTGATGATGATGGCTGATATATGGGCAGTGCAGGTGCTGAAGGCCTTCTGCCGAGCATCTGCTGATGAAAGGCTGACCACAGCCCGAAGGATCATCATGTAAGAAACAGATATACAGCAAATGTCATACACTCTAATCAGGAGGGCAACCATCAGACCATAGATGACATTGATCCTGATGCTGGCACAGGACAACTTCACCACTGACATATGGTCACAATACATGTGTGAGATAATATTATTATGGCAAAAGGGCAAATTTTTGACCAAGATTGGAAAAGGAATCATCAGCAGCATACCCTTCAGGAAGGTGGCAAGAGCAGCTTTGGCAATGATAATATTGGTGAGTATGGTAGCATAATGCAATGGGTAACAAATGGCCACATAATGGTCCAGAGCCATGAGCATCAGAACACCAGACTCCACACCTGTGGGACCATGAACAAAGAACACTTGGACTAAGCAAGCATTGAAGTTAATTTCCTTGAGATTGAACCCAGAAGATGCAAAGTGCATTGGGTACTGTAGTGGTGCAGGTAAAGAGGTCAGCAGGGCCAGAAAGAAATACATTGGGTGATGTAAGAACTCCTCCTGATGAATGAGGTACACAAGGCCAAGGTTTCCCACAAGAGATATGATATACATTGTGCAGAATGGGAGAGAGATCCATACATGTACTCTTTCTAGAACAGGAATTCCATTAAGAATAAAAGAATGCTTGGATCAACCAGGAGATCAAAGATGAACTTAAACAATTCATGGAAACCAAGGAGAATGAAGACATTCGGTCCAAAACCTATGGGATATAGCAAAGGCGGTTCTAAGGGGGAAACACATAGCCATCCAAGCCTCCCTCAAAAAAATTGAAAAATCCAGAATACACCAGCTGTCTCTAGACCTTAAAGAACTGGAGAATCAACAACAAGTCAAACCAACTCCACACGCAAGAAGGGAAATAATCAAGATTAGAGCAGAGATCAATGAGGTAGAAACCAGAAATACAGTAGAACGTATCAATGAAACTAGAAGCTGGTTTTTTGAAAGAATCAATAAGATCGATAAACCATTGGCCACACTAATCCAAAAGAAAAGAGAGAAAGCCCAAATTAATAAAATTATGAATGAAAAGGGAGAGATCACAACTAACACCAAGGAAATAGAAACAATCATCAGAAATTATTACCAACAGTTATATGCCAATAAGCTAAGCAACCTAGATGAAATGCATGCATTCCTGGAAAACTATAAACTCCCAAAATTGAACCAGGAAGAAATTGACAACCTGAAGAGACTGATATCCAGTAATGAGAATGAAGCAGTGATCAAACACCTCCCCCAAAACAAGAGCCCAGGACCTGACAGATTCCCTGGGGAATTCTACCAAACTTTCAAAGAAGAAATAACACCAATTCTCCTGAAGCTGTTTCAAAAAATTGAAGCAGAAGGAAAACTGCCAGACTCTTTTTATGAAGCCAGCATTACCCTGATCCCCAAACCAGGCAAAGACCCTACCAAAAAGGAGAATCTCAGACCAATATCCCTGATGAATATGGATGCTAAGATTCTCAACAAGATCCTAGCAAACAGGATCCAGCAGTATATTGAAAAGATTATCCATCATGACCAAGTGGGATTCATCCCTGGGTTACAAGGATGGTTCAACATTCGCAAATCAATCAATGTGATAGAACAAATCAATAAGAGAAGAGAGAAGAACCACATGGTCCTCTCAATTGATGCAGAAAAAGCATTTGACAAAATCCAGCATCCGTTCCTGATGAAAACGCTTCAAAGTATAGGGATAGAGGGAACATTCCTGAACTTCATAAAATCTATCTATGAAAGACCCACAGCAAATATCATCCTCAAAGGGAAAAAGCTTGCAGCCTTCCCGTTGAGATCAGGAACATGACAAGGATGCCCACTCTCACCACTCTTGTTCAACATAGTATTAGAAGTCCTAGCAACAGCAATCAACAACAGAGAGAAATAAAAGATATCCAAATTGGCAAGGAAGAAGTCAAATTCTCTCTCTCTTCGCAGATGACATGATTCTTTATATGGAAAACCCCAAAACTCTACCCCCAAACTTCTAGAACTCATACAGCGATTCAGTAATGTGGAAGGATACAAATTAATGTACAGAAATCAGTGGCTTTCTTATACACTAACAATGAAAATACAGAAAGGGAAATTAGATAATCGATTCCATTTACTATAGCACCAAGAACAATAAGATACCTGGGAATAAACCTAACCAAAGAGGTAAAGGATCTGTACCCGAGGAACTACAGAACACTCATGAAAGAAATTGAAGAAGACACAAAAAGATGGAAGACCATTGCATGCTCTTGAATCGGAAGAATAAACATTGTTAAAATGTCTATACTGCCTAGAGCAATCTATACTTTTAATGCCATTCCGATCAAAATTCCACCGGTATTTTTCAAAGAGCTAGAGCAAATAATCCTAAAATTTGTATGGAATCAGAAGAGACCCCAAATTGCTAAGGAAATGTTGAAAAACAAAAACAAAAGTGGCGGCATCACGTTACCTGATTTCAAGCTCTACTACAAAGCTGTGATCACCAAGACAGCATGGTACTGACATAAAAACAGACACATAGACCAGTGGAACAGAGTGGAGAGCCCAGATATGGATCCTCAACTCTATGGTCAAATAATCTTCAACAAAACAGGAAAAAATATACAATGGAAAAGAGACAGTCTCTTCAATAAATGGTGCTGGGAAAACTGGACATCTATATGTAGAAGAATGAAACTCGACCATTCTCTTACACCATACACAAAGATAAACTCGAAATGGATAAAGGACCTCAACATGACACAGGAATACATCAGAGTCCTAGAGGAGAACATAGGGAGTAACCTCTTCGATATCAGCCACAGCAACTTCTTCCAAGATATGTCTCCAAAGGCCAAGGAAACAAAAGCGAAAATGAACTTTTGGGACTTCATCAAGATCAAAAGCTTCTGCACAGCAAAGGAAACGGTCAACAAAACAAAGAGGCAACCCACGGAATGGGAGAAGATATTTGCAAATGACAGTACAGACAAAAGGTTGATATCCAGGATTCATAAAGAACTCCTCAAACTCAACACACACAAAACAGATAATCATATCAAAAAATGGGCAGAAGATATGAACAGACACTTCTCCAGTGAAGACATGCAAATGGCTATCAAACACATGAAAAAATGTTCATCATCACTAGCCATCAGGGAGATTCAAATTAAAACCTCATTGAGATATCACCTTACACCAGTTAGAATGGCCAAAATTAGCAAGACAGGAAACAACGTGTGTTGGAGCAGTTGTGGAGAAAGAGGAACCTTCTTACACTGTTGGTGAGAATGAAAGTTGGTGCAGCCACTTTGGAGAACAGTGTGCAGATTCCTCAAGAAATTAAAAATAGAGCTTTCCTATGTCCCTGCAATTTCACTGCTGGGTATTTACCCCAAAGATACAGATGTAGTGAAAAGAAGAGCCATCTGTACCCCAATGTTTATTGCAGCAATGGCCATGGTCGCCAAACTGTGGAAAGAACCAAGATGCCCTTCAACAGATGAATGGATAAAGAAGATGTGGTCCATATACACTATGGAGTATTATGCCTCCATCAGAAAGGATGAATACCCAACTTTTGTAGCAACATGGACGGGACTGGAAGAGATTATGCTGAGTGAAATAAGTCAAGCAGAGAGAGTCAAGTATCATATGGTTTCACTTATTTGTGGAGCATAACAAAAAACATGGAGGACGTGGGGAGATGGAGAGGAGAAGGGAGTTAGAGAGATTGGAGGGGAGATGAACCTTGAAAGACTATGGACTCTGAAAAAGAACCTGAGGGTTTTGAAGCAGCAGGGTTGGGAGGTTGGGGAAGCAAGTGGTGGGTAATAGAGAGGGCACGTATTGCATGGAGCACTGTGTGTGGTGAAAAAACAATGAATACTGTTACGCTGAAAATAAACAAACAAAAAAAAAGAATAAAAGATTTGGGGGCAACATATGAATTATTGGAAACCAGCATAACTAATTCAGTAGAGGAACTCTTTTTATCCAGAAGTCTCTATCCTGAGTAAAAGGAATTAAGAAATACAAATTTAATTCAGAATTTTCTTGAGAATGCAAACTTAAATTTGAAATATAGTTACATTTTAATAGTAGCAACAATTCTAGATAATCTTGACTAAGAAGATAGACCATTTATTAAACAACATTACATTAGGGTAAGATTTTTAATGTTTTATAAGCAATCTAAATATAATTGTAAAGCCACAATTACAAAGTTGTGATTGTTTTTTGACATCAAAGAGAAGAAGAAACTGAGGCACAGAGATATCAAATTATGTGTCATTAAACTAGAATCTGGGACAGAAATGATTTTTATATATGACTCTAACATTCATGCAATGTCTTTACTCTGCATCCTGGTTTGACAGAGTACCTAGCTTATGACAGCAAGTTATCACTGCATGATGGAGAGCCCTGAAATTTGCTCAACACGTTAATGTTTTGTGCAATATATAATGGGAAGGTTATGGCTATTTATAACTAAGAAAATCTTGTTCAAATCTTAGGTCTTCCCATGACAATTTTATGACTTGGTGAGGTTTGCTTCACTCTTGAAGAAACTCAGTTGTTCATCTACAACTTGTGGCTAACGTTACCTTCCTCAAAGAGTTCTGAAAAATTATCAGAAGTTTACTTTACTCCTAGGTTAGTATCCTGGTGAATTGGGTATATTAATTCAATATACAAGCATAGGTGCTATATGGTTATGAGATACTAGGATAGTGGCCATGAAGATCAAGCTAACTTGATTGTCCCATGAAACAGAAAAATAAGAACCTCCCTTTCTCAAATACTCTGTAATTCCCCAAGGTGAATGAAGTCATCTATCTCCTTTCCATGTCTTCTGAATTTAAATAATCCTTGAGAAGCATATTCTCTCTCTTAGAGTATGTCCACTCTCAGTACCTCAAATACAGCTGACATGAAGATAATTTTCAGGTTATTAATTTTATAAGAAACTACGGAACAGCTGTTGAGTCCTCCTTCTAAATGCATGCTGGACGTTTCCATGGACAGTTTAAATTCACCATGTTGGAGACATGCTCTACCCCATGCCAGAACAGATTCCTTTTCTTGATATCTGTCTTTGGATAATGGTGTCATTTTCTACCACATGAGCTACCAGCATCTTTGTGATCCTCTCAGGTACTCTTCATCACCTTGGGTAAAATTCCTTTATAACTCAAAGTGCTTCAGTTCTTACTCTGTCCATGTCACTTCAGCATGTCTATTACCTGTCCTCTATTCTCAGACAAGAAAAGATTCCTATTTTTTTAATCCAGAAATATTTCTGATATTACCAAACTTATTGTCTTTGAAAGACCACCTAGCTATATCCACCTATTTCTTGATTTGCCTCTTGCATTTTCAAATCAAGTATTTCCTATAGCATAACTTTGAAGACATTTTAATCCACTGACTAATAATCTTCAATGTTTTCCCATCAATTTGAGGGTAGGGCTCAAATTGCTTGGAATAGCATTTAATAAGTTAAATTTTAGGTCTTATTCTGTCTTTCCATTTTATTTGTTTCCAATTGCTATGCACCAAAAAGTGGTCCTGCTTTGGACAATAAATTATATGTTCACTCTATTCTAGCATTTCATGCCTAAACTTTATAGACCACATGCCAATCCCCAAAACCTATGTATATTTCAAGTTTAATTTCTTCCCCTTATTTGAAAATTTCTGTCATATACTTACCTTGATAAGTCTTGTTTTTTATTCTGTTCAATTTAAAAAAATTTTTTTTACATTTCTTTTCAGTGCTCCAGAATTCATTGTTTATGCACCACACCCAGTGCTCCATGCAATATGTGCCCTCCATAATACCCACCACCAGGCTTACCCAACCTCTTGCCCCTGTCCCTACCAAAACTCTCAGATTGTTTCTCAGAGTCCACAGTCTCTCATGTTCATCTCCCCTCCAATTTCCCCCAAGGCACTTCTCCTCTCCATTTCCCCATGTCCTCTGTGTTATTACTAATGCTCCACAAATAAGTGAAACCATATGATAATTGACTCACTCTGCTTGACTTATTTCACTCAGCATAATCTCTTCCAGTATTCATCCTTTCTGATGGAGGCATAATACTCCATCGTGTATATGGACCACATCTTTCTTATCCATTCGTCCGTTAAAGGGCATCTTGGTTCTTTCCACAGTTTGGCGACTGTGGCCATTGCTGCTATGAACATTGGGGTACAGATGGCCCTTCTTTTCACTACATCTGTATCTTTGGGGTAAATACCCAGGAGTCCAATTGCAGGGTCACAGGGTAGTTCTATATTTAACTTCTTGAGGAATCTCCACACTGTTCTCCAAAGTGGCTGCACCAACTTGCATTCCCACCAACAGTGTAAGAGCATTCCTCTTTCCACACATCCTCTCCAACATATGTTGTTTACTGTCTTGTTGATTTTGGCCATTCTAACTGGTGTAAGGTGGTATCTCAATGTGGTTTTGATTTGAATCTCCCTGATGGTTAGTGATGATGAACATTTTTTCATGTATCTGTTAGTCATTTGTATGTCTTCTTTGGAGAAGTGTCTGTTCATGTCTTCTGTCCATTTTTTGACATGATTATCTATTTTGTGTGTGTTGAGTTTGAGGAGTCCTTTACAGATATTGGATATCAGCCCCCTGTCTGTATTGTCATTTGTGAATATCTTCTCCCATTCTGTGGGTTGTCTCTTTGTTTTGTTGACTGTTTCCTTTGCTGCACAGAAGCTTTTGATCTTGATGAAGTCCCAAAAGTTCATTTTCACTTTTGTTTCCTTTGCCTTCGGAGGCATATCTTGAAAGAAGTTGCTGTGGCTGGTGTCGAAGAGGTTACTGCCTATATTCTCCTCTATGATTCTGATGAATTCCTGTCTCACATTGAGGTCTTTTATCCATTTCGAGTTTATCTTTGTGAATGGTGTAAGTGAATGGTCTAATTTCATTCTTCTACATATAACTGTCCAATTTTCCCAGCACTATTTATTGAGGACAGTATCGTATCTTTTTCCCACTTATATTTTTTCCTTCTTTGTCAGAGAGAATTTGACCATAGTGTTGAGGGCCCATATCTGGGCTATTTACTCTGTTCCACTGGTCTATGTGTCTGTCTTTATGCCAGTACCATGTGGTCTTGGTGATCACAGCTTTGTAGTAAAGCTTGAAATCGGGCAATGTGATGTCCCCAGTTTGGCTTTTCTTTTTCAACATTTCCTTAGCAATTTGGGGTCTCTTCTGGTTCCATACAAATTTTAGGATTCTTTGCACCATCTTCTTGAAAAATGCTGGTGGAATTTTGATCGGAATGGCGTTCAAAGTATAGATTGCTCTAGACAGAATAGACATTTTAACAATGTTTATTCTTCTGAACCATGAGCATGGAATTGTCTTCTATCTTTTTGTGCCTTCTTCAATTTCTTTCATGAGTGTTCTCATGATCCTTTACCTCTTCGGTTCGGTTTGTTCCCAGGTATCTTATGGTTCTTGGTGCTATAGTAAATATAATCAATTCTCTAATTTCCCTTTCTGTATTTTCATTGTTATTGTATAAGAAAGCAACTGATTTCTGTACATTGATTTTTGTGTCTGGCCACATTACTGAATTGCTGTATGAGTTCTAGTAGTTTGGGAGTGGAGTCTTTTGGGTTTTCCATATAAAGTATAAGTCTTCTTTGAACACTGAGGGTGAAGATCCTTCTTTTCCTCCTTGACTGATTTAAATTATTCTCTTTTTCAAGGTTTTATTTAAATTCCTGTTAGTGAACACACAGTGTAATATTATAATGTTTCAGATGTAGAATTTAGTGATTCATCACTTAGACACAACACTCAGTGTTAATCACAATTGCCTTCCTTAATACCCAATACCCATTTAAACCATCCTCTTGCCTACATCCTCTCCTCACACTCTCAGTTTGTTCTCTATCATTAAGAGTCTGTTTTCTGTTCACCTCTCTTTTTTTTTTCTCCTTCTTATGTTCATCTGCTTTATTTCTTCATTTAAAGAAGTCTGTGATTCCTGGAATCCAGGTACAGGATGTTTAATTTTCTTCCCAAATCTGTTAGTGATCATTTCAGAATGAAATACAAGTTTTTCTAACTTGGACTTCACATCTGTTCCACTAAAGCCAAATGCTCTTTGAGGCTAACAAACAGTACATCAGTCAGTGGTTTTTTCATTTATTTGTTTTTGTGTTTATTTGTTTGCTTGTTTCTCTGGAGGAATGTGAGGCTTCATATTTCTAACTTGGGACCTCTACAGCTCCTGATTCTTATAATTTCTCCATGCCCAGTACTCCTACCATCTCCCAGGTAAAGAATGGGGTTGAGTGGGAGGATTCATACTTTCTCTTCCAAAGGGGGAGGTGATTTGGTTGCAAGTACCATTCAGACATACCCTGGAACTCCTTTATTTTTCTGGTGGTTCTGGGGAATAAATAAGGAGACAGAATACAGGAAAGGACTGGAAGTAGAATAATCACAAAAGTACAGGAAGAGAAATTCACCCCAAGGTCTTTATTCAGTCTTGTGTTGAGCTTTTTCCAATGGAAAAAAACAAAGCAACTCACTATACTACCAAAAGCATACTACATCATATATGCTACCCCAAACCACCACACATCGATCACAATTTCTCTTTCCTCCTTGATGATGATAGGCTCCATTACCTGGTCCAGGTGTCTAAGCCTCCAGGATCTGATGGAGAGTACTGTGATTGACATTGTCACTGCTGCTTCTGTGTTCCCTCATCCCACGCTGGGCAGCCATTTGACACAAAGTGTGTGCATCACCCATTGTTGCCTCTGGCTGTTTGAAACAGAAAACAGCCTCCTTTATATTATCACTTGATCCCAACCCCCAGAAAAATATGGATGAGCCAGCTACTGGCTAGGATGTAGGAGGGCCAAGAAGTCTTGCTTTCTCATTTTCTTCTTCATTCCACACTATGCTTTCCATGGATGGCCTATGACAACATTTTTTTTTTTTTAATTTAGGGCTTGGAATATGGAAAAAAATCCTATCAGGCACCTGAAGAATCCTATCCATGATCCCTGGAGGACAATGTCAGGAGAAAGCTATATCCAGAAAAGGGAGTTCTAGATTCTTTGAGACTGTTTCAATTTTTTTTGTTATTTTTTGAAATATTTTTCTGAAAATGGCAAATTCAGTTTTTATTGACATATGTTATCACTTAATATTTCAAGCCTGAATATTTCAAGTAACAAACTCTAAATTAGTTAAATTTTTAATTTAACAGTTTGTTAAATTTTAACAGTTAACATTTAAATTTTTTAACATTTTAACACTTAACATTTAACAAATGTTGAAAAGTTTAACAATTTTATTAAAGTTTCCATTAAACATTAAACATCCACCATATGTCAGGCAATGAATGCTTTGGCAATGAATATAAGGCCTTTGCTTCTGCTCTGGTTCTTTTAGGTTTACTGTGTACATAATGCATAGCAACTCAAATATCTACCCACTTGCCTTCAGAAAAAAATAGCAGCAATACTGTTTGGTTATGTATATTTGCATATTTAAAATATATTTACCTACATTTAAACTGATTTATGAATTTAATTACATTCCTATAATGAGTCTGCCAATTCAGTATTGTCATAGCCATTTTATCTAACCAGGGTTCTATAGGTTTCATAGCACTCTGAACTCTACAGGCTTTTGGGCTCCCTATACTAAACACTGGTGACACAGCCCCTCTCTCTTAAACCAAACCAGATACTCTACTGGAGAGTCACCTTTCTACCTCTCTGCTACTCCCACATTTTCCTTATATTTTATAATGATGCTAATCTGGGGACCTGTGTTAGAACTATTTGTATATTTTCATTATCCCTTTACTGATCTGTGAGCTCTTATTATATGGCCCAAATCTCCCACCTATTTCACTCCATGAATGAGGACAATTGCTGGATTAAAAAATATATATATATATATATATATATATATACACACAATAATTTATTTTATTTATATATATAAATATTTTTATAAATATTTATTTATAAATAAATAAAAAATTATTTATATATATATAAATTAGAGTTAGATTTGCTGACTGCAAGTTGTGTGATGAACTGAAGAATTGAAATGGGGTGGGGAAAGGTGGGCTAGTGACTTGGAGGGAAAAGGGTGTACCTATTTACTTTTCCCTGAACTAAGGCATCTTAGGGTTATTATCCTAATCCTCTGCCTCTGTCATTCTACCATATATTTGTGAAGTGAATAAACATAAAGAGAAGAATTCCTTAAACTGTAAAGGAGATTTTTGAGAGCATCTAGATTCTCTCTTCCCACATAAGAGCACAGAACCCTTGTTAGTACTATTGCTGCTTTGAATGTGGAATGACCATGATCTTCCTAATTTTCCTTAGCCTAAGAAATCACCAAAAACATCCTCTACAGGGCAATGGCCTTGATCCCTGGGATCACACAGGCAGGTTGAAGCAAACCTAGACTTTATCATGGAGTAGGCTTGGGTCAAAATATCTGGAAGGTGTTACCTTACCTACAATGTAGTTCCAGACAAGAAGTATGGGAGATGTTCATGCCTGGGTGAGAGCCCAGGAATGTATATGAAGGTGGCATCCTGGTTTCACCTTATAGACCTTAGATCAGAAATGCTTAGTCTGGCTGACTTTCCATGGGAAGGGGCATAATCTCACATGCTCAGACATTCCAAGTCTCAGTGTGAAATAGTGCTTAAGAGACCCAAGAGATAATGGAGCCCTAAGGGAAAGCATGATACAAAGCATCATATACTTGAAACAAAAATAAAACACCAAACACAGCTAGTCCTCATATGAGGTCAGTGCAGAAGGGAATTCCCAAAGTACAAATATCCCACCATTAAGATTATAAGCAACATGGGGGGGGTAGGGGGATAGGAGAAGAATAAATGAAACAAGATGGGATTGGGAGGGAGACAAACCATAAATGACTCTTAATCTCACAAAACAAACTGGGGGTTGCTGGGGGGAGGTGGGATTGGGAGAGGGGGAGCGGGCTATGGACATTGGGGAGGGGAGGCGAACCATAAGAGACTATGGACTCTGAAAAACAACCTGAGGGTTTTGAAGGGTCAGGGGTGGGAGGTTGGGGCAACCTGAGGGTTTTGAAGGGTCAGGGGTGGGAGGTTGGGGGAACAGGTGGTGGGTAATGGGGAGGGCACGTTTTGCATGGAGCACTGGGTGTTGTGCAAAAAGAATGAATACTGTTACGCTGAAAAAATAAATAAAATGGATAAAAACAACAAAAAAAAAGATTATAAGTTAGAAATTCTTGTCTATGCACAGCAAAGGAAACAGTCAACAAAACAAAGAGGCAACTCACAGAATGGGAGAAGATATTTGCAAACGACAGTACAGACAAAAGGTTGATATCCAGGATCTGTAAAGAACTCCTCAAACTCAGCACACACAAAATAGATAATCATGTCAAAAAATGGACAGAAGACATGAACAGACACTTCTCCAAAGAAGACATACAAATGACTAACAGATACATGAAAAAATGTTCATCATCACTAACCATCAGGGAGATTACAATCAAAATCACATTGAGTTACCACCTTACACCAGTTAGAATGGCCAAAATCAACAAGACAGTAAACAACATATGTTGGAGAGGATGTGTGGAAAGAGGAATGCTCTTACACTGTTGGTGGGAATGCAAGTTGGTGCAGCCACTTTGGAGAACAGTGTGGAGATTCCTCAAGAAGTTAAATATAGAACTACCCTGTGACCCTGCAATTGGACTCCTGGGTATTTACCCCAAAGATACAGATGTAGTGAAAAGAAGGGCCATCTGTACCCCAATGTTCATAGCAGCAATGGCCACAGTCGCCAAACTGTGGAAAGAACCAAGATGCCCTTTAACGGACGAATGGATAAGAAAGATGTGGTCCATATACACAATGGAGTATTATGCCTCCATTAGAAAGGATGAATACCCAACTTTTGTATCAACATGGATGGGACTGGAAGAGATTATGCTGAGTGAAATAAGTCAAGCAGAGAGAGTCAATTATCATATGGTTTTGCTTATTTGTGGAGCATAAGGAATAACACAGAGGACATGGGGAAATGGAGAGGAGAAGTGAGTTGGGGGAAATTGGAGGGGAAATGAACCATGAGAGACTGTGGACTCTGAGAAACAATCTGAGGGTTTTGGAAGGGACAGGGGTGAGAGGTTGGGTGAGCCTGGGGGTGGGTATTATGGGCACATAATTGCATGGAGCACTGGGTGTGGTGCATAAACAATGAATTCTGGAACACTTTGAAGAAATTTTAAAAAATAAATAAAAATTTAAGAACAAACAAACAAAATAAATAAATAAATAAAAATTTAAAAGAAGAAATTCTGTCTAAAGTAATTAAAAATGAGGAAAATGTGTATGCATGTATGACTTTATAATCAATAAGTGTGTGTTTGTTATTCAAATTTCTTTAAAATATTATACCCCTTAATTAAAAAAATAACTATAACAATTTAAACCTTTTTAAGTAATATATACTTCCTTTTTAAAAAGATTTTATTTAAAGATTTTATTTATTTATTTATTTGACAGCGAGAGAGAGAGATCACAAGTAGGCAGAAAGGCAGGCAGAGAGAAAGAGAGAGGGAAGCAGGCTCTCTGCCGAGCAGAGAGCCCGATGTGGGACTCGATCCCAGGACCCTGAGATCATGACCTGAGCCGAAGGCAGCGGTTTAACCCACTGAGCCACCCAGGCACCCAAAAAGATTTTATTTATTTGAGAGAAAGAGGGAGCACAAGTTGGGGGAGGTGCAGAGGGAGAGGGAGAAGTAGAATCCCTAGCTTAGCAGGGAGCTCAATGAGAGGTTCCATCCAGGACCACAGGATATGACCTAAGCCAAAGGCAGCTGCTTAACCAACTAGCCACCCAGGCTCCCCTAAATAAAATATACTTCTGAAGCTAAAAATACCTGCTATTAAGACTTAGTGGGTCTTTATTTCCATGTATATGTAATTTAAAAAATCAGAATTATAATTCACGGGTTATTTCATCACTGAATGGTGTATTTATATACACACACATGATGGAATATCATTCAACCATGAGACAAAAAGGAAATCCTGTCATTTACGACAATATGGATGAGACTTGAGGGCATCATGCTAAGTGAGACAAATCAAAGAAACACAAATACTGTATGATCTTATTTACATGTGGAATCTAAAAAAGCCAAACTCATAAGAGCAAAGTAGAATGGTGCTTACCAGAGCTGGGGAGTGGAAAATGGGTGCATGTTGTTTGACTAATTAGTAAATCCTGGAGATATGATACAGCAATGTGACAGATAACAGTATTGTACTCTAAACTTCAAACTTATTGAGAGAATAGATCTTACGTGTTCCTACCACAAAAATAAATGGTAATTATGTGAGGTGACAGAGCTGTTAGCTAACACTATAGTAGTAATCATATCATAACATATAAAGATGTCAAATCAACACATGGTGTACAGCTTAAACTTACACAATTTTTTTAAAGATTTATTTATTTATTTGACAGACAGAGATCACAAGCAGGCAGAGAGGCAGACAGAGAGAGAGGAGGAAGCAGGCCTCCTGCTGAGCAGAGAGCCTGACATGGGGCTTGATCTCAGGACCCTGGGATCATGACCTGAGCTGAAGGCAGAGGCTTTAACCCACTGAGCCACCCAGGTGCCCCTAAACTTATACAATTTTATGTGTCAATTATATCTCATAAAAATAATTTTTTAAAAGGACAAATCAATTCTGAGTGACTTATGCATTAACTTAAGTGAGCTTTTTCTAATCATTTTTTTTAAAAATTTATCCCTCTCAAGAAAAGGGTAATAAAGTTGTGGTTATGCGATAATATAGAGGAGACTTCTGTCTTCCTTCTGACATTCCTATCAAATTACAAGGAGATACTAATAGTAACATTTATTTAAGAAAAGTAGGAAAAGGATGTGACTAGGGATGGATAAAAGTTTTCAACCATTGGAAGAAATAAGACTTCATCTTTGGAAGACGTAACATGGAATGGTGTTAATGAATGAAAGGATGAATCAACAGACCAAAAAGGCAACCTGCAGGATGGGAGAGGATACTTGCAAACCATAAGATAATATCCAAAATATATAACGAACTCCTACAACTCAATTTGAGAAGAAAATTAGAAAATGGGCTGAGGTCTTTAATAGACATCTCTTCAAAGAACATAAACAAATGGCTAACAGGTATATGAAAAGATGCTCAACATCACTAATCATCAGATGATCAGGGAAATGCAAATCTAAACTACAATGAGATATCACCTGGTATCTATCAGGATTACTGTTATTGAAGAAACAAGAGACAAAAGTGTTGGCAAGAATGTAGAGATACTGGGACATTTGTGCACTGTTGCTAGCAATGCAAAACATTTCAGCAGCTATGGAAAGAATATGGACATTCCTCAAACATTTTTAAATAGAACCACCATAAGATGCAGCAACCCTGCTTCTGATTTATCCAATAGAACTGAAATAAGGATCTCAAAGAGAAACTGGCATTCCCATGTTCACTGCATTATTATTCATCATTGCCAAAATGTGGAAACAACCTAAATGTCCATTGACAGTTGAATAAAGAAAATGTGGTATATATGTATTAATGGAATACAATGCAATCTTAAGGAAGCACATTTTGCAATATGCACAATATAGATAACCATGAAGACATTATGCTGAATGGAAAATGTTGGTTACAGAACAAATACTGCATGATTCCATATAGATGAGGTATCTGAAATAGCCAAATTCCTAAAAATAAAGAGTGGAATCACTGTTTCCCAAGACAGGGGAGAGGGGAAAATTACTAAAGAGCCATCGTAAACTTTCAGTTAAGTGAGATGAATAAGCTCTAGAGATCTGTTGTACAATATTGTATGTACAGTAAACAAAAGGTATTATACACTTAAAATGTTTTAAGAGGATAAATTTCATGTCAAATATTTTTACCTCAATGAAATATAATTTAAAAAAAGAAATAACACGAGTTTTCTAGGTTCAAATCCCAGATCTCTACCTAAAATCTTTGCAGCCTATGACAAATTAAAGAACCCATCCAAATTTCACTCTCCTTAATAATAACGTGCAGTGAATAATGACTATCTTCAGAATTAGTTCAAAAATCAGAGATATGCATGTAAAGCATCCAGAATAAATTAACTCCTAGCAGTGTCTAAATGATAGTGTCTAATGATAATGTCTAAATGATACTTAATCTTGTTATGGAGGGAGAGAGGAAGGAGAGAGAGATAATGTGTATGAATGTGGAAGTTTCTAGTAATATAATCAGAAGAAATTGACTGAACACAAGAATAACTGTTGAAAGCTGGTCTACAAGAAATTATTCTCATCTTCAATATTCTTCATTCAGAGTGGTGGAAATTCTTTTTTTTTCCTTTCCTAGACTGAAACCACTAATGCCTGAATTCCATGTATTAGCAAATTCTGGTTTATTCTGCCATTTTGCTGGAGCACATCTTCAAATAACTAGAAAAGCTGTTATGTAGGTCTTCTTTCTTCATTTTTTGCATATCTAAAGTAACTTTGTAATTCACATATTTGATTGATTATTAAATTGAGAACATGATAACAGTCTAATTACTTATTTTCACAAAGTAGAAAACTATGATCTTCTAGCATCAATATTTACTAGTAGGGATCCTTTTCAATTCTGGAAATATGAATTGAATTTTTTAGTATTTTAATGTTGTTTTCCACCTGAAATTTTTAAGGATTTTTTTCATTATCTTTATCTTCTTTGACAGTAGTATGTCCAGGTTTGACTCTTTTATAAATTTTCTAGGTATTTTGGTATTTCTTGATTACTTCTTAAAATACAAATTTTTAATTTTGTTACAGAAAATATTATTTTGTAGATATTTGGAAAAATTTTCTCTTTGCCTCAACAGTTTTCACTTTTAATGTCAATCTTAAAAGTGAGACTTCTGCCCTCCTGGAAAGAACTTCCATATTTCTTTATTTTTATTTCATATTTTATATTGCCTTGCCTTTTTTCTCTTTCTGTGATGAGATTTTTGCAACTCTATTTTCCTTCCCTTACATAGTTTTGCCATCAGTCATTCTTTTCTGTTATGTCATCTTCTAATTCTCTGTTTGCCTATTTTCCATAGAAAATCTTTCATTGTTTATGGGTGAAATATATTAACAGGTATCTCTGAAAATTATTGATATTGGAGAGGTTCTCCTGCAAAAATAATAAAGATGATGACATTGAACAGATACAGAAAGGAATATAATCCTGACCTGTTTGTAAAGTAGTATACATTCATATACAATAATATCAATATTTGTATAATTATAATAATTCAAATACTGTTTATTAGTTTTAAGCTATTGCAATCAAATGATAAAGAAATCTAGGAAGATTTCTAGGCTCATAGCTAGTGATAATGATCTTAAGAACAAGAAATTAAGGGGTGCCTGGAAGGCTCAGTAGGTTCAGTGCCTGCCTTCAGCAAAGGTCATGATTCCAGGGTCCTGGAATTGAACCCCACTTTGATCTCCCTGCTCAACAAAGATCATAATTCTCCCTCTCTGCTGCTACCCCTGTTTGTGCTCTCTCTCTCTCTCTAATAAATAAATAAATAAAATTTTAAAAAGAGCAGGAAATTAAAATATATCTGATTAACATTGAGGTTGGAAGTAGTAGGGAGATAAGGAAACTGTAGACACACACATATCTATATATGTATATATATATACATATATAATGTAGATACATGTACACACTATATGCACACACACATACATAAATCACACACACATA
Source organism: Meles meles (assembly GCF_922984935.1). Classification (NCBI taxonomy): domain Eukaryota; kingdom Metazoa; phylum Chordata; class Mammalia; order Carnivora; family Mustelidae; genus Meles; species Meles meles. The sequence continues at coordinate 56,247,442 of NC_060073.1, read as the reverse complement.
TGTATATATAAATCACACAGGTGACAGATACTGCAACTGAGTTACAATCCTCATTGTCTGTAACAGGGGAGTTTGTAGTCAAATTAAAGTTCAAATATAACTTGTAATAAAAGAAGAAATCACCAAAGAGAAGAAAAAAGCCATACACATACACACACAATATTTTTAAGAGGCTATCTCTGGAAAGGAACTAGATGGAAGAGATTTTTAAGATGGAAGGTTTGATTTTTTTTAATGATTATCTTGTCTGGGTTATTTGATCATAATTTGTACAAATATACATATTATTGATACTAAATTTAGCATACCATGGAAAGAAATTAAATATATATATACTTTGTAAGTCATGGGCAGAAAGAACAGGAGGCAAGGAAGAAAATGTTTCACAGTTTAGAGAAATCAGAGAGCATCCTCAAGACATATTATTTTAAATAAATATTTTATTGAACTATAATATGCATGCCAAAAAGAGCCCACATCATAAGTGTACAGCTTCACTAAATATCACCAAGTGGACACTTTGTAATTACCATTCAGATCAAGAACTAAATCCTTGGAAGCTCCTCAGAAGCACTCATACCCTGTCCAATCATTATCTGGGCTTTCATTCCCAAAGTTAAACACCATCCTCATTTCTTTTTTTTTTTTTTTTAAGATTTTTATTTATTTATTTGACAGATAGAGATCACAAGTAGAGAGGCAGGCAGAGAGAGAGAGAGGAGGAAGCAGGCTCCCCGCCAAGGAGCCCGATGCGGGGCTCGATCCCGGACCCTGGGATCATGACCTGAGTGAAAGGCAGAGGCTTTAACCCACTGAGCCACCCAGGCGCCCCACCATCCTCATTTCTAACACCGAAAATTAGTTTTGCCTGCTTGTGAGCTGCATCTAAATGAAATAAATGAAATCACACTATACATATTATTTGGTCTCTTTCACTCAACATTATATTTAAAAAGACCACAATTATTTATTTATTCAGTTTGGATGTTGAAGGATATACGTTCTGGGTATTATGAATATGCTTCAACTTAACATGTTTTAGAAGTTTTCTAATGAACATATGTATGCACTGCTGGATATACAGTTGATAAACTTGGGGAATAAATCAGGAGAAAATAACTTGGGAGAGAAGGATGAACTACAAATGGTCAAGAAAATGTTAAGATAAATAAACTAGCACAGATATTGAAGAACATGGCTCATGTTTGCCAGGGATTTAAAATTTTTTAAAAGTTCAACTCTAGTCCTAGTCATCCAACAATTGTCCCCTATGAGTAAGAGTCTTTGAAGAAGGGGAACCTGGGTAGCTCTGTCAGTTAAGCATCTTCCTTCAGGTGGTGTCATTATCCCAGGGTCTGGGGATCGAGCCTCATATCAGGTTCCCTGCTCAGCAGAGAGCCTGCTTCTGTCTTTCCCTCTGCTGCTCCCCCTGCTTGTGTGCTCATTCAAAAAAAAAAAAAAGTCTTTGAAGAACATGGGATTTCAGGAGAGAAAATCTCTCCTTTCTGATACCCTTTAAAGAGAGGTAGAAGAATTAAAGTCCCATGGAACTATTTCCTGTGGTCAGATACCTGCTTTCATTTGGAGAGTTACCTACAGTCTTAGTGATCTCAACCTGGCTAAGAGAATTCTAACATCTCAAAAGACTCTACTTAAATTTTATGAGAATTGTCTTTTCCCTTAAGCAAGAATCTAATGACACTTTCTCGTATCTGCTTAGTTTTCACCCCATACACAATAGGGTTCATTGTGGGAGGCATCAGCAGATACAGATTAGCCATAATAATGTGTATGTGTGGAGGAATAGTGTGTCCCCCAAACCGGTGAGTAAAGAATGTGAAGAAGGCTGGAACATAGGTGATGACAATGGCACAGATGTGGGCAGTGCACGTGCTAAAGGCCTTCTGCTGGGCATCTGCTGAAGAGAGACTCACAACTGCTTGAAGGATCATGGTGTAGGAGATTGTGATGCACAAGATATCAAAGCCCCCAATCAGGAGGGCAACCATTAAACCATAGATGGCATTGATCCTAACATTTCCACAGGATATCTTGGCCACAGACATGTGGTCACAGTAGGTGTGAGGTATGACATTGCCCCTGCAGTATGGCAGGCGCCTGGTGAGGAAAGTGAAAGGGATAACAAGTATTACACCTCTAAGAAAAGTGAGAAGTCCAGCCTTGGTAATAACTGCATTAGTGAGGATAGTAGTATAGCGCAGGGGGTAGCAGATGGCCACATAGCGGTCCAGTGCCATGAGCATGAGCACTCCAGACTCCATCCCTGTAAAAGTATGTACAAAGAACATCTGGGCCAGGCAAGCCTTAAAGTCAATCTCCTTGAGGTTGAACCACAATATGCAGAGGGTGTTGGGAAGAGTACTGGTACACATGAGCACATCTGTGAAGGAAAGAAGGGCTAGGAAGATATACATAGGTCTGTGTAAGGCTTCTTCAGAGTAAATGAGGTACATAAGGCCAAAGTTCCCTGTGATGGCAATGCTGTACATGGTGCACAGTGGGAAGGAGATCCACAGATGCACTTCTTCCAGCCCAGGGATGCCATTTAAGATGAATGAGGCTGGAGTTAGACTGGTGCCATTTATGAATGACATAACACCTGTTGGAAGTTCATGGTACAGCAGTTATAGAATTGTTCTGTAAGTAGAAAAAGAAAAAGCAAGAAGGAAGAAGGAAGAAGGGAGGAGGAGGAGGAGAAGAAGAAGATGATGATGATGATGATGAACGAAAGAAAGAAAGACAGACAGAAAGAGGAGGAAGAGAAGGAGGAGGAGGAAGAGGAAGAGGAGGAGGAGAAGAAGAACAAGAAGGAGGAGAAGAAGAAGAAGAAGAAGAAGAAGAAGAAGAAGAAGAAGAAGAAGAAGAAGAAGAAGGAGGAGGAGGAGGAGGAGGAGGAGGAGGAGGAGGAGGAAGAAAGAAAGAAAGAAGGAGAGAAAGAGAAGGAGGAGGAGGAGGAAGAGGAAGAGGCAGAGGAAGAGGAGGAGGAGGAAGAAGAAGAGGAGGAGGGTGGGGAGGAGGAGAGAAAGAAGAAGAAGAAGGAGAAGGCTCAACGAGTAACTGACCAGCAGGATTTTCTTCTTTATAATGGCTAATTTGTCTTTCTTGTAGATCAGTCACTGGATAAGTTCTTTTATGTTGACTATGTGACATATGCACTATTTGGGTCCATGTCTTAAGCATTAGACACTGACCAGATAAACTGACTTTTAGTGGATGTGCTGGATCTTGATGTGTCTAGGGTTTTGGATTTCATGGTTTTGTTATCGTAATTTGCAGTCCATTCTCCAGTATGAAGTTGGTCACAAACTCAACAACTGTGTGATCAAGAATTGATGAAATATGCCCTGTGCTAAGGGCTCATCATCATAGTCAGGGATACATATTCCATTCTAAAATGTTAACGGTTTTCAATGGTTCTTATGGGCTCAGCTTTCTAAGGTAATCAATCTTACTAGAGGACTAACCTTACAATGATTTAAAAGCGCTAATTTTAGCACAAATGTCCCACTTTTGGTTTAGGATAAACTTAAATTTAGAAAACTAAGAATCATAGAATGATCTTAAAGGTAAAAACATAATAATCTCTTTATTAACATCTTCAAATGGTCCCTGATTACTGCTCTTGGGTCACTACCACTGTAAATAGTGGGTGAAGAATCACTGGGAATGCAGTAACTTAAGAGACATCAATGTTGTTCTAAGAGTTTCTTCCAATGGACTCTAGAGTCTAGTCCAATGTGAATGGAGATACTCATCATCTTAAACTAAAACAACTGACATTTCCTTTAGAACAGAGTACTTTATTTTCTCCCTATAACACAATTTCAGGGAGCCATAGAAATGAATATTTTCCAGCCTACATAAGCTCCAAAACAAGTTTTTCTAGGATAAAAGAGAGAGATTCAATACATTTTTAAAGCCCATACAAAAGGAATAACAAAATATTTATGAATAGTAAGGAGGAGAATATTCATTTGGTGTGATAGTATATGTGAGGAAATAGGAACAAAGTTTTGAGCATAAGATGGATGCAAATAAGATGCAAAAGTCTGAAGAAGTGGGCTATGTTGGACTGGAATGTGCTAATTTAGAAAAAAAAAATGTGCCAATAGTGAAATAAGGATAGTCCTATAGAGGGCTGTTGAAAGGAAAATAGTCTCTTTGAATAAAAAATATCAATGCCAACATTAATAGTACCTCGTGGGCATATGAGAGGTGACCTCCCTGCCACTTCTCAGGTGTCTCTGTTTGAAATCTAAGACTATATAAACTTGGTTCTGCTCTCCTATGTCTTTTATAAAATTTTATATCTTTATTTTTTAAATATTAAGTCTGAGGATATGAAATCTAGAAGCCCTTTGAATTGAGAAATAATTCAACTATCATAACTATGAAATGAAATGGAAGCAATTTCCTGGAAGGAAAAGTGGATGAGAAACAGAAAAGTATGGAATAAGGCTGTCGTCACTCTTCCTTTTTTTTTTCCACTGCATCTTGAAAATGCTCATTTTAGCTTCCAAAGCCAGTGTGACTGATGACTTCTCTTTAGAATAGTCCCCACAAGGATTATATTTCAGTAGCTGAAACACTAACATTTTTATCCAAAGTGAAGATGGAGCACATAAGCCAGTATATAAAGGCAGCTATATAGGAGGGTACACTGTGTCTTTTCCAAAAGTAAGGAGAAGAACCCTGTATGACAACTCTCTTGTGCCCCTTCCCAGCTCAGCTATCATAATTTTCACCCACTCCTTTAATAAGAAGAATGCAGCCCCAATTCAGAAATCTGCTTACCCTGAAAGCTACTGGAGTTCTTCACGTAGCTGAAGACATATCCACAGATTAAGTCCTATTCATGTCTATGTGATGCTTTTGGTCATGCAGGAGAGATCTAAAACCTATACTGAGACCATGAGGAGGCAGGCAGAGGAGGGAACTTTTCTATTCTGTGTGTGTGTGCATCCATGTATGTGCATGTATTGTGTTTGTGTGTGTGTGTATGTAATATTCTAAAGTTGTGAGCTGAGAAAACTTAATTGCTACAATATCTTTCTACTATAGTCTCAGAGGAGAGCTGATTTCCTGTGTGTGTTTGTAAGAAAAAAGAGACTTAGGAATCAGATATATCTGGGTCCTAAGGACTCCAGCTCAGCCACTGGAAATTGTCTTAGGAATTATTTTGTCCCAAATCATAATCTAGCACTTTTGAAGCATGTTTTTTTAAAGGTACAGTTAGATGGTCTGAGATGACAACAACAACAACAAAATAAATAAATAAATAAAGGTAAAACAGAGCATGCGCAGATCTAGAATGATTTAGACTTTTGGAATTAAATCTTTGTGGGAGACAGACCTCTCTACTACATTTTCCAAAACTTAGAACAATGTCATGCACAAAATTGGTACTGAAAAAAATATTTTGCTGAAAAAATTAAATAAACTTGGCCTAAAAAAATTGAGTTTTAGATGAGATCTTGTAGTTAGTGTTCTTGATAAATTTACTCATTAATGTTAACATTTTTATATAAATTTCTTTGGATTATCTAGATATATATCATCCCTTTGTGAATTAAGAACATTTTTTTCTCCCTTTCCTGTATTTTTTGGCCTTTTTTCTTGCCTTCTTAACGAGCTACAACACCCTTCTTGTGCAATGTTTAACAGGAGGAGTGATCAGGAACATCTTTGTTTCATTACTGATGATTGGGCATAGTGAAGTCTACTAGGGATACAGAAACCAGTTCTAAACAATCAGGTGAAAACACAGATTTATGCTACAATGCAAAAGCACAGCAGTGCAACTCATAAACTATTGAACTCTACATCCGAAACTAATGATGTACTATACGCTGGCTAGTTGAATTTTTAAAAAAAGCACAGCAGTGCAATTATAAAAGTTATTATGAAATAAAAAGTGGTCACTTGCTTGAAATAAATCTTATCTGGCTAACTGCTTATATATATATATGCCTGTGCGTGCTGGTAGATAAAATTTACTTGGACTTTCAGTGAACTACACCCTCCCACACACACCCCCACACACCCTTACCTTGAAACAAACATTTGGGATGTTCAGGAAAGTGTAATTCATTGCTGAGAAGATAATTCTGGACTAACATCAAATAACTCACCAACATGTATGATATTTGCTCTAGATTTTTTTTTTCATTTGTAAAAATGCATTTATGATTTTATTTTGGGAAAATTATTTTTTAAAGATACATGTTTTGGGGTGCCTGGGTGGCTCAGTGGGTTAAAGCCTCTGCCTTCAACTCAGGTCATGATCCCAGGATCCTGGGATTGAGCCCTGCATTGGGCTCTCTGCTTGGCAGGGAGCCTGCTTCCTCCTCTCTCTCTGTCTGCCTCTCTGCCTGCTTGTGCTGTCTGTCAAATAAATAAATAAAATCTTAAAAAAAAAAAAGATACATGTTTCTCAGAACAGTGTTTTTAAAACTATCTTTAGCCAACTTTTATTCATTTTTTAACTGTTGAAGTTCAGAAAAACATTTCTTTTTTCTATTTTTTATTAACATATAATGTATTATTATCCCCAGGAGTACAGGTCTGTGAATCGTCAGGCTTACACACTTCACAGCACTCCCCATATTTGCTATAGATTTTTTCTAGGTACCTTTTTTCCAGCTCTATTGAGATATAATTGGCATATACCATTGTGTAAGTTTAAGATGTACAATGTGATGATTTGATACAGAATATTTGCCACAATATTGTTATTTAACATTCTTCACCTTACATAGTTATCATTCTATTATTATAGTGAGATCATTAGAACTCTACTCTCATAGCAACTTTCAAGTATATAATACAATATTGTTAAGTGTAGTCACCATGCTATACATTAGACTCTAAAACTTACATTCATTTTATAACTGCAAATTTGTATCCTTTGATCAATATCTCCCAATTTTCCCTACCCTTAACCCCCTGGCACCCACCATTCTACTGTTTCAATGAGTTTGATGTTTTTACATTCTGCACATAAGTGAGATCATACAGTATGATCTGCCTGATTTACTTCATTCAGCATAATGTCCACAAGGTCCATCCATTTGTCATAATGCCAATATTTCCCTCTTTCATATGGGTGAATAATATTCTGTCCAAAGTAAATACCACATTTTCTTTATATAGTCATCCATCTATAGATACTTGTTTCCATGTCCTGGTGTGTTGTGTTAATGTTGCAATGAACATGGAAGTGCAGATATTTCTTTGAGATAATAATTTTATCTCTTCAGATATATACCTGGAAGTGAGATTTCTGGATCACATGTTATTTCTATTTGTAATTTTTTGAGGTAACTCCATGCTGTTTTCCACAGTGGCTGAACTAATATGCATTCTCACCAATAGTGCACCAGAGTTCCCTTTTCTCTTCTCCAACATTTGTTATCTACTGTTTTTTTTTTTATAACAACCATGCTAACAGATTTAAGGTGATCTCCTTGTAGTTTTGAACTACACTTCCTTGATGATTGGTGATGTTAAGCACATTTTTGTGTTCTCGATGGCCATTTGTACGTCTTCTTTAAAAAAAAAAAGCATCTATTTAAATCCTGTGTACATTTTAAATAAAATTGTCAGGATTTCATTTTGTTTTGTTTTGCTACTGAGTTATAAAAATTGCTCATTTATTTTCAACATTAATCCTTACCAGATATATGGTTTGCAAATATCTTCTTCATGTCTTCAGGATGCCTTTACATTTTGCTTATTGTTCTTCTGCAGTGCAGAATTTTTTAGTTTGACTCAATATCACTTGATCTTTGCTTTTGTCCTAGTGTCTTTGGAGTCATATCCAAAAAAACACAGCCAAGCCTGAAGCCAAGATGATTGTCCCCCAGTTTTTCTTCTAGAAGTTTTATGATTTCACATCTTCTATTTAAGTCCTTAATTCATTTTGAGTTAGTTTCTGCAAGTGATATAAGATAGGGGTCTAGGGCTCTTGATCTGTCCCATTGGTCTGTTCTGTTTTTATGTGAATAATATACTATTTTGAGAACTACATTTTGTGATATAATTTGAAATCAGTATTGGTGGTTTATTCTTTTTACTTTGCTTCTTGTATATCATTGCATGGATTTATTGCGATTCATTTATTCACTCATGTACATTATTGGAAATTTTTTTCCTTTCTGGGGTATTATGAGTAAACCTCCTCTAGACACTTATGGGCAAGTCTGTGGATAGACATATATTTTCAGATTTCTTGTGGAAATATCCAGGAATGGAATTGTTGAGTCGTATAATTGTACATGTTTAGGTTTTGAAGCTAGAATTGAGGCACTCTGGGGAGTTAAAAATAGTTCTAGATTTATACTGTAATGGATACCAGACAGCTCATATGTTCCATTGGAGAAAAGTTGTTAAAATTTGAGGGTAACTATTGAAGACTTTTGCCCTGAGTCAAGTATAGTCTAAATATGAGGTATCCCCACTTTTTGAGAGTTTTTGATATATCACTTCACTTTTACAAAAGACCTACATTAGTACTGTTTTGCTAAATGAAGGAAATTGAAGATTTTCCCTCATACAAAAAAAAAAAAGGCTAAAAGTAAAACTAGCCAACAGTGTTTGTTGTACAATGAAGTGTTAAAGACACAGAGCACACCTGAGCAGCCAGAGCACACCACCAGACTCCTTCCCCAGGAACCACACTCAGCATCTCAGCATCTCAGCATCAAGCCCTCCTGGCTTTGAACTATTTCTATGTGCATCTGTGGCTTATGTCCATTTATTTTGTGCATCCATTAACAAGGTATACCTTAAAGTATCAGAAAAGCCCAAGAGGCATTATTTTGGGACTGGAAATGTTCACAGAATTTTCTATATAAATTAATGGTAGGAATAGGTCAAGATGGCGGAGAAGTAGCAGGCTGAGACTACATCAGGTAGCAGGAGATAAGCTCGATAGCTTATCTAAACATTGCAAACACCTACAAATCCAACGGGAGATCAAAGAGAAGAAGAACAGAAATTCTAGAAACAGAAAATCAACCACTTTCTGAAAGGTAGGACTGGCGGAGAAGTGAATCTAAAACGACAGGAAGATAGACCGTGGGGGGAGGGGCCGGCTCCCGGCAAGCGGCGGAGCAACGGAGCACAAAATCAGGACTTTTAAAAGTCTGCTCCACTGAGAGACATTGCTCCAGAGGCTAAACCGGGGTGAAGCCCACACGGGGTCAGCATGGCCCCAGGTACCGCAGGGTCACAGAAGGATCAGGGGTGTCGGAGTGTCACAGAGCTCGCAGGTGTTAGAACGGAGAAGCCGGCTACAGAGACAGAGCCGAGGACTGAACTCTCAGCTGGGGTTACCTTGAACTGGTCCCGGGCTGGGTGAGCTCAGAGTGTGGCTGGAGGCTAGGGATGGGAGTGATTGGGTGCTGTCCTCTGGGGGCGCACTGAGTGGGGCCCCAGGCTCTCGGCTCCTCCGGGCCTGAGACTAGGAGGCCGCCATTTTCATTCCCAGCCTCCGGAACTCTACGGAAAACGTTCAAGGAACAGAAGCTCCCGAAAGCGAACCCAAGCGGATTACTTAGTCCGGCCCCCGGTAAGGGCGGTGCAATTCCGCCTCGGGCAAAGACACTTGAGAGTCACTACAAGAGGCCCCTCCCCCAGAAGATCAACAAAATATCCAGCCAGGACGAAGTTCATCTATCAAGGAAAGCAGGTTCAATTCCTAAGACAGCAGCGGAATTCCAGATGAGGAGAAAGCAAAGCACGGAACTCATGGCTTTCTCTCCATGATTCTTTAGTCTTGTGGTTAATTCAATTTTTTTTTCAATTGTTTTTTCTTCTTCTGCTAAATTTTTTAAAACTTTTACCCTTTTCTTTTTTAACGTTTTTTGACGAGTTTATCTAAAATATATATTTTTTCTTCCTTTTTTATATTTTTCTTTATTTCTTTTATTTTTTAAATTTATTTCTTTTTTATTTTCTGAACCTCTTTTTATCCCCTTTCTCCTCCCCCCCCCCCCACAATTTGGGGTCTCTTCTGATTTGGTTACAGCGCATTTTTCTGGGGTCTTTGCCACCCTTTTAGCATTTTATTTGATCCTTCATATCCTCTTATCGGACAAAATGACAAGGTGGAAAAAATCACCACAAACAAAAGAACAAGAGGCAGTACTGAAGGCTAGGGACTAATCAACACAGACATTGGTAATATGTCAGATCAAGAGTTCAGAATGATGATTCTGAAGGTTCTAACTGGGCTCGAAAAAGGCACAGAAGATATTAGAGAAACCCTCTCTGGAGATATAAAAGCCCTTTCTGGAGAAATTAAAGAACTAAAATCTAACCAAGTTGAAATCAAAAAAGCTATTAATGAGGTGCAATCAAAAATGGAGGCTCTCACTGCTAGGATAAATGAGGCAGAAGAAAGAATTAGTGATATAGAAGACCAAATGACAGAGAATAAAGAAGCTGAGCAAAAGAGGGACAAACAGCTACTGGACCACGAGGGGAGAATTCGAGAGATAAGTGACCCCATAAGACGAAACAACATTAGAATAATTGGGATTCCAGAAGAAGAAGAGAGAGAGGGGGGAGCAGAAGGTCTATTGGAGCGAATTATTGGAGAGAATTTCCCTAATATGGCAAAGGGAACAAGCATCAAAATCCAGGAGGTGCAGAGAACCCCCCTCAAAGTCAACAAGAATAGGTCCACACCCCGTCACCTAATAGTAAAATTTATAAGTCTTAGTGACAAAGAGAAAATCCTGAAAGGAGCCTGGGAAAAGAAGCCTGTAACATACAATGGTAAAAATATTAGATTGGCAGCAGATTTATCCACAGAGACCTGGCAGGCCAGAAAGAGCTGGCATGATATATTCAGAGCACTAAATGAGAAAAACATGCAGCCAAGAATACTCTATCCAGCTAGGCTATCATTGAATATAGAAGGAGAGATAAAAAGCTTCCAGGACAAACAAAAACTGAAAGAATTTGCAAACACCAAACCAGCTCTACAGGAAATATTGAAAGGGGTCCTCTAAGCAAAGAGAGAGCCTAAAGTAGTAGATCAGAAAGGTACAGAGACAATATAGGAGTAACAGTCACCTTACAGGCTAATAATGGCACTAAATTCATATCTCTCAATAGTTACCCTGAATGTTAATGGGCTAAGTGCCCCAATCAAAAGACACAGGGTATCAGAATGGATAAAAAAACAAAACCCATCAATATGTTGCCTACAAGAAACTCATTTTAGATGCGAATACACCTTCAGATTTAAAGTGAGGGGGGTGGAAAACAATTTACCATGCTAATGGGCATCAGAAGAAAGCTGGGGTGGCAATCGTTATATCAGATCAATAGATTTTAAGCCAAAGACTATAATAAGAGATGAGGAAGGACACTATATCCTACTCAAAGGGTCTGTCCAACAAGAAGATCTAACAATTTTAAATATCTATGCCCCTAACGTGGGAGCAGCCAACTATATCAACCAATTAATAACAAAATCAAAGAAACACATCAATAATAATACAATAATAGTAGGGGACTTGAACACTCCCCTCACTGAAATGGACAGATCATCCAAGCAAAATATCAACAAGGAAATAAAGGCCTTAAATGACACACTGGACCAGATGAACATCACAGATATATTCAGAACATTTCATCCCAAAGCAACAGAATACACATTCTTCTCTAGTGCACATGGAACCTTCTCCAGAATAGATCACATCCTGGGTCACAAATCAGGTCTCAACTGGTATCAAAAGATTAGGATCATTCCCTGAGTATTTTCAGACCACAAAGCTCTGAGGCTAGAACTCAATTACAAGAGTAAAGGTGGAAAGAACCCAAACACATGGAGACTAAACAACATCCTTCTAAAGAATGAATGGGCCAACCAGAAAATTAAAGAAGAATTGAAAAAATTCATGGAAACAAATGATAATGAAAACAGAACGGTTCAAAATCTGTGGGACACAGCAAAGGCAGTCCTGAGAGGAAAATATGCAGCGGTACAAGCCTTTCTCAAGAAACAAGAAAGTTCTCAAGTACACAACCTAACCCTACACCTAAAGGATCTGGAAAAAGAACAAGAAAGAACCCCTAAATCCAGCAGGAGAAGAGAAATCATAAAGATCAGAGCAGAAATCAATGAAATAGAAACAAAAAAAAATAGAAAAAATCAATGAAACTATTAGCTGGATCTTTGAAAGAATCAATAAGATTGATAAACCCCTGGCCAGACTCATCAAAAAGAAAAGAGAAAGGACCCAAAAAATAAAATCTTGAATGAAAGAGGAGAGATCACAACTAACACCAAAGAAATACAGACAATTATAAGAACATACTATGAGCAACTCTACGCCAACAAATTTGACAATCTGGAAGAAATGGATGCATTTCTAGAGAGATATAAACTACCACAACTGAACCAGGAAGAAATAGAAAACCTGAACAGGTCCATAACCAGTAAGGAGATTGAAACAGTCATCAAAAATCTCCAAACAAACAAAAGCCCAGGGCCAGACGGCTTCCCAGGGGAATTCTACCAAACATTTAAAGAAGAACTCATTCCTATCCTCCTGAAACTGTTCCAAAAAATAGAAATGGAAGGAAAACTTCCAAACTCATTTTATGAGGCCAGCATCACCTTGATCCCCAAACCAGACAAGGATCCCACCAAAAAAGAGAACTACAGACCAATATCCTTGATGAACACAGACGCAAAAATTCTCGCCAAAATACTAGCCAATAGGATTCAACAGTACATTAAAAGGATTATTCACCACAATCAAGTGGGATTTATTCCAGGGCTGCAGGGTTGGTTCAACATCCACAAATCAATCAATGTGATAGAACACATTAATAAAAGAAAGAACAAGAACCATATGATACTCTCAATAGATGCTGAAAAGCATTTGACAAAGTACAGCATCCCGTCCTGATCAAAACTCTTCAAAGTGTAGGGATAGAGCTCACATACCTCAATATTATCAAAGCCATCTATGAAAAACCCACCGCAAATATCATTCTCAATGGAGAAAAACTGAAAGCTTTTCCGCTAAGGTCAGGAACACGGCAGGGATGTCCATTATCACCACTGCTATTCAACATAGTACTAGAAGTCCTAGCCTCAGCAATCAGACTACAAAAAGAAATTAAAGGCATCCAAATCGGCAAAGAAGAAGTCAAACTATCACTCTTCACAGATGATATGATACTTTATGTGGAAAACCCAAAAGACTCCACTCCAAAACTGCTAGAACTTGTACAGGAATTCAGTAAAGTGTCAGGATATAAAATCAATGCACAGAAATCAGTTGCATTTCTGTACACCAACAACAAGACAGAAGAAAGAGAAATTAAAGGGTCAATCCCATTTACAATTGCACCCAAAACTATAAGATACCTAGGAATAAACCTAACCAAAGAGGCTAAGAATCTATATGCAGAAAACTATAAAGTACTCATGAAAGAAATTGAGGAAGACACAAAGAAATGGAAAAATGTTCCATGTTCCTGGATTGGAAGAACAAATATTGTGAAAATGTCTATGCTACCTAAAGCAATCTACACATTTAATGCAATCCCTATCAAAATACCATCCATTTTTTTCAAAGAAATGGAACAAATAATCCTCAAATTTCTATGGAACCAGAAAAGACCTCGAATAGGCAAAGGAATATTGAAAAAGAAAGCCAATGTTGGTGGCATCACAATTCCGGACTTCAAGTTCTATTACAAAGCTGTCATCATCAAGACAGCATGGTACTGGCACAAAAACAGACACATAGATCAATGGAACAGAATAGAGAGCTCAGAAATAGACCCTCAACTCTATGGTCAACTAATCTTTGACAAAGCAGGAAAGAATGTCCAATGGAAAAAAGACAGCCTCTTCAATAAATGGTGCTGGGAAAATTGGACAGCCACATGCAGAAAAATGAAATTGGACAACTTCCTTACACCACACACGAAAATAGACTCAAAATCAATGAAGGACCTCAATGTGAGAAAAGAATCCATCCAAATCCTTGAGGAGAACACAGGCAGCAACCTCTTCAACCTCAGCCACAGCAACATCTTCCTAGGAACATCGGCAAAGGCAAGGGAAGCAAGAGCAAAAATGAACTATTGGGATTTCATCAAGATCAAAAGCTTTTGCATGGCAAAGGAAACAGTTAACAAAACCAGAAGACTGAAAGAACGGGAGAAGATATTTGCAAACGACATATCAGATAAAGGGCTAGTATCCAAACTCTATAAGGAACTTAGCAAACTCAACACCCAAAGAACAAACAATCCAATCAAGAAATGGGCAGAGGACATGAACAGGCATTTCTGCGAAGAAGACATCCAGATGGCTAACAGACACATGAAAAAGTGCTCCACATCACTCGGCATCAGGGAAATACAAATCAAAAGCACAATGAGATATCACCTCACACCAGTCAGAATGGCTAAAATTAACAATTCAGGAAATGATAGATGCTGGCGAGGATGCGGAGAAAGAGGAACTCATCATATGTGTGATTAAAGTATGCAAAATAATAAATATGCAATTACTTGCCTATAGTCCATGTATTCATGCCAGTTTTAAGTATCTCCAATTTCACTAACAAACAAACAAACAAAAAAAATGCTTTCAGATTCTAGATATCTTGAAACCATTTTAGTTATCCTCCAGATTCTCTGATTTTCCAATGCAAACACAATTTATTAAGATATATAAATTATACAAGCAAGAAAACCAATCAAAAAGGAAATTTTGAAATTCATTCATTCATTCATTCAAAGATTCTTTTCTTGTGACAGTTAGTACATTAAGTGCAAGAGACAAAGCAGTGAACTAAATAGACAGCAATTCCTGTGCATATAGATTTTACATTCTAATGAGGGACAAAGGACAATACTAATTGCTGTGGAGTAAAGAAAATCTGGAAAGCAGGATGTTATGCCAAGCTTGGCAGAGGTCTGGGGCTTGCAATTTTGAATTAAGATAAGGGAAAGCCCTACTTTGGGTCTGACACTGAATGCAGACCTGAAACTGTTGAATGTATGCACCATGATATTATCTGGGGAACAACAAAGCAGGTATTGAAAGTGGCAAGTGGAAATGCCTGAACTGTGTTCATGATTGCTGAGTTTGGGAAATCTCCAGTACGGATGGATAGACTGAGAGGATCAGAGTTAGAGCAGTAGGAGACCACTTAGAGATTCAAAAGAGTTCTAATTATACAGGATGTTGTAAACAAATATAGAGATGCTGGCTTTTGCTCTCGATGTGTTGTAAGGATATTAGAAGTTTAAGGGATGGCTAGACATTGTTTTGTTTCATTTATTTTATAAAGCAAAATAATGTAATAATATTAATAATATTTATGATAATACTATATATCTTGCATATTATGGCCCAAGTTGTGATGAAAATTTCCATGGTTTGCTTAATGTTTCTGTGGCTCACTCAATTTACAGTTGAGAAAATTGCTTTAACAAACTGTCAGTTCTAATCTTTTCCTGTTTCCTAGAAAAAAAAATGCTTTTATCTTTTTTATATGTTAGAATTGTTCATATAGCATCATTTGAAATATCTTCCACTTGTTAAAAGTAATGGATAAAAACAAACTAACTAACCACTAATATAGAAAAACCTTAGGCTAAATTTTCTCTCTGTCTCTCTCTCTCTCACACATACACACACACAGCACACATGCACACACAGTCACACACAATGCAGAGAGAAAATAGAAGCAATCAAAATTGGAACTTTGGGAAAGACATATCAGGGAGATTATAATATAACAAAAACATGTATAAAATAATTTTTGAAAATGCAATAAAATATGCAATGCAATTCTGTGTGAAAATGAATAATTCAAACTGCAAAAAATAACTAAGGAAGGACTTTTGAAAATATAAGATAAAGATTAATTTTCTCAAAAATAAAATAGGGAAAGATATCCTGGAGTCATGTTTTTTTTTAAAGATTTTATTTATTTACTTGACAGAGAGTGATATCACAAGTAGGCAGAGAGGCAGGCAGAGAGAGAGAGAGGAGGAAGCAGGCTCCCTGCTGAGCAGAGAGCCTGATGAGGGGCTCAATCCCAGGACTCTGGGATCATGACCTGAGCCAAAGGCAGAGGCTCTAACCCACTGAGCCACCCAGGTGCCCCTGGAGCCATGATTTTAATCAAAGTGCTTTCAGGTTAAATCCATGTCCCAGAACATAGAAGAAAGTTAGAAAGCTAATTATTTCAAAAAACAAACAAATTAATTAAGAAAGCTTTCAACCTATCTAATATGATTTTCATAGTTATTTGGGGCTAAAAAAAATAGATCAAAAGAAATTAAAATAATTGTGATTATTGATATACTGTGCTTATCTCCATAGAAATTTGGGAGAATCAAGAAAAACTGTTGAGCACTGCACAGAGCTTAACAATGTCATTAGTTAAATGTAAATACTAAAATCTTTCATGCTTACCAGCAAAAGACAGTTAGAAATATAGTACAAAATGAACATGGACAAGATTTGTAAGTTGTAAATTATTGTGTAATTTTTGGCCCATCAAACTGTCACCTGAGAATATGAACACATACACATAGACTGAGTTTACAGTATAAAACCAAAAGAGATCAGGTATCTGTTATAATGTTTGCACTATTAGCATTCTTGTCCTTCAATAAGAGGCCCAGGACTACTCAGTAGGATCAAATAACACTGTGTGGATACAAAAAGATTATTTTTCTCCTAAATTTATTGTTTAGATCATGCAAAATACTTGTTCGTCTTTTGTCTCTGACTGAAATCAACCTCACTACCATCTTCTTGTGTAGGACATCTTTACTGGTATAAAAGTAACATGATTTGCAATTGACCATCATGCCTGAAGCCAACAGCTCCTGCCTGACACCGAGATACTTCATTCTTGATGGCATTCCTGAACTAGAAGCCTTACCATCTGGATCTCCCTGACCTTCTGCCTCATATACATCATTGCTATCTTGGGGAACTGTGGGCTCATCTTCCTCATCAGCCATGATGAGGCCCTGCATCAGCCCATGTACTACTTGCTAGATTGTGGTGTCTTACAGATATTAGTGGGTGCACTTCATTTGTCCCTAATGTATTATGTATCTTTTGGTTCAATCTCAAAGAGATTGACTTTAATGCCTGCCTCATGAAGAAGTTTTTCATCCACGTGTTGACAGGTATGGAGTCTGGGTGCTCATGCTTGTGGCCCTGGATCACTATGTGGCCATTTGCTACCCTCTCTGCTATTCTAGCATCCTCACCAACACAGTAATTATCAAGTTTGGGTTTGCTACCTTCAGTCAAAGTGTGTTGCTCGTGATCCCATTCACTTTCCTGGTCAAGTACCTTCCCTACTGCAGGGGCAACCTCATCCACCCCACCTACTGTGACCTACGTCTGTGGCCAAACTGTCCTGTGGCAACATCAAGATTAGTGCCATCTATGGTCTCAAAGCTGCCATATTGTAGGACACCCTATTATCTTCCTTTTTAAAAAGTCCCCTAGAAACATATAATGTATTTTTATCCCCAGGGTATGTTTATAAAAAAAAATTGGAAGGGGAGGCGAACCATAAGAGACTATGGACTCTGAAAAAGAACCTGAGGGTTTTGAAGGGTCAGGGGTGGGAGGTTGGGGGAACAGGTGGTGGGTAATAGGGAGGGCACGTTTTGCATGGAGCACTGGGTGTTGTGCAAAAACAATGAATACTGTTATGATGAAAAAAATAAAATGGGAAAAAAAAGATATTCTGTGTATTCCATTTTTTTTTTACAAAACCAAATTTTTATGTAATTGAAAGTCTTCCCAAGTAGTGAATTTGAGAGTCTCTGACAGTTGTCCCCACTTATCCACAGGGAAATATGTTTGAAGAGCCCCAGTGGATGCCTGAAACCATAGATAGTACCAAACTCTATATATACTGTTTTTTCCCATACATGCATACTGATGATAAAGTTTAACTTAAAAATTAAGCACAGTAAGACATTAACAACAATAATAATTATGCAGAACAATTACAACAATATACAGTAATAAAAGTTATGTGAATCTGGTCTCTCTCTCAAAATGTCTTGTTTTACTGTATTCACCCTTCTTCTTGTGATTATATGAGATGATAAAATGCACGGTGATACATTGTTTGTCTACTACTGACCTGAGAATCATCTGCCTCTGATCACAGCTGACAAGTAGCTTAAATAGCAGAAAGCAAAACTACAGATAAGGGAGGGATCTCTGATACTCTTATCTAGCAATATCGCTAAGGCAAAAAGCTAAACAAAACAACACCAACACCACAGTTCATACATTAAAATTTTATGAAATGCTTAATATAAAAAAAAAAACTTCTGGAAATATATACACCAGAATTTAAGCTCTAATTGCATTTAGTTGAGGCGTTAGGTGAGATGTGAGTTTATGGACTAGTGCAACTTTATTTTCTACTGTATGTCATTTCCCATGGAAGGGTTGAAATATGGAAAGATTTTTCCTCAGTAAAAGAAAGTAAAGGGAAAACACTTCAATTTCTGTCAATCATAAAATGAAATTTAAGATCAAATAGTTTCTTGGAAAAATGTTTGCAAACTATGACACAGATGGGCTTATATTTAGTATTGAAGGTGCCTAGCAAGCAATAAAATACAGACTAACACCTCCACTAAAAATGGATAAGGAGGATAGGCACCTGGGTGGCTCAGTATGTTGAGTGTTCAACTCTTAGTTTCTGCTCCAGGCATGATCTTAGGGTCAGGAGATCAATCCGAGCCGGCTCCATGCTCAGCATGGAGTCTCCTTGGGATTCCCTCTCTCCCACTCCCTTTTTCCCTCCTTCCTGCTCGTTCTCTCTCTGTTTCTCTCTCTGTCACTCTTTCTCAAAATAATATAAGATAAAAACTCTAAGAAAAAAATGGATAAGGAGATAAATGAATAATCAAAATATGAAGAAAACAACTGACAAAACCACTTGAACCACGTGAAAAAAATACTTGGAAAAAAGTTCATAATCACTACAAATGAAGTTAATTTTAATTGAAGTTAAAATACCAAAGAGATGTAATCTCTTCAGTCCAGCTAGGGAAAAGAGAACATATAATAACCAATATCCCCAATGCTGTATGGAAATGAAAATCAACACAATTTTATGGAGGTGATTTTTTCCAACATTTATAAATATAATTAAAATTATCCATGCCTTTTGATCCCACAAACTTAACAGTTCTATTTCTTCTTTTCTTTTTAAAAAAGATTTTATTTATTTATTTGAAAGAGTGAGAGAGAGAGAGAAAACAAGAGTGGGGGGAGGGGCAGAGAGAGAAGCAGACCACCGCACCCAGCAGAGAGCCTGATGTGGGGCTCAATTCTAGGACCCTGGCATCATGACCTGAGCTGAAATCAGATACTACCAACTAAGCCACTTAGGAGCCCCTTATTTCTTATTCTCTTAGGAGGGGAAAAGTCAGAAATGCAGAATGGATTAAAATATCCATAGAATTATTTTTGATAGAAAAAAATGAGGTAATAATTTAAATATTCAAGAGTAGTGAAATGCTTAATTAAATTTGGTATAGCTATTGGGTGAAAGAAGTTTGGCTATTGAAAATTTTGATTTCAAGGTATACAGAATTACATAAGAAAATATTAACAAAATAATATTAGGAAAAGAAGAAAAACAGTATTTAAAACTCCATATACTCTGAAATTTATACAAAACCAGAATATTACACATAGTAATTATAAAATGAGTAAATGAAGTACGGAAAATATTTTGAGAAGGGTTATTTCTCTGTATTGGATTTACAAGTGATTTTCCAACTTTTTCATGCTTTTTTGCAGTTTTCAGATTTTCCAAATTAAGGATTATTTCTTTTGTAATAAGAGAAGAAAATTTTACATGATGTTAATCTCCAACAAGGCTGATGGTGACTAGACTTAATATTTGTTTTTGCTCTTTCAATTTCTACTCAAAAGTTTCTGAATATAGATCTGTTACCACCAGGCTGAAAGTTTATTCTCTTTCCATGAGAATTCCTCTGAGACATATAATTCTGGAGACTCAGTCCGCCTGGGACATCATGCTGGAGATTCTCCAGGGAAACTGAAAATCTTATGTAAGAAGATGCCATCCCAGATTTTGAAGAACTCCTAAGTATTCTCAGCCATGAATAGAATTGTGCTGAACGCTGAGGTGAGTTTGGGGAGTTCTCAAAAATAGCTATTTTAGGGAAAGTAAGAATATTGATGGCTAAGAATACAATAGCCTAGAATATGCAGATGGTTTTTAAAAAGGCTATATTTGCAAGAGGCAATGCATTTCCTTTCCCCTTTCACGTCTGCAGAGGTAATGAGTCTCTCTCTTCCTGGGTGGACTTAGTCTCATTTTCCAGTCACCCATTCATTTCACTGTGGTGTTCACATAAAAGATGGGAGACACCAGAGACTGTACTCTTTACATTTCTCTGGTCTAGGACTATGAAATGATGGCTCCTCCATGTGGGGACATTTCTGGAGATGTCTGGGAGAACTCTCTCATAAGACAATCACCTTAGGAACCAGAGACCATGAGCCTGTGTAACTTGTATTCTTTTGTATCATCTTTCTATGGTGACTTCTATGTACCCTGGGCAGAGGGAAGACACACAATGGTTTCCAGATTCTTTAGGTGACAGGAATCTATGTCTGGCATCTTCACAACTATGTAATACATGTTGTCACACTGCAAGTATCTATGTGGTTCTACCAGGTGGTGGGAATGTTTGGCATTGACATTGATGCATGGAAAGGTGCCCATCCAGACCTTAAGGACCATTTTATTTTTCTCAGATGAAAAAAAAAATTTTTTTAACTGTTTGGTGACTTCAAGCTTTCTCAAACATCCCTGAATCTGTAAATTCTTTCAACCATCATTCAGTTTTTTCTACTATGTTTACAAGAAATTGCAATCCAATGATATAATATTATCTTTTGTACTGGTAACATGTCCAGTTATTACAAAAGAAATACTATTTAAATTAAAACATTATAATCAATTAGTGACCTTAAAACTTCAAGGGCTTCTTAAATGTATACCTTTTTTGAAAATGGATAGGAAACTAATAAGGAAAAAGTACAAAAGCAGAAGGGCAAATAGAAAAGATTCTATATCTGATTGAATTCACCACTTTAATAACATTTTTACTGAAATTCCACAAAATTTGCCAATATTTTAGAAGTATAAGTAATTTTTTCTTCTCAAAATATTCCTTTAAAATTTCATAGTGTAAAAAAAGCATGACACTGATGTCAGATACTAAGTCCTTACTAATTCAAACATTCATTTATTCATATTTTTTTAAAGATTTATTTATTTGACAGATAGAGATTACAAGTAGGCAGAGAGGCAGGCAGAGAGAGAGAGAGAGAGAGGAGGAAGCAGGCTCCCCGCTAAGCAGAGAGCCCGATGCGGGGCTCGATCCCAGGACCCTGGGATCATGACCTGAGCTGAAGGCAGAGGCTTTAACCCGCTGAGCCACCCAGGCGCCCCTATTCATATATATTTTATCGAGAATCTACAATGTATGAACTTAAGCAAGTTATATGGAACATTATGGGTAAATTTTACATGCATTATAGTTTTCTTCATAATCTTCAAGGCAGAACAAAAGTCCTACTAATAAGGATGAGTCAGGTCAAGGTGATCTTCTAAATATACAAACTTGATTTTAGTGATAAGACTCATGAAGAATCCAAGAGGAGAAAATAGAAGTGGCTTTTGGGGAGGAAGAGATAATTACAGCTCAGTTCACTACTTTTTACCAGAATGTGATGGAATAGAAGAGGTGTGCTGAGGAGAGGTTTAGAAAGTGAGGATAGTTATTTAGACAATCTAAGGAGACATCAAGTAGTACTGTTTAATTATTTTTAGATACAATAGTTCAAAGACTCTCTTGCTAGAGTGGGAGGAAAAATACTTTCCTATCAATACAAGGTTCATGGCATTTGTGGGTATTATTATCCAAACCACTCTCTCTTGTCTGGTATCTAATCCCACTCTTCTCCTATGTAGGAAGCAATTGCTGACAAAGGATGTAAAATGCAGACCTCCTATGAGCCATTATGTGTGGGGGAAACAGCTCCAGCCTGACCCCAGGATTCTTTATCTTGAATGGTGTCCCTGGCCTGGAAGCTGCACACACCTGGATCGCCATGCCCTTCTGCTTCATGTACATCATCGCTGTCCTGGGGAATTGTGGGCTCATCTACCTCGTCAGCCATGAGGAAGCCCTGCACCGGCCCATGTACTACTTCCTGGCCCTGCTCTCCTTCACGGACGTCACCCTGTGCACCACCACTGTACCCAACATGCTGTGCATATTCTGGTTCAACCTCAAGGAGATTGACTTCAACGCCTGCCTGGCTCAGATGTTTTTTGTCCACACGCTGACTGGGATGGAGTCTGGGGTGCTCATGCTCATGGCCCTGGACCGCTATGTCGCCATCTGCTACCCCTTACGTTATTCCACCATCCTCACCAACCCTGTCATCGCCAAGGCTGGTCTTGCCACCTTCCTGAGGGGTGTGCTGCTCATCCTCCCATTCATTTTCCTCACCAAGCGTCTGCCCTACTGCCGGGGAAACTTCATTCCCCACACCTACTGTGACCACATGTCTGTGGCCAAGGTGTCCTGTGGCAACTTCAAGGTCAACGCTATCTATGGTCTCTTTGCAGCCCTCTTGATTGGGGGCTTTGATATGTTCTGTATTTCTGTGTCTTACACTATGATCTTGCGAGCAGTGGTGAGTTTGTCCTCTGCAGATGCTCGCCAGAAAGCCTTTGGCACCTGTACTTCCCACATATGTGCTATTGTCATCACCTATGTTCCAGCCCTGTTCACCATTTTTACTCATCGTTTTGGGGGACAAAACATTCCCCACCATGTCCATATTCTGATTGCTAATCTCTATTTGATGTTGCCTCCTACTCTGAACCCCATTGTTTATGGAGTCAAGACCAAGCAGATCCGGGAAGGAGTCATCAAGTTATTTTTTCAAGAGAAAGATGTCTTAGTTATGAGATAAATTCACGAGTTAATATCCAAAATCAAGGAAAGACAAGAAATGTTTCAGAGGAGATTCTTGAGCATAACTTTAAAGTCAGTGGGTTCATTGCAGAAAACAATATGCATTGAATATCTACTATAATAACTGAATTCTTTTTCGTAAAACTCATCAATGATAAAAATTGATTAAATAAAAAAAAGAATGTCTCCTAAACTTGAGGATTTTTTTTTCTCGAAAGGAATTTCACATCAATGTAATTTCAAAGCTGTTTGAAAGTCATCCCATTGCTTAGATTCCTGATATGCTTTTCCCATGAAACAAATTGCAAATGGGATGCACGTGAGAAAAAAAAATCCTGATCCCATATTTGGTATTCACCCATTTTTGGCAGGAAACCCATTATAAAAAGAAATGTCAGTATCTCTTTCTTTCTTTCTTTCTTTCTTTCTTTCTTTCTTTCTTTCTTTCTTTCTATTTGTTTATTTTCAGCGTAAAGGAATTCATTGTTTTTGCACCACACCCTGTGCTCCATGTAGTACGTGCCCTCCCTATTACCCACCACCTGGTTCCCCAACCTCCCACCCCACGCCCTTCAAAACCCTCAGGTTGTTTTTCAGAGTCCATAGTCTCTCATGGTTCATCTCCCCTTCCAATTTGCCTCAACTCCCTTCTCCTCTCCATCTCCCCATGTCCTCCATGTTCTTTGTTATGCTCCACAAATAAGTGAAACCATATGATACTTGACTCTTAAGACCCTTCACTCATGTTTTAGTGACTTCATCAACCCTCTATTCCTTTCACTGCATAATTTAGTATAACTTTTTTCAGTTATGTAAACTATCTCATATCTATCTAAACTATGTTGAATTTCCAGTATCAAGGAGAATGATTTTCATGTATTTCTATCAATACTACCTAAATAAAAGATGGAAAGATAAGCAAGGGAATAAACCACAAAATCTTAAATCAATTTCCTGAGGATAATTTTAGGAGATTTTTGAAGTAGACAGAGAATAAGTCTTATAAATGGTTGTAAAGTGGTAGTTAAAAAAAAAAAAAAAAGAGGGAATTCACCAGCAAAACTGATAGACATTTAAGTTTGGGTGACTTCATAGACTTTTTTTCCAACCTTAGTCACCACAGCTGAAAATCTTCTATAATTTTTTAAAAGATTTATTTATTTATTTGACAGAGAAAGAGAGAGAGAACACAAGAAGTGGGAGCAGCAGCCGAGAGAGAGGGAGAAGCAGAATCCCCACTGAACAGGGAGTCCAAGGTGCAGCTCGATCCCAGGACCCTGGGATCATGACCTGAGCTGAAGGCAGATGCTTAACCAACTGAACCACCAGGATGCCCTAAAAATCTTCTATAATTTGACTCCAAAGTGATGTTGATTGCCAAAGAAAGTTTACCTAATAACCAAGCTATTTACAAACATTGGCCCTGTCTCCTGTTAACCAGGCCCTGTTCCCACACAGCAAAACATGGAGAACTAAGAACCTACATTCGTGTCACTGTAAGCACACTGAACAAGCCTGAATACACCTTGTATATTGATTTCCATTCCCTGCACAATAAGGAAATCTAGCTCTGTATGAAAACTTTTTGAGTTTTGTAATTTTATTGCCAATTCAAACCTTATACCACCACTGGTAGATGTGAAATGTATATTTATTAATATTTAAGTACATCATTGAAAGTAATTAGAAAAGTATGTCATTCTTCCACTGGAATTTTGAAGACAGCAATATGTAATATGGAATTTTCTGAAGTTACATTGCACTAAAAATATTCGTCTGTTATTACATGATATTAGGTTGATATTTTGAGGGTCTCTAGCCAGTTTAACAGTTTGAATATAAACAGGAATGAATAATTACCCAACACTCCAAACACATGGAAATGCTGTTAAATATATTTATGAAATTATAGAGAGTAAAACTAAAGTAAAATAAATTAATTAATAAATATTCCAAAAATAAAAAGGAAAATCACAGAGGCAATTAGGAATTATTCAAATGACTTCAGTGTTGGGACTCTATTGCCTGTGTGGTAAGGCTGGACAAAGTGAGAAATCTAGAATCTGGGATGACAACATAATCTTTGATGGGAACTAAAATACTTATGCCTACCAGCCCAAAGGAAAAAAAAAGTGTATTACTATGATATCTACTATGTACTACCACTATGAAAATCTTAGACTACACGAATGCAACACATATCACTATAGATGAATCCAAAAAAGATAAAAACATACAAAGAGATTTTCTGGCACTTGTTTTTCTCTATACGTTCATTGTGTCTCATTTAACTGTTTACCCCCACATTGAGAAACATATATACCCATCTTCAACATAATGAGAAAAATGGCAAATATAGAAAACAATTAGACAGGAAGTAATTATTAAAAGGGGAAAATATATAAGGGTATATATTAATACATTTATTCCACAAATATTTACTAATAATTACTGTAGGTGAGGTTATGGGTGGGATGGACCTTGATTTCAGTAACTTATGGGAATTGTATATTGTACACTAGCAGCATGGTAAGAGAAGAATGCTCCCTCAGGAGGAGAGAGACACTGATCAAACTTGGCTAAAAAGTGTAGGTGTAGGAATTTGTATATTATTCTCCTCTCTGTGTCTGCATATGAAAAAGGTGAGAGAGAAAGGAAAAAAATATTTATAATCTGTGCTTATTGAAAAACACTGAGAATAGACAAATCCAACTCTGGTTGAAGGCAAATAAAGAAGCAAAACCATCATAGATAATAATTTTATTGTGTTTATAGCAATATCCTAGTAAGCAAGAAGGAAATGACAAGTATCACAGTTGTCTAAATTATATACTGTTAGATTAAAAAGACTAAAAAATGTTTCAAAAGTGGTGATGATTTCATATAATCTGTGAAAAAGGAGAAAAATATCATAAGGACAGAAATGCCTTAGGTGGACAGATTAGAGAATGAGATATGGTAGCAGAATGGAACCAAACAATGATAAATGAGTAGAAGAAAGCTAAATTGGGAAGGTAAAAACATGATAAAAATTAAATTCTATGATGAAAGAGCAAGGAAAATGTCACATTTTTCAATCAGTGATTATTATAAATTAGAAATTACCAAATATTAGAAGGATGCCTGAAGAGGAAATGTAAATATCAATGGTATAAATAAAGCAGAGCTCAGAATACTAGAACAAAAAATAGGCAATGCCATAAAGAAAATAACAGGTATAAAATTAATATTAATATATGTATGCAAGTTTAAAGTACCTATCACATACAAAGGGAAAAAAAGCACTCCAAGAGACTCATTACAATAGACAGTTAAATATCTGAACTACAATAATGATAAAGAAAACAAATACAGTTCACATGTAAACAGAAAATATCAGGTAAAGGAAATAAGAGATAAGACAAATAAGATAAAATAAGAGATATGAGAAATTTTTTAAAATTTTATTTTATTTTACTTTTTCTCAGTGTTCCAAAATTCGTTGTTTATGCACCACACCCAGTGCTCCATGAAATATGTGCCCTCCTTAATACTCACCACCAGGCTCACCCAAACCCCCACTCCCTTCCCTCAGTTTGTTTCTCAGAGTCCACAGTCTCTCATGGTTTGTCTTCACCTCCAATTTCCCCCAACTCTTTTCTCTCCTTCTTCCAAGTGTCCTCCGTGTTATTCCTTATGCTCCGCAAATAAGTGAAAC
This sequence comes from Meles meles, assembly GCF_922984935.1. Lineage (NCBI taxonomy): Eukaryota > Metazoa > Chordata > Mammalia > Carnivora > Mustelidae > Meles > Meles meles. The sequence continues at coordinate 56,220,648 of NC_060073.1, read as the reverse complement.
AATATGATAATTGACTCTCTCTACTTGACTTATTTCACTCATCATAATCTCTTCCAGTCCCGTCCATGTTCGTACAAAAGTAGGGTATTCATCCCTTCTGATGGAGGCATAATACTCCGTAGTGTATATGGACCACATCTTCCTTATCCATTCGTCTGTTGAAGGGCATCTTGTCTCTTTCCACAGTTTGGAAACTGTGGCCATTGCTGCTATGAACATTGAGGTACAGGTGGCCCTTCTTTTCACTACATCTGTATCTTTGTGGTAAATACCCAGTAGTGCTATTGCAAGATCATAGGGTAGCTCTGTATTTAAATTCTTAAGGAATCTCCACCCTGTTTTCCAAAGTGGCTGCACCAACTTGCATTCCCATCAACAGTGTAAGAGGGTTCCCCTTTCTACACATCCTAACACTTTTTGTTTTCTGTCTTGTTGATTTTGGCCATTCTAACTGGTATAAGGTGGCATCTCAATATGGTTTAGATTTGAATTTCCCTGATGGCTAGTGATGATGAATATTTTTTCATGTGTCTATTAGCCATTTGTATGTCTTCTTCGGAGAAGTGTCTGTTTGGGTTTTCTGCCCATTTTTGAGATAAGAGAAAATTACGGTAAAAGAGAAACAAAAGAAGAGGGAAGGAGAGGAGAAGGAAGAGAAGGGAAGGAAAAGAGAGGAGACAGATGAAATAAATAAATGTCTATTTATATGCTGCAATTTTCAGGAGACTAGAATGAATTCTTTAGAATTTTTTATAAGACCATGATTAAATTTTAAATTATCCATATTGTATAAAGCATTTGTTTGATCAATGTCTTTCCTGAATAAAATGCCAATTTATGAATACATAATAATTTATTACACTCTTGAAGAACATTTTTGATGGACTCCTATGAATAACAGTACTCTGAACATTCTTGTATATGTCTTTGGGAACAAATATCTGTACATTCTTTTGGTTTACTATGCAGGAGTGGGTTTCTGGATCATACAGTAGTTTCAGGTTCACTCTTGGTGTACAGTATAAACTATATTCCAAGGTGGTTTTACCAAATTGAACTCCCACCAAGACTATAAACTATTCACTCTACATTTTTCCCAACACTTGGTATTGCAAGGGTTGTGGCATTTTAATTTGCATTTTCCTGATGACAAAGAAGATGCAATATATTTTATTTATTTATTTATTTATTTTTAAGATTTATTTTTTTTAATTTATTTATTTATTTTTATTTGCTTATTTACAGCATAACAGTGTTCATTGTTTTGGCATCACACCCAGTGCTCCATGCAGTACGTGCCCTCCCTATTACCCACCACCTGGATCCTCAACCTCCCACCCCCCCACTCCTGCCGCCCCTTCATAACCCTCTGGTTGTTTTTCAGAGTCCATAGTCTCTTATGGTTCATCTCCCCTTCCAGTTTCCCTCAACTCCCTCTCCTCTCCATCTCCCCATGTCCTCCATGTTATTTGTTATGCTTCACAAATAAGTGAGACCATATGATACTTGACTCTCTCTGCTTGACTTATTTCGCTCAGCATAATTTCTTCCAGTCCCGTCCATGTTGCTACAAAAGTTGGGTATTCGTCCTTTCTGATGGAGGCATAATACTCCATTGTGTATATGGACCACATCTTCCTTATCCATTCATCCGTTGAAGGGCATCTTGGTTCTTTCCACAGTTTGGCGACCGTAGCCATTGCTGCAATAAACATTGGGGTACAAATGGCCCTTCTTTTCACTACATCTGTATCTTTGGGGTAAATACCGAGCAGTGCAATTGCAGGGTCATAGGGAAGCTCTATTTTTAATTTCTTCAGGAATCTCCACACTGTTCTCCAAAGTGGCTGCACTAACTTGCATTCCCACCAACAGTGTAAGAGGGTTCCCCTTTCTCCACATCCTCTCCAACACACGTTGTTTCCTGTCTTGCTAATTTTGGCCATTCTAACTGGTGTTAGGTGGTATCTCAATGTTGTTTTAATTTGAATCTCCCTGATGGCTAGTGATGGTGAACATTTTTTCATGTGTCTGATAGCCATTTGTATGTCTTCGTTGGAGAAGTGTCTGTTCATATCTTCTGCCCATTTTTTGATATGATTATCTGTTTTGTGTGTGTTGAGTTTGAGAAGTTCTTTGTAGATCCTGGATATCAACCTTTTGTCTGTACTGTCATTTGCAAATATCTTCTCCCATTCCGTGGGTTGCCTCTTTGTTTTGTTGACTGTTTCCTTTGCTGTGCAGAAGCTTTTGATCTTGATGAAGTCCCAAAAGTTCATTTTTGCTTTTGTTTCCTTGGCCTTTGGAGACATATCTGGAAAGAAGTTGCTGTGGCTGATATCGAAGAGGTTACTGCCTATGTTCTCCTCTAGGATTCTGATAGATTCCTGTCTCACGTTGAGGTCTTTTATCCATTTCGAGTTTATCTTTGTGAACGGTGTAAGAGAATGGTCGAGTTTCATTCTTCTACATATCGCTGTCCAGTTTTCCCAGCACCATTTATTGAAGAGACTGTCTTTTTTCCATTGAATATTTTTTCCTGTTTTGTCGAAGATTATTTGACCATAGAGTTGAGGGTCCATATCTGGGCTCTCTACTCTGTTCCACTGGTCTATGTGTCTGTTTTTATGCCAGTACCACGCTGTCTTGGTGATCACAGCTTTGTAGTAAAGCTTGAAATCGGGTAACGTGATGCCGCCAGTTTTGTTTTTGTTTTTCAACATTTCCTTAGCAAATCGGGGTCTCTTCTGGCTCCATACAAATTTTAGGATTATTTGCTCCAGCTCTTTGAAAAATATCAGTGGAATTTTGATCAGAATGGCATTAAAAGTATAGATTGCTCTAGGCAGTATAGACATTTTAACAATGTTTATTCTTCCAATCCAAGAGCATGGAACAGTCTTCCATCTTTTTGTGTCTTCTTCAATTTCTTTCATGAGTGTTCTGTAGTTCCTCGAGTACCAGTCCTTTACTTCTTTGGTTAGGTTTATGCCCAGGTATCTTATGGTTCTTGGTGCTATAGTAAATGGAATCGATTCTCTAATTTCCCTTTCTGTATTTATTTTTTTGACAGAGATTACAAGTAGGCAGAGAGGCAGGCAGAGAGAGACAGAGGAGGAAGCAGGCCCCCAGCCAAGCAGAGAGCCCGATGTGGGGCTCGATCCCAGGACCCTGGGATCATGACCTGAGCCGAATGCAGAGGCTTTAACCTGCTGAGCCTCCCAGGCTCTCCAGAAGATGGAATATATTTTAATAAGCTCTCCACATTTTGATGACTTGAGGGGGGTGGCAGTTAACACTTTTGCTCTTTTCTCTTAAAATTTTGTTTCATTATTGAAGTATAAAATTTCTTTATATATTTGGAATAAGGCTTGTCAGTTACATATATCGCCATATATTTCCTTCCAACCTGCTCCATTTTTATTACCTTAAATTTTTTTGATGAGAAAAAAATTTCTTTATCTTATTGTAGTCTAATTTTTATTTATTTTTATTTTTTTAAGTTTTTATTTAAAATCCAGTTAGTTAACATACAGTGTAATATTAGTTTCTTTTTTATTATTATGATTTTTTTATTGTGTTCGCTTAACTAACATATAGTAAGTGCATTGTTAGTTTTTGATGTTCAATGATTCATTAGTTGCGTATAGCACACAGTGCTCAGGTGGGCAATTTAGTGATTCATCACTTCCATACAACACCAATACTTATCACAAATGCACTCCTTAATCCCTATCACCTACTTAACCCATCCTCCCACCCACCTATCTCTGGTAACCATCAGTTTGTTCTCAATAGGTTTTTTTTTTAAGATTTTATTTATTTATTTGACAGAGAGATCACAAATAGGCAGATAGACAGGAAGAGAGAGTGAGGGAAGCAGGCTCCCGGCTGAGCAGAGAGCCTGATGTGTGGCTCAATCCCAGGACCCTGAGACCATGACCCATGCTGAGCCGAAGGCAGAGGCTTAACCCACTGAGCCACCCAGCTGCCCCTGTTCTCTATAGTTAAATCTGTTTTCTGGTTTGCCTCTCTCTTTTTTACCCCTATGTTCATTTTGTTTCTTAAATTGTGCATATGAGTCTGGATAATGCATATGAGTCTGGATAATGCATATTAGTCTGGATAATTGCATATAAGTGATATACCACACTTTTAACTATGGATATATTATCCAGACATAACACCAATCAGGAAACATTGGACTTCAACTATACTTTGGACAAAATGGACTTATAAAATTATAGAATGTTCTATCCAACAGCAGAAACTACACATTCTCCTCAAGCACACATGAAACATTCTCTGGGATAGATTATATGTTAGGCCACAAAACAGGTCTTTTTTTTAATTTAATTTTATTTTTTCAGTGTTCTAAGATTCATTGTTTATGCAAGTCTTAGCAAACTTAAGAGGGGCACCCTTCTACCCATAATTGACAAAACTAAAAGGTAATCTACAGAATGGAAGAAGGTATTTGCAAATGACATATCTGATAAAGGGTTAGAATCCAAAATACATAAATAACTTATAAAACTCAACACCTAAAAAAATAATAATCCAATTAAAAAATGGGCAGATGATATGAGCAGACACATTTCCAAAGAAGATCTGCAGATGACCAACAGACACATGAAAAGATGCTCAACATCACTCATCGTCAAGCAAATGGAAATCAAATCTACAATGAAATATCACCACACATGTGTCAGAATGGCTATAATCAACAACACAGGAAACAACAGGTATTAATAAGAATGTGGAGAAAAAGGAAGCCTCCTGCACTGTAGATGGAAATGCAAACTGATGCACTATACTGAAGACCGTATAGAGGTTTCTAAAAACGTTAAAAACAAAAATGAAAATAAAAACAAAAACTACCCTAAGATTCAGCAGTTGCACTGCTAATATTTCCCCAAGGGATACAAAAAATAATAATTCAAAGGGATACATGTACCCCAATGTTTATAGCAGCATTATCTAAATAACCAGATAATGGAAAGACCCCAAATTCCCATTGGCTGATGGATTGATAAAAAGGAAGTGATATATAGATATAGATATAGATATATAGATATATATTTACTTAGCCATAAAAAAGACTGAAATTCTTCCATTTGCAATGACATGGATAGAACTAGAGAATATTATGCTAGGTGAAATAAGTCAGTCAGAGAAAGACATATATATGTAATATATGCTCTAAATGTTATACATTTATACATATATATACATACATTTATATATGTATATACATACACATACATACATATTCAGGGTGATGAAATGAACCATTTATTTAGTAGCTAAGAGGAAATATTGATTTGTAGGTGCTTTAATACATTTTTTGGAATTTTATAATTATGTACTTAGACCATCATTTTATAAATTAATAAAAATGGAAAATGCATAATTCTTATGACTATCAGATCTCTTTGAATCCACATAGGGTGGGAAGACATTTACCTCTGACACACTTAATTGTTTTATAGTTTCACTCCTGCTTAAAAAGCTGATCAATATAAAATAATCTCAAAAGTCCCAAAGGATCTTAACTTCAACCAGAGCCCTCTGAGACATCAATTGTAGAGATCTAATCAGGCATAGACACTCATGTCTGGGGAATCCTCAAAGGGTACAGCAATACTATGTAGAGGTGGAAACTGGTTGTTACAGAACTGTTGGATTCTCAGAAGTCTCAGTCATGTCTATAAACCCAGTCTTTGCTGACACTGAGGTGAGTTTGGGTAATTCCCAAAGACTTGTATTTTCCCAAAATGTAACGCTTATAGTATAAGAAATACAAGTGTTTGAGATGTGGTTGATTGGAAGCCTAGTATTTCTTCTTGACTCCAATCAGAACCAGTTAGAATGGCCAAAATTAGCAAGACAGGAAACAACGTGTGTTGGAGAGGATGTGGAGAAAGGGGAACCCTCTTACACTGTTGGTGGGAATGCAAGTTAGTGCAGCCACTTTGGAGAACAGTGTGGAGATTCCGCAAGAAATTAAGAATAGAGCTTCCCTATGACCCTGCAATTGCACTGCTCGGTATTTACCCCAAAGATACAGATGTAGTGAAAAGAAGGGCCATCTGTACCCCAATGTTTATTGCAGCAATGGCTATGGTCACCAAACTGTGGAAAGAACCAAGATGCCCTTCAACGGATGAATGGATAAAGAAGATGTGGTCCATATACACAATGGAGTATTATGCCTCCATCAGAAAGGATGAATACCCAACTTTTGTAGCAACATGGACGGGACTGGAAGAGATTATGCTGAGCGAAATAAGTCAAGCAGAGAGAGTCAAGTATCATATGGTCTCACTTATTTGTGGAGCATAACAAAGAACACGATGGACATGGGGAGATGGAGAGGAGAGGGAGTTGAGGGAAACTGGAAGGGGAGATGAACCATGAGATACTATGGACTCTGAAAAACAACCAGAGGGTTTTGAAGGGGCGGGGGGGGGGGGGGTGGGAGGTTGAGGAACCAGGTGGTGGGTAATAGGGAGGGCATGTACTGCATGGAGCACTGGGTGTGATGCCAAAACAATGAACACTGTTATGCTGTAAATAAACAAAAAAAAAAAAAAAAAGAATGGATGACCACTTATATAGGGACTAAGAGGGAAAACAGCATACCCTTAATTGTGAAATAAATTTAAAATTACTTCAGAATTCATTGAATAAGAAGTTTGGACAATAAGGGGCTCCAATAGGAAGAACACAAAAGCTTTTGCCTTAATAGATATCTGTACTCAGAACTGCTTCTGGTGGAAATGGTCTTTGTGAGCAGGTGGAAAGTAACTGAATCCAAAAAGGCATTGAGAGGAATTCCTGAGAGGGGTTTCCCTATAGAAATCTTCCCATACAACCCCACTTCCAGGTGCCATACAGTGTCTATGTGAACAAGTCCAGTTGTAGGATTCCAGCTATCTCACAGACAGGTTCTCTCTCACTGAGTGAGGTTCTCTGCAAGGATACCTCCCTTGGCTAAGGACTGATTTTCTGTTACTTTACACGTTTATTCTTTTTCTTCCCTAGGACACAGTTAATAACAAGCTTTCTCCTCTTCCAATGTCATAATGAATTATTTCAGCCAGTTATGCCCAACAACTATTCCTTACTAATTTAGGACCATGGATAGAGAGAGATTAAACACATGACTTCAATGTCAAACCAACATACATCTTGGTTCTCCCAGTTTTTAAGTGTTGCCAATTTAGACTTTTTATTGAGTTACCTTGCACTTACATTCCCTTATATATAAAATGAGGTTAATTACATGTATTCATGACATTAATATAAATTTTAATACAGGAGTCAACACCATTGAAATAGTACCCAGTAGTGGAACAGATTCTGGTGTTTTGGTTCACTAAGGTAGTCCCCAAAAGTAGACAGATACCTGGCATGTAATCAATCAATAAATACCTGTTAAGTGAATAATGTGTGTTTTAACACATAATTTAGCAATTATTATCTATTATTACAATAGATCACATATACTTATTACTTACTGAATGCCAGACAACACTTAAAGGATCAACTCTAATTTAACCTCTGTAGTCTATACTATTATTACCTTCCCTTTAAAAGCATTGAAATTGTTCAAGTCTATCCAGCTACTTAGTGTTGGAAACTCACGGAGCCTCAGTGTCTATATTTCCATGAGTAAGCATACAATAAGACTCTACTTTCATATTTTCAGAGGGCAGACTTAATATCTAGTTTTTTTCCTTTTAATATCTAAGTTTAAAAGTAGCCCACTCAATAGCAGAATTCACATGCTTCTTGGGGAATCATCTGAGAGGGATAGTGTAGACAGAAATCTTATACTGAGGGAGAAAAAGAGCTGGCACTCTGCTTGTTTATGATTAATGAACGTAGATTAATTGCTGAGTTGTATGTTATTGCTGTTTGGAAGAGCCTGAGAATTTTCCATGATAGGCAATCATGGAAATAACATGGCTTATAGTTTATAAGCCAGTTATTCAGAATGAAATGTTCTCCTTTGTTATCTTAATATCCTGATCTTTTAGTCTTGTGGCTATAGTGTTCTCTTAGAAGGAAGCAGACATTGGTAGTGGCCACCTATCCACACCATTCTCTCTGCAGAGGTTCCAATGGCCAACTGCTGAGTGACCTAGAATTAGCAGAAGACTTGTGAGGATTTAGCTGAATAAGATGTCCCTGGATATCATCTGAATGACAAGAGATATTTATCATTTTTTTTCTGCCTAAAATATAAATTCAAGATAAGAGAATACATTTTCCTCTCTTGAAGGCCCTGGTAGCAAGCATTTGTTTTCTTAAGTTCAACTCTCTCTCTTTCTTTTTTTTTTTTTTTTTTTCTATGTAGAATGAGACTTTTTTTTAAAATTTAAACTCAACTAGCCAGGGAGCCTGGGTGGCTCACTCCATTAAGCATCTGCCTTCGGCTCATGTTATGATTTCAGGGTCCTGGGATTGAGCCTCACATCAGGCTCCCAGATCAGTGGAGAGCTGTTTCTACTCTCCCTCTGCCTGCTGCCCCCCTCTTCTTGTGCTCTCTCTCTCTCTGTCAAATAAAATAAATTTAATTAATCAGTTAATTAAATTAGCCAACATATAGTACATCATTAGTTTTTGATATAATGTTCAATGATTCATTAGTTGCATAAACACCCAGTGCTTATTAGATCACGTGCTCTCCTTAATATTCATCACCCAGTTATCCCAACCCCCCACCCACTTTCCATTCCACAACCCTCAATTTGTTTCCCAGAGTCAAGAGTCTCTCATGGTTTGTCTGTAAAGTTTAATTCTCAATCACCCAATAAAATTAAGGTTTACAAAATCTAATACTACCTTTTTCACCCTAAGTACACAGTGACACTTGAATACCAGCAGCTCTCAACAGTTCCATTTGAATTTATCTATATTAAACATGGTAAGATCGATCACATGGGGTACCTTATACTGAGGTAGGAACAGTAATAACAACAGTAGTATTACTGCTAATATTTACTGAGCATTCACTATACTCTATGCACAGTTTTAGCACATTATATAAATGTATTATTGAATAATTCCAACAAATTTCTGAGGCTGGCACAATTATTATCCTCATTTGAGATTTAGAAAACAAAGGCATAAAATGACTAGTTTTCCATGTCATGTGCAAGGTTAAGAACCAGAGATGGGGGGCGCCTGGGTGGCTCAGTGGATTAAGCCACTGCCTTCGGCTCAGGTCATGATCTCAGGGTCCTGGGATCGAGCCCCGCATCGGGCTCTCTGCTCCACAGGGAGCCTGCTTCCTCCTCTCTCTCTGCCTGCCTCTCTGCCTACTTGTGATCTCTCTCTGTCAAATAAATAAATAAAATCTTTAAAAAAAAAAAAAAAAAAAAAGAACCAGAGATGGAATATGATGATAGATAATATGACTCTAGGGGAACCACTTTTAATTAAAAAAAATATTCTTTTTATATTTGGTTACTGAGCCCCCTGCTCACCTTCGAGTTATTTTCTTGTCCAGGAAATCGCCACTTTTAAGGAGCATAACATGCCCACCTCCTATGAGCCACTATGTGTGGGGGAAACAGCTCCAGCCTGACCCCAGGATTCTTTATCTTGAATGGTGTCCCTGGCCTGGAAGCTGCACACACCTGGATCGCCCTGCCCTTCTGCTTCATGTACATCATCGCTGTCCTGGGGAATTGTGGGCTCATCTACCTCGTCAGCCATGAGGAAGCCCTGCACCGGCCCATGTACTACTTCCTGGCCCTGCTCTCCTTCACGGACATCACCCTGTGCACCACCACTGTACCCAACATGCTGTGCATATTCTGGTTCAACCTCAAGGAGATTGACTTCAACGCCTGCCTGGCTCAGATGTTTTTTGTCCACACGCTGACTGGGATGGAGTCTGGGGTGCTCATGCTCATGGCCCTGGACCGCTATGTCGCCATCTGCTACCCCTTACGTTATTCCACCATCCTCACCAACCCTGTCATCGCCAAGGCTGGTCTTGCCACCTTCCTGAGGGGTGTGCTGCTCATCCTCCCATTCATTTTCCTCACCAAGCGTCTGCCCTACTGCCGGGGAAACTTCATTCCCCACACCTACTGTGACCACATGTCTGTGGCCAAGGTGTCCTGTGGCAACTTCAAGGTCAACGCTATCTATGGTCTCTTTGCAGCCCTCTTGATTGGGGGCTTTGATATGTTCTGTATTTCTGTGTCTTACACTATGATCTTGCGAGCAGTGGTGAGTTTGTCCTCTGCAGATGCTCGCCAGAAAGCCTTTGGCACCTGTACTTCCCACATATGTGCTATTGTCATCACCTATGTTCCAGCTTTTTTCACATTTTTTGCCCACCGTTTTGGAGGACACAGTATCCCCCACCATGTACACATCATTGTAGCCAACATTTACTTGCTACTGCCTCCTACAATGAACCCAATTGTTTATGGAATCAAGACCAAGCAGATCCGGGAAAACATGATCAGGTTTTTACTTGGAGATAGGTTGTCATTAGCCAAGAAAAATAAATCATAAAATAGACATATTGCTTAGGGGAAGGGGGTGTTAAAAGGGAATGGAAAAGACATTTGTAAATGCTGTGAGTAAAATGGTCTGAAGTCTTTGTAACTATCTATTATGAAATATTTCTTTTGTGTAAAGATCTGCCGAAGTAACAAATGCAGAATAAAAAAAGTAATGTACCCATTCCCTACAGGTCTTATGTTTTACAAAAGGTTTATAGATTTCTGTGTCTAGTAAGAACAGGGAGGTAATAAAAAGAGGGATGCAGGCCTGGTGTTGGTGCACGTTCTGTGTGTGGGAAGGGGAGACCCTAGTGATGGGGAGCAAGTAAAGCATGTCTAGGAACTGTTTGTTTTCCCCATTTCATCAGTTTAGGACCTCCATTTAAAATGTACCTACAGGGGTGCCTGGGTGGGACAGTCAATTGAGCATCCAACTCTTGGTTTTGGCTCAGGTCATGATCTCATGACCATGAGATGGAGCCTGACATCAGACCCAGTGCTTGGTGTGGAATCTGCTTAAGAGTCTCTCTCTCCCTGTCTCTCCCTCTGCCTATCCCCCACATGCTCTCGCTCTCTCTCAAATAAATTAAATAAATCTTTAAAATGAACCTAAAAAATATAATTGTGATGCTATCAGTGAAACAGACAAATGCAACAATTAAATGACTAGTTATAATTCATTCACTCATTCATTCATTTTGAGATACTTTTTTAGGTCATATTATTGGTCATACCTCAGGTTTAATGAGAGAGAGAAAAGCAGAGTTGAATGGAAGCAATCCCTGACCTCAGGGTGCTTAGAACATGGACTCTGGTCAGAGACACAGGAGAGGAAACATAAAGGAAAGAAAGAAAAGAGATGATACAAATGAAGGCAGTATGGAGAGAATAAAATGTTAGTTAAGAAAGAGTTGGGGGAAACATGAGTTTTGTATCCAGATAGTCCCAAGATTTAAATCTTATGTCTTCATTTTTAGCCACAGGACTTTAACAGGCCATTTAATCTCTCTAAATTTCAGCTTCTATACTTTTTATCAAATGGGGGGAAAACATACCACAAAGATTATCTGGCTGATTAAATGCTCTAATGAAAAACAAAAAAGCACTTAGCATAATTTCTAATATGTACTAACCATTTAATAAATTAGAGCTGAGATCATTATTATTATTATAACCTATATTTTTTTAACTCTGATTCATTCTGAACATCATAGTTTGAGGAGAAATCTTTCCAATTGTATAGGTAGTAGAAAATCAGTTTTATTTCATCTCCCAAACGTGTCATCAAAATCGGCCCACAAAGTTTTTTGCATATCTTCTATGTGACTGATTCCATGTCATGCACTGAAAGATAGAAGTGAGTACAAACACACTAATGAAATTCTAGTTTAGTACAAGATATAAAATGCAATGGAATCATTATTATAAAATTGTAACAGGGTCATTGTCCAAAAAATTATTACAAAATTCATGAAAACTAAATGATTCTCAATGGCCATTGTGGGCAGTAAGTAAAGATTTTATAGAGAAAGGAGGAGATGAGATGAATCTTGATATATATATAAGTATTTAAAAAAAAGGGTGGGTGGGGATTATTATTATTAAAAATGAAACAAAATACACAAAATTTTGAGGCCAATATCGAGCACAGCCAATTTAAGCCTAGAAATGTTTTAGGGTGACTGGAGATGAAAGAGAAGGAACAAAAGACTCACAGATAGATAGATAGAAGTGGTACCTGGAAGTTCCCTGTCTGTGAGTTTCTGCATGATCTCAGGCATGCCAACCTCTGCTCTTCGACTTTGAGAGATACCGAGTTCTTAGAATTGCCCTTGACTTGAAAGTAGCTGCAGCCCCCTTTGTTACCTGCCTGGACTCTTCAGATCTCTATCATACCTTCTGCCCCTGAAGCCTGTCTCCCTCTCTTTCTTCCTCCTCCAATTTTCTTCTCTCATCCCTAGAAACTCAATTTTCTTAGTTGCTACTCACTTCTCCAGCGCCCCATCCCAGCTTCTGAACCTTTGAATCAAAGCAGAGTAGAGATTCCTTGTGTATTCCCCCTGAGTAACCTTCTGTCAAAGGGTGGACAGCTTGCTTCCACAGAAAATGGTTTTTCAGGAAATAATAGTAACAACAAGAAAGTTACACAGAATTTTTATTTTCCGAGTACTTTTCCAAGAATTGTATATTTACTCAATCCTAAAAATAACTATGAGGATGATGCTATCTTAAGCCCCATTTTCAGACAAGCAAACTGAGGCACAGACAGGTTAATGACTAAATGAAAGTCACATAACCAGTAAATGATAGAGCATGGATTTTAACCCAGCCAGTTTGGTTCCAGGGCTTTTGACTGTAATGTCTATAATATACTGCATGGTTTCTCTAAGCGATTAAAAACGTGAGGACTTGTGGCCCACTCTTCATGACTGGGGTGGTGAAAAGTCCCCTCCCTGATGATCCTGCATCACTTCAAAGGATCTTTTTTAATGGCTTATTAAAATACAGAAGTAGGACACCAGATTCTTCATGAGCAAACACTATTATTGCCTCTTTTCTAGTTTACGCTGACAGATGACTACTACAAAGGGCCTGCAGACAAATTTTAGCAATTAAATACTTTTCACTGTAACTTCTGGACTTTCTCCTAGCATGAATGGAAATATCAATTTATTGCTCAAGTGCAGTCACATCAAAGATATCCACCCTAACAAGTCCTGTCTAGTACTCCTGATTTTCTTTGTCCTGCTCTCATTTTTTTTCATAGTGCATAGTGCTATTTTATAATACATCTTACCTAGTCATTATGCTAATATTTATTGGATGCCCTCCCCAACTCTATTCTTTAGGATTTTCGTATCCTGAATATAGATCTTTACCTTATTTGTTTATTGTTTATTGTTTATTGTTTATTGAATGTACCTCAAACTCCACCTTGATTATCTGTTCACATAGTAGATGCAATGAAAACATTTCACCAGGGACTTAATCTAGAAAAGGTGAGTAGGGATTCTATGATGACAAGGAGGCATTTAAATTGTTATGTGGAAGTAGAGGAAAAAGCCAACTAGATAAAGGGGAGGAAAAAAAGATCTGTAACTGACATGTTTTATGTGGTCACACTAAATTTTTTGTAACTCATTTTATTTCATAACATATTATGAACATTTTTCATGCCAATAAGTATACTCCCAACTTATAATTTTTGTCCTAGATAGTGATCATATATTTTGTTTTGCAGGGGATGGAAACCTTTCTTCCTAGGGTCCCTGGTTGGTCTGAAAATTTAACTGACAAAGAGATACTAACAGAAGATAAGCCTGTACATTGTATCAAATTTTTACATGTATGTGGGAGCCTTCCTAAGAGAATGAAGTGAGGAAATGACCAGAGCAGGAAGCTTTTTTACTTTTCAGACAAAGAAACAATAGCCTTAGGAGGAATTGACACAGAGGTTTGGTTTAAGGGAAGTAAATAGTAAAGAAATAACTAAGAAGATAACAGTGTAACAAGATTTGTTTATAGTTTGCTTTGGTTCCATTGCTGGGCTCCTGAGAGTCTGTTTCCACTGAAAGAATTTATTTCTTGCCTCCAGGCAAAAAAGCGGAAACTTTTTCTGCATTTACTTCTTAATTGCCTTCAGCTCAAAATAATTTTTTATGCCAGAGGCATATTTTGAGTTTACATAATCTGGTTTCTTTCAGAAACCATATTGATCATATATGCATGAAATTCAATACTCAAATTTACCAAACACTATACAGTGACATAAAATCTCTCACAACTTGGGGTGCCTGGGTGACTCAGTCTTTAAGCGTCTGCCTTCGGTTCAGGTCATGATTCCAGGGTCCTGGGATGAACCTCAGCTTTGGGCTCCCTGCTCTGCGGGAAGTCTGCTTCTCCCACTCCCACTCCTCCTGTTTCTGTTCCCCCTCTCGCAGTCTCTCTCTCTGTCAAATAAATAAATAAAATCTGAAAAACAAAACAAAACAAAAAAACCTCACACAACCTAAACTCCTCTCCGGAGGCAATCACCGTCATCAGATCTTAATGTGTTCCTTCAGATCCGTCCATGTACGAGGACTTTTAAAAATCTAAATGGTAGCATACTCGATACTTCCCACTTTTCATTTTATAATATATGTTGTTATTCCTATATCCCATATCTCTTTATATACAACATCTTTCCTCTTCGTATGATAATTTCTTTCTTTTACATTTGGAGTGTATCTAAACAATGTTGGGGAGCATTAGCTTTACAAACCTCATTTTTTCCATTTAATCTTAAGTGGAGACTTAAAAATTATTTCTGGGAGGAACTGTTGGATCTTAGGGCATCTAAGATGAAGGGAAGTTAGGGCATCTTCCCTTTCTTCAGAGAGCAGATATCAGTGTGTATCCCCATAAATAAAGTACAAGATCTACTTTTTCCCTATGTCCATTAAAATTTGTTTTAGTAAGTGTTAAAATATTTGCCATTTGGAGAGGTAAAACAGTACACCTTTGTAATTTACATGTTTTCTTATTTTGAATGAAATTAAGCATATTAAAAATGCTTATAATTGATTTTTATGTGCATTACCTATTTATACCCTCACCTGTTGTTTTATTAAGCATTTGAAAGTGATTTGTTATAGCTATTTACTTATTTAGGTATTCATTCTTTTGCCTTTGATATGAATCACAGCTCTCTGTGAACTTGAGTATCTTCTGGAAGTTTTTTATGGCTGTCTGTCATAAGGAAATGTATTTATGTATTTATGTATGTATTTATTTACTTAGTAAAAAGGAAGAAAGAGAGAGAGGGGCAGAGAGCCAGAGAGAATATTGAGCAGTATCCACACCCAAAGCAGAGCCCCACACAGGACTGGATCTCACAACCCTGAGACCATGACCTGAGCCAAAATCAAAAGTCAGAGCTTAGCTGACTGAGCCAACCAGGCACCCCAAGAATATTTTTGAGTCAAATGTACTGATCTTTCCTTTAATGACTACTGAGTTTTATTGTGAGTTTAGGATTGTTTTTTGTTCATCTGAAATTATTAAAATAAAAGTATTTGCCCATATCTTCTTCTCTATTATTCTTTTACTTTAATCCTATTTAAAATAAGTGCAATGGAACACATGTACAAAGCAGTGCACAAGGCTCAGTAAATTATCAACATTCATTCAATGACACCATAGGTCAAGAAGTAAAACACTTTCAGTCCCCAAAAGCCACTGTCATGGAAATTCTACTTACTACCTTTTCCTCCACACACCCTCAAGTAGTAACCACTATCTTAACTTCCTGTTAATGTGTCCTGCCATCTAAGTTTATGGTGTAATAAAGTGAGGCTAGTGTATTTGAAGTTGCCTTGAGCCACACAAGTGAAATGAGACCCTACAAGTAGGGTTGTAGTGAGAAGGAATTATGGAATATCTTGCTTAGCAGTGCTTCTGTTATAAACATTAGGGAAATGTTTGTTTGTTTGTTTGTTTGTTTAATGGAGTACTTAAAGTCTGAATATAATCTGCCTCATTTAACAAAGTAGAAAGTTCATCATGGGTTTACTTCTTGGCTAGTGGCAGGGGAAGGCTACATACGTAACTAGAGCATCCCCTAAAAATTCTGACCTTCATGTAAAGTAAAAAGATGTATCAAAGCAAGCACCCCTACTCCATGGAGGAGATTCAAATAATACCTCTTAGTGAACTTCTGGTACAGAGGCTGAATCCCTCCTTTTCTGACCCAAAAGCTCCAGCTTATTCCAGTGAGAGTTTAAAGGTTGGAGGTTTAGCTCTAGGCTACTTGAGTTCAGGCCCTTCCATTTATAGGAGCACCTGTCCTGGCTGTGCTTCATAGCATCTCTCAGGATCACACTGCTTCCAGCTTCTCTTCATTTGTCTATTTGAAATCTCTTCAGAAGATCATTTATAACCATGCTGCAGCTTCCTTTCAAATTTCCCTCTAATAGGTGTGGAAGATTGGCATGACTGGAGCCATTTTGTGTTGGCTAACTGAATGAAAGAGGAAGAAAGATAAATAAGAAGAAGGAAGGAAGGAAAGAAGGAAAGAAAGAAAGAAAGAAAGAAAGAAAGAAAGAAAGAAAGACTAGAGAAAAAGAAAGAAAGAAAATGAAAGAAAAAAAGAAAAGGGAGGAAGAAAGAGAGAAAGAAAGAAAGAGAGAGAGAAAGAAGGCAAGCCAGAGTGGGCACTGCACAGAAACTACTTTACCTGCCTTGGTTTAAACTGGGCCAAAACCTCTTGACTGGGTAAAATGGCATTGCTTTAAACAATTGCTTGAGAAGTCAGCAACAGGACATCCTGATCACAAGAAAAATAGTTGTGGACTTTCAGAAGCTAAAACCAGCAGTCTGTCAATGTATAACACAGAATAGTTTAGCCTCTTAAAACACTCATGGAAATTTTTTTCCCCTTTTTTTCAACTCATGTAATTGCCCCCTCTCTTTTCCTCATAAAAGTCTCTTGCTTTTACCCTACAAGTGAGACAATATTTGGGTTTCCATCTGATTCTATGCTCCCTGAATTGCAATTCTTGATCCCAAATAAATGCTCATTTGCCTCTTACTGTGGCTCTTTATCATCAGGTTGACAGAGGACAATGATCATGTGGATTCTGGATTCCTAGAATCAAGGAAGTCCCCGATGCTGAAAGCATAAGTGATTGATCAACCCGTGCCCACCATTGCCTCTCTGGGTCAGGGAACTACCATCCTTCATTGCTAACTTCCTTTCTTTTCTCTCCACAGATACTTTCTGCCAGCCTCAATTATACCTCACTAGAATTAAGCTCTAAAAAGACATTGGCTTTGAATTCTGATGACAAAGAAAGAGAATTTCCTAGAAATGTGTGCGTAGCAGACTGGCTATGCTGAAAATGGAGGATGAACTAGATTAAAAAGTCAAACTCACAATAAACTCATACTTAATCTCACAAAACAAACTGGGGTTTGCTGGGGGGAGGTGGGACTGGGAGAGGGGGAGGGGGCTATGGACATTGGGGAGGGGAGGCGAACCATAAGAGACTATGGACTCTGAAAAACAACCTGAGGGTTTTGAAGGGTCAGGGGTGGGAGGTTGGGGGAACACGTGGTGGGTAATAGGGAGGGCACGTTTTGCATGGAGCACTGGATGTTGTGCAAAAGCAATGAATACTGTTACGCTGAAAAAAATAAATAAAATGGAATTTAAAAAAATAAATAAAAAAATAAAATAAAATTATATAACTGAGGAAAGAGAAGATTAAGAGAGCTCCTAGGTTTTCTTTTTTTTTTTTTTTCATTTCCCCATTTATTTATTTTTTTTTACTTTATTTATTTTTTCAGCGTAACAGTATTCATTGTTTTTGCACAACACCCAGTGCTCCATGCAAAACGTGCCCTCCCTATTACCCACCACGTGTTCCCCCAACCTCCCACCCCTGACCCTTCAAAACCCTCAGGTTGTTTTTCAGAGTCCATAGTCTCTTATGGTTCGCCTCCCCTTCCAATTTTTTTTTTTTATAAACATATAATGTATTTTTATCCCCAGGGGTACAGGTCTGTGAATCGCCAGGTTTACACACTTCACAGCACTCACGATAGCACATACCCTCCCCAATGTTCATATGCCCCTCCCCCTCTCCCAACCCCACCTCCGCCCAGCAATCCCCAGTTTGTTTTGTGAGATTAAGAGTCATTTATGGCTTGTCTCCCTCCTAGGTTTTCTAATAGAGTACCAAATAATGTGTGAATATATTCCTCAAGTTTCCCTAAGTAGTCCATTTTTTTCTCCTTTACCAATTATGCAATGATGCAGTCCTCCTCTTTATCCTTTTATTTTCTAGCTCCTTTCACTTTATGATTAAGTCTATATATATTTTGTGAACTTGGATTTATTCACACATTCATTCATTTATTCATTCATTCATTTGTTCACCCACCCTACAAATATATGTTGAGTATACCTACTAGATGTCTTATTATAGGAAGCAAAATAAATCAGTGAATAAAAGTCTTACCCATGTACACTGCTTACTAAAGGCTTACTATTCTCTTTCATGATCAGGTTATGAGCTCAGTGAGTTTTCATTTTCCCTTTAACAGCTGAAATCTTACCTCCTTAAATTTAGATGAATTTTTCATTCAAAGCTATTCATTGCCTAATTTTTGTATTAGTAAAGATTGGATATAACTTAGGAAACTATTAACTGAAGATGATTTGAAAAAAGTTCACATATAAAATCCAAAATTATAAATCAGTAAAAAAAAAAAAGAAAGAAGTATAGATTATTTTTGAAAGGACACAATTAAAGCTGATACTAGATTGACATCTGGAGAAAGAAAATGAAGTGTAAGATTTCCAAAATTAGAAGGATTTTTTTTTTTCTACATAGTTTTCCAAACCAGGGGTTGGCAACATTTTAGCTCAATGCCAAAATTTAAATTTTGTAAGTCAAGACTCAAAACTAAGGATATTATTTTAAAAACACCCACAAATTTCTAAATATTTTTACAACAAAATTAAAAATATAGTAATAATTATTTAGTAGATTTTGTTGGTAACACAAGTCTATCAGTGAGAGAAGGGAATCCTCTGTGTGTGTGTGGTAACATTTCACTTAAGTATAAGTGGGGTTAAGAGTTACTCTTCCTTTTTATTTTTAAGATTTTATTTATTTATTTTTCAGAGAGAAATCACAAGTAGGCAGAGAGGCAGGCAGAGAGAAGAGGGGAAGCAGGCTCCCCACTGAGCAGAGAGCTTGATGCAGGGCTCGATCCCAGGACCCTGAGGTCATAACCTGAGCTGAAGGCAGGGGCTTAACCCACTGAGTCACCCAGGCGTCCCAAGAGTTACTGTTCCTTATCATCAAAACTGATTGCAAATGTTCATTTGTTAATGCTGATCTATAAAACAATCCTGAGGGAAAAAAGAGGCAAACCAAGTAATAGACTCTTAACTATAGAGAACAAACTGATGGTCATCAGAGGAGAGGTGGGTAGAAGGATGGGTTAAATGGGTGATGGAGATTAAGGAGTACATAAATGCTGAATCACTAAATTGTCAGCTGAAACCAGTATTACACTTCATGTTACCTGGAATTTGAGTAAAACTTTAAAAAATTCTTTTTCACATAGATAGGAACTCTCAAATACTGAAATCAATTCTTTATAGATCTTGGATACCAGCTCTTTGTTGTACTGTCATTTGTGAATATCTTCTCCCATTCCGTGGGCTGCTTCTTTGTTTTGTTGACTGTTTCCTTTGCTGTGCAGAAGCTTTTGATCTTGATGAAGTCCCAAAAATTCACTTTCACTTTTGTTTCCTTTGCCTTTGGAGACATATCTTGAAAGAACTTGCTGTGGCAGATGTCGAAAACGTTACTATGTTCTCCTCTAGGATTCTGATGGATTCCTGCCTCACTTTAAGGTTTTTTATCCATTTCGAGTTTACCTCTGGGTATGGTGTAAGACAATGGTCGAGTTTCATTCTTCTACACATAGCTGTCCAATAATTCTTCAGCATACAGTTTTAATTGAGCATATTTATCTCTTGGAAGGCACTTGTAGAATCCTATCAGACTTCCATCTTAATATTTGTCTTTTGTATTTTTTAAAATTTTATTTATTTATTTATTTATTTGACAGAGAGAGAGAGAGTACAAGCAAGGGGATTGGCCAGGAGAAAGAGAAGCAGACTCCCCAATGAGCAGAGACCCAATTTGGGGCTCAATCCCAGGACACTGGGATCATGACCTGAGCTGAAGGTAGATGCTTAACAGATTGAGACACCCAGGTGCCCCTGATTTTTGCATTTTATTATTTTTGAGATAATGGAGTTCAGGGCAGGCCACCCCAGAAATGCCTCTTTGGCATGCTGATAATTTCCTGAAGACAATCAAGGCCCAACAGACTTATGAAGGGTTTTTAAACCCTTAACTGCCTAAGAGAAATTAGATGGAGGACCAGTACTAAGAAGAGAACTATTTCCCAAGATAACTTTTTTCTAAATAGGAAAGAATTGGCATGGTATGACAAACTTTTGTTTACCAAACACTGACTTTCCCCATCTCCTGTGAATTGTCTTTATCCCCTTTGAAGTTCCAAACCCTTATCCCCTTCTCCTTATCCTAAGACTGTATTAAAGCCTCAATTGCCTTCTCAGCGGCTCTCATGTCTTTGGGAACCCCATACATAGGAAATTAAATTTGTTTTCCTCCTATTAATCTGTTCCATGTTAATTTAATTATTAGACCAGCCAAAGAACCTAGAGGGGAAAGGGAAAATTCTCTCCTCTACAGGGATCAATCACTTACAAATGAAGGTCAGATGTTATATTTCTTTACACTTAACTCTTTGCCCTATTTTTAGAAAAGCTCTATTCTATTCTCAGAAATCAGCAAATTCCTGCCCCCAGTGTATATTGTAATTTTTAAAAATACTGTTGTTTTTAAAGTCCCATCTGTTCCTCATCTCATTTCTGCTTGTAGGTAGAGGATACTGAGGAGTCTGCGGATCTGTAAGGAAAGGAAATATATGTGGGAGGGGAAATTATTGATTACAGGCAACATTGTGTATCTCTCAATTCAAATATTAAGGACGCATATTGTTCACCATAGAATAACTATGACCATATTTAAAAAGGGCTGTACCTCATCATTCTTTTCTAATCCAGTGCTAATCAGTCACTGTCCATTGTTAAGTATGCATGAGGATGCTAATTCTTCCATACCATGATTAAAGCACATTTATTTCCTGAATTTTAGCTCACATGCATTCCTATTATTCAGGGTTACAAAATGTGATTTTGCTTTCTTCAATGTCATACATTGTTACACTGTCCATAAAATAGATGATAGATAGATATAGATAGATTGATGATAGATGATAGATGGATGTAAACAGAGAAGGATTGGGGACTGAAAATAGGAGACTTGTTAAAATTTTCAATTCATTCAAAGGGTATTTAGTGAGCAACACATTGCTCAATAATAAGTCTAAAGGGCTCACTCCCATTTAGGTTTTTTAATAATATGGGGAGCCCAACATGAAGCTGGAGAGGAAGGAAAGGAAATGAACAACATCCTTTCGGAGCAATGTGGCTGTAGTGGTCTGAAAGCACCTGACATGGTGCCAGTAGATTTGTGCTGATGCATTAGTTCCATTTATTAGCCATATAAAGACATTAATAAGTCTTCTTAATAAATGAGTCCATTTTCATTATTCATTGCTGAACAAACTATGTACCTTATAGGGAGAATAACAAAGAATATAACTGACAGAGTTTTGAAATCTCCTATCTTATAACCTGAAAAATAGTTGATATTCATGATGATAAGAAGATCTCCTTACCCATATCCATATTCAGAAAAAGAAAGATTCTTATAACTCACTTGGAAGTTTGCTAACAAAAAGAATTTCAACCATCCTAATGTTCACTATTTCATACATTCTCTTTGGTCTAAGAATGTATTAATGCTTAGTTAGGAAGGGCTTAAGGGACAGTATGGAAAATTTATGTAAACATAAATATATATAATGTAAATATATATTATATGTAAAATATAAATATGTATATATATCTTCATAGCAAAGAGCCAAGAATCCTGGCTTCAAGATTTACAATCAATGATACCACACTAATATTAGTTCCTTATCTATAATACAATAATACGTACCCTTATTTTTAATACAATGAATAACCTTTCATGAGATAATTAAGATAATTGATATGATTTATGCAAAAATATTCTAATATTAACTATTGCATTGTAAGCAATGAATACACATTTGCCAAAATTTCTTTTCAGAGAGACAACAGAGTTGACATCAAAGTTGAAGAGTAACATACCCTCTAACAGGTCATCATGCATGATTACAACTGTACTAGACTCACTCTGGCATCATTTGTACTGAATGAAGCACCTGGACTAGCAAGTGCACATTTCTGGATCTCTCTCCCATTTTGTTTCATGTACATTGTTACTATACTGGGGAACTATGGGTTCTTTATCTCATTCATCTGGAGGAGGCCCTATACCAGCCCATGTATTATTTCTTGGACTTACTCTTCCTCACTGACATTGTTCAGTGTGTAAGTATTGTACCCCAAATGCTGTGTATGTTCTGGTTTGATCTCAAAGATATCAGCTTCAATGTTCACCTGCTCCAGGTGTGCTTTCTCCACACTGTCACAGGGATGGAATCTGGGGTGCTCATATTCACGGCCCTGGATCACTATGTGGCCATCTATTTTCTTCTACACCAAGCCCCTATTCTCACCAATTCTATCATTGCCAAGGCTTGGTTTCTCACCTTCCTTCCAGGTGTGATACTCATCATTCCTTTTACATTACTCACCAAACATCTGCACTGTTACAACGAATATAATTTCCCCACATCTACTGTGGTTGTCCTGTGGCAATATCAAGGTCAAGGCCATCAAGGTCTGATGGTTGCCCTTCTGACTGGGGGCTTTGAACCCTGTGCCTTACACTCTCCTACACCATGATTCTCTGGGCGGTGGTCAGGCTTTTCTCAGCAGAGGCTCAGCAAAAGGCTTTTAGCACTTAAACTGCCTCTGCTATAGACATCACTAATATCCTAGTCTTCACTTTTTCACCCACCATTTTGGGTACAGTCCCTCCCAACTTCCACATTTTTGTGACTAACCTACACCTGCTTCTGCCACCTACCCTGAATCCTATTTTCTATGGGATAAATACTAAACAAATACAAGAAGGGAAGCTCAAACTTTTCCTTAGAAAAAGGCCACTGAAGGAAGAGATAAAAGTAAATCCCAACATAATGAGAAGAAAGTGTTTTTGTAGATGAAGAAGGCTTTCATACCAGACAGACAGTGGATATGTGATTTGACAGTGACTAACCAATCTTCCTCTTTTTTTTAAATTGATTTAGAGGTTTTATTTATTTGAGGGGGGGGCACAAGTAGGGGGACGGGCAGAAGGAAAGGGAGAAGCAGGCTCTGCACTTAGCAGGGAGCCCAATGTGGGGCTGGATCCCAGGACCCTGGGATCATGACCTGAGCCTAAAGCAGACATTAACAAACTGAGCCACCCAAGTACCTGACTGATCTTCTTAGTGTATCATTCATATACTTTTCTAAGACCTTGTATATCAACTTGAAAACTTTTCTTTAAAAAGGACCCACAAACCAATTTAGTTAAATCCAATAAAGCTATTTCTAAAGCCTTTGTGTTATTTGTATGGTACTGAATTCGGTGCCATTGTGAGTAGTATGTAAGACAGAGTTTTGTCCCTGAAGAATTTCCCAGCTAGTAGATAAAACTGAAAAAAGAGACCATACCAGTTATTCAAAAATTCTGATTATTTTTCTCAAAAGCACTGTCCCTAGAACTCCATAGATTTTTGTTAAACTAGAAAATGTATTTTCCATCAAGGAATAAACATGTAATGCTCCCCATTCATGTATTTATTTATTTATACATACCACAAACATATATTGAGCACCTACCTTCTTAGGAAATTGTAGTACAGACACTGATAAAAATGGGCATTTCTACGTATGTATAAACACGGGAAATCATCATTACCTTGATTACAATGCAGTTAATTAACATATTCATCACCTTTAAAATTTCCTTTTACAACTTTGTGATCCAAACATCACTTAAACGTGACAGCACTGACATGCTTTCTGTCACTATAGATGTGCTCTATACAATTCTGGAACTTTATATGAATGAAATATTACCGAATATAATCTTTTTAGCCTGGCTGCTCCCCTGACGGCTTTGTGTTTCATCAAATTATTATTGTGTTAATCACACATACATTTTTCTGTTGAGTAGTATTCCATTTCATGGATATACCAATATTTGTTTAACCATTTATCTGTTGTTGGACATTTCCTTTGTTTCCAGGTTTTGTATATTACAAGTAAGCTGCTTTGGGGATTCATGTGCAAGTCTTTGATCAAGCATATACTTTGATTTCTCTTGAGTAAAAAGCCTAGGAGTGGAATAGAAGATATACATAAAGTTTTCCTAAGAAACAAGAAATCTCAAAAACAAGAAATAAGAAAAAACAAATTTTGTTTTCTAAGAAACAAAATTATTTCTAGAATAGTTGTATTTTACATTCTCACCAGCAATGCATAAAAGTTCTACTTGTTCCACACCCTCACAAACATTTAGTATGGTCAGTCCTTTAAATTTTGGTCATTTTAGCAAGAATCTACTGGCATCTTATTGTGTTTTTAAGTTATGCTTGCCTAATGACTGATGATGTGGAGCATGTTTACATTGCTTATTTATCATCTGTATATGCAGAAAATGTATGAGATAAGAAATATTTATTGTTTTAAGATGCTAAATTCTGGAGTAACTGAACTATATTTTTACTATTTTGGAAAACACTGAAGAGTTTATTGTTAACAATACTGCATTGTATACTTAAACATTTCCTAAAAGGGTAGTGTAGATCTCACATTAAGTGTTGTAATTGAGGAAAACATTTACCTGGAAAACCAAGTAAAGAAGGCAAGAAGAAACTTTTGGAAGTGATGGCTTTGTTTTTTGTCTTTTGTTTTTTGTTTTTGAGAGAGAGCAGAGTGAGGGGGAGGGTTGGAGGAAGGAGAGAGAGAATCTTAAGCAGACTCCATACTCAGCATGGAGCCTGACATGGTGCTTGACCTCACAACCCCTGAGATCATGACCTGAGCCAAAATCAAGAGTTGGATGCTCAAATGACTGAGCTACTCATGCGGCCCAGAAGTGATGGATATGTTTATGTCATTGATTATGGTGATGGTTTCACAGGTGTATATTTATCTTCAAACTCATTGTCATATACATTAAATCTGTATGGCTTTTTTATGTCAGTCATACTTCAATTAAAAGGTTAAAAAAAGAAAAAAAACTAATTAAAAAGAAATTCTCACAGGGGAGATTATAAAGTATACTTCCTATCATTGACTTCTATTCTCTTGCCAGAAAAAATGTCCTATACCAGTTTCTTTTGATTCCTTCAAGAGCCAATTTATGCATATTTGAAAGCTACATAACATCACATTATATTGACATACAATAATTAAATAAGTAGTCCTCAGTTGATAATAATGTACATTATTGATTATCTTTATAGTAAAAACGATAAAATACAAAGTCATTAATATTCAAGACGTTAACTTCTTGTTAAACAGAAAAATAAAAAGTTTTTGAACACAGATACTTTAACATCAAGTACAGAACTCATTAAAGAGAAGGAAAATTATGCTAATAGCCTGATTTTTTTTGTTTATTAGAACAATTCTTAGAACATATCAGGTGCTAAATAAATATTTGTTGGAAGGACTGATGTATGCATGCATGGATGCATGGATGTATGGATGGACAACTGCCTATCTATAAAACGGGAGTTCATTCACCAGCTGTGAAAGTCAAATAGACTGAAATCAAAAGAAGTTTTAGAAGATTTTGCCTGTATGATAGATAGTATAGAAAAACTGGGATATTAAGGAAGTTAGAGATCTATCATCAAATAGAGTTTAAAGCAAGGTTTAACTGAATGATTCTCTTCATGCATGCATTCCAGAAATACAGTTGACCTTTAACACATTGCCATGAACAACAGTCACTTTTAAGTTCTCAAGCTTGTTGATATTGGTAGTATCCCAAGAGGCAGATCAGGGCACTTGCCAGCCAGGTTATTGTCAGCAACAACAAGGCTTGACTGCAAGTCCTTGGGTGAGGCCAGAGAAGTGTTGATTCTCATCCCCTGATACTGAGTGGCAGAAAGGTGTGAACTGTCAAGTCTCTCACGTGACCTGCTACTGAATCGTCATAATTTCGACCCCATCCCCTTAATTACTCTAGTTATTATTCCCCCAAATAATGAATCCGAGCTGATGGAATAAAGTTATAAGCCAATCATCTAGCCCATCTTATTATCTTGGATCCCGGTCTCTGCTGTCATAAGTAAGGGACTGGTGATTTAATGTCCTGTAGCCCAAGGGTCAGGGTTATTTTCCTGGAGTCTGACATCTGGCCCTACAAAGTATTTCATACTACTCTAGAACACACTGACAAGGAAAAATCCACACTTGTGCTACTACTCCTTTCTCCATAAGAACCTTACAATATTTTTTTTTTCCCTAAAGGCCTGGTCAGTGTGCTATGTGGCACAATTAGTTCAGTGAGGTGTGCATTTGGTCAGTCAACTCTGTGCCTTCTGGAAATGAACCAAGTGAATGGAGATCAAAGAGCCACTTTAGAGGTAGAAACAGTCTGCTTGAAGTGGTAATAGTCAAAGTTAAGGAATGGAATGGGGAAGTTGGTCATCAAATATTTATGGTGACTTGTTTTCTAAGATCTGCAATTTTGTGGTGGTGAATGCCTCATAAACAGAGACAGTATTCTAAAATTGTTTCATTATCTTTTTTTTAATTTATTTTTATTTGTTTATTTACAGCATAACAGTGTTCATTGTTTTGGCATCACACCCAGTGCTCCATGCAGTACGTGCCCTGCCTATTACCCACCACCTGGTTCCTCAACCTCCCACCCCCCCCCCCCCGCCACCCCTTCATAACCCTCTGGTTGTTTTTCAGAGTCCATAGTATCTCATGGTTCATCTCCCCTTCCAGTTTCCCTCAACTCCCTCTCCTCTCCATCTCCCCATGTCCTCCATGTTATTTGTTATGCTCCACAAATAAGTGAGACCATATGATACTTGACTCCCTCTGCTTGACTTATTTCACTCAGCATAATTTCTTCCAGCCCTGTCCATGTTGCTACAAAAGTTGGGTATTCGTCTTTTCTGATGGAGGCATAATACTCCATTGTGTATATGGACTACATCTTCCTTATCCATTCATCCGTTGAAGGGCATCTTGGTTCTTTCCACAGTTTGGCGACCGTAGCCATTGCTGCAATAAACATTGGGGTACAGATGGCCCTTCTTTTCACTACATCTGTATCTTTGGGGTAAATACCCAGCAGTGCAATTGCAGGGTCATAGGGAAGCTCTATTTTTAATTTCTTCAGGAATCTCCACACTGTTCTCCAAAGTGGCTGCACTAACTTGCATTCCCACCAACAGTGGAAGAGGGTTCCCCTTTCTCCACATCCTCTCCAACACACGTTGTTTCCTGTCTTGCTAATTTTGGCCATTCTAACTGGTGTCAGGTGGTATCTCAATGTGGTTTTAATTTGAATCTCCCTGATGGCTAGTGATGATGAACATTTTTTCATGTGTCTGATAGCCATTTGTATGTCTTCATTGGAGAAGTGTCTCTTCATATCTTCTGCCCATTTTTTGATATGATTATCTGTTTTGTGTGTGTTGAGTTTGAGAAGTTCTTTATAGATCCTGGATATCAACCTTTTGTCTGTACTGTCATTTGCAAATATCTTCTCCCATTCCGTGGGTTGCCTCTTTGTTTGGTTGACTGTTTCCTTTGCTGTGCAGAAGCTTTTGATCTTGATGAAGTCATTTTTGTTTTTGTTTCCTTGGCCTTTGGAGACATATCTTGAAAGAAGTTGCTGTGGCTGATATCGAAGAGGTTACTGCCTATGTTCTCCTCTAGGATTCTGATAGATTCCTGTCTCACGTTGAGGTCTTTTATCCATTTCGAGTTTATCTTTGTGTATGGTGTAAGAGAATGGTCGAGTTTCATTCTTCTACATATCGCTGTCCAGTTTTCCCAGCACCATTTATTGAAGAGACTGTCTTTTTTCCATTGAATATTTTTTCCTGTTTTGTCGAAGATTATTTGACCATAGAGTTGAGGGTCCATATCTGGGCTCTCCACTCTGTTCCACTGCTCTATGTGTCTGTTTTTATGCCAGTACCACGCTGTCTTGGTGATCACAGCTTTGTAGTAAAGCTTGAAATCGGGTAACGTGATGCCGCCAGTTTTGTTTTTGGTTTTCAACATTTCCTTAGCAATTCGGGGTCTCTTCTGACTCCATACAAATTTTAGGATTATTTGCTCCAGCTCTTTGAAAAATATCGGTGGAATTTTGATCGGAATGGCATTAAAAGTATAGATTGCTCTAGGCAGTATAGACATTTTAACAATGTTTATTCTTCCAATCCAAGAGCATGGAACAGTCTTCCATCTTTTTGTGTCTTCTTCAATTTCTTTCATGAGTGTTCTGTAGTTCCTCGAGTACAGGTCCTTTACTTCTTTGGTTAGGTTTATTCCCAGGTATCATATGGTTCTTGGTGACATAGGAAATGGAATCGATTCTCTAATTTCCCTTTCTGTATTTTCATTGTTAGTGTATAAGAAAGCCACTGATTTCTGTACATTGACTTTGTATCCTGCCAAGTTACTGAATTGCTGTATGAGTTCTAGTAGTTTGGGGGTGGAGTCATTGGGGTTTTCCATATAAAGAATCATGTCATCTGCGAAGAGAGAGAGTTTGACTTCTTCCTTGCCAATTTGGATACCTTTTATTTCTCTTTGTTGTCTGATTGCCGTTGCTAGAACTTCTAATACTATGTTGAACAAGAGTGGTGAGAGTGGGCATCCTTGTCGTGTTCCTGATCTCAACGGGAAGGCTGCAAGCTTTTTCCCATTGAGGATGATATTTGCTATGGGTCTTTCATAGATAGATTTTATGAAGTTCAGGAATGTTCCCTCTATCCCTATACTTTGAAGCGTTTTCATCAGGAACGGATGCTGGATTTTGTCAAATGCTTTTTCTGCATCAATTGAGAGGACCATGTGGTTCTTCTCTCTTCTCTTATTGATGTGTTCTATCACACTGATTGATTTGCGAATGTTGAACCAACCTTGCAACCCAAGGATGAATCCCACCTGGTCATGGTGGATCATCTTTTTAATGTGCTGCTGGATCCTGTTTGCTAGGATCTTGTTGAGAATCTTTGCATCCATATTCATCAGTGATATTGGTCTGAAATTCTCCATTTTGGTAGGGTCTTTGTCTGGTTTGGGGATCAGGGTAATGCTGGCTTCATAAAAAGAGTCTGGAAGTTCTCCTTCTGCTTCAATTTTTTGGAACAGCTTCAGGAGAATTGGGGTTATTTCTTCTTTGAAAGTTTGGTAGAATTCCCCAGGGAATCTGTCAGGTCCTGGGCTCTTGTTTTGGGGGAGGTTTTTGATCACTGCTTCAATCTCATTACTAGATATCGGTCTATTCAGGTTGTCAATTTCTTCCTGGTTCAATTTTGGGAGTTTGTAGCTTTCCAGGAATGCATCCATTTCATCTAGGTTGCTTAGCTTATTGGCATATAACTGTTGGTAATAATTTCTGATGATTGTTTCTATTTCCTTGGTGTTAGTTGTGATCTCTCCCTTTTCATTCATAATTTTATTAATTTGGGCTTTCTCTCTTTTCTTTTGGATTAGTGTGGCCAATGGTTTATCTATCTTATTGATTCTTTCAAAAAACCAGCTTCTAGTTTCATTGATACGTTCTACTGTCTCTCTCGTTTCTACCTCATTGATCTCTGCTCTAATCTTGATTATTTCCCTTCTTGCATGTGGAGTTGGTTTGATTTGTTGTTGATTCTCCAGTTCCTTAAGGTGTAGAGACAGCTGGTTTATTCTGGATTTTTCAATGTTTTTGAGGGAGGCTTGGATGGCTATATATTTCCCCCTTAGAACCGCCTTTGCTGTATCCCATAGGTTTTGGACCGAGGTGTCTTCATTCTCATTGGTTTCCATGAATTGTTTAAGTTCATCTTTGATCTCCTGGTTGATCCAAGCATTCTTAAGCAAGGTGGTCTTTAGCTTCCAGGTGTTTGAGTTCCTTCCGAACTTTTCCTTGTGATTGAGCTCCAGTTTCAAAGCATTGTGATCTGAGAATATGCAGGGAATAATGTCAGTCTTTTGGTATCGGTTGAGTCCTGCTTTGTGACCCAGTATGTGGTTTATTCTGGAGAAGGTTCCATGTGCACTTGAGAAGAATGAGTATTCTGTTGTTTTAGTGTGGAATGTTCTGTATATGTCTATGAGGTCCATCTGGTCCAATGTTTCATTCAATGCTCTTATTTCTTTATTAATTTTCTGCTTTGATGATCTGTCATTATCTTTTTTTTTTAAATATTTTATTATTTGACAGAGAGAAATCACAACTAGGCAGAGAGGCCGGCAGAGAGAGAGGAGGAAGCAGGCTTCCTGCAGAGCAGAGAGCCCAATGTGGGGCTCTGTCCCAGGACCCTGGGATCATGACCTGAGCGGAAGGCAGAGGCTTTAACCCACTGAGCCACCCAGGCACCCCTCATTATCTTTTTAATGGCTCTGAAGGGACCTAACCAAGATGTCCTAGATTTGTTGAAGGACAGGCTAAACTATCATCTTGATGCGGGAGAAGGAGATGTGCTTTATTATGTAGATGAAAATAGAATTTTAAAATCCAAATGCATTGAAGAGACTCCTGATGAAATTTCCTTGTATCTTCATGTCATAGCAAGTTGAAACAAACAAGTGAATTCCCTGAATCTCATCCTGAGACTGAGAGGGTCACTCAGATAGCACACCAATGCTGGGGTGCTATTTGTCTTCATTAAATGGGAACAAGGAGAGAAGTTTACTGTGTATGGTACACGTATGGTACTGTGATTTTCCATCTTCTTCTTCCCCATGTAGTTGATAATTGCAAGGGGAACCAAGTAAGTTCATTGAACTAACAGGTGAGGTTCCATGATTCAGGGGACACATGTGATGACACTTACTGTGTTCCCAACTCTGGTTTATGACAAAAACCCTGGGTTGTAAGGACTCTTTCTATGATTGTCAAAGGGTTTGGAGCTCATGCACTCATTGATCACTTAGCTCATGGCACACAGAGAATATTAATGAAGAATGTGAACCATCTGGAAGATGAGGGCAATGAAAATTATAAAATTATACTCTATCCCTAGATATTAGAATTATCAAGAAGGTATTCCATAGATGTGAGCCTGGAGGAATCATGCCAAAGATCCTCCTAGGACCCTAGAGTTATCTGATGACTTGAATGACTAATCAGAGATACTGACTTTCAAACACAGACTCCAAGGAATACCAGTTTAAGCACTGCAAAGATAACTCACGACCATTAAGATATGCAAACCTTATCTAAATCTTCCTTAGGTCTTGGAGCAAGAGACCACTGGAAAGGCTGATACAAAGACAAATTGTATGTGCCTAGTGCCTACTTTCCCTGAAGAATTAAATGAACCATTTGCATTGTGACATAAAAACCCTGAATAAAGTCATTTCTTATAAACTACCCATCAGTGGTATTCAGAGTACATTCATCACCATCCCACCAGTGTTATCTTCAGTGATGTCAGTGAGGACACACTCAGCATTATGGATTTAAGTGACCTGAGTTTCTGATGTCGTTAGGTAGGACAAATAGAAGCCATTCCTTGGAGTAAGTGATTAGACTGATAAGAAGGGGTTTATCTTTCAGATTCCTTGTGGGTTGGCCACTTGGACAGGCAGTTGGTCTTCTACAGAATACCATGAAAACTGGATACAGATAAGTCATAACTTCAATTCTGGAAGAGTGCTGAGAGGTGGATCATGTTAGCAGTTCACCACATCACATATAGCAGTAAATTATTTAGTTCTCCCCCATTCCTTCCCCTCGTTTAATTCTTACATTTCTCATGGATTTCTCAGATTTCCATATTGCATTCACTAACCTATATCCACTCATACATGGGGGATTTGTAGCCTCTTACATTATTCTACTGTCCTGCTTTGGTGTAGCCTAGACCCTGCAAACCTAATAAATGCTGATCTGAACCAAAAGGACATACAGCTTGGACAGCATGAGAAGGAACGTCTGAGCTCTCAATTCTGACTTGGTAGAATAGGGCTGCTGCTTCCAGGTCATAGTGATGTTGAATCCTAGGGGAGGAGATACTGCATCTCTATGTCTGAATCCAAAATGCAATATGTAATGGAGGACCTAAAATCCAGCTACTGCTCCAATGTCTATGAAATTCCACTAAACTACAAAATTTACTGTATTCTTTATTGGATGTGGTTTGACTTTTTAAAAGATTTGGCACGTGCACTGTTTAGCCACTCCCCCTAATTTGAACTAGAGTAGGATGACTCAGAAGGCCTTAGAGCCCTCTTCCTCACTGCTATCAGTACCACTTTTACACGTCATGGTGTTAGCATTATTTTTATACTTGTTATTTCTCCAGCCTATGTTATATTTTCCTAATTATTTTACCTTGCTTCTATTATTGTAAATCAAAATCAACACCTCCGAAAAGTTTAATGTTGTTAGGCCAAAGGTAAAGCTGGGGGATAGAATCTGTGGGTCAGAGTAGAGACTAATAATGCAAGGTAACAACTGTAGATCCCAGAGTTCATAAATAGAGTCATAGGAGAATTAACTGTCTTTTTTTGGGAAGAGGAACCCTCCAGACCCTAGGGATTAAGGGTTCTGTGGGAGATATGCTGGGTTTGGACATCTGCTGCAGCACAAGTATAAACTTTCCTTTGTAGGCATAACAAATACAATGAAGTCTGAAGGGGAGATGTCGCTGTAGTCTGATCTTAAAAGAATCATGGTCATGGCTAAGCCAACTGGTGCTGCTCAAGGGTGAATTCTTGGGAGCCAGGCACTGGAGATAAGGGATAGGAGGTCTGAGAAATAGTTGAAACAAGAAATGCCTGAAATAGGGCTGAAGCTGTGAGGAACAGAAAAACATTAGGTAGGTATTGTTTAAATATTTTTGGTAGAGGTAAAGTCTCTTACTTTGTTTCTCCTTAATTTCAGTATTTTTTTAAGTATAAATCGAACAGTGTATTTTAAAATAAAGTATATTCTTTTGTTTTTATTTTTGCTATCCAGAATTTTTAGAGTAAATTTTGATAAAAATTTCTATAGAAAACTTGAGAAAGCCCTCAGAAATAAGTACTTCCTTCATCTGTCCATCTTGCCTGGGTTCTCACTGAGCTGAGGGGCTTGGGGAACCTCCCAAGCAGAACCACCTCACTGCAACTTACCACACCAACTATGGACTGTAGGAAAAGAGGAAAATAAACTAAAGAAGAAGAGTTCAATTTCTTTATTCCTCACAAACCTACTACCTGATACCCTAAAGAGAGAGAGTCACCAGCTTTCCTAAAACCCTATTTCACAACCTTATCAGAGAAGAGCATTTATCACTTTCAGTTCATGACCCACAAGGCTGAAGGAGCCTCCTTTCCAGATTCAAATCCAAGGGTCATCCCATGTCTCAAATGTATTTGATGTTGATGGTTACCAGAGGGGAGAGGGATGGGGGGGATGTGCAAAATGGGTTTGGACATCTTCCAAACCCATTTCCAGTTTCCAGTTTCCAGTTTCCAGTTATGGAAGGAATAAGTCACAGGAATAAAAAGCACAGAACAGAGAATATAGTTAATAATATTGTAATAGTGATGAAAGAGGACAGGTAGTAGCTACACTTGTGATGAGTATAGAAGATGAACACTTAAAACTAATGTAACGTTGTGTCAACTATACTCAAATAAAAAACATATTTAATGTTCATTAATTTTACACTAAATCATCCCAATGTTGTATTCATTTATCTGCTTAGTGTCACCTTGTTAGAGGGAACTTCCCTCACAATAAATTTAAATAGACACCAACTTCATTAGTATCCAATGCCATGCTTTGTTTTTCTTATATCACTTATATATCTTATATCCCTTATATCCCTTATATCTTCCCAGTATGCATATTTGAATATGCACATATATGACATCTGTATCCCCCACACTTTTTTTGTTTATTTGAATATTGTCTGTCTCATCCCCCAAATAATAATATTATAAAATCAGATTTTCTCACATTTGTTCACTACACATAGCAGAATTGTTAATATTTTTTAATATCCGAATCAATCCATATATTAAGGGCTGGCATAAAACCTCCTTCTTGATTTCCTGTTGATCATCATCCAAAATTTACTGTATTCTTTATTGGATGTGGTTTGACTTTTTAAATATTTGATAATTTGTTTTATCTGCAATTTCAAAAGAACGGAGAGAGGATGTCCCCTTCAAATGATACCAAGTTGCACCCTTCCTATTACCTCCTGCTGGGAGTTCCCGGCCTTGAAGAGATGCACTTCTGGATTGGGTTTCCTTTTTGTTCTGTGTATTTGATCGCCCTTGTGGGGAACATCACTATCCTGTTTGTGATCAAGAATGAAAAGAGTCTTCATCAGCCTATGTTTTACTTCTTGGCTATGTTAGCCTCCATTGATCTAGGTCTGTCCTCATCCACTATCCCCAAAATGTTGGGCATATTCTGGTTTAATTTAAAAGAGATTAGCTTTGGAGGCTGTGTCACCCAGATGTTCTTTATTCATATATTCACTGCCATGGAGACTGTTGTGTTGGTGGCGATGGCCTTTGATTGCCATGTTGCCATCTGCAATCCTCTGAGATACAGCCTGATTCTCACAAATAGGATGATTGGGCTCATCCTTGTTGTAGTGTTTGGCGTTAATTTCATTTTGGTTATCCCTCTGGTGTTTCTCATCTTGCGACTTCCTTTCTGTGGACGCCATATAATCCCCCACACATACTGTGAGCACATGGGAATTGCTCGGCTGGCCTGTGCCAATATAAAGGCAAACATGATATTTGGATTAATTCTTATATCAATGGTGTTTGTTGATGTTGTACTGATTGTTATCTCCTATATGAGAATACTCCGAGCTGTCTTCTGCCTTCCTTCCCAGGATGCCAGACTCAAAGCGCTTCATACATGTGGCTCCCATATCTGTGTTATCCTAGCCTTCTTCACTCCAGCTTTTTTCTCCTTCTTAACCCACCAGTTTGGCAGGAATGTTCCCGTATACATTCACATTCTCCTGGCCAATCTCTATGTTGTTGTTCCACCTGCCCTCAATCCTATCATCTATGGAGTGAGGACTAAGCAGATTCGAGAAAAGGTTTCAAGTATCTTTCTGAAAAAAGACTGACATAAACTGTCTCAGAGATAACTCACTTTAATCTAGCGGAAAGAGATTATTTTTCTCAACTACAGAATCTTGTAATAGAAAAAAGACTTGGATCTTAGTGTTATGTCATTTATAATTTCCCTAGCTATCCCATCTTGAACATATAACAAGATTAATGTCAAAACAATCACTGTGAATTTTATGGAACACCTAAAAGTTTTGGACAACTTAGTTATAAGATTTTATTACTCTCCTGTATAATTTCCACAGAGCATGTATTATAGACAGGACTATGTGGAATGAAATGTTTTTTATTTGCAAATAGTTTTTTGTTGGCCACATTACCAAATTTATATATTTCTACATCAAGGAATACAGGTATTTAATACTTGTGACAGATTCTTTCATTCCTTTCTTAATTGCTTAATTGTTGTTATCCATAATTTTATTGACATTTTATTATACTTTAGAAACTGATTAGTCATAGAAATATAAAAATAAAAATATACACAACATTTCAAGGTCTTATAGGAAGAAGAATTTATAGAAATTTTCCTATGACTGACTCTGTGTGGAATATTCCCAGCTCATTACATCTATGCAGATCTCCCCAAAACATCTTACTGTTCAAAGTGAACCAGTCTGTCCTTAATGTATGTATCTGCAAAACTGCAAAACCTATAGAAATAAAAATATATTTCGATCTCTATCTATCGGTAAAGGGGAATTTCATAGACACATCAGTATGATAAGGAACTTAGGACACTCAAGAATGAGCATCTCTAAACGAGTGCATTTCTAAACATGTCAGTTACATTCTCAAAGATTGAATCTAATGCCATAGATAGTAATTACTCTTGGATTCACAAACTTAGTTACTCATTCATTATTTACTAAGTAGCTTGTCCAGTACTTTTTAAATTTGCACTTCCTCCTTATGGCTTATCAGATGAACCCGAATATCCTATTCACATTTTATAGCTTTTGATCAATGATATGTATTTGGCCAATGTTTACTCTGTGGTGTCTTGCTACTCATATATTAGGTGCTTAATAATTTTCTACTTAAAAAAATTTATCTTCCAAAGAAGACATACAGACGGCCACCAGATACATGAAAATTTGCTTAGCATAACTAATCATCTGGGAAATGAACATCAAAACTACAGTGAAGTAGGGGTGTCTGGGTGGCTCATTTGCTTGAGTCTCTGACTCTTGATTTCAGCTCAGGTCTTGATCTGATGGGTCATGGGATCAGGCCCCACATCAGGCTCCCTTCTCAACAGGGAGTCCGTTTGAGGATTCTCTTCCTCTACCCCTCTTCTGCTAATACTCTCTCTTTCTCTCTCTTAAATAAATAAATAAAATCTAAAAACAAACAAAAAAACTACAGTAAGATGTCACTTTACACGTGTTAGAATGACTATTATCAAAAACACAAGAAGTAATAAGTGTTGGTGAAGATATGGAGAAAAGGGAACACTTTTGCTCTGTTGGTGATCATGTAACTTGCTGCAGCCTCTATGAGAACAGTATGGAGTTTCCTCAAGAAAGTAAAAATGGAACTATCATGGGATCCTGAAGGAAAGGAAAATGATAACTAGAAAAGATATCTGCATCCCCATGTTCATTGCAACATTACTGACAATAGCCAAGATATGTAGCAACTATATGTTCACCCATCAATGAGTTGATAAAGAAAATGTAGTACACATAGACACACACACACACACACACACACACACACACACACACACATATGCACAGGAATATTATTTAGCCATAAAAAAGAAGAAAATCTTGTCATTTGTGGCAATACAGATGGACCTTGACAGCATCATGCTGAATGAAATAAGTTAAAGAGAGAAAGACAAATACTGTATGATTTCACTTACATGTGGAATCTGAAAAACAAACAACAAAACAAAAAGAACTCATAGATACAGAGAACAGATTGTTGGGTGCTAAAGGTGGGGGAGTGAGTAAAATGGGAGAAGGGGGCCAAAAAGTACTAATTCCAGTTATAAAATAAATGTCATGGGGATGTAATGTACAGCGTAGGGACTATAGTGAATTAACATTGTATTATATATTTAAAAGGTGTTAAAAGAGTAGATCTGAAAAGTTCCCATTTCAAGAAAAAAAGTATAAACCATGTGATGAACTAAACTTATTGTGGGATCATTTCACAATATACTCAAATTTCAAACCATTATGTTGTTCACTTAAAATTAATAAAATGTATATGTCAATTAAATAAAAAAATTTAAAACTAAAATTTAAAAATTAAATAAATTAAATAAAAATTTTAAAAGAATTAAATTAAAATTTTAAAGAAATTAAATTAAATTAAAAATTTAAAAGATATTAAAAATTATCAAACATAATATACATACCACTCGATGGCTTTTTGTGAATGCACAAACTATATAAAGAATACCATTCTTGAAAGTTTCTAAGTCCCTTTTGGCTGGGACTAGCTACCCTTCCCCAAGCTCAAAGTACCCCTCTTAAGAGCTTTTCTGTTCTTCGAGTTTAGGAAATTCCCTTTTGGGACACTCCTTAACCCAAAATTCTGCATTAATGGTCTTGTACAGACACCCAAAGAGCTTCAGGGATAATGCCTATAATTTCTCAAGGCCTTTTGAATGGTTTCTATTCTAGCATGATGGTCAGGAAAGTAGATTGCTCTATTGGGTGGTGCAGTATTTATTTCATGGGATTGCTAAAGGCTGGTATACCAGAATGGGCTGGCATGATGACTTAGAGTGGTTCAAATTGTATAAGTGGTCAGAGGCCCCATAGAAAGTATTTGTGGAGTACCTACACACCTTGTGGACAGCGTGGAACCTAGGTAACTACTGCTCAGATGAAAATACATGGCACACCAAAAACCCAGAAGAAGACTTCATGACCCTACAAATGAATAACTTCCAGAGTTCATCATTTTTTACATCTAGTACTACAGATTGGATAGTTTATGACTGTAACATTAATTAGCATTAATATTAATTAAACATGTGATATATATTCCTATATAATGGCTTACTTCACTCAAAATTATGTCTGTGAGATTAATCCATGTGATTGAATTTAACTATAGCTTGTTACTTTTTTTGTTGCACAATATTGTGCTTTATAAATGTACCAAGTTTAATTATTTATTATGGATGGACATTGGAGTTTTATCTCATTTTTTTACTATTTTGAGTAAAGTTATTATTATTTCTCTATATGTTGTTTAAGAGATATTTGCCATCAGTAATAATTCCTCTGTATGATTGCTGAGTGATTGGGAGGATTTTTTTTAATCTTTATTAGAAAGCCCCAACAGTTTTCCAAAACTGTATGTATAATTTTACATTTTGACCAGTTTTGTAGAAGCCAATTGCTTCATATCCTTACCAGCACTATTGGTTTTGTGTGTGTTGGTGTAAGGGTGGGTATGTATGTTTATGTTTATTTGTTGCCATTATTTGTCAGAATCATGTAATGCTATTGTGATATGGGTTTAATATGCATTACCTTACCACTAATGATGTTGTAAAAACTATAGCTATTGGCCATTTGGATGTTCTCTTTAGTGAAACACCATTATTTAATTTAAAGTCTGTGCTCATTTCTTTAGAATTGTGGTGTCTTCACCTTAGGAAGTTGTAAATGTTCTTTTTATAGTCTGTGTATAAATCCTTTAACAGATATGTATCTTGCAAATATCTGCTTCCACTACATGAATTGACTTTCCACTCTTTACATGGTGTTTTTTTGAGGAATACAAGTTTTCATGCTCAATGAAATCAAATTTACTAATATTTTACATTAAAGTTATTGCTCTTTGTGTCCTATTGAAGAAATCTTTGTTGAACTTAGTCACATGAAGATATTCTTTCATGTTACCTCCAATATTCTTCATGTTACCTCCAATATTCTTCAATATTCTTTTTAGTCAATATTTTTTATTTAAATTCTAGAGAGTTAACATGCAGCATAATATTAGTTTCAGGTGTAAAATATAGTGATACAACATTTCCATACAATATCCAATGCTCATCACCAAGTTCACTCCTTTTGAAAATAAGTATACATATTTCTTATTTTGATGAAGTCCTTACAGTCATAGTAGGGACTTTGTAGGTCAGGTGATCAATGGGTCTCCAAAATCATCCTGTGGTTATTTCCCCAGTTACAGAATGAATAATTGGAATACATATATTCAGCAGCTGGCAGAATCCCTCTTGCTCCATGAAGTCTGTCTTTGTTCTATAGAAGCCTTCAACTGATTGTGTAAGGCCCACACATATTACGGAGGCCCCAGTTTTTGCTATGTAACCACTAAGATTTAAAAACAAAAACCAAAAAACAACAAAAAAAAAAATACCTCTCATTAACCTTCTGTGTTGGCTTAGGTGAAACAAAGGTATCTTTTCACATTTTTAGTGGCTCACAATGAAGATAAAGTTCA
Organism: Meles meles; assembly: GCF_922984935.1. Classification (NCBI taxonomy): domain Eukaryota; kingdom Metazoa; phylum Chordata; class Mammalia; order Carnivora; family Mustelidae; genus Meles; species Meles meles. Next base: position 56,180,748 of record NC_060073.1, on the reverse strand, counting down.
TTCTGCACAATTGAGAAAAGGTCCTAAGAGTTGTGCCTGAATTTTTTTAGATCTTTCTATGTTTACTTGTTCTATTTCTTTTTTTTTACTTGTTCTATTTCTTATTCCTGTTTTATTTTACCTTGACCTCACTTAAAGCCTAAAATGAGTATATCTTGTGAAACCCCATGAATCCTTTCAAATACTTTTAACTCTATATAGTTGCTGTAGTGGCTATTTCAAAACTTATAAAAATGGAGTATACAATGATGTCTATGGTGGGTTTTTTTGTTTTTTTTTAAATTTTTTATTAACATATAATGTATTATTAGCCCTAGGGGTACAGGTCTGTTGAAGCACCAGGTTTGCACATCTATGGTGTTTTATTGATTATTTTTCCCTGTGGTTATATGATTAAGGAAGTCAACTGGGCCACGGGAGAAATAAAATTGGTGTTTGATTTCTTTAATTGTTGTTCCCGGAACTCACATGCTATGACTTATCTGGTCAGTATCATTACAGCTATGACAGTTCTTTGCAACTTAGTAATCCTTTACCATAATCAGTAAACTCTGTGAAGAGACTAATTAATATTACTTGAAAAAAAATAGTACTAGAGTTGCACTAAGACTTTATTCTTGGATCCAGATTTTAATATGAGTTCCAGAAATAAGTGATCCATATTTATTTAACAGTAATGTTCATAGTTAGTCTAGGAATAATATCTATGTCAATTTATCTCTAATTTGATACTGCACATAAAAGAGGAAACATTGTGTTTAAAATCATATACTGGAAAGAATTTAGCCTATAAAAGCTTAACAACACTTGTCCCTTTTATGGATGAAAAAGAAAAATATTTGGGGGCGCCTGGGTGGCTCAGTGGGTTAAGCCACTGCCTTCGGCTCAGGTCATGATTCCAGGGTCCTGGGATCTAGCCCCACGTCAGGCTCTCTGCTCAGCGGGGAGCCTGCTTCCTCCTCTCTCTCTCTGCCTGCCTCTCTGCCTACTTGTGATCTCTGTCAAATAAATAAATAAAATCTTTAAAAAAAAAAAAATATTTGAAGACTCTTTCCAAATCAAGTGTCTGGAGTCAAACTTCCTTAAAAAGGAAGATTGTCACTACCCGCTCTCGGATCTGCTTGGTTCTCACTCCATAAATAATGGGGTTAAGAGCAGGGGGGATGATCACATATAAATTAGCCAGGAGTATGTGGATATAACGTGGAATATTGTGTCCAAATCGGTGAGTCATAAAGGAGAAAAACGCTGGAGTGAAAAAAGCTAAGATGACACATCCATGGGAACCACAGGTATTAAGCGCTTTGAGCCTGGCCTCCCAGGATGGGAGTCTGAAGACAGTGTGTAGAATCTTCACATAGGAGATAGCAATCAAAACAACATCCAAAAGTATCATAGAGATGAGGATTAATCCAAATAATATATTGACCTTTATGCTGACACAGGCCAGGCGGGCAATTCCCATGTGCTCACAGTAGGTATGGGGTATAATATGATGTCCACAGAATGAAAGCCTTAGAAGGAGAAACACAAGTGGAAATACTAAAGCAAAATTTTTCAACATTCCTACTCCAGCAATAATACAAATAGTTCTGTTGGTGAGGATTGTGTTGTATCGAAGAGGGTGGCAAATGGCAATATAGCGATCAAAAGCCATGGCTACAAGCATGAATGTTTCAAAGCCTGTGAACAAGTGTATGAAGAACATCTGAGTTAAGCATCCCCCAAAGTCAATCTCACTAAGCCCAAACCAGAAAATGCTCAGCATTTTGGGAATGGTGGCAGTGGAGAGGCCCAGGTCAGTGAGAGCCAACATGGCCAATAAGTAGAACATGGGTTGATGAAGGCTGTGCTCAGTCTGGATCACAAGAACGATGATGACATTCCCCAGGAGGGCAATCAGATACACTGTAGCAAAAGGGACACCAAGCCAGAACTGCATATTTTCCAGTCCTGGGATTCCCAAAAGCAGGAAGGATGAGGGGTGAATACATGAGGTATTGGCTGGAGACATGCTAGCAAAGCCTTCTAATGGTCAAACTCTCCTCCTTTGAAGGAATCTTTAGTACTATATAAGGCTTCCCAATGTCATCAATATTGCTTATACTGAATAAGAACAAAAAAGATGTAATTACTATATTTCTTCTAGGAATACAGAAGAAAGATCATGTTTTCCCTCATACATCTTTTCTTCTCTTTTACTTTCATTGATACATACATATGATGAATGAAGGAGAATATTTTTAAGAAATGTTAATGGATATTTACATATTAGATGAGATCATCTAAATTAATTTTAGTAAGAACACTGATTAAGCCAGTTGATATAAGATCCTATTTTAGACTCTTTTAAAAATATTTAATTATAGATTGGAGAAGATATACATATTGATATCCCACTGATAAAAGATTATAATCTGTGAGTACAGGCAATAGTGTAGATTTCAGAAGCATCTTTTAAGATCACTTGTTTAAAAACAAAAAGCATAATCTCACAAAACAAACTGGGGGTTGCTGGGGGGAGGTGGGATTGGGAGAGGGGGAGTGGGCTATGGACATTGGGGAGGGGAGGCAAACTATAAGAGACTGTGGACTCTGAAAAACAACCTGAGGGTTTTGAAGGGTCAGGGGTGGGAGGTTGGGGCAACCTGAGGGTTTTGAAGGGTCAGGGTGGGAGGTTGGGGGAACAGGTGGTGGGTAATGGGGAGGGCACGTTTTGCATGGAGCACTGGGTGTTGTGCAAAAAGAATGAATACTGTTACGCTGAAAAAATAAATAAAATAGAAAAAATAAATAAATAAATAAATAAAAACAAAAAGCAAAAACATACCCATAAATACAGAGAACAAACTGATGGTTGCCAGAGGGCAGAGGTATGGGAGAATGGACAAAATGGATGAAGGGTAATAGGAAATACAGCCTCCAGTTATGTAATGAATAACTCACAGGGACAAAAGTTACAGCATAGGGAATAAAGTCAATGGTACTATAATTGTGTTGTATGGTGACAGATGGTAAGCATGGGATAATGAATCAGCTTGTCAAATCACTATGTTGTATACCTGAAACTAATGTAGCATTGTCTATCAACTATATTTCCATTAAATAATAATAATAATAATAATAAAAGTTAAAGATCATTTGTTTAACTAGAAACATGAGTCCAATATATTCCTCTGTGCATTTCCACTTACAACCAAAGGACTTTTACTTCTTCTACTTAATATGGCTTTTCTTTTTCAACTTGTTTGTAAATAACTTTCATCAAAATCTAAGCACATTTTTTGCTTTTTCTATATTTGTGTTACCTTTGTATCAAGGGATGAGGACATTTGCTTCATTCTTCAAAACAAAGACCTTGCTTTATGAGGCCACAGAGTTCACAAAATTCAATGTAACATAATAAATCTTAGATATAAAGCCACCATTTTTAGAAAGATTGACTGAGGCTTAAAGCACTGACTGAACCATTCAGGCTCCCCATTTATGTCCCCTAATCCTCATAGAAGACAAGTTGGCTTCACTTTACTTCTAAACTATGCATACCATTTCCAACTTTGTCCCTATATGGGAATTCATGATTAATGTCATCATTATTATTGTCATTGCTATTAGAAGGGAAAGAACAACTACAGAAATAATAGTGTTATATTAACATTTAATATTATTTATTTCAGTTTTACAAAAAAATTGCAGATGAATAATACCACTTGCTACTCACATCAGCCACATGGGAAAAACAGGACAGATTCTGGCTCCTAAATCAGTGGACTTCTTTTATGTCTGGATCACAGAAGCATGTATCCATCCTCAAAATGACTGCTTGCTTGCAGTCATCAGCCCTCTGAACTCCTGGTGTTCTTAGGAGTCTATCCAAATGCATGTTTTTATGGAATTCTCGAATAGTAATAAAAATTTAGCCCTTTATTGGGTTTCTTGAGTTACATGCCCTCATAAACAACACCGCACATTTTCTCCCACTTTCCAGTTCTTCATTCTTTACTACCTCTTGCATATTTTCTAATATAATTGTTCTAAATTTACATTTCTAAAGAACTGGGAACCAAAATGAGCATGTTCTTAATTATAATAAAGAATACCCCTTGGAAGAGGATGAGATAGCGTTAATATGAGACACAACCTCTTCCTAAAAGGCAAGAAAGTTAGGATGTTGCATGATATACTATGCACTTGAGACTGTAGACAATGAAAGTCGATTTTAAGAATAAAAGAGAAATACCCTGTGAGACAAAAAGAGGAAGATGAAATCTCTAAAAGTGGAAATATACCTGTAGGAGAGATCCTCAAAACAGGTGTGAGGAAAAGAGAGGAGGAACCAGCATCATCCTCCAATTAACCCTCCACATCTTACTCAAGTTCCCCACTCTCAAAAAGGCCTTCTTTAAACTGATATTCAGTGTATTGGCTGGTGATAGCCTCTCTGAAGACCTTCTTATTCTACTACATAGCTCTCTGTATGTCTACTTAACCAATGTCTCTGAGTTCCCATTGAATTGTAAGCTTCACACAGAGTTGTGGAAGAGGCCAGTGAGCACTTTTGTTCATCATTGTTTCTCTAGCACAACATCTGGCAGATAGCTGTCACTCAAAACATTTGTGAATGAAAGACTGGATAAGTAAGTAATTGTTAATTCTAACTCCTGGTCAAAAATCCTCATGTTAGGAGCACAGAACAGAAATCACACAGTGTGGGGCGCCTGGGTGGCTCAGCGGGTTAAAGCCTCTGCCTTCAGCTCAGGTCATGATCCCAGGGTCCTGGGATCGAGCCCCGCATCAGGCTCTCTGCTTGGCTGGGAGCCTGCTTCCTCCTCTCTCTCTCTCTGCCTGCCTCTCTGCCTACTTGTAATCTCTATCTGTCAAATAAATAAATCTTTAAAAAAAAAAAAAAAAAAAGAAATCACACAGTGTATGTGGCAGTTAAGGGCAGAGAAATGAGAATCAAAACCATGAATTAAAACTGTGAATATACATGGTAAGTCCTTGATCAGAGGCTTTCCTGACAAGGGGTCTATTAATAGGCTTCTGGTGTAGCAAAAGGAGAATACAAGGCAGACATTGTAGGTAAGACTTAGCAAAAGCAGGCAGTATGACAATCAGAAACAGGCAGCAACATATGATTGATTTATTTATGTATATCTTATTTTTCTCATGGAAACCCTTGACTCTTTTATTGCTCTATGATATTAATGAAATATCAATAGAAAGCTTTCATAATAATGCATTTTCCAAAATCTGAGTTATTCAATCTTTTATAATGCCAACTTGTTTTCACATAAAATCACTATTTACTCTATAATAGAGTGCCTAATAAATAGAATCTTTCAAGGGCCAAAAGGATGAGGGCAGAGACTTGTGAAATCTGTAATCAAAGCCCTAGACTTGCAAAGGAATTTAGGAGGCCTCATGTAAGAAAAATAGATTAGAACAGGAGGAAGAAAAGAAATGTCTGAAAGGCAGCCTCATTCTACATGCCAGCTAGCCAGAAGACCAGATCTTTATCTTTGCAGAGATGGAACAACTAAAGCTCAAGAACTGTGTTAAAAACAAAACACATTCCATCAGGTACTCTGCAGTGCTGAGTAAAGGGAGAGCCTTTTCTTAGAGCAGAGTTGTGTCTTTGCAAACCACTGAGCAGGACTAGTTCAGGAGCAATGGCCATATGCCAGATTCGTATCAACCCAAATGAGATCCACTTTCCCAATCCAGATCAGACAGGCAGGTGGAGAGTTAAATAAATACATACATGTTCCTGATGTGGAGACAAAAAGAATATCATCTTAGTTTTATCAAACTAGGCCCTAGCATTAGAAAATAGTAAATGATAGACTGGAAGGGTCAGTAAGCAAAAATTGAGTGAGTTCTGCCCACAGGAAAGTGATGTCTTTAAATAAATTTATCATTTTTTTCAATTGTTTTGCATTCTTATCTACAACTTATATCTGTAATGTTAAAAGTGCTTGATAATAAGGAAAACTAAAGCAAGAGTGAATATATATGTAAACATGTAGCCATACAGTATGCATAAATCAGAATTGAAAAAGTCCACTGTACTTTTAAGAAGCTGCATACAGTTTGGAAGCTGAAGGTATTAAACAATTGCTGCTCTTCCCCATTAGTGACAATGAAATAAAAATAGAAAATATATTACTTTGATTTGGAAAAAAAATTGAGAATATCAACTTTTTGGATATTAAATACAAAAGAAATTCTGAAATAAACATTCACATGACAAAGTTCAGTAGAATTAGGGTAAAAGAGTTAGAAATGGGAAGGAAAGAAAGAGTGAGAAGAGGAAAGACAGAACGGGGGTGTGAGGGAGAGGGAAATGAGGCAAAACAGATCAGAGTGGGAAAAAGAAAACAGAAGAGGGAAATGAATGCAGTAATATCTCATAAAATAAGTTGTTTGCTTAGTTTTTTAAAAAATTTTCCTTATCATTAAAGTAGGTATGCTTGTTGCAAAAAAAAAATTAAAAAACACTAAAATATGCAAAATTACCTGAAATTCTACCAATTAGAAATTTAATATAAAATATTTTGGCTTATGTCCTCCAAATTAACATTTGTATCATATATAAATGTGTGTCTTTAATTTAATGAAGGGATTTAATCAATAGAACCAAGCTCAAACCTTCCCAACCTATATATTAAAGTACATACAGCAGCCAAACCTATATCCAACTCACCGTCTTCAGGAATAGCCAATATTGAAAGAATCTACAATTCTGACCAAGAACTGCTCCAAGCATGTCTTAGCACTATAACTGGGGTTCAAGGACAAAAGTTTATAATGAGATTTAAAATCCTCTCCCTGAAGGGGAGTAGCTGCTCTTCTGCAGCCACATGGGATGAGAACATGAATGACAATGAATTCAAAAGTTATCACCATAGGTTTATAGGCAGAAAAAAGCACAAGGGCAAGGGAATCCCTTGGGACTTTCAAGTTTCTCCCCTTAGCTTTCCAATTTGAAAGAATTGCTCATTCTCTAACAACCCACTTTTTCTAATTATTCTCTCGCTATCAGTACTACAAGAATAATATCTGAGCCAACCTATAATTTCTCCAACTCGTTACCCATGGTTGGTCTATACTCTAATGATTGTGCCACTCTTTTACAGCAAGTATCATTTTTTTCCCATTTTATTTATTTTTTTCAGCATAACAGTAAGAATAAAAGAATAAATGAAGCAAGTATCATTTATTTGATTTAGAAGTTAGGTTAGCCACTGAACACTTATTTAAAATTAAGTTTGTGGTCAGTAATGTTTTGCGTCTGTAAATCTCTTACCCAAGAAGCTTATATTCTGGTTGCATAGTTATTACTAACCAGTTATGAACGTGCAAATGACTAAGTTTTAACATATATGGGGCCAACTTTAGAGCTACAGAAATTTAGGGAATTGGTGAGTTTTCTAGACTTCTTAACTCAATTTCCTTTAGGAGAGGCTTAGAAGTTGGCACAATAAAAACTGCTAGGTAAAATGGAAATATACATCATTTGAGGACATCACAGAAAGATTATGTACTGTGGTTAGCCTAGATAAGTATAAAATCATGAGAGACGGACTTTCTTCTGAGAAAGGAAAAAGCAGCTCCAATATCTGTTAGCTGATAGCTTTTCTGGCACAAAATCTTGATTGAGGATGTCCACTTAATATAAACAATTTCACTAAGTATGAGCATCCTTTTTTTTTAAGATTTTATTTATTTATTTGAGAAAGAGATAATGAGAGAGAGAGAGCATGAGAGGAGAGATATTAGCAGGAGAAGAAGTCTCCCTGCAGAGCAGGGAGCCTGATGCAGGACTTGATCCCGGGACTCCAGGATCATGACCTGAGCCCCAGGCAGTCGCTTAACCAACTGAGCCACCCAGGCGCCCAAGCATGATCATACTGAAAACATCTGCTTTTGGAAAATATCCTCTAACAACTCCAAATCCAAAATCAAGCTCTTTCTTGAACACTCTTACTGAGACCCCTAACATCTCACCATTGTGTGTGGTGTCTCTTGTTAGAGCAGGTGATGAATCCTCCTTTTTTAAAAACAGTAATTGTATTCCTGGTGACTGTTGGCTAGAGAGCCATGATATTCCCTATGTAGAAGACTATCAGGGGCGTCTGGGTGGCTCAATGGGTTAAAGCCTCTGCCTTCGGCTCAGGTCATGATCCCAGGGTCCTGGGATCGAGCCCCGCATTGGGCTCTCTGCTCTGCAGGGAGCCTGCTTCCTCCTCTCTCTCTGCCTGCCTCTCTGCCTAGTTGTGATTTCTCTCTGTAAAATAAATAAAATATTAAAAAAAAAGAAGACTATCAGTTGGTCTGCATGCTCATCGGTAACTGGTGTTCTCAGGGTTTTTCATCTGAATAGGTTCTAATGTTGCCTTCTTGTATTTTAGTGTACATTTCCCTGAAGTCCAGTGATGCTGAGCATCTTTTTACATATTTATTTGCCATCCATATAATTTTCTTTGGTGAAGTGTCTGTTAAAATCATTTCTCCATGTTTTAAATTGGGTTGTTTCCTTATTACTGAGTTTTGAGAGTTTTTGTATATTTTAAATAAAAGTCTTTCACAATGTATATGTTTTGCACATTAAGGCTTTAATTCCAGTATAGTTAACATACAGTGTTGTATCAGTTGCAGGTGTACAATATAGTGATTCAACACTTCATATGACACCCAGTGCTCATCACAAATGCCCTCCATAATCCCCACCACCTATTTCACCCACTCACCTCCCCTCTGGTAACCATTAGTTTGTTCTTTACCATTAAGAGTCTGTTTCTTGGTTTGTCATTCTCTCTCTCTCTCTTTCTTTCTTTCACTCATGTGTTTTATTTCTTAAATTCCACATATGAGTGAAATCATATATGGTATTTGTTTTTCTCTGAATAGCTTACTTCACTTAACATAATACTATCTAGCTTCATCTGTGTTGTTGCAAATACCCAGATTTCATTATTTTTATGCCTGAAAAAAATATATATATACCACATCTTCTTTATCCATTCCTCTATTAGTGGACACTTTGGCTGCATCCATAATATGGCTATTGTAAATAATGCTTCTATAAACATCAAAGGTGCATGTGTTCCTTTGAATTAATATTTTTGTACTTTTTGCATACTCAGTAGTGAGATTATTAGATCATAGAGTAGTTTTATTTTTAACTTTTTGAGGAACCTCCAGCCTTTTTCCACAGTGGTTGCCAAGTAGGTTTAGAGGGAACACACCTCAACATAATAAAGGTCTTAGATGAAAAACCCAAAGTGAACATCATACTCAATGGGAAAAAACAGAGTTTTTCCCCTAAGATCAGGAACAAAACTAGGATCTCCATTCTCACCACTTTTATTCAACATGGTACTAGAAGTCCTAGCTACAGAAATCAGACAACAAAAAGAAATAAAAGGCACCCAAATTGGTAAGAAAGAAGTAATATTTTCACTATTTGCACATGATATAATACTATACATAGAAAACCCTAAAGATTCCACCAAAAAAACCTACAAGAACAGATAAATGAATTCAGTAAGGTAGCAAAATATAAAATCAGCATACAAATATCTGTTGCATTTCTATATACTAATAAAGAAGCAGCAGAAAACGAAATTAAGAAAAAATCCCCACTTAACAATTTCACCAAAAATAATAAAGTACATAGTAATAAACATAACCAAAGAGGTTAAAGACCTGTACTCAGAAAACTATGAAACACTGATGAAGGAAACTGAGATGACACAAAGAAATGAAAAAACATTCCATGCTCATGGATTGGAAGAAGAAATATTGTTATTCAGAAATCTACAGATTTAATGCAATCCCTATCAAAATGCCGACAGCATTTTTCACAGAACTGAAACAGTCCTAAAATTTATACAGAACCACAAAAGACAGTGAATAGCCAAAGCAATCTTGAAAAAGAAAAACAAAGGATGAAACTGTACCACTGTCTTTCACCATATACAAAAATAAATTAAAAATGGATTAAAGATGACATGGAGGACATTGGGAGATGGAGAGGAGAAGGAAGTTGAGGGAAATTGGAAGGGGAGGCGAACCATAAGAGACTATGGACTCTGAAAAACAACCTGAGGGTTTTGAAGGGGCGGGGGTGGGAGGTTGGGGGAACCAGGTGGTGGGTAGAAGGGAGGGCACGTATTGCATGGAGCACTGGGTGTTGTGCAAAAACAAAGAATACTGTTACGCTGAAAAAATAAATTAATTAATTAAAAACAAAACAAAACAAAAAAATGGATTAAAGACCTAAATCTGAGGGTTTTGAAGGGGCAGGAGGTGGGAGGTTGGGGGAGCCAGGTGGTGGGTATTATGGAGGGCACGTATTACATGGAGCACTGGGTGTGATGCATAAACAATGAATTTTGTTACACTAAAATAAAATAAATTAAAAAATAAAATTAAAAAAATTTCTTTCAAAAAAAAAAAAAAGACCTAAATCTGAGGTGAGACCTGAAACAATAAAAATCCTAAAAAAGAGCAAAGGCAGTAATTTCTCTGACATAGGACATAGCAACATTTTCCTAGGTCGGTCTTCTGAGGTAAGGGAAATGAAAGAAAAACAAACAAACAAACAACAACAACAAAAAAAAAAAACACAATTCTGATTTCTAACACTTGCCTGCAAAAGGAAGAAAAAGATTAGCAGCAGAACTGAAACCACTTTTTCTCTTCTACCACTGAAAGATAGTGGTCCAGTTTCTTTCTTTTGCATGTAGTTGTCCAGTTTTCCCAACACCCTTCATTGAAGAGACTCTTTTTCCCATTATATTTTCATTCCTCATTTGTTGAAGTTTAGTTGACCATATAATTGTGGGTTTACTTCTGTGTTTTCTATTCTGTTTTATTGACCTATGTATCATTTTTTGTGTCAGTACAATATTGTCTTCATTACATAGCTTTGTAGTATAAGGTGAAGTCTGGAACTGTGATGCCTCCAGCTTTGTTTTTCTTTTACAAGAAAGAAAATCCATGCTGTCTTCTGCCTTCCCTCCTGTGAAGGTGGATGCAATCCTAAGCATCATACTCTCATCTGAAAACTTGTGAATATAATAATGATTTTATAGGGCTACCTTGATTATCAAAGAGGATAAATATAAGCACTTTGTGAAAGATGCAATCCTTCAAAATTGTAATATTATCACCAACAAATTTATTAGTATCTGTAATAATAAAGGATTACAGAAAAAGAAATGTTATTTCTGTTTATATTTATCTTTGCTACTTCTCTTCTATAGTTTTAGAAAATGACCCCCTTCTAACAAGCAAATAGAGTAAATATGAACTATAATTCTAGTAATAGCAATGGTTAACTGTCTTTAAAAAAAAAAAATCCTCAAAACCCTCTCCCTAATCTGCTTGGTCCTGACCCCATAGATTACAGGATTCAGGGCTGGTGGAACAACCACATATAGGTTGGCCAAAAGGATATGGATATACTGGGGGATATTACGGCCAAAACGGTGTGTCAAGAAAGAGAAAAATGCTGGTGTGAAAAAAGCTAAGATAACACCAATGTGGGAGCCACAGGTGTTGAGAGCTTTGCATCGGGCTTCCCAGGAGGGCAGACAGAATACAGCATAGAGGATCCTGACATAGGAAAGTACAATAAGAAGCACATCCAGTAGTAAAATAGCCATATCCCCAAGACCAAATATTATATTGACTTTGATGCTGGCACTGGCCAGACGGGCAATGCCCATGTGTTCACAGTAGGTATGAGGGATGATACGGTGACCACAGAAGGGCAGCCTCAGGAGAAGAAACACCAGTGGGATCACCATGCACAGGCTCCGCAGAATAGCAATGCCTCCAATGATGCAGATAATTTTGTTGGTGAGTATCATGGTATATTGAAGGGGTTTACAAATGGCTATGTAGCGGTCAAAGGCCATGGCCACCAACACAATGCTCTCCATGGCAGTGAAGAAATGGATGAAGAACATCTGGGAAAGGCAGCCTTCAAAAGATATATCCCTGAGCCTGAACCAGAAGATGCCCAGCATTTTGGGGATAGTGGCTGTGGACAATCCCAGGTCGATGGAATCCAACATGGCCAGAAAGTAGTACATGGGCTCATGGAGACTATGTTCAGTCTGGATCACAAACAGCACAGCAGCATTCCCCAGGAATGCAACAACATACACAAAGAAAAAGGGAAATCCAATCCAAATGTGCACACCTTCCAAACCTGGGATACCCAAGAGGAGGAATGAAGAAGGATGGAACTGGGTGTCATTAAGAATGGACATTGTCTCCGCCACTGTTGGTAACTGCATATAACAGTGTTAAATGTCAGCTTCCTGGTAGTGATTCTTGCTCCACTTCCCTCTTTCTCTGACTCCTGGTTAAATGGAAAATAAATTTGTAATATTCATTTTCTCCCATTTCTTCCAACAGTATCAAAACATATCAGACAACAAAAAGAAATAAAAGACATCCAAATTGGTAAGAAAGAAGTAATATTTTCACTATTGGTACATGATGTAATACTATACATAGAAAACCCTAAAGATTCCACCAAAAAAAAAAAAAAAAAAAAACGAACTGTGAGAACTGATAAATGAATTCAGTAAGGTAGCAAGATATAAAATCAGCATCAGAACATCAGAAGGCTCCAGGAATAGAGACAATCTCTCTATTCCCCAGATCATTCCCATATATCAAAGATTGAACAAGAGAGGGGAGAAGTATACATCTATCAGATGGGCAAGGTAAAGAGTAGGAATAATACAGGCTTTTGTTCTTTGTATCTCATGGTGTTACATACATTGCATTTAATTTTTATAAAAAATGCTTTACCATATGTAATTCAACCCACTCTCTTACAGGGGAATTTGAAGACCATTTATGTGTGTGTGTTTATGTATATGTATATTATGCATGTGTATGTACATACATATATATGTGTAAATATACATATTTTCATGTATATTTGACTATGTATATACCTCTGTTTAATTCTGAAAAGAGACAATGAATTTATTTTTGTTTATTCATGCACCTGAAACCACTTCACACATACAAATTCTCAGGGGGAAAAAAGTGTTAAAGGAGTAAGTCAGAGTGTAGCCATAATAACAGCCAGCATACCCCAGATGATTAGTAACACAATTTCCATCTAACTAAGTCTTCCAAAAATTATTTTCATCCAAAATATTTTGGATCATGAACAAAGATAATAAAATAGAGACTTTGCACAGGAAATTTTTAATTTTTTTTAATTTAAATTCAATATAATAGCACAGGAAATTTTAATGTGAGAGTGAAACTTGGATTTATAAAATATTTTAAATAGAAATGATCTCATTATACACTGAATCCATAAAATTCCAAGTTAATTTAAGAAGCTGTTTTGGGATGTTTAATCAGGGATACTTAAGAACTTCTAATTTTTTGAGATTCATCCTATTCAAATCCTATCTATTCCTACTTATACAAGGAAAAGAGAGTATTACTTTGAACACCCTTGAAATTAAAGTCCAACAAACTGCCCTCTGTCCCAGATCTTGATCTTCCTGGATATTTCCTTTTAAGGACTAAATAAAAAGGAATTTAGTAAGGTATTTGGTATATAGTAACTACCCTGAGCAGCAAAATATTGCAGTTATTTATACTGAATTAATATTTTAAGAAAACAGGAAGCGTTCTTTATTGGGTAACTTCCTGAGAGAAAATGATGTGGTAGATGAAATGAAAACAATGTGAAAATGGTGGACTCTGAGTATTAATGGCTGGAAGTTGGAGGAGTTCATACTTGAGTAGTACTCATCGGAGATAGATCCAAAGAAAAAGCATTATCACAGTGAAGAAAGTGGTCCACCTGGCCTGTTAGAAGTGGCAGAAAGAAGGGATAAACTGGGATAGAAATTTAGATAGAAAATTTGAATCAGGGGTGCCTGGGTGGCTCAGTGGGCTAAGCCTCTGCTTTCGTCTCGGGTCATGACCTCAGGGTCTTGGGGTCATGATCTCAGGGTCGTGGGATTGAGTCCCACATCTGGCTCTCTGCTCGGCAGGGAGCCTGCTTCCCCATCTCTCTCTCTCTGCCTGCCTCTCTACCTACTTGTGATCTCTCTCTGTCAAATAAATAAACAAAATCTTTAAAAAAAAAAAGAAAGAAAGAAAGAAAAGAAAAGAAAATTTGAATAAGACCTGACTGATGCTTTCACAGTGGAGTGAGGTAAATCCAAATGAAAAGATGAAATCTGAATAAAATGTTGCATTATGGTAGAAAAATACAGCAAATTCTATGGGTATGACTAAGACAAAACAAACTCTATGGAGGCAGTAAAATGGATCAAGGGTGACTTTGTGCACAGGAAGGACATGAATAAGAAGTTTACTCTAGGTAGATAGACACATATATGTTTTGAGACCATACAAATAAAAACATAATAAACATAATAATCAAAATTATTACTGGCCCTACCTCATAGGGTGAGTTCACTGGTTTACCATTTAAGATGGTAAATCTTAAATTTACCATCTTAAATTTAAATCTTAAATCTTAAATCTTAATTTAAATTTAAATTTAAATTAAATTTAAATCTTAAATCTTAATTTAAATCTTAAAAAGGGCTCTGTGGCCCTTGTAGCCACCTCTTCCAGACTTTGGAGATTAATGGTTCTATCTTTAAATGAAAAAGCATCTGGGCCACTCAAGTGCACTAGAGCATGAGGTTGTGGATTATTTTATTTTTAGATTCAAAGAAGGAAGCTAATCTCATTCTGACCCCTGATTTTCCAGGAGCCATTAACCTCCTTCAAGTTGGTACCCTCCTGAGTGCTTTAAGAGTCACATTTCCAAATCATTTAGCCAAACAGTCACTTCTTTATTTATAAGTATATGTTGATCTAGTCTATTGCTATATATTCATGTATCCCCAAATCTTTGCCAGGTACAGTGATGAGACTGGGCCCCAGCCTCTCCCCTTGGGGACTGTGATTTCTAATGTTCTGAAATGAATTATACCAGACATTGTCTCACTTCTGTATCATGCTACTCATTACTTAACCATATTTCACAGCCTTCACCTACCCACTCACATTTCCCTACAAACATAAACACCATTTCATGTCCTATAAATGATAAGGAAAGGAGGAATGATTCTTTAGTCCAGTGTTTTGCAACCAGCAGCCATCTTCTCCCCTAGGGTATACTTAGCAATGCCTGGAAACTTTTCTGACTGTCAGAACTTGGAATTGTTACCAGTGTCTAATGGGTACATGACAGAGATGCTGCTAACATCCCATAGTGCCCAGAACAGCCCCCCTCCCAGAACAAATAGTGACCTGACCCAAAATTTCAGTAGTGCCAAGGTTGAGAAACTCTGCTGTTCACATTTTTATCTTATCTATGTTTAACCCCAGTCCCATGGCATACGCTACTCTGAAATAACAAGAACTACCCACATGCTGTCCCATTTCTCAGCTACCTTTTCACCTTGGTCTTAGGTCTTATTCAAAATAAAACAAAAGAAAATGAAACAAACCCTACCAGACTGCATAATTATGCTTCATGATGTTTCATGTGTGAATTCCATCGTTAAAAACATACCTGTTTATCTAATTTATTAGGCCTGGCAATGTGCCAATTGCCAAGAGACCATGGTCCTTGATCTCTAGATGTTCATATTTGGTCCCTAGTATATAAGATGAGAAAACGTAGCTGAGCTGATACAGAGTTTTCTTCTGCATGTCACCTGGGGTGGCATGTGTGGTACTATAAATGCAGAGATAAATGTACATGTAGGAATGTCTATGGCCATTACAGTTTATGAGTATAAAATTTGTAATGTCCAAAGCTTGTCTGTGTATTCTCTTTATCCTTTTTCCTGTATTTATGTATTTCCTGTATTTATCTGTATTTTTATGTACTTACTTTCCTTCCCTCTCCTTATTCTGGGTTAGCATAAATTCATTCCCCATTTGTCATGCTATTTCCCACAGCTCTAACCAAGGACAATACAGCCTTACCTTGCTTACCAAATGTCTCTGAGAGAACACACTCTGGAATCTAACATCATCTGACATTTCTTTAAGTCCCTACTTTCCTAGGCAAGGAATAAGCATTTATATTGATGCAGCTGCCCTGCTTCCAGGGAGATCGAGCTGTATATGGAGCTGTCCCCAGGTTCTTGGCATCGACTGTGATATTCACTGGAGAGTTGTAAAAGACCTCCCCACTTTCACTGGAACTATCAGGCAAGAGTCATCTACTCTTTCTTTTCCAGTGAGATTCTAGATCTTTTCTGCTTTCCAAATTAAAAGTCTAAGCTCCTGATTAATACTTTTTGGGGGAGCCAGGTGGTGGGTATTAAGGAGGGCACATATTGCATAGAGCACTGGGTGTGGTGCAAAAACAATGAATTCTGTTATGCTGAAAAGAAATTTAAAAAAATACTTGAGCTGTTAAGATGATTATCAGCTTCCTTCTTCAATGACATGTTCCATCAGTCTGCCCTTGCTCTTTTGGTTCTACATCATCTGTGTTATATCTTAAATCTGATGTGTCTATAATTCCTTTGCCCTACTCTTTATGACCTATTTTGAAGAAAGACCAGATTAAGGGGCACCTGTGTGGCTCTGTTGGTTAAGTGTCTGCCTTCAGTTCGGGTCATGATCCCAGAATCCTGGGATCGAGCTCCACATCGCATCGGGTTCCCTGCTCAGTGGGAAGCCTGCTTCTCCTTCTCCCTCTGCCTGCTGCTGCTCCCTGCTCTGCTCTCTCCTTCTCTCACTCTCTTTCAACTAAATAGAAATAATAAAAATCTTAAAAAAAAAAACAGATTAAAGCAACAAAGGTATGAAGAGACAAGATTCAGGAAAGAAGGAAGTTCAATAAAGTGAGCCCAACTTCTTACTCATCATTACCCCACTAGTTGTTGAATGATTATAGGAGCAGGGAAAGGGTCAATGACCAGGGCAGAGGAAAGCCACTCAGATACAAGGAAACTTACAGAGTTTAGCTCCATACAAGAGTGTTAGCTGAGCCCATCCATTCACTTTCCTAGCCTGGGCTTCAGATATCAAAGTGAAAAGACCAGCTTAGGATCGCCGACTCCAACTGTTGCAGTTCTTTAAAGGAGTTTTATCCATTTCAGATATCCCAGCTGATAATCCATGTTTTGTAAAGAAAATAAAGAACTTTCCCTAGTATGCTTTTTCTGAATTCCTGACCTATAAAACCTATGAACATATTAAAATATATAATCTCTTGACTTCACACCATTAAGTTTCAGGATAATTTATACACAAGAATAGGAAAACCAAGAGAAAATTTCCTACCTTTAACCAAGTTCCATCTTATTAAAATCTAAAAACGTGTCGTTGGTTTGAGAGCTGTGCATAGAGAGGAAGATAGTTGGGCCTTAAGAAGACTGCTGGTGAGGGCAGAAAAAAGTGAGAAAGACAGAATTGAAAGTTTAGGTAAAAAAGGATCTTTTCTATATAGAGATATAAAATTTGGTCAAACTGTTGCATTCAGTAAAATGAAAAATTAAAAATATATATTTATAGTAAACTGGTGGATTTGGCAGAATGTCAGAAGGGCCAGGTAGTTTCTTTTAGCTATATATAATAAAATCTGAATAGAGAGAGGAGTTAAAGATAAAAAAATTATTTGGTTTTCAAACAATATTTAGAGAAAATAGGGATGTACTGGTTTTTAAAATCAAGTCTATTTCCATTCTCACCCTCTCCTCACCGCAAAACATTCTCAAAATAAGAAAGAGCTCCAAGCCAAAGATCATACTAAGAGTGTGACTATAAAATTTTTAAGATCTCAAATATTTACATTAGTTTCTCATACATCATTTCTGACAGGATATTAAGGGTATGCCTCACTGACTCTCTTTATTAATCTGTAAAGCTTGCACTACTGGGTATTTACGCCAAAGATACAAATGTAGTGATCCGAAGGTGCACATGCACCAAAATGTTTATAGCAGAAATGTCCAGAATAGCCAAACTATGGAAAGAGCCTGGATGTCCATCAACAGATGAATGGATAAAGAATATTTGGGTTGTGTGTGTGTGTCTGTGTCTGTGTGTATGTGTGTGTGTGTGTGTATATATATATACATGTGTGTGTATATATATATATATATATGTACACACACACATATGCTTTTTCCCTCTATGTATAGTATACATAGTATACATACATATGTATAGTATATATATACAGTATGTGCGTGTATGAATACACACACACACACACACACACACACACACACACACACACAAACACACGGAATACTATGCAGCCATTAAAAATGAAATCTCCCCATTTGCAATGACATGGATGGAACTAGAGAGTATTATGCTAAGCAAAATAAGTCAATCAGAGAAAAACAATTATCATATGATCTCACTGATTTGAGGAACTTTAGAAACAAGACAGAAGATCATAGGAGAATGGAGGGGAAAATAAAACAAAATGAAACCAAAGAGGGAGAGAAACCATAAGAGACTCTTAATCTCAGGAAACAAACTGAGGGCTGCTGGAGGGGAGAGGGGGTGGGAGGGATAGTGTGTCTCGGTGATAGACACTGGGGAGGGTATGTGCTATCGTGAGTGCTATGAGTTGTATAAGACTGATGAATCACAGACCTGTACCCCTGAAACAAAAAAATTGGGGAGGGGAGGCGAACCATAAGAGACTATGGACTCTGAAAAACAACCTGAGGGTTTTGAAGGGTCAGGGGTGGGAGGTTGGGGGAACAGGTGGTGGGTGATGGGGAGGGCACGTTTTGCATGGAGCACTGGGTGTTGTGCAAAAAGAATGAATACTGTTACGCTGAAAAAATAAATAAAAAAAAACCATTATACGTTAATTTAAAAAATCTGTAAAGCTACTAAAATCTTAATGGTAGTACCCCGAAAGAAGCCTCATAGAAGGTCTAAAGTAAAGAAAGATGTATCTTGAAGGGAATTCTAATTGCAGCTTTTGTTTAATGGACCAAATTTATAAACTGACACACAAGAAACCCACAAAATTTTAAAGAATTTAGACCAGCTTGGAATGAATAAGACAGAAATAGTACTAAAGAAAAAGAAGACATTGGACAACTGAATTTTGATGGACAAGAAGGAAGTGGAAAACATTTACCAAAGAGGCAACATGAGCTACATTATATAAAAAGGGAAATATGACTCAGATGGTGGTATAAAGAGCCCAGAGGTAAAACCAAGTGCAATAAGGGATCACTTCCAGAACAATAACAGCAAACACGTTCTCCATGGCTATGGGTCAGTGATTACTGTGTCCCTCTCATTTTCCCTTTATTGAGTTGGAATAGCTCATATGTTTGTGCTGGGCCTGTTTCATTATTGTATGTTGGATGTGTGTAGGGCAGGATACTTTCTGCATGAATTCACAGGTCTCTGTATAAAAATAAATCATATTCAATGAAGCAAATACAGAGTCTCAGGTGCATCTGAAACTGGTGAGATAATGTACCTTGAGACTAAGCATGATAGTATAATGGGATAGAAACGTCTGTACATTTGTTGTTTTACATGAATGAGGAATATAAATAATGTGGGCCAGAAGGTACACTGTGTTGTTATTTAGGGTTTTTTTTTTTAATTGTGGGAAAATACACATAAACTTTACCATTAGTGACATTTAGAACATATATAACGTTTTGCTCCCATCACCACTATCTAGTTCCAGAGCATTTTTATCACTTCAAAAGGAAACCCTGTACTCACGAAGCAGCTATTGCATATTTCTACCTTTTCCCCAGGCCCTGGAAACCATCAATTTGCTTTTCATCACTGTGAATTTTCCTATTCTGAGTTTCATACAATGTGTAGCCTTTTGTATCTGGCTTCTTTTACTTTTCATAATGTCTTAAGCTTCATACAAGTAGCAAGATATGCCAGTATTTAATTATTTTTTATGGATGAATATTATTCAATTCTATGGTTATACTACAAACTGTTTATCCATTCTTTAGCTGATGAACACTTGAGCTGTTTCCACCTTTTAGCTATTGTTAAGTAATACCATTAAAAACATTAGTATGGAAGTTTTTGTTCAGATGCCAGTTTTCTTTTCTTTTCTTTTCTTTTTACAGATGCCTGTTTTCAATTCTTCCAAGTGTATATCCCAGAATAGAATTCCTGGGTCCTATGTAAGTATAGGTTTGAATTTTAGAGGAATTACTCAGTTATTTTCCACAGCACCTGCACTATTTTCCATTCCAAACAAAAGTATATGAGAAATCCCACTTCTCTATAACCTTGTCAATAGTTGCTTATTTTGTGTTAAAAAATGATTATTAAGCTTTCATTGTATGTCTTGTGAAATCTCATTTATTTGATTTGCATTTCACTAATGACTAATGTTACTGAGCACCTTTTCAAGGGCCTGTTGGCCATTTACATATTCTATTTAAAGAAATGTCTATTCAAGCTTTTTGCCCATTTTCTGATCAAGTTGATTGTGTTTTTGTTGTTGACTTGAAAGAGTTGTTTATATATTCTGGGTACTAGACTTTTTCCAAATATATGGTTTACAAACATCCTGTCCCATTTTACAGTTTCTCTTTTTACTCTCTTGAGGTGTCGTTTCATGTACTTTTTAAATTTTGATAAAATCCAACTTCTCTTATTTCTTATTTTTGTCATTATATCTAATTAACTATTGCCAAATTCAAGGTCGCAAAGGTTTAGTCTTTTTTTGTTCTTCTAATATTTTCATATTTATCATTCTGGTATTTAGGTCTTTGATTCAATTTCATTCTCTTTGTGTGTGTAATGTGAGGTAAAGGTCCAACTTTATTCTTTTGAAGGTGGATATCTGGTTTCTCCATTACATTTTTTTTTAAGATTTTATTTATTTATTTGAGAGAAAAAGAGAGCATGACAGGGTTGGGAGAAGAAGAGAAAGAAGGAGATTCCCCACTGAGCAGGAAGGCCAGTGCAGGGCTTGATCCCAGCACCCTGAGTTCATGATCTGAGTTGAAGGCAGACACTTAACATACTGAGGCACCCAGGTGCCCCTCCATTATCATTTTTTTTAAATTTTTCCTCTTTTAAATTGCCATGAACACAGATATTTGACTATATATATCTGAGACTGTTTCTTAGATGTAATCTCTACTCTTTTCATCTGTATGTCTATCCTTACACCAGCATCACAATGCATTGAATACCAAAGCTTTGTAGGAAGTGTGAATCTTTCAACTTTGTGGGGGTTTTTGTGTGTGGTTTTTTTTTTTTCAGCATAACAGTATTCATTGTTTTTGCACCAAACCCAGTGCTCCATGCAATATGTGCCCTCCCTAATACCCACTACCTGGTTCCACCAACCTCCCACCCCCTGCCCCTTCAAAACCCTCAGGTTGTTTTTCAGAGTCCATAGTCTCTCATGGTTCATCTCCCTTTCCAATTTCCCCCAACTCCCTTCTCCTCTCCATCTCCCATGTCCTCTGTGTTATTCCTTATGCTCCACAAATAAGCAAAACCATATGATAATTGACTCTCTCTGCTTGACTTATTTCACTCAGCATAATCTCTTCCAGTCCCCTCCATGTTGCTACAAAAGTTGGGTATTCATCCTTTCTGATGGAGGCATAATACTCCATCGTGTATATGGACCACATCTTCCTTATCCATTCATCGATTGAAGAGCATCTTGGTTCTTTCCACAGTTTGGCGACCATGGCCATTGCTGCTATAAACATTGGGGTGCAGATGGCTCTTATTTCACTACATCTGTATCTTTGGGGTAAATACCCAGCAGTGCAATTGCAGGGTCATAGGGAAGCTCTATTTTTAATTACTTGAGGAATCTCCACACTGTTCTCCAAAGTGGCTGCACCAACTTGCATTCCCACCAACAGTGTAAAAGGGTTCCCCTTTCTCCATATCCTCTCCAACACATGTTGATACCTGTCTTGCTAATTTTGGCCATTCTAACTGGTGTAAGGTGGTATCTCACTGTGGTTTTAATTTGAATCTCCCTGATGGTTAGTGATGATGAACATTTTTTCATGTGTCTGATAGCCATTTGTATGTCTTCATTGACAAAGTGTCTGTTCATATCTTCATATTTTCTGAAGAAAATAGACAAATTTCTTACCTTGGGGAATTTATATTCTAGTGAGAAAGAAAACAATAAAGTAATACTCAAAAACTTCCCCTGGCTTAAGAAAGGGGAACCCTCCTACACTGTTGGTAGGAATGCAAGCTGGTGCAACCACTCTGCAAAACAGCATCAAGGTTCCTCAAAAAGTTGAAAATAGAGCTACCCTATGACCCAATATTATGGTAAATACTAGGTATTTACCCTAAAGATACAAATGTAGTGATCCAAAGGGGTACATGCACCTAATGTTTATAGCAGTAATGTCTACAATAGCCAAACTATGGAAAAAACCGAGATGTCCATCAACAGATGAATGGATAAAGAAGATGTAGCATAGGTATACAATGGAATACTATGCAGCCACAAAAAGAAATGAAATCTTGCCATTTGCAATGACATGGATGGAACTAGAGGGTATTATGCTTAGTGAAATAAGTCAATCAGAGAAAGACAATTATCATATGATCTCCCTGATATGAGGAAGTTGAGAGGTAACATGGGGTATTTGGAGGGTAGGAAGGGAATAAATGAAACAAGATGGGATCAGGAGGAAGACAAACCATAAAAGACTCTTAATCTCACAAAACAAACTGAGGGTTGCCGCGGGAAGGGGGGTAGGGAGAGGGTGGTTGAGTTATGGACATTGGGGAAGCTATGTGCTATGGTGAGTGCTGTGAAGTGTGTAAACCTGGCGATTCACAGACCTGTATCCCTGGGGTTAATAATACATTATATGGGAGTCAAGATGGCGGGGAAGTAGGAGGAGGTGCCAGTTCAACCTGTACCCTAAAGTGAGCTGATTACCTACAAAAGAACTCCAATCACCCATGAAATCAGCCTGAGATCAGAATTATACATGTCTGGATCTCTACAGGAGCAGAAGAGGCCAGTGGGCAGGTAAAGCAGAGTGGGAACGTTGGACTGATATCTGAAGAAAAACAAATGGGGGAGGGAGCCACCAGAGGTGACTGATTGGAAAGTAATACCCCAATACGAGAGTGCTCGACATCTGGGGACCAGTATTAACTTGGAGTCTTGTTGAAAGCACTCAAGAAAAAAAGAGCAAAGGATCGCGGGGGGAAATTGTGGGAATCGGGGTGGTTAGGGACAGGGGCTTAAGTCCCCGAACCCAGGACAGCCTCCCCTGGCACTGAACCAGAGAGAGTGCGGTGGAGAAACCAGGTCTTGGTCCCTGAGCTGCCAGCGTGCCTGAGTCACCAGCGCTCCCGAGAACGCTTGGGGTCGAGCTCCCGAGAGGGGCTGAGAGCCTCACCAGACAGCGTTCCTGAGACGCTGGCACCCCACACCCTCCCTGGGGATAGGTGCTCCCAGGTGCTAGCCTGGAACTCTCGGACCCAGAAAAACCAGGCACTTCCAGCCCAGGCCAGTGGGAAAATCTCAGTGTGTGATCCCTGCTTGGAACCTCTCTGGAGGTCTGGAGATGCCCAGACAGCCACTGCTGCCAGGTTTTGGGTACAAGGAGGAGATCCTGCATCCCCAGGGACCATGACTCAGAACCTACTCTGCCAGCAGCTCAGCAGAGCATTCTGAGGCTTCTCTCTGAGAGGGAGGTTGGGGTGCAGTTTGCTCTCCTCTAAACCTCCAAAAACCATCAAAAGCTGTCAAGGCGAGAGAAAACAGATGAACAAACATGAAAACCTCCAGAGAACAAAAGCCTGAAAAAAATGGTTTCCTCAGAGCCCACCTCTTTGAGGGGGGCAGGAGGACCTAACTCAGGGAACATCATTGACTGAAAACCCACGTGGCAGGCCCCTCCCCCAGAAAACCAGCCAGGAAGGAAGAAAAAAAAAAAAAAAAAACAGAAGAAGATAGATGACAAGAGAACAACCACCACTACTTCATAAATACAACTTTTATTTTTAACTCGTTACCACTATTCTGGTTCATTTTTTTTTATACATATAGATAATTTTTAACCTATTTATCATCACAGTGAGACGTCCAATACATCAAATTCCTTAATAACCTTCTAACCTGAACTTTTTTTTAAAAGATTATATTTATTTATTTGATAGACAGAGATTGCAACTAGTCAGAGAGGCAGGCAGAGAGAGAGGAGGAAGCAGGCTCCCTGCTGAGCAGAGAGCCCGATGTGGGGCTTGTTCCCAGGACCCTGAGATCATGACCTGAGCTGAAGGCAGAGGCCTTAACCCACTGAGCCACCCAGGCGCCCCTAACCTGAACTTTTTGATACATACACCCATGTTTTTCTCTTGCTTTTCTATTTTTTTAATTTTTTTTAAATTTTAGTTTAGTTTTGTCTTGTTTATTCTTTTTTAATTTTTATTTTCTAATATACATATAGAGTTAAACTCCAAGGTAATCCCCTTTCCCCAATAAATGCTACCCCTATAGGTAAACTAATTTTAATCCTCCTTTATCTTCGGAAAGTTGAATCCTTTAACAAAGACATCAAGATACATCCAGGAAGAATGAAAATAAGCTTCCTCACCCACACTGAGAATTTATAACCACTCTCCCACGTTTTCCTTCTGCCAGTGTTTCTGTGTATTTGTGTTTGTCCTGATATTATATAAATCTTATACTTGGGATTCTTTCTGATGAGGTTCTTCCTTTATATATACATATATATTTTTTTTTCTCTTGTCATATAATTTTATCAGTCTTTTTGTTTGTCTGTTTTTGTTTGTATACTTCATAAATCTTATCTTGGGGCCCATTTGGGCTGAGCCTTCTCTTTTATCTTCCCTTTTTTTCCTATCTCTCTCTCTTTTTTTTTCTTTTTCTTTTCTTTTTTCTCTCATTTGGGTGGGGAATCCTGATTGCACAAAAGCATTCCAGGATGCACCTTGACTGCACCACAGTCGATACATCCAGCTGCATCCATTCAGTCATCTCTTACCAAAATGACTAGGAGGAGGAATGCCCAACAGAAGAAAAATACAGAGGATGGACCTTCTGCAACAGAGCTAATGGCTATCGACATAGACAATATGTCAGAAAAGGAATTCAGGCTAACAATTATCCAGGCAATAGCTAGGTTGGAGAAAGCCATGGATGACCAAATGGAATTGATTAGGGCAGAACTGAAAGCCAACAGGGATGATGTTCAAAATGCTCTCAATGAGTTCCAATCTAATCTAAATTCTCTAAAAGCTAGGGTAACTGAGGCAGAAGATAGAATTAGTGATCTGGAGGACAAACAGGTAGAGAGAAAGGATCAGGAGGAAGCCTGGAACAAACACCTCAGAAGCCACAAAAACAGAATCAAGGAAATAAATGATACCATGAAACATTCCAAAGTCAGAATTATTGGAATCCCTGAAGGAGAGGAGAAAGAGAGAAGTCTAGAAGATATAGTGGAAGAAGTTGTCTATGAAAATTTTCCCAATCTCACGAATGGAAACAACGTTCATGTACTAGAGGCAGAATGGTTCCCTCCCAAGATTTTAGATTCTCAAAAGTCCTCGCAACACCTGATAGTTAGAATGAAGAATTACAAATGTAGCCAGACCCTCTTGAAAGCAGCTAGGACAAAGAAGCTCCTTACATAAATTAGAATAACGGCAGACCTGTCTACAGAGACCTGGCAAGCCAGGAAGGGCTTGCAAAATATATTCAGAGTACTAAATGAGAAGAACATGCAGCCAAGAATACTTTATCCAGCAAGACTGACATTCAAAATGGATGGAGAGATAAAGAGTTTCCAAGACCGGCAAGGCTTAAAAGACTATGCAGCCACCAAGCCGACACTGCAGGAAATATTAAGGGGGGTTCTATAAAAGAGAAAAAATCCTAAGAATATCATTGAACAGAAATATGGAGACAATCTACAGACAGAAGACTTCAAAGGTAACACAATGTCAATAAAAACCTATCTCTCAATAACAACTCCCAATGTGAATGGCCTAAATGTGCCCATAAAATGACACAGGGTTGCAGATTGAATAAAACGACAGGACCCATCCATATGTTGTCTACAAGAGACCCATTTTGAACCTAAAGATACACCCAGACTGAAAGTGAAGGGATGGAGAAGCATCTTTCATGCCAATAGGCCTCAAAAGAAGGCCGGGGTAGTGATTGTCATATCAGATAAATTAGATTTTAAACTAAAGACTGTAGTCAGAGATACAGAAGGATACTACATAGTTCTTAAAGGGACTATCCACCAAGATGATCTAACAATTGTAAATATCTATGCTCCTAATATGGGAGCAGCCAATTACATAAGAAAACTATTAATCAAGAATAAATGAAACAAGATGGGATTGGGAGGGAGACAAACCATAAATGACTCTAAATCTCACAAAACAAACTGGGGGTTGCTGGGGGAGGTGGGGTTGGGAGAGGGGGAGGGGGTTATGGACATTGGGGAGGGTATGTGCTATCGTGAGTGCTGTGGATGTGTAAACCTGGCGATTCACAGACCTGTACCCCTGGGGATAAAAATACATTATATGTTTATAAAAAAAAAAAAATGGAAGGGGAGGCGAACCATAAGAGACTATAGACTCTGAAAAACAACCTGAGGGTTTTGAAGGGTCAGGGGTGGGAGGTTGGGGGAACAGGTGGTGGGTAATAGGGAGGGCATGTTTTGCATGGAGCACTGGGTGTTGTGCAAAAACAATGAATACTGTTACGCTGAAAAAATAAATAAATAAAATTTTTAAAAAAAGAAAACTATTAATCAAGATAAAGAGTCATATGGATATGAATACATTAATAGTAGGAAATCTTAACACACCTCTCTCAGTAATAGAACATCGAAGCAGAAAATCAATAAAGAAATAAGAGCATTGAATGACACATTGGACCAGATGGACTTCTTAGACATATACGGAACATTACACCCTAAAACAACAGAATACTCATTCTTCTCAAGTGCACATGGAACCTTCTCCAGAATAGACCACATGCTGGGTCACAAAGCAGGACTCAACCGATACCAAAAGACTGACATGATTCCCTGCATATTCTCCGATCACAATGCTTTAAAACTGGAGCTCAATCACAAGGAAAAGTTCAGAAGGAACTCAAACACCTGGAAGCTAAAGACCACCTTGCTTAAGAATGCTTGGATCAACCAGGAGATCAAAGAAGAGCTTAATTCATGGAAACCAATGAGAATGAAGACACTTCAGTCCAAAACCTATGGGATACAGCAAAGGCGGTTCTAAGGGGGAAATACATAGCCATCCAAGCCTCCCTCCAAAAAATTGAAAAATCCAGAATACACCAGCTGTCTCTACACCTTAAAGAACTGGAGAATCAACAACAAATCAAACCAACTCCACATGCAAGAAGGGAAATAATCAAGATTAGAGCAGAGATCAATGAGGTAGAAACCAGAGATACAGTAGAACGTATCAATGAAACTAGAAGCTGGTTTTTTGAAAGAATCAATAAGATCGATAAACCATTGTTTATCATTTGTTTTAAGATTATTTTGACTATTTGGCATTCCTTGCAATTCAATATGAATTTTAAGATCTGAGTTTCTATTTCTTCAAAGAAGGTGATTGAAATTTTAATAGCAATTGCATTGAATCTATAGATTGTTGTGGAGAATATTGCCATCTTAACAATATTAAGTCTTCAATCTATGGACAAAGGATGTGTTAATTAGTTCTATCATTTCTTTATCTGTTTTATCGTTTTCATTGTGCAAATTTTGGTTAAATGTGTTTCTGAGTATGCTATTCTTTTAATGTTAATATAAAGGGAATTGTTTTTTACTTTTTGTATTTCCCATTGGGAATGTATAGAAATATATTGGTTTTGTGTGTTTCCTTTTTTCTTGCAATTTTGCTGAATATTTTATTAGAGATAAATATGAATATGTTAATGTGGCCATTCACTCTAATGGGTTTTTTGTACATATTGCTAATTGCTCTGGCTAGAACTTTCAGTATTATGTTGAATATCAAGAATGAGAACAAGCATTCTTGTCCTGTTCCTGATCTTAGGGGAAAACTATTCGACCTTTTACCACTGAATACATTAGCTGTGGAATTTTCATAAATGTCCTTTATGGTCCTTTATGGTCCTAATTTGCTGAGCATTTTATTATGAAAGGTTGGCCTGTGTTCTTTAAAAAATACTGACACTTCACTCATCAAAAAGTGTCTGATTCTTCTCTGAGTTTGAGGAGGCAGATGGCTGTTTAAAACAATACAGTATGTTGAAGGCAGTGCTATGTAATTTGTCAGAATTGGTTTTAATAGACCATGCAACTTCCATCTTATACTACTGGGAATACTACTTGTTTGGGCCTTTGAAAGAAAGTTGATCCTTAGACCACCATACTGAAGAAACCACATGTAGGTTCTCTGGACAAGAGTCCTAGATGAGCCCTCCAACTATCCTGGCCTAGATGCCAGACAGACATGAGAGTAGAAATTACTTGAAAACCCACTAGTTCCAGCTACCAGTCATATGGTCACTTTCAGAAATCTGAATGATTACATCTGAGGTCCTAAACAGTATGAAGCAGGGAACAGTCCTAGCTTAGCCTTTCTCAGTTCCCGGTCAGTAAAACTTATAAGATGAGTTAGCTTATTTCATGTCTTCATGCCTCTAAACAGAAAGTTGATTAAACAGTAATAGGTAACCAAGCCCCTTTGTCTCATGTGAGACAAGGAAATTGAAAATGATATAGAAGCAATATTTTAAAGGATTTCTGCTATATATTTATTTTTATAAAATTACAGAAAAACTAATTTCATTCAAAAAGACAATCTCATACAAACTATATGGTTTCCATTACTATGCAAAAACTTTTTATTTTGATGCAATCTCAATGATTTATTTTCTGGTTTTGTTTCCCTTGTCTTAGGGGACATATCTAGAAAAATGTTTTTATAGCCAATGTCAAAGAAATTACTGCCTATGATCTCTTCTAAGAGTTTTTGGGCTTTAATTTTCACATTTAGGTGTTCGTCCACTTTGAGTTTATTTTTGTGTATGGTGTCAGAAAGTGGTACAGTCTCATTCTTTTGTATTAACTTTTCAAATTTCCCAGCACCATTTATTTAAGAGAGCAAAAGAAACCATCAATAAAACAAAAAGGCAACCTACTGAATGGGATGCAAATAACATATCCCATAAGAGGTTAATATCCAAAATATATAAAGAAGCTATACAAATCAACACATACACACACACAAATTCAATTAAAAAATGGGCAGAAAACACAAACAGACATTTATCCAAAGAAGAACACATACAAATGCACAATAACCACATGAAAAGATGCTCACCATCACCAATCATTAGAGAAATGCAAATCAAAACCACAATGAGATATCACCTCACAACTTCCAGAATGGTTAGAATCAACAACACAGGAAACAACAGGTACCACAACTTCTTTATCCATTAATAAATTGATGGATATATGGGCTCTTTATATAAATTGGTTATTGTAGGTAATGCTGCTATAAACATCAAGGTGCCTGTATCATAAAAATAGACTCTAATCTATAGAGAACAAACTAATGGTTACCAAAAGGTAGATGGGTGGGAGAATGGGTTAAATAGGTGATGGGGAGTAAGTAGGAGGGCACAGTTTGTTATATGGACGTGTTAAATCACTATATTGTACACGTGAAACAAATATTGCAATATATATTAAATAATTGGAATTTTAGTAAAAACTTGAAAAAATAAAATAAAATTATCAAGAAAAAATATAAGCATTTGTAAACTTACGTGTAGTAGCATGTGGGAGTAGCTTTATGCTTAACTCATTAAAACTGCAGTGGAAATTTTTAAAAAGTCCAGACAGAAATACAAAACAAAACAGAAACCAGTAAAAACAAACAAACAAACAAAAAACCGCAAAGTGAAAATAGAAAGCATGACACAAAAATGTTGAAAATACATTAAAAAAATAAGTATCTTTGTCAACTTGGTTCAAATAGCCTCTGAGATGGAGAGTTTCATACAGAAGATACACTGAGAAGTACTCTCAGGAAATACACCTTTAGGGAAGTTTGTATAGGACACAGAGAGGGGCTGACATTCAACACTATGGTTTTAATATCCATATCCATAGTGATGAATTATAGAGCATTTTAATGTACTTACTAAGTAGTTATTTATGTTTTTAACAAATGTATGTATTTTTTTTATTTTAAGTGAGTAATTTGACATTTATAATTGAATTACAAGAGGTATTAGTATATTTTTACAAAAGCCCTTTATCATCCACAGAGGTATAAATATTTTCTCTCATCTTATGGCTTTCTTTTTCATTCTATCCCAAAGCAACAGAATACACATTCTTCTCTAGTGCACATGGAACCTTCTCCAGAATAGATCACATCCTGGGTCACAAATCAGGTCTCAACCGGTATCAAAAGATTAGGATTATTCCCTGCATATTTTCAGACCACAATGCTCTGAAGCTAGAACTCAATCACAAGAGGAAAGCTAGAAAGAACCCAAATACATGGAGACTAAACAGCATCCTTCTAAAGAATGAATGGGTTAACCAGGAAATTAAAGAAGAATTGAAAAAATTCATGGAAACAAATGATAATGAAAACACAACAGTTCAAAATCTGTGGGACACAGCAAAGGCAGTCCTGAGAGGAAAATATATAGCGGTACAAGCCTTTCTCAAGAAACAAGAAAGGTCTCAAGTACACAACCTAACCCTACACGTAAAGGAGCTGGAGAAAGAACAAGAAAGAAACCCTAAACCCAGCAGGAGAAGAGAAATCATAAAGATCAGAGCAGAAATCAATGAAATAGAAACCAAAAAAACAATAGAAAAAATCAATGAAACTAGGCGTTGCTAGTATCTTTCAAAGAAAAATATATATATTATCTTAATTTTAGTGAGGTCCAATCAATCATTTAAAAATATTTCTTGCTTTTGTTGTCAGATCTAAAATTTTATGTGAGCAATATTACAAATAATTTTCATTTTCATTTTTATACTTTAGTTCTCTGGTCCATTGTAGGTTAATTTTTCTATGGTGCAAAGTAAGGATCTAAATTAATCTTTTTTC
This sequence comes from Meles meles, assembly GCF_922984935.1. Taxonomy (NCBI): domain Eukaryota; kingdom Metazoa; phylum Chordata; class Mammalia; order Carnivora; family Mustelidae; genus Meles; species Meles meles. Next base: position 56,149,611 of record NC_060073.1, on the reverse strand, counting down.
ATGTGGATATCCAATTGTCCCAATCTGATATTATCAATGTACATATTATTAATTTTCAATATAAAACCTGCCATTCAATGATAATGATACTGCTCTCAATACCTCCACTCAATTTTTCCTCTTTACTACTGGGTTAGACATAAGGTAACTCTACTTTTTATAATGCAGGTAACATGAAATCTAACACAGACCTTCCAAGACCTCTGACTGGTTAGCTCTCTGTCTTGTTGAGGAAAACCCTCAGGACTCGCTCCCTAATCTGCTTGGTCCTGACCCCATAGATTACAGGATTCAGGGCTGGTGGAACAACCACATATAGGTTGGCCAAAAAAATGTGGATATATTGAGGAATGTTGTGGCCAAATCTGTGTGTCAAGAAAGAGAAAAATGCTGGGGTGAAAAAAGCTAAGATAACACCAATGTGGGAGCCACAGGTGTTGATAGCTTTGAGTCGAGCCTCCCTGGAGGGCAGGCAGAACACAGCATGGAGGATCCTGACATAGGAGAGAATTATAAGCAGCACATCCAATAATAAGAGAGAAATGTTGCCAAGGCCAAACAGAATGTTCACTTTGATGCTGGCACAGGCCAGACGGGCAATGCCCATATGTTCACAGTAGGTATGAGGGATGATACGGTGGCCACAGAAGGGCAGCCTCAGGAGGAGAATCACCAGTGGGGCCACCATGTACAGGCTCCGCAGAATAGCGATGACTCCAATGATGCAGATGATTTTGCTGGTGAGGATCATGGTATATTGAAGGGGTTTACAAATGGCTATGTAGCGGTCAAAGGCCATGGCCACCAACACAATGCTCTCCATGGCAGTGAAGAAATGGATGAAGAACATCTGGGAAAGGCAGCCTTCAAAAGATATATCCCTGAGCCTGAACCAGAAGATGCCCAGCATTTTGGGGATAGTGGCTGTGGACAATCCCAGGTCGATGGAATCCAACATGGCCAGAAAGTAGTACATGGGCTCATGGAGACTATGTTCAGTCTGGATCACAAACAGGACAGCAGCATTCCCCAGGAGTGCAACAAGATATACAAATAAAAAGGGAAATCCAATCCAAATGTGCACATCTTCTAGCCCTGGGATACCCAAGAGGAGGAATGAAGAAGGATGGAACTGGGTGTCATTAAGTATAGCCATTCTTGCTGCCACAATTTTTGCACACTTCTGTTGTGGATGCAATTATTGACTTCACATTAGTGAATTTTTCTCCTCTTCTCCCTTTGTCCAGATTTCTGATAAAATGCAAAAGAACATTTTTTAACCTTCTATTATTATGTTCAGTTTTGATTCCCTCATTCTAACTCAGAAAGAAGTAATTATTTTAGTCAACAGTACAATATTATATACTTTGAAATTGCTAAAAGACTATCTTAAGTGTTCTCATCCCAAAAAAGAAATTGGTAATTATGTAATGTGATAGGAAAAACTATGGTGGTAATCATACTGTAATATATAAATGCATCAAGTCAACATACCATATACCTTGAATTTACAGAGTGTTTTATGTCAGTTATAACTACATTTTTTGAAAAAGGAAACAAGATTAAAGACACTCCTCGTTTTGTGTAATCCTCTCCTGAATATCGAATGGAAGCAGAACATCGAATGGAAGCAGAAACCTTAATCTGCTGCCACTATCCCTCATAAGAAAACTGAGATAAAGACAAGAGGTACAGTTTAAATTCAAACTCTGGAGGGTAACCAGAAATAAATGAGAAAGATTAAATTCCATAGTCTGCATATCTGATCATGTTCCACATATTTTTACTTAATGTGCATAGTGCTTTGTTTGGTGTTTGTAATCCCAGTCATTCCCCTATTAGGGAATCTAAAAACCCCAACATGTAATGTACATAAACCTCTGTGTTCATATGCATGTTGTGTGCATATTTGTGTTTATACATTTCTATGGACACTTGTGAATACTAGATGGTCTGGTTCTTAGAGCAGAAGAAACAATTTATCTTTGTTTATTCATATGCATGAAAAAAACTCTGCCACATAAAAGTTGTCAATTTGAGAAATTCTGAAATTGAGGAACTAATTAAAAAGAGACAGGCCAAGAGTCACCTGGGTGGCTCAGTTGGTTAAGCAGCTGCTTTTGGTTCAGGTCATGATCTTAGGGTCTTGGGATCAAGCCCAACATTGGGCTCCCTGCTCAGTTGGGAGTCTGTTTCTTCCTCTCTCTCTGACCCTCTACCCATCCCCTCTGCTTGTATGTCCACACACACACATGCACTCTACCTGTCTCTCTCAAAAAAATAAATAAAATCTTAAAGAAGATGAGACAGAACAGCAAACAATTTCAGTGTCATATTTTAGAAAATAAACAACTCAGTTCCCATCATAATTTGTTCTTGAAAAAAAATATTACCTATCAGATTTGAAAAATAATGACTAGGAGAGGGAGATAGTTGACAAAAATATTTTACAGTTATGGTTATACATGACTTGAGAGATTATTTTAATCTAGGTAAATTTATCATCTGGAGAGTAAATATATCCAGTAAACAAAATGTCCAGATATAGGCCACCTGGGGGAGGGAAAACTAAATATTCTGGGCAAGTTTCAAATATATCTCTGCTTTATACCCATGGGGAGAGAGCAGGAACTTCTTAGACATCATCAAATTCAGTTTCTACCAAGAGTCTATCCTAGCTCTAATGTCTTTACTGATGTCTCCCTTAAAGTAACATTGAAAGAGGAAGTATCAAATGATTTCGTTTTATAGAACTCATCCAGAATATGTGGGAACTCTGAATTATTTATAGTAAATTAAAATTTTAAAACAAAAAAGGAAGAAGTTCATTACTTCAAAGTTTATTTGGGAAAAACTAGTCCCACAGAAAATGTAGAGCTGATTGAATGTGATGTGTGCAATTGTGCAGAAAGCTTTGATTCAACCTTAGGAATACTTGGGTATTGGTGTAAGTCAAAACTGACAAGCCTCCATTAGAGAGAAATGCATACGAAGGTCAGTACACTCTATTTTAAATGCAGGCCCAAGATAAATGCCTTGCTAACTATGCCATTTGAAACCTATGAAGAATAGCAGAAAATGAGAGATAATTTCATAATTGGGAAATTCAAGAAATAGATCTCTTTATGTGTATGCATGTGTAAGTAAACTTGGTCTGCTAGGGTTAGGGAGGAGACAGTTGACATTCTCCATTTTGTGATGTGAAACTATCAGAGACAGTGTTCTGCCTTTGATTAGTGGAGAACTCTTCACAATTTATTCCATCAAATATTTAGGAGGTCCTCTATGCACCAGCATTGATTAGGAAATATGATTACAAGTTTGAAAAAAAACTTGTCATAAAGCCTCAAGGAGGCCACTAAGTGGTAAGAGAGATAAAATTCCAAAGATGAAATTTAAAAATCGCATTTCAAGTGTGTGTTAGGTGTGTGCACATAATGTTGTGAGTGTGGAGGTGAGGCAAGAAAAATTCCATGAAGGAGATTAGTTCTGAAGCTAAGAACTCACAGAACAATTCTTCAGTTCAAGAAGACAGTAGATTTTATTCTAGATGGAGTGAAGAGCAAGAAGAAATTGAAAATACAAGCAGAGTGACCAGTGAGGGCACAAAAAAGGATTCTGTTATCATCCTGATGACCATATCCAGAAATTCAGTACATTGATGACCAGATTCATAACTGTCTGGTGTCTTGGTCACTCTTGGGGCTCCATACAACAGAAACGAAGAGAATAATATAGGACTACATCTTCTAGAAAATCAACTTATCCTACGTATTTCTGTAGATTTTTTAGGAAGACTTGAAAATTGGTGCCTCTGAAAAAAACTCATTTTCAGTCTGTAAACATGGGTCAAAGCAACCCATCACTTATCATTCTGTAATTACACCAACATCTATTCATATCTCTTCCAATCTCTACTGGATTTAGAAATAAAAGTGGGTCTGAGCCCCTCATTTAGCCTCTTAACTCTAAGGTGTTACATGGAATTATATCCACCAATCCAGCAGCCATTTCCTTCATGTGTCATCCCTTTATTCTATGTTATTCCACCAACCTCCACTATACCTACTATATCCACTTTCTTATTTCCTGGAACTGCTGGCAGAAGGAAGAGAGAGGGCGGATACCTCATTTCCCATACTCGCCTAATCTTGCAGTCTCATGGCTATCCTGCTTTTATGCCCTTTATTAATTTTCTCAGATGCTTCACCAATCTAGGTCTCATTTTCAGAAGAAGTATATCCTTCAGGGCCACCCATCAAGATTCATTTATTCACAAATTCATTAATTCAGAAACACTGATTAGTCATTCACCTTTACTCTTCATGACACAGTTCTAGAAATAGAGAAAGCAAGTCCTTACCATTTTGATACTCACATTTATGAAGAGTCAGCCATATGAAGAGTCAGAAACAATGGGTAACTTGATACAGAATACATTTGTGCATCTCTTTCCACATCTTACCTTTCAGTTTTACATGCAAGATTTTGCACGTTCATAAGTATAAACACACACAGGCAAAAGTGTAGCCTCAGCAGATTAGGAATATTAGTGTACATTCTCTCTTTATCTTGTTTTCATTTTCATCTTTCCTCCATCTCTCCATACTATCTCTCCATACTACCTTACCATAAGCTCTTTCCCCATCCCTTTTGCTGTTTTTTACAATCTAATCATGATATGACTTACGTTGTTCTCTAAATCTCCAAAAAACATTCTGTGGTATTTTCTTGGGATATGTCTCTTATTATGCTGAATAGAAGATGTTTATATTTTTCTCACAGCCCCACTTCCCCTGGGATGGGGATAAATAATATCCTGGAGATCCATTCCCATGGACCTGTAACTATTTAACCTGTCTGACAGCTGCCAGGAAATACCCCTCAATGGGCTGTATCTTTATATGACCTGACTCAAATCTCATTTACTATAAGCAGCCTTTTCCCTGGGCTATTACTCAAGAACATAGAAATTACTTAACATTGAAGCTTCCTGAAGCAGGAATATTAGTTAGACCTAAAAAGAGATTGACATAAAAGGAAAAATTGGGGAATGTATTGACCATACAGAGTTTTTCAAAATTCTGAAATATTCTTAAACTATAAAGCCACATACATGCACATGACCATGTACATGCTCAGGAAGGGCCTGAGAAATCCCTAATCTGTCATCTCTGCCTGACCTTGAAGAAATAATATTAAAATACAGAATACGTTCATTACACTAGAAAATATCTGGTGCATTTAAGAAGCCATTTCCACCCCCCCCATCTCTCTCCTTCTCTGTCTCTCTCTCACACGTGCGTGCGCACACACACACACACACACACACACACACATACAAATAAGGGGTGTGTGGGGTTGTTATTACATTGCAGAATGTAATTTTTTCACAAAAAACTACAGAAAAATATCCCTAAGAATAAAGATTTTTAAAAAATCAACAAACTACTAGCAAACCAAAGGCAACAGCATAGTAAAAGGATTATATACCATGACTAATTATAGTTTATCCCAGAAATGCAAGGTGGTTCAAGATAATCAGTAAATATATTACCTAACATTAATGAAATAAAGGAAAAAGACACATAAACCTCTCAATTGATGCAGAAAAAACAAATAACAAAACCGAGAAACTTTTCAAATACTCAATGAACTAAGAATAAAAGAAAATTTCCTCAATATGATAAAGGGCATTCATTGGGGGAAAAAACAACAAACTACAGTTTGTATCATACTCAATGATGGAAGACTGAAAACATTCTCCCTAAGATCATACACAAGGCAAGAATGCTTGTTTCAACATTGCTATCTAACATTGTACTGAGAGTTCTAGCTAGAGAAATTAGGCAAGAAAAGCTCATTCAAATATGAAAGGAAGGAGTAAACTATGTCTATTTATAGACGATATAATCTTTTGTAAAGAATACACCAAAAAATGTATTAGAGGTAATAAATGAATTCAACAAAGTTACACAATACAATTTTAACATACAGAAATCAGATGTATTTCCATATACTAGCAATGAATAATCTAAAAAAGAGACTGGGAACAAAATTCCATTTACAACACCATCAAAAAATAATAACATACATATTAAGGAATAAATTTAACCAAGGAAGTGTGATATTTTTATATTAAATCTATGACATACTGCTAATGGAGAGCAAGCTATATCCTCTTGCTATATCTGGAGTTTAGAAATGGGAATACATATTAGAAATCCACAGGATTAATAAATTACACTGAGGGGCGCCTGGGTGGCACAGTGGTTTAAGCCTCTGCCTTCGGCTCAGGTCATGGTCTCAGGGTCCTGGGATCGAGCCCCACATCAGGCTCTCTGCTCAGTGGGGAGCCTGTTTCTCCCTCTCTCTCTGCCTGCCTCTCTGCCTACTTGTGACCTCTCTCTGTCAAATAAAATAAATAAAATATTTTAAAAAAATAAATTACACTGAGATTGTTCTGACCTTGATATCAATACTGCTTTTTCTTTATCATATAATGATCCTAATTTCCTTCTTGAAATTTTCTAAAATCATGAATGCAAACAGTATAGCAAACAAGGTAAATTTTAGGTAGAACTCAATTGGAACTAGACACAGGACACATACAATTATTGACATCTAACATGACTTAGTGTCAAGTGAGAAAATATCATGTATCCTTGATCCTAAGCTGTAGTCTCTCACATTCTTCAAGTCACAGATACTTAGTTTACTGGAGAAACAGTGATGATGAGATAGAAAGAGATGAAGAGAGAGGGAGAGAAGGCAGGAGAAAGAGGGAGGGAGAAAGAGTGAGAGAGGGAGGAAGGGATGGAGATGGGAGGAATCAGATTAGAAAGGAGAAAGGGAGCAAGAATAACAGTAAGAGCAAGAAAGGGAGCATTAAAATGCAAATGAGTAATGACTCTGGAGAAGGAAGACAAAGCTTGAGGATTAATATGCAGAATATAAATCTATGGAACAGATGTTCTAATTTAAAAATTGTCACTCAGCCATGGCTTGCACTTTATTTTCTTCATCTACAGAATGACATTGTTGGATCAGTGTCCCTTCAGGGTCTAAGCTTAGCTAAAGAGAAGACAGAGCAAGGGGGAGAGTTCTCACCCTTTCCCATCAGGCATTCTACTCCCAACCACTGCTGCCCCCAGGACACCTTCCCTTTCCATCAGCACTTTCCCTTTGTCCGGTTACATGGGGTGGGTGAGCAGAGTGGGCAACAAAGGTAGCTTTGCCCTATCTGCCAACTCAAAGGAATTCGAGTAACAAATAAAAATCTGGCTACTACTACCTACTCTAAAGGAAATCTGAAACAGAGGTGAGATTATTAAAATGTGGGTGGTATGTGCCTATGTTTTCCGAGTGTTGGCACAGAACTCTTATTTCTGTACAAATATCTTCACAACCCTCTCTCGGATCTGCTTGGTCCTGACTCCATAGATGACTGGGTTCAGGGCAGGTGGGACAACCACATATAGATTAGCCAAAAGGATGTGGATATAGCGGGGAATGTTTCGACCAAAACGATGCGTCATAAAAGAAAAAAATGCTGGTGTGTAAAAGCACAGCATGACACAGACATGAGAACCACAGGTATTGAGAGCCTTTAGTCGGGCATCCCGAGAAGGAAGGCGGAAAACAGCTTGAAGGATAAGCACATAGGAGGAGGCAATCAGGATCACATCCACAATGATGTTGGAAATCACCATGAGCCCATAGATAATGTTGACCTTGATGGGTGCACAGGCCAACCGAGCAAGGCCCATGTGCTCACAGTACGTATGAGGGATGATGTGATGCCCACAGAAGGGCAGCCTCAGGATGAGAAACACGAACGGAGTCACCAGAATTAAGTTTCTTCCAACAACAACAGAGGCCAGGATGCCAATGGTTTTATGCGTGAGGATCATGGTGTACTGGAGAGGGTTGCAGATGGCAACAAAGCGGTCATAAGCCATGGCCACCAGGAGAACAGTCTCCATGCCTGTGAACATGTGGATAAAGAACATTTGAGCAAGGCAGCCCCCAAAGCTGATCTCCTGGAGCTTGAACCAGAAGATGCCCAGCATTTTGGGGATGGTGGATGTGGACAGACCCAGATCGATCATAGACAACATGGTCAGGAAGTAGAACATGGGCTGGTGGAGACTGTGTTCGGTCTTGATCACAAAAAGAATGGTGATGTTCCCCACGAGGGCAATCAGGTACACGATACAGAATGGGAAAGCAATCCAGACGTGGACAGTTTCCAGTCCTGGGATTCCTAGCAGGTGAAAGAAGGGGGGATGGAACTGGGTGTCATTGGTGGAAGTCATGCTCCAAGCAAGTGTCACTGAATTCCTGTCAAAGTGTAGGGATCTTATTCTCTTTATGGTCTTTTTCTTATCAAGGTCCTAAGAAATGAAAAGAACTTTAATTGGTATGCTAGAGGTAAGGGCAGAAGAGGCTGATTACAAACATTAGATAGTCTTTTCTTCCAGAGGGTAACTAAATAAGGTAATGCTCTTCCTACACATTATTGTTCTGAGATTTTTCATTGGCAATATTATCTGTGCCTTAAATTAATCATAATATGAGATCTTTGTAGGAACCAAAAATATTTCACATTGCAGTACATATCTACTCTCCTTCAATACCATGTCCTCCATGATAGTCTTCTGTATGAAACATTCAGATATGATCTCTACATCTCTTGTAGTTTCATATTAGTGTGCACTGCTATTATGACATACATATTTTTCTTTAGTTTAGTCTTTTCCATTTTTTCTCATTTTTTTCTAATTTTTATTATGATAGAATACACATAACATAAAATTTACAATCTTCACCATTTGTAAGTCTAAGTTTCAGTAGTATTAAGGACATTCTCGTTTTGTACACCATAACCACTATCTCCAGACTTTCTTCATTTTGAAAAAGCTGAAAATCTGTACCCATTTATAGTAATTTCTCCATGGTCCCCTCTCACCATCTCTAGTCACTACCAATCTTTTTTTTTTTTTTTTTTTAGTCTCCCCTTTTCACACATGTGCCAAGGTCTGGTAACCATCTTTCTACTTTCTGTTACTGTTAGTTTTGCTTTCTTGCTTTCTTTCTTTTTTTTTTTTTTTTTGAAATTCCACATAAAACTGAGATTATTCAATGTTTATCTTTTACTTTAGTATGATGTCCTTAGGTTCATCCATGTTGTTGAAATGGCAGGATTTCCTTTTTTTTTTTTTTTAAAGACTGGATAATATTCTAAAAAAAGAGAGAGAGAGAGAGAGACTGGATAATATTCTATCGTATGCATAGAGTACATTTTTAAAATTTCTATCCCCAAATAGGAATTTAAGTGGGCAAAAGTAAATGTTAAACTGTGAAGTTTCTTCCCCATAGCTATTGACTTCTGCAACCAATGAGAGAAATGAGACAGCAAATCTGATCTGATGCCTGGAACTGGAAGAATAGGAAGTGATTGCTTAATGTGCACAAGATTTCCTTCTGGAGTGATGACATTTTATACAACTAGATAGTGGTAACAGTTGCACAGTGTTGTAAATGTACTAAGTGCCACTGAATTGTAAACTTTAAAATGACTAAAATGGTAACCTTTATGTATATTTCACAATAAAAAAAGAGTTGCCGGAGGTATATATATATGTATATGTGTATGTATATGTTATATATATGTATATGTATATGTTATATACACACACACACACACACACACACACACATATATATATAGATATATATATATCTAAATCTTCCAAAGAATTAGTCCAAACATTTCATAGACTGAAAACAGAATAAGAGTTGCTGGAGATATAGATATAGATGATATAGATATAGATATAGATATAGATATAGATATAGATATAGATATAGATATATTACAATGAATTAGTCCAAGCATTTCATAGACTGAAAACAGAATAAGGAAGAAGGAAGGAGAGAGAAAGATAAAATACTAATGATCATAAATATTATGTGAAATAACAAAAACTGGCAATTGACTAAGTAGCAGACAGCAAGGTTCACTGAAATTTCCCTAGAGCTTCCTCTTTGGCTGGTGTAATGACCAAAGGGAATCCCTATTCATTTTCATTTGAATGCCTCAGACTACCTGGCACCTGAAGACTTCATTACAAATCCCCTCAACACACACAACAACATTTTGTGAATACTTCTTAGTGTGTATTGAGGTACACACACACACACACACACACACACATACATGTGTGTGTAATATATATATGTAACTTTCAGCATCTGAATTCAGAGTTGATAAATGACTCCCTACGATGGAAGATAGGGAACTTGGTAAGTTTTTCTGATCAGTGAGTCTGCAATATATGCTTAAGATTGCAACTGGTTTCATAGAAATTGAGTTAAGACCTAGAGTATTGGGGTAGGGAATGAAATGGCACAGATCACTGGTCTGGGGAGATGTAGGAAGAAGACTAAGTTGGGAAAATTTTGGAAAGGAAATATCTGCTAGGCACCTACACTGTTTCAGACACATAAAATCTCATCCAGCAAGAATGGAATCAGACTCCATTCCATACCACAATGCCAGTGATATTAAATGTTATCTACTTTTGCTTCTTTTTCCTATATATATTACCTTCATAGTGAGTGAGACAAAAAGAAAAAAAAGTCATAGTAGGCAATTAAGGATAGAGTAATGAGCTTGAACTCCCTTAGAGTTAGACTGATTCCACACATATTCCTGATATAAAAAAAGGATATATAGCAGCAATGTCTACAATAGCCAGACTATGGAAAGAACCTAGATGTCCATCAACAGATGAATGGATAAAGAAGATGTGGTATATATACACAATGGAATACTATGCAGCCATCAAAAGAAATGAAATCTTGCCATTTGCGACGATGTGGATGGAACTAGAGCGTATCATGCTTAGTGAAATAAGTCAATCGGAGAAAGACAACTATCATATGATCTCCCTGATATGAGGACATGGAGAAGCAACATGGGGGGGTAGGGGGATAGGAGAAGAATAAATGAAACAAGATGGGATTGGGAGGGAGACAAACCATAAATGACTCTTAATCTCACAAAACAAACTGGGGGTTGCTGGGGGGAGGTGGGATTGGGAGAGGGGGAGCGGGCTATGGACATTGGGGAGGGGAGGCGAACCATAAGAGACTATGGACTCTGAAAAACAACCTGAGGGTTTTGAAGGGTCAGGGGTGGGAGGTTGGGGGAACAGGTGGTGGGTAATGGGGAGGGCACGTTTTGCATGGAGCACTGGGTGTTGTGCAAAAAGAATGAATACTGTTACGCTGAAAAAATAAATAAAAAAAATAAATAAAAAAAAAAAGGATATAATATGGTGATCAGCTGTTGGTCTGTCTCTATAATTTACATTTCAAAGGATTAAACTGAATTCAAACTTGATTATTGGGAGACCTGACTTTACAACTGATACCATGACCCAAGAGAAGACAAGAGGTGAAAAGCATAGCTACAGCAAAAACAAAAAATGTCTTTGGAACTAAATGAATAGATATATAGTAAGGAATTTTGCCTCACCTAAGAGAGGTCTGGCCTTTGTTCTTGGCTTCTAGGAAGTAATCTGTCATATCTGATAGGAGTTTAGGGCGGGGGCTGCTCAAACCAGATCTTAGTGTGAGGGGACTGGCCATACCATAAATAACAACAATATAACTTAGGAGGAAGACTTTGGGTCATGTGGCATCAGTCCGAAGATTGAGTTCAACCATCTGTGCAATTAATCAATCATGTATACATGATGAAGCTCCAGTAAAAACTATGGACACCAAAGTTAAGGTGAGCTTCCCTGGTTGGCAATACAACTCTATACATATTGTCACACATTAATGCCAGGAGGGTAACTCATCCTGACTCCGTGCAGAAGGACAATGGATGCTTTATATTTACAAACCTCACACTCTGCCCTGAGCATCTCTTCCTTTGTCTGATTTTAATTTTTCCCTATAATAACCTGTAACCATGAGTGTAATAGTTTTCAGGGAGTTCTGTGATCCCTTCTAGTAGATTACTAAACTTGGAGGTAGTTTGGGAAACTTCCTGAACTGGCAGTTGATGTCAGAAGTGAAGACAGTATCAGGAACTGTGCCTTCAAACATTGCTGTGTAGCCAGCTCCAGAGCACAGATCAGATTTAATTATCACATTTTCTTCTCCACAGCTATAGAAGTCAACAGGTTCTTCAGAAAGAACTTCATCTGGGAAAGATTATCATTCCTCCTTGACAACTTAACTTCCTACTTGGGAATACCTTAATTTTGGATATCTGGACCCTAAGAATTTTGTGGGTCTGCTGCTAGATTCTCAGTTCTGTTCCATTGTCTCTTTTTCTTTTTCTTCTTTTAACAGTAACGCTGCCATAATCATCACAGTTTTGTAGAAAATTTCAGTAGCTGATATGGCAAATCTTCCCGATTCTTAGCTCTGAGGTAGTTTGGTTATTCTAGGTCCTTTGTTTCCCTGCTCCTTGTTTTTCCTTCTCCCTCCTTTCACTATTTCAATGAACAAGTTTGCAAAGACAGATCCACATCAGTGAACAAAGCTTAGTTTCACCTAATTTCACATCTTGATTCTGCTGCTTATTAGTGTAGTAAGTAAATGGGAAGTTAATGAACCTGTCAAATCTCTCTCTTCCATAAACCAGACACCAGCAGAACTTGTGCTATGGAACTGTGGGGGAGAACTAAATGAGATAATATTGGAAATAATGACAGCCACAATGCCAAATTAATGATAGCCATGACTATTGTGGCAGTTTTTATTATTCTCAATTTTATTATCTCCTAATATTATTTATTTAGTGCATTTAATTCCTCTGAACCCATAATTTCAAAAAAAACACAGTGTTAGCCTCTACCTGGCTCATTAGCTTCTCACACTTGTGGTGCATATCAGGAGTGAATTGGAATTATTTATGGAGAGCTGAAAAAGGTGAAAGAGTCAAAGGTTTTTAGAAAAACTTATTTCCAAAACCAATCTTTTGTTAGGAAATATTTTTATTTTTAAGTTTTGTAGATCTCAGTTCAACATGAATGCATTGTCCAGTGGGAAACAGCAATAACTTTTGAAAATCATGCTGTCAGTCTACAGAATAATGTCTTCTTTCAATGTCACTGACTCTCATCCTTCTTCATTCCTATTGCTGGGGATTCCAGGATTGGAAATTGCACAAATCTGGCTTGGATTTCCCTTCTGTGCTGTGTATCTGATTGCTCTTGTTGGAAATGTTGTCATTCTGGTTGTTATCTGGATTGAACGTAGCCTTCACCAACCCATGTTCTACTTTCTGGCCATGCTGTCAGTGATTGACCTAAGTCTCTCTACTACTACTGTCCCCAAGATGCTGGGTATCTTCTGGTTCAACCTTCAGGAGCTGTGCTTTGGGTGCTGTGTTGCTCAAGTCTTTTTTGTACACTTTTTTACAGTCATGGAGAGCATTGTACTTCTTGCCATGGGTTTTGATCGCTATGTGGCTATTTGCAACCCCCTCAGGTACAGTAGGATCCTCACCGACAGAGTCATTGGTGTGATTGCTGTGGTGGTCGTTCTAAGAAGCTTATGCATGATTGCACCCATCATTTTTCTCCTCCTGAGGCTGCCTTACTGTGGACATAGAATCATCCCTCATACCTATTGTGAGCACATGGGAGTGGCACGTCTAGCTTGTGCCAGCATTAATGCCAATGTCTACTATGGTCTTGGGAATATTTCTATCTTGTTTCTGGATGTGATTCTCATCATTATCTCTTATGCTAAGATTTTATATGCTGTCTTCCACCTCCCCTCCCAAGATGCCCGCCTGAAGGCTCTGAATACCTGTAGCTCCCATATTTGTGTCATCTTTGCCTTCTTTGTTCCAGCTCTCTTCTCCTTTCTCACTCACCGCTTTGGTCATGGCATCCCCCAGTATATCCATATCCTTCTGGCTAATCTCTATGTAGTCATACCCCTGCCCTCAACCCAGTCATTTATGGCATCAGAACCAAGCAGATCCAACAGCGGGTACAGAGTCTCTTTGTTGAAAAATGATTGAATGAGGGGTAATTCATTCAGTTTATGAAGGCATAGAGTCTGAAAAGACAAACATTTATGATAAAATTAATATAAATTTCTTTCACCAAATTTAATTGTGTGTGTGTGTGTGTATGTGTGTAATCAGAAATGCATATTGTTTGTAGTTGTTGGAGGCATGTATGTGTCTGTCTAAATGTGTACCTGCAATGATATCCTCTATTGACTCCTGGCATAGAATATTACATACAAGAGTAAATTTGAAGGGGGAGAACTTGGATTCAGTGAAATAACTTTCTGTTAAAATTGTATGGTGTTCTAGATATCTTACAAGTAATAATAAGTTTACTTTCATACAAGTGTTCAACTAGAGATCGCATAGTCAATGACAGGTATTGAGTGAAATGCAAAAATTTTCTATAAGTAATAAAGTACTGCCTAAAAATAAGTAGTATAATTTTTACTAAAGACTTTGGAAGCAAAAGATGGAAATTACACTAGACCTTTTGGTGTTTATTTTTTCCCTTTCTGTGCTCTCAGGTTCCTGATTCTATGAAGTTCCTCATTAGCTTAATCCCTGTATCATGCACTCTCATTCTTGAACTGGCAAATTTAATACTGTGTCATATGGATAGCCCTTCATAAGGAGGGCATGTGTTGCATGGAGCACTGGGTGTGGTGCAAAAACAATGAACACTGTTACACTGAAAAGAAATAAAAAAAAAATACTTATGGAACAAATGAAAATTGTAAAAAGGAATATTTGTCAACAACTAATAAAGTGATGTAGTTTAAAACACAGACAATAAAAATAGATAATGTTATTTAACAATTAGAGTCATATTTTGGATTAAAAGCATACAGTGGTCTGAAGTTTATTGTATAGAATATTGAATACTACTGAAGTTTATGAAGTGGTGAGTAAAATGATTGTGTGGAATTTTAAAAAGTCTTATCTCGGGACGCCTGGGTGGCTCAGTTGGTTAAGGGGCTGCCTTCGGCTCAGGTCATGATCCTGGCATCCTGGAATCGAGTCCCACATCAGGCTCCTTGCTTGGCGGGGAGCCTGCTTCTCCCTCTGCCTCTGCCTGCCACTCTGTCTGCCTGTGCTCACTCACGCTCTCTCTCCCTCTTTCTCTCTGATGAATAAATAAGTAAAATCTTAAAAAAAAAAAGTCTTATCTCACACTAAATTTAGGAAGGATAAGATATCGACAATTAGTGAAGCACAAAGTTAATTTTCAGTTATCTTTGTGATTCAGGAAGAACTAGAATTTGGATAGTGGTAATGAAAGGAAGATGAGGTATCTGGTGTGAAATAGGAGACATAGCATATCCTTTAGCTACAAAGTAGCTGAGACAGCAAGGATAAATACTTATTTACCAATTTTTTTAAAGATTTTATTTATTTGACAGACAGAGATCACAAATAGGCAGAGAGGCAGACAGAGAGAGAGAAGGAAGCAGGCTCCCCACTGAGCAGAGAACCTGATGCAGGGCTGGATGCCAGAACCCTGGGATCATGACCTGAGCCAAAGGCAGAGGCTTAACACTTTGAGCAACCCAGGTGCCCCTTATTTACCCATTTTTAACAGGATGGCTTTTGCTGAGCATTGAAATATGTAAGAAGAAAAAAGAAAATTATTCATGAACATCAAAAATGCAAACATAAGAAATGGGATAGAAAAATAAACTGGACTGTAAAGAACCTTAGAAAATTTGGAATGTTGAAAAGAGAGTATAACAAAGTTTTCTGAAATGGATGAAGGCAGTATAAAAAAATGCAATCTTGGTTTTCAAAAACAGCAATGGAAAAGAAAAAATGATAAATAAGATCAAATACAGTGAAATTTTACTCCAGGAGTTACCATACTAATCACGTCACCCAATTCTATGACATTCCCAGTGATTTTTGTAAATTTAATATACAAACAAATGTTTTTAAAGTATATTACTAATGATGATCATTCAATCTCAGTGAAATGAGTTATATTGAGGTAACAGTAGAAGAGAAACAATAAGAACTAACATGTCCACAAGTTTTTATAATCATCCAATTAATTTTACACGTAGGAGTTAGTTTCACATTCTTTATCCTTTAAAGTAATGAGGTACCAAATACCCCTTGACTTAACCATGGAATCTCTCTGGTCAGTCCCTAGTATGAAACTAAATCATACATGAAATCTTACCCAGCCTTAAAAAAGAAGGACATCTTAATTCTACTCCTGAAACAAATATTGCACTGTATATTAACTAAAATTTAAATTAAAAAAAAGAAATTTTAAAAAAAGAAGGTAGTCCTGCCATTGAAAGAACACGGATGAACCTGAGGACATCATGCTAAAGTGAAATATGACAGTCATATAAAGACAAATGCCGCATGATCTCAGTTTTATATGGAATTTTTAAAAAAGGCCAAACTCACAGTAACAGAAAGTAGAATGGGGTTGGGGGAAAAGGAGAGATAAAAAAATTAAAAGTAAAAAAAAAAAAAAAGTAGAATGGTAGTTGCAAGGGGAAAGGGTGAGGGGGCTATGGAGGAGTTATTGTTGAATGAATACAGAGTTTTAGTCTTTGCAAAATGAAAAAGTTCTGGAGATAAATGGTGGTTATGAATGTGCAACTATATAAATGTACTTAATACTACTGAACTGTACACTTAAAAATGGTTGAGATAGTAAATTTTATGTTACATATATTCTACTACAATAAAAAATTGGAAAAAAATAGGATAGGTAGGAAACACTAAAACCCAAGGAAAAAATAAGTATGTTATAATAGCAGTACACAATGATATAAAAATAAGAGACCTAGAGATGGTATCTGGATGATTTTTAAAGAAGGTCATCATAGAGGGCATGGGAATTGGGGAGAAAGCCAAAGGAAAGTGGAAATGAGCAGCAGTTTATTTCCTAAGTAGGACTTTTGATCACCAAAGTTGGTGTAATGGTTTGGAGAGTCATGAAGTAGAATTAAAGGGTGTGTGGACATTCACTGAAGGACTTGCCCAACAGTGGTGTTCATAATTTATCATTTAAATCCCTGAGTATATAATGGATCCACAGAGGGCATAAAAAGAAATATTAAGTAGAAATTAGATTTGATTTGGAAAGATAAATGTTGATACAGTAGGGAGGATGGATACCATGAAGGAGTAACCAGAGAGAGGCTAGGGAGTAAGGTTTTCATTCATCAAAAAGAGAGGAAATGCAAAGGAGAACAGAGCAGATCTAACCAGAATTCTTTTGGACCATGGATATTTTCTTCTCTTTCTTAACCACTGAAAATTATCTGAACTTAGAAGATAAGAAACTGGTTTTCTAATGTATTCAATTGTCCTCCAGTCTTCCTGTCTGTACTCAGGAAAATTCTGCGTTTGGCCTATGGTACTAGCAGGTCTACTCCATCGTCATCCAGGGCAGGAGACTCCAAGTAAACTAGACTTTGAGCTCTATCTAGATTCTGTTTTCTCAGGAGAATGTAGAGTGTCTTTCACCTTCTGCCAAAAGAGCTAAAACACATGAAAGCCCCTCTCCAAAGACTGTTTACAATTAGAGGTTGTAAAGGAACTCTTGTTGACTTGGAAGAGAGTTGATACTATTATCGATAGATACAAACACTGTTTAAATAAAATAGAGTTGCTGCCACAGTCTAATGTATTTACTTTAGGGGTCCTCATCTTTTGAAACCACAGTCATAGCCCCAAACTTCAGCAGGATTCACACATTTATTATATTAAACAAAGCAGAAGAGTCACTAATGGCAGTTTCCTAAGAAGACACACTTTGAAGACTTAATGGTGTAAAACTTAGTATTTTCATGGCTTCTGAAAGGAGTAGAATCAATATCATTCCCCATACAGACTCCCCTTCAGGATATTTCCCTTCCTAACAGCTCAGGAGACATAATCTCCCCTGAGCTAGGAGTTAAATCTGGTCTGGTGATCTGTCTCTGCAGAAGCAGCAGGGAGGAACAAAGAGATGGGCTTAATGACCCATGGGCCCAAGTTTATGCCCAGAGGACTCTTGGGGATTCTTGATCATGCTTAGAATTAGGGAGATGTCCTCTTCATTATAAAGATTCTCTCCATGTGATAGAATGGTCTTGGGAACCGGAGGCTTGAAGGGGCTCCCATCACCATGTGTAAGCACATAGGCTCATGCTGTGATACTGCTCCAAGCAAGGGCTGGGAGAGGAAATATTAGAAAGGTAAGGATACATGGACAGGAGAGATGAGATCCTACAGTGAGGAGGAGAAAAGGTAAATGAGGACAGAGAGGACAATGGCCTCTTCTCTGCTTAGGAGTTCTCCAAAGCCTCATTGTCCATTCTCTTCACAAAAGGACACAACAAAACACATGGGATTGGAACAGACATCAGAGGTTGAGCACAGAGATATGCCAACAGGTAATATGCAGGATTTCTCTCTCTTGTCTCTGTCTCAGTTAGTAGATGACATATGCCAACAGGAAATATGCAGGATTTCTCTCTCTTGTCTCTGTCTCCCTATCTCTCTCTCCTTCTTTCTCTGTCTCTGTCTCTCTCTCACTCACACACATACAGCTCACATAGTATACTCCTCACAGCTAGAAAGCCACAGATAGTTTTACAGTAGCATAACCTCATCTGCTATCACCAAAGAAATGAAGATTTTTCTGGTTAGCCAATTGTTGGTAGGGAAGTAGACAAAGCAACTAGGCTTGCTGTGGTTCATCTGAAGCAGAAGGAAGCTACTGCAGGCCGCTATCTTATGTTTGAAGTTAGGTGTGGAAGTGTGACTGATGTCACATCCAAATGAAATGATGTAGGCATTATACATTTGCTCTGCATTATTATATTATTTTTTCTCCTACATAATCCTGCTTTAGAGACTGTCAGTTCTAACGTGGCCACCTCATGGGCCCACTACTTTATGGCAACATATCCAAGCCTTTTTTTATTAGAGCCCAATACATCTGCTAGCTCAGCCATATCCAATGTTTTCTGCCAAGTGGCCCATTCATGACAGTGCCTGAAAGAAGGTACCCACACCCACCAACTCTTGATTCCACCCAGTTTGACAACTCTGTAAGAATGAGAAAGAAAACAGTTTGCTTTCAAACTGAACTGTATCGGTTTATGTGTGCTTCTATAGAGTTCTAGAAAATATGTCTAAATGTGAAGCCCCATCCTATTCTGTGAATATCTGGGATATTCTGTGTCATCCCTCCCTCCATACTTCCTTCATTTCACCTTATAGCCACCATGAGTTATTTATAAATAATAAATTCTTTTTTTTTCCCATTTTATTTATTTTTTTAGCGTAACAGTATTCATTGTTTTTGCACAACACCCAGTGCTCCATGCAAAACGTGCCCTCCCCATTACCCACCACCTGTTCCCCCAACCTCCCACCCCTGACCCTTCAAAACCCTCAGGTTGTTTTCCAGAGTTCATAGTCTCTTATGGTTCGCCTCCCCTTCCAATTTTTTTTTTAATAAACATATAATGTATTTTTATCCCCAGGGGTACAGGTCTGTGAATCGCCAGGTTTACACACTTCACAGCACTCACGATAGCACTTACCCTCCCCAATGTCCATAGCCCCCTCCCCCTCTCCCAATCCCACCTCCCCCCAGCAACCCCCAGTTTGTTTTGTGAGATTAAGAGTCATTTATGGTTTGTCTCCCTCCCAATCCCATCTTGTTTCATTTATAAATAAATAATAAATTCTTTATGATCAAGTAAGTGATTTGCACTAATAGGTAACATTTTTAGCTGTTTAGAGTTAAAAGAAAAATAAAATTTGGAGAAAGACTAATAATTTAAATAACTACAATTTACTGAATATATCCTCAGAGCTAGTCCTTTACATGCATTGGTCTTATTTGTGTTTAAAACACATACATTAGATAGAATTTATTCACCCAATTTTACAGAAAATAAAACTGACCAAAAAGTAATTTGTCCAAGGAGCCTCAGTTAGTAGATGACATAACAAGATTTCAAGACATATTTGAATGAATCTGAAGCCCATAAATCATCTATAATATTCTAGTATTAGAGGCAATGGAAAAGGAGCCAGCAGGTTAAAATAAAAATCACAACTTCAATAAATTGAAAGTTGATGGGCACCTAAACAGAAAGATCTCTAATGAGTATCAATTAAGCTTTTAAAGTGGACTCTGGGTCTGGGCTTTTTGTCAATGTGCACATCTAGAAAAAGATGAACTTACTGTTTTGCCCTCCAGGAATAATTCTTGAGCTTATTGGCCCCACACTATTTGCCATTATTTGTGGCACACAGCTGCAGCGGAAGGAAGGCAAGCTTTCTGACCAAAACTGTGAGAGGGTAGATGTCCTCTTGAATTTGAACTCCGCTGTCAGAAAGAGTTCCTTCTGCCACTCCCCTGGAAAACTCCTCTCAGTTGGAAGTCCTTGTAAAGCAGCTTCCCTGAAGATGGGGCTGACTGCAAACTGTAAATCTGATGTGTCCTCCTTAGCTGCTTCCTCAGACTCTTCTAAGGTCCAGCAACCATTGCTCTCTGGTTCTCAGCCTTGTATCGACCCCTCAACACTGGTAAACATAGTTTTCTCCCTATACATGATCAATTTTATCTCCAGCTTCTTTGGGGACCAGAAAGGCTCCTCTTTCTCACATAGAATGGGAGACTTTTAACTTGCTTGCCTGGGTGTTACTACTCTGCAATAACTAGCCAGCAAAGGTACATGCAACCACACACATGAGAAGAATTAGTTTTAATAACTAACTCTGTTTCTCTCTCACACACACACACACGTGCGTGCACACACACACACACACACACACACAAACACACACAATCCCAATTCTATTCAATAGTTAAATTGTAAAAAACTGGGAACCATAACTTCCTAAGGCAATGTTAGGGATATTAAAATGAATATCCCCTGATTCTTTGACCCACAGCAGTAATATTTCTATTGGTAGAGAATAGGTAAATACATAAAGTCATGTTTTACTGGATGCATCAGAATTGTAAAATATACTAGCAACATAAAACTTAAAAGAAATTAATTTTTCTTTATTCATTTTAGGGATCAGGGAAGAATCATTCACAACCTTCATTTCTGAGTTATTGAAATTTGTTAGTTATTTGATCTATTCATACAAGAAGCTAGGCAAAATTTCAGGACAAGGTGTAATTCTGTATGGTCATTATTCGTGTTGTATGTTGTAAGGAAGATGAACATAATCTAACTGATAAGCAAAGGGCAATTTATTAGAAGAATATCAGGGCAGAATAAACTGGAATCTGGAGGTATGGGGTGGGAAAGCAAGTTTTTCCATAAGATTAGAAAGCATCAAAAACAACAAAGGTCTCAGAGTAGAGATAGAATGAGGAAAATTCAAAAGTCATCTGATTAACCTCCCTTATGTCATGTGACTGTATGTAAGGCAAATCCTTACATTTATATTAGATCAAAAGACAGACAATGGTATAAGTCAGCTATTCTCATTTGACATTGGATTCTTTAACAGTTTGTATAGCAATTTCCCAAAAGTAAACAATGGACTATTTGGAAAATAAATGGAGCCAAACCATGAGAGACTGTGGACTCTGACAAACAATCTGAGGGTTTTGGAGGGGAGGGTGGTGGGAAGTTAGGTGAGTCTGGTGGTGGGTATTATGGAGGGCATGAATTGCATGAAGCACTGGGTGTGGTACATAAACAATGAATTCTGGAACATTGAAGAGAATTTAAAAAAAAATAAATATTTTTTTAAATGGAAAAGAATACCAAAACAGTAAGTATACACTATAATGTGAAATACTGTCAGTTCCTTTAAACATCTCACATTATTACAAAACCTAAAGGCACACTTAATAGCCACTATAATGAATCTCAGAACAATAATGTGTATGAAGAGCGTTACCTTATTCAGTTACTCTCTGGAAGAAGAGACTGTCTAATGTTTGTAATCAGCCTCTTCTGCCCTTACCTCTAGCATACCAATTAAAGTTCTTTTCATTTCTTAGGACCTTGATAAGAAAAAGACCATAAAGAGAATAAGATCCCTACACTTTGACAGGAATTCAGTGACACTTGCTTGGAGCATGACTTCCACCAATGACACCCAGTTCCATCCCCCCTTCTTTCACCTGCTAGGAATCCCAGGACTGGAAACTGTCCACGTCTGGATTGCTTTCCCATTCTGTATCGTGTACCTGATTGCCCTCGTGGGGAACATCACCATTCTTTTTGTGATCAAGACCGAACACAGTCTCCACCAGCCCATGTTCTACTTCCTGGCCATGTTGTCTATGATCGATCTGGGTCTGTCCACATCCACCATCCCCAAAATGCTGGGCATCTTCTGGTTCAAGCTCCAGGAGATCAGCTTTGGGGGCTGCCTTGCTCAAATGTTCTTTATCCACATGTTCACAGGCATGGAGACTGTTCTCCTGGTGGCCATGGCTTATGACCGCTTTGTTGCCATCTGCAACCCTCTCCAGTACACCATGATCCTCACGCATAAAACCATTGGCATCCTGGCCTCTGTTGCTGTTGGAAGAAACTTAATTCTGGTGACTCCGTTCGTGTTTCTCATCCTGAGGCTGCCCTTCTGTGGGCATCACATCATCCCTCATACATACTGTGAGCACATGGGCCTTGCTCGGTTGGCCTGTGCACCCATCAAGGTCAACATTATCTATGGGCTCATGGTGATTTCCAACATCATTGTGGATGTGATCCTGATTGCCTCCTCCTATGTGCTTATCCTTCAAGCTGTTTTCCGCCTTCCTTCTCGGGATGCCCGACTAAAGGCTCTCAATACCTGTGGTTCTCATGTCTGTGTCATGCTGTGCTTTTACACACCAGCATTTTTTTCTTTTATGACGCATCGTTTTGGTCGAAACATTCCCCGCTATATCCACATCCTTTTGGCTAATCTATATGTGGTTGTCCCACCTGCCTTGAACCCAGTCATCTATGGAGTCAGGACCAAGCAGATCCGAGAGAGGGTTGTGAAGATATTTGTACAGAAATAAGAGTTCTGTGCCAACACTCGGAAAACATAGGCACATACCACCCACATTTTAATAATCTCACCTCTGTTTCAGATTTCCTTTAGAGTAGGTAGTAGTAGCCAGATTTTTATTTGTTACTCGAATTCCTTTGAGTTGGCAGATAGGGCAAAGCTACCTTTGTTGCCCACTCTGCTCACCCACCCCATGTAACTGGACAAAGGGAAAGTGCTGATGGAAAGGGAAGGTGTCCTGGGGGCAGCAGTGGTTGGGAGTAGAATGCCTGATGGGAAAGGGTGAGAACTCTCCCCCTTGCTCTGTCTTCTCTTTAGCTAAGCTTAGACCCTGAAGGGACACTGATCCAACAATGTCATTCTGTAGATGAAGAAAATAAAGTGCAAGCCATGGCTGAGTGACAATTTTTAAATTAGAACATCTGTTCCATAGATTTATATTCTGCATATTAATCCTCAAGCATTGTCTTCCTTCTCCAAGTCATTACTCATTTGCATTTTAATGCTCCCTTTCTTGCTCTTACTGTTATTCTTGCTCCCTTTCTCCTTTCTAATCTGATTCCTCCCATCTCCATCCCTTCCTCCCTCTCTCACTCTTTCTCCCTCCCTCTTTCTCCTGCCTTCTCTCCCTCTCTCTTTATCTCTTTCTATCTCATCATCACTGTTTCTCCAGTAAACTAAGTATCTGTGACTTGAAGAATGTGAGAGACTACAGCTTAGGATCAAGGATACATGATATTTTCTCACTTGACACTAAGTCATGTTAGATGTCAATAATTGTATGTGTCCTGTGTCTAGTTCCAATTGAGTTCTACTTAAAATTTACCTTATATGCTATATAATTTACCTTCATATATACAAGATTTCAGAAAATTTGGAAATAGAAATCAGCATCATTCCTTGGTTTAAGCACAAAGGCAATCTTGATATCAAGTTCAGAATAATGTCAGTATAATTTATTAATCCTGTAGATTTCCTATACATACTTCCATTTCTAAACTCCAGTTATAGTTAGAGAATGTGGTTTGCTTCAAACTAGATCAAAGGAGCACTGAGCTTTAATTTGTGACTGACCATAGCACTCTTCCTAAGAAATCAGAAGTTTCCATCATATCCACTGTTTTAGAACCATCCTCTAGTTTTTCATGACAATAAGTGAAATACTCAAAAGCATATCAGGGTGGAATATCAGAAAATCATGCAGATATAGGCAAGAATACAAGGACAACAATAATACCTAATATAATTTCTGTAAGTTGGTCAATGTCTCTTTCTGGGCAGCTCTTGGCCTGAGATTTGACACTGGCAAAGCAAAATTCTTGCATTCTATAGCAGCCTATGAAATTTCCTTCATCCTGGGAGCACGAATAAGTGGTTTCTTTGCTTGTTTAGTTCTTTTTTTTTTTTTTTCTTAGCCTATCTCATGGTCCTAAAATTTTGTGGGAACAAAGTATTTTAATGTTGGAAAGTCATTAAAATTCTCCTAATCTTTCTCTTTTATTTTACAAATAAGAAAACCAAGATCCAAAGAAAAGCAGGAACTTGTGTACATAAAATAAATGTACTTTTAGCATCATTTTGATGTAACAAGAGTAGATCACTGATATATACATATCTCTTTGACCACAAACTCTTAGCCTTTTAAGACAATTACGTTGAAAACATTTTATGTGTGCATGTATATGAGGCTCCACTATTGGTTCCATGTGAAGATATCTAGGAAAGTGGGAGAGAGAGCAAGTAGCCTAGGATTGGTATTAGTGATGAGAAAAAGTAGACTACAGAAACTCTAAGTGCAGGAGCAAGTAGAAAAGTTAACAGAGTGACTGAAATTGGTACAGTCCCCACCTGTGTGGTCCATAAGTGGTGAGTGGTAAGGATTGGTCAGTTTCCTGCTCATCCATATCTGTACCACATATAAGCTCACTAAAGACAGGGCTTTTTCTTCTGTCAGTCATATGACGGGCATGTTAAAGTAACATTCTGGTTAAATCTATATATGATATTGGGAAAATTCAATATAAAAGTAATAGTGTACACAGTGTGGATTGGGGTTCACAATAATGCTGGCCTTGAGATGGACCATGAGCACACACATAGACCTCACTCAGCAGAAGCCCTGTCTTAGGCTCCCTTCCCAGGGCACCTCTCTGCTTTGGAGTGCTTCCTCAAAATTTTCTAAGTCACTTCTGGTACAATGGGGCTGGCTAGGAACAGCAATACTGTTTGGGCAGGGTGCCCTGATCCTAGACAAAGCACATTTGGACCCAGTCCTGAATTCTTCTCTTTAGAGAATTCTATGACTCTCTTTTTCCTATACTCACCAGCTTGTGAAATCAGTCATTTGCCCTAAGGATCTCTGTGACCCACATCTTTGAGGTTGTCCTGAGATCTCATGGCCAGACTTGGTTTCAGTAAAGTGGCGAAAAAAAAAGTTTTTTCTCTCACGGAAGTACATGAGATGGAGCCACCACAATAGTGCTGCCATATTGATTGGACTTGATGCTCACTCATCACTTATGTCAGACATAGGAGGAGTTCAGGCCTCTGGTTTAACCAATGGTCCTCTCCTGAACCTTAGGCTTGAGCTACATGTTAAAGCTGCTCACTGACTCCCACCCATCTGTGTTCAACTTATCCTGCTACCTTATAGCTACAGCACCCAAGCATGGCAGTGGGAGCAGCAGATATCTTCTACCTCACTGCCCCCCCACCTTGGCATTGGTAACCAGACTGATCATCCCACCTCCTCCACAAGCTCCACACCATTCTTCAGGTATCCCTCCAGTGTGGTTACATCTACCTACTCCAGTGACTTTTGAGACCACTGTTCGACAATGTCACCAGGTACTTTCAATCTATATTTTATTTTATCTCCAACTGATATGATGACATGATTTCCTGAGTTAGTATTAAGTAATGTCAGATGAGGTAGGTGCATTCCTTGTATGAGAGGGAGTGCTCTTCTCATTCTGCCCATGTGCCTCACCTATACTCCAAGCTGGTGACACTGTGTGAAAGGGAGCAATGTGATCAGAATTGAAAAAGATCACCATCTAGAACCTTAAAGAGAGTCATTGGAAGCTGCTCTTCATAAGTAGTACAATGTATGATGCAGCATCTTGAGTAGTGGTGCAATCAGCATTAAATAAATGGAATTTGGAAATGCTAGAGGCAAGATAATCTACATTGTTCTGAAGAACATGGCATTATAAGTAATAGTAGTGTTAGTACTTTCTCTCTGTGGCAGGAGATATGAAATGGCAAGACATGGCCTGTTTGACAATTCAAAAAAAAATGGATAGTTCACAGAACTGAAGACAAAGAAGAAATTACCTGGAAACTACAAAGAATCTTCATGTGCAATGATTGGACAACTACAAGTATATAATTAATTCTCTATCCATTTCCTAAATCTTCACTGATAAATTATTAATATCACATAGATCCATGACTTTTATAATACATTTTTAGTCAAACTGTTAATATATTCAGGAACCCCACAAAAATATTTGTCCAGGCACTACATACAATGTAGGGTAGTCCCTGCATACATTTTTACATCCAGTCTCAGTGCACGCAATTTCTAACTTCCCTTCTCACTCTTGTGATCTGTGTCAACATAATGCTGTGCTGGACCTGAAGCATGGACTCAGTGTCCTGGGAATAATCTGTATGCAGTTTCACAATTGGTTTGTGTATGAAGCTGTGTGTATATGTATGTCTATACACATGCTTATGTTTGTGTTAAATATGGCATACATTTACTAGTGTCTGCAAGCATTAACCACATTTACACACAGGCTAATTAATAGCAAATATTTATGACATAAGAGGAAAAAATATATAAGAGATAAAAATAATTGAATAAATGAGAAAATTACAACTCCACATTTAATTATATTTTATTAGATTAATGTTCCAAGACAATGCTGTTTTTAATAAACCTCTTCTGCCCTCCCAGACACTCCTCCTCAGGAATCCTTTATGCATCCTGGGTACTTTACAGAATGTAGAAACCAGTCTAGCTCATTGAATATTAGTGTTTCTTTTTTTTTTTTTTTTGACAGACAGAGATCACAAGTAGGCAGAGAGGCAGACAGAGAGAAAGGAGGAAGCAGGCTGCCTGCTGAGCAGAGAGCCCGATGCGGGGCTCGATCCCAGGACCCTGGGATCATGACCTGAGCTGAAGGCAGAGGCTTTAATCCACTGAGCCACCCAGGTGCCCCGAATATTAGTGCTTCTTGTCTCTAACTCTGTTATCTATCAGCACCCTGGGAGCAGACATAATTCAGTTACAACTAAAGAGGTAAACGTTCATGAAATTTAATCCAGATACACTATCTTCTCAAATCTGTTCCAACATTGACCTACTAAGTGGTTTTTAATCCAAAACTCATGAGATTTAGTCAGAGCTTTCATAGTATCTTGGTCCCCCCTCAAAAAAAATCCAAAAACAAAACAAAACAAAATTCCGAAAAAAATCCAAATGCTTAGAGACCCTTCCATATTCCACATGCCAAGTTTTAAGAAAATTCCCAACAGTGTTCCTCAGTGGTTTGTGATTTTTATACTTTTACCAACAAATACGAGAGTTCCAAATGCTACACATTCTCACCTTTTGGTCTTTTCGTCTTTTGAATTTTAGCTACTCTAGTGAGTGAGAATCAGTATCTCCCAGGGTCTCAGTCTTCTCTTTTCCCATGATTAATAATGTTGTTCATATAACCAGCACTTAATGACCATTTTTAAATCTTTTGTGAAGTATGTCTTAGTCTTTTCCACCAACTACAAAATTAGCTACTTTGAGACATATTTGAGTATAATTTTAAAGTCTTTGAGAAATTGGAGTTCCAAGGAATAACTGCTTATCTCAAAAGTTAAACAATAAGACCAATAAAATTATATATATATAATTATATATGTATAATTATATGTAAATATTATATATAATTATATACACATATATGTTAAATATCACATGTTATGTATTATGTATTGTGTATTAGTATATAAAGTGAAATTAAGTTTAAATAGATGAATCTTCAGGAAAAGATAGGGCTGCTTATTGGCTATATTGTTAGAGTTTAGGAAAAAATAGTTAGCAAACTCAGGCTAGGCCCCTTATATTACAACAAATGTTAGGCACACTGTGGGGAAACCACAAGGAATAATAAAGATAATACAGGTGAGGGATATTTACAGTTTCTTGGCCTGAAGATAAGAAGTAGTTCCTGGAATCTGGAGACTCGGAGAGCATTATGAAGAAGGTTACCTGAGAGGAACTCGGATTTCTTTTGAAGGAATCACTCATCCCATGATGACTGACAGGTTACCTGTAAGGAGAGAGCAGGTGGAACCCAGATTATCCTGACTTTATTCCTGCCCTACTCTCTCGGATGGTACTTTCTCGATTTTTTTAATGCAACCAGAAACCAAAGGGCACGAGAGGATATTGATGCAGTGCCTACTTGTAAGGTCTCCAGGATACAGATTATGGAGTGGTCCTGGAGAGGCAGAGAAGACATTCAATTCATTGTCTCACAAAAATGAAGAACCTGGAGGTTCCTGGAGGAAAATTCTGAACAAAGTCTTGAGAGCCTGAATTCTTATATATTCTCCTTTCAATTACTGCTCTATATTCTTTTTTCAGGATTATATTTGTGATATTAGATACTGTCTCTTTTTGTTCCCCAGGGTCCCCTTTAGAAAAGATTTGAATTTCCTTTTATCCTTTTAGCAAAACCAAGAGTTATCCAAAATAATGCTGATTTTTAAAAAATCATGTGGATTGGGAGGGAGACAAACCATAAATGACTCTTAATCTCACAAAACAAGCTGGGGGTTGCTGGGGGGAGGTGGGATTGGGAGAGGGGGAGCGGGCTATGGACATTGGGGAGGGGAGGCGAAACATAAGAGACTATGGACTCTGAAAAACAACCTGAGGGTTTTGAAGGGTCAGGGGTGGGAGGTTGGGGCAACCTGAGGGTTTTGAAGGGTCAAGGGTGGGAGGTTGGGGGAACAGGTGGTGGATAATGGGGAGGGCATGTTTTGCATGGAGCACTGGGTGTTGTGCAAAAAGAATGAATACTGTTACGCTGAAAAAATAAATAAATAAATAAATAAATAAATAAATAAATAAACAAAAAAAAATCATGTGGACAAATACACTTTGAAATCCAATCTAGTATGTGTCCTTTGAGGTCAAATTTAAAAAAAAAAAAAAAAGGAATCACAGATGCCTGGGTTAAGTTAAGTGGCTGCCTTCAGCTCAGGTCATGATCCCGGAGTCCTGGGATCCAGCCCTGCATCCAGCACCCCACTCAGCAGGAAGCCTACTTCTCCCTCTCCCACTCCCCCTTCTTGTGTTCTCCTCTCTTGCTGTGTCTCTCTCTGTCAAATAAATAAAATCTTTTTAAAAAAAATAAATAAAATTAAAATTTAAAAAGGAATGAAATAATCACGTTATTGCCACCCATGTTCTATGTTTGTGTTCCTAGGTCTCATATAATCTGAGGATCACCGTGAGATTTAAAGTGTAGGTAAGAGGCCATTAAACCTCTGATTGGCTAGTAATATGGGATCTGTTGAGGATGGTACTTGTTGGAGGTTATAGATTGCAGATCATCTGTAACCAGAAGGTATCTGACCAGAAAACATAGATCTCTACCCTCAGGGATATGGAAATTTTCTGTCCCATACTCCAGGTCCAGGGACATGGGCCACTCTGAGAGGTTCTTCCCAGAGGACTAGGTTCTTATATAACTCTTTGACCCTGGCTATTGGGAACTCAGTCACAAGCAGCTTGCAGTCTGTGGTTTCCAGTTCTTGGTAAATGATTTCTCAGATGCTGGGCAGAGGTAGGTGAGTAAGTCACTACTTAAGCTGGAAGAGGGTTCACAGTGGCAGTAACAGAAGTGGCCCATGGGACAAGGGAGCTCTGGTGGCTCAGCCAGTCTCTGTAGCTGAAGCCATCTCCAAGTGGTGCAGCAAGAGAGAGAGGAGTTGTGTAGAGAACAACCTGGATTCATAGCTGCACATCAGTGACTCACACAAAAATACACAGCAAAATACTCACAGGGCTAAATGACAGGCTGACATCAGTGAACCCAAGAACCGATATGTAAGTACAAACATTTAACAAAGAATGTCATGTACAGACATGAAGGGAAATGCCAATGGCAAGTCTCATTACCTGTCCCAAATGAAATCTTCCCTTCCCTACATCCTTCTATTTTGTCATCTCAGAGGGGAACCTCTTTCACTGGGAACAGGGATCCTAGTGGGAGGAGGTTACAGCATATCCAAGAAAGTGGAACATTCAGGTTGAAAGATGGGAAGCCTGGGAACCTGATACAGAAGTTATTTAATTCTGCAACAAAGAATAGAAGCCAGTGCCTGGTAGAAGCCAGTCCCTGGTAGAAGCCAGTCCCTGGTAGAAGCCGAACAGTTTACCAGGAAGTTGAGTGTCTGAAAGAAAAAAGAGAGAAGTTCAGAAAGGGAGAGAACGACAGCGCCCCAGAGTTACTCTGAAGATGAACTTAGAAAATATACATGGAAGTTCTCATTAAACAGAAAAATTATTAAGCACACAAAAGGGGAGAGTGACTGCATAAGTAATGATAATGGTTACAGTAGAAGCAATGACCTAAACAGATAATAATTTTTGGCAATAACAATAAGCTTGTTGATCAGGAACATTCTGAATCCATAGTATATTTAGACTACCAAAGCACATTTTGGAAAGTTTCCCCATAAAGACTGGTTTAAGAAAAATGGAAAGAAAACTATGACAGAAGAAACCTTGTATAAACCAAGAAGCAAAATTCTGGCATTACTAGAATTTAAGCTCCATGAAATTGGGGAATTCAACTCAATCCCTACTGCATGCCCACATCTGGAGCAATGCTTGGTGGATAATAAGCACTCTATAAACTCAGAACTGGGAACTTCTATAATGGATGAGGACAGAGGGTAGTAGTGATTAAGTTTGCAGATGATATTAAATATAGAAGGTAAAAAACAAGTGATTGGGAGAAGTTATTAGAGCATGTAACAATCTATAAGATTTTAGAACCTTGACACATAAGCTTAATCTTTTATTACAAGAATGATACAACAAACCCAGCTAGGTGAAATAACCTCCATATCCCTGCCCATCCTAAGTGCCATGCATGAGGAGTTAATGGAGGACTTCTCAAACTGTGTACGAGTCCTCAATCCCTTTCCCCTAGTCTTGAACAGAGCCCCTTGTTCCCTTCTCTTAGGATGTGAATCACTGCTTACATTTTATTAACAGTCACATTTATTAATAGTCACATTTTATTAACAGAATTATATTGATTAGATACATGTTTTTCAAATGGAAAAATACTGAGAGCCATTGGTGAAGAGGGATGAATTATGGAAAAAGTTAAGACAGAAGATTATGGAAGTTTTAATCTATTCAGTTGTTGTAAAGGGGAGAAAAAATAAATTTGACAGCTATTTCTGAAGGCTAACCCTATTAAACAGTTATAAAGTTGACCTACTACAATCTATCTTCATCACTAACATCATCCCTAACCTGGATGTCTATGATAAACTTCTAACTGACCTGGCTACAAATGCACTTGCTGCCTTTAATAATACATTTTTTAAAAGATGTTATTTATTTATTTGACAGAGAGATAAAGAGAGAGCACAAGTAGGCAGAGCTGCACATAGAGGGGGAGGGTGAAGCAGGCTTTCCACTTAGCAGGGAGCCCAATGCGGGGCTTGATCTCAGGACCCTGGGATCATGACCTGAGCCAAAAGCAGCCACTTAGCCAACTGAACCACCCAAGTGCCCTTTAATAATACATTTGACAGTGAACCAAAGTGATCTTTTTAAAATGCAAATCAGGTCATGTTACACTGCACTTTATAATCCTACAGTTTCTTCTAATTGTTTCTAGGACAGAAAAAAACTTGAAATTAACCACAAAGGCCTACAGGATCCCATCACTCCTATTTTTTTGCACCACCTTTCCCATTGACTAGAAATATTTTTCTCCACTTATTCCCTTCTTCCACTTACTATTACTGGATTCTTAGCCTTCAGCTATCAATTGAGTTAACACTTCCTCAGGAAAGCATTCTCTATGAACCCTGGCCAGGTTAAATAAGCTCGCAGTGCTCAGTGACTCTTCTTTGAGCCAAATTATTACTTTTCACTTATTTAAATGTATTTGATTAATATTGGTCTCTCCCATCAGACTACATGACCCATGAAAGCAGGGTCTGGATTTGGTTTGGGCCACCCAGTACTTTAAGCACTAATACTAGGCACCTCATAGTTGTCCAGTTATAGCTAATTGTGTTCAAATGGAGAATTGTCAGGAATTGATGACTGAATCTGAAGCATGAGAGAATAGAGAGAAGAGAAAAGAAAAGGATGTCTCCAAGATCTCTTGCCTGGGATAATGTGTATATAGCACCATTACCTAAAATTGGGGAAAAGGAGCAGAAAAGATTTCAGAGTAGAGGTGACCAACTTACTACAGAGCTTATTGGATAAGATGGGCCTCAGTTATATGTGGGAGAGACATCTTGTAAAGTACCTGGAGATATATAGAGAATTTGGAAAGAAATCTTGTAGAAACATATTTTTGAGAATCACCAGGAAAAGATGTAGCACTTGCAGTTAGAACAATGAATGGAATCATCCTTAGGAGGCACCTGGGCGAGTAGACCCTACAGACAAGGACAAAATACTGCTTAAAGGAAAAATGAGGAAGATGGGCATAAGCACATTTCAAAGAGTATTATGAAACTTAGAAGGAAAACAAAAGGAAGAAGTGTTTTAAAAGCCAAGAAAGTCCTGTTGTTTTATCCAATCTGTAACCCTGTGCTGTTTTATGGGAACGTTTAGGCCACTCACGTTGAGAGTGATTATCAAGAGATACATTTTTATTGACATTCACTTTACTGTGAAGTCCTTGTTTCTATAGATTGTCTCCATAAATTTCAGTTCAATGACAGTCTTGGGTTCTTTCTTCTTTTATAGAACCCCTCTTAATATTTATTGCAGTGCCAGCTTGGTGGTCACATACTCTTTTAAACCCTGCCAGTCTTGGAAGCTCTTTATCTCTCCATCCATTCTGAATGTCAGTCTTGCTGGATAAAGTATTCTTGGCTGCATGTTCTTTTCATTTAGCGCCCTGAATACATCTTTCCAGCCCTTTCTGGCTTGCCAGGTTTCTGTGGACAGGTCTGACGTTATTCTGATGGGCCTTCCTCTGTACGTAATGAATCTTTTCCCCCTAGCTGCTTTCAAGAGCTCCTGTCTAAAATTATGATTCATCATTTTCACAATCAGGTGTCTCAAGGTCTTTCTAGATCTTATGATCTTGGGGGCAGACCCCTCTGCCTCTGGAACATGAATGCTGGTTCCATTCCCCAGACTGGGAAAAATTTTTTTTTATTAAATTTATTTATTTTTTTCAGCATAACAGTATTCATTGTTTTTGCACAACACCCAGTGCTCCATGCAATACGTGCCCTCCCTATTACCCACCACCTGGTTCCCCAACCTCCCACCCCCGACTCTTCAAAACCCTCAGCAGACTGGGAAAATTTTCATGGAGAATTTGTTCAACTATATCCTCTAGTCTTCTTTCTTTCTCCTTCCCCTCAGCAATTCCAATAATTCTGATGTTGAAACATTTCATAGCATCATTTATTTCCCTAATTCTGTTTTCATGGCTTCTAAGCTGTTTGTTCCAGGCCTCCTCCTGATCCTTTTTCTCTATCAGTTTGTCCTCTAGATCACTAATTCTATCTTCTTCCTCAGTTACCCTAGCTGCTAGAGAATTTAGATTAGATTAGAACTCATTGATAGCATTGTTAAATCTTCCCTGGTAGCTTTCACTTCTGCCCTAATCAATTTCATTTTGTCATTAATGGTTTTCTCCAGCCTAGCCATTGTCTGGATAATTGTTAGCCTGAATTCCCTTTCTGACATTCTGTTTATGTGCATATCCAATAGCTCTTATGGAGAGGGCACAGTCTCTGAATTTTTCCTCTGTTGGGCATTCCTCCTCCTAGTCATTTTGGTGAGAGATGGCTGAGGGGATGTGTAGCTGAATGCATAAGAGAAAAAAAATTAAAAGAAAATAAAAGCTAAGAGAGAAGATTTCATGAAGATGAGAAGGATGTTAATAGATGAAGAATTTATCACTCCTTGGTTGTAGCCATGCCACAACCAGTTACTATCTTTAGTTATTTCTAGTCTCCAGGCAATGGGAAAGCTGGAGTTATAAGGTCTGCATGAGATGCAGTCTCAAATCCAGAAAAAAAAAAAAAAAAAATCAGAGCATGCATTCTCAAACAGTAGTTACTTGCAAAGGACTAAAATTTGTAAGCTTTACTGCAATATACTAAACTCTGTGTGTGTGTGTGTGTGTGTGTGTGTCCATATACGTGCTGCATTGGGGAGTGAACGTTATTTCTAGTGCATCACCAAAGGATTTTTTGTTGAACTAGGGATAAACATGAATTTTATTCCAAGCCACAGCCAGTAGCAAGTTTTTTTAAATTTTATTCTATTCTATTTTATTTTGTTTCAGTGTTCCAAAATTAATTGTTTATGCACCATACCCAGTGCTCCATGCAATACGTGCCCTCTGTAATACCCACCACCAGCCTCACCCAACCCCCAATTCCCTCTTTCCTCCAAAACCCTCAGTTTGTTTCTCAGAGTCCACAGTCTCTCATGGTTTGTCTCTGCCTCCGATTTCCCCCAACCCACAGCCAATTGCAAATTAAAGTTTTATCCCACCCATAGAAAAGGGAGAACATTTGTAAGTAGAGGAAAAAGACAAAGTGAGATGTGAAGCTCAAATGCAGAAAAATAAGTAAGGAAAGACTAAGTTTCCCGAGGCTAAAGTATAAGATAAGGCCAAGGGAGCACAAAGGCATAGTGCCATCTATAGCTATATACTATGGTATCCCTCTGAGATCTGCTTTTGAAGGCCTATCTCCCTATCTCTCAGCTGCTGGAGATATCAGATGCTGAGAGTTCACATATGCACTCCTTTCTGGAAGGAACTACCTCATCCAAAGTTGTGCCCCATCACACAGGGTAGCCTATGGCCAATGACTAGACACCACAGGAATACAAATAACTGGCTTCTTTGCCTCGTTGTGGGTTAACTTAGAAGGGCTATTCCAGCTCTAGAGGTTCCATTGTATCAATCGAGGTGTCAGATGCAACCTCATGAAAGGTCAATTTCTCTTTTGAATTAATCTTACCTTATTGACTTGTTTACAAATATATTTCCCTACAGAACACAAACCTCCTTCTGCACACCATGCTATACCTGTATCAATAGAATTCAAGACACTACATACAATAATAAGAAAGACTTATTTCTACTCAACTTTCATTTGTAATTAGTGCCTTCCACTAATTAATGATCACTGCCTATCATTATATCAAGTATCATGATACTATGGATATAAATCTGACATTAGTTTTGACCCCAAGGAAATTATTACAGTAGTAGATATCTACCAGTTTTCCAGGCTGGAGCAAGCATCAGAATCACCTGGAGTGTTCATTAGCATTTATTAGGCCCCACCGCCAGAGTTACTGGTTTAGTGAATCTGGAGTAGGGTCTAAGAATTTGCATTTATAACAAATTATCAGATGATGCCAATACTCCTGGCCTAGGGACATGGCTAAAGAACCACTGATAATCAGTGATAATTAACATGACAGATAAATAGACCTCTGGAAAAATACCAAAAAGAATATTCCTGAAATAAGCCAGATGGGGAAGGCTCTCTGGACGGTATGTCACTAAATCTGGGCTAAGAAATATTTTGCTGACTAGAGCTGGTAGGGAAGATTTCCTCATCAGGAGAAACAAGAAGCATGACATGGAGATGAAACTATGCAAAAAAATCTGAAGTTCAGTTTGACTGAGGCGTGGAGGTAAGAAGACTACATAGGTAGGTCAGAGTTAGTGTTTAAGAGTCTTTGGTGCTGTTTTATAAAATAATTGACTTTTTTCACATAGGGCATTATTGCTGGTTTTATTCTTATAGATCAGAGAGGGCAAACTTTCTCTAAAGGGAGAGAAAATACAAATTTTTAGCTTTGTTGGCCAGAGGTCTTGATCACAACTGCTCAGTTCTGTGATTGTACAGTGGAAACAGCCTTAGAAAACATGCAAATTAATGGGAATGCTCATGTTCTGAAAAAGACCTTTATTTACAAATGCAGGTGCTGGGTCAGAATTGGCTTATAGTTCATAGTTTACGTCCCTAGAGGACAGAGATTTCACTTGCTTATGATAACGAATCTGATAAAAATAGAATTTTTATTTTATTTGTGCATTCACTAAAAAGGAGAAGCTAGCTAATACTTTAAGTCTAGAAATTATTTTCTTCACTCACAGGACAACCTACACAATTTTTCAGTTGTTCAGCTTAATTATGACAAGAACATTTAAATCATTATGAGATAATTGGCTAATTATGACAATGTTAGTAAATAAATTCAAATCCCTAAACAAGAAATTTAAAACTATAACTGAACGATACAATTCTCCAGAGACAACATTTTAGAAAATGTAATTTCTAAAACAAGCTAATGGTCTTAAGGTTAGAAATAACAATCATTGGGTTGGAAGCTGCATGTCACAGAGACCCATGTTTATGTCATTGGAACCAGTGAATACATAAAATTAAACTTAAACACAAGTTTGCTCCTTTCACTAATTCTTTCCCATTGCATTCTTGTGGTAAATATTCCTTATTCCTTCCTATTTCGCTGATAGATTAAATCAGTTAGCCCTGTAGTTTAAGTTTTGTACCAACAAAATTTTCTCTATGGTTTCCTAATGAATACTATTGTGATATATAACCTCTATTTTTCTTTAATTTTCAAAATAGCCATGGAGGAATTAAATATTTTTAACTAATACTAATTGCATTCCACATTTAGTGGTATGATTACCATATTGGTATTTGTGGTTGGTCCTCTAGAAGCATCAGATGGGAAGAAACACAAGAACTGAAAAACCAAGTAAGACAATTTAGTAATAGGTCAGTTTCACAATGTTGGTCAATCAAGGTATCTCGACAAAAATAAGAATAGGGAGAAAATAGGAATAAAAATGTAGATATAAATATAAATATGCAGGGACACCTGGGTGGCTCAGTCACTTAAGTGTCTGCCTTTGGCTCAGGTCATGATCCCAGGGTCCTGGGATCAAGTCCCTCATTGGGGTCCCAGCTAGGTGAGAAGTCTGCTTCTCCCTCTGCCTGCAGCTCCCTCTGCTCATGCTCTCTCTCTCTGACAAATAAATAGATTAATTTTAAAAAATACAAATGTGTATAAATTTCAAAAACAGAAGCAGCAGGGCTCAATGGTCTTCAAATGTCTTTAGAAGTACTTAGAATGAATAAAAACTTATTCAAAATTTTCTAATATTTGTAACTGGAAAGATGTTACATGTTAATAGAAATAAGAAATACATTGCATGAGAAGTAATAGGAAATTAATGGCAGGAAGTGGCAAGAGGCATAGAAAATGGTGGTCTCGGGAAATATTTCTCCTTCTCCACCTCTTCCTCCTCAGTGCTGACATTTATGTAGGATCTATGCAGGGCAGAGTAGGGGTGACACATGTCTACAACTTTGAATTCTCAGAGCAGCCCACATGATCAGTGCTGTCATTCCCAATTTACATATTTTAAAAGTTGATGATTAATAGAAGCAATTATTGATTCAGATGTAGTTTCTTCTTAATTAACATACAGTGTATGATTTGGATGTAGTTTTTAATCCTTTGGCCCGAGCCTCATGTTCCTCCTTTTTAAGTGGGGACAATAGTGGTACCAATGTCAGACCTGTTTTAACCTTTATAGAAAATAATACTTGCAAAGCTCTGAGGAAGTACTTGGTGTATAATGTTGGCCAGACATTTTTCTTCATAACAACCTGAGTTATTTTTCTTCTTATTAGAATGCAAAATGACATTAATTCTCTGACAGATGAAATATCAGACAGGGAGTAGAGGTGCATAGAAAGGTGAATCTAGTTAAGTGTCATTGGAGGGGGTGAATGGTGTGCGTTCTGACTTCCATGGGATCAGACTCCATTAGAAGGAAAAAACTGGACCAACACAACCAAGGGGGTGAACACCTCATAACACATTTTCCCTCCTTCAGCAGGATTGTAGCACATCTTTGGAAGCAACTCCATAGTACATTATTTTTTTTTTAATTAGACACAATATTAGCAAATGCCAATCCAAATGACATATCCACAGCAGTTCTTGAGGCCTCTCAAGAAGCCATGTCATGAGAAATTTATTCTTTAAAACTGGTACCACCATATTAGAACCCATTGCACTCAGAAAAATACAAAGGCAAGACATGCAGCACTGCCTTAGATGTAGCACTGCCTAACACGCAAAAAGCCCAGTCCTTGTAGGTATCCCACCCATGACTCAGCGCACCACACAGAATATATCCAGTAACAGCACAGTTTCTAATGGTTGCACACGTCTGATAATCCCACAGGATCTACCATGTTATAGATTACGTCCATGGTACAGGGCCAGTAACAACCTGAGTCAACCACAAGGCACACCAGTTGGATTCCACTATTATAGTAAACAAGCTCGCTGCCAACTTCAAAACATTAGCTTCCATCACTGTATCAGGGAAACTAGCTGTAGCACTAATATAACCTACACCATTCCCAAATTGAGGCAAGTAACTGGCCTTGGTATTGCTCTAACTTTAGGAAAGACAGACATCTCATCACTATCCAGGCTGCATGAAGGATTATCCATCAATATAATATAGTGTGAAGAAGGCAGAAAAGAAGTTTAAAAACCACAAAAGGCCCTTTAAAATTTCTGGGCACAACCAATGTTAAACTCTTCAGGAATGGGAACATAATACAACCCAGTGAGTGATAAGACTTGGTAGTTCTAGGAGGGGTATTACTTCACTAGAATCACATAATGGTCTCCCAATGTGTCTAAATTTCTTAATTCCATTCCTTACCTCAGATCCAAACACCAGCTACCCAGTCCTCCACATTTACGGGATTCCCTCCCACATAGCATCTCCTTAATTTTTCAGGTCTGCTTTGCAAGTATCATTTCCCTGAACCATCCATCTCATTCTCAGTCCTGTGATATTTTACATATGTGCATACACACACACACACACACACCCACACACACACACCTTGTTTATGCTTTATATCCTGATTAACAGACACAAATAATAATAAATATTTGCCATGTGCAGGTTCTTCCTTAAAGACTGAAGGGAAGAAAGATGGGAGACATGCAGGAATTTGCTGTATTTGGAAATGTTCTACATGACTTTTTATGTAGGTCAGACAAATACTTTGAAGTGAGAGTGTCTTTTTAACTGTGCCTCATATTGCCTCTCTAGGTTTCCTCTGCTATATTGTGGAATTAAAGAATGGATTTTCTGTTTCTCCAGAAAATAGTCAACATGCTATGAAAGAAGCCAGGGTCTCTCTCTGGAATCAAGAAAAGTCCTGCAAGAAATGTGTCTATAACCAACTCCCAGCGATATGCTGTGTTCCAACAATACACAGTTCCACCCTCCCTCCTTCCTTCTGGTGGGGATTCCAGGGCTTGAAGATGTACACCTCTGGATTGGCTTCCCCTTCTTTGCAGTGTATCTGATAGCACTCCTGGGGAATATCACTATCCTATTTGTGATCCAGACTGAACACAGCCTCCACCAACCCATGTTTTATTTCCTGGCCATGTTGGCCTGTACTGACCTTGGCCTCTCCACAGCCACCATCCCTAAGATGCTGGGCATTTTCTGGTTCAATCTCAGGGAGATTGAGTTTGGTGCTTGCATCACACAGATGTACACTATCCATATATGTACTGGCCTGGAGTCTGTGGTGCTGACAGTCATGGCTATAGATCGCTATATTGCCATCTGCACCCCTCTGAGATATAGCATGATCCTCACCAATAAGGTGATAGCTATCCTGAGCATAGTCATCATAGCCAGGACCTTGGTGTTTGTAACTCCATTCATATTTCTCATCCTGAGATTGCCTTTCTGTGGTGTCCGGGTTATCCTGCACACCTACTGTGAACACATGGGCTTGGCAAAGTTGGCTTGTGCCAATATTAGGGTCAATATTGTCTATGGCTTGATTGCTTTTTCAGTAGGATACATTGATCTTTCTGTGATTGGGTTCTCCTATGTCCAAATCCTCCGGGCAGTCTTCCACCTCCCCTCCTGGGATGCCCGGCTCAAGGCACTCAGCACATGTGGCTCCCATGTCTGTGTCATGTTAGCTTTCTACCTGCCAGCACTCTTCTCCTTCATGACACACCGCTTCGGCCACAACATCCCTCATTACATCCACATTCTTCTGGCCAATCTGTACGTGGTTGTTCCCCCTGCTCTTAACCCTGTTATCTATGGAGTTAGGACAAAACGGATAAGAGAGCGGGTACTAAGGATGCTTAACCCTAAAGGTTATTGACATTTTGCACCAGGAACATTTTCCATGACATTTAAGGGAAATAATAATAAGGTCAAAGCAGAAGTAAACACTGGAAATATTTTTTTAAAACTCCAGCGCTCCCACATAGGCCAATCACACTATATTTCCCCCATTT
This sequence comes from Meles meles, assembly GCF_922984935.1. Classification (NCBI taxonomy): domain Eukaryota; kingdom Metazoa; phylum Chordata; class Mammalia; order Carnivora; family Mustelidae; genus Meles; species Meles meles. The sequence goes on along the minus strand of NC_060073.1, from coordinate 56,108,902 downwards.
CTCCTATCTGTACACCTACTGGAAGGCATAGTTCAAAGCTTTTAAAAATATCTCTACTTTGTCACAAGAAGAATACAAAGCAAAACAAAACATAATACTCACATTTAAACTACAGTGATACTACAAAATTCCTAAAGGGAGAAAAAGGTTTGCAAAAATGTGTGGCCCCAGTAACTGCCTTGAATAATTTCTTTCCACATGGAGTTTCTCTTCATTCACATGTCAGAAGAAGTTCATGTCTTGAAATAATCTGGTATTTCATCAGTATCTAGTAGCAAGAGAAACTAACTTGGAGTCATAAGATCTGTATTTAAATTCAGGTTCTGGCCTTGCTTGGAAGATTTACCTGACAATTTCACTTAGAGCTCTTTGAACTTCAATATCCTTGCCAACAAAATGCTATAAAGCAATATTAATATGGCACTGTGAAGAAAAATGGTTGAAAAAAATATTTGTGGTTTGTAAAACATGGAAAGATTTGGAAATAAATAAACAAATGTATTTCTAGCACAGTTGTTGCTTCTGCCATATGTAGGTTTAGCTTACTAAACCCAATTCTAATACATAGTCACTATTATGAAGTAAAGGTGCTAACTCCAGATTACCCCCAATGTTTGGGGCCTTTTAGGACCCTCAACCTTTACCTTGGTCAGAGGGTCTGTCAGGAGACTAGAAAGCCCAAAGAATTAAGAGGGCCCAACCTAGGATGCTCTTACACTATTGATGGGAATGCAAACTGATGAAGTCACTCTGGAAAACAGTATGTCATGTTCTTCAAAAATTTAAAAATAGAACTACCCTACCCAGCAATTGCAGTATGAGGTACTTACCCAAAGGACACAAAAATACTGATTTGAAGGGGCACATGCACCCTGATGTTTATAGTAGCATTATCAACAACAGGGAAATTATGGAAAGGGTCCAAATGTTCACTGACTAATGAATGGATAAAGAAGATGTGGGGTGGGTGTGTGTGTGTGTGTGTATTCCATATATATATATATGGAATGTATTATATATATAACATAATGGAATATTACTCAACCATCAAAAAGAATGGAATCTTGCCATTTGCAATGACATGGATGGAGCTAAAGTGTATTATGTTAAGCAAAATAAATCAGAGAAAGACAAATACTATATGATTTCAGTCCTATGTGTAATTTAAGAAACAAAACTGATGAATATAGGGGAAGGAAAAAAAAGAGAGGGAAGCAAACCATAACAGACTCTTAATTATAGAGAACAAACTGAGGGTTGATGGAGGGAGGTGGGTGGGGGATGCACCAAATGGGTAATGGGCATCAAGGAGGGCACTTGTGATGAGCCCCGTGTGTTATATGTAAGTGAAGAATCACTTAATTCTACACCTGAAGCCAATATTACACTACATGCTAACTATAATTAAATAAAAATCTGAAAAATAAATAAATAAAGACATTTTGATAAATTGAAAAGAAAAAAAAAAGAGGGCCCTATCAGGACTTGAGGTTTAGGGAAACCCCATCACCTACAGTTCTTAAGAATGAGCTTTAGGGCAGGCTGTAATAGAGTGGCTGCTGATGTAATATAAAGTCATTCTTATCAGAGTATGTAAGCTAAATAAGATAATTGATTTCTATGGGTATTCTGGAAGCCACAAAAATACTAAGTTGGCTTCTGTTTGAAAATAGGACCCTGGCTGAAACTCTAGGTAAGGTGAGCAAGAACTATGCAGAGAATGGGCTATGGTGATGGTAATGTAACTGATGGAAGAACTGAATGGAAGAAATGACATCTTGTGTCAAATGTACTTAAATAAACAAATACATGAAAAAAGTGATCAAGTGATCATTTTCTAAATAGAAATCATGAAATTGACACAAACATGATTTAGAAAAACTAAACAGATCAAAATGGTGATGAAGATGACAAGAAAGTCATCGCAGATTTTCTTCCAAGTAAGATGCCAGACCACAATAGTTTTTCATGTTTCTTATACTATGTTAACTCTTTTGCAATATTAAAAAAATTGCAGACCTTTCAAAATCATTTTAGAAAATTAACATTATCATAATGGCAAAATCAGAAAATAGGTAAGAAAGTAAACATAGAAGGAAAAATTCAGAAGAAAGAAAAATACAACCCCACATACAAATGCAGATAAAAAAGTATAAATAAACTTAAAAAATAAATTTGGATATATGTTTTTAAAATAATTGATAGATATTATTAGAAGAGTACATACTGAGTGCTGAGTGCCTTATTTTCATTACCTTGTTCGATTTTAAAACACACTAGTACTAATGTTAGCTTAGGTAAATGAAAATTGAGAGTTCAAATGATAATTTTTGTCACTAATATCATGTAGCTAATAATTGTCTCTATAATTTCACACTCCCCAAGTTCTGCACCTATATCATAAACTGCCTATATGGAATAATTACAGATGAGAACAATGGTTCAATATTAGAAAATAAAAAAACAGATAATCATGTCAAAAATGGGCAGAAGACATGAACAGATACTTATCCAAAGAAGACATACAAATGGCTAACAGACACATGAAAATATATAAATTGAATTCACTACATCAATAAATAAACGCATCAATATTATAAACCCCATAAATTTTGAGGCTAGTCAAAAAGTTTGAAATACTGAATCTTTTTTTTTAATTTTTTTTTTTTTAACTGCAGAACAAACATATAAAAAGGTGGTCTACAAACCAAGGAAAACCACAAGACATGGCAACTTTGCCCTGCTCCCCTGGAAATGTTTTATTCTTCAGATACGCTGATTATGATACTGACAAAGAGTATCTATCAGCAAAACAATGAGAAATAGGAAAAATCAGTCCAAACCTACAAAATGCTACAGTAAGAAGTACATAGAACGGCACTGCAGACAAAACTTAATTAAAGGGGCGCCTGGGTGCCTCATTGGATTAAGCCTCTGCCTTCGGCTCAGGTCATGATCTCAGGGTCCTGGGATGGAGCCCCGCATCGGGCTCTCTGCTCCGCGGGAAGCCTGCTTCCTCCTCTCTCTCTGCCTGCCTCTCTGCCTACTTGTGATCTCTCTCTCTGTCAAATAAATAAATAAAATCTTTAAAAAAAAACTTAATTAAAGATGATTTCAAAAACTAAATGTAAGAGCTAAAGCCATAAATCATTCAGGAGAAAACATAGGGGTAAATCTTCATAACCTTGAGTTAGGCAATAGTCTCTTGGTTACAGCACCGAAAGAACAAGTGACTAAAGAAAAAAAGAGATAAATTGGACTTCATCAAAATTTAAAACTTTATCCCTCAAAGAACAGCATCAAGAAAGCACAAAGATAACCCATCGAATGAGAAAATATTGCAAATCACGTAAATAATAAAGTTCTAATACCTGGAGCATATAAAGCCTCTTACAGCTGAACAGTAAAAACCAAGCAGCCCAGTTAAAAATGGGCAAACATATTGTGGTTTAACCTCACAAATGAAATATTTTTCAGCCATAATGAAATACTGATACAGGCTACAAAAGAATGAACCTTAAAACATTATGCTATGTGAAAATCTTAATGGCTATATATATACTGTATGATTCCAATTAATTTTAAATGTCTGTAATTTGCAAATTTATGGAGATGGAATGTATTTAGTAATTACCAGGGACTGGAGCAGAAGAAGAATGAGAAACTTACACTTGGGTCATTAACTTAAAAGTTTGAAGATAGGCCTATGGGACTAGGTCTCATAGCTCTAAGAAGGGTGCTGCCTTCAATTGGTACTGCTGTCACAGGAGCTCAGAGGAGGTGCCTTCAGAGGTGGGACTAAAATCTCTGGGCGTGGAACTCTGTCCTGCTGCTGCTGGTACCTCAGAGGAAGTTCGGTGAGGCTGATTGGATCCTGGGAGTTCCAAACCCAAACCTAAATCAAATTCAAACCCGATCAACCAACAAATCCTGGAGACTAGAATCCACACCACTGCCAGGTGAAGAGTCATTGCTCAGGGGCACTGACAAGACAGGAATAAGAAGAAGCAAGTATTCCCTGGCCTGCTTCAGGCTTCCAGTCTTTTCCTGCTGTACTCTGGGGGTGGAAACTAAAAGGGAGCCAGCTGACAAAGAAGAGTCCCAGAGTCCAAGTCCCAGCATCCCAAAGCGAATATCCAGATTCCTGTTAGTTCTGAGTCTGAGGGCTTGTGACCACACCAGGGACAACTGAGGCAGCACCCTGCACTGTACACCAGCTCCCAGGGACTGGACACAGACTCAAGTCCTCCTGTGTGGGTATGCAAAGAGACATGGCATCATAACATGCTGTCACAGGGGCAGCTTTCACAGCTGTTGCAGAGTCTGGAGTTAACTCTGAGCAGCAACAGAGAATGAGCACATCACCCTGCAGGGATTCCTCAGAGTAACTGCAGGTCCGGGCTACCTTGGGCTCCAGGGCAGACTCTTCCAAAGTTACACTCAGTTAACAGCAGAAAAGGAAAATGACATCCGTTTGCCTATAAGAAGAGGCTCTTATTACCCGCCAGCTTAGCTCTCCTTTCCTCAAGAGCCATAGGTGTGACTCAGCATTTGTCTTTTTTTTTTTTTTTAAGATTTTATTTATTTATTTGACAGAGAGAGAGAGATCACAAGTAGGCAGAGAAGCAGGCAGAGAGAGAGAGGGAAGCAGACTCCCTGCTGAGCAGAGAGCCGGGGGCTCCAACTCAGGACCCTGAGATCATGACCTGAGCTGAAGGCAGAGGCTTAACCCACTGAGCCTCCCAGGAGCCCCAGCATTTGTCATTTTCTACAAGAGACTTCTCTCACAGGACTCCCCTCCACCTCACAGCTGCTGGAAGAGTTTATCCACAACCGCCTTCCTCCTGTAACCACAGAGACTGGAAAGGCCAACTTCACTACTGATGACCTAAAGTGATACCAATAATCTCAACATCCTTGCATACTGATAACAGTGATAGTAATGACAATGAATACGAAAGCTCAAATGTTTGGAGCACCTGCAAATTACCAGTATCTGTGCATGATAACATTAATTTTCTTTTCTATTCCTTTTTTTTTTTTTTTTTTTTTTTTTGGTGCAAAATGGTGGTTTATTAAAGCACGGGGACAGGACCCATGGGCAAAAGGAGCCACTGGACTGGGGCTTGAGGAGTGGCTGATTACACACTCTTAGAGTTGGGGGAGCAAGGAAAAGGGAGATTTCAAAAGAACTTTTATATGCTAAAGAGAACCTACAAGATAATGGAGTTTTTGCCATTGTCAAGTTAAGGTTGTTTATCCCTCTAGCAAGGTATTAACATTAAGATAGTTGGGAGAAAAAAAAATAGTTGGGAGATTCCTGGAAGAATGTCACACAGGTCCCACCCAGGAGTGGAAGAGGGTGCACTGCAGGATGTCAACTTACACTTTGTCCTCATCTAGCCTTCTGCTCCCTCATCATATCCACCTGAACAATTTTGACCCTTAAATCTTTAAGGTTGTTGATGATGGAAGGTCTCTTCTTCTATAAAATCTTCCTGCTGAATAACATTAATTTTCATAAGACCCTTGTGTGGATGATTAGAAAAATTAGTTGTGAAAACATCTAATAGAAAGGATGCAGTTCCTAGGAATAGGATACATATTGTCGGGTGTTATCGCCCAGAATTTGGTCCACTCGGCTGGTCTCTCGAGTGCTTTCTCCACCTCTGCTATGCTTCTCCCAGGTGCAAATCCATAAGGGACTCAAAGAGGAATCCTGTGGGGTGCCTGGGTGGCTCAGTGGGTTAAGCCTCTGCCTTCGGCTCAGGTCATGATCCCAGAGTCCTGGGATCGAGCCCCGCATCGGGCTCTCTGCTTGGCAGGGAGCCTGCTTCCTCCTCTCTCTCTCTCTCTGCCTGCCTCTCTGCCTACTTGTGATCTCTGTCAAATAAATTAAAAAAAAAAAATTTTTTAAAAAAAAGAGGAATCCTGTTAGTTGGTCATATTCAGATCTTAATTCCTACGCTAGGCTTCTTTAGATCAGTGCAAACAGCCACCATAATTATGAGAAGTTTGACTCAAACTGGGTGTACACGGTTGTAGAAACTACAGCTTGTGCTAGGGATTTGTAAGGGATGTAGGGACTAGCACACTTGTCAGACTGATGAGCACAGCTTCTGGAATATCAGGGGGCTCAGCAAACATCCCCTTGCTTATGAAATTGAAGTGACTAAGAGAAGAGTTAACCAATAGTGTCTACAATGCATCTTTCATTCCAAGTAGTAGAGCCCTAAGTATAAGAACAGACATGACGTGTACTTGAGGTTTGCTCTCAATTTGGTCCTTAGGAGACAGGGTAAGAGGATGACAGTTTCTCAGAGAATTGTCAAGCCCAGTGCAGCTGGCTCAAGAAACTAGACACAATGGTTCTAAGACAGGTGTTGGGGTAAGTCCTCATACAGATAAAGGGGATGAGTGAACAGTGATCCAAAAAGCCAGATCTTAAGGGGCAGACATAGCGTTGCCATGAAGTTATTATAACCAAAAAAAAGAAAAAGAAAAAAATCCTTAGTACAGTCTTTGAACATGTCTTATTGATAGAATGAAGTAGTATATACTAAAGCCATTTCAGATTGGTAAGAGTACAGATGTTTCATCAGTTTAATGAGAAAATCTGTGGAGTGACTTTGCTGGCACAGACGGAACGTGGTATAATTGTACTGGAAGCAGGTGTATTAAAAACATGAGAAGGAGGCAGAGAGAGGCCAACCACTAGCCACTCACCTCACTCCTTGGTTTGCTTGTTATCACATATCACATGAGAAATCTGCATAAAGAACACAGCCTTTTGAGAATGAGATCTGTACATTTTGAACTGAAAACTACATTGAACACTGCCATTCAGGACCAATGACAATTTAAATCAAGACCCAGTAGCCAGAGAGAGCAAAAATTAAGTCTGGAGCAAAAAGAGAGTTTATGCTGGTGACCAATGCTCAAAGCAAAGACATTGTTGAGGGGTGCCTGGGTGGCTAGGTGGGTGAAGCCTCTGCCTTCCACTCGGGTCATGATCTCAGGGTCCTGGGATCAAGCCCCACATCAGGATCTCTGCTCAGCGGGGAGGCTGCTTCCTCCCCTCTCTCTCTGCCTGCCTCTGCCTACTTGTGATCTCTGTCTGCCAAATAAATAAATAAAGTCTTAAAAAAAAAAAAAAAAGACGTTGTGGAAAAAACAAAACTACATTTTCCACATATGACAAAGCAGAGTTTGGGAGCTTCATAGTACATAGTCATCCTGATATGCTAATTCTAAGCCAACATGTATTAGCAATGAGGTATTAACAGAGCTAGCTGTAACCTCAGAGGCCTGTTGTGAGACTGATCAAACTGTGCTGCCAGGGAGTCTATTACACCTGGAAACGTTGCCAAGAGTATACAATGCTTCACAGCTACAAGTCAACACTGCTCTCTTGTGGTTACTCAGGGAATAGCAATACTGGTATAAATTAAGTTCTCAACCTCTGCCTGATGTTTTAAAGGTGACTGATGACTTGGTGTTATGAAAACTCCCGGGATCTCCAACATTTAGCAGAGGGTTAGTGAGTAGCTTTAAGAAGAAGATACTGTACTTCCTGCTCATTAGGCATGTGGGGCTTTGAATGATTAATTTAAAGATAAAAGGGATATAACAATTATTCTGTGATTTTCTCTCCATCAGTAATATCCAAGATCAATATCAAATCAATGGCATGGGCCAGGTATACATATTTACCCCATCTCCATACTTAATAAGATGTTGCATTAGTACTACTGGCCAAGGACTATTTGTAATAATAACATTTATTAATATCTTTATCTACTCAACCAAAATTAGTTACTGAGTGCTTTATATGTGATGAGCACACAGACATACACAGACATAATGGATTAGCATAGATAATTGCCAAGAGGAAAACTACATTCAGAGTGATTACAGTCAAAACAGACCAAGAATTGTTATTATTATTCTCATCTTTGCAAATTAGACAACTGAGCAAAAAGACTAGCGGTCATTCAGCTACCAGGGACCAGAGACAGGAGAGAGACTCAGGCATGTTTGCTAACTAAGTCCATTTTTCCTATCATATATCTAGGGATTGAGCTACATCTTTGGACTTCACCCGGACAGCTTTGTAGTTTTCCGAAGTTTTTCATGCTTCAGATTATAGATAGCTGAGGCAGTGCACATCAAAACCCATCATATGCTGAATTAGTCAATGCAAGTAAAGTTAAAGTTACTTTCACAAAGATACCACAGTAACTTAACAGGATAAAAGTTTACCACCCATTCAGATCCCATTCCAGTGCATGGGGGCTCTGCTTCATGTCAACATTTTGGGAACCAAGCTTCTTCCATATGTGGATCCTCCATGTATTAAGCCCTTAGGGATCTCCTTAGGTATTTCTGCTGGCTGTCATGCCAGGAAGGGAGACAGTGTTCCTGATCTTGTACAATATTTTAGTGGCTCAATCTGTGAGAGATTTATATCACTTTTTCTATTATTCCATTGGCCACACTGCCCACATAGACCCAGCTGCCTACAGCTGAGGCTGGATCACTGAATAATCATTTCTTAAGAGAAATGATACAACAGAGACTCTCGCAAGTAAAATACACTTACCTTCTTTCCAAGAGAGACCACCCAGGCTTTCACACAGTCTAAGATCTCAAGCAGTGAGTGTCTTCTCCATCAGGTCCTGATGTGATTCCTTGTGGACCAGTCATTTTCCTCCTCTCACCACATAGGTAATTGTGGAGTACTGGTACCCATCATTAAGATTCCCATTTGGAGGGGAGGCATGGAATTCGTTCAGTAGGAACTTGTCCCTGGTAATGCTGGAATATTTTGAGGGCAGGCACTGCTACCTTTTTACCCACTGAAGTGGTAGAAGTTCCTTGACTAGACATGGGGTATGTTCTCTGGGAGGAACTTGCCATTGTTTCTATGACTCCTTGTTCTGCCTTTGGGGGGCTGTGTCTTCTTCATCGTCCCCCCTGGCATTATGACATGCAGGCACTGGAATATGTGACTTCTTTTGCATTACTGCATTTGGAGCCTGCTTCCAGCTCATAAAATATTAAGGTTAATAACTGCTTTAATTCTTAATCAAAAACTTTCTTTAAAAGCCAAGCTCAGGGGGTGCCTGGGTGGCTCAGTGGGTTAAAGCCTCTGCCTTCAGCTCAGGTCATGATCCCAGGGTCCTGAGATCGAGCCCCGCATCAGGCTCTCTGCTCAGCAGGGAGCCTGCTTCTCTTCCTCTCTCTGCCCGCCTCTCTGCCTACTTGTAATCTCTCTCTGTCAAATAAATAAATAAAATCTTAAAAAAAAAAAAAGCCAAGCTCAGGTGTCTTTATCAATAAATACCCTCAAAATCCAAAAAAGTTTCTGATCTATTTGTATCAGGCAGTTCCATGCACTAGTAATCACACACACATATGTTCTTCAGTATAATTCAAAAACTTGTTCTTTTGTTTCTTTATTGTCTTTTCCAATTTACCATGCCACTCCTTTTTTTGTTATTATTTGTTTATTTTCAGCGTAACAGTGTTCATTGTTTTTGCACCAAACCCAGTGCTCCATGCAGTACATGCCCTCCCTATTACCCACCACCTGGTTCCTCAACCTCCCACCCACCCCCCCGCCCCTTCAAAGCCCTCTGGTTGTTTTTCAGAGTCCATAGTCTCTCATGGTTCATCTCCCCTTCCAGTTTCCCTCAACTCCCTCTCCTCTCCATCTCCCCATGTCCTCCGTGTTCTTTGTTATGCTCCACAAATAAGTGAGACCATATGATACTTGACTCTCTCTGCTTGACTTATTTCGCTCAGCATAATCTCTTCCAGTCCCATCCATGTTGCTCCAAAAGTTGGGTATTCATCCTTTCTGATGGAGGCATAATACTCCATTGTGTATATGTACCACATCTTCCTTATCCATTCATCCGCTGAAGGGCATCTTGGTTCTTTCCACAGTTTGGCGACCGTCATGCCACACTTTTTTAAGTAATGGTGTCTATCTAGGACCACTGGACTTGAGTATGTCAACTATATGCATAATCTACTCTTCTTAGTTCTGGTTTCTATGAGTATGTGTTTTTCAAAAGCAGTCTAAAACTTTCTCTTACTTCTGACACCCCAAGCAGTAGGACAGTTTTTCAAGACTCCGTATTTATGGACTTTCTCTATTATCATTAATTTTTGCTTGAAAACCAGCCAAGTTTCTGCTAAGCTCATCTACTTACCAAAATAACCTGTCAGGCGCCTGGGTGGCTCGGTGGGTTAAGCCTCTGCCTTCGGCTTGGGTCATGATCTCAGGGTTCTGGGATCAAGCCCTACCTTGAGCTCTCTGCTCAGTGGGGAGCCTGCTTCTCCCTCCCCATCTGCCTGCCTCTCTGCCTACTTGTGGTCTCTGTCTGCCAAATAAATAAATAAAATCTTAAAAATAAATAACCTGTCAATGCGATCAACAGTCACAAACACACACAATTATTGACAACTGCAACCAACCATTTCCCCTAGACTTGCTGTTTAGTAGACATGTCAGCTTTCCTTGCTGTGTGATCTTTTGAACATTGGTGGTCCATTTTCTCAGCGTCTGCAGCATTAGTCGGGATAATTTGCTGGCTGTTGAAACAAACAATTCCAAGGTGTTAGGGGTTTAACACATACAACTTGCATTTCCCATCCAATGCATGTGGAAGAGGGGGCTCTCTTGCATGCTGTCCTTTGGGGACGTAGCTTCCTCCATTGTGCGGTTCCAACATTTCTAGGCCTTCATGTCTTCAGTGGGTTAAGTACAACTGGCCAGAGGTGGGGAGAGAGTGTAGAGAACATTTAAGGAGCTTATAAATGTTGTGTCTAGAAGAGGTGTGTGCCATGTCCCTGGCCAGACTCAGTCTTATAACTACATCTAACGGCAGGTAAACCTGGAAAATGTAAATGTATCTGTGTGTCTAGAAGGAGGAAGAACTCAGTTGAATAAACCTAGCCTTGTCTCTGTCATTTATACACATTGATTGCCGGGTGAACCTCAAGCTGTGCAGTGGGAAGGGTGAGAAGTGGTAGGGGACCTCTGGAGATTTTGTGGCTCTCCTGGGCTCTCTGAAATGGTCAGCCCTACAGCCCAACCTGCTGCTTATTTGCCTCCTCCAATCAATTAGTAAGTAGATCATTTTTCCAGTCATCCCCCTATCAGTGGTAAGAATGAAAAGAGGGACATTGGTATGCTGCATCTCAGGACTAGAAGCTCAGTGGATGGATGCAGGGATTTGAACCCAGATCTGAACCCTAGCCCAGGACTGCCCAAACATATTCCTGGAAACTTCCTTGACATCAGGAGCCGGACATGGGATTTAAATGAGCAGTCCATGCTCTGCTCAGTCTTTGAGTTTGTGCATAGTTCTTGTGGTTTATAAAGAGACACTGCTATTAGGACATAGTGGGTGGGGGGATGAGTTAATATCCCAGGGAAGGACAGACCTTGGTAGATTTCCTCCACAAAGTCACTGAATTCATTGCCTTCACTTTGATGTTTATAATAAAATTAAAAACTGTGTCCTGTTTGAGAACGAGGCTGTGAGTTTCCTTAGACCCACACTTGCTCCTGAAAAGTAAATATTGATTTTCTGTAAATGGAGCAAAAAAAGGTCTGTTTATGGTCCATGTGCTGTGCTTCCTCAGAGCTGGGTGAAAGCAGTTTCCTCAACTTCCCGGTATGCTGCTGCCTTTAGAGGAGTCTAAGGAAGTTTATACACTATGTTTATCCAACCAACTACTATCTGCTATAACATATTTCTGAGACTGTAAGATCACATTTCTATGCATGTCATTTTCCTGTTGTGCGGCAAATACTGCTTTGGTTAGTATCACCACCTTCACTTTCCTTTTGTACCATGTTGTAATGATCACTGTGCTTCACTCTTGCTGGTCCCCACACAGTGAGGGAATGATCTATGTGCCCAAATGCTCATGAGAAAGAAATTCTGACACTCACTTTTAGCATAAAGCATCTTGGATTTCAAGTGTGAAAGTCAGGTTTAATGTCCTGCCTAGAATACTCAGCCATTTGCACTGGGTATATAATTTTCAGTAATATCGCCCCACAAAGATAAGACAATTATTTCACTGTGAGTTTTTACTCAATTATATGCATAAAAATATTATATGCATAAAAAACAGTAACTACAGTCACTCAATATCTTTGCTCTTTTTTCTTCCTTATATTCTGTCTTCCTCTTTCCCCCCTTTCCTTTCTTCCACCCTTCCTTTTTTTTTTTTTTTTTTTTACCTCTGCTGCTTTTTTTCTCTGTCCTATCTATGCCTTCCTCCATTCTCTCTTTCCTTTTATTCTTTCACAGGAAGCTCAGGTAAGTTATTCTGCTCTAGACTATGACACCAGGGCTTTAATGTGTCTTTTCATAATCTTTTCCATCAAAGTGGTCAACAATATAACATAATTCAAGATCAATGATTGTTTTGGATAATTTCAGTACATGTTTTGAACTCAGGTAGATAAAGCACAGGTAACCAGCTTAATTACCTGTCCAGCTGGATCCAGGAGAGAAGATAATTACACAAACAGAACTAACAAGGTTATAGAGTGCAAATACTTGATTTTTAAGAAAATTGTTTATATTCCACACTGAAGTTTTATTCCATACACAACATGAATAAATTAGTCTTGTTCTCTCTGTAAAGAAAATTTCTGACTTCCATTTCATGGCAGACCATGTAGACTAAAAACTCCTCATGTTGCTAAACAACAAAGTAAAATATAATAAACGTCCTCTCAAATGCATATGTTTAAAAAAAAGTAAGAAAATTTGAAAGTAAACAAAAAGCAATGGGAGGTGAAAAAAGACTGTTTTTTTTTTCTTTACATTCAATTAGCCAGCATATAGTATGTCATAACATTTTGCTGTAGTGGTCAATGATTCATTAGTCGTGTATAACACCCAGTGCTTATTCCAACACCCAGCTACCCCCATCCCCCCCACCACCTCAGTTTGTTTCCTGGAGTCCAGAGTCTCTCATGGTTCATCTCCCTCTCTGATTTCTCCCTCTTCAGTTTTTCCTCCCTTCCCCTATGGTCTTCCACTCTATTCCTTATGCTGCACATATGAATGAAACCATAAGATAATTATCTCTCTGGTTGACTTATTTCACTTAGCATAATCCCCTCCAGTTCCATTCATGTCAATGCAAATGGTGGGTATTTATCCTTTCTGATGGTGGAATAATATTCCATTGTATATATGTATCACATCTTCTTTATCGATTCATCTGTTGAAGGGCATCTCAGTTCCTTCCACCATTTGGCTATTGTGAACATTGCCTGCTATGAACATTGGGGTGCAAGTGCCCCTTATTTTTTACTACATGTGTGTCTTTGGGGTAAAGACTTACTAGTGCAATTGCTGGATGGTAGGGTAGATTATAAGATAACCCAGGAATGAACCTAACCAAAGAAGTAAAGGATCTCTACTCTAGAAACTACAGGACACTTAATGAAAGAAATTGAGGAACATGCAAAGAAATGGGAAAACATCCCATGCTTATGGATTGGAAGAATAAACATCATTAAAATGTCTATGCTGCCCAGAGCAATTTACACTTCCAAAACAATCCTTAACAAAGTACTATTGACCATTTTCACAGAGCTGGAACAAACAATCCTAAAATTTGTGTGGAACCAGAAAAGACCGCAAGTTGCCAGGGCAATGCTGAAAAAGAAAACCAAAGCTGGGGGAGTCACAATGCTATATTCAAGCTATATTATAAGCTATATTACAAAACCATAGTCATCAAGACAGCATGGTATTTGCACAAAAACAGACACATAAATCAATGGAACAGAATAGAGACCCCAGAACTGGACCCTCAATTCCAGGGTCAGCTAATCTTCAACAAAGAAGAGAAGAATACCCAATGGGGAAAAAAAAAAGGCTCTTCAATAAATGGTGCTGGGAAAACTGGACAACCACATGCAGAAAAATGAAACTAGACCATTCTTTTATACCTCACACAAATACAAACTAAAAATGGATGAAAGACCTCAATGTGAGACAAGAATCCATCAAAATCCTAGAGGAGAACATAGGCAGTAACCCTTTGACATCAACCACAGCAACTTCTTTCAAGACATGTCTCTAAAGGCAAAGGAAACAAAAGCAAAAATGGACTTTTGGGACTTCATCAAGTTAAAAAGCTTTTTCACAGCAAAGGAAGCAGTCAATAAAACTAAAAGGCAACCCACAGAATGGGAAAAGATACTGGCAAATGACATTTTGGATAAGGGGTTGGTATCCAAGATCAATAAAGAACTTATGAAACTCAACACCCAAAAAAGACTGTTAAATAGATACTGAATCTATGGCTGTAGTGGAAACATTTATCAGTTTTTACAATAAAGGGGTTTGCATTTTAAATGATCTTACAAATAAAGAATGCAAAATTTGGATACTCATAAGATTAGGAGCATAATTAAGATACATAGATTCCCAGAGTACCAGGGATCTCAAAGGGACATAACTTTAGTGAAGGAGCAGACAAGTACAGCTGATTTTTGTGCATTGATTTTATATCCTGTTGCATTGCTGAATTCCTGAATGAGTTCTAGCAATTTCCTGTTGCATCGCTGAATTCCTGAATGAGTTCCAGCAATTTTGGAGTGGAGTCTTTTGGGTTTTCCACATGAAGTATCATGTCATCTGTGGAGAGTGAGTTTGACTTCTTCTTTGACAATTTGAATGCCTTTTATTTCTTTTTGTTGTCTTATTGCTGAGGCTAGGACTTCTAGTATTATGATGAACAATAGTGGTGAGAGTAGATAGCCCTGCTGTGTTCCTGAGCTTAGGGGAAAAGCTCTCAGTTTTTGCATCATTGGGAATGATATTTGCTGTGGGAATTTTGTATATGGCTTTTATGATGTTGAGGTATGTTCTTTCTATCCCTATACCATGGAGAGTTTTAATCAAGAAAGGATACTGTAGGGGCACTTGGGTGGCTCAGTGGGTTAAGCCTCTGCCTTTGGCTCGGGTCATGATCTCAGGGTCCTGGGATCAAGCCTTGCATCGGGCTCTCTGTTTGGCAGGAGACCTGCTTCCCCCTCTCTCTGCCTGCCTCTCTGCTTACTTATAAATAGTAATAAATAAATTAATTAAATAAATAAATAAAATGAATTTTAAAAACTTAAAAAAAGAAAGGACACTGTATTTTGTCAAATGCTTGTTCTACATCAATTAAGAGGATCATAGAGAAAAGGGAACCCTCTTACACTGTTGGTGGGAATACAAGCTTGTATAACCACTCTGAAAAATGGTATGAAGGTTCTTCAAGAAGCTAAAAATAGGGTCACCCTAAGATTCAGCAATCACACTACTGGGTATTTACCCTAAAGATACAAATATGAAGGGGCATGTTCACCCTGATGTTTATAGCAGCAATGTCCACAATAGCCAAACTAATGGAAAGAACCTAGATGTCCATCAACAGATGAATGGATAAAGAGGATGTGAGATATATTTGCAATGACATGGATAGAACTAGAGAATATTATGCTGAGTGAAATAAGTCAATCAGAGAAAGACAATTATCACATGATCTCTCTGATATGAGGAATTTGAAAGGCAGGGTGGGGTATTGTGATGTACAGAAGGAAAAAATGAGACAAGATAGGATCAGGAGGGAGAGAAACAATAAGAAACTCTTAATCTCACAAAACAAACTGAGGGTTGTTGGCGGTGGGGGGATAGGGATAGGGTGGCTGGGTTATGGACATTGGGGAGGGTATGTGCTATGGTAAGTGCTGTGAAATGTGTAAGCCTGATGATTCATAGACCTGTACCCCTTGGGCAAATAATACATTATATGCTAAAAAAAAAGAAAAGAAGAAGAAGAAGATGTAGTACATATATACAATGGAATATTATTCAGCCATCAGAAAGGATAAATACCCACCATTTGCATCAACATGGATGGAAGTGGAGGGGATTATGCTAAGTGAAATAATTCAAACAGAGAAAGACAATTATCTTATGGTTTCACTCATATGTGGCACATAAGGAATAGAGCAGAGGACTATAGGGGAAGGGAAGGAAAACTGAAGGGGGAGAAATCAGAGAGGGAGATGAACCATTAGAGACTCTGGACTCCAGGAAACAAACTGAGGCTTTCAGAAGGTGGGGGGGAGTGGACAAATGGGGTAGCTAGGTGATGGGTATTGAGGAGGACACATGCTGTGATAAGCACTGGATGAATTATCATTCAGCTAATGAATTATTAAACACTACTTCAAAAATTGTACTACACAGTTGCTAGCTGAAAATTGTGTATACACACACACACACACACACATATGCATGCAATGCAATATTACTCAACCATCAGAAAAGATGAAATCTTACTATTTACAATGACATGGATGGAACTGGAGGGTATTAGGCTGAGCAAAATAATCCAATATCAGAGAAAGACAATTATCATATGGTTTCACTCATATGAGGATTAAAAGAAATAATGCAGAGGATCATAGGGGAAGGGAGGGAAAACTGGAATGGGAAGAAACCAGAGAGGAAGAAAAACCATGAGAGAGTCTTATTTTTTTTTAATTTATTTGACAGACAGGGATCACAAGTAGGCAGAGAGGCAGGCAGAGAGAGGGAGGAAGCAGGCTCCATGCTGAGCAGAGAGCCTAGTGCGGGGCTCAATCCCAGAACCCTGAGATCATGACCTGAGCCAAAGGCAGAGGCTTAACCCACTGAGCCCCCCAGTCACCCCATGAGAGAGTCTTAACTATGGGAAGCAAACTGAGGGTTACTGGAGGGGAGGTGGTTAGGGGGCCAGGGTAACTGAGTGATGAGCATTAGGGGGGCACTGATGTGATGAGCTCTGGGTGTTATAAGCAATTGATGAATTATTGAATGTTACATCTGAAACTAATGATGTTCTATATGCTGGCTCATTGAACTTAAATAAATAAACAAACAGGTTAAAGAAACAAAAAAAAATAGAGTTAAAAATACATGAAAAAGGAGCATTAACCTAGCAGGTTTATTTGAATAAAACAAAACTAAGCCTGACGGAAAATTTTAAAAGTACATAGGCAGTATCCTCTTCAACATCGGCCACAGCAACTTCTTTCAAGACATGTCTCCAAAGGCAAAGGAAACAAAAGCAAAAATGAACTTTTGCAACTTCTTCAAGACCAAAAGTTTCCACACAGCAAAGGAAACAGTCAACAAGACAAAGAGGCAACCCACGGATGGGAGAAAATATTCACAAATGACAGTACAGACAAAGGGTTGATATCCAAGATCTATAAAGAACTCCTCAAACTCAACACTCATAAAGCAGATAAACACGTCAAAAAATGGGCAGAAGATATGAACAGACACTTCTCCAAAGACATACAGATGGCTAACAGACACATGAAAAATTTTTCATCATCATTAGTCATCAGGGAGATTCAAATCAAAACCACACTGAGATAACACTTTACACCTGTTAGAATGGCCAAAATTAACAAGACAGGAAACAACAAGTGTTGGAGAGGATGTGGAGAAAGGGGAACTCTCTTACACTGTTGGTGGGAATGCAAGTTGGTGCAGCCACTTTGGAAAACAGTGCGGAGATTCCTTAAGAAATTAAAAACAGAGCTACCCTATGACCCTGCAATTGCACTACTGGGTATTTACCTCAAAGATACAGACATAGTGAACAGAGGGGCCATCTGTACCCCAATGTTCATAGCAGCAATGGTCACAGTCACCAAACTGTGGAAAGAGCCAAAATGCCCTTCAACAGATGAATGGATAAAGAAGATATGATCCATATATACAATGGGATATTATGCCTCGATCATAAAGGATGAATACCCAACTTCTGTATCAACAAGGACGGGACTGGAAGAGATTATGCTGAGTGAAATAAGTCAAGCAGAGAGACTCAAGTATCATATGGATTCACTTACTTATGGAGCATAAGGAATAACATGGAGGACACTGAGGAGAGGAGAAGTGAACTGGGGGAAATCGGAGGGGGAGACAAACCATGAGAGACTGTGGACTCTGAGAAACAAACTGTGGGTTTTGGAGGGGAGGGGGTGTGTGTTTGGGAGGGCCTGGTGGTGGATATCAAGGAGGGCACATATTGCATGGAGCACTAGGTGTGGTGCATAAACAATGAATCTTGGAACACTGAAAACAGAATTAAATTTAAAAGTAAAATAATATAAAATGGGGAAAAATAAAAATAAAAAAATAAAAGTACAGTGACTGATATTTTAAAAAAAGAATAGATTACATGGGATTGATATAGCTGAGTTGACAATTGGTAAAATGAAGCCAAAGTTGGAGAGTTTTCATCTGAAAGCAGTCCAATTCAACAGAGAATAGAATGTGAAATAGAGGAGAAAAATAAAGATAATCGAGTAAGAAAGGCCCAATATACACCAAAGTGGATTTGCATAAAAATATAGAAAATGGGAGAGGGGAGGGAATATTCAAGAGGATCATGTCTGAACTCAGATTCAAAAAGCTGAATTAATTATAAGCAGAATGACTTTTCCAAAAGAAAAAAAAAATCTATACACATTTGCTAACACTCCAACATCCCAAAGACTAAAAGAATAACAACATACTTCTCAATAGCAACAATAGACATCAAAAAGTTGTGGAAATATATGTGACATATATGTGACATATATGTTATATACAACATATATAATATTTATTATTCAATTAATACGTGTTAAAAGTACTTCTTGATATTCAAATTTTACCCAGCTAAATTGTCACTAATAAAACCTTTTTGAACTAAGAAAACACATATATTTAAACACACTAAAGAGTTAAGAAGGAAAAGTCAAAATCTAAAAGAAGGTAAAAAAGAGAGATAAACCCTGGATTTAAAGCTACTTCTGCTCTGAGGACTTTGCCAACCCTGAAAAAAAAAAGATAATCAGTATGAAATGGGCCAAAAATCTGGCAATTTCCTGACATGAGAAGATAAAAGTTAAAGCCTGGGACCCACTAAAAACAGAGTTTGATAATCCTCCTTCCATACACACATTATAAAATAGAACCTTGAGCTATACTCTCAAGGTGTGGTTGCACTGAAATACATCAGTATGTCTAAGTGGTAATTCCCACTCAGATCTGCAAAGACATTATTTCTAAGTAAGGTCACATTCACAGGTACCTGAGGGGTTAGATCTTCAAAATATCTCTGTGAATGGGAGGCATGGGTGGCTCAGTGGATTAAAGCCTCTGCCTTCGGCTCAGGTCATGATCTCAGGGTCCTGGGATTGAGCCCCGCACCAGGCTCTCCGCTCATCATGGACTCTGTATCCCCGCCTCTCTCTGCCTGCCTCTCTGCCTACTTGTGATCTCTGTCTGTCAAATAAATAAAATCTTTTAAAAAAATCTCTGTGAACACATTTCAACCCATAACATATTTCTTTTTATTCCGCACCAGGAATTGTAAACTATGGTTGTTGACTATAATCATATGCAGCTCATTAGGTTGTTATGAGAGTTAAATGAAATATCAGATAGTAAGAATAATATAACACATTAAGAACTCTGGAGATTTATGATTACTACTAGTTACTCTTGGTGTAACTTTATGTGAAGTTTTGGTCTCCCTCTCTAGAGTGAAAGAAACCATTTTTGATTGTTTTTAAAATGTGTGGTGTTTTCTACAAAGGAGGGTCAAAATGTTTGTTAAATGAAAAAGTAATTTTATCCTTGCAATGACCCTCTGTTAGAAAGTTCATGATCCCCATATTACAGATGAGGAAACTGTGGACTTGGGGAAATTATACAAGGAGAAGCAACCAGGTAGTGGTAGAACAAGAATTCAAACTTGAGCTTCAAATCATCTTTTCCCAACATCCTTATGACCTGACAGTGAAGATGGAATAATCATTTCTAAGAAACTCTGAAACAAGGACATTTTGCTTAGAATAAACTGTATGCTCTAGCAACATTCTTTCACTGAACAATAATTCACTCATGAAATAGTTTTCTTCAAGTTAGTGTGTCCATCAAACTTATTTTCTGTTGACAAGGATACCAGGACCTGCAGGTAGCAAGGCAGAGGTGGGAGCAGGAGAGTAATTAGTGTGCAGAGGGAACAAGGTTATATTCCACCTATATTCCTGCCCTAATATCTCCCTTCCTACTTCCAGTAGGAAAGTATGAGAACCAGACTTACCCTTGCTCTCCTCTCTCCAAAACTCCTGTGCCTAAAGCCCAAAATTCTTACATTTGGCCCGAGAATCCCTATCATAAGACACATCTGGGAAGGTCCACAGGAGTGGTGATCTAAGTCCTACTGTGCATCCCTTTAGAGTGTGGCTGCACTGGTGGCAGTTACACTTGTTCCCAGGGAAATAATGCCAAATATTGCTGTGAGGAAGGTGAAGATTGTTAACAGTTTACCTTTATGCAACCACACTTAGGTGTCAGAATTTAGACCAAGAATAGCCACAAAGGTAAAATCTTGGACATGAGACCACATGTGTGTAAACAGGGCCCCGCCCAGGGATTTGCTTGGGTGCAGACCACTGATGATCCTGCTGCAGGAGAGGGACTCACAGAGAATGTGCTCCCTGGCCCCCTGGTTGCCCATTGTTCATGATCCTCTGAGATCCATGCTCCTTTGATGGCTGGAGGTGTCACCTCTTCCACAGAGTTATAGGGCTGAGGAGAGTAGTCAGTTCTTTCCCACAGGTGCATGCACATAAATTTTCCTGGAGAAGATTCTCATCACATAGTTTCCTTACCTTTCTTTTCTCAGGGTTTCCTTATTTAGACTTCTCAAGAGCCTTTGACCTCTCTTGCCCTTATTTTATTGACAGTGCTGAATCAAGTCTTTTATAGTATATTCTCTTGGGAAACAGACCATGGGGCCTCAGGGCCCTAGTGCTTAACAAGAGCACCAACTCCCATGAGCAATGGGGAGAGAGGCCACAGTGGAGGCAGAGTTCATAATACCAGCCTCCAGGGCCCTTGGAGGGGCCAGTTTAGTGCTTTCTCCAGCAGCCAGAAACAGCAGCAGTGCAGCCTTCTGAAGCTGGTGAGTTTCAAGCTGGACCAAGCAGGATGATTTGAGGAAGGAGATAACGAGGAGAGGAGGGACTCCAGGACCTTAGTATGTAAAGCAAAAAGAACGCTTTCCATAGGACCTGGTGTATGTGCTGACCCTGCCAAGATGCTTAGATCTGGTATAAGGCTGAGTGGCAGGAACTGACCTAATGCTGTTAGAGATGAGGCTGAGTCATTTTGTGTCCATCCAAGGTTTGCAAACCTCTTTAAGCAAAGATTCCTCCCCCCCCCCCCACCCACCCCATATCATGGCTGGGACACCAAGACCCTGTGCTTGCTTGGTCAGAATCTTCCTTTCTGTGCTCATCTAAAATCATCTATGAGCCAAGGTTATCAGTCTGTTTTCTCATCTGGGCTTGGGTACTCTGTTGTAATTTTGTTTATTCAAGGCTTGTCTGATCTTTCCAGACTGTCAGAATATCACTGGCAGAGACTATGTTTGTTCAATAGCACTTAGAAAAAGGGTCACCCCTCCGTATATGTTAGTCTACCAGTACAAATGAATGGAACTGAATATTGAGTACCAGAGCAATGCCCCAGATGGCCAACGAGTCCTCATTTCTCAGATTAGGAGACCTCGGTTTCTGAGGAGAATGCAGAAAGAGAGGAAGGGTGGTCCCAGCTCTTAAGGGATTTACTAACAGAAGTGAAAGTATATTACCACCTGGGAGAAAATATCAGTGTTACAGGAGGTCTTTATCAGTTAAAATGTCCTTGGTGATGTTCTGGACTCCAGTCTCTCTGCCCACTCATCCTCTCTTACACTAAACCCTGTAGGTCTCCCTACACTTCAGATATATCCTTCTTCTTTGCCTGCAATAGCCTTCCTTCAGATGTTCATTACTTTTCCTTTGGACTCCTCAGGACTCCCCAGAAGCTTCCACCCTTCTGTGTGATCTGCCATGTCCCATGTACAGCACATCACTTCCCAGCCTTAGACCCTCTCTGCTTCCTTACAGTGTACATCATGCCTACTCTCAGGCGGAACTCACACGGCTGTGCCTGCACACCTTACCCAGGTCTCCTGACACTGTGCTTTCCTGGCTGCTTCCCCCAAAGAACTTAGGATCTACCAGCCCTTTTTACCAGTCATGCTGAACATCCACATAGATGTTTCTTCTCTTCCCATTGCCTACAAAGAGAGTGCTCCTCTCCCAGGTGAATGTGGCCTCATTTTTGTATCCTTCTCTGATGCCCTCAGCTAATAGTGTCTCTTGGCCTAATATGGCCTCAGGAAATCATAGACCTTTTTTCTACCCACAACAACATCTGAAGCTAAGTATCATTTTTCTATTTCATAAATGAGGAATGTATGTATCACAGAGTTTAAATAGCTCTCAAGGTCTTCTATGGGTTTAATAGTGAGGCTTCATTTCTGTCCGAAGCCAACTTTTCAACCATATCACTCTGCTTTGTTCATCTCTGTGTTTATCTCTTTCCCACTGTTTGTAAGATCATCTTTATCACCACAACTATACTGTCTTATAAGTGTTTGTAAGTCAATTTTCCTCTATTAATGGGGATACCAGTTCTTGCCTAATGCATGCTATACATTTGTAGTATGCCTAACATTAAGACCAGGTTTAGGAAAGGCACTGACTATTAATTTGCTTATTCAAGTAGATCAGGTCATGCCAAGTTTATAGAACTTAAGGTTTATGGAAAGGACAAGTCTTTTCCAAAAAAGTGGGAATGTTTTCTATCTTATTTCTCTATTTCATACTGAGGGTCATTTTCCTGATCACATATGTAAAAATGCATTAAATAACTGTCCCTACCCCACTTTAACCCCTGTATCCTTGGTTTGTCTTGAAAACCTACAAAGGTAGAAAGGAATGTGTGTGTGTGTGTGTGTGTGTGTGTGTGTGTGTGTGTGTGTTAATAATCTGTATTTGGAAAATCTGGGATATTCAAAGTGAAAGTCCTTGGATCAAAGCAATATCATCCTTCTTTTTTTTTTTTCCCTTTTTATTAATTTTTTCAGCGTAACAGTATTCATTCTTTTTGCACAACACCCAGTGCTCCATGCAAAACGTGCCCTCCCCATCACCCACCACCTGTTCCCCCAACCTCCCACCCCTGACCCTTCAAAACCCTCAGGTTGTTTTTCAGAGTCCATAGTCTCTTATGGTTCGCCTCCCCTCCCCAATGTCCATAGCCCGCTCCCCCTCTCCCAATCCCACCTCCCCCCAGCAACCCCCAGTTTGTTTTGTGAGATTAAGAGTCATTTATGGATGGTCAAAATACCATCCATTTTTTTCAAAGAAATGGAACAAATAATCCTAAAATTTATATGGAACCAGAAAAGACCTCGAATAGCCAAAGGAATATTGAAGAACAAAGCCAAAGTTGGTGGCATCACAATTCCGGACTTCAAGCTCTATTACAAAGCTGTCATCATCAAGACAGCATGGTACTGGCACAAAAACAGACACATAGACCAGTGGAACAGAATAGAGAGCCCAGAAATCGACTGTCATCCTTCTTAATACTTGACTCCTTCACCCTTTGTTTAGCAGTGAGGGGGAAAAAGTGTATCAAAACTAAACAAAACAAAACTAACTAACTAACAAAAACCTTATCAAAGTGGATGAGTTTACAGAATATAGATCCCACATGCTAGGATAAGTCAATCTGAGCCACAGGAACCACAGACAATTCTGCTTACCAGGTAAAAAAAAATCCTACATATATTTATATGCCTAAAACTGACTTATTGGCTAGCTTCCGTGCTACCATTGGTGAACCTCAACTATTTTGACTACTTTTCCTAAAGACACCTAGCTCTATTTCTCAAGATGTCTCTTATCTGAGAGTTATGGTCTCATCAGCATCTTTTTTAAAATTATTTTTTACTTGAGTATACTTGACACATAATGTTACATTAGTTTCAGGCATACAACATAGTGATTCCACAAATTTAAACATTAGGCTATATTCACTGCCTTTTTTCCTTATTTCTTTTTAATCTTCATTTTCAGACTTGAATTTCCTACTGAATTTTAGGCTATTATTTTGAATGATTGCTTGAAAACTCTACCTGTATATTTTACAAATAGCTCCTGCATAACACTTAAAATATAAATTCATATTCTTGCTCTGAAAACCCCTTCCTTTTTTTCATTCCCCTTTTCCAATTTTTCAGTAAAGATTTCATTCTTCCTGTCACTCAAGTTCAAAAGCATAAAGTCATCCCTAAAACTGTGACTTGGGATTCAAGACCCTGTTTTATTCAATTTTCTTCATTTTGTTACCTATCATTTTGCCCAACAATGAAGAGTGGGTACATGTTTGGGCTATTTTTGGATACTGAATCTTCAGATGCTATTCTTTACTCATACCCTACGTGTAATTCTTACTGATTCTGATTTTGAAATGTCTGTCAAATCCATGTTTCCTGTCCATCCTGAAACAAGGAATGGCTCTTGGTATAAAGAAAAGTTCAGCATCTAAGGAGCAGATAGGTATTTTGTGCAATTTCAGCAACACGGGTTAATTCAGAGGACTCTACTGACTCAACCTCACACCAGTCAGAATGGCTAAAATTAACAAGTCAGGAAATGACAGATGCTGGAGAGGATGTGGAGAAAGGGGAACCCTCCTCCACTGTTGGTGGGAATGCAAGCTGGTGCAACCACTCTGGAAAACAGCATGGAGGTTCCTCAAAATGTTGAAAATAGAACTACCCTATGACCCAGCAATTGCACTACTGGGTATTTACCCTAAAGATACAAACATAGTGATCCGAAGGGGCACGTGTACCCGAATGTTTATAGCAGCAATGTCTACAATAGCCAGACTATGGAAAGAACCTAGATGTCCATCAACAGATGAATGGATCAAGAAGATGTGGTATATATACACAATGGAATACTATGCAGCCATCAAAAGAAATGAAATCTTGCCATTTGCGACGACGTGGATGGAACTAGAGCGTATCATGCTTAGTGAAATAAGTCAATCGGAGAAAGACAACTATCATATGATCTCCCTGATATGAGGACATGGAGAAGCAACATGGGGGGTTAGGGGGATAGGAGAAGAATAAATGAAACAAGATGGGATTGGGAGGGAGACAAACCATAAATGACTCTTAATCTCACAAAACAAACTGGGGGTTGCTGGGGGGAGGTGGGATTGGGAGAGGGGGAGCGGGCTATGGACATTGGGGAGGGGAGGCGAACCATAAGAGACTATGGACTCTGAAAAACAACCTGAGGGTTTTGAAGGGTCAGGGGTGGGAGGTTGGGGGAACAGGTGGTGGGTGATGGGGAGGGCACGTTTTGCATGGAGCACTGGGTGTTGTGCAAAAAGAATGAATACTGTTACGCTGAAAAAGAAATAAATAAATAAAAAGGGGAAAAAAAAAAAAATAGAACAGGAAGTGGCCTCCAAAAAGATCCAAGATGTTCTTGGTCTATAATCTTTGGCAGAGCAAACTGTCTAAGCCTGTAATCCCTCAGAATAGAAAAGGAAAGGTTTAACAACGCATCAGTCAAGACCCCCATGATTAGAGTGACTCAATTTTGGATGGAATTCGTGTGACAGGTTAGTTTATTGCCATCTATAGCAAAGGTTCCCAAAGTCCTTCTAGAGTAGTGCAAGTCAAGGAACCTACACAGGGGAACTGAAGATAACACCACAGTACTCAATCCTCCAGTCACAGAAGGGTAGCTACTCTTAGGCTCAAACCCTTGATATCATTGTAGCCTCCAGGCTTCTCTCCTTCCTGCCTAAGCTAATGGGATATTTCTCCTTCCTTTTAAGTTTCAAAATGTATTCCTCTTTTGGACCCCATGAAGGACTTGTTTTTATTTAAAAAAAAACATTCATAGCACTTACAAATTAAGTTTTTATCTAAATTCCAGATAGTTAACATTTAGTGTTATGTTAGTTTCAAGAGTACAATACAGTGATTCAAGAATTCCATACATTACCCAGTATTCATTGCAACAAGTATACTCCTTAATTCCCATCATCTATTTAACCCAGCACTTAAAATTTTTTTTACTCTCCTAGTGTAACCCTCAGTACTGTCTCTGTCACCAGAATATAAAATGCAGTCTCATTTAAAATGTCCAAACCAAATAAAACACTCTTGAAAGAAAAGAAAGTAATTTGAAACTTGAAAAGAGAAACTTGAAACTTCCAAAGAGAAACAACAGCAAATAATCCAGTAAAAGGGTGATAAACACTATGTCCAAGTGAAATCCCCTTTGGGGCTGGAAGAAATAATTGCTGTTGGGTACAGTCAAGGATTTTCTACCTCTAATTCAATTGTTTCCTAAATAAAAGCAAGGAACTCCAAAGTCAGACCCCGTCCATATCTATGGAATAGGGGAGTAGTCTTTTCTAGGACTTCCACACAGTCAGCTAAAATAGTAACCCTAGGGGCGCCTGGGTGGCTCAGTGGGTTAGGCCTCTGCCTTCAGCTCAGGTCATGATCTCGGGGTCCTGGGATCGAGCCCCGTATCGGGCTCTCTGCTTGGCGGGGAGCCTGCTTCCTCCCCTCTCTGGCTGCTGCTCTGCCTACTTGTAATCTCTCTCTCTCTCTCTCTCTCTCTCAATCTGTAAAAAAGAAAAAAAAAATTAAAATAGTAACCCTAACTCTTCTAAACTAGAGCTTAGTTAATTAATTGTGCTTGGTGAGGCTAAATAATGTGTAGGGGCTGAAAGCAGAGACTCTAGATTCAGACTCTTGTTACAGTCCTTGTCTCACTCTCTAATTTTGAAAAAACTGTTCTATCCCCTTTTGCCTATACCCTTTCATTATCTGTGAAATTAAGATAACAGTTTAAATATTCTTAAGCCTTTTTTAAAGGATGAAATAATATAATAATTTAAAGCATTCAGCTTAGAGCTGGAGTGTTCAGCTAAGTGTCAGCAATGATTGATAGTGATGATGAAGCTGGCAATAATAATGATGATTTGAAAACTTCACTGAGGCAGGTTAAGTGCCTCAATGGAAAACCAAGTTTCACTGCTCTAGAACATGTAGTTTTTAAAATATATTTTGTCCTACATTTTTAGGAACTCTGAATTTCCAGCATGATCAGGATACTTTATATGGCTTCACCCAGCAACTACTCCACTGCTCCTGTTTCTGAATTCCTCCTCATCTGCTTCCCTAACTACCAGAGTTGGCAGCATTGGCTGTCCCTGCCCCTCAGCCTGCTCTTCCTCCTGGCCATGGGGGCCAATGCCACCCTCCTGATCACCATTTGGCTGGAGGTCTCTCTGCATGAGCCCATGTACTACCTGCTTAGCCTCCTTTCCCTGCTGGACATTGTACTCTGCCTGACAGTCATCCCCAAGGTCCTGGCCATCTTCTGGTTTGATCTCAAGTCCATCAGCTTTTCAGCCTGCTTCCTCCAGATGTTCATCATGAATAGTTTTCTGACCATGGAGTCCTGTACATTCATGGTCATGGCCTATGACCGCTATGTGGCCATTTGCCACCCATTACGATACCCATCCATAATTACTGACCAATTTGTGGTTAAAGCTACCATATTTGTTGTGGCCCGGAATGGCTTTGTTTCTCTTCCTGTTCCAGTTCTTTCTTCTCAGCTCAGATACTGTGCAGAGAACATCATCAAGAACTGTATCTGCACTAACCTCTCTGTGTCCAAACTCTCTTGTGATGACATCACCTTCAACCGGCTCTACCAGTTTGTGGCAGGCTGGACCCTACTGGGCTCTGACCTCATCCTAATAGTTCTGTCTTATTCCTTCATCCTGAAAGCTGTGCTAAGGATCAAAGCTGAGGGTGCTGCGGCCAAGGCCCTGAGCACATGTGGTTCCCACTTCATCCTCATCCTCTTCTTCAGCACAGTCCTGCTGGTTCTGGTCATCACTAACCTGGCCAGGAAGAAGATTCCCCCAGATGTCCCCATCCTGCTCAACATCCTGCACCACCTCATCCCCCCAGCTCTGAACCCCATTGTTTATGGTGTGAGAACCAAGGAGATCAAGCAGGGAATCCAGAAGCTGCTGAGAAGGTTGTAAGAGGTAAAATGGATCAGATTCACCTTTGGAATTGTTAGTGGAAGTCAGGAATTATTTTTATGTTGGAAAGGAAATTTTACTTTTTAATCCCAGAATAAGTTCTATTCTTTTTATCTCAGACAACAATGAAAATATTGTTGAATCCTTGTTCCCTTGTTTCCTCCTGCTTCAAAGGAAACAATCTTTCCTGGATTCTGTGGTCACTTGCGAATTTACTCTGACTGACTCCTTATCTGAGGGTCTTGCCAAGATTTAGCCAAGTGGAGCTGGATTGGAGTGGGAGTGTTTGGCCCTAAAGAAACAAACTTTGAACTTAAGGAAACCAACCTGTCCCCTGATTTGCAAGGAACATAGACAACTCTTCTACCTCCTGTTTCAGAGATCGCTTTTGTGTTGTGAGGGGTTGATTGGGTGGAAGTATATATGTTACCCCAGAACTTCGGTTCTTGGGGTGAAGTCCTTTACTCTGAACATTCTTGACTCTCTTTTTTTTGGCACCTGTGGCCATCTTTTGGATCCTCATATCTTTCCAGAACCTGTTAAGATTTTCCATCTGTGAAACCTCTCTGGGTAGCTTTTCTTTCTTGCTCTTCTTTCTTTCTTTCCTTCCTTCCTACTAAGATTCTTTTTTCAATTTTGTTTTTGTTATTGTTCCTATTGTTTATAAAGAAAACTGACACTTTTTTAGGGCTTCATTGGGGAGGGGAGGAGTTGCACTATTTGCTGCATTATGTGTCCTTT
Organism: Meles meles; assembly: GCF_922984935.1. Taxonomy (NCBI): domain Eukaryota; kingdom Metazoa; phylum Chordata; class Mammalia; order Carnivora; family Mustelidae; genus Meles; species Meles meles. Next base: position 56,080,067 of record NC_060073.1, on the reverse strand, counting down.
TCTTCATTATCTTCATTTTCATGACTCTATAATCCTCAAGGAACTTTCCATCAGATCTCAGGTGACATCCCTCCACAAATATGCCCACTAAGCCTCCATTCTGAGCTGTAGCTGGTATAGCTTTCAACAATTTTCCAGACATAGAAACTTTAGGGTTTGATTTTCACAGATAAATGCATTGAACTATTTTGCAATCCCATGCATTTGTTCGATGTTTCCAAGGAATATTTTTGTAGAAACAACCTGAGACTTTGAAGTCCATCATTTTTTCAAATATCATTTGAATAACATTCCCAAATGGATTATCCTACTTTCTTTTGTATTGAAATTTGCCCTTGATGAATGACTGGTATTGAAATTTAATATTTCTACAGTATTTTTCCTTATGTATCATTTTATCTTTTATTTTTTCAGTTTTGTTGAGATATAATTGACACATAATATTGTATTAGTTTAAGGTATACAACATGATGATTTGATATTTGTGTATTTCAAAACAATTACCATAATAGGTTTAGTTAATATCCATCAAGTCAGATATTACAATTTTTTTCTTGTGATGAGAACTTTTTTTTTTTTTTTTGAGGGTGGCTGCCTCTTTGGCACTAAACACCTGGTACTTGTCTGTATTTGGAAGGTGCTGCATTTCTGCATGCATTTTTGAATTGCTGGGTTTTGAAAGACCCTTCTTTAGGGTGTATTATATCACATTTCACAACATTGATTTCATCAAAATATCAAGGGATCAAGTTGGCTGAGCTCTCTTTTTCTTTCATCCCTTCTAATCTCTCCTTTCCACAGAGGTACTTTTAATTGAGTATCTACTATGTACCAGACACTTTTTATATGTTCTTATTTTACGTACACATTTGCCCCGCAAAGTTTTTCTGTTGGCCCTAGATAAAGAGACTAAAGCTCACAGTAGTCTAATGATTCCTAAGATTACAGCAATTGAGCCAAGATAAATTAATGTTACTTGGGTTCTTGAAGCCTAGGCTCTTTCCACACTACTGGTCCCAACCTTGGCTGTGCAATAGCATAACCTATGAGTTACAAAAAACTCTTGAGTTACATCCTAAGTTTCTCATATCCCCAGACCAAGCTTGGTGTCTGGTACTTAGTAGGCACACTATAAATATTAACTTGATTCCCAGAAGTTTATGGCAGAAGATAAGCCTCAATATGGTTGCTGAGAAGAGAAGTATCCTTGTTTCATGTATTACCACATTAAAAAATATCACTTTGTTAATTTTATGTATTTGTTTCATTTAAAAATTTTTTACCTTAAAATTTGACCACTTTTACCCATCTCCACGAAGCCTCCACCTTCCAACTCTGGCAACAACCAGTCTGTTTTCTGTATTTATGAGTTATGTTATTTTCTATTCTGCATAGAAGTGAGATCATACAGTACATGGCTTTCTCTGACCTAATATATAGACAGATAGATATAGTCTCAGATAGGACTAGAGTCCTGGCCAACAATTTGTAATCTGGGGAGACCCTAAAGAAGAAAACCAAACTAAGCCATGCCTGGACTTCGGACCTACAGAGTCAAGCTTCCAATTAAAAAAAAAATTAAAAAGAATCAGAAAAATTAAACCTCAAAAAGTAGAAGACAAGAAATAATGCAAATATAAACAACAACAAAACAAAACAAAGAATATATATAATAGAAAATATCAAGAAAACCAGAAGTTATGTTCTGCAAAATGATAATAAAAGAGATAAACTTTTAGAAAAAACACAAATTTAAATTATCTAGAATTTTTAATACACACATTTGAAATTTGGGATGTTTTTCAATGTAATAGAACTATCTTATGAACTGCTATGATAATTAATTTGACAATGACATAATATATAAATCCCTTGATAAATACAACTTTCCAAAGATGGCAAAGGACAAATAGTAAAAAAAAAAAAAACCTGATCATTCCATATCTGTTAAAGATGATGAAATCATAACTGAAAATATTTCCCTAGGGAAAACTCGGGTCCTAGATACCTTCATGGTGAAAGAAGAAATTACATGAATACTTTCAGAAAACAGGAAAAGCAGGAATATTTTCCAATATATTTTTGAGGTTATCATAAACCCAGCATCAAACACTCCCCGGAATTACAAGAAAATTATAAGCCAACATCTCTCATGAACATAGATATACAAATTCTAAGCAAAATATTTGAAACTGAATACAAAAACAACAAAAATATATTATGAACAAGTGAGGTTGATTATGGAATGAAAAGTCACTTTAATCATTGAAAATTGATCTATATTTGATTCACCTCATTATCCTTAATGGAGGGAAAAACACAAATTTCTCAATAGATTCAGGAAAATCATGCAACAAAATTCACCATGCATTGGTAATAAAAATAACCTCAGGAATGTACAAATAGAAGGGAATTGCCTTACCTGTTAAAGGTTATCTTCTAACTTGAAGCGGAAGAGTAAGATGGCAGAGGAGTAGAAGACCTAAATTTCCTCTGTTTCCAGGAATTCAGCTATATAGTTGTCAAACCACTCTGAACACCTACAAACTCAACAGGAGATTGAAGAGAAGAATAGCAGCAATTCTATGAACAGAAAAGTGACCACTTTCTGGAAGGTAGTATGTGCAAAGAAGTGAATCCAAGGGGATTTATGGGAAGATAGACTGCAGGGGGAGGGGACATCTCCCAGCAAGTGATAAAGTAACAGAGCACAAAAAGGGAACTTTTAGAAGTCTGCTGAGTGGAGGGATGTCACTCCAGTGGCTAAGTAGGGGTGGAATCCTTGTTGGTTCAGTGTGGTCTCAGGAACCTCAGGGTCACAGGATGACTGGGTGTGTCTGAGTGTGGCAGAGCTCCCAGGTATCAGAGAAGTGAAGCCAGCTACAGAGATGGAGCTGAGGAGTGGGCTTTCAGCTTGGAGTTACCGTAAAGCATGATTCAAAACACAGTTGGGCCACTGCTCTTTGAGCAGGAACCCCACAAGCAGTGATCTGAAGAGATCCCCTATTCTCTCCACCAGGAGGAGCAGCACAGGAGCATGCTACAGGAATCTGCTGGGTTTCAAAATTCCAAACAGGGCTGTGCATCAGAGACAGAACTGCTCAGTCACAGGCTGGGTAAGCTCAGAGCACAGCTGGAGACCAAAGAGACAGGTATGATTGACTTTTCTCTGAGGGCTCACTGAAGAGGGGGACCTGAGCTCTCAGCTCCTATGAGCCAGAGATTGGGAGGCTGCCATTTTCATGCCCCTCCTCCAAAGCTATATGGAAACTGTTCAGGGAAAAAAAGCTACAGAGAACAAACCAGAGCAGATGCTCAGCCTGGCCCCTGGCAAGGATGCTGCAATTCCACCTTGGGAAAAGACATTTGAGAATCATTGTAACAGGGCCCTCCCAGAGAAGTTCAGCAAGAACATCCAACCAAGGCCAACTTTATCTATCAATGAGAACTGCAAAACACCAGGGTTAGGGAAATACAGCACATAGAATTCATGGCTTTTTTCCCATGATTCTTTAGTCATTCAAAGTTAAATTTTTTTAAATTTTTTCCTTTTTCTATTTTTTTAAAATTATTCCTCTTTTCTATTTTATCCTATTTTAATTATTTTATCTTATCAATACCTTTTTAAAAGGTATTTTAAAATATTTTTTTAAAAATTTTTCAAATATTTTTTTTTTAAGATTTTATTTTATTTATCTGACAGAGAGAGAGATCACAAGTAGGCAGAGAGAGAGGAGGAAGCAGGCTCCCCGCGGAGCAGAGAGCCCGATGCGGGGCTCGATCCCAGGACCCTGAGATCATGACCTGAGCTGAAGGCAGCGGCTTAATCCACTGAGCCACCCAGGTGCCCCCAAAATTTTCAAATATTTAAAAAATTTTCAAATATTTTATATTATCATTTTTATAGTCATATGCCATCCCTTCATTGTATTTAACCTTATGTTTTGTATACATATAAGTTGTTCTTTCTTTGAAATTTTGGGATAGTTTCTTCTAACGACTAAAATGTACCCTAAATCTAGCACATGGCTTTGTTCTAGTCTCCAGCCTGACCACATGATCTTTTTTTTTCAACCAACTGCTTATCTTAATCAATTCCTTTTTAAAAATCTTTTTAAATTTTAATCTTTATACTCATATTCCATTCCTTCATCATGTTTACCCATATATATGTGTGTGTGTGTGTATATATATATATATATATATATATATATATACACACACATGTATATGTATATATATATATACCTTTTTCTTTCTTTCCAATATTGGGAGTCTGTTGCTTCTAACCGACCAAAATACACCCAAAATCAAGTGTGTGGCTCTGTTCTATTCCACAACCTAATCATATTTCTTTTCCTTTCTTCTCCCCCCTATTTCAGATCTCTTCTGATTTGGTTAGCATATATTTTTCTGGGGTTGTTGTTGGCATTTTGTTCTCTCATTCATCTATTCCTCTCTGGACAAAACAACAAGGCAGAAAAACTCACCACAGAAAAAAAAAAATGATGCTGTACTGACAACTAGGGACATAATCAATATGGACATTAGTAAGTGTCAGAACTATAGTTCTGAAATACAATTATAAAGATGCTTAGCTGGGCTTGAAAAAAAGCATAGAAGATACTAAAGAATCCCTATCTGGAGAAATAAAATCCCTTTCTGGAGAAATAAAATAACTAAAATCTAACCAAGTTAAAATTTAAAAAGCTATTAATGAGGTACAATCAAAAATAGTGGCTCTTACCATTAGGATAAATAAGGCAGAAGAGAGAATTAGTGATATAGAAGACCGAATGATGGAGAATAAATAAGCTGAGAAAAAGAGAGAAACAACTACTGGATCAAAAGGGGAGAATTCCAAAGATAAGTGATACCATAAGATGAAACAATATTAGAATAATTGGGATCCCAGAAGAAGAAAGGGGGATGAAAAAGGTATATTGAAGCAAATTATAGCAGAAAAACTTCCTTAATTTCTGACTTTCTTAATTTCTTAATTTCTGAAACAAGTAAAATCCAGGAGGCACAGAGAACCCCCCTCAAAATCAATAAAAATAGGTCCACATCCCATCATCTAATAGTAAAACATACAAGTCTGAAAGACAAAGAGAAAATCCTGAAAAAGCTCTGGACAAGAAGTCTGTGATATACAATAGTAGAAATATTAGATTGGTAGCAGACCTATCCGCAGACACCTGGAAGGCCAGAAATGACTGGCATGATATATTCAGAGCACTAAAGGAGAAAAAATATGCAGCCAAGAATACTATATCCAGATAGGCTGCCATTGAAAATAGAAGAAGAGATAAAAAGTTTCCAGAACAAATAAAAACTAAAAGAATTTACAAACAACAAACCAGCCCTACAGGAAATATTGAAATATTGAAAGGGTCCTCTAAGCAAAGAGAAAGCCTTAAAGTAACAGACCAGAAAGGAATAGAGACAATATACATCAACAGTCACCTTACAGGCAATACACTGGCACTAAATTCATACCTTTCAATAGCTACCCTGAATGTAAATGGACTAAATGCCCCAATCAAGAGACACAGGGTATCAGAGTGGGGGGAAAAAATGCCGTCTGCAAGAAACGCATTTTAGACCCAAAGATACCTCTAGATTTAAAGGGAGGGGGTGGAAAGCAATTTACCATGTTTGTGGAAATCAAAAGAAAACTAGGATTGCAATCCTTATGTCAGACAAATTAGATTTTAAGCCAAAAACTATAATAAAAGAAGAGGAAGGACATTATATCAAACTCAAAGGGTAAGTCCAACAAGAAGATCTAACAATTTTAAATATCTATGCCCCTAACATGGGAGCAGCCAATTATATAAACCAATTAATAACAAACACATTGACAATAATATGATAATAATAAGGGGCTTTAACACCCCCTCACTGATCTTAGACAGATCATCTAAGCAAAAGATCAACAAGGAAATAGTCTTTAAATGGCACACTGGATGAGATGGACATCACAGATATATTCAGAGCATTCTATCCCAAAGCAACAGAATAGACATTCTTCTCTAGTGCACATGGAACATTCTCCAGAATAGATCATGTCCTGGTCACAAATCAGGTCTCAGTCACAACCAAAAGATTGGGATCATTCCTTGCATATTTTCAGGACACAATGCTCTGAAGCTAGAACTCAATCACAAGAGGAAATTTGGAAAGAACTCAAATACATGGAGGCTAGAGAGCATCCTACTAAAGAATGAATGGGTCATCCAGAAATTAAAGAAGAATTGAAAAAAAATTCATGGAAAGAAATGATAATGAAAACACAACTGTTCAAAATCTTTGGGACACAGCAAAGAAGGTCCTGAGAGGAAAGTATATAGCAATACAAGACTTTCTCAAGAAACAAGAAAAGTCTCAAGTACACAACCTAACATTACATCTAAAGGACCTGGAGAAAGAACTGTAAAGAAAGCCTAAACCTAGCGGGAGAAGAGAAATAATACAGATCAGAGCAGGAATCAATGAAACAGAAACCAAAAGAACAGTAGAACAGATCAATGAAACTAGGAGCTAGTTCTTTGAAAGAATTAATAAGATTGATAAACCCCTGGCTAGACTTATCAAAAAGAAAAGAGAAAGGACACTCAGTAATAAAATCATGAATGAAAGAGGAGAGATCACAACCAACACCAAAGAAATACAAGTAATTATAAGAACATATTATGAGCAACTATACAATTTTGACAATATAAAAGAAATGGATGTATTCCTAAAGCTGTATAAACTACCAAAACTGAACCAGGAAGAAATAGAAAACCTGAACAGACTCATAACCAATAAGATTTGAAGCAGTAATCAAAAATCTCCAAAGAAACAAGTGTCCTGGGTCAGACGGCTTCCCAGGGGAATTCTACCAAACATTTAAAGAAGAATTCATACCTATTCTCCTGAAACTGTTCCAAAAAATAGAAATGGAAGGAAAACTTCCAAACTCATTTTATGAGGCCAGGATTACCTTGATCCCAAAACCAGACAAAGACTCCATCAAAAAGGAGAATTACAGACCAATACCCCTGATGAACACAGATGCAAAAATTCTCACCAAAATACTAACCAATAGGATCCAGCAGTACATTGAACGGATTATTCACCATGACCAAGTGGGATTTATTCCTGGGCTGGAAGATTGGTTCAACATCCACAAATCTATCAATGTGATATAATACATTAATAAAAGAAAGAACAAGAACCATATGACAATCTCAATAGATGCTGAAAATACATTTGACAAAGTATGTCTTTCTTGATCAAAACTCTTCACAGTGTAGGGAGAGAGGGTACAACCTCAATATCATCAAAGCCACCTATGAAAAACCCACAGCGAATATCATTTTGAAATGAGGGAAAACTGAGAGCTTTTCCCCTAAGGTCAGGAACACGGCAGGGATGCCCACTATCACCACTGCTATTCAGCATAGTACTGGAAGTCCTAGTGTCAGTAATCAGACAAAAAAAAAGAAACAAACAAACAAAGAAACAAAGAAATTAAAGACATCCAAGTTGGCAAAGAAGTCAACTCTCACTCTTTGCAGATGATATGATACTATATGTGGAAAACCCAAAAGACTCCACTCTAGAGGCACCTGGGTGGCTCAGTGGGTTAAAGCCACTGCCTTTGGCTCAGATCATAATCCCAGGGTCCTGGGATTGAGCCCCACATCGGGCTCTCTGCTCAACAGGGAGCCTTCTTCCTCCTCTCTCTCTTCTCTCTGCCTGCCTCTCTGCCTACTTGTGATCTCTATCTGTCAAATAAATGAATAAAAATCTTTAAAAAAAAAGACTCCACTCCAAAACTGCTAGAACTCATACAGGAATTCTGTAAAATGTCAGGATATAAAATCAATGCATAGAAATCAGTTGTATTTCTATACACCAACAGAAAGACAGAAGAAAGAGAAATTAAGGAATCAATCCCGTATACAAGTGCACCCAAAATCATAAGATACCTACGGATAAATCTAACTAAGGAGGCAAAGAAAATATTCACAGAAAACTACAGAGTACTCATGAAAGAAATTGAGGAAGACACAAAGAAATGGAAAAACGCTCCATGCTCATGGATTGGAAGAACAAATATTGTGAAAATGTCTATGCTACCCAGAGCAATCTACACAGTTAATGTAATCCCTACCAAAATACCATCAATGCTTTTCAAATAAATGGAACAAGTAATCCTAAAATTTATATGGAACAAGAAAAGACACCAAATAGCCAGAGGAATGTTGAAAAAAGAAAACCAAATTTGGCAGCATCACAATTCCAGGCTTCAAGCTCTATTACAAAGCTGTCATCATCAAGACAGTAGGGTACTGGCACAAAAACAGACACATTGATCAATGGAACAGAATAGAGAGCCCAGAAAAGGATCCTCAACTCTACGGTCAATTCATCTTTGACAAAGCAGGAAAAGAATGTACAATGGAAAAAAAGACAGTCTCTTCAACAAATGGTGTTGGGAAAATTGGACTGCCACATGCAAAAGTATGAAACTGGACCATTTCCTTACACACACACAAAAGTAGACTCAAAGTGGATGAAAGACCTCTGTGTGAGACTAAAATCCATCCAAATCCTTGAGGAGAATAGAGGCAGCAACCTCTTTGACCTCAGCTGCAGCAACTTCTTCCTATAAACATCGCCAAAGGAAGGGAAGCAAGGGCAAAAATGAACTATTGGGACTTCATCAAGATCAAAAACTTGCACAGCAAAAGAAACTGTTAACAAAACTAAAAGACAACTGACAGAATGGAAGAAGATATTCGCAAATGACATATCAGATAAAGGGCTAGTATCCAAAATCTATAAAGAACTTATCAAACAAAACACCCAAAGAACAAATAATCTAATCAAGAAATGGACAGAAGACAGACATTTCTACAAAGCAGACATTCAAATGTCCAACATACACATGAAAATGTGCTCAACATCACTCACCATCAGGGAAATACAAATCAAAACCACAATGAGATACCACCCCACATCAGTCAGAATGGCTAAAATTAACAAGTCAGGAAAAGAAAGATGTAGGCGAGGAAGCATAGAAAAGGGAACCCTCCTACACTGTTGGTGGGAATGCCAGCTGGTGCAGCCACTTGGAAAACAGTATGGAGGTTCCTCAAAAAGTTGAAAATAGAGCTTCCCTATGATCCAGTAATTGCACTACTGGGTATTTACTCTAAAGATGCAAATATAGAGAATGGTAGAGTCTGGAGAAAATGGAAATCCTCTTACACTGTTGGTGGGAATGCAAGTTGGTGCAGCCTCTTTGGAAAACAGTGAGGATATTCCTTAAGAAATTAAAAATAGAGCTACCCTATGATCCTGCAATTGCACTACTGAGTATTTACCCCAGAGATACATATGTAGTGAAAAGAAAGGCCATGTCTACCCCAGTGTTCATAGCAGCAATGGCCACAGTCATCCAACTGTGGAAAGAGCCAAGATGTCCTTTAACAGATGAATGGATAAAAAAGATATGGTCCATATATACAATGGAATATTATGCCTCCATAGAAAGGATGAATATCCAACTTTTGTATCAACATGGATGGTACTGGAGCAGATTATACAGAATGAAATAAGTCAAGCAGGGACAGACAATTGTCATGTGGTTTCACTTACTTGTGGAGCATAAGGAATAACACAGAGGACATTGGGAGTTGGAGAGGACAAGTTGAGTTGGGGGAAATCAGAGGGAAAGATGAACCATGAGAGACTGTGGACTCTAAGAAACAAACTGAGGATTTTGGAGGGGAGTGGGGGGTTGGGTCAGCCTCGTGTTGAGTATTAAGGAGGGCACATATTGCATGGAACACTGGGTGTGGTGCATAAACAATGAATCTTGGAACACTGAAAAAAATAAAATAAAATTTTAAAATAATATACAAATGTAGTAATCTGAAGGGGCACCTGCACCTGAATGTTTATAATAGTAATGTCCACAATAGCCAAACTATGGAAAGAGTCTAGATATCCATCATAAGATGAATGGATAAAGAAGATGCAAAACACACACACACATGCACACACACACACCCACACACACACACACACACACACACACACACACAGGAATACTATGCAGCCATCAAAAAATGAAATCTTGCCATTTGCAATGATGTAAGTGGAACTAGAGGATATTATGCTAAGCGAAATAAATCAGTCAGAGAAAGACAATTATCATATGATCTCACTGATATGAGGAATTTGAGAAACAAGACAGAGGATCATAGGAGAAGGGAGGGAGAAATGAAACAAGATAAAACTGGAGAGGGAGAGACAAACCATTAGAGACTCTTAATCTCATGAAACAAACAGGGTTGCTGGAGGAGAGGATGGTGAGAGGGACAGGGTGGCTGGATGATGGACATTGGGGAGGGTATGTGCTATGCTGAGTGTTGTGAATTGTGTAAGACTGACGAATCACAGACCTGTACCCCTGAAACAAATAATAGATTATATGTTAATATAAAAAATAAAGAAATAAAAGTTATCTTCCCCAAATCTGCAGCCAGCATCATACTCAGTGGTAAAATAGTAAAGCTAAGAAAAAAAGGAAAAATGTATAAAGATTGGAAAGAAAGAAGTAAATTTGTTGTTTGCAAATAACTTAATTCTGCAGATACAAACATCCAAAAGTATCAATAAACAGAGTACTTGAATTTATAAGTAAATTTAGTAAGACTTCAACTTAGAAATTCATGACACAAAAATCAATTATATTTCCAAACTCTAGAAACAAACAAAAAAATGGAAAATGAAATTCATAAGTCAATACCATTTACAATTGCATCAAAAATATCAATCACCTAGGAATAAAGGTGCCCAATTATCTACATTGAAACTAGAATATGTTGCTGAGAAAAACTAAATAAGATTTAAATAAATCAAGAGATACATCATGTTAGAAGTTTTAGTAATTTAGTGGCATTAATTCTCCCCAAATTGATATATAGATTTAATGAAATTCCAATGAAAATGTCAACAGGTATTTTTGTTGAAGTTGATAAGCTGAATTTATTTTCTTTTTAACATAATTTTATTTTTTCAGTGTTCCAAGATTCATTGTTTATGCACCACACCCACAGCTCCATGCAATATGTGCCCTTCTTAATACCCACCACCAGACAAGCTGATTTTCAAATGCATAAGTTAATTTGAAGAACCGAACAAATAAGATGTATATGATTACGCACTTCCAGAATTTTCATGAATCTGCCAAATTAAGATAGTGTGGTATCAGCAAATCGACCAATTGGTCAGAATGGGGAGTACAAAAAAAAAATGGTTATATTGCAATCTGATTTGTGACAAGTATATTGCAAGGAATTTCCTTTTCAATATATGGTGCTGGAACTATTAGATATCCTGATGCTACTGATTTTTATTTCAAAGGCCTTTTGTCTAGGTTTTACCTAGGTTTCCACCTAGTTGATGGTTAATTTTATGTGTCAACTTGATTGAGCCACCAGGCATTCAGTTAAACTTTATTTCTTATGTGCCTGAGTGTGTTTCTTAAAGAGATTATGATTTGATTTGGTAGGTTTAGTAAGAATGTTCTCCCCATTCAATCCATTGAGGATTTGAAGAAAATAAAAAGGTAAGGGAAGGGAGAATTCTCTCTCTCTCTCTCTCTCTCTCACTCACTCACTCTCACTCTCTGCCTGTGTGCTTGAACTGGATATCAGTCTTCTCCTACCTTTAGACTAGGACTTACACCATCAGAGCTTTTGATTCTCCTGCCTTCAGAGTTGGACCTGAATTTTACCACTGGTTTTCTGAATATCCTTAATATTATCATTGGGCTATAACTCATCAAAGATATTTAAGACATTACATCATAGGAAACTGACTAGCAGGGCTGCCTCATTGTTATTATCATAGTTTGAGGCCAAATCTTCACAAATAACCTGTGAATAAAGGAGAATACTCTGAAGCATTCGTTAGAAAGAGCACTGGGTTAGGAATTTAGTAGACTTTGATTTTAGTTTTTTCTCTGGCCGAGATTGGGTAAGACTGAATTCTGTCTGAGTCTTCTGAGTTTGACTTCCTGTTAAATAAAATAGTAAATAGCCTCTATTCCTGATATTCCAGAGGACTTTTAAAAATTATGAAGTGATTTATAACAGTGAGGACTTGTGTTTCCTTTTTCCAGTCTGACCAGTATGTGTTGCTCCTGTAAGGTGACCTCTCCCAGTGCCACCATTAACAGTAAAAAGCCCACATAACAATGCAAAACCATGGTTGGATTACTGAGCCAAACTGACACCAAGGAAATAGTCAACTTTAGCTTGACTACTTAGGAAGTCCTCTTCCCATCCTCCAGGCCCTCAGGAGCCCCAGGGAACAAATGCATCTGGGAAATATAAAGGATCACTAAAATTCTTACTCACTATAAATGATCACTCCACAAACCCTAAAGGTTGCAGAATCCAGACAGTGACCCTTCTGGAAGATGGAAGAGCTGTTAAAACTGTTGGAAGTTGGCTCCCCATGGCATAATGGATTTTCTATAATGATAGAAACTGAGTGCAGAAGAAGAGATCACAAAAAGAGTAAGATGACTTAGAGACATTTATTACATAGTCCATGAAAGAAGGGGATGAAATAAAGGAAATGATTCTCAATAGATGTTTAAAATAGAAGGAGAAAGAGTACATAAAGCATATGTAGTTGTTATGAAGACCTAGGATGTGTCTATCTGTTATATCCCATACCCAATGACCAGTGATAGTATAAGTTTTATTTTCTTTATTCTCTCTCTCTCTCAGACTCCAAATATATTTGAATTGACAACCATATTCTATATGTTTTTCATTACCACATGGTGAACCATAAAATATTGTTTGCCACCTGCAGAAAAAAAGTAAATTAGAATATGTATTGTTAATTCTTTTTTATAGTTTTTCTTCTTCATTCTTCCACTGATATATACAATGCAGATGACATGTATTAAATACATCACACAACAATGACTCCCAAGTGTGTGTGTGTGTGTGTGTGTGTGTGTGTGTGTGTGTGTATTCATATATTCATATATTCAACCATGTCCTTTTTTGAGCTTCAGGCATATATATCTAATTGTCTATTTGATAAGTCTACTGGATATTTATTTCTTTTGGTATATATCTAAGAATGGAGGTGCTGAATAATAGTGAAGATATATTTTTACCTTCTTAAAAAACATGCCAAAGAGTTTTCTAAAGTAGTTGCACATTTCACATACCTACTAGCAACTGTATGAGTTCCATTATTCCATGTACTCTTCAGTATCAGATAATGTGAATCATTTTAAATTTAGCCATTCCAGGAGTGTAAAATGGAATCACTTTGGGATATTAATTTTCATTTCCAAGGTAACTAATGATGGTGAATACCTCTTTATTTGCTATTGAACATTTTTTATCTTTTTTTTAGAAGTATCTGTTTAGGTTTCTCCTTTTTTAATTAGTTTCTATTCTTATTGTTGATTTTTAATTCTATTTAATTTTTTCCATAACACTTGTTATTACCTAGAGTGATTTAATTATTTTTGCCTGCTTATTGTCTTCCTTTCTAACTTAGAATGTAAGCATTACAAAAATAAGACTATTTCTTTATCAGCAGCATATATACTATATATAGCTATTCCCATAGTTATTCCCACATATAATAACAACAACTACAAAGTCAATGATAAGTACTAAGTAAATAAATACTTGAAATATTTATGTCTCAAAAGGATTTTGAGGACTCAAGAGACTCAAGTCTTTCCATTATAATAACTTTGTGTTCTGCTTGGAATTAAATTCTAGCTGCCTAATTACATGGATTTCTTGCATCCTAACTTAAGGATATGCTGTAAATTCTTTTCATTCTTTTAATATTGAATTATAATTTAATGTCTATGATAATGTTCATATTTCTTAGAGTCTGAATATTTACATATGCATATTTAAAGGCTATAATCGGCCCCAGAAAAATATTTTCAATTTTGTTTACTCTATACTTTACAAATATGTTTAACCCACCCACACCCCCAGAATACTCAATTTTTGTATCATCCATTAACAATTTCTACCATTTGAGAACTTTCCTGCTGCACTGTAGATTTTCATTTCTGAGGCTTTGCTGAATGTCACTAGGTGGAAAATGAGTAATCCAAATAGAAATGTTCCATAGGGGTGCCTGGGTGGCTCAGTGGGTTAAGCTGCTGCCTTTGGCTCAGGTCATGATCTTAGGGTCCTGGGATCGAGTCCTGCATCGGGCTCTCTGCTCAGCAGGGAGCCTGCTTCCCTCTCTCTCTCTCTCTGCCTGCATCTCTGCCTACTTGTGATCTCTCTCTGTCAAATAAATAAATAAAATCTTTAAAAAAAAAAAGAAATGTTCCATAGACAACATTCGACCTGCTTAATTATTTTGTTTGACTTACTCAATATTTTACAGTACATTTTAACACAGGCAGGTGCATAATTAGAGAAAATCCACAAATCCCCATGTACCACATTTATGAGATTTTTTTCTGAAGACATTTAATTTGTATTCTCTGAGAATGGCCCCTGTCCCTACCTCTACTGCAGACAGTAGCTACTGGAGAGGGCTTTAAGGATACAAAGACATTCATTCACTATTATGATATTCCCTCCAATATAGCTCTCCAAAGATTAAGTATTATGAACATGGGGGGTGGGACAAAATATGACATTGTCTTAATCACATGAATCCTGTTGTTCCTACAGTCACATGCATGGAATTTTTGGTGCTTTATAAACTCACTGATGCACCAAAACTGGGTTTAAATAATAAAAGGAGTTTAACTGATATTCTGCCTGCTGAGAATTGCTACTTACTGTCTACATATTTAAAACTGATGTCAACACCTACTCTCATCAACTAAAATACACAAAAATAAAACTCACTCCAATTATGTTCTCTATCTCCTTGAGTAGCACCAATATTTGTCCATTTGCCCAACACAGAATCCTGGAAGTTAAGCATGACCTATTTGTCTCTTTCATCTCCCAAATCACATCAAACACTGTTCCCTGTTTACAGTATATGCCATTGCCTCTCCATGCCCACTACCATTTGTTAAGATCAGGCTAGCATCATCTTTCACTCTGCTTACTTCAAACTCTAATATACCCCTCCAACCAATTCTCCACTGTGATATTATGGAAATTTCCTTAAAACACAAGTACATTTTACATCATTTCTAACACTGTTGACAGAGTATCAAGTTTGGGATGTGTCTTGGACAGAAAAACAAGATGTCCAGAACCTGGTCAGTTCTATATTTGGGAGGTTTTTAAACCATTTCTCACTTTCCACTCCAGGGTCTTCTGCTGCATATTAAGGCAGAGAATTAATTCCATGTTTTTCCATGACCTGAGAGAATGACATGGATGAGATTGGAGTCCTAACAAATGTGAAAAAAAGTGACCAGCAACCATGAAGATGGCCTATTGCAACACCACTCAATTCCATCCTTCCTTCTTTGTCCTTCTGGGGATTCCAGGCTTGGAAAATTTTCACCTCTATATTGGCTTCCCCTTTTGCACTGTATATCTGATTGCTTTCCTGGGGAACATTATAATCTTCTTTATTATTCAGACTGAGCCTAGTCTACATCAGCCCATGTTTTACTTCCTGGCAATGTTGGCCTTCACTGACCTAAGCCTATCCACTGCCACTATCCCCAAGATGCTGGGCATCTTCTGGTTCAATTTCAGGGAAATACTTTTTGGTGCCTGCCTTACACAGATGTTTATGATTCATCTATGCACTGGCCTAGAGTCTGGGATACTCACAATCATGGCCATAGACCACTACATTGCCATCTGCAATCCCCTGAGATATACCATGATACTTACAAACAAGGTGGTGACCGTTCTAGGTATAGTCATGATTGTAAGATCTTTAATCTTTGTTATTCCTTTTGTGTTCCTCCTCTTACTGTTGTCATTCTGTGGTGCTCATATCATCCCCCACACCTATTGTGAGCACATGGGCATTGCCCGTCTCTCCTGTACCAGTATTAGGACCAATAATTTATTTGGGATGGTTGCCTTTTCTGTGGGATTCATTGACCTTATCATAATTGGTTTCTCCTATGTGCAGATACTCTACACAGTCTTTCATTTACCATCATGGAATGCCCGATTCAAGGCTCTCAATACCTGTGGCTCCCATGTCTGTGTCATGCTCATCTTCTACATCCCAGCATTTTTCTCTTTTCTGACCCACCGCTTTGGTCATAGCATCCCTGGCTATATTCATATATTTCTGGCGAATCTATATATGGTGGTTCCCCCAGCACTCAACCCTATTATCTATGGGGTCAGGACAAAGCAGATCCGGGAGCAGGTCTTGAGAATTCTTAACCCTAAAGCTGTTTGATCATCAGCTGCCCAACCCTTGATTGATTACACACACACACACACACACACACACACACACACACACACACACATATATACACATACATATACTATATAGTGTGTGTGAGAAAGAGAGAGAGTGTGTGTGTGTGTTGCAGTTGGATTCAGCTAGAAGGAAAAGCAAAATCACAATGCAGAGTTTATATTCTAAACACTTTCAAGTACTATTGCATTATACCTGTGCTTTATCCCCTACTGACTTTCTAAACCAACGTGACAAAAACTGCTGGGGGGAGGTGGGACTGGGAGAGGGGGAGCGGGCTATGGACATTGGGGAGGGGAGGCGAACCATAAGAGACTATGGACTCTGAAAAACAACCTGAGGGTTTTGAAGGGTCAGGGGTGGGAGGTTGGGGGAACAGGTGGTGGGTGATGGGGAGGGCACGTTTTGCATGGAGCACTGGGTGTTGTGCAAAAAGAATGAATACTGTTACGCTGAAAAAATTAATAAAAAGGAAAAAAAAAAAAAAAAACTTTACCAGAGACATCACTCATTATGTTCTTGCCCTCATTACATGTCCATGGTCATTGCTCCACTATAGGCTGTGTTGTATGTATGAGATTCAACCTTACTTTTCAAAACTGACTAAACTAAAATCTAAGAGAATTAGTCAATTCACAAAAAGAAACTAAAAACTTAAATGGAAACTTATGTGCCAGGAGAATTATCATATATAACAAGTTATGTGAGATACATATATATATATATGTATCTGTATTTCACAGATACATATATATGTAACACTTTGTTTCCAGGAGTCCAGAGCTATTTTCTTTTAGAAAGTCACACTTTTTTGTCACCTGAATGGAAAAATATTTTTTTAAAAGTATATAAAGAAGTGTATAAAAGTATATAGTATATATAAGTATAGAAGTGTATAAAAAGTATATATATATATACATATTTTGTATATGTGTATATGTATATATATACATGTATATATACACATACAAAAAAATATATATATATACTTTTTATACACTTCTTTATATACTTTATATACTTCTTTATATACTTTATATACTTTTAAAAATATATTTTTCCATTCAGGTGACAAAAAAGTGTGACTTTCTAAAAGAAAATAGCTCTGGACTCCTGGAAACAAACTGAGGGTTACAGAAGGGAGGTTGGATGGGAGGACAGGGTAGCCAGGTGATGGGTATTAAGGAGGGCACGTGTTATGATGAGCACTGGGTGTTATACACAACTAATGAATCATTGAACACTACATCAAAAACTAATGATGTACTATACGTTGGTTAACTGAATATAATTTAAAAAAGAAAGGAAAGAAAATAGCTAGAAAGATAACCTCATTTCCTCAGCTATCAAGTCTGAAGTTAACATTATTCTCTTAAGTCTGGCCTCTGGTGTTTCTTTTGTACTTCCTAGTGACCCACATACCTCAATACCTATTGAGGTAAAGAAAGATTGAATCCAGGGGCACCTGGGTGTCTCAGTGGGTTAAACCTCTGCCTTCAGCTCAGGTCATGATCTCAGCGTCCTGGGATCAAGCCCCGCATCGGGGGCTCTGCTCAGCGGAGAGCCTGCTTCCTCCTCTCTCTGCCTGCCTCTCTGCCTACTTGTGATCTCTCTGTGTCAAATAAATAAATAAAATATTTTTTAAAAAGTTTGAATCCAGTGAGAATTCAATAATATCTCAAATATCTTTCCAGCACACATGCAGGGATCTTCTATAATATAACTTGCTTCTAGCACCATTATTAAAACAATGGTCATCAGGATGAATCAGGATAGAACTGTGGTAGTAGACAGATACAAGTGATGACCCAAAGAATCGGAAAGATATCACCATAACTTCTATCCATCATTATTTGAAAACTGTTTCTCAAGTTTTTAATTCCTGAATGCTTTGGTCCTTCCCCAACCAGGAGCCCAGCATGCTTCTCCAGACAAAAGGCACTCCCAGGCAGAAACCCAGGTATCTGCAGAATTGTGTTGGTATATAATGAAAGCACCGAAGGGACAGGGCAGAGCACTGATCATTAGCCTACACCTGTACTAGTCAGATCTTCCCATTCCTGTGAGTTTGCTCTGTCCTGCCACTATCTCTTCAAGATGGTGCCTACCACAATGTCTCAGGAAACATTTTTTAAAAGATTTTATTTATTTATTTGACAGAGACAGAGACAGCAAGAGAGGGAATACAAGCAGGGGGGAGTGGGAGAAGGAGAAGCAGGCTTCCCGCTGAGCAGGGAGCCAGATGCTGGGCTCCATCCCAGGACCCTGGGATCATGATCTGAGCCAAAGGCAGATGCTTGATGACTGAGCCACCCAGGTGCCCCTCTCAGCAAAGATTTAAGATATTCCTGCTACTACATTTGGTTCAGAAACTGTAAATAATGTACCTCACCTCCCTCCTTTACAACTCATTCTAGATTTCTCTCACATACAATTAAAGTTTCTAGAAGTCACAAATTCTAGCTGCCTCATTGTTCATTGTCTCTTCTTCCCTGATACATCCTCTGAAGTGGGCATTAATATAAGCCATTTTAGATCTGAATGTTTTGTGCCAAATCGCCTTAGGGTGTTCACATATTTTCCCCCAACCTCTGATTTTGAAATCTTACTAAGCCTCTCTTTACACCAAGTTGATGACCAGTTGTATTGCTCAGAGCATTGTCTCCATCTTTGTGGTTGACCCATGATTGAGGCTGCATGTGGCAACAGTCTACTTCTACCCTACACATCATGAACTGACTCATTTATTAATAAACCTGAGCTTTTTCCTCCCCTTCTATCTACTCACAGAGAACCTTTATGAGACCACAGGTGTTCATTGTTGGAGTCCATTATCAAAGGAATGAGACTGAGACAAAGTGAAAGTTATGCAAAGCTTTATTCTATGCCAAGCATTAGAAGTCAGACTGACCGGCCAGGGCCACCTCCAAAGAGAGCAACCCCATCCCAATCTCACAGGCTGGTTTTATAGGACATAACCACAGACCCAAGGTACGTGGCTTCTATTGTTCAGGCGTTTACTCCCAGAATCGATACCCAGAACTGACACCTGGAACTGCTGGGGCATTTATTCCTGGAATGAAGTCTGTGGATGTAAACAACAATATGGCTACCGGCAATATGGAGTTGCTCTGGCTAAGCAGGCCCTAATAGTTAAACAGGTTTTAACATTAAATTGGCCCTAATATTCATGTAAATTTGGTAAGCCAAATAAGGTCAGGGGCAACAGCTAGTGTAATGTGTGCAATCTATAGTTGCTCTAGTCTACTCCAAAAATAGTATTCTCTTGATAGAATGATTACTGCTATGTCTGTACAAGTTTATTATTTCTTGCCTCAGACAGTTGGAGCTATATTTTGAATGGTGGCTACTTCTCTGGTGAAGTCTTTCCTACAAACTCCACGGGAACTGTTCTTTTTGGTTCAGGGGTAATATAGGATGCATTGATGAATAAGTTACTACTGTGAAGAAATGGGGTTCTGTCCCATCAGGAACTTAAAAGAGACTGATTAGGGGCGCTTGGGTGGCTCAGTGAGTTAAAGCCTCTGCCTTTGGCTCAGGTCATGATTTCAGGGTCCTGGGATCCAGCCCCATATCAGGCTCCCTGCTGAGCAGAGAGCCTGATATGGCTTTCTTTCTCTCTCTCTGCCTGCCTCTCTGCCTATTTGTGATCTCTGTCTGTCAAATAAATAAATAAATAATCTTTAAAAAGAGACTGATTAAAAACAAGGTTCTTTCTATATTTGTGTTTTAATAGTTAACAGAATTCTCAGGGCTTAGAAACTCTCCAATTTGAGACACCTGGTGGCTCAGTTGGTGAAACTTCTGACTCTTGGTTTTGGCTCAGGTCACAATCTCATGAGTGGTGAGCTCCAGTACCTCTTCCAGCTCCATACTCATCAGGAGTCTGCTTGAAAATTTTCCCTCTACCCTGCCCCCTACTGGCTCTCTCTCCCTCTCTCTCTCTCACTTTCTCCCCCCAACTCAAACAAATAAATAAATCTTTAAAAAAAAAAGAATCTGTCCATTTCATACAAACAATGCTCAGGTATTGTGTGTTCAATATTTTAAATTATTATTACTGGCTCATATTTTAATCCTTATAATCTTTAACTCATTAGAAGAGCTATCTGTGCATACCATAAACTATGAAACCCTGGATTCAAAAGATAAATATCCAAAGCACAAACTAACCCACTGCAGAGAATTTAGGAGTCTCTTAAATCTAATCAAACTCATTGCTAATTGTTGCACAATGCTCCATGTCAAATCCCTGTCCTCCTGTAATGCATATTTCCAAAGACCACCCAGTTGCAGAACCCATAATAAATCACAAGCAACTTTTCATCATTTGGAATTGAAATTTCATTCCAATTCTTTGTCTCAAATATGTTCCCTTCCCCCATATGGAAATAAGAATAAGAAACTTTACACTTTACACAACTCTACCCAAAATATCCATAGTTGTATATATAAGAATGTAAATGCATGACCTATTAACAGCTGCATATTCAGGAACATAATTATTTCACTATAAAACCTACCTCAAGAAACCCCAGCTTTTTGTAAAAATAGGATATTGTGTATGAGGAAAAAGCAAAAGGGATCAAGCATATTGTTAAAGAAGAAGTTAGAGAAAAGGGAACTACAATGAATCTTAAGTTTTATTAAAGAAGACACAATATCCAAATTACCCAGGTTGAATTACAACTCATAGATATGAATTTCAGCCCATTCACACATTATTGACTCAAATTTCATCCTATATTATGAATGCAGAAATCCAGTTGTCCTTACTACCACACTTTCTTTAGTAACCTCTGTATTCCTTGCTTGATCTCCTGGGTTCGCACTCCATAAACAATGGGGTTGAGGGCTGAGAAGATGACATGGTGGAGAACATTGAGCAAGACTGGCACATCAGGGGAGACCTTTTCCTTCACTACAAGAGTGAGCACAAAGACCAGAAGGATGGTGCTGAAGAAGAGGATAAGAATGAAGTGGGAGCCACATGTGCTCAAGGCCTTGGCCACAGCACCCTTTGCCTTGAGTCTCAGCACAGCTCGAAGGATGAGGCTGTAGGAGAGGAAGATGAGGATGAGATCAGATCCTAGCAGTGTCCATCCTACAGAAAACTGGTAGAGGTGATTAATGGTGATATCATCGCAGGAGAGCTTGGAGACCGACATACTGGCACAGATACAGTTCTCAATGACATTTCTCCCACAGTAATTGAGTCGGGATGATAGAATGGGGATAGGCACTGTTAAAATACCATTTCTGGCCAAAATAAAAACAGAAGCCTTGGCTACAAATTGGTCAGTGATTACAGATGTGTACCTCAGTGGGTGGCAAATGGCCACATAGCGGTCATAGGCCATAACCATGAAAGTGCAAGACTCCATGGCAAGGAAGCAATTCATGATGTACATCTGGAGGAAGCAGGCATAGAAACTGATGGACTTGAGGTCAAACCAAAAGATGGCCAGGACCTTGGGGATGACAGTGAGGCAGACCACAATGTCCAACAGGGAAAGAATGCTGAGTAGGTAGTACATGGGCTCATGCAGAGAGACCTCCAGCCGAATAGTGACCAGGAGAACACCATTGGCCCCCATGGCCAGGAGGAAGAGGAAGCTGAGGAACAGAGACAACCAGAAGTTCCAGCTAGGGTACCTGACCAAACAATTCAGGAGGAAGTCTGAAACCTCAGTGGAGATGGTGCTGTTTGGGTGTGCTATCATCTTTTGTCATATATTTCAATAGTTTTCTTTTAGTAATCTGTAAAATTAAGGTAAAAATTAGGTACTGATGGGGTTATGGACATTGGGGAGGGTATGTGCTATGGTGAGTACTGTGAAGTGTGTAAACCTGGCGATTCACAGACCTATACCCCTGCGACTAATCATACATTATATGTTTATAAAAAAAATTTTAAATATTAAAAAAATTAGCTACTGACTAAAGACACATGGATTTAGAAGAATTTGATTCACTTGGGTGAAACCCATGAGTCCTAGCAGGTCATCCAGAGCCATGTGAATTCATCTGTGTATTCTTTGTGACATGGTTCTAGGACATTCCTATCACTTTAAGCAGTATAAAGTACTGGGGAAATACAGTTTGTTTATACAGGTTTGATTTCTTCAAGGTTTATTTTTAATAGAAGTTTTTAATAGAATTCTTATTTCTCAACAGAAACTAAAGAGAAGAGAAGGAATTACTTAGTAAATTACTTTCTGCCAGTTTTGTCCCCAGGTTTGTAAGTTTATTCCCTTTTGGTTTTGTTTATATATATTTTTTTAAATATTTTATTTATTTGACAGAGAGAAATCACAACTAGGCAGAGAGGCAGGCAGAGAGAGAGGAGGAAGAAGGCTCCCTACGGAGCAGAGAGCCCGATGTGGGGCTCGATCCCAGGACCCTGGGATCATGACCTGAGCCGAAGGCAAAGGCTTTAACCCACTGAGCCACCCAGGCGCCCCTTGTTTATATTTTTTAATGATGACATAGACTACCGTATGACAATTTAGCTATAGCAATATGCCCAGATAAGTAACATAGCTTGGCACAAATAGGGACTCAAATCCATGTCCCTAGATCTCCATACCACACCCATTCTGAGTTTCTGGCTGTAGTTTGCCTTAATTATAGAGCTAAAAGATGATACCCTGGTAATAAAGTTAGTCTTCATGATCTCTAAGCAGTCATTTAATGAGGGAGGTGTGGATCCTGCCAAATAACCCAACTTACTCCATCTCTACATCTTCATATTTCTAAGATTCTTAATTTTGAGAAGATATAACCTTAAGAGGAGAAGGAGCAATTCCACATAGCCATGTGAGAGCCATACCTGCCATTAGACGAAGTGAAAATTTGATCGTTCTGCTTGTAATAGTGTGAGGGTGATGAAGACTTACAGTTTTCACATTCCTTTTCTATTTTATTTTTCCATCTTCAATATAATAATCCAGGTACACATTCCCCTGCTACCAGACATAGTTTAATGTTGCCAGGTTCTCTTATCACTTAACCTCCTCCCCTGGCATTCTGTTAGGTAACATTGACAAAGAAACTGTCCTTCCTCTCAGGAGGTAAAAGTAAATCCACTCAGGGGACAATGAGTAATAGTAATAACATATGCAAGGGTCTTGCACAAACTATGAGGAGAGTGTAGGGTTGGCTGAGTCATTCTGATGTGGGACTTTGGCTGGTGAAAAGGAATTGTAAATGAAGTGAGTTGGTCCTCTCCTTTACATGAAGGATGAAGGATTCTAAGGTTCTCATTCCCCTGAATTGTGAAAGAAAGTTGAAAGATGGCTGTAGGTTGGCCAAAGGTAAAGGTCAGGTCTTTCTGGGGTCCTTCAAATCATGCAGTCCATTGTAGCTAAATCTGTGTAGGCATTGCACCAAGGCCTCTGTTTAAGTATTATTTTCTGGGTATAGAAACACTTTTTCATTAGGAGTTTAAGTATTTCCCTCTTTATCAATCTTTGGATTCACTATATAACATAAATTTCATATTAGTTTGGGAAATTTAACTGTACTCAAATATTCTAGGGCTTTATCCCATTAAATTATTTGGCATCCAGTGAGATTATAATATCACATCACCAACAAAGGAATTTATATCTCCCAATATTGTCCACCCATACTGTATCACACTGATCTTACTACTTCTACAGTGGGTTGGGTTGGAGAAATTTCTAGGACTCTCTGGATCTCATGAATAATTGTATGATAATGAGTGTGCCCCATCAGTCTTATAAAAAGAAAGCAAACCTCACCCATGATATAATGAATTGTTTTGACTACAGAATTTGATGGAGGAGAAATAGTATTAGATTGAGGGTAAGATGGCAAGAAAGGGGATTTTATTAAAACCATGAACCCAGATCTGAATGATATTTTATACCTTTGGGAACACTTTTTTTTCCCTTGGAGAGGTTCAAATAGTATTTTTGTTTCCAGTTACGATTTTCTATTCCCCAACTGCTGTTTCGGTCCTGCTCAACTGGCTCCTGTTAGATTCTCCCCATGACAGACATCCTGCTAGTGTCTGGGGCTTACTGTCAGAGGAGGGAGGACTGGTATTCCCTTCCAGGGCTCCTCTATTCACTCCTGATCCTCTGCTTCCCCAGGCAAGTGTTTGTGCAGCTGGTGTCTTCCAGGCATAGCTCCCATCTGATATGTAGAAGAGATTTAGATGACCTTCCAATTCTTGTTCTCTTGCTAATAGAACACATGAGTAGTGACTCTGGCAATTTTGGATGAATTTTAAACATATTATTTCATTTGTGAAATGTAACATTCTGCCATAGGTAGGGTAAGTCGATCCTTTAAACAATTTATCTTTTGAAATGGGCAAATTAAGGGGCACTCAGGTGGCTCAGTCATTAAGCATCTGCCTTTGGCTCAGGTCATGATCCCAGGGTCCTTGGATCAAGCCCCACATTAGGTTCCCTGCTCAGCAGGATGCCTACTTCTCCCTCTCCAACTCCCCCTACTTGTGTTCCCTCTCTTGCTGTGTCCCTCTCTATCAAATAAATAAATAAAATCTTAAAAAATAAAAATAAAAAATGGGCAAATTAAGATTCAGTGATATTATGTGTATTTCCACAATTTAATTAATAGCGTTCAGATGTGGAAGAAACAAAAGTTAGGACCAAATCACTGAATACATGAATACTCCTTTGTCCTGTGTCACCACAGTGATGTGGAAATGCATATCCTATCTAGCATTTTGTTTTATATGCTTTAGGTTTTTCTCTCTCATAATCCCTCATGTACCTACAATTCCTGGACAGTTTTCCAGAAATACGGAAACTCCCTTTTTCTTGTACTTATAACTCTGACCTCTGTTTCCAATGTTTAGAGTATAATTTTCTTCCTGTTTCCTTTTGGTTTTTGTCCCTTATTGATCACGATGAGAATAATGATTTTTATTATTGTAGGAACTACCTAACTCCAAAAACTCAGAGAGAACTTGAAAGAGCTCTCTTAAATATTATTTAGGACATTATTGAGTACAACCAGTGATGGGTACCTCAGTGATCTTCTGGGCATAATTTTCTGTTTTTACAGCATAGCTTTTAGAAATTCTTTACATGGAGCTTAAGCTGAGGAACTACTTTCTGACTTCCAGTGACCCAATTGTCAGTTCTGTCTTCAACCTCTAATGTTATTTAGATTAAATTTAATTCTTCCCTCATAACCCAAGCATTTGTGTGCGGGAAATTTTAATATGTACATATGAAAACTCCAGATCATCTAGGGATGCCTGAGTGGCTCCTAAGCAACTGACTTCAGCTCAGGTTGTAATCTCATGGTCCTGGGATTGAGCCCAACTCTGGCTCACCACTCAGCCAGAGTCCACTTCTCCTCCCTCTGTGGCTCCCTCACTTGTGCTCACTCTCTAATAAATAAATAAAATTTAAAAAAAAAAAGAAAAGAAAAGAAAGAAAGGAGAAAGAAGGAAGGAAGGAAGGAAGGAAAAGGAAAGAAAACTTCAAATCATCTAAACTAAGGTCCACAAGTTGTACTTTCCAGGCTCCCCATCCCACCCCCATTAATCTCCTATAGACAAATTCCTGCTTCTCTGCATCTCTGGCACCACCCAGCAAAAGATCAGAAAAAGCAAAAGAAGGGCAAAAGGGAAGGTCCTAGAACATAGTTTCTTACATTTGCTTCCTGACCTGAGACAGGATGCAGTCTCTACTACCCCATTTTCAGAATACTTCAGCCATACTGACTCAGGAATGGTCAGAGCACAGATCTGGATGGAAGAGGAAGGTCTCCCCTATGTTCTAGCTAATCTTAGCATAACTGCCCCTCAGGCACTCTTTACTCAGACTCACCTACAGAGGATGTGTGCAGCGAGGCTGGCCCCACCAATATTGGAGTTCTGATTTGTTCCTGAAGCATCCAGTGTAGTTATAACTCCAGAGCCTCAGAGACTTTTCCCCCTGGGAATTCTCCATCCCTACTTCCTTGTGCCTCAAAGGCCTTCTTGGGACAGACAAGCAAGCAGGTAGGAGAAAAAAAATTATTTTCTTTCTCTCTAAAATCTAGAGAGTAATCCAGCTCTACACTGACAGTGTTTCTTTCTTCTTTTTTTTAAATATTTTTACTTTTTTATTTGATAGAGAGAATGCCAGAGACTACAAGCAAGGTGGGGGAGTGGAGAGTGGGGGCATGGCAGAGGGAGAGGGAAAAGCAGGCTCCCCACTGAGCAGGGAACCCAACATGGGACTCAATCCCAGGACCCTGGGATTATGAGTTCAGCAGAAGTTCAGCAGTTCAGCAGAAGCTGAACTGACTGAGTTACCCAAGTGCTTCTGACTGTGTGTTCTGTAGTCAGTTAATATCCTGGGTGTAGGGATGTTACATCTATCCACCCATGTTCACACTCCTTTGCACATGCATAGTTGGTGCCTTCAGTGGGTCCAACAAGCTCACTCACAAGTTTTCATGGCTTCCAGCACACAATTGTTAGATAAGTACCTCCCAAATGATGCTATCAAATGGATTGATGTTAAGTTATCATCACTTTTATGATGGCATCATAATGATAATAATGCTAGAAGAACTTGAAAAAAATAATCCCGAGAAAATGCAATTTGTTTTTCAAAGAGAAAATTATACAGTTATTTTTGCTGTAATGAAAGATTTTTCAAATGAGATGTATATACAACTGTAAACTACAAAACACAATTTGTTTATTTTTCATTTTCATTTTGAGCTTCATGTGAATTAGTCACATCTCTCAAATTATGGAAGCAAGCATCATCCATTTCTTTTTATTTTCTTTCTTTTTCATTATTTTTAAAAATTGATTATAGTCGACACACAATGTTGCATTAGTTTCAGGTATGCAACATGGTGATTCAATAGTGTATATAGTTATGCTATGCTCACAAGTGTAGCTACCATCTATCACCATATAATGCTATTACTGTACCATTAACTGATCCCAATGCTATGCTACCAGCATCAGTTTCTTTCACTCTATTTTTATATTTATGTCTTCTCCACATCTCAACATCATTCCTATTTCTATTTTCTTTAAAAAAGTAAAAACTCTAGTAGTTTGGGGGTGGAGTATTTGGGGTTTTCCATATAAAGAATCATGTCATCTGTGAAGAGAGAGAGATTGACTTCTTCATTGCCAATTTGGATACCTTTTATTTCTCTTTGTTGTCTGATTGCTGTTGCTAGGACTTCTAATACAATGTTGAACAAGAGTAGTGAGAGTGGGCATGCTTGTCATGTTCCTGATCTCAACAGGAAGGCTGTGAGCTTTTTCCAATTGAGGATGATATTTGCTGTGGGTCTTTCATAGATAGATTTTATGAAGTTTAGGAATGTTCCCTCTATCCCTAGACTTTGAAGCGTTTTAATCAGGAACAGATGCTGGATTTTGTCAAATGCTTTCTCTGCATCAATTGAGAGGACCATGTGGTTCTTCTCTCTTCTCTTATTGATTTGTTCTATCACATTGATTGATTTGCAAAAGTTGGACCATCCTTGTAACCCAGGGATGAATCCCACCCGGTCATGGTGGATAATCTTTTTAATGTACTGTTGGATCCTATTTGCTAGGATCTTGTTGAGAATCTTAGCATCCATATTCATCAGGGATATTGGTCTGAAATTCTCATTTTTGGTAGGGTCTTTGCCTGGTTTGGGGATCAGGGTACTACTGGCTTCATAAAAAGAGTCTGGAAGTTTTCCTTCTGCTTCAACTTTTTGAAACAGCTTCAGGAGTATAGGTGTTATTTCTTCTTTGAAAGTCTGGTAGAATTCCCCAGGGAATCCATCAGGTCCTGGGCTCTTGTTTTTTGGGAGGTTTTTGATCACTGCTTCAATCTTGTTACTAGATATCCATCTATTCAGGTTGTAAATTTCTTCCTGGTTCAATTTTGGAAGTTTATAGTTTTCCAGGAATGCACTATGGAGTATTATACCTCCATCAGAAAGGATGAATACCCAACTTTTCTATCAATATGGATGGGGACTGGAAGAGATTATGCTGAGTGAAATAAGTCTAACAGAGAGAGTCAATTTTCATATGGTTTCACTTATTTGTGAGCATAAGAAATAACACGGAGGACATAGGGAGATGGAGAAGAGAAGGGAGTTGAGGGAAATTGGAGGGGGAGATGAATCATGAGAGACTATGGACTCTGAAAAACAATCTGAGGGTTTTGAAGGGGCAGGGGGTGGGAGGGTCGGTGGGCTCGGTAGTGGGTATTATGGAGGGCATGTATTGCATAGAGCACTGGGTGTGGTGCATAAACAATGAATTCTGTCACACTGAAAAGAAATTAGACTTAAAAAAAGAAAAAAATATTAAAAATTCCATTGATCTTAAATATGTCTTTTTAATAGATCATAAGTTAGGTTATGTAGCTACATGTTCATCCATGGAAGAAGGATTTGGATATTGAATTTTATAAATGATATTGGATCATAAATCAGATGCTATTGTTTTCTCTTAACACTAAATCTTAGCCACCATTCATGTTTCTCTGCAAGAGTCATTCTTTTTGGTTGCTATTCAATTCCCATGATATGCATCTTTTTTTTATTAAGTAGTCAACACCGAAATGACCTATAATTAATTGTTAAGAAAAATATTGTTACTGTCAACATCCTTGCATACTTATTTTATAGTCCTAAAATAGAAGTGTCTGTAGGAGTGGTTTTTTTTTTTAATTTATGGGATATAAAATTATTTAATTTCACTAGAAATTGCCAAATTTCTCTCCAAACTATGAACAAAATATTTTATTAGTATAACAAAATCTCACTTGAAATTTTTATTTTTCACATTCCTTATACCATCTGATTTTTTTTAAAAAAGCTTGGTGGATATAAAATACTATCTCATTATTTTAATTTGATTTTCTCCTGATAACTGGGCAGTGTTCATATACTGTTTAGCCATTTGTGATTCTCATGCTGTGAATTATATCTTGACACCCTTTGCCTTTTTCTATTAATTTTTGTTTTTCTTGCATATTTACAAAACCTCTGTGTTTATCTTAAATCTTAGAGCCCCTTTTTTTGTTAGATACTACTAGTGTCTTCTCTAGTCAGTCATATCTGTGAATTTTAGTGTATACTTTCTATTATTCAGCAGAAATTCTTCAACTTGTTCAAGTCTTTCTGTTTTACTGTGAATAGATTTTCTCTGGGATCCTGTTTAGGAAACATTCCACAAAATTGCAAAGGTGCTTTTTTCACTTGTTTTAAATGTTCTGAAACTTAGTGTGTTATGTTTCACGTTAGTTAGTTAGTTTTTTGTTTCTTCCTTTCTTTCTCTCATTTCAACTCTTTATTTAAATTCCAGTTAGGTAACAAATAGTGTTATATTGGTTTCAGGAGTTTATTTAGTAAGTCATCATTTACATACAACACACAGTGGTCATCACAAGTGCCCTCCTTAATGCCCATCACCATTCCCCCAGCCCACATCCTCTCCAGGAACCCCCATTTTGTTCTCTATAGTTAAGATGCTGGTTTTATGGTTTCTCTCTCTCTCTCTTTGTTTTCTTTTTTTGCCCCATGTTCATCTGTTTCATTTCTTAAAATACACATGAGTGAAATCATATGGTATGTCTTACTCTGACTGACATTTCCTTTAGCATAATACAGTCTATCTCCATTCATGTCATTGCAAAAGGCAAGATTTCATTATTTTCATGGCTGAGTAATATTCCATTGTATATCTATACCATTTCTTCTTTATCCGTTCATCATTTGATGGACATGTGGGCTCTTTCCATAGTTTGGCTGTTGTTGCTAATGCTGCTATAAACATTGGGGTGCATGTACCCTTCAAATCAGTATTTTTGTATCCTTTGAGTAAATACATAGCAGTGCAATTTCTGGGTCATAGGAGAGTTCTATTTTTAACTCTTTGAGGAACCTCCATACTGTTTTCCAGAATAGCTGCATCAATTTGCATTCCTGTCAACAGCACAAGAGCGTTCTCATTTTTTTCCACATCACTGCCAATACCTGTTGTTCATGTTGTTGATTTTAAGATATTGCACATATTTTGAAAATTCATTCGTTAATATTATATTTTATCACTCTTTTAAATGTTTTAAAAGTCTATTTTCCAATTGTTTGTTTCTAATATATAGAAATAAATGTGATTTTTTATATGTTGACCTTGTGTCCTGATAATTTTCTGTATTTATTTTTTTAGTATGTATATTATTTTAATTGATATTGTAGGGTTTTCCAAATACATTATTGTTTTCTTTATTTTTTTAAATAAAGACAATTTTGCTTCATTCTTCCCAAACTAAATATTTTACCTTGATTTATTGCACTGCTTAGGAAATCCAGCACAATGTTAATTAGAAACTAATGATGTACTATATGTTGGCTAATTGTATTTAAATTTTTTTAAAATGCTATGGAATAATGTGGATTAAAAAAAAGGTAAATGTGGTCATTCTTTCTTTTTTTCCCATCATAAAGAAAACATCATCAAATATGATGTTAACTGTCCTTTATTAATTTGAAAACATTTCTTTCTATCCCTTGTTTTTTGTGTACTATAATTTATTATTACCATTAGGTATTCAGTTTTACTAAGTATTTTCCTTATTATTATTGAGACAATCATATTTTCCCTCTATTTTGTTGACTTAACTAATTATATTAATTCGCTTTTTAATGGGAAACAAACTTGCAACACAAAAATTGGTCAGGACCTATTACCCTTTTTATATATTGGAGGATTCAATTTTCCAAAAATTTGTTAAATTTTATTGTATCCTTATTCCTGAAGGACATTAGACACTGACTTCCCTTTTGTGATGTTGTCATCAGGTTATAAGTGTCAGGATAAATCTGACTTCATAAAATGAGTTGAAATTTGTTTGCAGTTCATCCATTTGCTAATTTTCTCAAAGATTTTGGGCAGGATTAGAATTATTTCTCTTTTAATTGTAGACATAATATTCATGAGTGAAGTCATCTGCAACATATGCTTTTGTTATTTTTGCTTTATAGATATATATTTAGTTATAAGTTCATATTCCTTAATTGACATGTAGTTATTAAAAATTTTCTTTTTTTTTAAATTTCTTTTCAGCATAACAGTATTCATTGTTATTCCACCACACCCAGTGCTCCATGCAATATGTGCCCTTTCTATTACCCACCACCTGGTTCTCCCAACCTCCCACCCCCCACTCCTTCAAAATCCTCAGGTTGTTTTTCAGAGTCCATAGTCTCTCATGGTTCATCTCCCCTTCCAATTTCCCTCAACTCCCTTCTCCTCTCCATCTCCCCATGTCCTCTATGTTATTTGTTATGTTCCAAAAATAAGTGAAACCATATGATAATTGACTCTCTCTGCTTGACTTATTTCACTCAGCATAATCTCTTCCAGTTCTGTCCATGTTGCTACAAAAGTTGGGTATTCATCCTTTCTGATGGAGGCATAATACTCCATCGTGTATATGGACCACATCTTCCTTATCCATTCTTCTGTTAAAGTGCATCTTGGTTCTTTCCAGAGTTTGGCGACTGTGGCCATTGCTGCAATAAACACTGGGGTACAGATGGCTCTTCTTTTCACTACATCTGTATCTTTGGGGTAAATACCCAGTAGTGCCATTGGAGGGTCATAGGGAAGCTCTATTTTTTATTTCTTGAGAAATCTCCACACTGTTCTCCAAAGTGGCTGCACCAACTTGAATTCCCACCAAAAGTGTAAGAGGGTTCCCCTTTCTCCACATCCTCTCCAACACACATTGTTTCCTGTCTTGCTAATTTTGGGCATTCTAACTGGTATAAGGTGATATCTCAATGTGGTTTCCAGACACTTCTCCAATGAAGACATATCTCCAATGAAGATAGAGTTCGCCTCTATCAATGTGGTTTCCAATTTGAATCTCCCTGATGGCTAGTGATGATGAGAATTTTTTCATGTGTCTGACAGCCATTTGTATGTCTTCATTGGAGAAGTGTCTGTTCATATCTTCTGCCCATTTTTTGATATGATTATTTGTTTTGTGTGTGTTGAGTTTGAGGAGTTCTTTATAGATCCTGGATATCAACCTTTTGTCTCTACTGTCATTTGCAAATATCTTCTCCCATTCCGTGGGTTGCCTCTTTGTTTTGTTGACAGTTTCCTTTGCTGTGCAGAAGCTTTTGATCTTGATGAAGTCCCAAAAGTTCATTTTCGCTTTTGTTTCCTTTGCCTTTGGAGACATATCTTGAAAGAAGTTGCTGTGGCTGATATCAAAGAGGTTACTGGCTATGTTCTCCTCTAGGATTCTGATAGATTCCTGTCTCACATTGAGGTATTTTATCCGTTTTGAGTTTATCTTTGTGTATGGTGTAAGAGAATGGTCGAGTTTCATTCTTCTACATATAGCTGACAAGTTTTCCAAGTACCATTTATTGAAGAGACTGTCTTTTTTCCACTGTATATTTTGTCCTGTTTTGTCGAAGATTATTTGACCATAGAGTTGAGGGTCCATATCTGGGCTCTCCACTCTGTTCCACTGGTCTATGTGTCTGTTTTTATGCCAGTATCACACTGTCTTGGTGATCACAGCTTTGTAGTAAAGCTTGAAATCAGGTAACATGATGCCATCAGTTTTATTTATGTTTTTCAACATTTCCTTAGCAATTCAGGGTCTCTTCTGATTCCATACAAATTTTAGGATTATTTGCTCCAGCTCTTTGAAAAATACCAGTGGAATTTTTATCAGAATGGCATTAAAAGTATAAATTGCTCTAGGCAGTATAGACATTTTGATGCCAGCGCGCCCAAGAACATGTATGGTCCGGCTCCCAGGAGGGGCTGGGAGCCTCGCCAGATGGCTTTCCTGAAACACGTATGCCCCACACTCTCCCTGAGAGAGGTGTGGGCAGGCATTAGCCTGGTGCTTAGACCCCCACAGAGAGATCAGAGCCGGAGATGCGTGTGCCCCACACCCTCCCTTGGGAGAGGTGCTCACAGGCGCTAGCTGGGAGCTCTTGGACCCAGAAAAACCAGGCACTCCCAGCCTGGGCCAGCGGGAAAATCTCAGTGTGCGATCCCTGTTTGGAACCTCTCTGGCGGTCTGGAGCTGCCCAGACAACCACCGCTGCTGGGTTTTGGGAACAAGGAGGAGATCCTGCATCCCTAGGGACCATGACTCGGAACCTACTTTGCCAGCAACTCTGCAGAGCATTCTGAGGCTTCTCTCTAAGATGAAGGTCTGGGTGCAGTTTGCTCTCCTCTAAACCTCCAAAAACCATTAAAAGCTGTCAAGGTGAGAGAAAAGAGATGAACAAGCATAAAAACCTCCAGCCGCGCTGGCGGCTCTGGCGCGCTGGCGACTCAGAGACCAAGTCTTGTTTTCTCCACCCCATTCTCTCTGGCTCAGTTCCAGGGGAGGCTGTCCTGGGTCCAGGGACTTAAGCCCCTGTCCCTAACTGCCCTGTTTCCCACAATGTCCTCCCACGATCCTTTGCTGTTTTTTTTTTTTTTTTTTGAGTGCTTTCAACCTGGTCCCCAGACTCAGAGCACTCTCGTATTGGGGTATTACTTTCCAATAGGTTGCCTCTGGTGGCTCCCTTCCCCTTTTGTTTATCTTCCAATATCAGTCCGACGTTCCCACTCTGCTTTACCTGTCCACTGGCCTCTTCTGCTCCTGTAGAAATCCAGACGTGTATAATTCTGATCTCAGGCTGATTTCATGGGTGATTGGAGTTCTTTGGTAGGTAATCAGCTCACTTTAGGGTACAGGTTGAAACGGCGCCTCCTCCTACTTCCCCACCATATTGACTCCCGACCAGTTATTAAGAATTTTCATGTCTTCTTGAGTCAAGTTCAATAATTTATATCTTCTCAGGAATTTGTTCATTTAACACCTAAGTTTTCAAATTTATTAACATAATAAATTCTATATTGTTCATAATAATTCCTATCATTTTAGTGGCTAGAACCTGTAATGGCATCTCCTCTTTCATTACTGATACTGATATTGTAATACTTAAATTTTTTTTGGCTGCCTACTGTGAAGAGATATGTATCAATATAATGACTTTGTTTCAAAAGAGCACTTTTAGGTTTACTTTTCCTTTTTTACTATTCACTTTCTATTTCATCAATTTCTGCTCTTATTTTTATTTCGTTCCCTCAACTTCCATTGTGTTTTCCTAGTTTTAAAGGGTAGATGCATATTTAATTAATTTGAGAACCCTTCTTCTCCTAGTACAAATAATTAGTGCTATATTTTTCTTCTAAGTACTAATAAACCTATATTTAAATTTGGCTAGCTACTACTCTAGACAACAGCAATCTTCCTAGTTCTGCATCTTAGTGACCAATTCACAAGATATAACCTGCATTTCAAGCAAAACCATGGAATAGAGACTTTACTTTCATAAGGCATGGAACTTTTCTTCTTGAACCTCCAATTTGTATAAAGAACCATGATAGACTATGGACTCTGAGAAATAAACTGTGGGTTTTGGAGGGGAGGGAGTTGGAGGAATGGGTTAGCCTGGTGGTGGGTATTTAGGAAAGCATGTACTGCATGGAATACTGGGTGTGGTGCATAAACAATGAATCTTGGAACACTGAAAAAATAAAAAATTAGAAAAAAATCACTGTCTTGTACTTCCATCACACCATGAGCACATCTTACCATGGTGAGCCACACTGTTCATGATACTATCCCATCTGATACTTTTGTGCCCTACTTTATTCAATGAATAAAGGCAAAGATGAATCATAGTTGATCTTTTCTCCCAAAGTTTTATGTGATGACTGACACTCAGACTAAACAGATTATTATTTCTTTTTAAAGATTTTTTTTATTTATTTATTTGACACACACACAGAGAGAGAAACAACAAGAGAGGGAACACAAGCAGGGGGAGTGGGAGAGGGAGAAGCAGGCTTCCTGCTAAGCAGAGATCCCATTGTGGGGCTCCATCCCAGGCTCCTGGGATCATGACCAGAGCCAAGGGCAGTTGCTCAACTACTGAGCTACCCAGGTGCCCCTAAACAGATTATTATGTTATTTCTCAGCTTTTTTTTTTAATTTTTGGTGCCCTAATTCTTTCCATAAAGCTTTTTACATAGTTCTCTGCAAAGTTAAATGATTTATTGAGATAACACTTTTTTTAGCTACTTGATAACATCTTCAAAGATAAGATCAAGTATCATGTTATTCTCCAGAAACACCCACTCTATTGAAATCTCCAAGCTCTTACAGAGCTGTTTTGTCAGGTTCCCAGCTGGCAGTACTAAATACTTTCCATACCCTCACCCTATTCTTCCTGGCTATGTTAGGTGTCATCCTCCTGATCACTCTCTTGATTCCAAATAAGCAATAAGATCCTTAATAGTTATTCATCTACTAGCTCATTGGCAAGGACAGAAAGTCAAGGTCCTACCTCTCTTTTAAGAAAACCTATACCATTGTAGAGTTGGTGTTAAGTGGAGAATGTGGGGTTACAAGAGATAGTATCTCTGAATCTGAAAAAGGACAGATAGTGCATCCTCCCTCACAAACAAAAGTAGTGGAACAAAGATGAGGAGAAAGGGATTTAGTGACTTAAAATTATAATACTGCAAGGAAAAAATATTGCTTAGTAACTGGAGGAGTGTCTTTGACTGTTGGAACCTACCAGGGATCTCCTATTTCACAAAATTTTGGAGTATTTGAACAAACATGGAATTCATGGGGGCATAGTTGGATCAGAGGAGCCCACATTTAAAATTCTTTTATTCTCCCTGATGAGGACTCAAATTGATTGTTAAGTCGATTTCAATGAATAAGGGAATATGCCTCAAAAACTATGTACTACTTAAAGCTATATTGTCCTCTGTGCTTCTAAAACATAATATACTTTCTCTCTTAGTACAGAGCCTCCTTATGTGCAGGTGTCACTTTCTGAGATACTCTTTTACCCTGCTTTGATGCCAACTTCTCTTTTCATTCAATCTGTAGATTTACTTAGGATGCCTTTACATAATCTTTACAACTAGAGTTGACTCCACTTGCATCATCTTCTATAGCACCCTGAAAGTCTCCTTGTTTAAGACTGACCATATGGGTATTTAATAGTTCAATGTCTACCAGTTTCTCTACACAATTACATTCCCTACTAATGGTGAAAGATAATATTTATAAAGAACTACATATCAGGCACCACACTCAGTCTTGTACATGTTACCTTACTTAACATACTCAATAAACTTGAGATAGTTGTTAGAATTATAACTGTTTTCCAAGGGAGGAAATGGATGCATAAAAAGGTAATAAAACTGATAAATGCCTCACATATGGCAAGTAATGACACAAAAGTTCCAGCCCTGTTATTTAACCTGAGCATCAGTATATTAACTACCACTCTACACTTATTCATAAAAGCACAAGACCATGTCTTTCCTCTTTGTCAAACATTCAGGACATAGGAGATGCTAATCAGATATCTATCACATGAAGTATCCATCACACCTCTTTCATTACTATTTCAATCAGGATTCTTAGTTTCAAGCAATGAAAAATAAATCTAGATGTTTTGAGCAGGAAAAAATACTAAAAGGATGAACAATGGCTCAAAGAATCACTGGGAGACTAAAAAATAAAAAACAAAGCAGAAGTCAAAACCTCTGTAAAATTAGTCCAG
This sequence comes from Meles meles, assembly GCF_922984935.1. Classification (NCBI taxonomy): domain Eukaryota; kingdom Metazoa; phylum Chordata; class Mammalia; order Carnivora; family Mustelidae; genus Meles; species Meles meles. Next base: position 56,042,969 of record NC_060073.1, on the reverse strand, counting down.
AGAACTAGTTCTATGTTGCACCATTACTGCAACAACTGCTAAGCTCTGGATAACATGGTTTGCATTAAGCTCTCCTTTGTGTTTATTTCAGATAGTTTTGAAACGTTCATCATATAACTGCACATAATGAAATAGTGACCACTGTGAACAATAATAATGATTTAGCTTCTTAGCAGTTTTCAAAAGAAGTAGAATGGTGTTTCCAGGGACAGCGGGGAGAGGGTATTGGGAGTTATTGTTTAATGGGGAACAGTTTAGTTTTGCAAGGTGAAGAGAATCCTGGAGATGGATACTGTTGATGGTTGCATGGCAGTATGAATGCACTTAATACCAATGAACTGTATATTAAAATTATTATGATAATAAATTTTGTGTCCTGTGTATTCTACCACAATAAAAAAATTAGAAAAAAGAAACATAATTTTAGCAGTTAATATAAATAACTCAGTAGCAATTTTAGTAGTTTTTAAAAGTTTACCATTTTCAAAACTTCTATTAAAGTCAACTTAAAAGATTATTTTTTAATTCAGTTTTTTATTTTTTATTTTTTGTTTTTTTTATTATTTTTTATTTTTTATTTTTTTATAAACATATAATATATTTTTATCCCCATGGGTACAGGTCTGTGAATTGCCAGGTTTACACACTTCACAGAACTTAAAAGATTATTAAAGCCATCTTCACTACTCTGTTCATTCTATGTTTTAATAAAATTTATACTGCATAATATCTTAATTACTAAAAAGCATTTTCTTTTAAAAAATCTACTTATTTATTTTAGAGAGAGAGAGAGAGAGAGCTCAGGAGACAGAGTTGAGAGAGGGACAGAGGGTGAGGGACAAGAGAGAGAGAATCTCAAGCAGATTCCCTGCTGAGTGCAGAGCCTGACACAGGGCTTGATCATGACCTGAGCCAAAATCAAGGGTTGGATGCTTAACCAACTGAGCCACCCAGGTACCCTAAAAAGTGTCTTTCTAAAAACCAATAAGCCCAACATATTTTAACTTAAGAACTCTTTTTTCACACTGGGGGGAATTCACTGGGAAGCCATAGCAGGCAGTAAACACAAACAACAAAAAATTTTTCCACTAATTTATGTGCACACTGATAGCAATTGGGCACAAATTCTGACAGTTATTCATACTCATAACATTGTCCTTCATAATTTTTTGCACATAACTCAAAAAATGTTTATGAATTTATATTAATTGTAGCAAAATATTTGAATGTCTTGATCTCATTAGCAGTTTTTGAGGATCTGTCCACGAAGTGAAATTGAATCCATACCAACATTATCTCTTTGACTCTCCCAAGATTCTAGAAGTATGATATTGTTATTCCCATTTCATAGCTGATGAATTTGACATTCAGAAAGAATAGATATCTTGCTCAATATTACACAAGAAAAAGAAAAAAAATACATATTACATAAGAAAATGAGCAACAGAAGCCGGATTTAAACTCAGCCTGTCTGACTCCAAACTTTATCTTCCAATAAATTTTTTCCTTTCAACTGGCAAATCACATGTTTTTCCTTTTTCTCTCTTGCATATTCTTTTGTAAGATGGACTGTCTTCTCAACCTCTCATTTTTGCTATGAGTAATTTCTCCATTCCCTGCTAAGATTACATTAAACTCTAACCCAGCCACTTTCTTACATATTCTATTTTAAACTTACTGCTACACCAGTAGGCTGCTTATAGATCCCAGCATAATTAAGATCCTTGACCCAGGCCTTCGCTTTTACTGCCGATAGGTCTGGAAGTTTGGTTTTTTTTTGTTTGTTGTTTTTTGTCTGTTTGTTTGTTTGTTTTTAAGCCTCCAGCCTCTCTGGCTTCTACTCATTTTCAAATACTCAACTGCGGTCCAGCAACCACCAGAAAGCCTTCCCTGGGGTAACACTTCCACCACACCAATACTGACTCAGGGACATCCAATCTGTCTAGAGTTCCCATGTATAGATTATCATTGAACTCACTATACCAATTTGGAGTTATAACTTTTTTTTTAATTAATTAATTTATTTTTATTTGCTTATTTACAGCATAACAGTGTTCATTGTTTTGGCATCACACCCAGTGCTCCATGCAGTACGTGCCCTCCCTATTACCCACCACCTGGTTCCTCAACCTCCCACCCCACCCCACCCCCTCCCGCCGCCCCTTCATAACCCTCTGGTTGTTTTTCAGCGTCCATAGTCTCTCATGGTTCATCTCCCCTTCCAGTTTCCCTCAACTCCCTCTCCTCTCCATCTCCCCATGTCCTCCATGTTATTTGTTATGCTCCACAAATAAGTGAGACCATATGATACTTGACTCTCTCTGCTTGACTTATTTCGCTCAGCATAATTTCTTCCAGTCCCGTCCATGTTGCTACAAAAGTTGGGTATTCGTCCTTTCTGATGGAGGCATAATACTCCATTGTGTATATGGACCACATCTTCCTTATCCATTCATCCGTTGAAGGGCATCTTGGTTCTTTCCACAGTTTGGTGACCGTAGCCATTGCTGCAATAAACATTGGGGTACAAATGGCCCTTCTTTTCACTACATCTGTATCTTTGGGGTAAATACCCAGCAGTGCAATTGCAGGGTCATAGGGAAGCTCTATTTTTAATTTCTTCAGGAATCTCCACACTGTTCTCCAAAGTGGCTGCACTAACTTGCATTCCCACCAAGAGTGTAAGAAGGTTCCCCTTTCTCCACATCCTCTCCAGCACACGTTGTTTCCTGTCTTGCTAATTTTGGCCATTCTAACTGGTGTTAGGTGGTATCTCAATGTAGTTTTAATTTGAATCTCCCTGATGGCTAGTGATGATGAACATTTTTCCATGTGTCTGATAGCCATTTGTATGTCTTCGTTGGAGAAGTGTCTGTTCATATCTTCTGCCCATTTTTTGACATGATTATCTGTTTTGTGTGTGTTGAGTTTGAGAAGTTCTTTGTAGATCCTGGATATCAACCTTTTGTCTGTACTGTCATTTGCAAATATCTTCTCCCATTCCGTGGGTTGCCTCTTCATTTTGTTGACTGTTTCCTTTGCTGTGCAGAAGCTTTTGATCTTGATGAAGTCCCAAAAGTTCATTTTTGCTTTTGTTTCCTTGGCCTTTGGAGACATATCTTGAAAGAAGTTGCTGTGGCTGATATCGAAGAGGTTACTGCCTATGTTCTCCTCTAGGATTCTGATAGATTCCTGTCTCACGTTGAGGTCTTTTATCCATTTCGAGTTTATCTTTGTGAATGGTGTAAGAGAATGGTCGAGTTTCATTCTTCTACATATCACTGTCCTGTTTTCCCAGCACCATTTATTGAAGAGACTGTCTTTTTTCCATTGAATATTTTTTCCTGTTTTGTCGAAGATTATTTGACCATAGAGTTGAGGGTCCATATCTGGGCTCTCCACTCTGTTCCACTGGTCTATGTGTCTGTTTTTATGCCAGTACCACGCTATCTTGGTGATCACAGCTTTGTAGTAAAGCTTGAAATCGGGTAACGTGATGCCGCCAGTTTTGTTTTTGTTTTTCAACATTTCCTTAGCAATTCGGGGTCTCTTCTGACTCCATACAAATTTTAGGATTATTTGCTCCAGCTCTTTGAAAAATATCGGTGGAATTTTGATCGGAATGGCATTAAAAGTATAGATTGCTCTAGGTAGTATAGACATTTTAACAATGTTTATTCTTCCAATCCAAGAGCATGGAACAGTCTTCCATCTTTTTGTGTCTTCTTCAATTTCTTTCATGAGTGTTCTGTAGTTCCTCGAGTACAGGTCCTTTACTTCTTTGGTTAGGTTTATGCCCAGGTATCTTATGGTTTTTGGTGCTATAGTAAATGGAATCAATTCTCTAATTTCCTTTTCTGTATTTTCATTGTTAGTGTATAAGAAAGCCACTGATTTCTGTACATTGACTTTGTATCCTGCCACGTTACTGAATTGCTGTATGAGTTCTAGTAGTTTGGGGGTGGAGTCTTTGGGGTTTTCCATATAAAGAATCATGTCATCTGCGAAGAGAGAGAGTTTGACTTCTTCCTTGCCAATTTGGATAACTTTTATTTCTCTTTGTTGTCTGATTGCCGTTGCTAGAACTTCTAATACTATGTTGAACAAGAGTGGTGAGAGTGGGCATCCTTGTCGTGTTCCTGATCTCAACGGGAAGGCTGCAAGCTTTTTCCCATTGAAGATGATATTTGCTGTGGGTCTTTCATAGATAGATTTTATGAAGTTCAGGAATGTTCCCTCTATCCCTATACTTTGAAGCGTTTTCATCAGGAACAGATGCTGGATTTTGTCAAATGCTTTTTCTGCATCAATTGAGAGGACCATGTGGTTCTTCTCTCTTCTCTTATTGATGTGTTCTATCACACTGATTGATTTGCGAATGTTGAACCAACCTTGCAACCCAGGGATGAATCCCACCTGGTCATGGTGGATCATCTTTTTAATGTGCTGCTGGATCCTGTTTGCTAGGATCTTGTTGAGAATCTTTGCATCCATATTCATCAGTGATATTGGTCTGAAATTCTCCTTTTTGGTAGGGTCTTTGCCTGGTTTGGGGATCAGGGTAATGCTGGCTTCATAAAAAGAGTCTGGAAGTTTTCCTTCTGCTTCAATTTTTTGGAACAGCTTCAGGAGAATTGGTGTTATTTCTTCTTTGAAAGTTTGGTAGAATTCCCCAGGGAATCCGTCAGGTCCTGGGCTCTTGTTTTTGGGGAGGTTTTTGATCACTGCTTCAATCTCATTACTAGATATCAGTCTATTCAGGTTGTCAATTTCTTCCTGGTTCAATTTTGGGAGTTTGTAGCTTTCCAGGAATGCATCCATTTCATCTAGGTTGCTTAGCTTATTGGCATATAACTGTTGGTAATAATTTCTGATGATTGTTTCTATTTCCTTGGTGTTAGTTGTGATCTCTCCCTTTTCATTCATAATTTTATTAATTTGGGCTTTCTCTCTTTTCTTTTGGATTAGTGTGGCCAATGGTTTATCGATCTTATTAATTCTTTCAAAAAACCAGCTTCTAGTTTCATTGATACGTTCTACTGTATCTCTTGTTTCTACCTCATTGATCTCTGCTCTAATCTTGATTATTTCCCTTCTTGCATATGGAGTTGGTTTGATTTGTTGTTTATTCTCCAGTTCTTTAAGGTGTAGAGACAGCTGGTGTATTCTGGATTTTTCAATGTTTTTGAGGGAGGCTTGGATGGCTATGTATTTCCCCCTTAGAACCGCCTTTGCTGTATCCCATAGGTTTTGGACCGAGGTGTCTTCATTCTCATTGGTTTCCATGAATTGTTTAAGTTCATCTTTGACCTCCTGGTTGACCCAAGCATTCTTAAGCAAGGTGGTCTTTAGCTTCCAGGTGTTTGAGTTCCTTCTGAACTTTTCCTTGTGATTGAGCTCCAGTTTCAAAGCATTGTGATCGGAGAATATGCAGGGAATAATGTCAGTCTTTTGGTATCGGTTGAGTCCTGCTTTGTGACCCAGTATGTGGTCTATTCTGGAGAAGGTTCCATGTGCACTTGAGAAGAATGAGTATTCTGTTGTTTTAGGGTGGAATGTTCTGTATATGTCTATGAGGTCCATCTGGTCCAATGTTTCATTCAATGCTCTTATTTCTTTATTAATTTTCTGCTTCGATGATCTGTCTATTTCTGAGAGAGGCGTATTAAGATCTCCTACTATTATTGTATTCATATCAATATGGCTCTTTATCTTGATTAATAGTTTTCTTACGTAATTGGGTGCTCCCATATTGGGGGCATAGATATTCACAATTGTTAGATCGTCTTGGTGGATAGTCCCTTTAAGAATTATGTAGTGTCCTTCTGTATCTCTGACTACAGTCTTTAGTTTAAAATCTAATTTATCTGATATGAGAATTGCTACTCCGGCCTTCTTTTGAGGCCCATTGGCATGAAAGATGCTTCTCCATCCCTTCACTTTCAGTCTGGGTGTATCCTTAGGTTCAAAATGGGTCTCTTGTAGACAACATATGGATGGGTCCTGTCGTTTGATCCAATCTGCAACCCTGTGTCATTTTATGGGCGCATTTAGGCCATTCACATTGAGAGTGATTATTGAGAGATAGGTTTTTATTGACATCGTGTTGCCTTTGAAGTCTTTCTGTCTGTAGATTGTTTCTATATTTCTGTTCAATGATATTCTTAGGATTTTTTCTCTTTTATAGGACCCCCCTTAATATTTCCTGCAGTGTCGGCTTGGTGGTTGCATAGTCTTTTAAGCCTTGCCGGTCTTGGAAACTCTTTATCTCTCCATCCATTTTAAATGTCAGTCTTGCTGGATAGAGTATTCTTGGTTGCATGTTCTTCTCATTTAGTACTCTGAATATATTTTGCCAGCCCTTCCTGGCTTGCCAGGTCTCTGTGGAAAGGTCTGACGTTATTCTAATGGGCTTTCATCTTTATGTAAGAAGCTTCTTTGTCCTAGCTGCTTTTAAGAGGGTCTCTCTTGAAACAAAATTCCCCATTCTAACGATAAGGTGCCGTGAGGACTTTCGAGAATCTAAAATCTTGGGAGGAAATCTTTCTGCCTCTAGTACATGAACGTGAGCATTCGTTTCCATTCGTGAGATTGGGAAAATTTTCATAGACAACTTCTTCCACTATATCTTCTAGACTTCTTTCTTTTTCTTCCCCTTCAGGGATTCCAATAATTCTGATGTTGGAACGTTTCATGGCATCGTTTATTTCCCTGATTCTGTTTTCGTGGCTTCTGAGCTGTTTGTTCCAGGCTTCCTCCTGATCCTTTCTCTCTATCTGTTTGTCCTCCAGATCACTAATTCTATCTTCTGTCTCAGTTACCCTAGCTTTTAGGGAATTTAGATTGGATTGGAACTCATTGAGAGCATTTTGAACATCATCCCTGGTGGCTTTCAGTTCTGCCCTAACATTGTGAACATCATCCCTGGTGGCTTTCAGTTCTGCCCTAATCAATTCTGTTTGGTCATCCATGGCTTTCTCCAACCTAGCTATTGCCTGGATAATTGTTAGTCTGAATTCCTTTTCTGACATATTGTCTATGTTGATAGCCATTAGTTCTGTTGCAGAAGGCCCATCCTCTGTATTTTTCTTCTGTTGGGTATTCCTCCTCCTAGTCATTTTGGTAAGAGATGACTAAACAGATGCAGCTGGACTTATCGATTGTGGTGCAGTCAATGTGCATGCTGGAACGCTTCTGTGCAATCAGGATTCCCCACCCAAATGAGAGAAAAAAGAAAAGAAAAAGAAATAGAGAAGAAGAAAGAAAAAAAAGGGGAAAGAAAAAAGGAAGAAAAAAAAAAGAGAGAGAGAGAGATAGGAAAAAAAGGGAAGATATAAGAGAAGGCTCAGCCCAAATGGGCCACAAGGTAAGATTTGTGGAGTATACAAACAAAAACAGACAGACAAAAAGAGTGATAAAAGTATATGACAAGAGAAAAAAATATGTATATATAAGCAAAAAAAAGGGAAAAACCTCCTCAGAAAGAACCCCAAGTATAAGATTTATATATTGTCAGGACAGACACAAATTCACAGAAACACTGACAGAAGGAAAAATTGGGAGAATGGTTATAGATCCTCAGTGTGGGTGAGGAAGGTTATTTTGATTCTTCCTGAAGGTATCTTGATGTTTTTGTTAAGGGACTCAACTTTCCTAAGTTACAGGGGGATTAGAAACTGGTTTGCCTATAGGGGTAGCATTGATTGGGGAAAGGGGATTACCTTGAAGTTTAACTCTATATGTATAGTAGAAAATAAAAATTAAAAAAAGAATAAACTAGACTAAACTAAGTTAAAATTAAAAAAATAGAAAAACAAAAGAAAAACACGGGTGTATGTATCAAAAATTTCAGGTTAGAAGGTTATTAAAGAATTTGATGTACTGGACATCTCAGTGTGATGGTAAATAGGTTAAAAAATTATCTGTATGTATAAAAAAAAAGAACCAGAATATTGGTAAAGAGTTAAAAATAAAAGTTGTATTTATGAAGTAGTGGTGGTTGTTCTCTTGTAGTCTTTTTTTTTTTTTTCCTTCCTTCCTGGTTGGTTTTCTGGGGGAGGGGCCTGCCACGTGGGTTTTCAGACAATGATGTTCCCTGAGTTAGGTCCTCCCACTCCCCTCAAGGGGGTGAGCTCTTTTTTTTTCAGGAAACTGTTTTGTTTTTTTTTTCAGCCTTTTGTTCTCTGGGGGTTTTTATGTTCTTTCATCTGCTTTCTCTCGCCTTGACAGCTTTTGATGGTTTTTGGAGGTTTAGAGGAGAGCAAACAGCACCCCAACCTCCCTCTTAGAGAGAAGCCTCAGACTGTTTTGCAAAAGCTGCTGGCAGAGTTGGTTCTGGGTCACTGTCCCTGGGGATGCAGGAGCTCCTCGTTGTGCCCAAAACCAGGGCAGCGGTGGCTATCTAGGCAGCTCCAGACCGCCAGAGAGGTTCCAAGCAGAGATCGAGATCGCGCACTGAAATTTTCCCGCTGTCCCGGGCTGGGAATGTCTGGTTTTTCCTGCTGCCAGAGCTCTAGGCTAGCGCCTATGAGCACCTATCCCAAGGGAGGGTGTGGGATGCGCGCGTTTCAGGATTGCCGTCAGGCCAGGCTCCCAGCCCCTCACGGGAGACAGACCCCACTCGTTCTCAGGCGCACTGGCGTTCAGGTGCACTCGCCGCTCAGGGACCGAGACCTGATTTCTCTGCCGCACTCTCTCTGGCTCCGCGCCAGGGGAGGCTGTCCTGGGTCCGGGGACTTAGGTCCCTGACCCTAACCGCCCAGGTTCCCACTATTACCCCCCCCACCGCGATCCTTTGCTGTTTGTTTTTTGAGTGCTTTCAACCAGACTCCAAGTTAATGCTGGTCCCCAGACGCAGAGCACTCTCGTGTTGGGGTGTTACTTTCTGATCGGTCACCTCTGGTGGCTCCCTCCCCCTTTTGTTTATCTTCCGATATCAGTCCGATGCTCCCAGTCTGCTTTACCTGCCACTGGTGTCTTCTGCTCCAGTAGAGATCCAGACGTGTATAATTCTGATCTCAGGCTGATTTCATGGGTGGTCGGAGTTCTTTGGTAGGTAATCAGCTCACTTTAGGGTACAGGTTGAAATGGTGCCTCCTCCTACTTCCCCGCCATCTTGCTCCCCCCCATAACTTTACTTTTTAAAATTTTTTTATTTATTTTTAAAATTTCTTTTCAGTGTTCCAGAATTCATTGAATATGCACCACACCCAGTGCTCCATGCAATATGTGCCCTCCATAATACCCACCACCAGGCTCACCCACCCTCCCACCCCCCGCCCCTCCAAAACCATCAGATTGTTTCTCAGAGTCCAGAGTCTCTCACGGTTCATCTCCCCCTCCAATTTCCCCCAACTCCTTTCTCTGCTCCATTACCCCATGTCCTCCATATTATTCCTTATGCTCCACAAATAAGCAAAACTGTATGATAATTGACTCTCTCTGCTTGACTTATGTCACTCAGCATATTCTCTTCCAGTCCAGTCCATGTTGATACAAAAGTTGGTATTCATCTTTTCTGATGGAGGCATAATACTCCATAGTATATATGAACCGTATCTTCCTTATCCAGTCATCCATTGAATGGCATCTTGGTTCTTTCCACAGTTTGGTGACTGTGGCCATTGCTGCTAGGAACATTGGGGTACAGATGGCTCTGCTTTTCACTACATGTGTATCTTTGGGGTAAATACCCAGTAGTGCAATTGCAGGGTTATAGGGAAGCTCTATTTTTAATTTCTCAGGGAATCTCCACACTGTTTTCCAAAGTGGCTGCACCAACTTTCATTCCCACCAACAGTGTAAGAGAGTTCCCCTTTCTCCACATCCTCTCCAACACTTGTCCTTTGCTGTCTTGTTAATTTTGGCCATTCTAACTGGTGTAAGATGGTATCTCAATGCGGTTTAGATTTTAATCTCTCTGATGGCTAGTGATGTTGAAATTTTTTTCATGTATCTGTTAGCCATTTGTATGTCTTTGGAGAAGTGTCTGTTCATGTCTTCTATCCATTTTTTGACATGATTATGTATTTTGTGTGTGTTGAGTTTGAGGAGTTCTTTATGGATCTTGGATATCAGCCTTTTGTCTGTAGTGTCATTTGTGAATATATTCTCCCATTCCATGGGTTGCCTCTTCATTTTGTTAACTGTTTCCTTTGCTGTGCAGAAGTTTTGATCTTGTTGAAGTCCCAGAAGTTCACTTTTGCTTTTGTTTCCTTTGCCTTTGGAGACATGTCTTGAAAGACGTTACTGCGGCCAATGTTGAAGAGGTTACTGCCTATGTTCTCTTATAGGATTCTGATGGATTCCTGTGTCACATTAGGGTTTTTTATATATTTTGAGTTTATCTTTGTGTATGGTGTAAGAGAATGGTCGAGTTTCATTCTTCCACACATAGCTGTCCAATTTTCCCAGCACCATTTATTGAAGAGACTTTTTTCCACTGTGTATTTTTTCCTGCTTTGTCAAAGATTAGTTGACCATAAAGTTGAGGGTCCATATCTGGGCTCTCTACTCTGTTCCACTGGTCTATGTGTCTGTTTTTGTGCCAGTACCATGTTGTCTTGATGATCACAGCTTTGTAATAAAGCTTGAAATCAGGCAACGTGATGCCCCCAGTTTTGTTTTTCTTTTTCAACATTTCCTTAGCAATTTGGAGTCTCTGCTGATTCTGTACAAATTTCAGGATTGTTTGCTCCATCTCTTTGAAAAATGCCAGTGGAATTTTGATTGAAATGGCATTAAAAGTATAGATTGCTCTAGGCAGAATAGACATTTTAACAATTTTTATTCTGATCCATGAGCATGGAATGGTCTTCCATCTTTTTCTGTCTTCTTCAATTTCTTTCATGAGTGTTCTGTAGTTCCTTGAGTACAGATCCTTTACCTCATTCGTTAGGTTTATTCCTAGGTATCTTACGGTTCTTGGTGCTATAGTAAATGGAATCAATTCTCCAATTTGCCTTTCTATGTTTTCATCGTTAGTGTATAAGAAAGCATCTGATTTCTGTACATTGACTTTTTATCCTGCCACATTACTGAATTGCTGTATGAGTTCTAGTAGTTTTTTTTTATGAAGCCAGCATTACTCTGATCCCCAAACCAGGCAAAGACCCCACCAAAAAGGAGAATTTCAGAACAATATCCGTGATGAATATGGATGCTAATATTCTCAACAAGATTCTAGCTTCTACGATCCAACAGTACATTAAAAATATTATCTACCATGACCAAGTGGGATTTATCCCTGGGTTGCAAGGGCAATTCAACATTCACAAAACCAATGCAATAGAACAAATCAATAAGAGAAGACAGAAGAACCACATGGTCCTCTCAATTGATGCAGAAAAAGCATTCGACAAGATACAGCATCCATTCCTGATTAAAATGCTTCAAAGTATAGGGATAGAGGGAACATTCCTCAGCTTCATAAAATATATCTATGAAAAATCCACAACAAATATCATACTCAATGGGGAAAAGATGACACCTTCCCTTTGAGATCAGGAACATGACAAGGATGCCCATTCTCACCACTCTTGTTCAACATAGTATTAGAAGTCCCAGCAACAGCAATCAGACAACAAAGAGAAATAAAAGGTATTCAAATTGGCAATGAAGAAGTCAAACTCTCTCATCGCAGATGACATGATACTTTATGTGGAAACCCAGAAGACTCCACCCCAAAATAATTGCTTTACTTTTTGACTCAACACCAATTCCCATTCATTTCTGTATCACCAGCACCCAGCACTATGTCTAATATATATTACATACTCAAATATTTTTTATTAAATGAATGAGTGTACAACCAGAAGTAGTAAAATATAGTCCAGCACATTGTTTGAAAATTGGAATAGACATTAAAACTATTAGGACTACAATACAGCAAAAGTTAAGGTTAGTCCAGTATTTGGCATAAATATATCTCAAGGACAAGCAAGACCTACTCACTGCTATTGAATTCTGATATTTGGACTTTAAATTGGTGATTCTCAACTACTGTAGGGTCTGTAACTTTAATTTTATGGATTTAGTTTCATAATATTTATCTTTAAAATGTATTATGGGGGGGAGCCTGGGTGGCTCAGTGGGTTAAGCCTCTGCCTTCGGCTCAGGTCATGGTCCCAGGGTCCTGGGATTGAGTCCCACATTGGGCTCTCTGCTCTGCAGGGAGCCTGCTTCCCCCTCCCCCTCTGCCCGCTCTCTGCCTACTTGTGATCTCTCTCTCTCTCTCTGTGTCAAATAAATAAAATCTTTAAAAAATGTATTATAGGAAATGTACACATTTTATTAAAGTAAATAAAATAAATTTAATTTTTTAAAAAGCATTGGGGTGTCTGGTGGCTCATAGAACTGAAGAATTTTCACAGCAGAATTTTAGAGGATAAAGATGTGAGATACTATCTGCATTGATGTGGATGGAACTGGAGGGTATTTTTCTGAGTGAAATAAGTCTAACAGAGAAAGACAATTATCATACAATTTCACTCACACATGGAATATAAGAAAAAGTGCAGAAGATCATAAGGTTAGGGAGCGAAACCTGAAGGGGAAGTCATAAGATAAGGAGAAAAACCATGAGGGTCTCCTAGCTATAGGAAGCAAACAGAGTTGCAGGAAGGGAGGTAGGAGGGAGGATGGGGTAATTGGGTGATTGGCATTAAGGAGGTCACGTGAGGTGATGAGCACTGGATGTTACATGCAAATGATAAGTTATTGAACACTCCATCTGAAACTAATGATGTACTGTATGTTGGCTAATTGACTTTAAATTAAGAAAAAAGAACTCTAGAGGAATTTGTTAGTTGTGTGAAGGCCAGGCACCTTATATTGTTGAAGGGAGGTCATCAGCTCACTATTTGAGCTTGATCCAACACTGTGCCTCCTGTGACAAGTCTGTGTTAGAAGGTTTGTTGGCCATATGTGGAAGACAGAATGCTGGTGTTAAAATGACTTCTGCAGAAAGCAGTAAATATGGAAGAGATCGCTTAGCAGCCCCCTGAGCCTCGATTTACCACATTAAGATCTCCTGTGAGGTATGGCAAGTTTAATAAATAATTTTTATGCTGAGAATAAACTCTCTGAAGGCATTCAATGGAGCTTGTTTTTATAAGGAAGTAACATAATATGATACTTGATTTAAAAAATGTGATATGATAAATGCTTAGATTACAGAAAATTTGTGACTGAATTTGTACTAGAAAGAGTATGGAAGAAAGGAAATGGTGGTTACATACAGGCTGTAGGGACCTAAGTATTCATTTGTTGTCCTGAGACTGATCTTGTTAGAAGGTTATGGGCATGAAAAAGTGCTCCATCTCCCTGTTACCCAACATGAATCAATTAAAAAAGAAAGCCTATGTAACTTAAATTTTATTAAACTATCCTGATTACTGACCAAATGAAAATAGCTGTATTTCAAGGCTTTGAGATGTCTGACTTAAAGAAGTAACTATTTGGCATGTACAGAATTGACTTTGGAGGGTTGGTGCATGAGAAGGTCATCTCCAAGAGGTGGGTAGTAATACAAAAGAGTTAAACCTGAGCTACCTCAGAGATGCACGTGACTGTTGGCATCTGAAACAATCACATTTATTAAGATGCTATGAACAGAGAAAATTATAAAAAGAAAACAAGCACAACATCAACAATTGTAAATAAAGGTTCTCCAAGTAGTAGACACTAGTTTGAGATCAAATAACTTTTGACAGGAGTAATTCTATGTAAAAGACTCCAAGATAAATAGCAACAGGTATGTAATAATTTATTGTTGACTAATTATTTTCCACACATATACATAAAAAAATGCCAGGAAACCAAATTTTATAATAACAGTAATAATAATAACAATATAATAACTACCATATGCTTTGCTAACATGATCAACATTATGATCCTCATAACAAATAACAAATTAGGATTATTTGCACATAATGAAATAGCCACCACTGTAAACAATAATAACGACTTAACATTTTAGCAGTTTTCAAAAGAAGTAGAATGGTGTTTTCTAGGGGCAAGGGGAGAGGGTCATGAGGAGTTATTGTTTAATGGGTGAACAGTTTAAGTCTCACGAGATGAAGAGAGTCCTGCAGATGGATGTTGTTGATGGTTGCACAGCAATATGAATGCACTTAATACCAATTAACTGTATATTAAAATGGTTTTGATAATAAATTTTGTGTCAAAATTAAGCAACTTGTCAAGTGGCACAGCTAAGAACTTGTCTGTTCTATATAATCTCCAACCTTGACTCACTGGCCACAGGGATAGGGAACAGTTAGAAAAAATCATTATCACAACATCAACCATATCTTCAACCTGCCAGACAATAATGGGGCATATCATGAAGGAAGCAGTTAGATATAAACAATCCTCTTGTATTTTTGTATGAATAGTGTCACTAGAAAAGGGCTCTTGAAAACATTTCTCAAAAGAACTAACTGGTCATAGACAAAAAATTAGGGAGGGGATCTGAGTGTTTCATAGTTACTTCAAAGTATCAGTATAGAAGTACACATGATTGGTTTCATATCCATTATGCATTTTCTAAAAATAAGTTTCTGGAAAATTAGAATTTGGTATTGACATTTTGCCTTGAACTTTCTTGCCCTAAGATTTCACTTTTGTGTAATTAACCACACTTTTACTTCCTAAGGATCACATTCTACCCATTCAACTCATGCAAGGTAATTAACTATGTGCCTCTTCCTTTGTCTTCAGGGGCAGCATTGTGGCCAGTTAGGGATCACAGAATGAGGAGCTGAGAGAAAACCTTTTTCCCTAAAGGATAAGTAAACATTGGGCTTCTAATTGTCTGGCTCCTCCAGGGCCAGCAAAACAGTCTTTCCTTGAAGCAGAGGAAGCTGAAGCTCAGGCATAAACTCTCCTTTTTGAAAGCTAGAGTATAGGAGATTTGGACAGAGCCAGAAATATCCTTCCAAGGCAGAGATCACTGTCTCCATCCAGTAAGTTTGTCTCCACCAGAAAATGAAGGCACCAACCCACCATTCTGGTATTGGACACATGGCCAGAGCAGGAATTGTGGTGGGACTAAAGCCAGGCTTGCAACTATGA
This sequence comes from Meles meles, assembly GCF_922984935.1. NCBI lineage: Eukaryota > Metazoa > Chordata > Mammalia > Carnivora > Mustelidae > Meles > Meles meles. Next base: position 56,027,891 of record NC_060073.1, on the reverse strand, counting down.
AAGCTGCAGGGCTGAAGTTTGAGGATAGGAGCTTGTAGGGAAGTGGGAAAGAGGAATGGCGCAGGGCCAGATGGAGATGACTGTGCCCATGTTGAGACAGACTACTGTGTGCTCTGGGGAGAGGTCTGGTTCAAGTGTTGGCACCAGAGAAAGATGGGGGATCAGAAGTCTTGAACATTCTTCACTGAACTCTGTGGAAACACATGGGAGAATGCAGATTTGGAAGGGAAAGAAAGTTTCCAATCATACTTCCTGCCTTGTACTGCCTTTCTCATTTCCTAAAAGTACCTGCTCCTCTTTCTGCTCTGTCCTTTACTTCTTTTGCTTCCGTTGTCCTCTTCATCCAATCTCCACTCGATCTCTTCTGTTTTAATTCCAGGTTTTTGTTTGTTTCCATCTTCTCTCCACCTTCTATTTTCTAGGCATGTATGCTTCTGTTCTCCCGACTCCTTCTACTTTCTCTCAGTCTGTCCTCCCTCTTTATTCACCCCACTGTACATAGCTTCCTCCAGATCAACAGACTCCCCAAAGGAAGCAAGGTTAGAGCACCATTTTCTACTCAATGACTTTCTCTGCTCCCCTCATCATCATTTATTACTCCTTACCCCTCTCTCTTGCCTTCAGGTCCTATTGACAACTTTGGCATCAAGTGATTTTTCAAGATTAACATAGATTTTTATCCACCTTCTATATATGCCAATTTAGTACCCAAAAAGATTACATAGAAAAGTCTCTGTACAGATGTGGCTCCTCTAGACATGAAGAACAATCTTACAGGTTGAGTAAGTTATGACACTTAGAGGTCATAATTGCTGCCCCAAGAGGGCTGTCTGAAGACTACATACCTACAGCAGTTCACAAAAAAGGCATAGAGATTTTATTAACCTGGATAAAAAAATTGGAGAAATGAGTGCAGAATGATAAAAATACAAGGAGTTAGGAGGAAAATTGTGAAGGTGCTGTGAGAGCAAGAGCACTCTTTTTTTTTAGATTTTGTTTATTTATTCAACAGAGAGAGAGGCAGCAAGAGTGGGAACACAAGCAGGGGGAGTGGGAGATGGAGAAGCAGACTCCCCGCTGATCAAGGAGCCCTATGCGGGACTGGATCCCAGGACGCTGGGATCATGAACTGAGCTGCAGGCAGATAGACACTCAGTGACTGAGCCACCCAGGTACCCCGAGAGCAAGAGCACTCTAAAAAAAAAAAAAAAAAAAAAAAAAAAAAGTCAATAATCCTGTGGCAACTTTGCAACCCTTAACCTGGAATGCTAGTACCAGTGGCTCTGCATGCACCTGTTCTTTTTTTCTTTTTCTTTTCTTTTCTTTGTTTTTGGGGTTTTGTTTTATTTTGTTTTATGTAGGCTCCATGCCCAGTGTGGAGCCCAATGCCACGCTCAAACTCATGACCCTGAGATCAAGAACTGAGTTGAGATCAAAAGTCATACTTAACCAACTGAACCACCCAGGGACTACCACAATCATTCTTCTGATTGTAATAATCATACTGATCTTTAAGATCATTTATTTGTCTTTAGTACCTGAAGTTAGACCATGATAGCTAGGTGTATATATTTAGATGTATCTAGGTGTACACTTATTTTTATTCATCCCACTTCAAATTTATTGAAATGCTTGAATCTGGTTATTGATGTATTTCATCTCAACTGAAAAGTTCAGATGTCTCTGTCTCATTCTCTTTCTTCTTCAACCTGCAGCTCTGATTCTGTGCTAGACATTCCCAATCCACCTGCTATTTCTATTACATATTCTTCAGTATTTTCCATCTGTTTTCATTTTCCTCCCATCTTCATTCTCTAGACTCTTCTGACCACCATTCTGACAGTAACTGACCCTCCCAATAGCTGGTCCTAATCTACTGTTTAATTCGCCACTGAGTTCTTATTGTTGATATTCTATTTTTTAACTATATTTTGTTCTTTTTTAAATCTGCCCTGCTACTTTTTAAAGATTCCAGTGCCCTGATCAAAATATTAATTATGGACTTCATCTTCTTAATCCCAGGAAAATTAACTCTGTCTATTCAGAATCCCATGCCCTTGCTCCTAACTATACATTTGCATTTTCTCTGTATCCGTTGGAGCTTCATTTTAAAAAATTTCTCAAGTTCAATCTTCTAAATCACTGATTATCTTTCCAAGTGTGACTAATCTATCCTTAAATCTACTTCTTTCAATGTTAAATTTATGTTTTTTCTTTTCTAAGAGATACGACTGATTTTTCTTTTGAGTATGTTTATTTTGTTATGTATCTTTTCAAGACTTTTTTACTTAAAACCTTGTAAAGATAATGCTTTTCAATATCCTTCATCAAATAACTCCAAAATTTTAAGTTTTTGTAGCTTATATTTGGCTATCTGTCATCATTGTGGGCTTTTATTCACAATCTGCTTATTTTAAATAAACTGTCTTTTTACCACATGCTTCTGGTAAACTTCATTACCACAACTCAATTTCTTCAGAAACTTCTGTGTTGAAGTTTGAGAATCTCAAGAAATGATTTAGGTTTGTTTCTGTTATTTTCTGAAACCACTACCATTCCAAGATAACTTCAAATTCCTTTCTGAGAGAAGCAGTTGGTGTGAACTCAGGCTGCAAAGTCATATGAGGACCAGCCTGTGGTTCAGTATTTATGGAGACTATTTACCCCATATTAGAAGCTTTGAGGTAGTCAGTTTTATAGGAAGTCCCAGGTGGGAATGAGGGATAAAGATGAAGAAATGGGCTTATTTCTAGTGTATGTCTTTTTATTCAGGATGTAGTTTTGTAAAGCTCTATCTAAATAGTAGGGGATCTCCTACTACATTCTCCACCTGCTTGAGACTAGATTTACCTCCTGTCCCTGCATTTTAGATTTTGAGCTCCCCTAGGTAACCAGGGAGCTGCAACTGCCCTCACGTTGAAAGCCAACATCAATATTTGATTTTAATGTTTCAATTTCATTCAATCCTTAGCCTGATAATTCTCTTTTTGACCAGCTCATGGGTGTCTTCAAGACATTCAAATATAAATATAGGCATAGGTACAGCTATAAGTTAGGTGTAGATATATGTATAAGTAGGGAGCTAGGTATTAATAAAGAGTGACTAGATACAGACATAATCCTAACAATGAGTTGTAAATAACTTCAGTGGGAAATTGGCTCTAAGTACTCCAGTTCATCTTGACACTGATACTATCATCATTTACGTCCTTAGGATCTTAATATGGATCCCATCAAGCTCTTGGAATACATTTCTGTACCTTATAAAATTTAAACCAAAATGTTTTCTAAGCCTTTGATTTTGTGTGTTTCATTTAAATAAAATTTGACACTTAGTTTTTGATTCATTTTATATTAACCAGGCAATTAAACTAAAAATTTACATTAATGCAAGAGAAACTGTAAGATGAAATACAGATGAAAGAACAAAGATGAGGAAACATATTGTATATTCAACAAATGTCTATTAATCACCTCTCATGTTCAAAAAAATTGTGCTAGGAAAAGGGTGGTGGGGTAGGTGTTACCCTCATAGATTTTATAAGCTTGGGGCACCTGGGTGGCTCAGTGGGTTAAAGCCTCTGCCTTCAGCTCAGGTCATGATCCCAGGGTCCTGGGATTGAGCCCCACATCGGGCTCTCTGCTCAGTGGGGAGCCTGCTTCCTCCTCTCTCTCTGCCTGCTTCTCTGCCTACTTGTGATTTCCATCTGTCAAATAAAAAAAATAAAATAAAATAAAATCTTATAAGCTAAGTACATAGTCATCAGAGTCTATGATAGGTTAACTCCTTCTCTCTTCTTTAGTTACTCAAAGACATCTGCCTTACTAAAGTCACTGCTGATGCTACCTTATAACAGCAGCTATCTCTCTGTTGAAGTCTCGGACTTCATCCTGAATTGCTTTGTCAGGTCCCCAAGCTGGCAACACTGGCTGTCTCTGCCCCTCAGCCTCCTCTTCTTCCTGGCCATGGGAGCCAATGCCACCCTCTTGATCACCATCTGGCTGGAAGCCTCTCTGCACAAGCCCATGTACTACTTACTCAGCCTCCTCTCCCTGTTGGACATTGTACTCTGCCTCACCGTCATCCCCAAGGTCCTGATGATCTTCTGGTTTGACCTCAAGTCCATCAGCTTCTATGCCTGCTTCCTCCAGATGTACATCATGAATTGCTGTCTCGGCATGGAGTCCTGCACATTCATGGTCATGGCCTATGACCGCTATGTGGCCATCTGCCACCCTCTAAGGTACCCATCCATCATCACTGACCAATTTGTAGCCAAGGCTGCTATTTTTATTTTGGCCAGGAATGCATTTCTTACTATGTTCATTCCTATCCTCTCTGCCCGGCTCCATTATTGTGGAAAACATATAATTGAGAACTGTATCTGTGCCAACCTCTCTGTGTCCAAGCTCTCCTGTGATAACGTTTTCCTTAACAAAATATACCAGTTAATTGTGGCCTGGACTCTTCTGGGCTCTGACCTCATCCTCATCTTCCTCTCCTATACCTTCATTCTAAGAGCCGTTCTTAGACTCAAGGCAAAAGGGGCAGCTACCAAAGCTCTGAGCACATGTGGCTCTCACTTCATTCTCATCCTTTTCTTCAGCACCATTCTTCTGGTTTTTGTTTTTACCCATATTGCCAAGAAAAAAATTTCCCCTGATATCCCCATCTTACTAAATGTCCTACACCATGTAATTCCTGCAGCTCTCAACCCCATTGTCTATGGGGTACGAACCCAGGAGATTAAAGAGGGGATCGGGAAATTACTGAGGAGAGTGGGAAAGAGCAGTAACTAATTGTGTTCTAGCTTAACTTTTCTCAACCATGACCACTCAAATCACAGTTGCAAAGCAAGAACTTGGAGATAAAATTGCTATCCTCATCCTCTCTCTGGACAGGCCTGAAGATATGAACTGCATGGTTTCCTCTTACCCACAGTCAAATCACATTTCTTACCTTCCATCATTTTCAGGAAGTGACTAAAGATGTAGATGTAAAAGTCTCATCATGGTACCCAGACCAGGGGCTATGAATTTTCATGAGCCGATCATCATACTTCATTGTCTGTTCTTAAATGAAGTCCCTTTTAGAGTCAGTGTGATGGAAAATCTATACTCACTTAAAGATGTGTGTCTTATAGGAAGTATCAGAACTTAAAGACAGTGAATTGACTTTGAAAAAGTAAAATGAGATTAAAAACAGTTGTTAAAAAAAATGTTGAAAATAACCATTATACTTTAACCCTTCCCTCAGGCATTTAAATATATTTTGAAAGTTATTTCACGTCCAGCGTTGAACTAGAAAATGGAACTCAAACATACATAAATCTTGATCCTATTACTCTAAAGTCCTGGGAGTGGGAGCCAAAAACATGTAAAATTACTGTAATAAGAATTAGATTAAGGGCAGAGGACATGAACAGACATTTCTGCAAAGAAGACATCCAGATGGCCAACAGACACATGAAAAAGTGCTCCACGTCACTCGGCATCAGGGAAATACAAATCAAAACCACAATGAGATATCACCTCACACCAGTCAGAATGGCTAAAATTAACAAGTCAGGAAATGACAGATGCTGGAGAGGATGTGGAGAAAGGGGAACCCTCCTCCACTGTTGGTGGGAATGCAAGCTGGTCCAACCACTCTGGAAAACAGCATGGAGGTTCCTCAAAATGTTGAAAATAGAACTACCCTATGACCCAGCAATTGCACTACTGGGTATTTACCCTAAAGATACAAACATAGTGATCCGAAGGGGCACGTGTACCCGAATGTTTATAGCAGCAATGTCTACAATAGCCAGACTATGGAAAGAACCTAGATGTCCATCAACAGATGAATGGATCAAGAAGATGTGGTATATATACACAATGGAATACTATGCAGCCATCAAAAGAAATGAAATCTTGCCATTTGCGACGACGTGGATGGAACTAGAGCGTATCATGCTTAGTGAAATAAGTCAATCGGAGAAAGACAACTATCATATGATCTCCCTGATATGAGGACATGGAGAAGCAACATGGGGGGGTAGGGGGATAGGAGAAGAATAAATGAAACAAGATGGGATTGGGAGGGAGACAAACCATAAATGACTCTTAATCTCACAAAACAAACTGGGGGTTGCTGGGGGGAGGTGGGATTGGGAGAGGGGGAGCGGGCTATGGACATTGGGGAGGGGAGGCGAACCATAAGAGACTATGGACTCTGAAAAACAACCTGAGGGTTTTGAAGGGTCAGGGGTGGGAGGTTGGGGGAACAGGTGGTGGGTGATGGGGGGGCACGTTTTGCATGGAGCACTGGGTGTTGTGCAAAAAGAATGAATACTGTTACGCTGAAAAAATTAATAAAAAGGGAAAAAAAAAAAAAAAACTCCTAAGACCCGAATGAAACACACAAAAAAAAAAAAAAAAAAAAAAAGAATTAGATTAAAACACATAAATAACCCCAGAGGAGAGGAGAGGGGAATTCATTTCTGTAGGTGGGGACTCCTTTATATATCTGATCTCCTTCAGGCCTTCAGTCAAAACTGCCTCCCTAACAGATTCTCAAAAATATGAACCACATTCCTGTCTCTGGGACTTTTTGCTTGTTTTTCCTCTGGACACATAGCTCCTTCCCTCAGGTCCATTGGGTCTCCCTAACCACAGTATTTAAAAATAGTATCCAACAAAAAAAGGGAGTCAAGATAGCAGAGGAGTAGTAGACTGAGATGACATTGAGTCGCAGTTCAGCTAGATAGTTATCAAACCATTCTGAACACCTACAAACACAACAGGAGATCAAAGAGAAGAGTGCAAATCTAGAAACAGAAAATCAACCACTTTCTGAAAGGTAGGACTTGCAGAGAAGCAAATCCAATGCCACTGGAAAACAGATTGTGGTGAGATGGGCTGGCTCCTGGCAAGTGGTGGAGCAACTGAGCACAAAATCTGAACTTTTAGAAGTCTGCTTTACTGAGGGATATCGCTCCAGAGGCTAAGCATAGGTGAAGCCCTCATGGGGAAAGTGTGGTCTCAGGTCCCACAGGGTCACTGAAGGATCAGGGGTGTGTGAGTATAGCAGAGCTCACAAGTATCAGAGAAGGGAAGCTGACTACAGAGATGGAGCCAAGGAGTGAGCTCTCAGCTTGGGGTTACCATAAACTGTGATCCATGGCACAGTGGGGACCACTGCTCTTTGAGCAAGGACGCCCCACAAGTGGCAGATCTGTAGAGTCTCACCTTCCTGCTCTGCAGTAGCAGTGTGGCAGGAATCTTTTGAGTTTGGAGACTCCAAACGCAGCTGCACACCAGAGATAGAAATGCTCAGTCACAGGCTGGGTGAGCTTGGAGCACAACCAGAGACTAGGGAGATGGGAGTAACAGACCACTTTTCTCCAAGGGTGCATGAGGGGCGGGACCACAAGCTCTCAGCTCCTCCAGGCTGGAGATTGGGAGGCCACCATTTTCACTCCTGTCCTCCAGAGCTCTATGGAAAGCATTCAGGGAACAAAAGCTCCCAAAAGCACCTGAGCAGATTCCTTAGCCCAGCCCCTGGCAAGGGCAGTGCAATTCCACCTCAGGCAAAGACATTTGAAAATACTACAATAGGCCCCTCATCCAGAAGATCAGCAAGAACATCCAGCCAAGACCAAGCTCACTGATCAAGGAGAAGAGCAGAATTCCAGAGGATAGGAAAGCAAAGCACAGAATTCATGGATCTCTCCCCATGATTCCTTAGTCTTGCAAAGTTAATTAATTTTTTTAATTTTATTTTTTTCTAATTCTATTTTTTTAACTTTTCCTCATTCCTCTTTTAACGTTTTTTTAACTAGTTTATCTTAACAATGCCTTTCTAAAATATATATACATCTTTTTAAACTTTCATTATTACAGTCATATTTTATCCTTCATTGTATCTACCTTTATTTTTTGAATACATATACGTTTTTTTCTTCTAAAAAATCTTGGGATACAATTTCCTCTAATAAACCAAAATATACCATAAATCTAGCACAGGGCTATGTTCCAGTCTCCAGACAGAGCAAATTCTCTCCACTTTATTTTTTCTTTCTTTTTCCAAACAACTTATCAATTCTTTTTTAGAATTTTTTTTTTAGTTTTCATCTTTACAGTCATGTTTACCTTTATTCATCATGTTTACCCTTATTATATATATATATATATATATATATATATATATATATATATATATTCTTTTTCTTTCTTTAAAATTTTGGGAAGTAGTTTCTTCTAAAAGACCAAAATATACCCAAAATCAAGTGGGTGGCTCTGTTATATTCATCAGTCTAATATATATATATATTTTTTTTAATTTCTTTAATATTTTTACTACTTTTTAGCCCCTTTCTTCTCTCCCTGATTTGGGGTCTCTCTGATTTGGTTAGCATACATATTTCTGGGGTCTTTGCCACCCTCTAGTATTTTATTCTCTCGTTCATATATTCTTATTTGGATAAAATGACAAGGCAGAAAAACACCACAAAAAAAAGAACAAGAGGCAGTACCAAAGGCTAGGGACCTAATCAATACAGACATTGGTAATATGTCAGATCTAGAGTTCTGGATGACGATTGTCAAGGTGCTAGCTGGAATTGAAAAAGGCATGGGGGAGGATGAGTCAAGATGGCAGAGAAGTAGCAGGCTGAGACTACATCAGGTAGCAGGAGATCAGCTAGATAGCTTATCTAAACATTGCAAACACCTACAAATCCAACGGTGGATCAAAGAGAAGAATAACAGCAATTCTAGAAACAGAAAATCAACCACTTTCTGAAAGGTAGGACTGGCAGAGAAGTGAATCCAAAGCGACAGGAAGATAGACTGCGGGGGCAGGGGCGGGCTTCCAGCAAGCGGCGGAGCAACCAAGCACAAAATCAGGACTTTTAAAAGTCTGTCCCACTGAGGGACATTGCTCCAGAGGCTAAACCAGGGTGAAGCCCACACGGGTTCAGTGTGGCCCCAGGTCCTGCAGGATCACAGAACTATCGGGGGGGGGGGGGGGGGAGAAGGGTCGGAGTGTCGCAGAACTCTCAGGTATTAGAATGGGGAAGAGGGCTACAGAGACAGAGCTGAGAACTGAGCTCTCAGCTCAGGGTTACCTTGAACTGGTCGCAGGCTGGGTGAACTCAGAGCGCAGCTGGAGACCGGGGATATGGGAGTAATTGGGCGCTGTTCTCTGGGAGTGCACTGAGGAGTGGGGCCCCAGGCTCTCGGCTCCTCCGGGCCGGAGACTGGGAAGCCACCATTTTCATTCCTGTCCTCTGGAACTCTAGGGAAAGCATTCAGGGAACAAAAGCTCCCAAAAGCGAACCCAAGCGGATTACTTAGTCCAGCCCCCAGTAAGGGCAGTGCAATTCTGCCTCGGGCAAACACACTTGAGAGTCACTACAACAGGCCCCTCCTCCAGAAGATCAACAAAAAATCAAGCCAGGATGAAGTTCATCTACCAAGGAAAGCAGATTCAATACCTAGGACAGCAGCGGAATTCCAGAGGAGGAGAAAGCAAAGCAGGGAACTCATGGCTTTCTCCCCATGATACTTTAGTCTTGTGGTTAATTTAATTTCTTTTTCAATTTTTTTCTTTCTGTTTTCTTCTTCTGCTAAATTTTTTTTAAAATTTTACCCTCTTCTATTTTAACATTTCTTCACTAGCTTATCTAATATTTATATATTATTCTTTATTTAATTTTTTTAATTTGTTTTCTTTTTTTTTCATTTTTTTCTTTTTTTTCTGAACCTCTTCTTATCCCTTTCTCTCCCCACGATGTGGGGTCTCTTCTGATTTGGTTAAAGCAAAATTTTCTGGGGTCTTTGCCACCCTTTTAGTATTTTACTTGCTCCTTCGTATACTCTTATCTGGACAAAATGAAAAGGCAGAAAAATTCACTACACAAAAAAAGAACAAGAGGCAGTACTGAAGGCTAGGGACTTAATCAATACAGATATTGGTAATATGTCAGATCTAGAGTTCAGAATGACAATTCTGAAGGTTCTAGCTGGGCTCAAAAAAGGCATGGAAGATATTAGAGAAACCCTCTCTGGAGATATAAAAGCTCTTTCTGGAGAAATTAAAGAACTAAAATCTAACCAAGTTGAAATCAAAAAAGGTATTAATGAGGTGCAATAAAAAATGGAGGCTCTCACTGCTAGGATAAATGAGGCAGAAGAAAGAATTAGTGATATAGAAGACCAAATAACAGAGAATAAAGAAGCTGAGCAAAAGAGGGACAAACAGCTACTGGACCACGAGGAGAGAATTCAAGAGATAAGTGACACCATAAGATGTAACAACAGTAGAATAATTGGGATTCCAGAAGAAGAAGAAAGAGAGAGGGGAGCAGAAGGTCTATTGGAGAGAATTATTAGAGAGAATTTCCCTAATATGGCAAAGGGAACAAGCGTCAAAATCCAGGAGGTGCAGAGAACCCCCCTCAAAGTCAACAAGAATAGGTCCAAACCCCGTCACCTAATAGTAAAATTGACAAGTCTTAGTGACAAAAAGAAAATCCTGAAAGCAGCCCGGGAAAAGAAGTCTGTAACATACAATGGTAAAAATATTAGATTGGAAGCAGACTTATCCATAGAGACCTGGCAGGCCAGAAAGAGCTGGCATGATATATTCAGAGCACTAAACGAGAAAAACATGCAGCCAAGAATACTCTATCCAGCTAGGTTATCATTGAAAATAGAAGGAGAGATCAAAAGCTTCCAGGACAAACAAAAACTGAAAGAATTTGCAAACACCAAACCAGCTCTACAGGAAATATTGAAAGGGGTCCTCTAAGCAAAGAGAGAGAGCCTAAAAGTAGTAGATCAGAAAGGTACAGAGACAATATACAGTAACAGTCACCTTACAGGCTAATAATGGCACTAAATTCATATGTCTCAATAGTTACCCTGAATGTTAATGGGATAAATGCCCCAATCAAAAGACACAGGGTATCAGACTGGATAAAAAAAAAAAAAAACATCTATATGTTGCCTACAAGAAACCCAAAGACACCTCCAGATTTAAAGTGAGGGGATGCAAAACAATTTACCATGCTAATGGGCATCAGAAGAAAGCTGGGGTGGCAATCCTTATATCAGATCAATTACATTTTAAGCCAAAGACTATAATCAGAGATGAGGAACGACACTATATCATACTCAAAGGGTCTGTCCAACAAGAAGATCTAACAATTTTAAATATCTATGCCCCTAACGTGGGAGCAGCCAACTATATCAACCAATTAAAAACAAAATCAAAGAAACATATCAATAAATATACAATAATAGTAGGGGCCTTTAACACTCTGCTCACTGAAATGGACAGATCATCCAAGCAAAAGATCAACAAGGAAATAAAGGCCTTAAATGGACATCACGGTTATATTCAGAACATTTCATCCCAAAGCAACAGAATACACATTCTTCTCTAGTGCACATGGAACATTCTCCAGAATAGATCACATCCTGGGTCACAAATCAGGTCTCAACCAGTATCAAAAGATTAGGATCATTCCCTGCATATTTTCAGACCACAATACTCTGAAGCTAGAACTCAATCACAAGAGGAAAGCTGGAAAGAACCCAAATACATGGGGACTAAACAGCATCCTTCTAAAGAATGAATGGGTCAACCAGGAAAATAAAGAATTGAAAAAAGTCATGGAAACAAATGATAATGAAAACACAACGGTTCAAAATCTGTGGGACACAGCAAAGGCAGTCCTGAGAGGAAAATATATAGTGGTACAAGCCTTTCTCAAGAAACAAGAAAGGTCTCAAGTACACAACCTAACCCTACACCTAAAGGAGCTAGAGAAAGAACAAGAAAGAAACCCTAAACCCAGCAGAAGAAGAGAAATCATAAAGATCAGAGCAGAAATCAATGAAAGAGAAACCAAAAAAACAATAGAATAAATCAACGAAACTAGGAACTAGTTCTTTGAAAGAATTAATAAGATTGATAAACCCCTGACCAGACTTATCAAAAAGAAAAGAGAAAGGACCCGAATAAATAAAATCATGAATGAAAGTGGAGAGATCACAACTAACACCAAAGAAATACAGACAATTATAAGAACATATGATGAGCAAATCTATGCCAACAAATTTGACAATCTGGAAGAAATGGATGCATTCCTAGAGACATATAAACTACCACAACTGAATCAGGAAGAAATAGAAAACCTGAACAGGCCCATAACCAATAAGGAGATTGAAACAGTCATCAAAAATCTCCAAACAAACGAAAGCCCAGGGCCAGATGGCTTCCCAGGGGAATTCTACAAAACATTATTTGTTTGTTTGTTTATTTGTTTATTAACAGCATAACAGTGTTCATTGTTTTGGCATCACACCCACTGCTCCGTGCAGTACGTGCCCTCCCTATTACCCACCACCTGGTTCCTCAATCTCCCACCCCACCCCCACCCCCGCCCCTTCAAAACCCTCTGGTTGTTTTTCAGAGTCCATAGTCTCTCATGGTTCATCTCCCCTTCCAGTTTCCCTCAACTCCCTCTCCTCTCCATCTCCCCATGTCCTCCATGTCCTTTGTTATGCTCCACAAATAAGTGAGACCATATGATACTTGACTCTCTCTGCTTGACTTATTTCGCTCAGCATAATCTCTTCCAGTCCCATCCATGTTGCTACAAAAGTTGGGTAATATACCACATCTTCCTTATCCATTCATCCGTTGAAGGGCATCTTGGTTCTTTCCACAGTTTGGCAACTATAGCCATTGCTGCAATAAACATTGGGGTACAGATGGCTCTTCTTTTCACTACATCTGTATCTTTGGGGTAAATACCCAGCAGTGCAATTACAGGGTCATAGGGAAGCTCTATTTTTAATTTCTTGAGGAATCTCCACACTGTTCTCCAAAGTGGCTGCACTAACTTGCATTCCCACCAACAGTGCAAGAGGGTTCCCCTTTCTCCACATCCTCTCCAACACACGTTGTTTCCTGTCTTGCTAATTTTGGCCATTCTAACTGGTGTCAGGTGGTATCTCAATGTTGTTTTAATTTGAATCTCCCTGATAGCTAGTGATGATGAACATTTTTTCATGTGTCTGATAGCCATTTGTATGTCTTCGTTGGAAAAGTGTCTGTTCATATCTTCTGCTCATTTTTTGATATGATTATCTGTTTTGTGTGTGTTGAGTTTGAGAAGTTCTTTATAGATCCTGGATATCAACCTTTTGTCTGTACTGTCATTTGCAAATATCTTCTCCCATTCCGTGGGTTGCCTTTTTGTTTTGTTGAATATTTCCTTTGCTGTGCAGAAGCTTTTGATCTTCATGAAGTCCCAAAAGTTCATTTTTGCTATTGTTTCCTTGGCCTTTGGAGACATAGCTTGAAAGAAGTTGCTGTGGCTGATATCGAAGAGGTTACTGCCTATGTTCTTCTCTAGGATTCTGATGGATTCCTGTCTCACGTTGAGGTCTTTCATCCATTTCGAGTTTATCTTTGTGTACAGTATAAGAGAATGGTCGAGTTTCATTCTTCTACATATAGCTGACAAGTTTTCCCAGCACCATTTATTGAAGAGACTGTCATTTTTCCACTGTATATTTTTTCCTGTTTTGTCGAAGATTATTTGACCATAGAGTTGAGGGTCCATATCTGGGCTCTCCACTCTGTCCCACTGGTCTATGTGTCTGTTTTTATGCCAGTACCAGGCTGTCTTGGTGATCACAGCTTTGTAGTAAAGCTTGAAATCGGGTAACGTGATGCCCCCAGTTTTGTTTTTGTTTTTCAACATTTCCTTAGCAATTCGGGGTCTCTTCTGATTCCATACAAATTTTAGGATTATTTGCTCCAGCTCTTTGAAAAATACTGGTGGAATTTTGATTGGAATGGCATTAAAAGTATAGATTGCTCTAGGCAGTATAGACATTTTAACAATGTTTATTCTTCCAATCCACGAGCATGGAACGGTCTTCCATCTTTTTGTGTCTTCTTCAATTTCTTTCATGAGTGTTCTGTAATTCCTCGAATACAGGTCCTTTACCTCTTTGGTAAACATGGACCAGATGGACCTCATAGACATATACAGAACATTCCACCCTAAAACAACAGAATACTCATTCTTCTCAAGTGCACATGGAACCTTCTCCAGAATAGACCACATACTGGGTCACAACGCAGGACTCAACCGATACCAAAAGACTGACATTATTCCCTGCATATTCTCCAATCACAATGCTTTGAAACTGGAGCTCAATCACAAGGAAAAGTTCAGAAGGAACTCAAACACCTGGAAGCTAAAGACCACCTTGCTTAAGAATGTTTGGATCAACCAGGAGATCAAAGATGAACTTAAACAATTCATGGAAACCAATGAGAATGAAGACACCTCGGTCCAAAACCTATGGGATACAGCAAAGGTTGTTCTAAGGGGGAAATACATAGCCATCCAAGCCTCCCTCAAAAACATTGAAAAATCCAGAATACACCAGCTGTCTCTACACCTTAAAGAACTGGAGAATCAACAACAAATCAAACCAACTCCACATGCAAGAAGGGAAATAATCAAGATTAGAGTAGAGATCAATGAGGTAGAAACCAGAGATACAGTAGAACGTATCAATGAAACTAGAAGCTGTTTTTTTTTTTTTAAAGATTTTATTTATTTGACAGAGAGAGATTACAAGTAGATAGAGAGGCAGGCAGAGAGAGAGAGAGAGGGAAGCAGGCCCCTGCCGAGCAGAGAGCCCGATGCGGGACTCGATCCCAGGAGCCCGAGATCATGACCTGAGCCGAAGGCAGCGGCTTAACCCACTGAGCCACCCAGGCGCCCCTGGTTTTTTGAAAGAATCAATAAGATCGATAAACCATAGGCCACACTAATCCAAAAGAAAAGAGAGAAAGCCCAAATTAATAAAATTATGAATGAAAAGGGAGAGATCACAACTAACACCAAGGAAATAGAAACAATTATCAGAAATTATTACCAACAGTTATATGCCAATAAGCTAAGCAACCTAGATGAAATGGATGCATTCCTGGAAAGCTACAAACTCCCAAAATTGAACCAGGAAGAAACTGACAACCTGAAGAGACCGATATCTAGTAACGAGATTGAAGCAGTGATCAAAAACCTCCCCAAAAACAAGAGCCCAGGACCTGACGGATTCCCTGGGGAATTCTACCAAACTTTCAAAGAAGAAATAACACCAATTCTCCTGAAGCTGTTCCACAAAATTGAAGCAGAAGGAAAATTTCCAGACTCTTTTTAT
Source organism: Meles meles (assembly GCF_922984935.1). Taxonomy (NCBI): domain Eukaryota; kingdom Metazoa; phylum Chordata; class Mammalia; order Carnivora; family Mustelidae; genus Meles; species Meles meles. Next base: position 56,012,651 of record NC_060073.1, on the reverse strand, counting down.
GAAGCCAACATTACCCTGATCCTCTACCAAGCATTTAAAGAAGAATTAATTCCTATTCTCCTGAAACTGTTCCAAAAAATAGAAATAGAAGGAAAATTTCCAAACTCATTTTATGAGGCCAGCATCGCCTTGATTCCAAAACCAGACAAGGATCCCACCAGAAAAGAGAACTACAGACCAATATCCTTGATGAACACAGATGCAAAAATTCTCACCAAAATATTAGCCAATAGGATTCAACAGTACATTAAAATGATTATTCACCACAACCAAGTGGGATGTATTCCAGGGCTGCAGAGTTGGTTCAACATCCACAAATCAATCAATGTGATACAACACATTAATAAAAGAAAGACCAAGAACCATATGATACTCTCAATAGATGCTGAAAATGCATTTGACAAAGTATAGCATCCCTTCCTGATCAAAACTCTTCAAAGTGTAGGGATAGAGGGCACATACCTCAATATTATCAAAGCCATCTATGAAAAACCCACTGCAAATATCATTCTCAATGGAGAAAAACTGAAAGCTTTTCCGTTAAGGTCAGGAACACGGCAGGGATGTCCACTATCACCACTGCTATTCAACATAGTACTAGAAGTCCTAGCCTCAGCAATCAGACAACAAAAAGAAATTAAAGGCATCCAGATTGGCAAAGAAGAAGTCAAACTATCACTCTTTGCAGATGATATGATACTCTATGTGGAAAACCCAAAAGACTCCACTCCAAAACTGCTAGAACCTGTACAGGAATTCAGTAAAGTGTCAGAATATAAAATCAATGCACAGAAATCCGTTGCATTTCTGTACACCAGCAACAAGACAGAAGAAAGAGAAATTAAGGAGTCAATCCCATTTACAATTGCACCCAAAACTATAAGATACCTAGGAATAAACCTAACCAAAGAGGCTAAGAATCTATATGCAGAAAACTATAAAGTACTCATGAAAGAAATTGAGGAAGACATGAAGAAATGGAAAAATGTTCCATGCTCCTGGATTGGAAGAATAAATATTGTGAAAATGTCTATGCTACCAAAAGCAATCTACAGATTTAATGCCATCCCTATCAAAATATCATCCATTTTTTTCAAAGAAATGGAACAAATAATCCTAAAATTTATATGGAACCAGAAAAGACCTCGAATAACCAAAGGAATGTTGAAAAAGAAAGCCAAAGTTGGTGGCATCACAATTCCAGACTTCAAGCTCTATTACAAAGCTGTCATCATCAAGACAGTAGGGTACTGGCACAAAAACAGACACATAGATCAATGGAACAGAATAGAGAGCCCAGAAATAGACCCTCAACTCTATGGTCAACTAATCTTCGACAAAGCAGGAAAGAATGTCCAATGGAAAAAAGACAGCCTCTTCAATAAATGGTGCTGGGAAAATTGGACAGCCACATGCAGAAAAATGAAATTGGACCACTTCCTTACACCACACACGAAAATAGACTCCAAATGGATGAAGGACCTCAATGTGAGAAAGGAATCCATCAAAATCCTTGAGGAGAACGCAGGCAGCAACCTCTTCGACCTCAGCCACAGCAACATCTTCCTAGGAACATCGGCAAAGGCAAGGGAAGCAAGGGCAAAAATGAACTATTGGGATTTCATCAAGATCAAAAGCTTCTGCACAGCAAAGGAAACAGTTAACTAAACCAAAAGACAGCTGAAAGAATGGGAGAAGATATTTGCAAACGACATATCAGATAAAGGGCTAGTATCCAAAATCTATAAGGAACTTAGCAAACTCAACACCCAGAGAACAAACAATCCAATCAAGAAATGGGCAGAGGACATGAACAGACATTTCTGCAAAGAAGACATCCAGATGGCCCACACACACATGAAAAAGTGCTCCACATCACTTGGCATCAGGGAAATACAAATCAAAACCACAATGAGATATCACCTCACACCAGTCAGAATGGCTAAAATGAACAAGTCAGGAAATGACAGATTCTGGTGAGGATGCGGAGAAAGGGGAACCCTCCTCCACTTTTGGTGGGAATGCAAGCTGATGCAACCACTCTGGAAAACAGCATGGAGGTTCCTCAAAATGTTGAAAATAGAACTACCCTATGACCCAGCAATTGCATTACTGGATATTTACCCTAAAGATACAAACATAGTGATCCGAAGGGGCACGTGTACCTGAATGTTTATAGCAGCAATGTCTACAATAGCCCAACTATGGAAAGAACCTAGATGTCCATCAACAGATGAATGGATAAAGAAGATGTGGTATATATACACAAAGGAATACTATGCAGCCATCAAAAGAAATGAAATCTTGCCATTTGTGATGACGTGGATGGAACTAGAGGGTATCATGCTTACTGAAATAAGTCAATCAGAGAAAAACAACTATCATATGATATCCCTGATATGAGGATGTGGAGATGCAACATGGGGGCTTTGGGGGATAGGAGAAGATTAAATGAAACAAGATGGGATTGGGAGGGAGGCAAACCATAAATGACTCTTAATCTCACAAAACAAACTGGGGGTTGCTATGGGGAGATGGGGTTGGGGGGGGCGTTAGGGACATTGGGGAGGATATGTGCTATCGTGAGTGCTGTGAAGTGTGTAAACCTGGTGATTCACAGACCTGTACCCATGGGGATAAAAATAAATTATATGTTTATAAAAAAAAAAAGAAGAAGAAGAAAGAGCACTGGGTGTGGTGCAAAAACAATGAACACTGTTATGCTGAAAAGAAATTTAAAAAAAAAAAGAAAAGAAAAAATAAGGAAACTGATCACGTTTTTTCCCATTATTGGAGAGGTATTAATAATTCACATGAAGTTCAAAATGAAATTTTTTAAAAAGGAAAAAATTGTTTCCTATTGTATATACATCCCATTTAAAACATTTTTCACTACAACGCCATTTTCTATGAGATTTTTCTCTCCCAAAACACGTTACATTTTCACAAGAATACTTTTTTAAGGTTCTCTTGCATTATTATCATCATAATGCAATGATAAAAGCCATGACAAGTTAACATCAGTCTATTTGAGAGCATGTTTGGGAGAGCTTATGTAATAATTATGTGCAGGAAGCCTATGAGAACTTCTGAGTGAGCTTATTGGAAGGCACTGAGTGTGCATGTGCACTTGAGTGTGAACATTGGATAGATGGATGTTTCAGACCTACACCCAGGAGACTAACTGCCTACAAAACACATAGCCAATGTAGGACCGGATTAACAGATCTCTTTACTTTACAAAAGAAAGAAAATCATTTTCTTCTCATACCTGCCTGCCTATCTGTCCCCTGAGGGCATTTTAGGCCTAAGAAGTAGGGATGGGAAAGTTCCCAGTGCGCAAACTCCCTGAGGCTCTGGAGTTATAACTACACCAGATACCTAAGTAACTAAGCAGAACTCCAATATCAGTGGGCCCAGACACCCTGCTCACATCCTCTGGAGGTGAGTCTGTTTAGAGGGTGCCTGAGAGGTAGAAATACCCAAGATTAGCCAGAACATGAGGTAGATGTTCCTCTTCAGTCCAGATCTGTGCTCTGTTCCATTCCTGAGTCAGTATGGCTGAAGTAGTCTGAAAATGGGGTAGTAGAGACTGCATCCTGTCTCAGGTAAGGAGGCACATGTGACAACCTGTGCTCTGGGACCTTCCCTTTTGTCCTCCTCTTGCCTTTTCTGATCTCTTGCTGGGTGGTGTCAGAGATGCAGAGAAGCAGGAATTTCTCCATAGATTAATGAGCAGGGGTTGTTGGGGAAGTGTATCATCTGGAACTCAGACAGGAAAATTCAGTGGTTTCATCTGTGAATATGAACATTTAGGAGCTTTAAGGCAAATAATCTGCCCATAGATACTTGAATCATGGCATAGGAATTAAATTTAATCTATACAACTTCAGAGATTGAGGACACAGGCCACAGTTGGAGGGTCCCTGAAACTCAGAAGGTACCTTATCAGATTTCAACTCAATAGAGAATTTCTAAAAGCCACTGCTGCTTGAAAACAGAAAATTATGCATAGGCCATAGAGTCATCTGTCACTGGTTGGTTCAGAACAATGATGTCTGAAATGAACTTGGGAGAGATGTTTCACAATTGTGTCTGCACTTATGGAGTTAGGTGGTCCTTAACAACCCCTCCTCTTCAAACAGGGCTTCCATAGTGCTATGGGGACGCATCCTGCAGCCTGGGGAAAAGCTTGTCCTGCAGCGTCTCTGCTTTTGTCATTTCCCTTCAATTTCACTAGCTTCTACATCCAGTCCCCACCTGGAACCAGTAGACATTAACTCTAATCCTTGGGCCTAGTATTGCCATTGGCTACCTCTGATTGCAATTCAAGATTGAAAGAGGAGAGGGGAAGAAGGACATACATGATTTCAGATGCTCTACTTCTAGGGCTGAGTAGATTGTTCAATGCTTGTTGGATAAATTATGGATTGAAAAGCATGTAGGAATATCCAGAGAAACAAGGAGAAAGGAAGAGTTAATGAGGGGAAAGAACAAATAAAAACTCCTCTTATGTTGTCCTCAGAAATGTCATCCTTGAGCTAGAAGTAATTATTGCAAAGTTCTTCAGGAGACAAAGAGAATGTGCTTCTTCCTCTATGGATACTGCATGGACACTCATGTTTGAATTGCCATTTTTTCCATTTGGCTGTACCTTCCAAAGTTCATTTCAAGATTTTCCCTCCTTCTATGCAGTGAATACTCTGAAGTGCCTGAAGAAGAGAAGATTCTTGGATGTGGTGAGATTTCGGGCTCTGACTTGTAGGAATTAAATTTCATAATATTGCAGAGAGGAGGATCAGTAGATGCAATGAGCAAGATCAAAAGACAAAATATAAATGATGAAAGTGGTGATTAGAAAGAGTATTTCTCAAATTTAGGGGCATACATTATACATGCTGAGGGTCATTTTGGCAAGGTCTGGGCTAAGCAGATAATATTAGTTAAATCTCAACTTATAAGTGAATATATCAAACAAGAAAAACTAAAAGAAAGGAAGAGTTTGATGAGCATAGTGCCTAAAACAAAAGAAAGTCCTTTGCTCACCAAATTGAGACTGGATATTATTTTTCTTTTTTTTATTTCATTCATATGTAGAATTTTTTAAATTTCTTTTCAGCATAATAGAATCCATTGTTTTTGTACCACACCCAGTGCTCCATGCAATACGTGTCCTCCTTTATACCCACCACCTGGCTCCCCCAACCTCCCACACGCCACCCCTTCAATCCCCTCAGATTATTTTTCAGAGTCCATAGTCTCTCATGTTCACCTCCCCTTCCAATTTCCCTCAACTCCCATCTCCTCTCCATCTCCCTATGTCCTCCATGTTATTTGTTATGCTCCACAAATAAGTGAAACCAAAGATAGTTGACTCTCTCTGCTTGACTTATCTCACTCAGCATAATCTCTTCCAGTCCCATTCATGTTGCTACAAAAGTTGGGTATTCATCCTTTCTGATGGAGGCATAATACTCCATCGTGTATATGGACCACATCTTCCTTATCCATTCGTCCGTTGAAGGGCATCTTGGTTCTTTCCATAGTTTGGCGACCGTGGCCATTGCTGCTATAAACATTGGGGTACAGATGGCCCTTCTTTTCAGTACATGTGTATCTTTGGGGTAAATACCCAGTAGTGCAATTGCAGGGTCATAGGGAAGCTCTGTTTTTAATTTCTTGAGGAATCTGCACACTGGATATTATTTTTCTATTATTTTTCTATTTTCTGGTTCTTATCTTTATGCCTTCCAGTACATGCAGCATCTCCAGTCTTTGTGAGCCATCCACAAATGCAAAGTATAATCACTAGACAAGAGGACCTGGGTCATATATAAGAACTTAAAGACAGTGCATTGACTTTGGAAAAGTAAAATGAGATTAAAGGGAAACTGTTTAAAAGCAACTGTTAAAAATGTTGAAAATAAACATAAGAAGATGCATTGGCAATTATTTGGCAGAAACCCTACCCACCAAATTAAAATGTCTTTTTATTTTTTTTGTTTTTTTCAGAGGTTTCATTTACTTTTTTGACAGAGAGAGAAGGATAGAGCAAGAGAGGGAACACAAGCAGGGCAGAGTGAGAGAGGGAAAAGCAGGTCTCTTGCTGAACAGACAGCCCGATGTGGGGCTCCATCCCAGGACCCTGGGATCATAACCTGAGCCAAAGGCAGATACCTAATGACTGAGCCACCCAGGCACCCCTTAAATTGCCTTTTTAGACAAAGTGGAAATTAACTAATATTAAAGCCAGGATATAATATTTTTAATCTCTGATTAAAGCTAGTTATAGTTGAAAACTCAGAACAATGATGTCATGGAGAACTAGGAACATGTACCTGAGTACCTATTTTGTGCCAGACTCTGCTATCATTTCTGATAGATGTTAAAACTATTTTCTGGTTAAAGTTAAATTGTCATCTGTTAGTCTGGGTGGTCATTAAAGTACAAAATACAAAAAGGAAGAAACTTTTAAATACAAATTTAGAGATTCACCTGTCTCAAAGTAGTTTTCCAAATAATTTTCTCCTTCTCTTTAGTTGCTGCAAAGACGTAACAGTTATCTTAAAAATAGAACTTGAACACAATCAGAGAAAGACAACTATCATATGATCTCCCTGATATGAGGAGGTGGAGATGCAACATGGGGGGTTTGGGGGTGGGAAAAGAATAAATGAAACAAGATGGGATCAGGAGGGAGACAAACCATAACTCTTAATCTCACAAAACAAACTGAGGGTTGCTGGAGGGAGGGGGGTTGGGAGAGGGGGATGGGGTTATGGACATTGGGGAGGGTATGTGCTATGGTGAGTGCTGTGAAGTGTGTAAACCTGGCGATTTGCAGACCTGTACTCCTGGGGATAAAAATACATTATATGTTTGTTAAAAATTTTTTAAATTAATAAAAAAAAACTTGAACAAATAAAAAATGTATAAATGAACCATATTACTTCACTACTCTATACTGCTTAGTGATAGGAATATCTGAGCAGGATGGCACATGAATTCACATGGCTCTAGATGACTTGCTAGGACTCATAGGTTTCACTCAATGAAACAAATTCTAAATTCATGTGTCTTGTCTCTTCAATAAATGGTGCTGGTAAAATTGGACAGCTATGTATAGAAGAATGAAACTTGACCATTCTCTTACACCATTCACAAAGATAAACTCAAAGGGATAAAAGACCTCAACATGAGGCAGGAATGTATCAAAATCCTAGAGGAGAACATAGGCAGTAACCTCTTCAACATTGGCCACAACAACTTCTTTCAAGACATGTCTCCAAAGGCAAAGGAAACAAAAGCAAAAATGAACTTCTGGGACTTCATCAAGATCAAAAATTGCTGCACAGCAGAGGAAACAGTCAACAAAACAAAGAGGCAACTCACAGAATGGGAGAAGATATTTGCAAATGACAGTACAAAGGGCTGATATCCAAGATCTATAAAGAACTCCTCAAAATCAACACCCACAAAACAGGTAATCAATCAAAAAATGGGGAGAAGACATGAACAGACACTTCTTCCATGAAGACATACAAATAGCTAACAGACACATGAAAAAATGTTCATCAGCATGAGTCATCAGGGAGATTCAAATCAAAACCACATTGAGATACCACCTTACACCAGTTAGAATGGCCAAAATCAACAAGACAGGAAACAACAAGAGTTGGAGAGGATGTGGAGAAAGGGGAACCCTCTTACACTGTTGGTGGGAATGCAAGTTCCAAAGTGGTGCAGCCACTTTGGAAAACAGTGTGGAGATTCCTTAGAAAATTAAAAATACAGCTTCCTTATGACCCTGCAATTGCACTACTAGGTACTTACCCCAAAGATACAGATGTAGTGAAAAGAAGAGCTATCTGGGGGCGCCTGGGTGGCTCAGTGGATTAAGCCACTGCCTTCGGCTCAGGTCATGATCTCAGGGTCCTGGGATCGAGTCCCGCATTGGGCTCTCTGCTCTGCAGGGAGCCTGCTTCCTCCTCTCTCTCTGCCTGCCTCTCTGCCTACTTGTGATCTCTCTCTCTCTGTCAAATAAATAAATAAAATCTTTAAAAAAAAAAAAAGAAGAGCCATCTGTACCCCCAATGTTCCTAGCAGCAATGGCCACAGTCACCAAACTGTGGAAAGAGCCAAGATACCCTTCAACGGATGAATGGATAAAGAAGATATGGTCCATATATACAATGGGATATTATGCCTCCATCAGAAAGGATTAATACTCAACTTTTGTATCAACATGGATGGGACTGGAGGAGATTTTGCTGAATGAAATAAGTTAAGCAGAGAGAGTCAATTATCATATGGTTTCACTTACATGTGGAGCATAAGGAATAACACAGAGGACATTGGGAAAAGGAGATGAGAAGTGAGTGGGAGAAATTACAGGGGGGGATGAACCATGAGAGGTGGTGGACTCTGAGAAACAAACTGAAGATTTTGGAGGGGAGGGGGTGGGGTTTGGGAGAGCTTGGTGGTGGATCTTAAGGAAGGCACATATTGCATGGAGCACTGGGTGTGATGCATAAACAATGAATCTTAGAACACTGAAAAAATAAAACAAATTTTAAATTTTAAAAACTCATGTGTCTTGAGTCCGTAGCTAATTTTTACCTTAATTTTACAGATCACTAAAAGAAAACTATAGAAATACGTGACAAAAGATGATAACACACCCAAATGGCAATAACTCCATTGAGGTTTCAGACTTCCTTCTGAATTGTTTGGTCAGATCCCCGAGCTGGCAGCTTTCTTTCTCCCTGCCCCTCAGCCTCCTCTTCCTTCTGGCTATGGGAGCCAATAGTATTCTTCTGATCACCATCCGGATGGAGACCTCTCTGCATGAACCCATGTACTACTTACTCAGCATCCTCTCCCTACTGGACATTGTGCTCTGCCTCACTGTCATCCCCAAGGTCCTGGCCATCTTTTGGTTTGATCTCAAGTCCATCAGCTTCTATGCCTGCTTCCTCCAGATGTACATCATGAATTGCTTCCTTGCCATGGAGTCTTGCACTTTCATGGTCATGGCCTATGACCGCTATGTGGCCATTTGCCACCCACTGAGGTACACATCCATCATCACTGACCAATTTGTAGTCAAGGCTGCTATTTTTATTTTGGCCAGGAATATTGTTTCTACAGTGCCTATCCCCATTCTATCATCACGACTCCATTACTGTGGGAGAAACGTCATTGAGAACTGCATCTGTGCCAATATGTCTGTGTCCAGGCTCTCCTGTGATGATGTCACCATCAATCGCCTCTACCAGTTTGCTGGAGGCTGGACACTGCTAGGATCTGATCTCATCCTCATCTTCCTCTCCTACAGCCTCATCCTTCGAGCTGTGCTGAGACTCAAGGCAGAGGGTGCTATGGCCAAGGCTCTGAGCACATGTGGCTCCCACTTCATTCTTATCCTCTTCTTCAGCACCATCCTTCTGGTCTTTGTGCTCACTCATGTGGTGAAGAAGAAGGTCTCCCCTGATGTGCCAGTCTTGCTCAATGTCCTCCACCATGTCATCCCTGCAGCCCTCAATCCCATTGTTTATGGAGTTCGAACTCAGGAGATCAAGCTAGGAATCCAGAGACTACTGAACAGATGGTGGTAGTGAAGCAACTGGATCTCTCCATTCCTAATTTAGGATGAGTTTTGAATCAACAATGGGTGAGTGGGCAGAAATTCATTATCTATGAATTACAATCTCAAAATGGGTAAATTGCATATCGTTTCTTCCTAAATAAACTTATGTGCCATAATAATGTCCCTTTCATTTCATCCTTCAATATACTTAAACTCTTTTGCTTTTCCCATACATGTTTTTCTGTTTTGATGAAATACTGGGGATCCTCCAGGAAGGTTATAAATAGAAATTTATGTTTATTAACATCTGTTAATATGTCATGACTTTACTTAGTGAATATACAAGTGTGGATACTTTGGGGTAAGCTTGTGTAACATGTAATGCATTCTTATTCTTATTTCCATGAAAGGGAACATATTGGAGACAAAGAATAGGAGTGAAATTTCAGTCCTGAAGGATTAAAGTTTGCTAGTGGTCTGTAACTGGGTCTACAAATAGGTGACATTAGGAAATGGGCCTAAGAAAAGGAGAGGGTATTTGCGTGGATTTCTCATTTGAGCAACAATTAACAATGAGTTTGATAGATTCAAGAGACTCCTAATTTCTCCTCACCAATGGGTTTGTGCTTTGGACATTTATCTTTGGATCCACGCTGTCATCGTTTATGTATACACACATAGCTCTGCTAATGAGTTAAAGATTGTGTAAGGATTGTAATACATGGTTAAGTAATAATAATTAAAATGTGGAAAACATAATCCCTGAACATTGTTGTCATATTAATTGGGCCATTTCTAAGCACACTTTGTGTTCCAGGAATTCTGTTAGCTATTAAGACACAAAAATAGAATATTGCTACTGTTAGGTGATGAGAGTTCAATTAGGAGGAATACAAATATGAGACTTGGAAATAGAATAAGGTACCTACAGGAAGTAGGATATCAGGCAATATAAGAAACCACTAGATATAGAGTTAAAGGTCTGAACTGTAAGCCTTGCACAACTACCACAAAATGGTGGGTTCTAGGGAACAAATAAGGTGTTCTCATTATGTTTCATATTACTCATCTGCTCCACCTGAGAACAGTGAATAATTTGTTTTAGAAGATCCTTTCTAATTATAAGATTCTGTGCTTCAATAACAACCTGCAAGTGTGTTTCCATGTTTCACCATGGAAGGAAAATCTCTCAACAGTCTAAAACTAATACTCTCACCAAAATCTGGGTCTTATACCGTACACTACTTTATCCTTGTATTAATTAAGGTTTCATTCAGCAAAACTCCATCCATTTCTTCATCTTCTCTATCTCACAGTGAAGTACAATAAATTGGTATTTCAGTCCTTTGCTCCTTATATCACTGTGAGCTACATTTGAGTAATAAACATAAATTCATGTAATTAAGAAGGAATAGCAAACATAAATTCATGTAATTAAGAAGGAATAGCTAAAAGTACATAATCAGCATTTGAACTGGGAATAATATATTTCTCAATAGTAAAAACAGAATATCCAAATCCAATTAGGTTCATACAATAGATGCCTTTTTTCTTTGGTACTTCAAAAAGAATTCCCCAAAATCTCATTCTCTCACACATTTCAACATAAGAAAAAAATGACTTGGCTTAACATGCACGTGAAACCAACAGGAAGGTCTTACAAAAATGAACATATAATATGAGAAGGTAAATATAAGCTACAATCTCCTAGGGAGTATTAAAGGTCTATCAGTTTTAATGTTATCGTATATTAACATCTACTCATGAAGGGACCAAGAACCTTCAGGACTAATCTCTACCAGGGTCACATTGTACAACAAACCCAGATCTTCCCAGTTACGTGTTAGAAAACTTGAACACGAATGCACAAAAAGGGCTACTTCAGGGTATTCAAAGCACGTATCACTCAAGACTGAAGAAAATTTAACATGTCTTGTCTTCCAAAATAGAGTGGTAAGATCTTTATATTTAAAACATATATTTTTGAAAGCTGTGTATTGTTGTGTTTATATGCAACTTTTACACATTTATGGCTCCCATTAATGCAGTATTAACACAAAAAGTGGTATTGAGAGATTCATTTAATAAACAAAGTGAAAAGATTAATGACTGCTTTATCCCAAAATAACTGATACTAATAAGGATCTCCTCTAGAAAGTGCTGTTCAATGTGAGCCACACACTTAATTTTAAAGATTTTATTTATTTCTTTATTTGACAGACAGAGATCACAAGTTGGCAGAGAGGCAGGCAGAGAGAGAGGAGGGAAGCAGGCTCCCCACCGAGCAGAGATCCCAATATAGGGCTCGATCCCAGGACCCTGGGATCATGACCTGAGCCAAAGGAAGATGCTTTAACCCACTGAGCCACCCATGTGCCCCCACACACTTAATTTTAAATGTTTTCATAGCCAGCTCATTTTTTGTCTTCTTACAACACATACCCTTCAAATCCTGCAGTGACAGATTTGAAAGCAAGCCATATATAAACCTTGGAAGTCAAAGAACTAAGGAAAAATGTAAATAAAGACTTTATTCATGAAAAGGCAGGAATATTAGTGATGGGGATGCAGTAGATGTCAGCATCAAACATTTCTCAAAAGGTAGATGATAATAATCAAACCTTGTAATGCTTTAAAATTTCTTAACACTATTTACATGTACATATGAATATTTATTTTTTGCTCTATTATTTTAATAAAATAGATTTTGTAAGGAATGTTTACTAGTGAAAGTGTTATGATTATTCAGTAAAACATATGAGTAGGAAATCTGTCTCTTCAAACCAAAGAACAATATCCAGAAAATGGTAAAGCTCCGGTTTTCTTGGGGACACTCTGCAGTTTACTCACACAATACCCATAACTGGATACTTCCTTCAAGCTCCTGACTCAGTGAGACAGATATTTGAAGGCAGACTCAACTGACACCAGGATACTGTCCCAAGAGAACAAAGCAGAGCACATACAGAGAATGGTCATGACCCTTGAGGCCTACATCATACTATCTGCAAAATATACATTTACACCTAATATAGACAAATCCTTATTATGGTGCTAGGTTTGAAGTAGTGAGCAGGATAGGCAAGGCCTATGTTTATAATTCCAAAGTGTTTGTGCCTGGGTAAGACAGAGGTCCAAGAAGCAAAGGGAAATATCAATATGCAAGAAGGACATAGCCAAAGAGAAGCTAAGGTAGAGTTCTAAGATGGTGGCCACTTGGCAGAAAGTTAGGACCCAAATCTAGAATAGGATTTGAAGTTCTAGCAGGATATTGTAATAACAAATTCAGTCTGAGCCAAAGAAATGACACAATTGTATAAACTGAAAACATTGGCACTGAAAAAGAGGAGGTCCTTCATGAAAAACAGGCACAATCCAGAGAAAATGTATCACAGTGCAATCTAATAGAAATGATAACTCAATACTAAGACCTCTGCTTTCTAAAATATCAATCAAATATTACTTTATTACTCCAGCATGCCTAGATTAGGTGTCACATGGGGGAAAGAAGAGACAATCATAGATATGCAAATTTTGTTGCATCTGGTAGAACATAAGAAAAGAGTAACAATCTAATTCCAGGACTCAGGACACACCGTCTTTTGTCAGAGAGAATTTTTGAGCTTTCTGGTAATTAATGAAATATTTGTTTACATTTTCTTTTACATTTTACATCTCTTTACATTTTCTTTCTACGTAACTGAAAATTTTGCTTGAACGTTCTGAGCTCTATTTTGTATATAAGAAAGTGAGGTTACTGGCAATGCTCCATGATTCTAGTGAATGCTTTAATTCTTAAAAAAAAAGTACTGCCTATACAAGGGCTTTTATAGAAGATTTCATACTATGGTATGGGGGGAATGAAAGCCATAGAAATGTAAACTCTTTAAACTAAAAAATGGAAAGAAATAATGTTTTAAACAATGTAGAGTGACCTAATGACTGATGAGATAATATTACCTAAACTAGCATTTGTGTTGTTGGTAATTGAAGGCATAGGCAGAGACAAAGTAGAGGAGCAAAACATAATGATAACAAACTAGGGTTTATAAAATATGTAGAAATAAAATGCATGGCAAAAATGAAAGAATAAGGGGCGCCTAGGTGGCTCAGTGGGTTAAAGCCTCTGACTTCAGCTCAGGTCATGATCCCAGATCCTGGGATTGAGCTCCAAATCAGGCTCTCTGCTCAGTGGGGAGCCTGCTTCCTACTCTCTATCTGTCTCTCTGCCTACTTGTGATCTCGTCTGTCAAATAAATAAATAATTTTTTTTAAAAAATGAAAGAATGATAAGAAAAGGTAAAGGGGAAAAAAAGAAGGGGTGAAGTGGAAGTAAACTTTTATGAATTTATATTTTATACATAGAATAGAACAATATTAGAAGGTTGACTGTGATAATAGATAGAAGCATTTTTAAACACTACCACTGACAACAGCAGAAATTTTCTTTAAAAAGCCAAGTTTTTAAGGTCTTATAGTCTCTATTGCAACTGCTCTGCCACATAGAGGAAAAATAGCCATGAATGGGCATTAATCACATCAATATAATAAATGTATATGGTTAGACTGACTCAAGATGGCGGGGAAGTAGGAGGAGGCACCTTTTCAACCTGTACCCTAAAGTGAGCTGATTACCTACCAAAGAACTCTGACCACCCATGAAATCAGCCTGAGATCAGAATTATACACGTCTGGATCTCTACAGGAGCAGAAGACGCCAGTGGCAGGTAAAGCAGACTGGGAGCGTCGGACTGATATCGGAGGATAAACAAAAGGGGGAGGGAGCCACCAGAGGTGACCGATTGGAAAGTAATACCCCAATACAAGAGTGCCCTGCATCTGGGGAATAGCATTAACTTGGAGTCTGGTTGAAAGCACTCAAAAAACAACAAGCAAAGGATCGTGGGGGGAAATAGTGGGAACCTGGGTGGTTAGGGTCAGGGACCTAAGTCCCCGGACCCAGGACAGCCTCCCCTGGCGCGGAGCCAGAGAGAGTGCAGCAGAGAAATCAGGTCTCCGTCCCTGAGCCGCCAGTGCGCCTGAATGCCAGCACGCCCGAGAACAAGTGGGGTCTGGCTCCCGTGAGGGGCTGGGAACCTGGCCAGACAGCAATCCTGAAACGCGCGCTTCCCACACCCTCCCTTGGGATAGGTGCTCATAGGCCCTAACCTGGAGCTCTGGCATCTGGAAAAACCAGACATTCCCAGCCTGGGACAGCGGGAAAATCTCAGTGTGTGATCTCTGCTCCAAACCTCTCTGGCAGTCTGGAGATGCCCAGACAGCCACCACTGCCCTGGTTTTGGGTACAATGAGGAGCTCCTGCATCCCCAGGGACAGTGACTCAGAACTGACTCTGTCAGCAGCTCTTGCAAAACATTCTGAGGCTTCTCTCTGAGAGGGAGGTCGGGGTGCAGTTTGCTCTCCTCTAAACCTCCAAAAACCATCAAAAGCTGTCAAGGCGAGAGAAAGCAGATGAAAGAACATAAAAACCTCCAGAGAACAAAAGCCTGAGAAAAACAGTTTCCTCAGAGCCCACCCCCTTGAGGGGAGCGGGAGGACCTAACTCAGGGAACATCATTGTCTGAAAACCCACGTGGCAGACCCCTCCCCCAGAAAACCAACCAGGAAGGAAGAAAAAAAAAAAAGACTACAAGAGAACAACCACCACTACTTCATAAATACAACTTTTATTTTTAACTCTTTACCAATATTCTGGTTCTTTTTTTTTATACATACAGATAATTTTTTAACCTATTTACCATCACACCGAGATGTCCAGTACATCAAATTCTTTAATAACCTTCTAACATGAACTTTTTGATACATACACCCGTGTTTTTCTTTTGTTTTTCTATTTTTTTAATTCTTTTTTAATTTTAACTTAGTTTAGTCTAGTTTATTCTTTTTTAATTTTTATTTTCTAATATACATATAGAGTTAAACATCAAGGTAATCCCCTTTCCCCAATCAATGCTACCCCTATAGGCAAACCAGTTTCTAATCCCCCTGTAACTTAGGAAAGTTGAGTCCCTTAACAAAAACATCAAGATACCTTCAGGAAGAATCAAAATAACCTTCCTCACCCACACTGAGAATCTATAACCATTCTCCCAATTTTTCCTTCTGTCAGTGTTTCTGTGAATTTGTGTTTGTCCTGATAATATATAAACCTTATACTTGGGGTTCTTTCTGATGAGGTTCTTCCCTTTTTTTTTTTTTTTTTTTTTGCTTATATATACATATTTTTTTCTCTTGTCATATACTTTTATCACTCTATTTATCTGTCTGTTTTTGTTTGTATACTCCACAAATCTTACCTTGTGGCTCATTTGGGCTGAGCCTTCTCTTTTATCTTCCCATTTTTCCTATCTTTCTCTTTCTTTTTTTTTTCCTTTTTTCTTTCCCCTTTTTTTTTTCTTTCTTCTTCTCTATTTCTTTGTCTTCTCGTTTTTCTCTCATTTGGGTGGGGAATCCTGATTGCACAGAAGCATTCCAGGGTGCACATTGACTGCACCACAATCGATAAGTCCAGCTGCATCTGTTTAGTCATCTCTTACCAAAATGACTAGGAGGAGGAATACCCAACAGAAGAAAAATACAGAGGATGGGCCTTCTGCAACAGAGCTAATGGCTATCGACATAGACAATATGTCAGAAAAGGAATTCAGACTAACAATTATCCAGGCAATACCTAGGTTGGAGAAAGCCATGGATGACCAAACAGAATTGATTAGGGCAGAACTGAAAGCCACCAGGGATGATGTTCACAATGTTAGGGCAGAACTGAAAGCCACCAGGGATGATGTTCAAAATGCTCTCAATGAGTTCCAATCCAATCTAAATTCCCTAAAAGCTAGGGTAACTGAGACAGAAGATAGAATTAGTGATCTGGAGGACAAACAGATAGAGAGAAAGGATCAGGAGGAAGCCTGGAACAAACAGCTCAGAAGCCACGAAAACAGAATCAGGGAAATAAACGATGCCATGAAACGTTCCAACGTCAGAATTATTGGAATCCCTGAAGGGGAAGAAAAAGAAAGAAGTCTAGAAGATATAGTGGAAGAAGTTGTCTATGAAAATTTTCCCAATCTCACGAATGGAAACAACGTTCATGTACTAGAGGCAGAAAGATTTCCTCCCAAGATTTTAGATTCTCGAAAGTCCTCACGGCACCTTATTGTTAGAATGGGGAATTTTGTTTCAAGAGAGACCCTCTTAAAAGCAGCTAGGACAAAGAAGCTTCTTACATACAGAGGAAAGCCCATTAGAATAACGTCAGACCTTTCCACAGAGACCTGGCAAGCCAGGAAGGGCTGGCAAAATATATTCAGAGTACTAAATGAGAAGAACATGCAACCAAGAATACTCTATCCAGCAAGACTGACATTTAAAATAGATGGAGAGATAAAGAGTTTTAAGTCTTTTTTAAGTTTAAGTTTAAGCAAGGCTTAAAAGACTATGCAACCACCAAGCCGACACTGCAGGAAATATTAAGGGGGGGTCCTATAAAAGAGAAAAAATCCTAAGAATATCATTGAACAGAAATATAGAAACAATCTATAGACAGAAAGACTTCAAAGGCAACACGATGTCAATAAAAACCTATCTCTCAATAATCACTCTCAATGTGAATGGCCTAAATGCGCCCATAAAACGACACAGGGTTGCAGATTGGATAAAACGACAGGACCCATCCATATGTTGTCTACAAGAGACCAAATTTTGAACCTAAGGATACACCCAGACTGAAAGTGAAGGGATGGAGAAGCATCTTTCATGCCAATGGGCCTCAAAAGAAGGCCGGAGTAGCGATTCTCATATCAGATAAATTAGACTTTAAACTAAAGACTGTAGTCAGAGATACAGAAGGACACTACATAATTCTTAAAGGGACTATCCGCCAAGACGATCTAACAATTGTGAATATCTATGCCCCCAATATGGGAGCACCCAATTACATAAGAAAACTATTAATCAAGATAAAGAGTCATATTGATACGAATACAATAATAGTAGGAGATCTTAATACGCCTCTCTCAGAAATAGACAGATCATCGAAGCAGAAAATTAATAAAGAAATAAGAGCATTGAATGAAACATTGGACCAGATGGACCTCATCGACGTATACAGAACATTCCACCCTAAAACAACAGAATATTCATTCTTCTCAAGTGCACATGGAACCTTCTCCAGAATAGACCACATACTGGGTCACAAAGCAGGACTCAACCGATACTAAAAGACTGACATTATTCCCTGAATATTCTCTGATCACAATGCTTTGAAACTGGAGCTCAATCACAAGGAAAAGTTCAGAAGGAACTCAAACACCTGGAAGCTAAAGACCACCTTGCTTAAGAATGCTTGGATCAACCAGGAGATCAAAGACGAACTTCAATTCATGGAAACCAATGAGAATGAAGACACCTCGGTCCAAAACCTATGGGATTCAGCAAAGGCGGTTCTAAGGGGGAAATACATAGCCATCCAAGCCTCCCTCAAAAACATTGAAAAATCCAGAATACACCAGCTGTCTCTACACCTTAACGAACTGGAGAATAAACAACAAATCAAACCAACTCCACATGCAAGAAGGGAAATAATCAAGATTAGAGCAGAGATCAATGAGGTAGAAACGAGAGATACAGTAGAACGTATCAAGGAAACTAGAAGCTGGTTTTTTGAAAGAATCAATAAGATCGATAAACCATTGGCCACACTAATCCAAAAGAAAAGAGAGAAAGCCCAAATTAATAAAATTATGAATGAAAAGGGAGAGATCACAACTAACACCAAGGAAATAGAAACAACCATCAGAAATTATTACCAACAGTTATATGCCAATAAGCTAAGCAACCTAGATGAAATGGATGCATTCCTGGAAAGCTACAAACTCCCAAAATTGAACCAGGAAGAAATTGACAACCTGAATAGACCGATATCTAGCAATGAGATTGAAGCAGTGATCAAAAACCTCCCAAAAAACAAGAGCCCAGGACCTGACGGATTCCCTGGGGAATTCTACCAAACTTTCAAAGAAGAAATAACACCAATTCTCCTGAAGCTGTTCCAAAAAATTGAAGCAGAAGGAAAACTTCCAGACTCTTTTTATTAAAAAGAAGCCAGCATTACCCTGATCCCCAAACCAGGCAAAGACCCTACCAAAAAGGAGAATTTCAGACCAATATCACTGATGAATATGGATGCAAAGATTCTCAACAAGATCCTAGCAAACAGGATCCAGCAGCACATTAAAAAGATGATCCACCATGACCAGGTGGGATTCATCCCTGGGCTGCAAGGTTGGTTCAACATTCACAAATCAATCAGTGTGATAGAACACATCAATAAGAGAAGAGAGAAGAACCACATGGTCCTCTCAATTGATGCAGAAAAAGCATTTGACAAAATCCAGCATCCGTTCCTGATGAAAACGCTTCAAAGTATAGGGATAGAGGAAACATTCCTGAACTTCATAAAATCTATCTATGAAAGACCCACAGCAAATATCATCTTCAATGGGAAAAAGCTTGCAGCCTTCCCGTTGAGATCAGGAACACGACAAGGATGCCCACTCTCACCACTCTTGTTCAACATAGTATTAGAAGTTCTAGCAACGGCAATCAGACAACAAAGAGAAATAAAAGGTATCCAAATTGGCAAGGAAGAAGTCAAACTCTCTCTCTTCGCAGATGACATGATTCTTTATATGGAAAACCCCAAAGACTCCACCTCCAAACTACTAGAACTCATACAGCAATTCAGTAACTTGACAGGATACAAAGGCAATGTACAGAAATCAGTGGCTTTCTTATACACTAACAATGAAAATACAGAAAGGGAAATTAGAGAATCGATTCCATTTACTATAGCACCAAGAACGATAAGATACCTGGGCATAAACCTAACCAAAGAAGTAAAGGACCTGTACTCGAGGAACTACAGAACACTCATGAAAGAAATTGAAGAAGACACAAAAAGATGGAAGACTCTTCCATGCTCTTGGATTGGAAGAATAAACATTGTTAAAATGTCTATTCTGCCTAGAGCAATCTATACTTTTAATGCCATTCCGATCAAAATTCCACCGATATTTTTCAAAGAGCTGGAGCAAATAATCCTAAAATTTGTATGGAGCCAGAAGAGACCCCGAATTGCTAAGGAAATGTTGAAAAACAAAAACAAAACTGGCGGCATCACGTTACCCGATTTCAAGCTTTACTACAAAGCTGTGATCACCAAGACAGTGTGGTACTGGCATAAAAACAGACACATAGACCAGTGGAACAGAGTGGAGAGCCCAGATATGGACCCTCAACTCTATGGTCAAATAATCTTCGGCAAAACAGGAAAAAATATCCAATGGAAAAAAGACAGTCTCTTCAATAAATGGTGCTGGGAAAACTGGACAGCGATATGTAGAAGAATGAAACTCGACCATTCTCTTACACCGTACACAAAGATAAACTCGAAATGGATAAAAGACCTCAACGTGAGACAGGAATCTATCAGAATCCTAGAGGAGAACATAGGCAGTAACCTCTTCGATATCAGCCACAGCAACTTCTTTCAAGATATGTCTCCAAAGGCCAAGGAAACAAAAGCAAAAATGAACTTTTGGGACTTCATCAAGATCAAAAGCTTCTGCACAGCAAAGGAAACAGTCAACAAAACAAAGAGGCAACCCACGGAATGGGAGAAGATATTTGCAAATGACAGTACAGACAAAAGGTTGATATCCAGGATCTATAAAGAACTTCTCAAACTCAACACACACAAAACAGATAATCATATCAAAAAATGGGCAGAAGATATGAACAGACACTTCTCCAATGAAGACATACAAATGGCTATCAGACACATAAAAAAATGTTCATCATCACTAGCCATCAGGGAGATTCAAATTAAAACAACATTGAGATACCACCTAACACCAGTTAGAATGGCCAAAATTAGCAAGACAGGAAACAACGTGTGCTGGAGAGGATGTGGAGAAAGGGGAACCCTCTTACACTGTTGGTGGGAATGCAAGTTAGTGCAGCCACTTTGGAGAACAGTGTGGAGATTCCTGAAGAAATTAAAAATAGAGCTTCCCTATGACCCTGCAATTGCACTGCTGGGTATTTACCCCAAAGATACAGATGTAGTGAAAAGAAGGGCCATTTGTACCCCAATGTTTATTGCAGCAATGGCTACGGTCGCCAAACTGTGGAAAGAACCAAGATGCCCTTCAACGGATGAATGGATAAGGAAGATGTGGTCCATATACACAATGGAGTATTATGCCTCCATCAGAAAGGACGAATACCCAACTTTTGTAGCAACATGGACGGGACTGGAAGAAATTATGCTGAGCGAAATAAGTCAAGCAAGGAGAGTCAAGTATCATATGGTCTCACTTATTTGTGGAGCATAACAAATAACATGGAGGACATGGGGAGATGGAGAGGAGAGGGAGTTGAGGGAAACTGGAAGGGGAGATGAACCATGAGAGACTATGGACTCTGAAAAACAACCAGAGGGTTATGAAGGGGCGGCAGGGGGGTGGGGGGGTGGGAGGTTGAGGAACCAGGTGGTGGGTAATAGGGAGGGCACGTACTGCATGGAGCACTGGGTGTGATGCCAAAACAATGAACACTGTTATGCTGTAAATAAACAAATAAAAAAAAAAAACAATGAATACTGTTATGTTGAAAAGAAATTTTTAAAAAAGGAAATTAATTAATTAATTTTTTTAAAAGGCGAGTAATGTTGGCATAAAATTCACAGCATGGAAATCCCAAATGACTAAATGATATATGAAAAAAATCTCAGTTATCAGGAAATATTCAAATTAATGTAATGAGATAACTATTTTATACCCAGCAAGCTTAAAAAATATATAGCATCAAATGATCTAAGAAATGTGAAAAATAAAAAAAAAACTTTAGGAATTTCTAGGGATATTTTGTAAATATTTTGGAGAGAAATTTGATAATTGCTAGTGAAATTAGATATTTTTACACCATAACTGAATAAAAGAAACTCCTGCACATAGAGCTATTTTAGGTCTATAAAGAGAAGTGTACAAGGCTATTGACAGCAACATTATTTTTCTTTAACAATAAATAATGGGTCACTGAAGTGGTGACTAAAGAAGGAAGATGCACAAATGGAAACTGAACAGCAGTTAAAAATAATGAAGTGGACTTACACAGAGCAACATTTAAAATTTAGTGTGAGTGAAATCAAAGTATAACCTCACATTTATAATCCATTACCATTTATATAAATTCAATTTTGAAACCTATCTCCTATAAATGAACATGCAAATAAATGAGAACAATAGAGATTATTTAGAAAGGCATATTTTAAGAACACTGAAGTTTACACTTTTCTGAAGGGCAGAGAAATAGAAGCTATGTTGACATGTGCAGAAAAAAAGAAAAAGAAAAAGAAACCAAAAGAATGGTCTTCTAGGTGGCTTGGTCAGTTAAGTGCCTGACTTAAGCTCAAGTCATGATCTCAGGATCCTGGGAGAGAGTCCCTCAGGCTCCCTGGTAGGTGGGGAATCTGCTTGTCCCTCTCTTTCTGCCCCTCCCCCTGCTCATGCTCTCTTTCTCTCTCAGATAAATAAGTAAAATCTTTTAAAAAATAAAGAAAGAAAGAAAAAGGACTTTATAGAAACTTATGATGATGGCACAGCATAGAGAATATGATCAATGATGTTGTAATGGCAGTGGATGGTGACAGATGGTAGCTACATTAGTGAACACACCATAATATATAAACTTGGTAAATCACTATGTTGTACACTTGAAACTAATGTAACATCATGTGTCCAAATAAAAGAATAAAATCTTTTTTTAATATTTTATTTATTTATCTGACAGATGGAGATCACAAGTAGGCAGAGAAGCAGGCAGAGAGAGAGAAGGAAGCAGGCTCCCCGCTGAGCAGAGAGTCCGATGCAGGGATTGATCCCAGGACTCTGGGATCATGACCTGAGACAAAGACAGAGGCCTCAACCTACTGAGCCACCCAGGCACCTCAATAAATAAAATCTTTAAAAAAAAATCATATATCCACCATACTCAAGTAAAACAATACATAAAAAAATAAAGAAAGAATCCAATGATGCTTGCTCCCTTAATGTGGGGATGTGACTAATTCACACAAAGTTCAATTGCAAACTAAAGCTTTTTTTTAAATTTTCATTTGTTTATTTTTTCAGCATAACAGTATTTATTGTTTTTGCACAACACCCAGTGCTCCATGCAATATGTGCCCTCCCTATTACCCACCACCTGGTTCCCCCAACCTTCCACCCCCCGCCCCTTCAAAACCCTCAGGTTCTTTTCAGAGTCCCTAGTCT
The DNA here is from genome assembly GCF_922984935.1 of Meles meles. Lineage (NCBI taxonomy): Eukaryota > Metazoa > Chordata > Mammalia > Carnivora > Mustelidae > Meles > Meles meles. The sequence continues at coordinate 55,989,707 of NC_060073.1, read as the reverse complement.
CTCATGGTTCACCTCCCCTTCCAGTTTCCCTCAACTTCCTTCTCCTTTCCATCTCCCAATGTCCTCCATATCATTTGTTATGCTCCACAAGTAAGTGAAACCATATGATACTTGATTCTCTCTGCTTGACTTATTTCACTCAGCATAAACTCTTCCAGTCCTGTCCATGTTGCTACAAAAGTTGTATATTCATCCTTTCTAATGGAGGCATAATACTCCATAGTGTATATGGACCACATCTTCCTTATCCATTCATTCATTGAAGGCCATCATGGTTCTTTCCACAGTTTGTCGACCGTGGCCATTGCTGCTATAAAAATTGGGGTACAAATGGCCCTTCTTTTCACTACATCTGTATCTTTGGAGTAAATACCCAGCAGTGCAATTGCAGGGAAGCTCTATTTTTAATTTCTTGAGGAATCTCCACACTGTTCTCCAAGTTGGCTGCACCAACTTGCATTTCAACCAAAAGTGTAGGGTTCCCCTTTCCCCATATCCTCTCCAACACATGTTGTTTCCTGTCTTGCTAATTTTGGCCATTCTAACTGGTGTCAGGTGGTATCTCAATGTTGTTTTAATTTGAATCTCCCTACTGGCTAGTGATGATGAGCATTTTTTCATGTGTCTGACAGCCATTTGTATGTCTTCATTGGAGAAGTGTCTGTTCATATCTTCTGCCCATTTTTTGATATGATTATCTGTTTTGTGTGTGTTGAGTTTGAGGAGTTCTTTATAGATCCTGGATATCAACCTTTTGTCTGTACTGTCATTTGCAAATATCTTCTCCCATTCCGTGGGTTGCCTCTTTGTTTTGTTGACTGTTTCCTTTGCTGTGCAGAAGCTTTTGATCTTGATGAAGTCCCAAAAGTTCATTTTCGCTTTTGTTTCCTCTGCCTTTGGAGACATATCTTGAAAGAAGTTGCTGTGGCTGATATCAAAGAGGTTACTGCCTATGTTCTCCTCTAGGATTCTGATGCATTCCTGTCTCACATTGAGGTATTTTATCCATTTTGAGTTTATCTTTGTGTACAGTGCAAGAGAATGGTCGAGTTTCATTCTTCTACATATAGCTGTCCAGTTTTCCCAGCATCATTTATTAAAGAGACTGTCTTTTTTCCATTGTATATTTTTTCCTGCTTTGTCGAAGATTATTTGACCATACAGTTGAGGGTCCATATCTGGGCTCTCCACTCTGTTCCACTGGTCTATGTGTCTGTTTTTATGCCAGTACCATGCTGTCTTGGTGATCACAGCTTTGTAGTAGAGCTTGAAATCAGATAACGTGATGCCACCAGTTTTGTTTTTGTTTTTCAACACTTCCATAGCAATGGGGGTCTCTTCTGATTCCATACAAATTTTAGGATTATTTGCTCCAGCTCTTTGAAAAATACCAGTGGAATTTTGATCAGAATGGCATTAAAAGTATAGATTGCTCTAGGCAGAATAGACATTTTAACAATGTTTATTCTTCTGATCCAAGAGCATGGACCGGTCTTCCATCTTTTTGTGTCTTCTTCAATTTCTTTCATGAGTGTTCTGTAGTTCCTCAAGTACAGATCCTTTACCTCTTTGGTTAGGTTTATTCCCAGGTATCATATGGTTCTTGGTGACATAGTAAATGGAATAGATTCACTATTTTCCCTTTCTGTATTTTCATTGTTAGTGTATAAGAAAGCCACTGATTTCTGTACATTAACTTTATATCTTGCCACGTTACTGAATTGCTGTATGAGTTCTAGTAGTTTGGGGGTGAAGTCATTTGGGTTTTCCATATAAAGAATCATGTCGTCGGCGAAGAGAGACAGTTTGACTTCTTCCTTGCCAATTTGGATACCTTTTATTTCTCTTTGTTGTCTGATTGCTATTGCTAGGACTTATAATACTATGTTGAACAAGAGTGGTGAGAGTGGGCATCCTTGTCGTGTTCCTGATCTCAGCGGGAAGGCTGCAAGCTTTTTCCCATTGAGGATGATATTTGCTATGGTTCTTTCATAGATAGACTTTATGAAGTTCAGGAATGTTCCCTCTATCCCTAGACTTTGAAGCATTTTAATCAGGAACAGATGCTGGATTTTTCAAATGCTTTTTCTGCATCAATTGAGAGGACCATGTGCTTCTTCTCTCTTCTCTTATTGATTTGTTCTATCACATTGATTGATTTGTGAATGTTGAACCATCTTTGTAACCTAGGGATGAATCCCACCTGGTCATGGTGGATAATCTTTTTAATGTGCTGTTGGATCCTGTTAGCTAGGATCTTATTGAGAAGCTTAGCATCCATATTCATCAGTGATATTGGTCTGAAACTCTCCTTTTTGGTAGGGTCTTTGCCAGGTTTGGGGATCAGGGTAGTGCTGGCTTCATAAAAAGAATCTGGAAGTTTTCCTTCTGCTTCAATTTTTTGAAACAGCTTCAGGAGAATTGGTGTTACTTCTTTAAAAGTTTGGTAGAATTCCCCAGGGAGTCCGTCAGGTCCTGGGCTCTTGTTTTTTGGGAAGTTTTTGATCACTGCTTCAATCTCGTTACTGGGTATCGGTCTATTCAGGTTGTCAATTTCTTCCTGGTTCAATTTTGGGAGTTTATAGTTTTCCAGGAATGCATCCATTTCATCTAGGTTGCTTATCTTATTGGCATATAACTGTTGGTAATAATTCCTGATGATTGTTTCTATTTCCTTGGTGTTAGTTGTGATCTCTCCCTTTTCATTCATAATTTTATTAATTTGGGCTTTCTCTCTTTTCTTTTGGATTAGTGTGGCCAATGTTTTATCGATCTTATTGATTCTTTCAAAAAACCAGCTTCTAGTTTCATTGATACGTTCTACTGTATCTCTGGTTTCTACCTCATTGTAAAGCTTTTCAAGTGATGTTTCCTAGTATACAGTTGTATGTCCCTCATATTTTAAAAATCTTTAGTACAAAAAAAATTTCTGTAGGACTGTCTCTCTGAATAACAATGTATTTTCTCAGGAATATTTGTTTCAAGTTTTTCTTGCATTATTATCATAATGCCATCATAAAAGCTTTTATGATGGCATTATGATAATTTTTTTTATTGTGTGAAAATTTTATATTTAATCAAAGGCACAAACCAAAACTAAGATTATTATAGTTGACCATAATACTGACAACTGAGTCACATCAACCTGATAAATAGCGGTTAAAGCTAATGAAGATGAGTTACTTTCAATTCCTAAGGAAAATACAGTAATTCCAACACCATTAATTAATAATTAGAACCTTTCAAATATAAAGTTGAGAGCAAAACAGACACTAAGGAAAATATTTTAACGTGATGCAAATTATACTGTAATTTTAACTCGTCTGGGAAGGGGCCAGTTCGGAAGGGTCAATTTTCTATCACACTACATCAATCAGCAAATGCAGAGGGGTCACTTTGTAACACTACAACAAAACAGAAGATTCACAATGCAATTTTGGAAAATAAAAGTCAAGAGGAACACGGTATTGCATCATTTACAATTAACTAGCTCTTCCAGTGTTTCACAGTGATACAGGGGTTTCAATGATCTAACATCAATGGAACAAAAGGTGGACTTAAACTGAACACGTCTTGATTGAATCACACTACTGATTTAAGTTTTTAGTCTACAGTAAGAAGTAGTAGGTAGTCTTCCATCCAGGTAATTTCAGTCAATCAATAGGCCTACAACCAGGAGACTAACTGCTCACAGGATACACAGTCAATATAGGGTCGGATTGCCAGAGCTCTTTGCTTTAAGAGAGGACCAAAGTCATTTTCTTCTCACACCTGCCTACTTATCTGTCCTAAGAGGACCTCATGGGCCCAAGGAATTAGGGATGGAGAAGTTCCCAGAGCGTAAAGTCCCTGAGGCTCTGGAGTTATAACTACACCAGATACTTCAGGAACTAACCAGAGCTCCAATATCACTGGACCCGTGTTTCACATCCTCTGTAAGTGAGTCTGGGTAGAGGGTAGCTAAGAGCTACCTATATATATATATATATTAGCTATACCGATATTAGCCAGAACATGGGGGCAAGTTGGAGGAGTAAGGGGAACCTTTCTCTTCAGTTCAGATCTGAAGTAGTCTAAAAATGGGGAAGTGGAGACTACATCCTTTCTCAGGTAAAGATACATGTGACAGCCTGTGCTCTGGGACACTCTTGCCTTTTCAGATCTTTTGCTGGGTCATACTGGACATACAGAGAAGCAGAAATTTGTCCATAGGAGATTAAATGGGGTGGATGTTGGGAACCTAGAAAGTCCATCATCTGCAGCTTAGTTTAGATGATTTGGGGTTTTCAATTATACATACTGAAATGTAGGGACTTTGGGGCAAAGATTCTGTACACAGATATTTGAATCATGGTGTGGGAACTAATTTAATCTAAATAATTTAAGATTAAGATAACTTTAATCTAAAATAACTTCACATTAATCTAATAACTTAGTAACTTTAAATAATTTAACAACTAATGATTTAATCTAAATAACTAAATAACTTAAAGAGAAACTCTAAATAACTTAAGATTTAATCTAAATAACTTGAGGACAGAGACAAATGGGGGTCAGTGGGAGTACAAAAGTAGTTCCTCAAATTAAGCTCAATCTAAAGAATTTTTAAAAGCTATGCTATAAAAATGGAAAATAATGCATACATCCTTGAGGTATCTGTCATAGATTGGTTCAGATCAATGATGTCTGAAATTATACTTCAGAGATATGTCTCACAAATCTGTGTGTGTTTATAGAGTTAGGTGGTCCTTAACAATCCCTCTACTTCTTCAAAGAGGGCCTCCATAGTGCTATGCTGGGAACCTGTCCTGCAGCCTGGGGAAAAGTTTGTCCTGCTGGGTCTCTGTTTTTGTCATTGCCCTTCAGCTTCATGGGCTTCTTCATCCTCTCCCTAAGTGGAACCAGTAGTCATTAGCTCTAGGTCCTCAGCCCTAGTGATGTCACTTCCTAGCTCTGATTGCAATCCAAGGTTGAAATGGGAAGGGAAGAAGGACATATATGGTCTCAGATGCTTTACTTCTAAGGCTGAGTAGGTAGTTTAAAGTTTATTGGATGAATTAGACATTGAAGAACATGTAGGGACATTCAAAATAAAAGAGGAGAAAGGAAGAGTTAGTGAGTGGGGAAAAAAAAACAGATAGAATAATCCCCTTAAGTTGTACTCAGAAATTTTATCCTGGTGCTAGAAATAATTATCCTATGGTTCTTCAGGAGACAAAGAGAATATATTTCTTGCTCTGTACTTCTCCATGCACACTCATGTCTGAATTACTATTTCTTCTATGTGGCTGTGCCCTCCAAAAGTCATTTCAAGATTTCCACTATTTCCATGCAATGACTCCCTAATTCTTTCCAAGACTACTTTGAATACCCTGGCAAAGGAAAGCTTCTTGGAGATGGTGAGGTCTGGGGCTATGACTTATAAGCATTAAATGTAAAACTTTGCAGAGTCAGAACAGAGAATGTGATGAGCAAATACAAAATGAAAAAACCTAAATGACGAAAGTAGATTTTAGATGAAATATTTGGAATTTGGCAGCCTGCAGTTGTACATGTGGAGGGTCATTTTGGCAAGATCTGAGTTGGGCAGGTACTATCAGTTTATGCCGCAAACATACAAGTGAAAGTATTCAAAAAGAATGAGAGAGGAAAAGACAGAGTTGAATGAACATGTTGCCCAGGATATACAGAAGGTTCTTTGGTCACTGACTCAAAACCGGATGTCATTTTTCTCTGGGTTTTAATCTTCATGACCTACTGCATGTTCAGTGTCTCCCAGTCTTTGTAAGACACTCAATCAAGACAAAGAATAGACAAGATGCTGACTTAGGGAATGGAGGGTATACAGCTTTGTGACAGAAAAACAAAACAGAGAATATGCCTGTGGAAATTGTTTTAGAATATTAATTGAACCCTGACTGGGTTGCTCCCTAGAGGGAAAACAATAGTTAGATACACAAAATAAAGGGAAAGAAAGAAGAACATTGGACTTTGATAAGTGGAAGCAGGAGTCAGAGTGGTAAATGTAGTAAAAAGACAAATTCCAGATTTTAGGAAAACTGCCCAAAGACTGTATGTGTGTGGTGGCAAGGGAGGGGAGTTGTGAAGGAAAAGAGAGAAACCTAAAAATGTATAATATAAAATGACATCTAAGATATGCATGGCCACATCATTATGGTAACAGAGGATGCAGATATATTCATATATTCACTGGCTCTGGATCTAAATTTTATTTCATCAGACCCCAATAATTAAAGAGTAGAAATATAGTACCACTGAATCTCAATTGGCCCATTTCAAAAGATAAAATGTTAAAATGGTCAATGTAAGGGGCATCTGGGTGGTTCAGTTTGTTAAACACCTACGTACAGCTCAAGTCATGATCCTGGGCTTCTGGGATCAAGTCCTGCATCGGGATCCATACTAAGCAGAGAACCTGATTCTCCCCCTGCCTCTGCTTCTGTCTCTCATGAGTTAATAAGTAAAATCTTTAAAGAAAAAAAAAAAGGTCAACTTACCCTACCAATTGCAGAGTGCTTTCAGTCACAAATGAAATATGTTTTAAATTCATCCCAAATTTACCAAAGTCACTACCAATGTATTTTATCTGCAAGAACACGAGAATTGGAAGGCCATCTAAATCTCTCCTATCAGATGGGAGCCATGTCTGGCAGACGTCAGCTGCACAAACCTTTGCCTGGGGAGGCAGAGGATCAGGAGTGAAGAGAGGAGCCCTGGAAGGGAATGCCAGTCCTCCCTCCTCTGAGAGTAAGCCCCAGACACTAGCAGGATCTCTCTCATGGGGAGAACCTAACAGGAGCCAGCTGAGCAGGACTGAAAGAGAAGTTGGGAAGAGAAAAACCTTACCTAGAAACAAAAATACTATTTGAACCCCTGCAAGGAGAAAAAAAGTGTTCCCAAAGGTATAAAATATCATTAAGATCTGGGTTCACAGTTTTAGTAAAACCCCCTTTTTCACCACCCTAACCCCACTCCAATACTATCTCTCCTCCATCAAATCCCATGGTCAAAAAAATTCACTGTATCATGGGTGTGGTTTGTTTTATTTTTATAAGATTGGTGGGGTACACAAATTATCATACAATTATTCATGAGATTCAGAGGAATCCTAGAAATTACTCCAACCCAACCCACTGTAGAAGTAGTAAGATCAGTGTGATACAGTATGGGTGGACAAGATTGGGAGATAAAAATTCCCTTGTTGGTAATGTGATATTATAACATATCTTATTGGATGCCAAAAATTCAATGGGATAAAACCCTAGCATATTTGAGTATAATTACAGGAAATGGAAAAATTTCCCAAACTAATATACAATTATGTTATATAATGAATCCAAAGAGTGATAAAGAGGGAAGTACTTAAATTCCTAATGAAAAAGTGTTTCTATATCCAGAAAATAACACTTAAACAGAGGCCTTGGTGCATGTACACAGATTTATCTACAATGGGCTGCATGATTTGAAGGACTCCAGAAGGACTTGACCCTTACCTTTGTTTAACCTACAGCCTTCTTTCAACTTTCTTTTACAATTCAGGGAGACAAGAACCTTAGAATCCTTCACACTTCGTGTAAAGGAGAGGACCAACACACTTCATTTACAATTCCTTTTTCACCAGCCAAAATCCCACATCAGAGTGGCTCAGCCAACCCTACACTCTCCTCATAGTTTGTGCAAGATCCTGTCATCTGTTCTCACTATTACTGATTGTCCCCTAAGTGGTTTTACTTTTACCTCCTGAGAGGAAGGACAGTTTCTTTGTCAATGTTACCTAACATGAATGCCAGGGGAGGAGGTTAAGTGATAAGAGAACCTGGCAACATTAAACTGTGCCCGGTAGCAGGGGAATGTGTACCTGGATTGTTAAATTGAAGATGGAAAAATAAAATATAAAAAGGATGCAAAAACTTTAAAGATAAGTCTTCATCACCCTCACACTACTATAAGCAGAACAATCAAATTTTCACCTTGTCTAATGGCAGGTACGGATCTCACATAGCTGTGTGGAACTGATCCTTCTCCTCTTAAGGTTATTTCTTCCCAAAGTTAAGAATCCTACAAATATGGGGCCGCCTGGGTGGCTCAGTGGGTTGAGCTTCTGCCTTTGGCTTGGGGCATGATCTCAGGGTCCTGGGATCGAGTCCCGCATGGGGCTTTCTGCTCAGCGGGGAGCCTGCTTCCCCCTCTCTCTCTCTCCCTGATGCTCTGCCTACTTGTGATGCCACTCTCTCTCTTTCAAATAAATAAGTAAAATCTTAAAAAAAAAAGAATCCTACAAATACAAAGATGTAGAGAGGGAGGAAATAGGATTATTTGTCAGGATCCACACCTCCCTCATTAAATGACTGCTTAGATGTCATGAAGACTAACTAACTTTATTACCAGGGTATCATCTTTTAGGTCTATACTGAAGGCAAACTGCAGTCAGAAACTCAGAATGGATGTGGCACAGAGAACTAGAGACATGGATTTGAGTCCCTGTTTGTTCCAGGCTCTGTTACTTATCTGGGCATATTTCTATAGTTAAATTGTCATATGGTAGTCTATATCATCATCAAAAAAAAAAAGGAATAAACTTACACATGCAAATTTGGGAACAAAACTGTCAAAAAATAGTTTACTGAGTAATTCCTTCTCTTTAGTTTCTGTTACGAAATAACAATTCAGGGGCACCTAGGTGGCTCAGTTGGTTAAGTCAATGCCTTCGGGTCAGGTCATGACCCCAGAGTCCCAGGATCAAATCCTGCATGGAACTCCAGCTCCACGGGGAGTCTCCTTCTCCCTCTGACCTTCTCCCCTCTCATGCTCTCTCTCTCTCTCAAATAAATAAATAAAAACTTTAAAAAAAGAAATAACAATTCATTTAAAAATAAACCTTAAAGTAATAAAACCTGTATAAACAAGCCATATTTCCCCAGTCCTCTATACTGCTTAAAGTGATAGAAATGTCCTAATACCATGTCACAAAGAATATACAGAAGAACTCACATGGCTCTGGACAACCTGCTATGAATCATGAGTTTCACGTAGGTGAAGGAAATTATTGTAAATTCATGGGCCCTGAGTCAGTAGCTAATTTTTACCTTAATTTTACAGATCACTAAAAAGACAAAAGATGGAAAAGCTTTCAGTTTTTCTCCATTGAGAATGATATTTGCGGTGGGTTTTTCATAGATGGCTTTGATAATATTGAGGTATGTGCCCTCTATCCCTACACTTTGAAGAGTTTTGATCAGGAAGGGATGCTGTACTTTGTCAAATGCTTTTTCAGCATCTATTGAGAGTATCATATGGTTCTTGTTCTTTCTTTTATTAATGTGTTCTATCACATTGATTGATTTGCGGATGTTGAACCAACCCTGCAGCCCTGGAATAAATCCCACTTGATCGTGGTGAATAATCCTTTTAATGTACTGTTGAATCCTATTGGCTAGTATTTTGGCGAGAATTTTTGCGTCTGTGTTCATCAAGGATATTGGTCTGTAGTTCTCTTTTTTGGTGGGATCCTTGTCTGGTTTTGGGATCAAGGTGATGCTGGCCTTATAGAATGAGTTTGGAAGTTTTCCTTCCATTTCTATTTTTTGGAACAGTTTCAGGAGAATAGGAATGAGTTCTTCTTTAAATGTTTGGTAGAATTCCCCTGGGAAGCCGTCTGGCCCTGGGCTTTTGTTTGTTTGGAGATTTTTGATGACTGTTTCAATCTCCTTACTGGTTATGGGCCTGTTCAGGTTTTCTATTTCTTCCTGGTTCAGTTGTGGTAGTTTATATGTCTGTAGAAATGCATCCATTTCTTCCAGATTGTCCAATTTGTTGGCGTAGAGTTGCTCATAGTATGTTCTTATAATTGTCTGTATTTCTTTGGTGTTAGTTGTGATCTCTCCTCTTTCATTCATGATTTTATTTATTTGGGTCCTTTCTCTTTTCTTTTTGATGAGTCTGGCCAGGGGTTTATCAATCCTATTGATTCTTTCAAAGAACCAGCTCCTAGTTTCATTGATTTTTTCTATTGTTTTTTTGGTTTCTATTTCATTGATTTCTGCTCTGATCTTTATGATTTCTCTTCTCCTGCTGGGTTTAGGGTTTCTTTCTTGTTCTTTCTCCAGCTCCTTTACGCGTAGGGTTAGGTTGTGTACTTGAGACCTTTCTTGTTTCTTGAGAAAGGCTTGTACCGCTATATATTTTCCTCTCAGGACTGCAGGAACACGGCAGGGATGTCCATTATCACCACTGCTATTCAACATAGTATTAGAAGTCCTAGCCTCAGCAATCAGACAACAAAAAGAAATTAAAGGCATCCAAATTGGTAAAGAAGAAGTCAAACTATCACTCTTCGCAGATGATATGATACTATATGTGGAAAACCCAAAAGACTCCACTCCAAAACTGCTAGAACTTGTACAGGAATTCAGTAAAGTGTCAGGATATAAAATCAATGCACAGAAATCAGTTGCATTTCTGTACACCAACAACAAGACTGAAGAAAGAGAAATTAAGGAGTCAATCCCATTCACAATTGTACCCAAAACTATAAGATACCTAGGAATAAACCTAACCAAAGAGACTAAGAATCTATACACAGAAAATTATAAAGTACTCATGAAAGAAATTGAGGAAGACACAAAAAAATGGAAAAATGTTCCATGCTCCTGGATTGGAAGAATAAATATTGTGAAAATGTCCATGCTACCTAAAGCAATCTACACATTTAATGCAATCCCTATCAAAATACCATCCATTTTTTTCAAAGAAATGGAACAAATAATCCTCAAATTTATATGGAACCAGAAAAGACCTCGAATAGCCAAAGGAATGTTGAAGAACAAAGCCAAAGTTGGTGGCATCACAATTCCGGACTTCAAGCTCTATTACAAAGCTGTCATCATCAAGACAGCATGGTACTGGCACAAAAACAGACACATAGACCAGTGGAACAGAATAGAGAGCCCAGAAATCGACCCTCAACTCTATGGTCAACTAATCTTCGACAAAGCAGGAAAGAATGTCCAATGGAAAAAAGACAGCCTCTTCAATAAATGGTGCTGGGAAAATTGGACAGCCACATGCAGAAAAATGAAATTGGACCACTTCCTTACACCACACACGAAAATAGACTCCAAATGGATGAAGGACCTCAATGTGAGAAAGGAATCCATCAAAATCCTTGAGGAGAATGCAGGCAGCAACCTCTTCGACCTCAGCCGCAGCAACATCTTCCTAGGAACAACGGCAAAGGCAAGGGAAGCAAGGGCGAAAATGAACTATTGGGATTTCATCAAGATCAAAAGCTTTTGCACAGCAAAGGAAACAGTTAACAAAACCAAAAGACAGCTGACAGAATGGGAGAAGATATTTGCAAACGACATATCAGATAAAGGGCTAGTATCCAAAATCTATAAGGAACTTAGCAAACTCAACACCCAAAGAACAAACAATCCAATCAAGAAATGGGCAGAGGACATGAACAGACATTTCTGCAAAGAAGACATCCAGATGGCCAACAGACACATGAAAAAGTGCTCCACGTCACTCGGCATCAGGGAAATACAAATCAAAACCACAATGAGATATCACCTCACACCCGTCAGAATGGCTAAAATTAACAAGTCAGGAAATGACAGATGCTGGAGAGGATGTGGAGAAAGGGGAACCCTCCTCCACTCTTGGTGGGAATGCAAGCTGGTGCAACCACTCTGGAAAACAGCATGGAGGTTCCTCAAAATGTTGAAAATAGAACTACCCTATGACCCAGCAATTGCACTACTGGGTATTTACCCTAAAGATACAAACATAGTGATCCGAAGGGGCACGTGTACCCGAATGTTTATAGCAGCAATGTCTACAATAGCCAGACTATGGAAAGAACCTAGATGTCCATCAACAGATGAATGGATCAAGAAGATGTGGTATATATACACAATGGAATACTATGCAGCCATCAAAAGAAATGAAATCTTGCCATTTGCGACGACGTGGATGGAACTAGAGCGTATCATGCTTAGTGAAATAAGTCAATCGGAGAAAGACAACTATCATATGATCTCCCTGATATGAGGACATGGAGAAGCAACATGGGGGGGGGGGGGTAGAGGGATAGGAGAAGAATAAATGAAACAAGATGGGATTGGGAGGGAGACAAACCATAAATGACTCTTAATCTCACAAAACAAACTGGGGGTTGCTGGGGGGAGGTGGGATTGGGAGAGGGGGAGCGGGCTATGGACATTGGGGAGGGGAGGCGAACCATAAGAGACTATGGACTCTGAAAAACAACCTGAGGGTTTTGAAGGGTCAGGGGTGGGAGGTTGGGGGAACAGGTGGTGGGTGATGGGGGGGCACGTTTTGCATGGAGCACTGGGTGTTGTGCAAAAAGAATGAATACTGTTACGCTGAAAAAATTAATAAAAAGGGAAAAAAAAAAAAAGACAAAAGATGACAGCACATCCAAATGACATCATCTCCGCTGAGGTTTCAAACTTCCTCCTGAATTGTTTTGTCAAGTCCCCCAGCTGGAAGTTCTGGTTGTCCCTGCCCCTCAGCCTCCTCTTCCTCTTGGCCATGGGGGCTAATACTATTCTCCTAATCACCATCTGGCTGGAGGTCTCTCTACACCAGCCTATGTACTACCTACTCAGCCTGCTCTCTCTACTGGACATGGTGCTCTGTCTCACTGTCATCCCCAAGGTCCTGGCCATCTTTTGGTTTGACCTCAAGTCCATCAGCTTCTATGCCTGCTTCCTCCAGATGTACATCATGAATTGGTTCCTTGCCATGGAGTCCTGCACATTCATGATCATGGCCTATGACCGCTATATGGCCATCTGCCACCCTCTAAGGTACCCATCCATCATCACTGACCAATTTGTAGCCAAGGCTGCTATTTTTATTTTGGCCAGGAATGCATTTCTTACTATGTTCATTCCTATCCTCTCTGCCCGGCTCCATTATTGTGGAAAACATATAATTGAGAACTGTATCTGTGCCAACCTCTCTGTGTCCAAGCTCTCCTGTGATAACGTTTTCCTTAACAAAATATACCAGTTAATTGTGGCCTGGACTCTTCTGGGCTCTGATCTCATCCTCATCTTCCTCTCCTATACCTTCATTCTAAGAACCGTTCTTAGACTCAAGGCAAAAGGGGCAGCTACCAAAGCTCTGAGCACATGTGGCTCTCACTTCATTCTCATCCTTTTCTTCAGCACCATTCTTCTGGTTTTTGTTTTTACCCATATTGCCAAGAAAAAAATTTCCCCTGATATCCCCATCTTACTAAATGTCCTACACCATGTAATTCCTGCAGCTCTCAACCCCATTGTCTATGGGGTACGAACCCAGGAGATTAAAGAGGGGATCAGGAAATTACTGAGGAGAGTGGGAAAGAGCAGTAACTAATTGTGTTCTAGCTTGACTTTTCTCAACCATGAATGCTCTAATTACATTTGAAAGGCAGGAACTTGGAGAAAAAAATACAGTCCTAATTTTCTCTCTAGACATGCCTGAAGATATGAACTGCATGGTTTCCCTCTTACCTATCACATATCACATATGTGATGTATCATATATCACACCTTTCACCTTCCATCATTTTCAGGATGTGACTAAGGATATAGATGTAAAAGTCTCATCATGGTACCCAGACCAGGGTCTATGAATTTTCATGAGCCAAGCATACTTCATTGTCTTCTCCTGATTAAATTCCTTTTAGAGTCAGTGTGATGGAAAATCCATACTCACTTAAAGATGTGTGGCTGATGGGAAGTACAAGAACTTAAAGACAGTGAATTGACTTCGGAAAAGTAAAATGAGATTGAAAATCAACTGTTAAAAAATGGTGAGAATAATCATTATGGCTTAACCTTTCCCTCAGGCACTCAAACATATTTAATGAAAGTTATCTTACGTCCTGCACAGAACTGGAAAATGGAACTCAAACATATAAAAATCTTGATCTAAAGACCTACTCTAAAGGCCTAGGGGAAAATCAAAAACATGTAAAATCACTGTAATAAGAATTAGATTAAACAAATAAGCCCAGAGGAGAGGGGAATTCATTTCTGTAGGTGGGGACTCCCTTTTTATATATGATCTCCTCCTTCAGTCCCTCAGTCAGAACTGCCTCCCTAACAGCTTCTCAAAAACATGAACCACATTCTTGTCTCTGGGACTTTTTGCTTGTTGTTCCTCTGGACACATAACTCCTTCCCTCAGGTCCATTGGGTCTTCCTGACCACAGTATTTAAAAATAGTATCCAACAATTTTCCCCCACAGCACAGATGATGTCCTTCTCTGCTCCTCTGTTTTGCATAACATTAATCACTATCTACTGATGGCACATTTTGCTCATTTATTTTTTTAGTCAGCCATAATTTACTAAAATTTAAGCAGTAGAAGGGCAAGAACTTTTACCTTATGTGTTCACTGTTGTATTTCCAATGCCCAAACAGTGCTAGGTATATAGTAGAAAGCATAAATGCTGTGAAATTAATGACTGAATATACATTGAATAAATGATTGAATGCATGCTAGTTACTAGGAATATAATTCAGACATGGTCCTTGTCCTCCAAATTTTTACATTAGACATCAAGAGTGAGAGAGACCATATTTCATGCAATATTCCATGGTCTTATGGGTTGTATAGATACAACCAGGGGACATAGGAGAGCTTAGAGGTAAGACCAGAAGTAAATTTTTAGGGACTTTGTTTGCACACATCTGAGACATCCCAGTGATAGTGTATATTAAACGGTTGCACTGACAAGTTCGGCCCTTAAATAAAATGTATACTTGAGAACTGACTACTTATCATTATTGAAACAATGAGAAAACAGATGGAAAGACCTAGAGAAAGAATATGAAATAGAATAGAAGAAAATCCAGCAAAAAGTCCTGAAAATCTCCCATATCATCCTTACCTTCTGGTTTGTAGAGTGTAGCCTGGAGAGAACTCAAAGTAGTAGTAGTCAGGAAAAGGAAGGAAAAATGAAAGAGTCACAGAATAAAGCACTTCAAAATGGACTGTGTTCACTCAAGAGGCCATGGTAACCTTATTTAAGGCCCCCTGTAGAGCATGTGGGGGCCCTATCTAATCAACTTAATGTGCAATATGCATTGCAAAATGGATGGGCTCATGCATACCCATTATAAAACACATGGGTTTATCAATCAATGTTATAAATAGATACAGAAGAAATTCTTACATATGTGAGTATTACCCTCTCAGTGCACATAAAGATTCTTTGTGGTATCAAAACACCATTTCTTTATCCCCAGGGGTACAGGTCTGTGAATCACCAGGTTTACACACTTCACAGCACTCACGATAGCACATACCCTCCCCAATGTCCATAGCCCCCTCCCCCTCTCCCAATCCCACCTCCCCCCAGCAACCCCCAGTTTGTTTTGTGAGATTAAGAGTCATTTATGGTTTGTCTCCCTCCCAATCCCATCTTGTTTCATTTATTCTTCTCCTATCCCCCTAACCCCCCATGTTGCTTCTCCATGTCATCACATCAGGGAGATCATATGATAGTTGTCTCTCTCTGATTGACTTATTTCACTAAGCATGATACACTCTAGTTCCATCCACGTCGTCGCAAATGGCAAGATTTCATTTCTTTTGATGGCTGCATAGTATTCCATTGTTTATATATACCACATCTTCTTTATCCATTCATCTGTTGATGGACATCTAGGTTCTTTCCAAACATACATTATATGTTTATTAAAAAAAAAAAATTTGGAAGGGGAGGCGAACCATAAGAGACTATGGACTCTGAAAAACAACCTGAGGGTTTTGAAGGGTCAGGGGTGGGAGGTTGGGGGAACAGGTGGTGGGTAATGGGGAGGGCACGTTTTGCATGGAGCACTGGGTGTTGTGCAAAAACAATGAATACTGTTATGCTGAAAAAATAAATAAAATGGAAAAAAAAATAAAAACAACAAAAACAACAAAAAAAAACACCATTTCTTGACAAAAGAAGGGAAATAAAATATATTTGAAAAAATAATGGTTGAGTTTGATAAAATTCATAAACCCAGAGTTCCAAGAAGCTCAATGAAACCCAAGTATAAGAAACATGAAGAAAACTATACTAGGGCACATCATAACCCAATTGTTCAGAAGTAATGATAGAGAAAAAAGTTGTAAAATCCGGGGGAAAAAATGACACATTACAAACCATAGGACTAAATTAAGAGGTGCCTGGGTGGCTCAGTCAATTGTGTGTTCTCTCCTTTCTCTCTCTCTTAAATAAATAAACCCTTTACATTAGAGCAGATTTCTTATCAAAAACAATGCAAGTGAGAAAACATAGAGCATTATCTTTAAAGGACTGAAAGAGAAAAAAATTTCATGTACAATTCTATCCCCCACAAATACTTTTCAAAAACAGATATGTGTTTTTTAATATACAAAAACTGAAATAGTTTTCACCATCATACTCACATTGCAAACAATGTCTGAAAAGTTTCAAGAGAAAGAAAGAAAATATTATCTGATATAAATGCAGATGTACAGAAAGGTTTAAAGACCATCAAAAGTTGTTGTTCCATGGGTAAATTGTAAGATTTGAAAATTCTTTATACTTAAAAATTATTGTCTATAACAAAAGTAATAACAAAGCATCATGCGGTTTATAAAATGTATGAAAATAAAAGCACAAAACAGGAAGGAAGCAATGGAACTGCATCATGGCAAATCATTACATTATATGTGAAATGATGTGTTATCACTTGAAGGTAGACTGTGATTATTTAGAGATCATACTATAATCTCTAAAGCGAGCCCCCAAAATAGTTAAAACTCCTAAGAGAAAACATAAATTAAAATGCAGTTTTAAAAATACACTCAGGTAATGGTTGTGGTGACAAACAATGAATCTTGGAACACTGAAAAAATAAAATTAAATTTAAAAATAAATAAATAAATAAATGAAAATACACTCAGGTAATCTAAAAGAAAAAAGAATAGGAAGAGAAAAGAAAGAGAGAACAAATGCCCAAATGATTTATTTAAAGCAAATTATAGAGGATGTGGACAAAGGGGAACATGCTTACACTCTTGGAGGAAATGCAAGCCCACACAGCCACTCTGGAAAACAGTATGGAGGTTCCTCAAGACATTAAAAAAAGAGCTACACTACAACCCAGGAACTGCACTACTAAGTATTTATCCCAAAGATCAGATGTAGTGAAAAGAAGGGATACATATACCCCAATGTTCATAACATCAATGTCCACAATAGCCAAACTGAGAAAGAGCTAAGATGCCCTTCAACAGATGAATGGACAAAGAGGATGTGGTATATATATATATATATATATATATATATATATATATATATATATATTACTCAGCCATCAGAAAGGATGAATATCCATGATTTGCAAAAACATGGATAGAACTGGAGGGGATTATGCTAAGTGAAATAAGTCAACCAGAGAAAGACAATTATCATATGGTTTCATTCATATGTGGAACATAAGGAATAGCATGGAGGACCATAGGAGATAGGGGGGGAAACTAAAGGTGGGGGGATCAGAGAGGGAGACAAACCATGAAAGACTATGGACTCTGGGAAACAATCTGAGGGTTTCAGAGGGGAAGAGGGTAGCTGGGTGACGGGTATTAAGGAGGGCACGTGTTGGGATGAGCACTGGGTGTTATACACAACTAATGAATCACTGAACACTATATCAAAAACAAAGAGGAGAGAGGAGTGGGGAGTTGGGTGAGCCTGGTGATGGATATTATGGAGGGCTTGTATTGCATGGAGCACTGGATGGGTACATAAATAATGAATGCTGGAACACTGAATAGAAATAAAATTAAAAAAAAATAAAATAAAAACTAATGATGTAGGGGCGCCTGGGTGGCTCAGTGGATTAAGCCACTGCCTTCGGCTCAGGTCATGATCTCAGGGTCCTGGGATCGAGCCCTGCATCGGGCTCTCTGCTCCGCAGGGAGCCTGCTTCCTCCTTTCTCTCTGCCTGCCTCTCTGCCTGCCTCTCCGCCTACTTGTGATCTCTCTCTCTCTCTATCAAATAAATAAATAAAATCTTTAAAAAAAAAAACTAATGATGTACTATACAGTGGCTAACTGAACATAATAAATATATACATACATACATATATACATACAGTGAACTATATCCATAAATCACATGAACTCTAAAGCGGAGCTTGACAGATTGGGGGGGGGGAAAGATTCAATTAAATGCAACCACACAAAACACACCAAAAATATAAAGACAAATAGGTTAAAAATAAAGGAATCGAAATATATACCACACCAACACTAATCAAAATAAAATGGAGGCAAACCATAAGAGACTATGGACTCTGAAAAACAACCTGAGGGTTTTGAAGGGTCAGGGGTGGGAGGTTGGGGGAACAGGTGGTGGGTAATAGGGAGGGCACGTTTTGCATGGAGCACTGGGTGTTGTGCAAAAACAATGAATACTGTTATGCTGAAAAAAATAAATAAAATGGGAAAAAAAATAAAATGGGAATGGCTACATTAACCAGAAAAGATGAGTTTCTACAAAGAATGTACATTCTCTCAAGTGCATGCTGAACTTTTATCAAAAAAAAATCATATTCTGTGTCATAAAATAAATCCCAATGCACCTAAAAGAGTTCATGCAAAGTATATTCTCTGACCACAGTGGGATTAAATTAGATATCAATAATAGAATGATCTCTGAAAAAATTTTGAAACACTAAAAACTAAACAATACACTACAAGGGAGTAGATACAAGGAAACTTTCCTAAAGTGGCAGAACTATTCTGCATCCTTATTACAATGCTGGTTGTGAATCTATATCTCTTAATGCTCCTAAAATTACATTAAAAATTCAATTTTATTTAATTTTTGGTGCTAAAGAATAAAAAAAGTAATAAACACTCAAAAAAGGTATTCACATGCAGAAAAATAAATGTATAAATTAACCATTAGATAAAGAAGTAATTGCAATGAAAAGCAGAAATTATTTTGCTCTGAGAAAAAATTAAAATACAAGATATCAAAATTTTTGAAATGCTGCTAAACCAATACAGTTGATGCTTGAACAACATAAGTATCAAGAGCACTGACCTCTTACATAGTCAAAACTCCACATATAACTTTTGATGCTCTAAAAACTTAACTAATAGCCTACTATTCTCTGAAAGCCTTACCAACAGTTTAGATAACTGATTAAGTCATATTTTATGTCTTATATGTACTATATACCATGTCCTTATAACAAAATAAGCTTGAGAAAAGAAAATGTCAAGAAAATTATATGAGAGGGAAAACAGATTTACAATACTGCACTGTATTGATAAAAAAAAAATAGGGGGCCTGAGTGGCTCAGTGGGTTGAGTCCTATGCCTTTGGCTTGGGTCATGGTCTCAGGGTCCTAGGATCAAGCCCCACATCAGGCTCTCTGCTCGGCAGGGGGCCTGCTTCCCTCTCTCTTTGTCTGCTTGCCTCCCTGCCTATTTGTGATCTCTGTCTGTCAAATAAATAAAATCTTAAAAAAAACAGTCCAGGTTGGCTGGCTCACTCAATTAGTTAAATGGCTGCCTTTAGTTCATGTCATGATCCCAGAGTCCTGGGATTGAGCACCACATTGTGCTCACTGTTTAGCGGGGAGTCCACTTGTCTCTCTCCCTTTGCCCCTTCCCCATTCATGCTCTCTCTTTCTCTCTCTCAAAATAATAAACAAAATATTTAAAATAAATAAATAAATAGATAGATATAAATAAATAAATACATACATACATACATTTAAAAAAAAACAGTCCTTGTATAATCAAACCCACAGAGTTCAAACCTCTGTTATTACCTGTGTTGTACTTAGAAAGATATACTATTAAAATCTTTATTAGAAATGCAAGGTCTCAGGGAATCTGGTGGCTCAGTTGATTAAGCGTCCAACTCATAATTTTTAGAGTCCAACCTCATGACTGAGGTCATGATCTCAGAGTTGTGAGACTGAGCCCATACTGGGCATGTAGCCTGCTTAAGATTCCCTATTTTCCTCTCTCTCTGCCTCTCCCTGCCTCTCTCTCTCAAAAAAAATAACAAAAAAAGTGGAAAAAAAGAACAAATAAAGAAAGGAAAAAGGCAGAAAGAAAGAAGCAATGTCTCAAATCAATGATCAGCTTCTATCATTAAAAACAACAACAACAAACAGGAATAAACTAAACCAAAATAAAGAAAACAATAAATATCAGAATAGAAATCAATGAAATTAAAAACAAAACACAATACAGAAAATCATTCAAACCAAAATATTTTACTTTTAGAAGAGTAAAAAAAAAATTATAAAATTCTAAGAATAAGCCAAACAAATTAGGGAAATACAGGGAGGGAAGAAGGGTAAGGAGTAGGAGGAGTGAGGGAGAAAGGAGGGAGAAGGAGAGAAGACACAAATTATCAGTATTAGGAATGAGATAGGTGACATCACTAGAGATCGTATGCATATTAAAAAGATAGTAATAATTGATTATTTTATTTATTTATTTATTTGACAGACAGAGATTACAAGTAGGCAGAGAGACAGGCAGAGAGAGAGAAAGGGAACCAGGCTCCCCGCTGAGCAGAGAGCCTGATGTGGGGCTTGATCCCAGGACCCTGAGATCATGATCTGAGCCGAAGGCAGAGGCTTTAACCCACTGAGCCACCCAGGCGCCCCAGTAATAATGGATTACTATGAACACCTTTATGCCAATAAACACTTCAATTGAGATGAAGTAAGGACATTCTTTGAAACACAAAAACTACCAAAGCTCACCTGAGAAAAAAATGATCACCTAAATAGATCTATATCTATTAAAGAATTAAATTAGTAGTTAAAAAACCTTTACAAAAACAAACAAACAAAAAACCTCCAGATCTAAGCCTTTCTCTTTTGTTCTTTCTTCCTTTCTTTTCTGTACAAAATGAGAAGATAGAGTTCACCTCAAAATAAATAACAGGACTGGTACACACTGTCATGGATTTAATCAATATGGATATAAGTAAGATGTGTGAATTTAAAATAATGATTGTAAAGATACTAGCTGGGCTTCAAAAAAGCATAATGGAGAATAATGAGGCTGAGAAAAAAAAAGGAAAGAAAATGAGTGAATGACGAAGGCAAATTTAGGGAACTCAGCAATTCAACAAAGTGAAATAATGCCCATATTATAGGAGTCTCAGAAAATGAAGAGTGGGGAAAAGGGATAGAAGGTTTATTTTAACAAATTATAGCTAAGAATTGCCTGAATCTGGGTAAGTACACAGGCATTCAAGTCTAGGAGGCACAGAGAAACCCCTCAAAATTTAAAAAAAAATGTTCAACAACCCAACATATTATAATGAAACTTGGAAATTACAAAGAAAAATAGAAAAGCCTGAAAAAAAGCTCAGGAAAAAAGGTCCTTAAACTACAAGGGTAGACATATAAGGCTGGCAGCAGACCTGTCCACAGAGACCTAGCAGACCAGAAAGGACAGGCATAATATAGTCAACATGCTAAACAGGAAAAATATGCAGCCAATAATACTTTATCTGGCAAGGCTGCCATTCAGAATAGAAGGAGAGATAGAGTTTCCAGGACAAACAAAAACTGAAAGAACTTGTGAACACTAAACCAGCCCTGCAAAAATAATGAAGGGGATCCTTTGAGTGGAGAAATTGCTCCAAATTAACAAGGATTAGAAAGGAACAGAGACGATCTTCAGGAAGAACAATTTTACAGATAATACAATGGCACTAAATTCATATCTTTCAATAATTACTCTGAATGTAAAACTGACTAATTCTCTAATCAAAAGACATAGGGTATCAGAATGGATTAAGAAAAACAAGACCCATCAATATGCTGCTTAAAAGTGACTCATTTTAGACCCCAAAACACCCCAGATTTAGAGTGAGAGAGTGGAGAACCATCTATCATAATAATGAACATTAAAAAGAAAGTTGGGGCATCAATCCTCATATCAGATAAATTATATTTTATTTTTTTTCCCATTTTATTTATTTTTTTCAGCATAACATTATTCATTGTTTTTACACAACACCCAGTGCTCCATGCAAAACGTGCCCTCCCTATTACCCACCACCTGTTCCCCCAACCTCCCACCCCTGACCCTTCAAAACCCTCAGGTTGTTTTTCAGAGTCCATAGTCTCTTATGGTTCGCCTCCCCTCCCCAATGTCCATAGCCCCCTCCCCCTCTCCCAATCCCACCTCCCCCCAGCAACCCCCAGTTTGTTTTGTGAGATTAAGAGTCATTTATGGTTTGTCTCCCTCCCAATCCCATCTTGTTTCATTTATTCTTCTCCTATCCCCCTAACCCCCCATGTTGCTTCTCCATGTCCTCATATCAGGGAGATCATATGATAGTTGTCTTTCTCCGATTGACTTATTTCACTAAGCATGATACGCTCTAGTTCCATCCACGTTGTCGCAAATGGCAAGATTTCATTTCTTTTGATGGCTGCATAGTATTCCATTGTGTATATACACCACATCTTCTTTATCCATTCATCTGTTGATGGACATCTAGGTTCTTTCCATAGTTGATATGATACTATATGTGGAAAACCCAAAAGACTCCACTCCAAAACTGCTAGAACTTGTGCAGGAATTCAGTAAAGTGTCAGGATATAAAATCAATGCACAGAAATCAGTTGCATTTCTGTACACCAACAACAAGACTGAAGAAAGAGAAATTAAGGAGTCAATCCCATTTACAATTGCACCCAAAACTATAAGATACCTAGGAATAAACCTAACCAAAGAGGCTAAGAATCTATACACAGAAAATTATAAAGTACTCATGAAAGAAATTGAGGAAGACACAAAGAAATGGAAAAATGTTCCATGCTCCTGGATTGGAAGAATAAATATTGTGAAAATGTCCATGCTACCTAAAGCAATCTACACATTTAATGCAATCCCTATCAAAATATCATCCATTTTTTTCAAAGAAATGGAACAAATAATCCTCAAATTTATATGGAACCAGAAAAGACCTCGAAGAGCCAAAGGAATATTGAAGAACAAAGCCAAAGTTGGTGGCATCACAATTCCGGACTTCAAGCTCTATTACAAAGCTGTCATCATCAAGACAGCATGGTACTGGCACAAAAACAGACACATAGATCAGTGGAACAGAATAGAGAGCCCAGAAATCGACCCGCAACTCTATGGTCAACTAATCTTCGACAAAGCGGGAAAGAATGTCCAATGGAAAAAAGACAGACTCTTCAATAAATGGTGCTGGGAAAATTGGACAGCCACATGCAGAAAAATGAAATTGGACCACTTCCTTACACCACACACGAAAATAGACTCCAAATGGATGAAGGACCTCAATGTGAGAAAGGAATCCATCCAAATCCTTGAGGAGAATGCAGGCAGCAACCTCTTCGACCTCAGCCATAGCAACATCTTCCTAGGAACAACGGCAAAGGCAAGGGAAGCAAGGGCAAAAATGAACTATTGGGATTTCATCAAGATCAAAAGCTTTTGCACAGCAAAGGAAACAGTTAACAAAACCAAAAGACAACTGACAGAATGGGAGAAGATATTTGCAAACGACACATCAGATAAAGGGCTAGTATCCAAAATCTATAAGGAACTTAGCAAACTCAACACCCAGAGAACAAACAATCCAATCAAGAAATGGGCAGAGGACATGAACAGACATTTCTGCAAAGAAGACATCCAGATGGCCAACAGACACATGAAAAAGTGCTCCACGTCACTTGGCATCAGGGAAATACAAATCAAAAACACAATGAGATATCACCTCACACCAGTCAGAATGGCTAAAATTAACAAGTCAGGAAATGACAGATGCTGGCGAGGATGCGGAGAAAGGGGAACCCTCCTCCACTGTTGGTGGGAATGCAAGCTGGTGCAACCACTCTGGAAAACAGCATGGAGGTTCCTCAAAATGTTGAAAATAGAACTACCCTATGACCCAGCAATTGCACTACTGGGTATTTACCCTAAAGATACAGACGTAGTGATCCAAAGGGGCACGTGTACCCGAATGTTTATAGCAGCAATGTCTACAATAGTCAGATAAATTATATTTTAAACCAAAGACTGTAGTAAAAGATGAAGAGGGACACTTTGAGAAACTTAAAGAGTGTACCCAACAAGAAGACCTAACAATTATAAATATTTATGCTCCTAACTAACTTGGGAGCAGCCAGTTATAGCAAACAACTAATAACCAAAGTAAAAAAAAAAATGATAATACAATAATAGTAGGGGACTTCAACACCCCACTCACAGCAATGGATAGATCAATTAAGCAAAAGACCAACAAGGAAACAAGGGCTTTGAATGACAGACTGGGCCAGATGGAGTTCACAGATATAAACACAGCATTCCACACTAAAGCAACAGAATAAACATTCTTCTAAAGTGCACATGGAAATTCTTCAGAATAGATCACATAATGGGTCACAAATCAGATCTCAGTTAATACCAAGAGACTGGTATTATTTCCCATATTTTCAGACCACAATGCTTTGAAACTTGAACTCAGTCACAAGAGGAAATTTGGAAGGAATTCAAACACACGGAGGTTAAAGATAATCCTACTAAAAAATGAACTGGGTCAACCAGGAAATAAAAGAAGAATTTTAAAAATTCATAGAAACTAATGAAAATGAAAATACAACTGTTCAAAATTTTGGGATACAGCAAAGATGGTCCTAAGACCATTGCAATACAAGCCTCTCTCAAAAAAGTAGAAAAATCTCAAATACAAAAGCTAGTCTTCCACCTAAAGGAGCTGGAGAAAGAATGACAAACAAAACCTAAACCAAGCAGAAAAAGAGAAATAATAAAGATTAGAACAGAAATCAATGAAATAGAAACCAGAAGAATTGTAGAACAGATCAATAAAACTAAAAGATGATTCTCTGAAAGAATTAGTAAGATTGATAAATCTCTGGCCAGACTTATCCAAAAGAAAAGAGAAAGGACTCAAATTAATATAATCATGAACTAAAGGGAGAGATCATGACCAATACCAAGGAAATACAGACAATTGTTATAACATATGAGCAACTACATGCCAATAAGGCAATCTGAAAGAAATGGATGCATTCCTGGAAACCTATAAACTAACAAGACTGAATCAGGAAGAGGTAGAAAACCTGAGCAAACCCATAACCAGCAAAGAAATTGAATCAGTAACCAAAAATTTCCCATAAAACAAGAGTCCAGGACCAGAGGGTTTCCCAGAGGAATTCTACCAAACATTTGAAGAAGATATACTACCTATTCTTCTAAAACTTCCAAAAAACACAAATGGAAAGAAAACCTCCAAACTCATTCTATGAGGCCAACATTACCTTGATCCCAAGACCAAAGACACTACCAAAAAGGAGGATTGTAGACCAATATCACTGATGAACATGGATACAAAAGTTCTCACCAAGAAAATAGCTACTAGTATGTTGCTAACAGTACATTAAAAGTATTATTCACCATGACCAAGAAGGACATATTCCTGGGCTACAGAGTGGTTCAACATCTGCAAATCAATTAATGTGATATACCATATCAATTTTTAAAGATTTATTTTATTTTATTTATTTGACAGAGAGAGATCACAAGTAGGCAGAGAGGCAGGCAGAGAGAGAGAGGAGAAGCAGGCTCCCTGCCAAGCAGTGAGCCTGATGAGGGACTCGATCCCAGTACCCTGAGATCATGACCTGAGCCAAAAGCAGAGGCTTAATGCACTGAGCCACCCAGGTGTCCTCAATCAATTTTTTTTTAAAGAACAAGAACCATATGATCTGCTCAATAGATGCATAAAAAGCATTTGACAAAGTATAGCATTCTTTTTTAATAAAAACCCTCCAGTAGGTAGGGATAGAGGAAGACCCATAGCAAATATTATCCTCACTGGGGGAAAACAGAGCTTTTCCCTTAAGGTCAGGAAAGGGACAGGGATGTCCACTGTCACCACTGTTGTTCAACATAATACTAGAAGTCCTTGCCCCAACAGTCAGAAAATAAAATTAAAAAAATAATAAAATAAAATGTATCTAAATCTGTAAAGAAATAATCAAACTTTCACTCTTCACAGACAACATGATACTCTATGTAGAAAACCCAAGGACTCCATCAAAAAATTGCCAGAATCTATGATACAGGAATTCAGCACAGTTACAGGATATAAAATCAATGCACAGAAATCAGTCACATTTCTATGCACTAACAATGAGGCCGGCAGAAAGAGATATTAAGGAATTAATTCAATTTACAATTGTACCAAAAACCATAAGAAACCTAGGAATATACCTAACCAAAGAGGTAAAAGAAACTCTAGAAACTATGGAATGTTCTATACTCTAGAAACTATGGAATGCTTATGAATGCTTATGAAAGAAATTGAGGAAGACACAAAGATATGAGAAAACATTCCATGTTCATGGATTGGAATAATCAGTATTTATATAATCATAAAATATCTATGCTACCCAAAGCAACCTCACATCATTACAATCCCTATCAAAATACCACTAGCATTTTTCAGAGAGCTAGAATAATCCTAAAATTTGTATCACACCAGAAAAGACTCTAAAGAGCCAGAGGAATGTAGAAAAAGAAAACAACAGCTGGAGGCATCACAATTCTGAACTTGACACTGTTTTATAAAGCCATAATCATCAAGACAGCATGGAACTGGCACAAAAACAGACACACAGACCATGCAACAGAATCCAAAACCTGGAAATGGACCCTCAACTCTACAGTCAACTACTCTTTGACAAGCAGAAAAGAATATCCAGTGGAAAAAAGATAGTCTCTTCAATAAATGGGGCTGGGAAAATTGGACAGCCATATGCAGAAGAATGAAACTGGATCACTTTCTTAAACTATACAAACACACACACACACAAAAAAAAAAAACTCAAACTGTATAAAAGACTTAAATATGAGACAGGAATCCATCAAAATCCTAGAGAAGAACACAGGCAGCAACCTCTTTGGCCTTGGCTATAGCAACTTCTTACAGGACACATCTCCAAAGGCAATGGAAACAAAACAAAAATGAACCATTGGGACTTCATTAGGATAAAAATCTTTTGTACAACAAAGGAAATACTCAACAAAACTAAAAGGCAACCTATGGAATAGGAGAAGATATTCACAAATGGCATATCAGATAAAGATCTAGTATCCAAACCTATAAAGAACTTATCAAATCAACATCCAAAAAAATAATCCAGTCAAAAAACGGGCAGGAGACATAAAAAGACATCTCTCCAAAAAAGACATGCAAATGGCCAACCGACATAAGGAAAAAAAATGGTTAATATCCTTGGCATCAGGGAAATACAAATCAAAACCACAGTGTGGTATCAGCTCACACCAGTCAAAATGACTAAAACTAACAAGTCAGGAAATGACAAATATTGGCGAGGATGTGGAAAAAGGGGAAGAACCCTATTACACTGTTGGTGGGAATGCAAACTGGTACAGCCACTATGGAAAACAGTATGGAAGTTCTTCAAAAATTTAAAAATAGAACTACTCTATGACCAAGCAATTGTACTACCAAGTTTTTATCCAAAGGATACAAACAAAGTGATCAGAAGGGGCACCTGCATGCCAATATTTATAGCAAGAATGTCCACAATAGCCAAACTATGGAAAGAGTCCAGATTTCCACTGACTGACAAATGGATAAAGAAGATGTGTGTGTACACACACACAGACACACCCAAAATATGGTATTAATTCAGTCATCAAAACGTGAAATCTTGTCATTTACAATGATGTGGATAGAACTAAAGGGTATTAGGCTAAGTGAAGTAAATCAGTAAGTGAAAGATAAATGCCATACGATTTCACTCATGTATGGAATTTAAGAAGCAAAACAGATGAACAAACATATAGGAGGGGAAGGAAAAATAAAATAAGATGAAAATAAAGAGGGAGGCATACCATAAGAGACTCTTAACTACAGGAAACAAACTGAGCGCTGCTGTAGGGGAGGTGAGGGGAGATGGGATAACTGGGTGATGAGCATTAAGGACAGCATGTGATGTAATACGCACTGGGTGTTACATGTAAATGAGGAATCATTAAATTCTACCCCTGAAACTAATAATAGAGTATATGTTAACCAAAGTGAATTTTTAAAAGAAAAATTTATTTGTACACTAAAAAAAAGAGAAATAGAAAAAAGTGCAAATTTCTAATATTTGGAATGAAAAAAAAAGGACATCACTACAGGGAATGTAAAAAGACAAAGAAAATTGTGAACTTCCTATGAATAAATTTCACAACTATTTGACAACTATACAAAATGGACAAATTCTTGAATGACACAAATTACCAAAATAGATTGTGATAGTTAGTTTTATTTGATAACTTGACTGTGTCATGAAATGCCTAGATATTTGGTCACATATGTTCCAAGTGTTTCTGTGAGGGCTTTTTCAATGAGATTAAGATTTAAATTAGTGGAATTTGAATAAACAAGATTGCTCTCCTACTTGACAAAAGACATCATGTTCAAAAATAGACAAATTTGTAGGCGATAAGGAGATAAAATTAGCAAAATCTAAAACTAGAATTAAATGTTCTAAAATTTGAATTTAAAAATCTGTAAGTCATCAAGAAAGAAGAGGAGCAAGAATAAACAGATAATTCAGAGAAAGGAAGTCCAGAATGATGAAAAAGTTTATTTAAAAAACACTAAGAGGGGCGCCTGGGTGGCTCAGTGGTTTAAGCCACTGCCTTCGGCTCAGGTCATGATCTCAGGGTCCTGGGATCGAGTCCCACGTCCGGCTCTCTGCTCTGAAGGGAGCCTGCTACCCTCTCACTCTCTCTGCCTGCCTCTCTGCCTACTTGTGATCTCTCTCTGTCAAATCTTGAAAAAAAAAAAAACACTAAGAAAGGGGCACCTGGGTGGCTCAGTGGGTTAAGTCTCTGCCTTCAGCTCAGGTCATGATCTCAGGGTCCTGGGATCAAGCCCCACATCGGGCTCTCTGCTCAGCAGGGAGCCTGCTTCCTCCTCTCTCTCTGCCTGTCTCTCTGCTTATTCATGATCTCTCTCTGTCAAATAAATAAATCTTAAAAAAAATTGAAAAAAAACACTAAGAAAAATAATAAGGAATAAAAAACACTAAGCAATCAGAAATTAAAACAAAATAATGACGACTATCTTCAACCATCATATCTGTAAAGAAGAAATTGGATAATATCAAATTATTAAAGAAGAAATTAGGATAATATCTAATACTGCCATGGATATAACAAATTCACTTAATCTAATTCTGGTAGGATTGCATAAGTATCTGGAATAGTCAGAGAAAAGTATGTTTGAACCCGATGATTCAGTAATCCTACGCTTAGGTATATACCATAGGGAAACTTTCACATGTCCGTTAAAAAAACGTTAAATAACAATATTCCTCCTAATGTATTAACACCAAGGTCCCAACCTAAATGTTGCCTATAATAGGTCATCTAGGTGGCTCAGTCAGTTAAGCATCTGCCATTGGCTCAGGTCATGATCCCGAGGGTGTCCTGGAATGGCATACCACATGGGGCTCTCGGCTCAGCAGGGAGTGTGCTTCTCCCTCTCCCTTTTCCTCTAAGTGTGCTCTCTCTTTCTTTATCTCTCAAATAAATAAGTACATAAAAATAAAATCTTTAGATATAAGTAAATGAGTAAAACATTGCCTGTATGAATGAAAAGCTATATACCTACAAATAGAATACCATTCAAAGTTAAAAGAAATGAGCTATATTTGCATGTTGTACCTTGGATGGGTTTGCCTTTTTTGGAGACTACTGAGTGAAAAACTAAGAACCAAGATGACATTTATGATACAATACAATATATAAAAATTAAACACTCATCAACACTGAGAAAAACTACTTTTATGGATAACCTATAGAAAAAGAAACATATTAAAAGTGAATTAGAAAGGATATATATATTAAATAAATAAACTTTGTGCCTTTGGAGGGGGCAGAGATTCAGATGAAGGGTAACTGATGAAGTAAATTAAATGAGATTTTATTATTAATATAAAGCAAACAATAAGCATAAAGCTAAATTAACGTCATAGTATAGGCGTACAGTAATGTAAAGAGTGTGGGCACCTCAACTCAAGGCACCAGGGGTCCCAAAGAAAAATTAGGGAAGAATTCATGTTCCATAACAATTATTAAATTGAAATCAAGTTACATTTTCATTGTAACAAAAATACTTTGATGTGGATATCCTCTCTGGAAAATGCATTTCATTTCTCAATTGGTAAAATTTTTGTTTCACTTCCCTTTTATCATTATAATGTCATGGCTAAAGTCACCATAAGTGATCATTCATTCAACAACATGGACAGATATTACCAGTCCTTCCTTGAGCACATGCCTGAAATCCACAAGAATCTGCAGATGAACTTAGCACATCCTTGGAGGGAGATGATACCATACATGTACACAAATGAATGCACAGGTGTAAAGGTTAAGTGTTTGACATCCAGATAAAGGATCCATCCCAGGTCAGAGACACAACATAGCGCCTCTAGGGATGGGCTCCCCAAGGCTCTTTCTCTCAGGCAGACACAACCATTCTCTTCCTTAACTACAGGCCTATCCCTCCTAGCAGGGCCTTATGAGATTGCTATTCTTGATTTCCATCTCCCTCTCAAGGGAATAAGAATGGACAGGTTCCCCCAGGACAGGGTCCCAAAGGCCACTGAGGCTATTAGAGTCTGAACTCCAATATCAATGGAGGCAGAACCCATGCTATCACATCCTCTGAAAGTGAGTCTGTGAAGGAAAGCCTGGAGAGGCAGTTGCACCGCACAGATGTCAAGATTTGCAAGAGGACAGGACCCCATCTCTGCGATCCAGATGTGTATTCCTGTCCTTTCCTGAGTCAAGGGTGCTTGAGTTGTCTAAACTGAGGTAATACAGAGTGTGTCCTGTGTGATGAAATGACCCTTCTGAACTGCCTTGACCAAATCTGGGGCTTCATGAACCACGGATATACTTAAGCTGAAGCTTGTCCATGGAATATTAACCAATGTCTTGGGACAGCTGAAATGTAGGACCCAGTAAAATGAATTCATGTTTTTAGTGTGAAGTTGGTAGATCTAGAAGCCATACAAGAGGAAATCTGTGTATACGTACTTGATTCTTGAGGGGAAGAAATAAGCTCACTCTATGTCATGACAGAGGTCAGAAAATAAGGATGTGTATAAGAGCAAGGAGAGGGAGAACAACTTATACTAGCTCAAGATAAAGAATTTCTAAAAGCTGGAATCCCAGTACTAGAAAAAGCTGCCAGGGAAAAAAAGTATTTTCCTTTTTGTCTCTAGATCCAGTCCATAATTGGAAGGCTAGACTGGTGGGACTATTTCTCAAGTTTATTCAAATACCTTGAGGCCAGGAGACCATTTCATCCCCTCCAAATTTCCAGTTCTGTGTTTCCAGGGTACCATAATTTCACAGAGCCTCCGGAAAGGGCTTAAGTTAATTCCCTGCCTTGGTCTCCAACTTCAGAAGGATTCCTCACCCTGTCCCTATCGGGGCAAGTCATAACTTTGGTGTCTCGGTCCTACGTGCCATAGATGTTTTCTGATTCCGGAGGAAGACTGAAAAGGGAAATGAAAAACCTACAGGTATATCCAAGTACTTTAGCCCAGAGTTGAGCTCAACAAATCATTGGTTGAATAAAAAGAGACAGAAGGGGGGGAAGAAGAAAGAAAGAAGGAAAGAAAGGAAGGAAGGAACGAACGAACGAACGAACGAACGAAGAAGAAAAAAAAAATAGGATGGGAAATTCTTCTCTTGTGTTCTCCAGAAATTCTATCCTAGCTCTGGAAACGATCTTTCCAAGACTACTCAGAAAATTGAAAAAAAAAAAATCTGCTTCCTCTAGGTTTCCTTATGGATCCTCTTTTCCTTCAGCAGGTGTGCTTCCATGTCACTGGATCCTCTAGAAATCAGGCAGGGATCCTTCACCCAGCTTGACTAAGGTGAGATTTGAGGCTGAGCTAAGAATAAAGTGCTATAATATTACTGTATAAGGTTGGAACAGAGGAGAAGCTGGAATAAATATTAAGGGCAAAAAACAAGTCCTCATAGGAGGAAATTATGTCAGAATGTAACATTGAAATTTTTGAATGTGCTGTGATGAAATTAGCTGCTCTACTAGCAAATCTGCCTGTGTGCTGTGTCTCATTGGCACAAACGAGACAACTTTAAAACCACTCTGAAATCGATGGAAGCACTGTTAACATATGCTATGCTTAATACAGGGAAAGAAATGGGAGGTAAGGTAAACTCTCCAAGTGTCTGGAAATTACTTTTGCCTTCAGAGACAGACACACAGTTCCTGCCACACACTAATAGGACAGCACTTGCTTGACTTTAAAGCAGGATATCAAAAAGAATGAAGAGAGGAGCTAGGGGGAAGAGGAGGGTAATTCTCACTATCTTTCTCTGACTCAGCAGTTCCCAGAGCCATTGGCAAGAAGGTCTAGGTCTTAAAAACAAAAACAAAAACAAAAAAAACACAAAGTGATCAAAACTGGAAGTGTAGGAGCAAGGACATAAATAGAAACAAGTGAGCCATTTTAACAGCTACATCAGATAGATTCTGATAATTGAAAGCAATGTTCAGATCTCCGTTCATGCTCTGTTAAAAGTCCTTTCATATCTCCTAAGCCCCCATTCCAAAACTACCTCTCTACTACTGTAATCAATTTTCAAAAATTGTGGCTACCCTGGAGGTATAGATTTCTTCTTCTTACAGAGATTGAAGAACCAAACATAATATCATGGCATTACAGGGCTCAGAGGAATTTTTTTAGAGTTTATTTATTTATTTATTTGAGAGAGAGTGTGTGAGAGCAGAAGCAGAGGGAGAAATAGGTAGAGGGAGAAGAAGTTTCCCTGCCAAGCAGGGAGCCCAATACAGGATTCAGTCCCAGGACTGTGGGAATATGACCTGAGCCAAAGGCAGGGGTCATTATTACTTTTTTTTTTCAGTTAGCCACCATATAGGACACCATTAGTGTTCAGTGATTCGGTGTTTGTGTACAACACCCAGTGCTCATCACAAGAAGGCAGATGCTTCACCAGCTGAGCAACCCTGGTGTCCCAGGGTTCAGAGGAATTCTGTGTTCTATGGCTGATTAGATGTAGTACTTTACAGGAGACTGAAAACTGGGCTTAATATAAAATAGAATTTTGCATCTAGATTGAAAGTTTTACTATCTGTGATCTTGGAATTTTCTCACCTCATTTTCCTCAGTCGCAAAGTCATATTAAGACAGAGTTCACATAGTTGTTTTAATTGTAAAGTGAGATACTATTCCTAATATATTTTAACACAGTGCTAAGTACTGAAAGCCCATTCAATACACTGCAGACACTTTTCTTTTCCTGCTAGCTGAACAAAAGCAAAACAGTGGTTTAAACACTGATGAAGCAGAGTAATTTCCAGTCACGGGATGACACCTGAGCAGAACATCAGTACCAGAGGGACAAATCTAGGGTCCCTACAGAGCATGATTTGCAAGACTCCAACAATGCTGATGTCATTTTGCAGGCATATCGCACTAAAAAATGTAACTCTTTTTCACAACCTTCAATGGGCTTGTCTTTAATAATTAGCAGGAAGAGAGTCCTGGGAACATGTTACTTCCATGGGAATGAAGTTAATCTTTGCCTGTACTCTCAAAATATTCTGTATACTGCTCTGTCATTATACTTTTTTATTATTTATTTATTTATTTTCAGTGTAACAGTATTCATTCTTTTTACACCACACCCAGTGCTCCATGCAATATGCTCTCTATTACCCACCACCTGGTTCCCCAACCTCCCATTCCCCGCCCCTTCAAAACCTTCACGTTGATATTCAGAGTCCATAGTCTCTTATGATTCTTCTCCCCTTCCAAATTCCCTCAAATCCTTTATCCTCTCATCTCCCCATGTCCTCCATGTTCTTTGTTATGTTGCACAAATAAGTGAAACCATATGATACTAGACTCTCTCCGCTTGACTTATTTTACTCAGCATAATTTCATCCAGTCCCGTCCAAGTTGCTACCAAAGTTGGGTATTCATCCTTTCTGATGGAGGCATAATACTCCATTGTGTATATGGACCACATCTTCCTTATTCATTCGTCTTTGAAGGACATCTTTGTTCTTTCCACGTTTTGGCGACCGTGGCCATTGCTGCTATAAATATTGGGGTACAGATGGCTCTTCTTTTCACTACATCTGTATCTTTGGGGTAAATACCCAGCACTGCATTTGCAGGGTCATAGGGAAGCTCGATTCTTAATTTCTTGAGGAATCTCCACACTGTTCTCCAAAGTGGCTGCACCAACTTGCATTCCCACCAACAGTGTAAGAGGATTCCCCATTCTCCACATCCTCTCCAACACACGTTGTTTCTTGTCTTGCTAATTTTGGCCATTCTAACTGGTGAAGGGTGATATCTCAATGTGGTTTTAATTTGAATCTCCCTGATGGCTAGTGATGATTGGCATTTTTTCATGTGTATAGCCATTTTTATGTCTTCATTGGAGAAGTGTCTGTTCATATCTTCTGCCCATTTTTTGACATGATTATCTGTTTTGTGTGTGTTGAGTTTGAGAAGTTCTTTATAGATCCTGGATATCAACCTTTGTCTGTACTGTCATTTGCAAATGTCTTCTCCCATTCCGTGGGTTGCCTCTTTGTTTTCTTGACTGTTTCCTTTGCTGTGCCAAAGCTTTTGATCTTGATGAAGTCCAAAAAGTTCATTTTCACTTTTGTTTCCTTTGCATTTGGAGACATATCTTGAAAGAAGGAGCCAAAACACCTTCTTTCAAGATTTTGCCTTTGGAGACATATAGTAAATGGAATCAATTCTCAAATTTCCCTTTCTGTATTTTCATTGTTAGTGTATAAGAAAGCCACTGATTTCTGTACATTGACTTTGTATTCTGCCACATTACTGAATTGCTGTATGAGTTCTAGTAGTTTGGGGGTGGAGTCTTTGGGGTTTTCCATATAAAGAATCATGTCATCTGTGAAGAGAGAGAGTTTTACTTCTTCCTTGCCAATTTGAATAACTTTTATTTCTCTTTGTTGTCTGATTGCCATTGCTAGGACTTCTAATACTATGTTGAACAAGAGTGGTGATAATGGGCATCCTTGTCGTGTCCCTGATCTCAACGGGAAGGCTGCAAGCTTTTTCCCAGAGAGGATAATATTTGCTGTAGGTCTTTCATAGATAGATTTTATGAAGTTCAGGAATGTTCCCTCTATCCCTATACTTTGAAGCGTTTTAATCAGGAACGGATGCTGGTTTTGTCAAATGCTTTTTCTGCATCAATTGAGAGGACCATGTCGTTCTTCTCTCTTCTCTTATTGATTTGTTCTATCACATTGATTGATTTGTGAATGTTGAACCAACCTTGCAACCCAGGGATGAATCCCACCTGGTCATGGTGGATCATCTTTTTAATGTGCTGCTGGATCCTGTTTGCTAGGATCTTGTTGAGAATCTTTGCATCCATATTCATCAGTGATATTGGTCTGAAATTCTCCTTTTTGGTAGGGTCTTTGCCTGGTTTGGGATCAGGGTAATGCTGGCTTCATAAAAAGAGTCTGGAAGTTTTCCTTCTGCTTCAATTTTGTGGAACAGCTTCGGGAGGATTGCTGTTATTTCTTCTTTGAAAGTCTGGTAGAATTCCCCAGGGAGTCCGTCAGGTCCTGGGCTCTTGTTTTGGGGGAGGTTTTTGATCACTGCTTCAATCTCGTTACTGGATATTTGTCTCTTCAGGTTGTCAGTTTCTTCCTGGTTCAATTTTGGGAGTTTATAGTTTTCCAGGAATGCATCCATTTCATCTAGGTTGCTTAGCTTATTGGCATATAACTGTTGGTAATAATTTCTGATGATTGTTTCTATTTCCTTGGTGTTAGTTGTGATCTCTCCCTTTTCATTCATAATTTTATTAATTTGGGCTTTCTCTATTTTCTTTTGGATTAGTGTGGCCAATGTTTTATCGATCTTATTGATTCTTTCAAAAAACCAGCTTCTAGTTTCATTGATACGTTCTACTGTATCTCTGGTGTCTACCTCATTGATCTCTGCTCTAATCTTGATTATTTCCCTTTTGCCTGTGGAGTTGGTTTGATTTGTTGCTGATTCTCCAGTTCTTTAAGGTGTAGAAACAGCTGGTGTATTCTGGATTTTTCAATTTTTTGGAGGGAGGCTTGGCTATGTATTTCCCCCTTAGAACCGCCTTTTTGTATCCCATAGGTTTTGGACTGAAGTGTCTTCATTCTCATTGGTTTCCATGAATTGTTTAAGTTCGTCTTTGATCTCCTGGTTGATCCAAACATTCTTAAGCAAGGTGGTCTTTAGCTTCCAGGTGTTTGAGTTCCTTCTGAACTTTTCCTTGTGATTGAGTTCCAGTTTCAAAGCATTGTGATCTGAGAATATGCAGGGAATCATGTCAGACTTTTGGTATCAGTTGAGTCCTGCTTTGTGACCCAGCATGTGGTCTATTCTGGAGAAGGTTCCATGTGCACTTGAGAAGAATGAGTATTCTGTTGTTTTAGGGTGGAATGTTCTGTATATGTCTATGAGGTCCATCTGGTCCATGTTTTATTCAATGCTCTTATTTTTTTATTAATTTTCTGCTTCAATGATCTCTCTATTACTCAGAGAGGTGTATTAAGATTTCCTGCTATTAATGTATTCATATCAATATGACTCTTTCTCTTGATTAATAGTTTTCTTATGTAATTGGTTGCTCCCATATTGGGGACGTAGATATTTACAATTGTTAGATCATCTTGGTGGATTGTCCCTTTAAGAATTATGTAGTGTCCTTCTGTATCTCTGACTACAGTCTTTAGTTTAAAATCGAATTTATCTGATATGAGAATTGCTACCCTGGCCTTCTTTTGAGGCCCATTGGCATGAAAGATGCTTCTCCATCCCTTCACTTTCAGTCTGGGTGTATCCTTAGGTTCAAAATGGGTCTCTTGTTGACAACATATGGATGGGTCCTGTCGTTTTATCCAATCTGCAACCCTGTGTCATTTTATGGGCACATTTAGGCCATTCACATTGAGAGTGATTATTGATAGATACATTTTGATTGACATCGTGTTACCTTTGAAGTCTTTCTGTCTGTAGATTGTTTCTATATTTCTGTTTAATGATATTCTTAGGATTTTTCTCTTTTATAGGACCTCCCATAATATTTCCTGCAGTGTTGGCTTGGTGGTTTCATTATCTTTTAAGCATTGCTGGTCTTGGAAACTCTTTATCTCTCCATCCATTTTGAATGTCAGTCTTGCTGGATAAAGTATTCTTGGCTGCATATTCTTCTCATTTAGTAGCCTTTCCTGGCTTGCCAGGCTGCTGTGGACAGGTCTGACATTATTTATATACTATCAGGACAAACACAAATACACAGAAACAGTGGCAGAAGGAAAAGATGGGAGAGTGGTTATAAATTCTCAGTGTGGGTGAGGAAGGTTATTTTGATTCTTCCTGGATGTATCTTGATGTCTTTGTTAAAGAACTCAACTTTCCAAAGATAAAGGGGGATTAAAAATTGGTTTGCCTACAGGGGTAGCATTGATTGGGAAAAGGGGATTACCTTGAAGTTTAACTCTATATGTATATTAGAAAATAAAAATTAAAAAAGAATAAACTAAACTAAATTAAAATTTTTAAAAATTAGAAAAAATAGAAAAACAAAAGAAAAACACAGGTGTATGTATCAAAAAGTTCAGGTTAGAAGGTTATTAAGGAATTTGATGTACTGAACATCTCACTGTGATGGTAAATAGGTTAAAAAATTATCTATATGTATAAAAAAAAGAACCAGAATAGTTGGAAAAACTAGAAAATAAAAATTGTATTTATGAAGTAGTGGTGGTTGTTCTCTTGTTGTCTTTTTTTTTTTCTTCCTTCCTGGTTGGTTTTCTGGGGGAAGGGCCTGCCACGTGCGTTTTCAGACAATGATGTTCCCTGAGTTAGGTCCTCCCGCTCCCCTCAAGGGGGTGGGCTCTGAGGAAACCATTTTTTTTCAGGCTTTTGTTCTCTGGAGGTTTTTATGTTTGTTCATCTGTTTTCTTTCGCCTTGACAGCTTTTGATGGTTTTTGGAGTTTTAGAGGAGAGCAAACTGCACCCAGACCTCCCTCTCAGAGAGAAGTCTCAGAATGCTCTGCAGAGCTGCTGGCAGAGTAGGTTCCCAATCAGGGTCCCTGGGGATGCAGGATCTCCTCCTTGTACCCAATACCACCACAGCAGCGGCTGTCTGGGCAGCCCCAGACCACCAGAGAGGTTCCAAGCAGTGATCGCACACTGAGATTTTCCTGCTGGCCCGGGCTGGGAATGCCTGATTTTTCCGGATGCCAGAGCTCCAGGCTAGCGCCTGTGAGCACCTCTCCCAGGGGAGGGTGTGGGACGAGCGCATTTCAGGAATGCATCTGGCCACGCTCCCAGCCCCTCATGGGAGCCAGACCCCACACGTTCTCGGGTGTGCTGGTGGTCAGGTGTGCTGGTGGCTCTGGGACCAAGCCCTGGTTTCTCCAACACACTCTCTCTGGCTCAGTGTCCTGGGTCCGGGGACTTAAGCCCTTGTCCCTAACCCCCGCAATTCCCACAATTTCCCCCCACGATCCTTTGCTTTTTTTTTTTTTTTGAGTGCTTTCAACCAGACTCCAAGCTAATGCTGGTCCCCAGATGCAGGGCCCTCTTATATTGGGGTATTACTTTCCAATTGGCCACCTCTGGTGGCTCCCTCTCCCTTTTGTTTATCTTCCGATATCAGTCCGACGTTCCCATCTGCTTTACCTGCCACTGGCTTCTTCTGCTCCTGTAGAGATCCAGACGTGTATAATTCCTATCTCAGGCTGATTTCATGGGTGATAGGAGTTCTTTGGTAGGTAATCAGCTCACTTTAGAGTACAGGTTGAAACGGAGCCTCCTCCTACTTCCCCACCATCTTGACTCCCTCTGTCATTATTCTTATCATTGTCTTCATCCTTATCTATCTTTTTCATTCCCAATGGATTGTCACTTTCTTGAGAATAAGGATAACACTTAATCTTTGTGTCTCCTATATATAAATGGTGGGGAAAAAAAGGCACATAGGAAGAAAGGAGTGACAATACTCTGCAGTACTTGCTGTGGAAGTTGGGGACATTAGCTGGGCAACTGGGTAAAAGGATACAGAGAGGACTAACTGAAGACCAATCTCACCACCTTCACACTACTGAAATCAGAGGGCCTAATTTTTCAAAAGTAAAGATGCTGACTCACAGCTAACTGAAATTGCTAATTCTATTTTATAAGATTGCTTCATTAAGAAATTAGAAATATTTGAGAAATGAGAAGAAATAAAATTTGCTAAAGACTGAAATTAATTTCTTTCTCTATATAACATGCAAAATCTCCAGTGAAAGCAAGATAACCTGCTTGAGCACTAAAGTGATTCCAATGAAGCTGAATTTTTCTTCCATTTTAACTACAGTCAGAAACTAATTCTAGTCCTATCTTTTTAGGTCATCAAAGAGAATCTGTAGAAACAAAATCCACAAGATGACACCTCACAGAAATGGCTCCAATGGGGTTTCAGAGTTCCTCCTGAATTGTTTTGTCAGGTCCCCCAACTGGCAGCTTTGGCTATCCCTGCCCCTCAGCCTCCTCTTCCTCTTGGCCATGGGGGCTAATACTATTCTCCTAATCACCATCTGGCTGGAGGTCTCTCTACACCAGCCTATGTACTACCTACTCTGCCTGCTTTCTCTATTGGACATAGTGGTCTGTCTCACTGTCATTCCCAAGGTCCTGGCCATCTTTTGGTTTGATCTCAGGTCCATCAGCTTCTATGCCTGCTTCCTCCAGATGTACATCATGAATTGCTTCTTTGCCATGGAGTCCTGCACATTCATGGTCATGGCCTATGACCGCTATGTGGCCATCTGCCACCCACTGAGGTACCCATCCATCATCACTGACCAATTTGTAGTCAAGGCTGCCATTTTCATTTTGGCCAGGAATGCACTTCTTACTGCGTGCATTCCCATCCTCTCTGCCCGGCTGAAATACTGTGGGAGCAATGTCATTGAGAACTGCATCTGTGCCAATATATCTGTTTCCAGGCTCTCCTGTGATGATGTCACCATCAATAGCCTCTACCAGTTTGCTGGAGGCTGGACCCTGCTAGGATCTGACCTCATCCTCATCTTCCTCTCCTATAGCTTTATCCTTCGAGCTGTGCTGAGACTCAAGGCAGAGGGTGCTGTGGCCAAGGCCCTGACTACATGTGGTTCCCACTTCATTCTTATCCTCTTCTTCAGCACCGTCCTTCTGGTCTTTGTGCTCACTCATGTGGTGAAGAAGAAAGTCTCCCCAGATGTGCCAGTCTTGCTCAATGTCCTCCACCTTGTCATCCCTGCAGCCCTCAACCCCATTGTTTATGGAGTAAGAACCCAGGAGATCAAGCAAGGAATCCAAAGATTACTGAACAAAGGGTGGCAATAAGGACAATTGGATCTCTGCATTCCGAAATTAGGGTGACTTATAAATCAGTTAATGGAAAATTAGGTTGAAATGCATAGCTTCATGTAAGTTGAGATATAAGATCAAAGAAAGACATAAGTTTAAATCTGAAACAACTTCTTCACTCTATTCCTATGCTTCAAGTCCTAATACTTCCCCAAGAAAAATGTAGCATTACTGTGAATTTTTAAATTTTTTCCCATTCTTTGTAGTTCTATTTTGTTTAAAATGTGACAAATTAGGAGGATGAATTGTAGTTGAGAACTAAATCCCAGTTAATACTGTATTAACTATTCCTGAACAGTCAATTTTTCAAAAAAATATATAATTGTGGTGGTGTTTTGTGGCTCAGTCAGTTAAGCATTCAACTCTTGATTTTAGCTCAGTTCCTGATCTTAGGGAAATGAGATCAAGCCCTGAAATGGAGTCTGTGCTCAGCAGTGAGTCTGCTTCATTCTCTCTCTCCCGCTTCCTCTGCCCCTCTTCCCTACATTTGTGCAATCTCTCACTCTTTCCAAAATAAAAAAATAAATCTTTTTTAAAAAGTATATATAAATATATATATATATATATATATATATATATATATATTTACTGTGGATATTAATGTCCTCACTGATAACATAATTATTAATTTATTATTGTTTTTAACCTAGTTGCCTAATGCGGTTGAAAAAGACCACAGTTTTAAATATCAGCTCTGTATGACAAAAATAGCTAGAGTTCATATGTAAAGCTCTTTCAGTTACTTCCAAACAAGCCAATAACTTTCTTCTCTTCCTATCCTTGTTCAAGCAAAGATTGTGTCCTTCTGGTGCAACCCTCAAAAGGGCAGAGCCCTTGCAAGAATTGCTCACATGTGGAGAAGTAGGATTACCTGGGTTTCAGAGAAGTTATCACAAAAAGCCTCATCTTCACTGTATTCACACCATTGTGTGCATGAAACTTCATCTTCAGGATTCAAATGGGTGATATGTATCTAGGATTCTGCTTGGTGTACAAATATGTTACAACATCAGATGTTCCAGTAATGAAACTTTAATATAATAAGACCACTATTAATTGAACAAAGATTTTCTAGGCAACTGCTCTGATATAGCAACTTTGTTAGAGTTCGAGGGCACAAAGTTGCACGGAACAAATGCACAGTCATTGAGGAACATATATGCTGTTTAGACAGAATATAATGCAATCTGACACCCTAACATTGAAGGCGTATTTTCTTCTTCACAGAATGAGGTAGAAATGAGGTATAAAAAAATGAGGTATAAGTAGGTACAGTAAGCAATTGAAAAAGAGAGAAATCCTGAGATGGTGAGTTAGAAATTCTACACTCCAGTACTTGCACAGCCACATACGAGATTTGTGACTGGGAACAAATTAGTACGCTCATTGAAGTTCGGCATTTTCTTGTGTTACATGAAAACAATGAATGAGATATTTTAGAATATATGTCTCTTTGTATGAAAGTCTATGAAACCATGTTCTGCCTTAAGATATGTATCATGCATGCTGTTGAGTCTTATTTCCATACTTCTTGCCTTTAAGCACGGGCATGAACACTTCCCCTATTGACATCCGCCCCACCGTGACAGTTGAAACTAAATGGGAAATATAAACATTGTATTGGGGATAACTTCCAAAGAGCACAATACACGATTTCATTCACAGGTTGAAATTCAAGCCTTCCTGAAGATCATTTATACATGTACATCCTTTACAGGTCCCAGCCTGCATTCACTTGGCCAAAGGAAATCTATGGTCCTTCCTAATGGCAGAGCTCCA
Organism: Meles meles; assembly: GCF_922984935.1. Taxonomy (NCBI): domain Eukaryota; kingdom Metazoa; phylum Chordata; class Mammalia; order Carnivora; family Mustelidae; genus Meles; species Meles meles. The sequence goes on along the minus strand of NC_060073.1, from coordinate 55,947,333 downwards.
TGTATGTTGATTTCTTGGTCCAACAGCCAGGGGGCCCCCCACAGACAAAAGGCATACTGAAAAAGTTGTCATATTATCTGAGTCTTCATCTGGTCTTTAGGATTCATATGTTCCCAGAATTATTGATGGGGGAGGTATCAATTATGGGAAGTCCTACTATACCTAAAATTATGGGTTCCTGTCTTCTAACCCTAAGAGGGAAGTGCCTCAAAGTCCACTATCAATACAGTTCCCAAATCTAGGCCATTTTTCTTGAAAGAAACTATTTGACAAATCGCTGACCTATGTCAGGTTTGGTCTGTCACACATTGTCTATTTTTTTAATCCTACATTCAGTAATGAAAGTTTTCTTTCTAAGGTCTTCTGTTTCACTACTATTGAACTCCTAATAGCATATGCTTGAAAATGAAAATACAGGGACACCTGGGTGGCTCAGTTGGTTAAGCAGCTGCCTTCGGCTCAGGTCATGATCCCAGTGTCCTGGGATCGAGTCCCACATCGGGCTCCTTGCTTGGTGGGGAGCCTGCTTCTCCCTCTGCCTCTGCCTGCCACTCTGTCTGCTTGTGCTCACTCTCGCTCCTCTCTCTCTCTCTGACAAATAAATAAAATCTTTGAAAATGAAAATACATGTACATCACCCTAATAATAAACAATAATTGCAGGGAATTATTGCATTCACACTATACACCTTTATTATATAGACCAGATATCCAACTAAAATTTCACTATGGAAATATTGCTATTTCAGAGGAAGAACTTAATTCAACATACTTATAACTAAATACCAGTGAGGCTTCTCAAAATATAAGTGTAATTTACTTCTAAAAGCAAATTTTATCAACTACTATTATGAAATAGATAATGATAACTTGTATATATTTTCCAGCATCTTTCCAGCAATCATCTGAAAGTCACTTCTAATTGAGGCGCACATCAACGTACCTCAGAGCAAACCCAAATTTTTCTCTTTTTAAAGATTTTATTTATTTATTAGAGAGAGAGAGCATGAGCAGGGGTGGGTGGGGGACGAAGATAGAGAGGGAAAAGCAGACTCCCCACTGAGGAGGCAGCCTGACATGGGGCTCAATCTCAGGACCCTGGAATTAAGACCTGAGCCAGAGGCAGACACTTAACTGACTGAGCCACACAGGTCCCCAGAAACACAGATTTTTCATTACAATGTCAGGATAAACTTAACTTGGGTTAAGTGGTTCCCTGGAACTGAGGAATTTATCACAAGAATTTGTTACTTGAAACAGATCTCTGAACTTTTTTTAATTATTCAAAATTCTATTTTTGTCTAATTAATAATTTTCTAAATGTGGGAAGAGAAATTCTGACTTTCTTTAAAAAATTTTGCCCAAGTTATATGAGACAAACAGATGTAGAGAACAGCCGTGGCTGTATCCTATTCAAGGTATGTGACATGAACTACATTTTTTTCTAGCCACTGATGTAAAATTCAGGAAAATTGAAAGAAAAAACCTTAACTGGACAAAGAAAAATACCCTAAAAAATGGCCATAGTAATAAACGAAATGTCTCCCATTCATTTATGCTTTACCACAAAGAGAAAAGGAGGCCAAGGAATTAGGGTAAATGATGACTTCTTTCTGATAAAATAATGAGAGAGAATATCAAATATCAGAATGCAGGATAGAAGATTAAAATGGTTGAAGGCTTATTTTATTAGCTCTATGCATGTGCAACAGCTCCAAAATCTGGCAATGAGAGGATGAAAATTGAAGATGAGCCATAAACAAATCCAGGAAAATGTTATTCTAAACAAGTTTTATTGGTGCATAATAAGGAATATTAACCTTATAATAAGCAATGGTTGCTCATGTTAAGAGTTTATCAGAAAGGAAATAACCACATCATATTTCTTCTATCCTAGCTTAAATTTTGCTTGAATGGATTTTCACAATTTATATGATCACTATTTAAAACTGAGAGGAGAAGGGAGTTGAGGGAAATTGGAAGGGGAGGTGAACCATGAGAGACTATGGACTCCAAAAAACAACCTGAGGGTTTTGAAGGGGCGGGGGTGGGAGGTTGGGGGAACCAGGTGGTGGGTATTAGGAAGGGTATGTATTGAATGGAGCACTGGGTGTTTTGCAAAAACAATGAATACTGTTACGCTGAAAAGAAATAAAAAATAACTGACTAGTTTTAATTTTTTTAAGGTTTTTGGAGGAGACATTAGAAAGCTTTATAATCTAACATTCAAAATGAAACACAAATAGGAAATCTAGCCATCTGAACCATGGAAGATCTACCTAGATAATGATAAATAAATGATTTGTTGGTAACTTTTACATTACTAGGAACCGCAGATACTTCCTCCGTCGCTGGTAGGTGCATCAGACAAGTATCTCAGAGGACATTCTAATTGACACTGGAGATTGATCTAAGACTGTATTTCAGAATTCTCGCAGCCTATGAGAGTGGCCCTGCATGACAAATTTGGGGATGATTTATTCCTTTATCAAATATGCATTCATCACCTGATATATGCCAGACATATCAGGATCTAGGAGTCTAAATAAATAAACCATTCCAGAAAGCAGTAAGTGCTATAAAGAAAAAAAGATGGTATGATGGGTTAGAGTGACCTGAAAGCGGAGAAGGAGGCCACTTTGGATGTAATTGTTAAGGAGGTATCCTCTGTGTAGGTCATTTTTGAATTATGAAAGTTGATAAATTAATCACTGGGATCTATAAGACTTCTCCAGTCAGTTGGAACAGTAAGTAAAGAGGCCAAAGTGGAGAGCAAGTAGAAGTCCAAGAGGTAGTGGATATTCTAGCAGGTAGGTGGGGTATAGCCATAGGGAGGCTAAGGCAGAAGACCAGGGCAGGGCCAGTGGGGAGACTTGCAAGCAGCAGGACTTGAGACAAAGAATAAATGGCTATTAGAAGGTGACTAACAGGGATTCCTAGGTGGTTCAGTCAGTTAAGCCGCTACCTTTGGCTCAGGCCATGATCCCAGGGTCCTGGGATGGAGTCCCACATCGGGCTCCTTGCTTAGTGGGGAGTCTGCTTTTCTCTCCACCTCTGCCTGCCACTCTGCCTGCTTGTGCTCTCTCTCTCTGACAAATAAATAAATAAAATCTTTAAAAAAGAAAAAAAAAGGTGACTATCAAGACCTGATAAAGACTAGAGGTCAATGCAAAACTAGTAAAGGGGAACTCACATCCAAAGAACCAGACAGGGACCCAAGCCTACAAACTGGAGACATACAGGAGAAGAGGCTAGAGTTTAAAGGCTAGAACATATTATTGTAATAGTACTGTAGCTGGAATGCTTACAACAGAGAGAACACTACTATGTCTTGGGCAAGTTTAATTGGAATGGTGCCCAACTTGAAGTATCTTCTTCAAATATGGACTGATTGCACAATATCATCCTCTTTACTCCTAGACTGGATGTCAGTGGAGGCAGATCTGAGCTGAATAGTAGATTATCAGATGTGGCTGGGGTAGCTGTAAAATAAAGGAGACCTAAACAATCACCTTTCCCCATAGAGTTTACCAGGGATGCTGGGATCTCAGTTGGAGTAGTGGGGGCAGGGACACATTCAGCCTGCCCAGACAGAGGTTTCAGGCGTTTTCCCTACTGATGACATGTTTAATAACATCCTCCTGTGTGAATGTCTTTAATTTGTGTTTTTATTGAGGCATAATTGACATAGCATATTAGTTTCAAGTGTACAACATAAGGATTTAATATTTGAATATATTGTGAAATGATCACTACAGTAAGTCTACTTAACATCTGTCACCATACATAGAAGATATTTTTTTATGATGAGAACTTTTAGGATCTACACTCATAGCAGCTTCCCAGTATGCAATACAGGTTTATTAACTATACATCCCCATGACTTATTTATTATAAACCTGAAAGTTTATACCTTTTGACCCCTTTCACCCATTTCACTCACCCCTCACCCCGCCCCTGCCTCTGGCAACTATTGATCTGTTCTATTTCTATAAGCACAGGGATTTTTGTTTGTTGTTTGTTTAGATTTCACATGTAAGTATGATCATACAGTATGTCTTTCTCTACCTGACTATTCCATTTAGCATAATGCCCTCGAAGTCCATCCATGTTATCACAGATGACAAGACTTCATTCCTTTTTTTTTTTTTTTTTTTGGCTCAGCAATATTCTCGTGTGTGTGTGTGTGTGTGTGTGTGTGTGCGCGCATGCGTGCATATCACATTTTCTTTATCTATTCATCCATAGATGGACATTTAGGTTATATCCATATCTTGTCTGTTACAAATAATGCTGCTGGGTGCCTGGCTGGCTCAGTCAGTACGGCATGCGACTCATGATCTCAGGGTCTTGAGTTCAAGCCCAACCTTGGGCATGGAACCTATTGAATAATAAAACAAACAACAAACAAACAAACAAAGCTGCAATGAACTTAGTAGTGCATGTATCTTTTTGAGTTAGTGTTTTCATTTTCCTCCAATAAATGCTCAGAAGTAGAACTGATGGATTGTTAGGCAGTTCTCTTTTTAATTTGTTGGGATGCCTCCACGTTGTTTTCCATAGGAGCTATACCAACTTACATTTCCACCAACAATGCACAAGTGTTCTTTTTTCTCCACATCCTTGCTAATATTTGTTATTTCTTCTCTTTTTCATGATATCCATTCTAACAGGTGTGAGGTAATAGCTCGTTGTGGTTTTGATTTGCATTTCTCTGATGATAAGTGATGTTGAGCACCTTGTCATATACCTCTTGGCCTTCTGTATGCCTTCTTTGTAAAAATGTCTATTAGATCTTCCATCCATTATTTAATCAGATTTTCTTTCTTGTCTTTTTTTTTTTTTTTTGCTTTTGAGTTGTATGAGTTTGTTATATATTTGAATATTAGCCCCTTATCAGGTTATATGATTTGCAAATATTTTCTCCCATTTAACAGATTGCCTTTCCATTCTGTTGATGATTTCCTTTGCTGTGCAGAAGCTTTTTACTTTGATGTAGTCCCAATAGTTCATTTTTGCTTTTGTTGCCTTTGCCTTTGGTATCATCCAAAAAAATCACTGCCAAGCTGATGTCAAGGAGCTTTCTGCTTATGTTTTGCAACTATTTAAATATTACTTTAAAGTTCTATTATCGATTTTGAATATAAGAAGCCCATTACTCTGCTAAGCTATGCTTATGAATGCCTTTCTTCCTAAAAAAATGATGTAATTATATTGTTTACTAAAAGCAGTATATGAAATTTCATCCACAAATACTACTATTTTTGGATCAAGACTCCATAATCCAGATCCACATAGTGAGACCAAAAGTTTTGAGAGTCAAAATTATTTATTAATTGAAAAAGCACCTACAAAGTGCTAGCTAGATACAAAGAAAAACTAAACAGTGTCTGATCTTGCTGGGACTATAGTCTTTGGGAGGTGGCAAACAAGTATGCATCCAGAGTACCCAACATGTGAACAAATTTCTTGAAGAAAGGGATAGGAATAAGTGGATAATTCATTGACATAATTTGTATCACACATTTAAATGGCATTAAATACCACCTATATACTCTGATGACTCAAACTTCTGTCTCTAGCTTAGACCTGGTCCCTAAACAGTGCCATATGTCCAGTTGCTCACTTTTATTTCTCCATTTGGATATTTAATAGTCATTTTTTAAAAATTCACTTTAAAAGGAGTCATTTGTAGGAGTTTGATATGGAAATAGAGTTAAGTGTCCGAAGCTAAACTTCTAATATCACATATAAAACTGGATCCTCAGTTAACGGCACTTTTTTTTTAAGATTTTTTTTTTTTTGACAGATAGAGATCACAAGTAGGGAGAGAGGCAGGCAGAGAGAGAGAGAGGAGGAAGAAGGCTCCCTGCCAAGCAGAGAGCCCGATGCAGGGCTCGATCCCAGGACCCTGGAATCATGACCTGAGCGAAAGGCAGAGGCTTTAACCCACTGAGCCACCCAGGTGCCCCAGTTAATGGCACTTTTGACTTTCCAACTACTCTTGTGAAAAGCCTTGGATAAATAGACTCTTAAGTATAGAGAACAAACTGATGGTTACCAGAATGTAGGTGGGTGGGAGAATGGGTTAAATAGGTAATGGAGATCAGAGAGTGTATTTATTGTGATCAGCACTGGATATTGTGCAAAAGTGTTGAATCAGTATATTTTACACCTGAAACTAATATTACACTGCATGTTAACTAACTGGAATTTAAATTAAAACTTTAAAAAATATGGAAGTCCACCAACAGATGAATGGATAAAGAAGATGTGGTATAGGGGTACCTAAGTGGCTCAGTTGGTTAAGCATCTACCTTTGGCTCAGGTCATGGTCCAAGGGTGTTAGGATTGAGCCTCATGTCAGGCTCCCTGTTAAGGGGGTAGTTTGCTCTCCCCCTCTGCTGCTGCCCCACCACCACCATTCTCTCTTTTTCTCTGTCCCTGTCTCTCTTTGTCTCTCTCTCTTTCTCTCTCAAATAAATAAAAATCTTTTTTTTTTTTGTTTTAGAAAACAGAATCAGGGAAATAAATGATGCCATGAAACGTTCCAACGGCAGAATTATTGGAATCCCTGAAGGGGAGGAAAAAGAGAGAAGTCTAGAAGATATAGTGGAAAAAGTTTTCTATGAAAATTTTCCCAATCTCACGAATGGAAACAACGTTCATGTACTAGAGGCAGAGAGATCTCCTCCCAAGATTTTAAATTCTCGAAAGTCCTCACGACACCTTATACTTAGAATGAGGAATTATGTTTCAAAAGAGACCCTCTTAAAAGCAGCTAGGACAAAAAAGCTCCTTACGTACAGAGGAAAGCCCATTAGAATAATGTCAGACCTTTCCACAGAGACCTGGAAAGCCAGGAAGGGCTGGAAAAATATATTCAGAGTACTAAATGAGAAGAACATGCAACCAAGAATACTCTATCCAGCAAGACTGACATTTAAAATGGATGGAGAGATAAAGAGTTTCCAAGACCGGCAAGGCTTAAAAGACTATGCAACCACCAAGCCGACACTGCAGGAAATATTAAGGGGGGTCCTATAAAAGAGAAAAAATCCTAAGAATATCATTGAACAGAAATATAGAAACAATCTACAGACAGAAATACTTCAAAGGCAACATGATGTCAATAAAAACCTATCTCTCAATAATCACTCTCAATGTGAATGGCCTAAATGCGCCCATAAAACGACACAGGGTTGCAGATTGGATAAAACGACAGGACCCATCCATATGTTGTCTACAAGAGACCCATTTTGAACCTAAGGATACACCCAGACTGAAAGTGAAGGGATGGAGAAGCATCTTTCATGCCAATGGGCCTCAAAAGAAGGCCGGAGTAGAGATTCTCATATCAGATAAATTCGATTTTAAACTAAAGACTGTAGTCAGAGATACAGAAGGACACTACATAATTCTTAAAGGGACTATCTGCCAAGATGATCTAACAATTGTGAGTATCTATGTCCCCAATATGGGAGCACCCAATTACATAAGAAAACTATTAATCAAGATAAAGAGTCATATTGATATGAATACAATAATAGTAGGAGATCTTAATACGCCTCTCTCAGAAATAGACAGATCATCGAAGCAGAAAATTAATATAGAAATAAGAGCATTGAATGAAACATTGGACCAGATGGACCTCATCTAAGTATACAGAACATTCCACCCTAAAACAACAGAATACTCATTCTTCTCAAGTGCACATGGAACCTTCTCCAGAATAGACCACATACTGGGTCACAAAGCAGGACTCAACCGATACCAAAAGACTGACATTATTCCCTGCATATTCTCAGATCACAATGCTTTGAAACTGGAACTCAATCACAAGGAAAAGTTCAGAAGGAACTCAAACACCTGGAAGCTAAAGACCACCTTGCTTAAGAATGCTTGGATCAACCAGGAGATCAAAGATGAACTTAAACAATTCATGGAAACCAATGAGAATGAAGACACTTCCGTCCAAAACCTATGGGATACAGCAAAGGCGGTTCTAAGGGGGAAATACATAGCCATCCAAGCCTCCCTCAAAAACATTGAAAAATCCAGAATACACCAGCTGTCTCTACACCTTAAAGAACTGGAGAAACAACAACAAATCAAACCAACTCCACACGCAAGAAGGGAAATAATCAAGATTACAGCAGAGATCAATGAGGTAGAAACGAGAGATACAGTAGAACGTATCAATGAAACTAGAAGCTGGTTTTTTTTTGAAAGAATCAATAAGGTCGATAAACCATTGGCCACACTAATCCAAAAGAAAAGAGAGAAAGCCCAAATTAATAAAATTATGAATGAAAAGGGAGAGATCACAACTAACACCAAGGAAATAGAAACAATCATCAGAAATTTTTACCAACAGTTATATGCCAATAAGCTAAGCAACCTAGATGAAATGGATGCATTCCTGGAAAACTACAAACTCCCAAAATTGAACCAGGAAGAAATTGACAACCTGAAGACACCGATATCCAGTAACGAGATTGAAGCAGTGATCAAAAACCTCCCAAAAGGGGCGCCTGGGTGGCTCAGTGGTTTAAGCCGCTGCCTTCGGCTCGGGTCATGATCTCAGGGTCCTGGGATCGAGTCCCGCATCGGGCTCTCTGCTCGGCAGGGAGCCTGCTTCCCTCTCACTCTCTCTGCCTGCCTCTCTGCCTACTTGTGATCTCTCTCTGTCAAATAAATAAATAAAATCTTAAAAAGAAAAAAAAATACCTCCCAAAAAACAAGAGCCCAGGACCTGACGGATTCCCTGGGGAATTCTACGAAACTTTCAAAGAAGAAATAACACCAATTCTCCTGAAGCTGTTCCAAAAAATTGAAGCAGAAGGAAAACTTCCACACTCTTTTTATGAAGCCAACATTACCCTGATCCCCAAACCAGGCAAAGACCCTACCAAAAAGGAGAATTTCAGACCAATATAACTGATGAATATGGATGCAAAGATTCTCAACAAGATCCTAGCAAACAAGATCCAGCAGCACATTAAAAAGATGATCCACCATGACCAGGTGGGATTCATCCCTGGGTTGCAAGGTTGGTTCAACATTCGCAAATCAATCAATGTGATAGAACACATCAATAAGAGAAAAGAGAGAAGAACCACATGGTCCTCTCAATTGATGCAGAAAAAGCATTTGGCAAAATCCAGCATCCGTTCCTGATGAAAACGCTTCAAAGTATAGGGATAGAGGGAACATTCCTGAACTTCATAAAATCTATCTATGAAAGACCCACAGCAAATATCATCCTCAATGGGAAAAAGCTTGCAGCCTTCCCGTTGAGATCAGGAACACGACAAGGATACCCACTCTCATCACTCTTGTTCAACATAGTATTAGAAGTTCTAGCAACGGCAATCAGACAACAAAGAGAAATAAAAGGTATCCAAATTGGCAAGGAAGAAGTCAAACTCTCTCTCTTCGCAGATGACATGATTCTTTATATGGAAAACCCCAAAGACTCCACCCCCAAACTACTAGAACTCATACAGCAATTCAGTAACATGGCAGGATACAAAGTCAATGTACAGAAATCAGTGGCTTTCTTATACACTAACAATGAAAATACAGAAAGGGAAATTAGAGAATCGATTCCATTTACTATAGCACCAAGAACCATAAGATACCTGGGAATAAACCTAACCAAAGAGGTAAAGGACCTGTACTCGAGGAACTGCAGAAAACTCATGAAAGAAATTGAAGAAGACACAAAAAGATGGAAGACTCTTCCATGCTCTTGGATTGGAAGAATAAACATTGTTAAAATGTCTATACTGCCTAGAGCAATCTATACTTTTAATGCCATTCCGATCAAAATTCCACCAGTATTTTTCAAAGAGCTGGAGCAAATAATCCTAAAATTTGTATGGAATCAGAAGAGACCCCGAATTGCTAAGGAAATGTTGAAAAACAAAAACAAAACTGGTGGCATCACGTTACCCAATTTCAAGCTTTACTACAAAGCTGTGATCACCAAGACAACGTGGTACTGGCATAAAAACAGACACATAGACCAGTGGAACAGAGTGGAGAGCCCAGATATGGACCCTCAACTCTATGGTCAAATAATCTTCGACAAAACAGGAAAAAATATACAGTGGAAAAATGACAGTCTCTTCAATAAATGGTGCTGGGAAAACTGGACAGCGATATGTAGAAGAATGAAACTCGACCATTCTCTTACACCGTACACAAAGATAAACTCGAAATGGATAAAAGACCTCAACGTGAGACAGGAATCTATCAGAATCCTAGAGGAGAACATAGGCAGTAACCTCTTCAATATCAGCCACAGCAACTTCTTTCAAGATATGTCTCCAAAGGCCAAGGAAACAAAAGCAAAAATAAACTTTTGGGACTTCATCAAAATCAAAAGTTTCTGCACAGCAAAGAAAACAGTCAACAAAACAAAAAGGCAACCCACGGAATGGGAGAAGATATTTGCAAATGACAGTACAGACAAAAGGTTGATATCCAGGATCAATAAAGAACTTCTCAAACTCAACACACACAAAACAGATAATCATATCGAAAAATGGGCAGAAGATATGAAGAGACACTTCTCCAACGAAGACATACAAATGGATATCAGACACATGAAAAAATGTTCATCATCACTAGCCATCAGGGAGATTCAAATTAAAACAACATTGAGATACCACCTGACACCAGTTAGAATGGCCAAAATTAGCAAGACAGGAAACAACGTGTGTTGGAGAGGATGTGGAGAAAGGGGAACCCTCTTACACTGTTGGTGGGAATGCAAGTTAGTGCAGCCACTTTGGAGAACAGTGTGGAGACTCCTGAAGAAATTAAGAATAGAGCTTCCCTATGACCCTGCAATTGCACTGCTGGGTATTTACCCCAAAGATACAGATGTAGTGAAAAGAAGGGCCATCTGTACCCCAATGTTTATTGCAGCAATGGCTACGGTCGCCAAACTGTGGAAAGAATGAAGATGCCCTTCAACGGATGAATGGATAAGGAAGATGTGGTCCATATACACGATGGAGTATTATGCCTCCATCAGAAAGGATGAATACCCAACTTTTGTAGCAACATGGACGGGACTGGAAGAAATTATGCTGAGAGAAGTAAGTCAAGCAGAGAGAGTCAAGTATCATATGGTCTCACTTATTTGTGGAGCATAACAAAGAACATGGAGGACATGGGGAGATGGAGAGGAGAGGGAGTTGAGGGAAACTGGAAGGGGAGATGAACCATGAGAGACTATGGACTCTGAAAAACAACCAGAGAGTTTTGAAGGGATGGGGCGGGGGTGGGGGGGGTGGGAGGTTGAGGAACCAGGTGGTGGGTAATAGGGAGGGCACATACTGCATGGAGCACTGGGTATGATGCAAAAACAATGAACACTGTTATGCTGTAAATAAACAAATAAACAAATAAAAAAAATGAGAAAAAAACAGACCAAAAAAATCTTTTTTTTTAAATAATGGTATAGATATATAATGTAATATTATTCATCTATCAAAAAGAATGAAATCTAGGACACCTGGGTGGCTCAGTGGGTTAAAGCCTCTGCCTTTGGCTCAGGTCATTGTCCCAGGGTCCTGGGATCAAGCCCCACATCAGGCTCTCTGCTCAGCAGGGAACCTGCTTCTTCCTCTCTCTCTCTGCCTGCCTCTCCACCTACTTGTGATCTCTGTCTGTCAAATAAATAAAATATAAAAAAAAGAATGAAATATTGCCATTTATAGCAACATGGATGGAACTAGAGGGTATTAGGGTAAGTGAAATAAGTCAGAAGAAGAAAAATGTCATATGATTTCACACATGTGTGGAATTCAAGAAACAAAACAAATGCATATGGGGAAAGCATAGGAAAAATAAAACAGGAAAAAAACTGAAAGGGAGGCTAACCATAAAGAGCCTCTTAACTATAGGAGGTTTCTTCAGGAGAGGTGGGTAGTTGGATGGGGGTAACTGGGTGATGGGCATGAAGGAGGGCCCTTGATGCAATAAGCAAGGGTGTTATATGTAACTGATGAGTCACTAAATTTCACCCTCAAAACAAATTATACACCATATGTTACCTAAATTGAATTTAAACTAAAAAAGAAAAAAAAAACTTTTAAAATTTTTGGAAAAAAAGCCTTTATTCCTCTCCATCTTTTATACCCTCCATACAGACTCTCAGCAAATCTTGTGACCCATCACTTCAATTTTTACTCACCACCTTAATCCAAGCCATTATTACTTTTTATTTAGACTATTCAAATTACATCCTCACTGGTTCCCCTGACCCTAGTCATATTTCCCATGTTTTATTTAAAGTGTTGTCTTATCCTTGCCCTATGAATTAACTGTGACAGGCACTCAGAATGTAAAGACTGAGAAGTATGTGGAAGGTAATTCTCACTCAATTAGTGAGTGAGAATTGAAGGATCATAATGGCAAGGGGTTAGAATAAAAGGGCAGTTGATGCAATAAACATTGGGGTACAGATGGCCCTTCTTTTCACTACATCTGTATCTTTGGGGTAAATACCCAGCAGTGCAATTGCAGGGTCATAGGGAAGCTCTATTCTTAATTTCTTCAGGAATCTCCACACTGTTCTCCAAAGTGGCTGCACTAACTTGCATTCCCACCAACAGTGTAAGAGGGGGCCATCTGTACCCCAATGTTTATTGCAGCAATGGCTACGGTCGCCAAACTGTGGAAAGAACCAAGATGCCCTTCAACGGATGAATGGATAAGGAAGATGTGGTCCATATACAGGATGGAGTATTATGCCTCCATCAGAAAGGATGAATACCCAATTTTTGTAGCAACATGGACGGGACTGGAAGAAATTTTGCTGAGCGAAATAACTCAAGCAGAGAGAGTCAAGTATCATATGGTCTCACTTATTTGTGGAGCATAACAAATAACATGGAGGACATGGGGAGATGGAGAGGAGAGGGAGTTGAGGGAAACTGGAAGGGGAGATGAACCATGAGAGACTATGGACTCTGAAAAACAACCAGAGGGTTTTGAAGGGGCAGGGCGGGGGGAGGTTGAGGAACCAGGTGGTGGGTAATAGGGAGGGCACGTACTGCATGGAGCACTGGGTGTGATGCCAAAACAATGAACACTGTTATGCTGTAAATAAACAAATAAAAAAAATCAGAAAAAAAAGGGGCAGATGATGCCCAAACATGTGTTCAATGAGGGTTTGAGAGGAGGAGTTGTGAGGGTAAATATTGTGATAGTGGCTGGAGAAGGTTTAAGTTCAAGATGACGGTTGCATCATAGATGTAAATATGTTCCTTGTGGCATTCAGATGAAACCAACATTAAATCAAATTTCCATAATCCCTGGTCTTTGACTTGTATCTCTCAGAACTGGTACTTGAGTATCTTTATAATCCCTTGCTTGATTTCCTGGGTTCGTACTCCATAAACAATGGGGTTCAGGGCTGGTGGGATTAGGTGGTGTAAGACATTGAGAAGAATGGGTACCTCTGAGGGCACCTTGTTTCTTGCCTTGTTTGTGAAGATAAATACTAGCAGCAACGTATAGAAGAAAAGTATAAGAATGAGATGGGAACCACAAGTACTCAAGGCTTTGGTGGCTGTACCTCCTGACTGCAGACGCATAACAGCCCTCAGGATAAAGCAGTAGGATAGCAAGATTAGCACCAGGTCAGAACCCAGTAGACACCAAACACTTACAAACTGGTAGAGCTTATTTAGGTGAATATCCCCACAGGAGAGCTTTGCTACAGAAATGTTGGCGCAGATACAGTTCTCTACCACATTGCTGGCACAGTAGTTGAGCCTGGCGGCCAGAACTGGTGTAGGTAATGTGGCTAGCAAATTGCGAAAGACAATGAATATGGCTGCATAAATGACAAATTTTTCAGTGATGATGGATGGGTAGCATAGAGGATGGCAAATGGCCACATAGCGGTCATACGCCATGACCAGGAAGGTGGAGGACTCCATGGGAAGGAATGTATTCATGATGAACATCTGCAGAAAGCAGCCTGCAAAGCTGATGGTCTTCATGTTGAACCAGAAGATGAGCAGGACCTGCCAGAATCATTATTCTCAAAAACTGCATCCATTCCCATCCCAGGGTACCTAAACTTGGGGAAACCCCCAATGGTTTCAACAACCATCTATATCCCCAAGCCACAGCCCCCATAATCCCATCTGGTACAATATCCTAATTTCAAGTATCTTCTGTGGGCATCCCAATTAGAGCCAGATTTATACCCTTTTCTGCCCATCTATAGACCATGCCTTTTGTTTATAAGTATTTATTTCTAGGCTGTCTTCTCTTGGTCAAACTTAGAGTTCTTAACCAAACTCCAGCTGAACACATCTGCCCACCTAAATGCATCACAAGAACATCAAAACTCAGTAAGTCTAATACTTATATTTGAATACCCTCCAATCTCTCTGTACATATAAGAAAACTCTTCCAAAAAAAGAAAGAAAGAAAGAAACCTCTTCCAATTATTATTCTTATCTCAGCATATGATGTAAACATACATCCAGTTACATTTTTAGAAAGTAAATTCTAGAGCTCTCGGATGTAAATGTGGGGTCATTCTGAGTCAAGAAGAATCTCTCCCTAGAATTAAAAAAAAGGTCAAAACTTGGCACATCACTGACTCAGACATTGAGAGAGGACTCATCAGTTGGGAAAGAATGAAACCTTAAAAAAAAGAGTGGACACTGAGAATGAGAAGGGGGACATGTGTGGAAGATGTGATGGACCCACTGTGATGGTATGGACAACTCATTGAGGATTTGCCTTCAGGAGTAGGAGGATTTAGAGTAGCAAAACTATACTATTCAGAGAAAGATGACTGAGTGCCTGGAAGTGAATCTAAAGTGGGGTCTGACCTTAGGTATGACAGTGAAGCAGAGGATGATATCCAGCATGGAGAGGATGGCAAGCAGGTAGTACATGGGTTCGTGCAGAGATGTCTCCTGCCGGATGGTGAGTAACAACACAGAGTTAGCCCCAATGGCCAAAACCAGGAGGGGAGCCAGGACAACAGATAACCAGTGCTGTGTGTCCTGCATTCCTGGGAAGCAGATCATCAGGAATTCAGTCACCTGGGTGCCTGTGTTGTTGAGAAATAGTACCATGACTGTCAGGTGGGCCTGAAACTGGCTGAAAGAAAAGACATGAATTCAGGGTTTGACTATCTCATTGGTAACCTCCTAACCAATGTACCTGCCTCTGTTCTAGGCTGTCAAGTTTCTCCAGGGTTCTGGTGACATAAAATCTGTCTCCAGTTTAAATTGTACAAGTTACTCTTTATTAAAACAATGTCCTTAGCACTCATAATTTATGAATAAAGAATAACTCCCTTCACAAGTATATTCCAACTCCACACATAGACCCAGCCACTGATAGAACATTCTTTGCACTTTGTCTCGCCTCTGTGTTTTTACAAGTCATATCCTCCTCCTACATCAACTCTCTTGCCCTCAAATAACTAACTTCTGCTTGTCCCATTCTATCTGGACCAAGAGCTACAGCTCTTAGGAATGTTTTTTCTTGTTACTCTTTCTGCATCCATATCCAGATGCTTTCCCTTCCCATTGTTTCTCTATGATTCTTAAAAATCCTGAGCATGCTGCTATTAAAACATTAAAAAAACCTCTCCTATACAAATACTATTTCCTATTTGTCTTCCAAAAAGCTAGGGCTCCACCTGTCAGCAAGGGAGTCTTGTCTTTTTATCATAGCTCAGAGAAAAGGACCTCATGTATCTGCTGACATCACAGGCACTCAATAAGTACAAGTCAGATGTATGAAACTGACAGATTATTGAAAGCATCATAATACCCTTGACTCTTTTAAATTAGCATCTCCATATCTTTCTGTACTGCAAACCACCAGTAGTCTTGTTTAACAATCAGTAAAAAGCTGAATAAAGCAGAATGGGGAAAAAATTAGTGGTAAAACCAGGGTGAAAATAATAAATACAAAAGATATCTTACTTGCATCCGTATTTAGTAAGTAACTTAAAATAATAAAATAAAAAACACTGTATTTCCTGGGTAGGGAAAAAAAATAAGGAAATGAGGCCTCTAGAACAAGAGAAGAACTAAAGGAATACTGAAATATGCCCCCAGGACAGGACACTATATGACTGGAGCTTCAGTTCTCTTCAAGTATCTTAACCATCCTGATGGGAAGAAGTTGCAGGGGTCTCCTGTGTTCTCCTCTGAGGCAGGGGGAAAACCATTTCTCACAGATGGATTTTGCAGCATGTTATTGGGGTGCCCCCAGGCATGTGCGCACAGGTATACACACACACACACACACACACACACACACACACACAACTCCCAATCAAGGTTTAGAGCTGTTTTTTTTTTTTCTTGAATCTACAGTGTGGGCTTCTCATCAGGATTCTCTGTTATCTAGACCAGTGGATCTCAAGTGAGATCACCTGGAGAACTAGTTGAAACACAGATTGCTGATACCAACCTCCAGAATTGCCAATTCAATAGTTCTTGCAGGGAAAGCCAAGAATGTACATTTCTAACAAGTTCCCAGGTAATGCCAATACTGCTTTTCCAGGGATCATGCTTTGAGAATGACAAAGCTACACCCACTTGTCATAATGGACCTAACCACTAATTTAGGCTAACCCTAATCCAAGACAGCCACCTCAGTTCAGCCAGTCCTAACCTCAGCTCTGCTCAGCTTCAATATCACATTGGCTGCTTCTCCCATTATCTTCACTTAATTGAGCACAATTCTGGCCAATCTCTGGTCTTCTAATTGAAAGTTATCTTCCACACATAGCTGTCCAATTTTCCCAACACCATTTATTGAAGAGACTGTCTTTTTTCCACTATATATTTTTTTCTGCTTTGTCGAAGATTATTTGACCATAGAGTTGAAGGTCCATATCTGGGTGCTCTCTCCTCTGTTCCACTGGTCTATGTGTCTGTTTTTACGCCAGTATCATGCTGTCTTGGTGACCACAGCTTTGTAGTAAAGCTTGAAATCAAGCAATGTGATGTCCCCAGTTTTGTTTTTCTTTTTCAATATTTCCTTAGCAATTCGGGGTCTCTTCTGATTCCATACAAATTTTAGGATTGTTTGCTCTAGTTCTTTGAAAAATGATCAGAATGGCATTGAAAGTATAGATTGCTCTAGGCAGTATAGACATTTTAACAATGTATATTCTTCCGATCCATGAGCATGGAATGGTCTTCCTCCAGGGACACTCTGGGAATTCTATTGGTTCCTTTTTCATGGTTATCTCTCTGCCTGGATCTATAGTTCTTAGTCACCTTTCCTAGGAGGACCAAAGCTCATTAAGGTCAAGAACAAGGTATGCATAATTTTTCTTTGTGGCAGTTAGCACAAATCCAGACACTTAAATATGCCTCTAATAATCAGAGACAGAGCTGAGCTGAACCACACCCTAAAGTCCTCATACTTTCCTCACGTGGGTGATCTTCAGGGTATTCATATACTAACATCTGAGGGCACAATAACATTCTTTTAAATAAATAGTGAATTAAGTTTAAGACCAAACTCAAAGTATCACTTATGCTTGGCTTTTCAGTGTACTGTTCCCAAAAATACTTACAGAGAAATTCTGCTCCAAATAACAGTTTGACCATCCAACTGCTGTCAGGTAATGTGTGACTTCTCCTTATGGATTTGGTTGAATGGGAAAGATTTGTGTGGCCTGAATAGAAACCAGAATATTGTGACTTTGGACTACCTTATGAAGATATTGTCCCTATAACAGCCACCACTCTCCTGTGGCTGGAAATATGAAGAGTTGGTTGGGGCATCCTGCTCCCATGGGTTCTTGCCTCCCTGCAGATACACACACATTTCTAATGTTAAAAAGAGATTTCTGGGGTGCCTGGGTGGCTCAGTGGGTTAAAGCCTCTGCCTTTGGCTCGGGTCATGATCCTAGGGTCCTGGGATCAAGCCCCACATCGGGCTCTCTGCTCAGCAGGAAACCTGCTTCCTCTTCTCTCTCTGCCTGCCTCTTCGCCTACTTGTGATCTCTGTCGTCAAATAAATAAATAAAATCTTAAAAAAAAAAGAGAGAGATTTCTATATTTATCCTCAGAGTAAGTGTAAGAGCAGTGATTAGCTCATAGCTTCTTTTGAGGTATCTGAGAATTACATAAACTGAGATGTACTACTTGTAATGGAAAGGAATATCACTAGGGATATCTGGAATATCACAGGGATTTGGAAGATGTAGTTCAAAGACCCTTTAGGAAGACAAATGACTTCATCTTACATATTAGCTACATTTTAGAAAAATAGTTTTTAAAATTAGTACTTTATGATGACTTATCTCATCATTGACTTATATTAAGTTTTAGAAATATCTTCACACCAGGAAAATAAGTCACTTAAAGGAAAACAACTAGACGGAATCCTGAACACTACAAACAGTGTATTTAAATAGACTGCAGTAAGTCAAGAATATCAGTTTTTATTCTGGGATTATCACCAAAATAACCACCAAAAAAGATAATCACCAAAAGCATAAAAATTTCATTAATCCAAAGTATGACAAGAAAGAAGAAGAAGGAAATTAAAATTTGTGAGATAATATACAAATCATAAGACGATAGCTATAAAGCAATCAACAATTCCATTTATGTAAGTAGACCAAGTATTCCAAGTAAAAGGGTAAGACTATCAGATTGAATATATTCATGTCACTTAAAAAAGACACATTTTAAGAATGATTGAAAACAAAAGAATGGAAAAAATATATCATTAAAATACTAACCAGGAGAATGACAATAGCTATGCTAATCTGATTATTGCAAAGAAATAATAATAACTTATCTGGAAATCCCACATGTCACACAAATTAAATAATATGTATCAATATAAATATAAGTGACAGAAAACTCAAAATGTAAATTGGAAAATACTTTGAACTGATGATAATATAAAACATCAGCAACCCTACAAAATAGTAAGAGTACATAAAAAGAAATCTATAGTCAAATATATATATGTATATTATATATTACATTTAGCATAGTTTAATGTATTACATGTGAGAAAATAGAATGTTATATATGAATGAAAAGAAGAAAGAATAAAAATCAATGATTAACTATGACATCTGAAAAAAAGAACTAATCAAAAAAGTAGAAGGAAAGCAATAATTAAGATAAGATCTGAAAGATCTCCCAAACACAAGAAACCTGAAGAAAACTACACGAAGGCACACCATGATCAAATTGCTCAAAATCAATGATAAAAAGAAAATCTAAAAGCAGACATAGGAAAAAAGACAAATTACACACAAAGGAAAAAGTTAAGGATAATAGCAGATTTTTTTGTCAGAAGCCATTTAAGTGAGGATACAATGAAGCAACATCTTTAAAGTACAAAAAAAAAATGTTGTCAACTCAGAATTCTATATTTAGTTAAAATACCTTTCAAAAATTAAGGGAAAAAATCCTTTTTCAGACATATGAAAACTGAAATCATTCATCACCAGGAGCCCCAAACTGTAAAAAATATTACAGGAATTCTTTTTTCAGCAGAAATAAAATGATACCAGATGAAAATCTGGATCCAAACAAAGAAACAGTTCTAGAAATGATAATTACATAGGTGAATAAATAAGCAAACTATTATAAAATTGTTATGCTATATGTGAATGGTATATCACTTTAAGGCACTCTGTGATGTGACTTAATGATGTATATCATAAACCTTAAAGCAAAAACTAAAATAAAAAAAAAACAAAGTTTTAACTAATAACCAAAAGAGGAGAAGTAACAGTGAAAAGAAATAATCCAATATGAAGCATAAAAAGAGGAAAACATGAAACAAAGAACAGGTAAATTTAATAGAAAACAAATAGCAAGATGGTAGATTTAAATCCAACCATATCAATAATAAAATTAAATGCAAATAAACAACCCAATTAAAAGGCAAAAATTATGAATTTGAGTAAAAAAGCAAGACCAATTATATGCTATATCTAAAAACCCCACTTCAAATATAAAAAGACAAATAGATTAAAAATAAAAGAATGGGGAAATAAATACCATAATAAGAAAAGGAAATAAAATCAATCTCTCTCATGAACACAGATAAAAAAGTTCTTAACAGGGCATGTGGGTGCCTCAGTCCATTAAGTAGTTGACTCGATTTCAGCTCATGTCATGATTGATCCCAGGGTCCTGTGATTGAGCACTTAGTGGGCTCTCACTCAGTGGAGAGTCTGCGTGAGGATTCTCTGTCTCTCTCGGTCTGCTCCTCCCCCCACACACACACATACACTGTCTCTCTCTCTCTCTCATATAAATAAATCTTTTTTTAAAAAGTTCTTAATATCAGCAAGTCAAACGCAATGATATATGAGAATAGTAAGCAATCACAAACAAGTGTAATATTTGAAAACTAATGTGACTTGATGCACTTACAGAATAAAAAATGAAACCTTGTGATCCTCTCAAAATAAGCAGAAAAAGCATTTGACGAAGGTAAATATCCGTTTTTAAAATCTTAGCAGATTTGGGGCGCCTGGGTGGCTCAGTGGGTTAAAGCCTCTGCCTTTCGCTCAGGTCATGATCCCAGGGTCCTGGGATCGAGCCCCGCATCGGGCTCTCTGCTTGGCAGGGAGCCTGCTTCCTCTCTCTCTCTCTCTCTGCCTGCCTCTCTGCCTACTTGTGATCTCTATCTGTCAAATAAATAAATAAAATCTTTAAAAAAAAAATAAAAAAAAAATAAAATCTTAGCAGATTAAAATAGGAGGGAATTTCCTTGATCTGATAGAGCATATTTCCAAAAGACCCACTGCAGACCTGGTAACCAATGGCTAAATAATAAAGACAAAATAAAAGGCAAAAATTTCTATTGCCGCTTCTTTTCAACACAGCACTGGCAGCTCAGTCCAATAGTAAATCTGGGAAAAAGAAATAGCAAGCAGAAGGATTCCAAAGAAAGAAATAAAACTGTCATTTTGTAAAGTATAATGAGTATTTAGAAAATCCAAGAGTAAAAAACTAGAATTGATATATGAATTTAGCATTGTCAGTTAAAATATAGTCAATACACAAATTACCTATGTATGACAATAAATAGAAATCAAAAGAACACATTCATAATAGCATCAGAAAAAATAATATCCAGAAATAAGTCTAAACAAAGATCACATAATCTACACTGAAAGATACAAAATTGGAACATAAATAAAATACAGAAATGTAATTATTGATTGTAAATGTAATTTACATTTACATTACAATTACATTGTAAATGTAATTATTGATTATAAAATTTAACACTGTAAGGATGTTAACCCTCCCCCAAGAGTTAATCTCCAGATTCAGAGCAATCCCAATCAAATTCCCAGCAGTTTCTCCCTCCTCTTTTTAAGAAGTCCTTTGTAAAGCTTCATATGGGGATTGAAGAAAGCAGTCTTAAAGATGAACTGGATGACTTATATTGAGTGCCAGATTTCAAAACGTATTACAGAGCTATTGGAATTAAGACAGTATACTATTGGCACAAATACAGACAAACCAATCAACTACTTAAACAGTTAGGAGCCCACAAATAGAGCCAGATATATATGTCCACCTATATATCTCAAAGGTGGATAATAATTTTCCTCTCTCAGATTCTCCATTCAGCATCCCTTCTAGATGAAAACCTGAGCTACACTTCACATGTTTTGTGCTAACTCACAGACATTCCACCAAAATTATGTCTAGTCAAATAATGTATCTGGTGGAATAATGTATGTCTGGTCGATAATAATCTCTGTATCTTTGGATCCTCAAACACCAATATCTAAGGGGTGCATTCTCATTCTCTTATATACAGGGTGGAATGAAAACCCTAACCCAAAGGATTTCTCCCCCTAAGACTTTTTGTAAATTGAATAAATTTGACACATAACACTACATAAATTTAAAGTATACAGAAAGTATTACTTTCTTATATTTGTATATTGCAATATGATTGCTGTTGGAGCAATATTTATCATGTTAAATAATTATAGTACAGTATTATTATCTATATTCATTATACTGTGCACTAGGTCTCTATGGGCTATTTACCACTCATTACAAGTTTACACCCTTTCACACTATTAGTCTTAGCCCCCCACACTCCATCCCCAGGTAACTACCATTCTACTTTTTGTTTTTTACAGGTTTGATTTTTTTTAGATTCCACATATAAGTGATACATACAGTGCTTATCTTTCTCTGATTTACCTTGTGCTAAGCCTTTAAATGGATGTTTTGAAGGTACTGTGTAAAATTAAGTGGTATCTTATTCAGTTAGTAGTCTGCTGCCAGTGTATGACACTTCAGCTTCTCGTTGCCTTATGCTCTTGGCTGGGCTCCATAAGTTTGCTAAAGTCATAATGGTGCCTCTCTTGTAGATCAAAAGATAATAGAGATGCTGAGTTTCCTGTCCTCATGGTCACCATTCCCTGAAGTATTTCATTCCTACACAAACATACCTACCTACCTATAGACACACTTACACAAGACCTACATACTTCCAAAGGTGAAGGAAAAACGTATGTATTTAAATACAAAAAGAGAAAAGAGAGGTTTATAGCTCTTCACCCAGAGCATCTTAAAAAAGCATGCATTGGACTATTGTCTGCAAGAAATACCAGACATTTAGGACCACATTCCTAAATATGAAATTTACCTCTCACATTCTATTTTATTATATGCTTCATTCCACATATCATTTCATTTTCCCATTTTAGTACATTCCACATTCTTTTAATCTATCACATATGCATGTGTTAAACATCTTTTATGTGTTTGTTATTCTGCTTGATTCAGTAGGAAGTGCAAAAATCAGTAACAAATATTAACCTAATAGAACTTATAAAGGAGGGAGCACATTACAGGGAAATAAGAAATTATTTATAAAGGGAGGGGGCAATATACCTCTTTTAGAGCCATCAAGTCTACAAGCTCTTAAATGGAACATTGTTAAAATAATTGAAGCTAGTACTAGAAATTACTCACCATAAAATTTCCATAGGGGCCCAAGAAAAAAAATACAGACAAGTGAGAGAATTTTTAAAATCCCAAAAAGAAACAGAAGTTTTCTGTCCCAAGTGCTAGAAGATAGTTTCTTATCAATCAAGGAAATTAAGGAAATCTTGAATGCTTAGTTATCAAATAATCCTTAGTGGAAATTCCAAGAGGACTCTAGATTTGATTACTTTAAAATCCCTTTAGATATGAAATTCTAGGTATCCAGAGATTAAAAAAAAAAAAAAGATGGCCAATGTGGACAATCTATGAAATACTTTTGTGTGCTTCAAGAGGTGAATTATAGAAAATTTCATTTTTCTATAATTCATATTTCATTTTTGAATGAAATTTAAAACTAAAAATGAAATAGTGGCATGAAATTAAATTTTATTTAATTTAATAAAGTTTTTAAAAATGGAATAGTAACATGAAAAATTATAGAAATACAGGTAGTGAATCTGTGAGTACATGTTCTTCACTGGCTCACTTGAGATCCCTCCAGGCTTTCATTGTGAAGAGAGGTGCTTTTAGTCTGGATGCATTCCAGCCGGACTCTTAGGCAACTGCCAACATCTGAAATGAGGCAGCAGGACCGAGATTTAAAAGATGACTTAAAACAAGGAATGACTGAGTGTGCCATGGCACAACATCATGAGGTTTAAATAAGGAAAGGATTTTATAAGTTAGTAATACACAATAATCAAGAAATTGCACTGAGGACCAGGAATGGTCTGTAAGACCAGAGCAGGGCAGAGCACCTCTGAAATGCATCATGGTGTATAAGATAATGAAGAGCATCTTCTTTTGAAGACATGAGAGAAATCAGTGTTTATAAGAAAATAATAAAATGGGTTCCCATTTATAAGTTCCTAGATGTTTTAGTCTCTGGTTGAAAACTTTTCCCAGAGTAGGTCACCCAATAATCAGATAAATTACATAATAAAAGGCCTATTGTCACTATTCTGAAATGAGAAAATGAGAGCTCAGATCAGTGAATCAAAAATTACACATCTTGTCAGTGCCAATTGGTATACCTCAGATTCAAATAAATAAAGATTCAGTCTTACCTCATCCAAGAGAAGGAATCTTAGGTACTATGTTATATAAGATCAACTTGAACATGAGTTATATAAAGTTTTTGTAAAGTGCTTTGGAGAATACATTATATTAACAACTTGATCTTTCCCCTAATTTTCAGAGGAAATAAGAAACAAGATGTGCATGTATAAATTATTCACTTTAGCTCAACAAAAATAACTAAGATATGTAAATAATTGTGCTACTAGCCATAAGTAAATAAAGTTAAGAAGATGAATAAAACTCTCAACAGACTCAGAAATTCATAATCTAGTGTCAGAGGGAGATACACATGTTGCTTAAGATAGATTACTTTTGCTGGGGTGAATAAAGGGAAGGATTGTAAAGTAGGTGGAGTTTAAATTGAGACTTGCAGTTTGTCAAATGAAGACACTGGTACTGGTTTTCTATGTGGAAGAAGATTCTTAAGCATAGACTTTAAGAAAAAATATCAATGGGTATAATATGAAAATAATGAGCTAGGAACAAATGGAATGATGGATGACTAGGACAGTGTTTGGTTAGGATCAGTCTTTGGAGCTGTGGAAAAGAGAAGAGAGAGTGGATCAAAGCTATTATTTTGGTTCAAGACAATGCTATAGGAATGATAAATTAGTTTGTAAATTTTCCAAGAATGACTAGGTACATCATAGATCAGCTGTGTTAGAAGACATTCTCAAATGGCTCTTATATGTGAGGCTCTCAGTATCCAAAAGGGGACTCTGTTAAACTCTATTTTCTTTTTCCAGTGCTCCATGAAATATGTGCCCCCCCTTAATACTCACCACCAGGCTCACCCAATTCCCCAACCCACCTCCCCTCCAAAACCCTCAGTTTGTTTCTCAGAGTCCACAGTCTCTCATGGTTTTTCTCCTCCTCCAATTTTCCCCAACACCCTTCTCCTCTCCTTCTCCCAACGTCCTCTCTGTTATTCCTTATGTTCCACAAGTAAGTGAAACCATATGATAAAATTGACTCTCTCTGTGTGACTTATTTCACTCAGCATAATCTCCTCCAGGCCTGTCCATGTTGATACAAAAATTGGGTATTACAAAACAGATAATCACGTCAAAAAATGGGCAGAAGACATGAACAGACACTTCTCTAAAGACATACAAATGGCTATCAGACACATGAAAAAATGTTCATCATCACTAGCCATCAGGGAGATTCAAATCAAAACCACATTGAGATAACACCTTACACAAGTTAGAATGACCAAAATTAACAAGACTGGAAACAAGTGTTGGAGAGGATGTGGAGAAAGCGGAACTCTCTTACACTGTTGGTGGGACTACAAGTTGGTGCAGCTGCTTTGGAAAACAGTGTGGAGATTCCCAAGAAAGTAAAAATAGAGCTTCCCTATGACCCTGCAATTGCACTACCGGGTATTTACCCCAAAGATACAGATGTAGTGAAAAGAAGGGCCATCTGTACACCAATGTTCATAGTAGCAACGGCCATAGTTGCCAAACTGTGGAAAGAACAAAGATGCCCTTCAACAGACAAATAGATAAAGAAGATATGGTCCATATATACAATATGGTCCATATATATATATATATATATATATATATACACACATACACACACACATACACACACATATATATACATATATTCTGATGGAGTATTATGCTTCCATCAGAAAGGATGAATACCCAACTTTTGTATCAACATGGACAGGACTGGAAGAGATTATGCTGAATGAAATAAGTCAAGCAGAGAGAGTCAATTATTGTATGGTTTCACTTACTTGTGGAACATAAGGAATAACACACAGGACATTGGGAGATGGAGAGGAGAAGTTGGAGGAAACTGGAGGCGGAGACAAACCATGAGAGACTATGGACTCTGAGAAACAAACTGAGGGTTTTGGAGGGGAGGTGGGTTGGGGGGTTGGGTGAGCCTGGTGGTGGATATTAAGGGGGGGGCACATATTGCATGGAGCACTGGGTGTGGTGCATAAATAATGAATTTTGGATCACTGAAAAAAATTAAATTTTTTTAAAAGTTGGGTATTCATCCTTTCTGATGGAGGTGTAATATTCCATTGTAAATATGGACCATACCATCTTTATCTAATTGCCTGTTTAAAAAATAAAAAAATAATTTAAAAATAATAATAAAGAGGGGACTCTGTTGCCAGTGCAAATTAATCCAGGAAATATTGTCTAGTACATGAATCCCCACCATTTTCAGAGCATGATCAGGAAGGGAACTGAAAAGAATTAAACACACCTGTCCTTGTTCAAATAACCCACTAATATGGTTGTCCATATCCGATAGGATGCTATATTGGCACCAGCACAGACTATGAGGATTGACACAACAGAGCTGAAAGTTAAGTCTACTTAACTATATATCTAAGATAAGCAGGAAAAATGGGGATATAGATGGTGCCTGAAATCTGATGGAAAAGTGAGATAGGAGGGGATGAAAACACAAGTTAGTAAAGCACATCTGAAACAGGACACACATTTTCACTTAAAACAAAATGCACACACAGAAAAATGAGTCATCTTAGTATTTTTTACTTCATTAAAAATAAGTAAAGAACTCCAGGAAATTCATAATCCAGAGAAGTGGCATTAGATAAATATATTAACAGTATCTGGCAGGGCTTACAGGAGGCAATGGGTGATACATGTCATTCTCTCACTGTAAGAATCAAAGGTTTAGAGCCAACTTCTGTAACTTCACAGGAGATCCATTCATGACACAAAACAAGTTTGAACTGTGTCAGGTAGAACCAAGTGGTCTAATACGTATCTAAGTATTAAGCAATTGAGGAAACTGAGAGGCACTGTAAGTGACTAGAATACTATTTTTTTCTTTATTTGAAAAAGTTTCACTCTAATTAAGTCCCTGTAATTATAACTTGACAAGTCTCTCTTACACAGATGAGGCTGAAAGAAACTTCCAGATAACTCCAGAATGCAAAAAAACTAAGGTTCCAGTCAGTGCAGGGAAAGTAGGAATCAGGATAAGAATATCCCCATAATCAACTGAAAATTTGGGGAATGAAAAATCCAAACTTATTCCTGAAGTAACTAAATTTCCTATGCATCATGAAAACTATTCCCCATCATCAATTTCAATTCCCCATGTTAGCTCTCACCCATTTTTACCTCTTACAACCTTCGCAGCAGTTTCTGGATTCCCTGCTTGATCTCCTTGGTTCTCACACCATAAACAATGGGGTTCAGAGCTGGGGGGATGAGGTGGTGCAGGATGTTGAGCAGGATGGGGACATCTGGGGGAATCTTCTTCCTGGCCAGGTTAGTGATGACCAGAACCAGCAGGACTGTGCTGAAGAAGAGGATGAGGATGAAGTGGGAACCACAAGTGCCTAGAGCTTTGGCCATAGCACCCTCAGCCTTGATCCTTAGCACAGCTTTCAGGATGAAGGAGTAGGACAGAACTATTAGGATGAGGTCAGAGCCCAGTAGGGTCCAGCCTGCCACAAACTGATAGAGCTGATTGAAGGTGATGTCATCACAGGAGAGTTTGGACACAGACAGGTTAGTGCAGATACAATTCTTGATGATGTTCTCTGCACAGTATCTGAGCCGGGAAGAAAGTATGGGGATAGGCATTGTAAGAAGCCCATTCCGGGCCACAACAAAGATCATAGCTTTAATCACAAATTGGTCAGTGATGATGGTTGGGTATCGTAGTGGGTGACAGATGGCCACATAGCGGTCATAGGCCATGACCATGAATGTGCAGGACTCCATGGTCAGAAAACTATTCATGATGAACATCTGGAGAAAGCAGGCTGTGAAGCTGATGGATTTATTGTCAAACCAGAAGATGGCCAGGACCTTGGGGATGACAGTAAGGCAAAGCACGATGTCCAACAGGGAGAGGAGGCTGAGCAGGTAGTACATGGGTTCATGAAGAGAGGCCTCCAGCCAGATGGTGATCAGGAGGGTGACATTGGCCCCCATGGCCAGAAGGAAGAGGAGGCTGAGGGGCAGGGACAGCCAGTGCTGCCAACTCTGGTAATTAGGGAAGCAGATGAGGAGAAATTCAGAGACTGGACCAGTGGAGTAGTTGCTGGGTGAAGCCATATAAAGTGTCCTATGCATTACTGACACTTCAGAAAACCTTAAAGGGTAAGACAAGAATAAATCCATCCAAACAATAAGAATACCCATAGGGAAGTAACTTATTTTTCATAGAACCACTTAAAAATAATAATAGTTAAGTGTCTGGTACTATTCTTTTTTTATTATGTTCAGTTAGCCACCATATAGTACATCATTAGTTTTTGATGTAGTGTTCAACATTTCATTAGTTTCATATAACACCCAGTGCTCCATGCAGTGCATGCCCTCCTTAATACCTAACACCTGGTTACCCCATCCCCGCACCCCTTTGCCTTCTGTAACCTTCAGTTTGTTTCCTAGAGTCCAGAGTCTCTCCTGGTTTGTCTCCCTCTCAGAGTTCTTCCCATTCAGTTTTCCCTCCCTTCCCCTCTAGTCTTCCACACTATTCCTTATGTTCTATATGTAAGTGAAACCATATGATAATTGTCTTTATCTGCTTGATTTATTTCACTTTGTATAATCCCCTCCTAAGTACTTTATAAATATGAACTCATCCATCCTGTTAAAAATCCTGTAGGTAGGATGATAGTAGAATTACCATATTTCCTATTTGCCTGGGATAATTCCCATTTAAGCCCTTACACACTCTTAATAGTTTCCCAACTTGGTTGATAAATTACACGATCATCTTCCTTATAACAAAACACCATTGATAGTCCAATTTTACATATGAGGAAACAAAGGCAAAATAAATAAAGTCATTTTATTAAAATCACAGTGGTGTAGCCATGCTTTGAAGTTATGAAGTCTGAATCTACAGCTACCTACTATACTAGTACTACCTATTACACCAAGACACATATGCAGGCTCTATTGATAGAGCAGATCAACCATAGGCCCTACACAAATGCATACCCCTGTTCATCTTCCAAGAGATGACATAACAGGGAAAGGAGAAATCAGGACTACATGCATCAACATGAAATACCTAAAGACTTCAATACATCAAAAATTAATGATATATTTTATGATGACTAACATAACACAATAAAAAAAGACTTCAGTAGAGTCATGGCTATCATTTATATAGGAAATAGCATCTTAGAGAAGTCTAAAAAATAATATACTTTGAGACAAGAAGGTATGAAAAAGTGTCCTAATATCTTGGGCAAGCAGTAGGGATAAGAACAAGAAATTGCAGGAGTCAGCAGTTTTAGTCCAACACTACTACCAAAGAGTGAGGGATAGTAACAACTGCTGTCTTCATCTGATTCCATGTGGATTATCCATCAATCACAAACCCAGACTGAGCAGGTTCACATGGACTCCTGGCCTGGTACACCCTAACCAGTTATGAGCATTTAAGGTATTTCTGAGATAAACTTTATATGGTTGCCATGCTAGATAAACTTTATATGGCTGCCATGCTAAGGCTTATCTCAGAACATTGAGTGACATGTTCAGTGACACTTTGTTTTCCATGCTTTGAGGATACCCAAAATAAGCCAATTTTTATCAACAATGGCAGTGGTCCTAATCAGTGTTCAACCCCCCTAAAGCCAACTTCCCTGTCTTTCCTGAGAGATAAGAAGGTAAAGTAAGTGTAAATATTTGAAGGTAGATTTTGAAATTGGAAAAAATAAATTTGTTTCTCTATATTGCCTAATCAATAATATGGCCTATTAGTTTCCATATTTGCTATATAATCTCTAGCAGTAATTCCAATAGAAACACATTGTGAGCCCCGTACATAATTTTGCATCTCTTGTAGCTACCTTAAAAAACTCAAAGGAGGGGCGCCTGGGTGGCTCAGTGGGTTAAATCCTCTGCCTTCAGCTCAGGTCATGATCCCAGCATCCTGGGATCAAGCCCCACATCGGGCTCTCTGCTCAGCAGGGAGCCTGCTTCCTCCTCTCTCTCCCTGCCTGCCTCTCTGACTAGTTGCAATCTCTGTCTATCAAATAAATAAATAAATAATCTTTTTAAAAAAACTCAAAGGAAATACATGAAATCAATTTTAATAATATGTTATTTTCCTCAATATAGCCAAAGTGTTATCACTTCAACATGTATCAATCTGAAAAACTGTTAAAGAGCTTTGACATTCTTTTTGTTTTTGCATTAGGTCTTCAAAATCAGGTATATTTTATACATGCAGCACATCCTAATTCTGACTAGCCACATTTCAAGCACTGATAGCCACATGTGGACTGAATGTATACTGTATTGGACATTGTATCTAGAGTTCTGGGAAACTAAACATTCCTCTTTCTATTTTGCTTAACATGAGTTCACTTTTTGTATTGGCAAATAGTATCTATATCTTGGGTTATTTATGGAAATTCCATTCATTTGATTCTGAGTCAGCTCAAATTTAGTTTATTTTCTTTTTCAATACTCCCCATCAAATTTCCTTTAGAGATTATTTAGTAAATTGATCTTTCAAACTTCAGAATGGGAATGATTAAGGACAGAGATAATCAACACATTCAGAGCTCCCAGCTTAGATAACATAGATGCTTCTATCAGAGATTAGGACTTTCCAGCAACCCCTACCTCCCTAACTCAAATTAGATTGTCACTCTTGCCCTGACCCCTAACTTAAACCAGTGAGGTGATTAAATTTTTTTGGAGTCAGTGTCACTAGTCAGCAAAGAATACCAGAATATCTAGATATCTCCAAATGTGGTCTATAGGAACACCATTCTTCCACATAAGATATATTCAGGGCCTAGAACTAGGTTTTGTTAACAAAGGGTAACAAAGGAGTGGACGTTCAGAGGGTAGACTCAAGGTTACAGCTATAGCTTCAAACATAAATCCAGACAAAACTGATTTGTCCTCTTAGACCATACAAACTCACCTGTGACCAGATTCCAGTTACCCTAAAGAAATAAATCTAGTCCTGTAAATTCATCTGCTTCATTTCCAATCAGTCATTATGTTCTTTTTCTTTTACAATGAACCAAAAATAAGGAATTGACTCCACATTCAGTCTTCTGGGGAGCATGGTAACATAAATAATAGAAATCTATTCCATCCCAGTGAGAGAAGCAAGAAAGAGCACTGGGAGACAAGGCAGGATGAGAGCATATGGCCAAGAGGGAGAATCAAGGCAACTGGGATTACCAGTCCTATCCAATCTAGTGCTTCTATGGCAATCTTCTATAGGGGACCAGGATTGCAGTTGAGGAAATCAACTCTGGGTCTCTAGCTGCCATAAGCAATAATGAAGATATAGATTTAATTCAAGAGCACTCACCCTGATCTCAGCTTTTCCAAATGGGAAGGGTATAGCTTATACTAGAAAAAGTTTGCTCCTACATAAAAACAGTGATACAGGGGCACATGGGTGGCTCAGTCAGTTAAGTATCTAACTCTTTATCTCCGTTCCGGTCTTGATCTTCGGTTCATGAGTTCAAGCCCCATGGTTCAAAGCAGTGATGCACCAGATTCAGACCACTTGATAGAATCGGAATCTGTAGCACCAGGTCTGCTACAATTCTGCCAGAAGAATTCCTTCTCCCTGCTTGTATTGAATACTGAATACCCGGAGGCCAACATGCTGCATCATTCCTATCTTCATGATTTTCCTGCCTCCAAACCAGACCTACCAGCTTGAGGAGGCTGTACTCTACCACTATTATTTATGACTATTTGCTGCACTACCTTGCCAAGCCCTTCAGAGGCTCCAGAGGATATTTTTAAGGCCCTAAGGCCCATCCTCTCTCTTCCCTCCCCACAGCCCACAGAGGCTAAAACTATTTTAGCCATTTGAACCTGGAACCTAAGGTACATATTCTCAGGAGAGGAGGCAGAAAAGAAAGCAGAGAAAACAGAGAATAAAAATCTAATACAGGAGTAGCAGTGAACAAGGAGAGAGTTGAGGAAAACTTTTCGGAGAAGGGTGCTTCTAAATAAACAGCACTTACATTTGAAAAACAAATATTTCTAGACTTAGAACAGAGAGAAATTTGTTTCAGGTCTTAAGTGTACTTTTAGAAAAATTATGATTAAATGAGAGTTTAATATTATCCTTAAACTAGGGTCATCTAATTATGGCCACTGTACAAAAATGGGCCATGCAGCTAGCATGTTATGGACATATCATTTCCTCTATTACCCACAGTGCAGTGGCTTAATTGGAAATAAGAATGGACACTTCAAAAAATTATTATTAATGATAGGGCATGATAAAAACATGAAAACCTAACTTATTGGTGAGTATAGGCTTCATCTGAGTATACACAGCAGTAAAGGGGAAATGCTGTGGAAAGCTTCTAGGTACCAGAAATAGGAGTGAGGGACCTGGAGAAGAGGCAGGACATGGTTTTCTCTTTCTCACTTCCACAAGGTCTGAGTCCCATGACTGGGGTTGTATTTCAGATGATGGGACACAGCTGGGTAAGACACTGCCTCTTTTGCTTTGAACTTGTCTCTATGTCTTTCAAAGGGAACCTTGGGTTTGAGATCACCCTCACCTCACTAGCTATGCTACCACTGCTCCTGATTATTGCCTAGGACTGAGATAATGCTGCTCTACTTTATTCTTCTAACCCTGCCACCTCTTCCTGCACAGAAGGGAAGATCCCAGGGAGGTTCCTGCTACCATCTGGTTTATGTAGCATCCATGTGCCAGAACCAGAAGCCCTCACTCAGGAAGAGTCTAAATTAGGAAATATAATACACACAGATGAAATCATAACAGAAAAGAGAAAGACATACAAACAAAGGTGATGACACCAAAGAATGATACCATCACTCTTTTCTACTGAAAACAACTCCAAAGCAGAGAATCATGCTTTGCAGTTTTTCTCAGATGAAGTGCCAAGTCATAGCTGGTTCTGAAAGATATTGTAGGAGCCTTATAGCCTAGAAAAGGGGAATTGGACTAAAGTAAGAACTCCATGAGACCTGTAGAAAATAGGTGGTCCAGCTTTAGGCTCTGTTTATTTCTTTGGTTATTTTACAGGTAAACTGAGAGTGATATTCCTTTCTACTGCCCTGGGCAGGGTCTGCAAAGCAATCAAGCATCTGCATACCATGTGGCCTCAAGTCAGTAAGATAATGTACTACAACAGCTGTCTGGGTGTGATGAAAGCAGGCTGCTGTTTCACGACCGGTGTGCCAGAGCCTTTCTCCCTTCACTATCCCAGATGGAAACGTGGAGGCAGCTTTGGGGGACAGGTGACATTGGAAGCCAGAGAGCCTCAAAGGAGGTGAGCACTGGATGGTTTCATAGCCACGTATCACCCATGGCTGTCCTTTGCAGTTCCAGAAGATACACTTGTAGGTAACCTTATGGTATACCCAGACTGAAATAAATATGAATAGAATATGCCTGACTGACAGATTTATGGAGCACCAAATAGTTTGGAGTTTCAAAAGTAACCCTCACATATGTAAAAGATTTCTCAAGGAAATGTATTAGTAATAAAATGACTATAGAGCTAAAGGAAGACAAAATGACACAAATACCTATTACTTCAAGGTAAATGAGGTGTGTAACAATAACTTTCCTCATATTCAGAGGGCAGCAGGGAAAACAGTGTGCTTAGGAAAATAATAATAATAATTCATTTAATGTCTATGTAATTAAGATATGTATATTCAAGGTACTGAGAAAATTTTTTCATACTTAGTCTATTTACTCTTCAAACAATGGTAAGAGATAAGGATCATTATCACCACTTTCAAGGTAAAGAAACAAGTTTAGCCAAAGCTCATAAAACCTGAGCTGACAAATTTGGCCTGATTTGTCTATCTAAGAATCAAACCCAATTACTCTGATTATTCCAACCTGAGGGTGATTCACCATATAAATTCCATTTAGTGTTGGCTAAAAATAGTCTCTGTATTAGGTACTATAAAAACACATATAATATGTTGTTATATTATATGTAAGATTTGATCATTGTTCCTTAGTAATTTTCAAAGGACGGGAGGGACAAGATATGCACTAATAAAATATTCCACCTTATTCGATGTATCTTTATTCTAAATTCCTCTACATAAGGAAGCATAAAATTAAACATGCAGAATAAAAAATAAATAAAATACTCTCTCAACAGAAAAGAAACTCATGACACCATCAGAGAAATGCATACACATACTAAAGATGCTAGAGTAGCGATTCCAGGTGAGAGTCATTAAAAGAAGTCCCCCTGTGCGAAGTGCTGCTTGACTTCAGCCTCGTGGGAAATATGGGGTTCAGAAGTGATGATACTAGTAAATGAAGGTTCATGTTGAAAGGGTCAAATGATTAAAGACAGACAGCAAACACAAAGAGGGGATGTCCAGGGAAAAATGAGCAGTTTGCTTTAGCTCAGTAGGGGAAACAAAGAAAGTTTGAGATAAGTCTGAAAGTCTGTTAAAGCCAAAACATAGAGGTCTCTAAGGAAGAAAAAAGGATCACTGCGGCAAAATATATAACTTTTTAAAATAGTACAGAAATATTAAATTTAAATGTAAGTCATTCATCAAAGAAAATATTTTTTGTTTAGTTTTTCTGTTTTTTAAGATTTTACTTATTTGTTTGACAGAGAGAGAGAGAAAGAGAGCACAACAAGGGAGAGTGGCAGAGAGAGAGGGAGAAGCAGGGAACCCAATGCAGGGCTCAATCCCAGGACCTTGGGATCATGACTTAACTGACTGAGCCACCCAGGCACCCCAAGAAAAGTTTTGACACAAAAGAAAGTAAGATAGTCCAATGGGAATGTTCTTCAAATGATGCTTGGTAAAATAACAGTCTACAAAGTCTTAATTTTCATCCACAAAAGAGACAGGTAGCTATTATAAAATATTCCTTGGAAACATTGGACTAATATGTGGCATCATGAAGGGGATAGCAAAATAGCAGAACACATTTATTCATGAAAATCAGAGTCTAGAGCTTCTATGTCATCCTGGAAAAACTGTCAACAGCTATACCAGCCCAGGCTGAAGGCTGAAGCAAACATGGCAATAGAAGGAATGAACTGGACAGCTGAGTTGTGCCTAGGATGCACAAGTCATAGTCGGGGAGGGATGGTGCCTGAAATGTGATGTAACATTCTAAGTTCCTTATTGGAGGGATATGGGATAAAGTGAGGATTACAGAGTCGTGAAGATAATGAGGTAAAGAACATAAAACACTTCAAACAATACAAGTCTACCCCTCCCCCCCAAAAAAAAACACTAGAAGATTTTCTATCTCCTCTACAAATAAAAATCTGAACAAAAAATCTCGGAAGGAAGGAAGGAAGGGAAAGAGAAAGAGAGAGGGGAGAGAGATAGAAAGAGAGAGGGGATGGACAGAAAGAAGGAAGGAAGGAAAGAAAGAAGGAAAGGAGGAAGGGAAGGAAGGAGGGAAGGTGAGTAGGAGAAGATGCTCACAGGGAAGTTGCACAAATGGAAAACCTTAATAGAGTCAACCCCTATTAAGGATCTGAGGAGCCAGGAGACGACACATCTGCCACAGGTGCCAAAAAAGAGAGTCAGGGATATTCACAATAAAGCACTCAACCCCAAAAACCAAAATTCTGATTGAATGTCCTTACTTCAGCCCAATCAACCCCTCACAACACAAAAGACATGTCTGAAACAGGACGCAGGAGAGTCATCTGTGTTCTTTGCAAATCGGAACAGGCAGATTTCTTTAAGTATAAAGTTTGTTTCTTAGGGGCCGAACACTCCCACTCCAATCCAGTTCCACTTGGCTAAGGCTTGGCAAGACCCTCAGATAAGGAGTCAGTCAGGGCAAATTTGCAAGTGACCACAGAATCCAGGAGAGATGGTTTCCTTTGAAGCAGGAGGAAACAAGGATTCACAGAATGTTTTCATTGTTGTCTGAGATAAAAAGAATCAGAACTCATTCTGGGATTAAAAAGTAAAATTTCCTTTCCAACATAAAAATAATTCCTGAGCTCTACTAACAATTCCAAAGGTGGATCTGATCCATTTTACCTCTTACAACCTTCTCAGCAGCTTCTGGATTCCCTGCTTGATCTCCTTGGTTCTCACACCATAAACAATGGGGTTCAGAGCTGGGGGGATGAGGTGGTGCAGGATGTTGAGCAGGATAGGGACATCTGGGGGAATCTTCTTCCTGGCCAGGTTAGTGATGACCAGAACTAGCAGGACTGTGCTGAAGAAGAGGATGAGGATGAAGTGGGAACCACATGTGCTCAGGGCCTTGGCCGCAGCACCCTCAGCCTTGATCTTTAGCACAGCTTTCAGGATGAAGGAGTAGGACAGAACTATTAGAATGAGGTCAGAGCCCAGTAGGGTCCAGCCTGCCACAAATTGGTAGAGCCGGTTGAAGGTGATGTCATCACAAGAGAGTTTGGACACAGAGAGGTTAGTGCAGATACAGTTCTTGATGATGTTCTCTGCACAGTATCTGAGTCGAGAAGAAAGAACTGGAACAGGAAGAAAAAAGAAGCCGCTCCGGGCCACAACAAAGATCGTAGCTTTAATCACAAATTGGTCAGTGATGATGGTTGTGTATCGTAGTGGGTGGCAGATGGCCACATAGCGGTCATAGGCCATGACCATGAATGTACAGGACTCCATGGCAAGGAAGCAATTCATGATGAACATCTGGAGAAAGCAGGCTGAGAAGCTGATGGACCTGAGATCAAACCAGAAGATGGCCAGGACCTTGGGGATGACCGTCAGGCAGAGCACAATGTCCAACAGGGAGAGAAGGCTGAGCAGGTAGTACATGGGCTCATGAAGAGAGGCCTCCAGCCAGATTGTGATCAGCAGGGTGGCATTGGCCCCCATGGCCAGAAGGAAGAGGAGGCTGAGGGGCAGGGACAACCAGTGTTGCCAACTCTGGTAGTTAGGGAAGCAGATGAGGAGAAATTCAGTAACAGGAGCAGTGGAGTAGTTGCTGGGAAAAGCCATATAAAGTATCCTGAACAAGCTAAAAATCCAGAGTCCCTTCAAAAGGAGAACAAAAATACATCAATATATAAAGTATGAGTTCTTTTTTCTCTCTCTCTCTTTTTCTTATTATATTCAGTTAGCCAACATATAGTAAGTACATTATTAGTTTTTGATGTAGTGTTCAAGAATTCATTGTTGCAGATAACACCCATTGCTCATCACATATGTGTTCTACATGTATTAAAACTCGGGTTTCATTAGGGCTTTTAACCCGTCTCAAGTTTTCAAATCATCATCATCATCCCATCTCAATAATTTCTAACCTTTAGCTGAGAAGTTATCATGTGCTACACATTATGCTGAATGTTTATATTCACTATCACATTTAATTTTAAAAAAACTTAAGAGTAAATAATATCATTATCCTAATTTTCCAGGTAATTAAAAGGAATAGGCAGAGGAGCGAAGTAGTTTGATCAAAATTAGACAGTCAGTAAGTGGTGAAGCCAGGACTATGAAAAAAGAGTCTGACTAAATTCTCTGCTTTCAGCCACTATACATTATTTAGCCTCAACAAGCACAATTTTAACTAAGCCTTACCTTCCTCTGGAATTTAGAAGGAATAAACTATGAGAGTTTTGTTTAACAGAGCTAAGCAGAACTGAAGTTTCCAGGAAACCCCAGCCCTCTACTCCATTGACTCAGACAAGGTCTGACTTCAGGGTTTCTAATTTTCATTCTGTAAGAATATTGTATTAAAGGTAGGGCATCCCTTAACCCCATCTAATAGCAGTAATATCTTCTAGTCCCAAAGAGGATTTCACTCTTAAAAGCATAGAGTTTATCACTCTTACTGGGTTATTTGCTGTATTTTCTCTTTGTGATGTTCTAGAGTATTTCTTTGGCTTGTATTCTTTAGAAACACCTATAAATTTCATATTCTGGTAACAGAGACAGTCAGTATTGAGGGCTACACCAGACAGTTAGTACTGAGGGTATACCAGTAGATTCACCAAAGGTAGATTTGGAACTAATGTTTCAGGTATATAAACCTATACAGGATCCATTTATCCGGTAAGCAACATTATCTGTGATCCCTTGTGGCCAAAATCCAATTATTCTACCCATGTAGAATCTATGCTCTATAAAGTCATCTGCTTTATTTACTTATTTCTTTTGTTGGAAACCATCTTATTTCCCTCACTATTAAACAAAGAACAGAGTGGTCAAGTACAAAGAAGAGTGACAGTAAGGGCTGTCCCAGCCAAAGAATCAGAAAACAGCAAGGGAGTCAGAGTAAACTAGGAGAGGGATCCCTGGCAGTAACTCATCAGTATAGGTGGGATTACTGATCCTGTTCACCTGTGGTACCTGATAAATCTCTTCAAAAAGACTAAATTTAGAAAACAAGGCATCAGACTAGCTGCCACAGAAGATAGGAGCCAATAGATTGGATAAGATTTTCATTTTGAATATTTGAATATCCCAGACTTCCCAAATATATATTATACAACACACACACACACACACACACACACACGCATGTGCATGCAAGCATGTGAATACACACACACAAACACACTTCACACACTTTCTACTCTTATAGGGCTTTAAAACAAACCAAATATTCAAGGGCTAAAATAAAGTAGGGACAATTATGCATAGACTCTGCCTTGTATTTTCATATGTGGTTAGCAAATGACCCTCAATGTGAATCAGAGACATAAAAAGGATAGAAAACATAACTACCTTTTAAGTAAAGCCTTGTCCTTTCCACAAACCTTAAGTTCTATATCCTCGGCATGACCTGATCTCTTGAATAAGCAAGAAAGTGGTCAGTGCCTTCCCTATACCTAGTCTTAATGTTAGGCATACAAATGTATAGCATGCATTAGGCAAAAACTAACAGAGGAAAACTGATTTACACGCACTTATAAGACAGTATACTTGTGGTGATAAAGATGATCTTACAAACAGTCGGAAAGAGACAAATGAACACAGATGAACAAAGCAATGTGATATGGTTGAAAATTTAGCTTCAAACAGAAATGAAGCCTATTACACACATTAAAGGACCCTGAGAGCTATTTAAATTCTGTGATACATACGTTCCTCACATGAAATCAATAAATGATATTTAACTTCAGATGTTGTTGTGGGGAGAAAAAAAAGGTGTATGATTTCCTGAGGCCCTATTAGGCCAAGAGACACTATTAGCTGAGAGCATCAAAGAAGGATGCAAAAATGAGGCCATATTCACCTGGGAAAGGAGGACTACTCTTTGTAGGCAATGGCAAGAGACGAAACATCTATGTGGATATTCAGCATGACTGGTAAAAAGATGCTAGGGGCTGGTAGATCCTAAGTTCTTCGGGGGAAGCAGACAGGAGAGCAGTGTCAGGAGACATGGGTAAGGTGAGCAGGCGCAGCCGTGTGAGGTCCACCTGAGAGTAGGCATGATCGTGTACACTGTAAGGAAGCACAGAGGATTTGAGGCTGGGAAGTGATGTGTTGTAGATGGGACATAGGGGATCATACAGAAGGTAGAAGCTTCTGGGGAGTCCTGAACAGTCCAAAGGAAAAGTGATGAACATCTGAAGGAAGGCCATTGCAGGCAAAGAAGAAGGATATATCTGAGGTGTGGGGAGATCTACAAGGTTTAGTGTAAGAGATGATGAGTGGGCAGAGAGACTGGAGTCCAGAACATCATCAAGGACCTTTTAACTGATAAAGACCTCCTGTAACACTGATATTTTCTCCCAGGTGGTAATATACTTTCATCTCTGTTAGTAAATCCCTTAAGAGCTGGGACCATCCTTCTTCTCTTTCTGCATTCTCCTCAGTGAAACTGAGGTCTCCTAATCTGAGAAATGAGGACTCGTTGGCCATCTGGGGCATTGTTCTGATATTCAATATTCAGTTCCATTCATTTGTACTGGCAGACTGACATTTACAGAAGGGTGACCCTTGTTCTAAGTGCTATTGAACAAACATGGTCTCTGCCAGTGATATATTGACAGTCTGGAAAGATCAGACAAGCCTTGCCTAAACAAAATTACAACAGAATATCCAAGCCCAGATGAGAAAACAGACTGATCACCTTGGCTCATAGGTGAATTTAGATGAGCACAGAAAGGAAGATTCTGACCACCCAGGCACAGGGTCTTGGTGTCCCAGCCATGATATGGGATAGTTGGTGGCAGGGGGCGGGGAGTGTCTTTGGGTCTACAGAAGTTTGCAAACCCTGGATGGACACAGAATGACTCAGCCTCATCTCTAACAGCATTGGGTCAGTTCCTGCCACTCAGCCTTATACCAGATCTAAGCATCTTGGCAGGGTCAGCACGTACACCAGGTCCTATGGAAAGCGTTCTTTTTGCTTTACATACTAAGGTCCTGGAGTACCTCCTCTCCTCATTATCTCCTTCCTCAAATCATCCTGCTTGGTCCAGCTTGAAACTCACCAGCTTCAGAAGGCTGCACTGCTGCTGTTTCTGGCTGCTGGAGAAAGCACTAAACTGGCCCCTCCAAGGACCCTGGAGGCTGGTATTATGAACTCTGCCTCCACTGTGGCCTCTCTCCCCATTGCTCATGGGAGTTGGTGTTCTTATGAAGCACTAGGGCCCTGAGGCCCCATGGTCTGTTTCCCAAGAGAATATACTGTAAAAGGCTTGATTCAGCACTGTCAATAAAATAAGGGCAAGAGAGGTCAAAGGCTCTTGAGAAGTCTAAAGGAAACCCTGAGAAAAGAAAGGTACAGAACCTATGTGATGAGAATCTTCTCCAGAAAAATTTATGTGCATGCACCTGTGGGGAAGAACTGACTACTCTCCTCAGCCCTATAACTCTGTGGAAGAGGTGACACAGGGACACCTCCAGCCATCAAAGGAGCATGGATCTCAGAGGAGCATGGACCATGGGCAACCAGGGGGCCAGAGAGCACATTCCCTGTGAGTCCCTCTCCTGCAGCAGGAGCATCCGAGGTCTGCACCCAAGCAAATCCCTGGGTGAGGCCGTTTACACACATGTGTCCCATGTTCAAGGTTTCACCTTCATGGCCATTCTTGGTCTAAACACTGTTACTTAACTGTGGTTGCATAAAGATCAACTATTAACAATCTTCACCTTCCACACAGAAACACTTGGCATTATTTCCTTGGGAACAAGTGTAACTGCCACCAGTGCAGCCCCCACTCTGAAGGGGTGCACAGTAGGACTTAGCAGATCGACACTCCTGTGGACCTTCCCAGATGTGTCTTATGATAGGGATTCTCGGCTAAATGCAGGTTCTTTCAGTCTTTGAGCACAGGAATTTTGCAGAGAGGAGAGTAAGTGCAGTCTGGTTCTAGGTCTTATACTTTCCTGCCCACAACTACTGGAGGAGACTTCAGGACAGGAATGTAGATAGAATATAATCTTGTTCCCTGCATGCACTAACTACTCTCTTGCTCCCACCTCTGCCTTGCTACCTGGAGGTCCTGCCTGAAGTGCCAAGGACCTTGTCAACATCAAATAGGGTTGATAGATATGCTAAATGAAGAAAACTATTTCATGAGTGAATCATCATTCAGCGAAAGAATGTTGCTAGAGCATACAGTTTACTCTGGGCAAAACACCCTGGTCCCCATGTTTCTTATAAATGAATAATCCCTCTTCACTATCAGATCATAGGGATATTGGGAAGAGATAATTGGAGGTTTCTATTTGAACTCTTGTTCTACTTTCTCATTGCTTTTCCTTGAAGAAAGGTCATCAGCTCTCAGAACCACAATTCCCTCATCTGAAATATAGGCATAACAAACTTTCCAACACAGATTTGTTGTAAGGATAAAATTTTTACTTTTTCATTAAACAAATATTTTTACCCTACTTTGACAAGGCACTACATATTTGAAATATGTACATTAAAAAATGGCCGTCATCTTACAGAGGGAGACTAAAACTTTATATAAAGTCACAGCAAGGATAACACAAGAAATAATAATAAATCTAAAGAGATTGTGTGTGTGTGTGTGTGTGTGTGTGTGATATTATTCTGGATATTACCTTATATTTCATTTAATCCTCATAACAACCTAATGAGATACATATATTAAGGGCAGCAACTACAGTTACAAATCTCTGATGAGAAATCCAAAATAC
Source organism: Meles meles (assembly GCF_922984935.1). NCBI lineage: Eukaryota > Metazoa > Chordata > Mammalia > Carnivora > Mustelidae > Meles > Meles meles. The sequence continues at coordinate 55,905,171 of NC_060073.1, read as the reverse complement.
ATGTTTTGGATTTAATTATGTCCCCTAAAGTGATATAGTGAAGTCCGTACCTCCAAGTACCTGTGTGTGAATTCTTGTAGAAATAGAGTCTTTGCAGATATAATCAAATTAAGACCTACCATCTAACAAAAAGACTGATGAACTTCAGTTCAACCACCCCCTGAGAATACATCCCAAGATCCAGGTTAGAATATTGGGGGCTAGGGGTAAAGATAGTGATCAGACCCCATTCTTTTTCTTTTGTCTCAAGATTTTATTTATTTGAGAGACAGAGAGAGCATGAACAGGGGGAGGGGGAGGGGGGGCAGAAGAAGAGAGAGAGAAGCAGACTCCCTGCTGAGCAGGCAGCCCAGACATTTAGGTTGCTTCCTATCTTGTCCGTTTTAAGTAATGCTGCAAAACATCTTTTTGAATTAGTGTTTTTTGTTTTCCTTGAGTAAATACCCAGAAGTGGAATTATTAGATTATGGTATTTCTATTTTAAATTTTTTGAGGACCTTCCATACTGTTTTGTACAGTGGCTTTGCCACTTTACATTCCCACCAACAGTGCATGAGGGTTCCTTTTTCTCCATTTTCTTGCTGACACTTGTTATTTCTTGTCTTTTTGATACCAGCCCTCATGACTGATGCAAGGTGATACCTCACTGTTGTTATGATTTGTATTTTCTTTTTTTTTAATTTTATTTTTTTATTTGTTTATTTACAGCATAACAGTGTTCATTGTTTTGGCATCACACCCAGTGCTCCATGCAGTACGTGCCCTCCCTATTACCCACCACCTGGTTCCTCAACCTCCCACCCCCCACCCCCCGCCCCTTCAAAACCCTCTGGTTGTTTTTCAGAGTCCATAGTCTATCATGGTTCATCTCCCCTTCCAGTTTCCCTCAACTCCCTCTCCTCTCCATCTCCCCATATCCTCCATGTTATTTGTTATGCTCCACAAATAAGTGAGACCATATGATACTTGACTCTCTCTGCTTGACTTATTTCGCTCAGCATAATCTCTTCCAGTCCCGTCCATGTTGCTACAAAAGTTGGGTATTCATCCTTTCTGATGGAGGCATAATACTCCATTGTGTATATGGACCACATCTTCCTTATCCATTCATCCATTGAAGTACATCTTGGTTCTTTCCACAGTTTGGCGACCGTAGCCATTGCTGCAATAAACATTGGGGTACAGATGGCCCTTCTTTTCACTACATCTGTATCTTTGGGTTAAATACCCAGCAGTGCAATTGCAGGGTCATAGGGAAGCTCTATTCTTAATTTCTTGAGGAATCTCCACACTGTTCTCCAAAGTGGCTGCACTAACTTGCATTCCCACCAACAGTGCAAGAGGGTTCCCCTTTCTCCACAACCACTCCAACACACGTTGTTTCCTGTCTTGCTAATTTTGGCCATTCTAACTGGTGTCAGGTGGTATCTCAATGTGGTTTTAAGTTGAATCTCCCTGATGGCTAGTGATGATGAACATTTTTTCTTGTGTCTGATAGCCATTTGTATGTCTTCATTGGAGAAGTGTCTGTTCATATCTTCTGCCCATTTTTTGATATGATTATCTGTTTTGTGTGTGTTGAGTTTGAGAAGTTCTTTATAGATCCTGGATATCAACCTTTTGTCTGTACTGTCATTTGCAAATATCTTCTCCCATTCCATGGGTTGCCTTTTTGTTTTGTTGACTGTTTCCTTTGCTGTGCAGAAGCTTTTGATCTTGATGAAGTCCCAAAAGTTCATTTTTGCTTTTGTTTCCTTGGCCTTTGGAGACATATCTTGAAAGAAGTTGCTGTGGCTGATATTGAAGAGGTTACTGCCTATGTTCTCTTCTAGGATTCTGATAGATTCCTGTCTCACGTTGATGTCTTTTATCCATTTCGAGTTTATCTTTGTGTATGGTGTAAGAGAATGGTCGACTTTCATTCTTCTACATATCACTGTCCAGTTTCCCCAGCACCATTTACTGAAGAGACTGTCTTTTTTCCATTGAATATTTTTTCCTGTTTTGTCGAAGATTATTTGACCATAGAGTTGAGGGTCCGTATCTGGGCTCTCCACTCTGTTCCACTGGTCTATCTCAACAAGATCCTAGCAAACAGGATCCAGCAGCACATTAAAAAGATTATCCACCATGACCAGGTGGGATTCATCCCTGGGTTGCAAGGTTGGTTCAACATTCGCAAATCAATCAATGTGATAGAACAAATCAATAAGAGAAGAGAGAAGAACCACATGGTCCTCTCAATTGATGCAGAAAAAGCATTTGACAAAATCCAGCATCTGTTCCTGATGAAAATACTTCAAAGTATAGGGATAGAGGGAACATTCCTGAACTTCATAAAATCTATCTATGAAAGACCCACAGCAAATATCATCCTCAATGGGAAAAAGCTTGCAGCCTTCCCGTTGAGATCAGGAACATGACAAGGATGCCCACTCTCACCACTCTTGTTCAACATAGTATTAGAAGTTCTAGCAACGGCAATCAGACAACAAAGAGAAATAAAAGGTATCCAAATTGGCAAGGAAGAAGTCAAACTCTCTCTCTTCGCAGATGACATGATTCTTTATATGGAAAACCCCAAAGACTCCACCCCCAAACTACTAGAACTCATAGCAATTCAGTAACGTGGCAGGTACAAAGTCAATGTACAGAATTCAGTGGCTTTCTTATACACTAACAATGAAAATACAGAAAGGGAAATTAGAGAATCGATTCCATTTACTACAGCACCAAGAACCATAAGATACCTGGGAATCAACCTAACCAAAGAGGTAAAGGACCTGTACTCGAGGAACTACAGAACGCTCATGAAAGAAATTGAAGAAGACACAAAAATATGGAAGACCATTCCATGCTCTTGGATTGGAAGAATAAACATTGTTAAAATGTCTATACTGCCTAGAGCAATCTATACTTTTAATGCCATTCCGATCAAAATTCCACTGGTATTTTTCAAAGAGCTGGAGCAAATAATCCTCAAATTTGTATGGAATCAGAAGAGACCCTGAATTGCTAAGGAAATGTTGAAAAACAAAAACAAAACTGGCGGCATCTATAAGGAACTTAGCAAACTCAACACCCAAAGAACAAACAATCCAATCAAGAAATGGGCAGAGGACATGAACAGACATTTCTGCAAAGAAGACATCCAGATGGCCAACAGACACATGAAAAAGTGCTCCACGTCACTCGGCATCAGGGAAATACAAATCAAAACCACAATGAGATATCACCTCACACCAGTCAGAATGGCTAAAATTAACAAGTCAGGAAATGACAGATGCTGGCGAGGATGTGGAGAAAGGGGAACCCTCCTCCACTGTTGGTGGGAATGCAAGCTGGTCCAACCACTCTGGAAAACAGCATGGAGATTCCTCAAAATGTTGAAAATAGAACTACCCTATGACCCAGCAATTGCACTACTGGGTATTTACCCTAAAGATACAAACATAGTGATCCGAAGGGGCACGTGTACCCGAATGTTTATAGCAGCAATGTCTACAATAGCCAGACTATGGAAAGAACCTAGATGTCCATCAACAGATGAATGGATAAAGAAGATGTGGTATATATACACAATGGAATACTATGCAGCCATCAAAAGAAATGAAATCTTGCCATTTGCGACGACGTGGATGGAACTAGAGCGCATCATGCTTAGTGAAATAAGTCAATCGGAGAAAGACAACTATCATATGATCTCCCTGATATGAGGACATGGAGAAGCAACATGGGGGGGTAGGGGGATAGGAGAAGAATAAATGAAACAAGATGGGATTGGGAGGGAGACAAACCATAAATGACTCTTAATCTCACAAAACAAACTGGGGGTTGCTGGGGGGAGGTGGGATTGGGAGAGGGGAAGCGGGCTATGGACATTGGGGAGGGGAGGCGAACCATAAGAGACTATGGACTCTGAAAAACAACCTGAGGGTTTTGAAGGGTCAGGGGTGGGAGGTTGGGGCAACCTGAGGGTTTTGAAGGGTCAGGGGTGGGAGGTTGGGGGAACAGGTGGTGGGTAATGGGGAGGGCACGTTTTGCATGGAGCACTGGGTGTTGTGCAAAAAGAATGAATACTGTTATGCTGAAAAAATAAATAAAATGGGAAGACATTTACAAAAAAAATAAATAAAAAAAAAAAACTGGCGGCATCACTTTACCCAATTTCAAGCTTTACTACAAAGCTGTGATCACCAAGACAGCGTGGTACTGGCATAAAAACAGACACATAGACCAGTGGATTTGTATTTTCTTGATAATTAGTGATTTCAAGCATCTTTTTATGTGTCTGTTGGTTATCTGTATGTCTTCTTTGGAAAGCTGTTTAAGTAGAGCTCTCCCTCTTTTTAAATCAGATTGTTTTATTGATGTTGAGTTGTATGAGTTATTTATGTATTTTGGGTATTAACCCCTTATGTGATATGTTATTTACAAATATCTTTCTCCCATTCAGTGGGTTGCCTTCTTGTTTTGTTGATGGTTTCCTTCACCGTGCAAAAGAGTTTAGTTTGATGTAGTCCCAATTGTTCATTTTTGCTTTTGTTTCCCTAGTGTAGGGTGACATATCCAGAAAAATATTGCTAAGGTTATGTCCAAGAGATTACTGCCTATGTTCTCCTGTAGTAGAATTATGCTTTTAGGTCTTACATTTAGGTCTTTAATCTATTTTGATTATACTTTTGTGTGTGATGTAAGAAAGTGGTCCACTTTCATTTTTTGCTAGTTGTCCTAACACCGTTTATTGAACAGACTATCTTTTCCCATTGTATATTTTTGTTTCTTTTATTGTAGATTAATTGACTATATAAACATGGACTTATTTCAAATCTATTTTTTTAACAATCTACACATATGCTAACATTCCAGAACCCTAAAGATGAGGTGTTCTGAATACAGCAAGAGAGATGATTCATTACTTACAAAGGAATAGCAATTGACTGGTAGTATACTTATCAACAGCAACAACAGATATCAGAACGCTGTGGAAATGTGTGTGTGTATATATATATATATATATACACATACATACATATGTATATATATAAAGTACACTATATATATAAATAAAGTATATATAACATAATATGAAGTACATATATAACATGTATAATGTGACATATGGAACACATAGCATGTTATACATATATATGTTATATAAATATATATAAATATATAAGATAGGAAGCAATCTAAATGTCCTTTGATAGACAAATGGATAAAGAAGATGTAGTGTATATCTACACAATGGAATATGGCTTGGCCATAAAAAAGAATAAAATCTTGCCATTTGTGACAACACAAATAGACTTAGTATTATACTAAGTGAAATGAGTCGAATAGGGAAAGATAAATACCATATGATTTCATTTATATGTGGAATCTAAAAATACACCTAAGCTAATGAATGAACAAATAAGCAACAACAACAAAAGAGAAACAAAAAATATGGAGAAAATTCAGGGGTTGCAGGACAGGGAGGGGGTAGGTGAACTATGCAATCCATTTTGTTGAGAAAAAAGATGAGATGATGGTGCAACAGGAAAGTGAAGGTGGTGATACTAACCAAAGCAGTATTTGCCCCACAACAGGAAAAAGACTTGTAGAGAAGTGTGATATTACAGTCTCAGAAATACTTTCTAGTGGGTAGTAGTTGGCTGGATAAACATAAGAGTGCACAGACTTCCTCAGACTCCTCCAAAGGCAGCAGCAAGGAAACTGCTCTCACCCAGCTCTGAGCAAGCACAGGACATGGACCCATGAACAGATCTCTTTTGGCTCCATTTATAGACAAATCAATATTTACTTTTTCAGAGGCAAGCATAGGTCTAAGGAAACTCACAGCCTCTTTCTCAAACAGGACACAGTTCTTAATTCTATTATAAACATCCAAGTGAAGGCAATAAATTCAGTGACTTTGTGGGATAAATCCAGCAAGATCTGTCCTTCCCTGAAAGATTAACTCACCAGGTCCCCCACCTGCTGTGTCCTAACAGCAATGTCTCTTGACAGGCCAGAAGAACTCTGCACAAACTCAAGGACTAAGCAGAAAATGCATTACTTCATTTGATTCCCATGTCAGGTTCTTGATGTCATCCCAGCAAATCCTGAGGCAGCTTTCAGGAATGTGTTTGGACAGTCCTGGGCCACAGACTGAGTCTGGAAGGGAGGACATTCAAATCCCTGTACCCATCCACTAAGATGCAGATACTAATGTCCCTCTCTTCATCCTTACTACTGATACGGGGATGACTAGAAAACATGGAAGGAACTCAGAAAGGCTCCTTTGCTTCTCTCTTATGAGTCTAAAATAAAACCTGATGATCTACTTAATAAGGGTTCTGAAAGAGGCAAACAAAGAGCAAACCAGGCTCTAGGGCTCACAGTGTCTCAGAGAGACCAGGAGAGTCACAAAATATCCAGAATTCTCCCACCACTTCTCCCCCTTCCCACTGCATACCTGAAGTTCACCTAACAAACAATGGATATAAATGACAGAGACAAGGCTACGTTTACTAAACTGAGTTCTTCCCCCTAGACACACAGATACATTTACATTTTCAAGGCTCACCTATAGTTAGTGGGGCTGTAAGACTGAGTCTGGCCAAGGAGATGACACATACCTCTTCTAGGCACAATCTTTACAGCCTACTTGGTGTCCTCTACCCTCTCTCCCCACCACTCTGGCCAGTTGAACTTAATCCACAGAAGACGTGAAGCCCTAGAAATGATGTAACCACACAATGGAAGAAGTTAGGTGTTTGTTTTTTTTTAAAGACAGCATGGAGGAGAGCCTCCTCTTCCACATGCATTGGATGGATGTCCTCAAAAAATAAAGTTGTATGTGTTAAACCCCTAACACATTGGACTTGTTCATTTTCTCAGCTAGCAAGATATCCTGACTAACACTCCAGGCACTGAGAAAATTGACAACAATTTTAGAAAGATCACACAACAAGGAAAGCTGACACCTCTACTAAATAGTAAGTCTAGGGGAAATGGTTGGTTACAGTTGAAAATAATTGTGGGTATTTGCAATTGTTTATTTCATTGATAAGTTATTATGATAAGTGGATGAGCTTAGCAGAAAATTGGCTGATCTTCAAGCAGAAATTAATGATAATAGAGAAAGTCCATAAATATGGAGTCTTCAAAAACTGCCCTACTGCTTGGAACATCAGAGGTTAAGAGAAAGTTTTAGACTGTTTTTGAAAAACACAGACTCATAGAAACCAGAACTAAGAAAAGTAGATTATGTGCATAGTTGTTGTACTCAAGTCCAGTGACCTTAGATAGACACCATTACCTAAAAAGGAGTGGCATGGTGAACTGGAAAATACAAAGAAACAAAAGAAAAAATTTTTAAATTATACTGAAGAATATATGTGTGTGTGATTACTAGTGCATGGAACTGCCTGATACAAATAGATCAAAAACCTGTTTGGGTTTTGAGGGTGTTTGTTGACAAAGACACCTGAGCTTGGCTTTTAAAGAAAGTTTTTGATTAATAATTAAAGCAATTATTTTTCCTTATTAATATTTTTTATTGAAGTATAGTTAACACAATGTTACATTAGTTTCAGGTGTACGATGTGGTGATTTGACAAGTCTGTGCATTGTGCTGTGTTCACCGCAAATGTAGCTCCCATCCATTACCATACAATACTATTACAATACCACTGACTATATTCCCCTATGCTGTACCTTTCTAATTTAAAATTCTTAATAATTAAGAATTTTTGCTTTGGGGCAGAGGAAGAAACCTAAGAATTGTATATTAATTTAACTTAATGAAGAGAAAAATAACTGAAGAGCTCACCGTTCTCTAAAATTCCAGAAGTAATAGTGCATGTAACTGAATGCTCATAATAATATAGTAAAGGTCAGTCTATCAAACTCAACTTTAATTAATTGAATATGCATTGTATCTTATCTTTAATATCAAGATAAATAATTAAAGCAATTATTGATCTTAATATTTTATGAGCTGGAAGCAGGCTCCAAATGCAGTAATGCAAAAGATGTCACATATTCCAGCACCTGCATGTCATAATGCCATGGGGGATGATGAAGAAGGCACAACCCCCCAAAGGCAGAACAAGGGGTCATAGAAACAACGGCAAGTTCCTCCCAGAGAACATAACCAGGGTGTAGTCAAGAAACTTCCACCACTTCAGTGGGTAAAAATGTGGCAGTGCCTGCCCTCAAAATATTCCAGCATTACCATGGACAAGTTCGTACTGAATGAATTCCATGCCTCCCCTCCAAATGGGAATCTTAATGATGGGTACCAGTACTCCACCATTACCTATGTAGTGAGAAAAATGACTGGTCCACAAGGAATCACATCAGGACTTGATGGAGAAGACACTCCCTGCTTGAGATCTTGGACTGTGTGAGAGCCTGGGTGGTCTCCCCTGGGGAGAAGGTAAGTATATTTTACATCCGAGAGTCTCTCTTGTATCATTTCTCTTAAGAAATGATTATTCAGTGACCCAGCCTCAGCCGTAGGCAGCCGGATCTATGTGAGCAGTGTGGCCAATGGAATGATAGAAAAAGTGATATAAATCTCTCTCAGAGTGAGCCACTAAAATCTCCTACAAGATCTGGAACAATGGGATGCCTGGGTGGCTCAGACAGTTAAGTGTCTGCCTTCAGCTCAGGTCAAGATCCCAATGTCCTAGGATCAAGTCTCCTATTAGGTTCCCATTAGGAGCCTGTTTCTCCTTCTGCCTGATACTCCCCTTGCTTGTGTTTTCTCTCTCTCTTTCTCTCTCTCTCTCACATATAAATAAATAAAATCTTTATTTTTTTTTTTTCTGGGTTTTTTTTTTTCTCATTTTATTTATTTTTTCAGCATAACAGTATTCATTCTTTTTGCACAACACCCAGTGCTCCATGCAAAACGTGCCCTCTCCATTACCCACCACCTGTTCCCCCAACCTCCCACCCCTGACCCTTCAAAACCCTCAGGTTGCCCCAACCTCCCACCCCTGACCCTTCAAAACCCTCAGGTTGTTTTTCAGAGTCCATAGTCTCTTATGGTTCGCTTCCCCTCCCCAATGTCCATAGCCCGCTCCCCCTCCCCCAATCCCACCTCCCCGCAGCAACCCCCAGTTTGTTTTGTGAGATTAAGAGTCATTTATGGTTTGTCTCCCTCCCAATCCCATCTTGTTTCATTTATTCTTCTCCTATCTCCTACCCCCCCATGTTGCTTCTCCATGTCCTCATATCAGGGAGATCATATGATAGTTGTCTTTCTCCGATTGACTTATTTCACTAAGCATGATACGCTCTAGTTCCATCCACATCGTCGCAAATGGCAAGATTTCATTTCTTTTGATGGCTGCATAGTATTCCATTGTGTATATATACCACATCTTCTTGATCCATTCATCTGTTGATGGACATCTAGGTTCTTTCCATAGTCTGGCTATTGTAGACATTGCTGCTATAAACATTCGGGTACACGTGCCCCTTCGGATCACTATGTTTGTATCTTTAGGGTAAATACCCAGTAGTGCAATTGCTGGGTCATAGGGTAGTTCTATTTTCAACATTTTGAGGAACCTCCATGCTGTTTTCCAGAGTGGTTGCACCAGCTTGCATTCCCACCAACAGTGGAGGAGGGTTCCCCTTTCTCCACATCCTCTCCAGCATCTGTCATTTCCTGACTTGTTCATTTTAGCCATTCTGACTGGTGTGAGGTGATATCTCATTGTGGTTTTGATTTGTATTTCCCTGATGGCAAATGACGTGGAGCACTTTTTCATGTGTCTGTTGGCCATCTGGATGTCTTCTTTGCAGAAATGTCTGTTCATGTCCTCTGCCCATTTCTTGATTGGATTGTTTGTTCTTTGGGTGTTGAGTTTGCTAAGTTCCTTATAGATTTTGGATACTAGCCCTTTATCTGATATGTCGTTTGCAAATATCTTCTCCCATTCTGTCAGTTGTCTTTTGGTTTTGTTAACTGTTTCCTTTGCTGTGCAAAAGCTTTTGATCTTGATGAAATCCCAACAGTTCATTTTTGCCCTTGCTTCCCTTGCCTTTGCCGTTGTTCCTAGGAAGATGTTGCTACGGCTGAGGTCGAAGAGGTTGCTGCCTGCATTCTCCTCAAGGATTTTGATGGATTCCTTTCTCACATTGAGGTCCTTCAACCATTTGGAGTCTATTTTTGTGTGTGGTGTAAGGAAGTGGTCCAATTTCATTTTTCTGCATGTGGCTGTCCAATTTTCCCAATAAATAAAATCTTTAAATTAAAAAAAATATTTGTACATCAGCCAGATTCAGAAATATCTGTGGACATTCCTAGGGCTTAATACATTGAGGATTTACATACGGAAGAAGTATGGATCCCTAAGTATTGACATGAAGCAAAGCTCCCATGCACTGGAATGAGTTTGGATGAGAAGTAAAATAGTATTGTGGTAAGTTACTGTGGTATCCTTGTTGTATTAACTAACTTTACTTGCATTAACTAATTCGATATATGATGGTTTTGATGTGCGCTGCCTCTGCTATCCCTAATCTGGAGCGCAAAAATGTCAGAAAACTACAAAGCTGTCCAGGTGAAGTCTAAAAATGTACTTCAATCTCCAGACAACATGATAGGAAAAATGGATTTAGTTAGCAAACATGCCTGATTTCTCACTTGATTCCAGTCTGTTAGCTGAATGACCATTAGCATTTTATCTTTTTGTTCAATTGCTAATTGGCAAAATTGGGGAAAATGATAGTTCATGGACTGTTTTGACCATAATTTCTCTAAAAGTAGTTTATCTATTCCTAACTATCTATATTAATTACTAATGTGTTAATCACACAAAGCACTCAACTAATTTTTGGTTGAAGAGATGAAGAAATGAATAAACATCACTATGCATAATCCTTAGCCTATACTGCTAATGTAACATCTTATTAAATACCAAGATACATTCTACCCTTATGAATTCCAGACTCACATCATTGATTTGATATTGATTTTGGATGTCACTGAAGAAAAGAAAATCAGAGTATAAATGTTATAATCTTTTCTTTTTTTAAGTTAATCATTAAATTCCCATGTGCCATTAAATTCCCATGTGCAGGAAGTACAGTATTTTCTTGAAGCCACTCACTGTCTCTTCCCTAAGTGTTGGAGATCCCAGGAGTTCTCGTAACAGAATTATCAGTCACCTTTCAAACATCAAGCAAAGGTTTGAGAACAGGGTTCACCCCAGTATTGCTATTCCTGTTAGTATCCACGAGAGAGCAGTGTTGACTTGCCGGCTATGAAGAATTTATTTCTCTTGGCTCTAACACAAGCCTTCATAGATTCTCTGGCTGCACAATTTGATGTCCCACATGGGGCCTCTGACGTCACAGCTCTCATTGCTAACACCCATAGGCTTAGAATATATCTAAAAAACAAGAGAGTATCAGGATGACTATGTACTCAAAGGCTCCCAAACTCCACTTTATTATATGTGGAAAATGTAGTTTTGTTCCTTCAACAGTATTTAGGTCTTTGCTTTGAGCACGGGTCACCAGCATAAACTCCCTTTTCCTCCAGATAATTTAATTCCAGGAGATTTGTTGCTCTTTCTTGCTACTGGCTCTTCATTTATCTGCGCTGGTCCTGAATAGCAGTGTTCAATGGTTTCAGATATTCTTTTCCAAAAGGCTCTGTGTTCCTCTTGCAGATGTGACTAATGTGCAAAACAGGGAGTGAGGCAAATGGCTAGTGGTTGGCCTCTTCCTTCCTCCTTCTCACATTTTTTTTTAAAGACTTTATTTATTTACTTGACAGAGAGAGATCACAAGTAGGCAGAGAGGCAGGGAGAGGGAGGGGGGAAGCAGGCTCCCCGCTGAGCAGAGAACTTGTTGTGGGGCTCGATCCCAGGACCCAGAGATCATGATTGGAGCTGAAGGTAGAGGCTTAACCACTGAGCCACCCAGGTGCTCCTCCCCTTCTCACATTTTTAAAAACACCCCCTTCCAGTACAATTGGGCCACAGTCGTTCTGTGTTAGCAAACTAACTCCACAGATTTTCACTTAAACTGACAAAACATCTTACTTTTTATTTCCAGTTTGTTGAGATATAATTGACATACATAGCATAGAAGTCTAAGGTATACAGCATAATAGCTTGACTTACATATATTGTGAAATGATTACCACAAGTTTAGTTACTATCTAGTTTAGTTACTATCTAGTACCTCTAGTACTATCTAGTACATGTATATACAAAAAAAGAAGAAAAATTTGTTTCCATGTGTTATGAACTTTTAGGATCTAGTCTCATAACAACGTTCAAATATACCATACAGCAGTTTTAGCCACAGTTGTCATGTTGTACATTACATCCCCAGTGCTTATCTCTTAAAACTGGAAGTTTGTAACTTTAAAGTGTCCATTTAAAATGCCTTTAGTTTCTGCTACTTCATTCTATCCATTCAAGACATGTTCAAAGACTGTACTAAGAGGACTTTTTTTTTTTTTTGGCAAAGGGAGCTTCATGGCAAAGTTGTGTCTGTTCTTCAAGATCTGGCTCTTTGGGTAATTCTGTCCCTCCATCCCCTTTATTTATATGAGGACTCACTCCAAATCTTAGAATCACTGTGACCAGATCCTTGAGCCACCTACACTGGGCTTGACAATTCTGTGAGAAACTGTTTTCCTCTTAACCTGTCTCCTAAAGACCAAAGTTCAGAGCCAGCCTCAAGTACATGTCATGTCTGTTCTTATACTTAGGGCTCTACTACTTGGAATGAAAGATGCATTGTAGACACTATTGGTTAACTCTTCTCTTAGTTGCTTCAATTTCAAAATCAAGGGGATGTTTGCTGAGCCCCCTGATATGCCAGAAGCTGGGCTCATCACTCTGAGGGATGACAACAGGTGTACTGGCCCCTACATCCCTTACAAATCCCTAGCACAAGCTGTTGTTTCTAGAACTGTGTACTTCCAGTTTGAGTCAACATAATTATTGGATTGTATAATTATACATATATATATAAAATATAAATATATACACATTTATATTTATATTTTATATATAAAAAGTATAAACTTTGAGTAGTGGTAGTATAGCCAATGAGGTTTATCCGAGGCGCGATTAATGCTAATTGAAAACATTTCCCAATAACCTGCCATGATGACTTGAAATATATATATAAAATATAAAAATATAATTGAGTCTTATAAATATGGTGGCTATTTGCACTGATCTAGAGAAGCCTAGGGCAGGAATTAAGATCTGAATATGACCAACAAACAGGATTCCTCTTTGAGTCCCTTCTGGATTTGCAGCTGGGAGAAGCATAGCAGAGGTGGAGAAAGCACTCCTACAGAGACCAAAGGAGTGGACCAAATTCTGGGCGATAACGCCTGACAATATGTATCCTATTCCTAGGAACTGCGTCCTTCCTATTAGATGTTTTCAAAACTAATTTTTATAATCATCCACACAAGGGTCTTATGAAAATTAATGTTATCGTGTACAGATGCTAGTATATTGCAAGTGCTTAAAACATTTGAGCTTTCCTATTCATTGTCATTACTATCACTGTTATCAGTATGCAAGGACGTTGAGATTATTTGTATCATTTTAGGTCATCAGTATTGAAGTTGGCCCTTCTGGCCTCTGAGGGACAGGAGGAAGGCCGTGGTGGATAAACTCTTCCAGCACCTGTGAGATGGAGGGGAGCCCCGTGAGAGAAGTCTCTTGTGGAAAATGACAAATGCTGAGTCACACCTATGGCTCTGCTTGAGGAAAGGAGAGCTAAGCTGGTGGGTAATAAGAGCCTCTTCTTTTGGCAAACAGATATCATTTTTCTTTTCTGCTGTTACTGAGTGTAGCTTTGGAAGGGTCTGCCCCGGAGCCCAAGGCAGCCCAGACCTGCAGTTACTCTGAGGAATCCCTGCAGGGTGATGTGCTCATTCTCTGTTGCTGCTCAGAGCTAACTCCAGACTCTGCAACAGCTGTGAAAGCTGCCCCTGTGACAGCATGTTATAATGCCATGTCTCTTTGCATACCCACACAGGAGGACTTGAGTCTGTGTCCAGTCCCTGGGAGCTGGTGTACAGTGCAGGGTGCTGCCTCAGTTGTCCCTGGTGTGGTCACAAGCCCTCAGACTCAGAACTAACAGGAGCCTCATGGCCATTAACTCTTGTCTCTCAGCCCCAGATCCAACATCCAGATCTGCTTTAGGATGCTGGGACTTGGACTCTGGGACTCTTCTTTGTCAGCTGGCTCCCTTTTAGTTTCCACCCCCAGAGAACAGCAGGAAAAGACCGGAAGCCTAAAGCAGGCCAGGGAATACTTGCTTCTTCCTATCCCTGTCTCATCAGTGCTCCTGAGCAATGACTCTTTACCTGGCAGTGGAGTTTATTCTAGTCTCCAGGATTTGTTGGTTGGTCGGGTTTGAGTTTGATTTAGGTTTGTGTTTGGAACTCCCAGGATCCAATCAGCCTCACCGAACTTCCTCTGAGATACCAGCAGCAGCAGGACAGAGTCCCACCCTCAGAGATTTCAGTCCCAGCTCTGAAGGCACCTCCTCTGAGCTCCTGTGACAGCAGTACCAGTTAAAGGTAGCACACTTCTCAGAACTGTGAGACACAGTCCAATGGGCCTATCTTCAAGCTTCTAAGATCCAAGGACCAAATTCTTCCCAAGTGTAGGATTCTTCCCACAGGTGCTACCTCTGCAATTACTTCAGCATTCCCTGTTTTAGTTTCAAGTTTCCAACGTCCATTAAACCATTTGCTTACATTAAATCTCTGAAAATAACCAGTGCTATTTCTTTGCTCTTCTTCTGACTAGACTCACTAATCCAAAACATGACCCTTTGCTATCTTCTCACCTTCAACTAGAGCTCTTGAGCAGAGTCAACAGATCAAAGAAGACCTGATTTTCAATTCATTGGATAAGGAGCTTCAACATGTAGGGGAAGTGACTAATCCACTGTCCTAGTCAGTTTCCCCATTTTCTGGAAATGGCTTCTTTTCTCCCCACCTCCTCTCTCAACCTATCCTCCTTTCTAAGACTCATTAAAAGTTGTGATACTGTGTAGGCTAGAACAGGAAGCTGGCATTGCTGTATATTACTATGAACGTTCTTCTATAGACCTGCAGATGCTTTGTCAGGCAGGACTGTGCCTTCTCTGAGAAACTGCTGGTTCTCAAGGAAGTAGGTATATGCAGGAAATAGATATCCAGAAGGACAAAACACAAGCAAAGGAGATAGAGTCCTGGTATCCAGCATCAATTGCACTTGAAGGGGCATTTTTGTAGGACCCACGCTCTGGACTCTGGATTTCGATCTCTGCCACTTCCCAGAGAATGTGATGGTTCTTGGCATTTCTCATCTTGAAAAGCATTTTTTTTTTTCCCTACTCGGTAAATGGAAATAATAAGACCTACAGAAATGTTGTGAAAGATTAAATTTACTTAAATAAAGTTTCCTAGGCTCAAAGCAGTTACTCAAGAAATATGTTTTTTTCCTCTTGTCTACCTTCACCCAAACCAGGCGAGGAGAATAAAGGAAAAAATCTGGGTCAATTAAGAAGTGAGCTTTAGGGGGCACCTGGGTGGCTCAGTGGGTTAAGCCTCTGCCTTCGGCTCAGGTCATGATCTCAGGGTCCTGGGATCGAGTCCCACATCGGGCTCTGCTCTGCAGGGAGCCTGCTTCCTCCTCTCTCTCTCTCTCTCTCTGCCTGCCTCTCTGCCTACTTGTGATATCCGTCTGTCAAATAAATAAATAAAATGTTTAAAAAAAAAAAGAAGTGCGCTTCAGAGTGTATAATAAATACTCACCAAGGTTTTGTCCAATTCACTGCCCAGAAAAATCACTGAGGAGAACGAAGAAAAGGAATTAGTGATCTATTTTATGTATTTACATCGCTCTCCACAGCAATTTCTTAATTCCTTGTTTTATCTCTTTAGTCCGAACCCCATATACAATAGGGTTCATGGCAGGAGGTATGAGATGATGAAGGACATTGAGCAAGATGAGGATGTCCATGGGGACCCTCTTTCTGGCCACATTTGTCAGTACAACAACCAGCAGGATGGTGCTGAAGAACAGGATGAGGATGAAGTGAGAGCCACATGTGCTCAGGGCTTTGACAGCAGCCCCTTCCGCCTTGAACCTAAGCACAGCTCTTAGGATGAAGGTGTAGGAGAGGAAGATGAGGATGAAATCTGAGCCCAGTAAAGTCCAACCAGCCACAAACTGATAGATTCTGTTAAGGGTGAAATTGTCACAGGAGAGCCTGGACACAGACAAGTTGGCACAGATGCAGTTCTCAATGACATTTTTCCCACAGTAATGGAGCCGGGCAGTGAGAATAGGAATAGGTGCAGTGAGAAGGGCATTTCGAGTGAAAATGAAGACACTAGCCTTGGCCACAAATTGGTCAGTGATGATGGATCGGTATCGCAGTGGGTGGCAGATGGCCACATAGCGGTCATAGGCCATGACCATGAATGTACAGGACTCCATGGGGAGGAAACTGTTCATAATGAACATCTGGAGAAAGCAGGCTGTGAAGCTGATGGACCTGAGATCAAACCAGAAGATGGCCAGGACCTTGGGGATGACTGTCAGGCAGAGCACAATGTCCAGCAGGGAGAGGAGGCTGAGCAGGTAGTACATGGGCTCATGCAGAGAGGTCTCCAGCCAGATGGTGATCAGCAGGGTGGCGTTGGCCCCCATGGCCAGGAGGAAGAGGAAGCTGAGGGGCAGGGACAGCCAGTGCTGCCAACTCTGGTAGTTAGGGAAGCAGATGAGAAGGAATTCAGAGACTGGAGCAGTGGAGTAGTTGCTGGGTAAGGCCATGGAATGAATCTTGAGGCTTCTTTTGACTATTTGTATGAGCAAATACAAGAGGCAATTTTTTTTTTAGTTTATTTTAAAAGTACACCTCTCCAATCCATGGACTGGGAGAAGATCTTCGCAAATGACACTACAGACAAAGGGCTGATATCTATATATCTATATCTATAATGACACTACAGACAAGTGCTAAGATCTGTAAAGAACTCTTCAAACTCAACACACACAAAACAGATAATCACGTCAAAAAATGGGCAGAAGACATGAACAGACACTTCTCCAAAGACATACAAATGGCTAACAGGCAGATGAAAAATTTTCGTCATCATTAGCTATCAGGGAGATTCAAATCAAAACCACATTGAGATAACACTTTACACCTGTTAGAATGGCCAAAATTAAACAAAAAAAAAAAAAAAGAAGAATGGCCAAAATTAACAAGACAGGAAACAACGTGTGTTGGAGAGGATGTGGAAAAAGGGGAACCCTCTTACACTGTTGGTGGGAATGCAAGTTGGTGCAGCCACTTTGGAAAACAGTGTGGAGATTCCTTACGAAAGTAAAAATAGAGCTTCCCTATGACCCTGCAATTGCACTGCTGGGTATTTACCCCAAAGATACAGATGTAGTGAAAAGAAGGGCCATCTGTACCCCAGTGTTCATAGAAGCAATGGCCATGGTCGCCAAACTGTGGAAAGAATCAAGATGCCCTTCAACAGACGAATGGATAAGGAAGATGTGGTCCATATACACGATGG
Source organism: Meles meles (assembly GCF_922984935.1). Taxonomy (NCBI): domain Eukaryota; kingdom Metazoa; phylum Chordata; class Mammalia; order Carnivora; family Mustelidae; genus Meles; species Meles meles. The sequence continues at coordinate 55,887,596 of NC_060073.1, read as the reverse complement.
AGTATTATGCCTCCATCAGAAAGGATGAATACCTAACTTTTGTATTAACATGGACGGGACTGGAAGAGATTATGCTGAGTGAAGTAAGTCAAGCAGAGAGAGTCAATTATCATATCGTTTCACTTATTTGTGGAGCATAAGAAATAACACGGAGGACATGGGGAGATGGAGAGGAGAAGGAAGTTGGGGGAAAATTGGAGGGGTGACGAACCATGAGAGACTATGGTCTCTGAAAAACAATCTGAGAGTTTTGAAGGGGCGGGGGTTGGGAAGTTGGGTGAGCCTAGTGGTGGGTATTATGGAGGGCACGCATTGCATGGAGCACTGGGTGTGCTGCATAAACAATGAATCTTGGATCAATGAAAAAAATAAATAAAACAAAAAAATGTTTTTAAAAAGTGTGCCTCTCACTCTTTAAGAAGCTAATGATATATAGGACACTCATCCCAAAAGGCAAATCCCAGTCAATATCATAAAGACAGACCGGTGAGATTTGAAAAATAAAGCTATGGTAGATGAAGGAATAATGAATCAGTTTAAAAACTGAGATTTTATAGGTGGATAATCCTAGGTAATAACCTCACAACATTAAAAATGTGCAACAAATTATGTCAGCATGGTACCAGTGAGGAAAATAAAATGTTAACAATATAGACCAAAACGCACCTAGTTTTTACAATTATCCAGTACTAAGATGAAGGAGGCATGAGAAGGGTCTTTAATAGGTGTTTTTGAGATAATTATTGACATTGATATGGGTTGGGAAACCTTTAATTAGGTAGTCACCTACTTATCCAATATAATTTTTGATGAATAATTTTGTTATAGCCCTTCCCCAAACTCATGGTATATTAGAAGAAAATAGAATACAAAATTGATTAAATCAGTCCTTTGCTAAAACTCCAGTCCTATTTGAATACAACCATTCACTTTCCAGGGCCTGTACCTGGTCATACCAAGTGTTCTTAGAATAAGTCTAAAATGAAATGGCTGTAAAGCAGCCATTTCATTTTAGTAAAAGCTATAAATTTATAGTTAGTTCAAATGAGCCCTCAATGCTGCCTGTCCATCCTACAAAGCTTGCCTGATCAACTGTCCCTTCTTCCAAAGCCTTTTTCAAAAGTCTTCATTCTTTTCAAACTCTCTTGGAAGATGGCCTCAAACACTACCTTGCAGAGAAAAGAAGTATCTAGTGATATTTTCTTCAATTTCCCAAGATAAAACTTAACAACCTACTTGTACTTTCTCCCACCCTTGCCTTCTTTCCTCCCACTGAGAGTCTGCCCAGCCTGAAATGTCAAACCTTCCACCTCCTACACTGAATTGTAGCCCTCTTAGCCTGGCAGTTACACTATCAATTATTTGTTCTAGTTCCCTAACTTGGAGTCATATTTCCTTCTTCATTGGATCTGCCTTGTCTTTCATACATTCTCCAGTATCTTTCATCTTTAAAAATAAAAAATAAAAAGCCTCTTTCTTTCCTTCCAGCTATTTCTCCCTTCTCCTCCCTTCACACACAAACTTCTCACAAGCATTGCCACACTCACTGTCTCCAGTCCTCACCTCACATCCATTCCACAACTCCTGGCATGGCCTCCTCCTATAGACCCACAAAATACCTCTTAAAAAAAAAAATCTTGCTGAAGCAATCAATCAGATCCTCTTTCTGACACACCCTATTTGGTTTGGTTTGCATCACAATCTCCTGGTTTATCTCATACCTCCTGTTCTCATTTTCTCTTATGTGCTTTTTTTTAAAAGATTTATTTATTTATTTATTTATTTGACACAGAGAAAGAGATCACAAAGAGGCAAAGAGACAGGCAGAGAGAGGGGGGAAGCAGGCTCCCTACTGAGCAGAGTGCCCGATGCGGGGCTCAATCCCAGGACCCCGAGACCATGACCCAAGCTGAAGGCAGAGGCTTAACCCACTGAGCAACCCAGGCACCCTCTTATGTGTGTTTTTTTTTTTTCATCCACCACCCTGGCATAAGTTTCAAGGTTCAGTCCAGCGTTCTCTTTGATTTTCTTCTCTCCTCTGTGCTAATCTGCTCTGCTCTGTCTTCCACTTCCTTGTCCATATGCTCAATTACCATCTCTATGTTTACTAAATTATATCTCTTGCCTAAACCTCCTTAAATGCCTACTTGACATATCAACTTGGGTCTTTCACCAAAACTCACAAGGTTTAAAATTAAGTTACCATTTGTCTCCCAAGCCTGGTTTTCTAGCATCTCCTGTCTCAGTGAATAGCATATGCATCTGGACTATCTCACAAGTCAAAGGCTAGAAACTGTCTTGAACATATTCTTCACCAGTACCACCCATCACAAACCCACCAAGAAAATCAATCAAATTTTCCTTTTAAATTAGCTCTTGGATCCAATTATTTCTCCATCACCACCCTCACCAGCCAAGTATACAGTACCACTGTCTCTTGAGTGAAATTTACTGTGTTCTAGGTTTCATTATAAAGCTATTCTCTACACTGAAGTCAGAGAAAAATTTTAAAATACACGTGGAATCTTGACACTCATTTGCTTAAAATATCCCATTGACTTCTCATCGTTAATAGGCATAAAAACAAAATCCTTAACTTTATTAAATCACAAGTTCATGAGAGAAGAAACCATGTCCGCTGGTGTTTTTCACACTACACGTACAGTGTATAGGTAGATTCCTTTATAGGTGCTCATAGTTAATTAAATTAATAAATAAATAATTAAATGAACGAATGAATACTAGGTCATATAACATTTGCCTCCTTCCCCATTTTCCAGTCTCATCTGACACCTCTCTCTCTCTCTCCCTCTCTCTCTCTCTCTTGCTCCCAGAGCTCCAGCCACACTGTCTTCTTTTCAGATCTTCAAATACAATATGCACTTTCTGCTCCCATTTCTCTTGGAAGACTGTGCTCCCATGCTTCTACTTATACTTCCACATCCACTTACTTTTTATTCATCCTATTCATCTCAGTTCAAATATTCCCTTCTCTGAGCAGTTTTCTCTAACCCTCTCCAGACAAGATCGAGATCTTCTATTTTATGTTCTCATAGCACATTGTCCCACCCTCACAGTTTGAATGTGTGTAATAATTTGATTATATACTCCTTCTCCCAAGTCCATTTAAACATTTCATGCCATGATAATAGGGACCATGCTCACCAACTGGCACAGTGCTTGGCATGAAGAGATGCACAACAATATTTGTATAACAAATTAATTGTTTTACAAGCAGAATGATAGAGGGGCATAGAATAAAATTTCCAAAATCAGCCTGAGAAGAAAAAGGAAGACTTTCTAAAGTTACTAACACCTGGGCTGAATTTGATGAATGTGGAAGACATGTGTGCACAAAACCTGTGGGTACCACTTTTCAGATACATGAAATGGGTTATGTAAAAGCATGGAAATAACTTGGAGAAAAACTTCAGAGGGAAACTCTGTGAAATATTTAATTTGACTGGAGCCAAGAGGGTGGGGAATTGAAAGAAAGAGCAGAAAACAAAGTTGAAAAATAAGAGAAAGCTAGATTATGAAGGACCTTTTCTATGTTAAAAATTTTAGAATTAATCTTGTATATAAAGAGAAGACAGAAATACTTTCATTAGGGGAGAGAGGTGACGAAGTATGGGCTGTGGGAGGATCACTTTGGATGCAATGCTATGAATGATTTGAGTAAGGAGAGAGAACAGAAGCAAAAATAATGGAAGCTGCAATTGCCCAGATGAGAAGTGTTGTATGAACAAAGTCTGAGCACTGAAGATGGGAAGAAACAGCATATGCTGGTAGTAATGTAGACAGTTATGAAAGAGACAGTAGGTGAGACGCCCAGAATTTTCTGGTTTGAATAAACAGAATCACCATTCAAGATGTGAAACACGGGAGGATTAGTAAGTTTAGTGTGTCTGAATATATGTCAAGCCTGAGGTGTGTACACTCTACGTAGAAATTTATCTTGGACTGTCAGAAATGAGGAGTTTGAACAATTTAGAATGATTCTAGTTTAAGATATAAATTCAGAAAGCATTAGCACATAGCTGAAGTAGTTGGAATAGCATAAGGCTGAGACTGAAACCTTGGAAAACAGCAACACCAAAAGGGTGAAAAAAGAAAAAAGAGACATAAATGATGGGTCTGGAAGAGTATGAAAAAAATCAGAATATCGTGACCTAGGAAAAATGAGGTAGAAAACTTCAAGGAGTATATGGCCAACTTGTCAGTTAAGCAGAAGTTCAATAACATGAGAATATGAATAGACGTTAAATTTTATAGGGACCTGGACAAGAGTAATTCATTGGACTGGTGCCAAGAGAAACCAGAACAAAGGGTGATGAAGTTAGTAAGGGAGGACGTGCAAATGAGGAGGATTGACCACACAGCTAAAGAGCCTCATTTCAAGTTCATAAGTGAAGAAAAAAGCAAGACAGGAATGAAACATACTGCAGCATGCTTATTTGTTTATGGAAAGATTAAAATTCAGAATGAAAGTAGGATAACTGTAGTAGTTAGTTCACTGAGAAAGTTGTTTATTATTATTATTTTATTATTATTTTCTCTGTCACACTTAACACACAGATTTTGTACTTCCTTCTTTCTCTTCACCTTCCTGTGAAATATCTGAAGACAAAGTACACTTTTCCATTTATACACACCAACGTTCTCTAACACCCCACAGGTTCTTAATAAAAAAAATCTGTAGAAAGATTTTTTAATTACTGGGGCCTTGGTGTTCTACATTGATGGAAAATTCCAAGGAATGGAAAGTGAGAGAGGTGAGTTAGCCAGAGTTTCAATGTGTTGAAGGGGACACTGAGGAAGAGAGAGAAGTCCTGATCAATACTACAAATGGTGGCCACTGAGGGGGCAGGGCAGGGCACAAAATGCCTGTTGGAACTTGGGGGCTTCTTTATGCCACTGTTTACAGGTCCTCCTCAAGAGCCTGGTCCTTGGTTAACGGTAAAACCCTGAGCTAGTTCTCTGACTTAAGAAAACTTTTGCCCTTGCCCTAATTAATACAAACACAAAACAACCCTGTTGCTCCTAATATGCTGGTTAGAATCTTCTTGAATTTCCTCCAGTCTAGTCATTACCACCTTATCCATACAAAATCTATCTCCCTGCACCAGTCTTTCCTCTCCTCCTTGACCCTTATCCTCAGTGTATCCTATTTTCTCATCCCTGTTGAATGACCTTCTTTAGCACTTTGTCCCCTGCAAGCATTGTTTGATATAATCTTCGTAACTGTTTATGCTTCTTCTCAAAGGACACTCACTGATCAATTCTCCTATGTATCTGCTTCTGTTCTTCACGTGTTGGTCATTAACTTGTGGAAAAGTCAAATCTCTATTGCCTGAAATTCATCAAGCCCAGGACACTTGCCTCCAGCCACCCAGTGTTACCAGTTCAGCTCAGAATCTATTCAACGCCATTTCTTCACAGCTTAACACGGGAGAACAGGAAGGGGCGAGGGAGTAAGAAATCTGGAATAGGAGAGAAGGATAAAAGAACAGATTCCTAGACATCCTGAAAGGTAGAAGTGCACATATGAACATAAGTCAGTGATGTGGTACATAAAGTAAACATTGATTTAGGTCTCTAAAACCAGATTGACAATATTAGCTGAAATATACCAAGTGTCTAGCATGTACCAGGCATTCTCCTAAATGTTGTGTGTGTGTGTGTGTGTGTGTGTGTGTGTGTGTGTGTGTGTGTAAATTTATTTCATAAACATACAATCTCAAGAGCAATGTAGCTGAGAATCTTTCTCAACCCTATTCTGGTTACTTCACCTGGGGTATCCTATCCAATTCAGTACATTGTACTAAGTCATATGAGTTACAGGATGATAAAAGTTACAGGATGATAAAAATCTATAAATTACAGATGTGTGGACTGCCAAAAACAAGAACATTAGTAATAACTTCAAAATATAGGAATGGCTATCTTGGGGGGAAGGGCAAAACTAGGACCATCAGAGAGAAATCAGAGAAATGGAGCCTGGTTGAATATGAAAGACAGCTTTCTATCAGTCTAAAGAAAGTTATCTCTCTGCAGTTTAAATTGCTCTACTGAAACAAAGTTGGGGTGCGGGGGGAGCTTCTTCATCAACATTTTTTTCCTGAATCTCTGTGCCAGGTATCTAGTGACATCTAAACTCAGCACACTGACACCCCTTATTCCACTGTAGGATTTATCGATCTCCTTTTTTTCTTCCTGGTCAGACAAGATGAAGTCTAATTCTCTACAAGCGCTAGGTCTCCTAACCAAGCAAGGAAATGGGATCCCCTTTTAGAAAGGCGGAGGGAAGAAAGAAAACCTAGCATGCTCCTTACAGAGGTTCTTGGGGATTTCTGGATGTTAAAGCATCCAGAGGCACCACATCTGCCACCTCCTCATTCATTGCCTTTCTCCCTGTTAATTGGGGTTGCCTGTTAGAAAAGATTTCTGCCTGCCTTGTCACTCTTCCCATCTAAATTCAGTCTGTGCTACCTACCCTCCCTTGACCCTGGAACTTACAGAAGATGTCAAAGGATGAGTCCTTTATGATGTATCAGCTGTACTGGTAACCATGCTGGAACTTTAATGAATAAGTCTGAAGAGTTTTATGAGCTCCTATTCCTCTTCTATCTTCCCTTTTTTGGACCCAGATGGGGAAAGGTGGCTTGGGAAAGCAGACTTAGGGGATGAAGAGCTGAGTCCTTTGGGAACTATCTTATGGTGCTCCTGAAGGAAGGGAGTTGGGAGATAAAGAATAAAGTGATTTGAAGCTAAGTTAAGAACTTGTCCAGAAGCCAGAAGCCAACAAACCTGACATGCAAAACATGGTCAAATGTGTAGGAAAAGAGACCTCTTTTATTATAATAGTAATTGTAAAGTTTTGAGGGACACTTCTGAGTGACTTAAACCACTTAAGTTCTTTTACATTTTTTCTCATTGAATCATCTCCCTTAGATATGAATATGCAACTCTTTTAAGTAGGAACTATTATCCCGCTGTGTAGGGGATAAATAGAAAGATAAAACCTTGTCCCAAACTCACTAAAACTAGCCTACATTCATAGCCATGTCAATCTGATTCCAATGTCTGTGTTCTAAATGACCCTCTATTTACTGATAAATGTGACCATAGGTATTGATATCCTAAACAAAATCCTAGCAAGTTGAGTTTAGGACGCTGTTGACATTTTTTAACTGACAAATATATTTATCTTTTGAAAAATGCAAAGAGAGTTCAATACAAGGAAATCTGTCATCTAACGTATCAAGGTTGTAGATAAGGTCATGGGAATATAACCATTCAAATCACAAGCAGATCTGAATACTAGCTCTGGCATTTGCTATTGGTGTGACCCATCCATTAAACAAATATTAACTACCACCTGTGCTCCACAAACTGTATTAGGCACTGTATACAATGGCAAATAAGGCAAACATGGTTCCTATTCTCCAAGAGCTCATTCTAATTATGTGGTTGTTAAAAGAAAACAGGCATCTCTAAATGTACTTATTTGAATAATTTCTAAAATATATTGTTCAGCAAAGAAGCAAGAGGCAAAAACAGTGCATAGAATGCCACACATTATTTTAATGCTATACAAAGAATACACATAAATAAGTATATATATAAATATATATGTTATTATATATATTCTTATGTAAAATCAAATTACCTCTGGAAGGATATAGAAACCTATAAGAGAAGTTGCTTCCAGGAAAGAAAATTCTGTGCCTGGCAGATTAGAATAGAATGGTATCTTAGAGATTGCTGGTTGTGTACCCAATGCCCCCATTCTTCCTTATTAACAAAAACCACAATTTTATTTGGGTACCTATCTATACTGCCAAAATATTATACCTCTCAGATTCTGAATACTAATAGATGTCATTTGGTGGGGTTTCCAAAAAGACTCTAAGGTGAACTAAATCAGTTGAGAAGTGAAGGTCATTAACCCTCACTCTTTTCTCATGGAACAGGCATGGGACTGACACCTGAATTTCTGGCTTAAACCATCAGCAACTTTGAGGACAAAAGTCAGTTTTCAAGTATGATAAAGAAAGTAGAGAGAAATTGGTGACGCTCTGGTTTCAGTCTTTGATGTTCATCTCTGAAACTCTTCTATATGAAAGGAAAAGAATTTTCTAATTTGTTGGTCCCCATATTTGGAGTTCCTATTACATGAAATCAGATATACACTAACTGAAACAGATAATGAATTACTTTTACTGAACCCGTTTTTTGAATTTTCAAAATTTTGAATCATGTGCATACGTTCCCTTTTTTATATAAATTCAATTAGCCAAAATCGTTGGTTTTTGATATAATGTTGTGATTCACCAGTACTTTTTCATTAAATATTTTTAAAAAGGTATTCTTTTGGTAATACAGACAAAAATATAAGACAAATAAATGCTAAAAGTTTTGGTAATTATACAAAAGAAAATATACAAAATCCTCTCATGTACCATCATGAAACATTACTATGGGAACATCAGGTAAGGTAAGGCAGATCAAAAAAGTCTTAACAAAGAGAGGTATGAATAGGAAGGAAAGCAAGGGTAGAAGCAGAAAAGGCAGACAGACTATTATCTGATCAGGCAAGAGATGGTGGTGGCATGGAACAGATTGGTGGCAGAGGAAATGACTTTGAATAAACAAATTTTGGAATAATAGTCAAGTCAATATAATGATGAAATACAAATGAGAAATGAGTTATTCAATGTAGAAGTCAAATATGGATCTTAGGATTCTATCTTGGACAACTTGGTGGATATGGGCTCATTTACTGTAATGACATCACACATTAAGATTTTTGGGTATTATTGAGTGTACATCTGAAGTTTGTAATAATAAATGTAATGTGGGTGCCTGGATGGCTCAGTCGGTTAGAGTCTGCCTTCAGCTCAGGGCATGATCCCGGACTCCCGGGATGGAGCCCTGCTTAGGGTTTCCTGCTTAGTTGGAGAGTCTGTTTCTCCTTTCCCTTCTGCCCCCCCCACCACCCACTTGTGTGCGCTCTCTCTCTCTCTCTCAAATAAATATATAAAATATTTAAATAATTAATAACATGAAATCATTCAGGTTTTTTTTTCCTAGCAAATGTCAGTCTTTCACAGAGGAGACAGATATTTAGATTTAAACAGTTTGGGGTTTTTCAAGCAACTACAATGGAGGGAGAGACTAAAGGAGTTTAGATTATTTCAAAAAATGTACTTAAATGATGGGCTATAGAAGGGCTAGACAAAAAATAAAATCAGAACAAGGAAAGAATGAATGATAGTATGAAGAGGATTCCGCCAATGGCTTGCGACACTAGATATTCAACAATTGTGACCGTACTAAGGATAGATGAAAATTTGAACCTGAAGGTAGAAGGTGATAGCCAAAAGTATATGTTTCAAGTCTATATATTAGAGATACATCAACCACAAAAATAAAATAAGTCAAAATTGGAGATTTTAAGCAAAAAAGTTCAAGTTTTGAGTATAGGCTGATCTAAGTACTCCAATATTTCATTTTCCCAGCAATAAGACTCCACTGAAAAATAAATGCATATACATAAAGTAATAACAATTATAGGAGAAGATACATAGAGTATAGTTACTTAAATTAAGAATGCATCTGAGAGGAGTTTAGGAAAGGCTTAGGCTTCAAGCAAAGAATATGTTCAAGAGAGAAATAATTTGAGATGCAATTTTTAGCCCGTAGTATCTCCCACTGATTTTAGACAATTTAGTTAGGTAATAAATAATTTATTTAATTTTCTTGTTGTCTTATCTGATCCACCTGTAAACATAAGTCACCTGGCAACTACCTTACTTTAGAAAATGACAGAAACTTGTCTCCTGGTGACCTTTATAAATTTGTTTGGGATCGGTGTAACTCTAGCAGTCTGGAGCTTCCTGTTGCTTTATATTGCACAGGAGGATTGACCCAACCAAAATAGATGCAATGAAGAGAACAAAGAGTTTGAGAAGTTCTTTGTAGATCCTGGATATCAACCTTTTGTCTGTACTGTCATTTACAAATATCTTCTCCCATTCCGTGGGTTGCCTTTTTGTTTTGTTGACTGTTTCCTTTGCTGTGCAGAAGCTTTTGATCTTGATGAAGTCCCAAAAGTTCATTTTTGCTTTTGTTTCCTTGGCCTTTGGAGACTTATCTTGAAAGAAGTTGCTGTGGCTGATATCGAAGAGGTTACTGCCTATGTTCTCCTCTAGGATTCTGATAGATTCCTGTCTCACGTTGAGGTCTTTTATCCATTTCGAGTTTATCTTTGTGAACGGTGTAAGAGAATGGTCGAGTTTCATTCTTCTACATATCGCTGTCCAGTTTTCCCAGCACCATTTATTGAAGAGACTGTCTTTTTTCCATTGAATATTTTTTCCTGTTTTGTCGAAGATTATTTGACCATAGAGTTGAGGGTCCATATCTGGGCTCTCCACTCTGTTCCACTGGTCTATGTGTCTGTTTTTATGCCAGTACCACGCTGTCTTGGCACACACAAAACAGATAATCATATCAAAAAATGGTCAGAAGATATGAACAGACACTTCTCCAACGAAGACATACAAATGGCTATCAGACACATGAAAAAATGTTCATCATCACTAGCCATCAGGGAGATTCAAATTAAAACAACATTGAGATACCACCTAACACCAGTTAGAATGGCCAAAATTAGCAAGACAGGAAACAACGTGTGCTGGAGAGGATGTGGAGAAAGGGGAACCCTCTTACACTGTTGGTGGGAATGCAAGTTAGTGCAGCCACTTTGGAGAACAGTGTGGAGATTCCTGAAGAAATTAAAAATAGAGCTTCCCTATGACCCTGCAATTGCACTGCTGGGTATTTACCCCAAAGATACAGATGTAGTGAAAAGAAGGGCCATCTGTACCCCAATGTTTATTGCAGCAATGGCTACGGTCGCCAAACTGTGGAAAGAACCAAGATGCCCTTCAACGGATGAATGGATAAGGAAGATGTGGTCCATATACACAATGGAGTATTATGCCTCCATCAGAAAGGACGAATACCCAACTTTTGTAGCAACATGGACAGGACTGGAAGAAATTATGCTGAGCGAAATAAGTCAAGCAGAGAGAGTCAAGTATCATATGGTCTCACTTATTTGTGGAGCATAACAAAGAACATGGAGGACATGGGGAGATGGAGAGGAGAGGGAGTTGAGGGAAACTGGAAGGGGAGATGAACCATGAGAGACTATGGACTCTGAAAAACAACCAGAGGGTTATGAAGGGGCGGCGGGAGGGGGTGGGGTGGGGTGGGAGGTTGAGGAACCAGGTGGTGGGTAATAGGGAGGGCACGTACTGCATGGAGCACTGGGTGTGATGCCAAAACAATGAACACTGTTATGCTGTAAATAAGCAAATAAAAATAAATAAATTAATTAAAAAAAAAGAGAACAAAGAGATAACCACTCAGCTGGCAAGCAGAGCATGAGCTGTTTCTGCTGGGAATACAATAACACAGCTCTATTCACTTGTGCTGGGAAGTACACACCTGGAACACAACAGGGCTGTGCAAAGATAGCACCAAAATAGACTGATGGCCAAAACTGAAATTCAAAAGGGATGCTACAATCAAGATGATAGAAAGTGAAAGAGCTGTTTGCAGTTCCCTCTTCTCCCACACTTATTTTTTACACTTTCTCCACAAGTTCCTAACTAATGACATTTTTTTTTTTGCACTCAAAAAAAATTTTTTTTTATTTTTTTTATTTGTTTATTTACAGCATAACAGTGTTCATTGTTTTGGCATCACACCCAGTGCTCCATGCAGTACGTGCCCTCCCTATTACCCACCACCTGGTTCCTCAACCTCCCACCCCACCCCCGCCCCTTCAAAACCCTCTGGTTGTTTTTCAGAGTCCATAGTCTCTCATGGTTCATCTCCCCTTCCAGTTTCCCACTCCCTCTCCTCTCCATCTCCCCATGTCCTCCATGTTATTTGTTATGCTCCACAAATAAGTGAGACCATATGATACTTGACTCTCTCTGCTTGACTTATTTCGCTCAGCATAATTTCTTCCAGTCCTGTCCATGTTGCTACAAAAGTTGGGTATTCGTCCTTTCTGATGGAGGCATAATACTCCATTGTGTATATGGACCACATCTTCCTTATCCATTCATCCGTTGAAGGGCATCTTGGTTCTTTCCACAATTTGGCGACCATAGCCATTGCTGCAATAAACATTGGGGTACAGATGGCCCTTCTTTTCACTACATCTGTACCTTTGGGGTAGATACCCAGCAGTGCAATTGCAGGGTCATAGGGAAGCTCTATTTTTAATTTCTTCAGGAATCTCCACACTGTTCTCCAAAGTGGCTGCACTAACTTGCATTCCCACCAACAGTGTAAGAGGGTTCCCCTTTCTCCACATCCTCTCGAACAAATGTTGTTTCCTGTCTTGCTAATTTTGGCTATTCTAACTGATGTCAGGTGGTATCTCAATGTTGTTTTAATTTGAATCTCCCTGATGACTAGTGATGATGAACATTTTTTCATGTGTCTGATAGCCATTTGTATGTCTTCGTTGGAGAAGTGTCTGTTCATATCTTCTGCCCATTTTTTTTAGAAGAATGAAACTCGACCATTCTCTTACACCATACACAAAGATAAACTCGAAATGGATAAAATACCTCAACGTGAGACAGGAATCTATCACAATCCTAGAGGAGAACATAGACAGTAACCTCTTCGATATCAGCCACAGCAACTTCTTTCAAGATATGTCTCCAAAGGCAAAGGAAACAAAAGCGAAAATGAACTTTTGGGACTTCATCAAGATCAAAACCTTCTGCACAGCAAAGGAAACAGTCAACAAAACAAAAAGGCAACCCATGGAATGGGAGAAGATATTTGCAAATGACAGTACAGACAAAAGGTTGATATCCAGAATCTATAAAGAGCTTCTCAAACTCAACACACACAAAACAGATAATCATATCAAAAAATGGGCAGAAGATATGAACAGACACTTCTCCAACTAGTGACCTTTAAATGAGTCCCTCAGTTCACTGACTTCTTACATTTGTTTTCAACTTATGTAAACTGATAGTTTTTCTCCCCAACCTGATACTCATCCTTTGAATTCTCACTCTAAACAATACAGCACACCAATGGCAGTTCTTAATCTTCCCTCTGATAATACACTGAAATTCTAACATTCAAATTATATAATATTGTATATCATTTAAAGTCCAGCAAAATGTCACTCACCAGAAATAACTATATAAGCAATATGTTGCATATTTTTCATCTGTGTTTTTCTATGTTTATATTAAAGTTATATACATATAAATGATATTATCCCATACAATTTAATTTAAATACATGAACCTGTTATAAACTCTTTATTATATCCCATGCCGTTGCACTAGGGGCAACTATTAGATATGCAATGAGTTTGTAGTATGCTTTATTATCTGGTAAGATGTGACAAATCGTTTTTAAAACTCTCTTCCACTTGGTGAAACTTTTACCATACATATACACTTTCTAGTTTAGAATAACTGCACCAAATGTCTTCTGAAAATCTCTGCTGGACTGTTTCTTGAAATTGCATTGATTTTATGAATTCATTTGAGGAGAAGACATCTTTAAAATGCTCATGTGTCCTTTCCATGTACATGGTTTATCTCTACATTTAATCAGGTTTTCACTTAAATACTTTTCTAAAAATTTTTATTTTTTAATTTCTTTTCAGTGTTCCAGAATTCATTGTTTATGCACCACACCCAGTGCTCCATGCCATACATGCCCTCCATAATACCCACCACCAGGCTCACCCAACCTCGACCCCCTGCTCTTCCAAAACCCTCAGATTGTTTTTCAGAGTGCACAGTCTCTCATGGTTCATCTTCCCTTCCAATTTCCCCCAATTCCTTTCTCCTCTCCATTTCCCCATGTCCTCTGTGTTGTTTCTTATGTTCCACAAATATTGTGAAACCATATAATTGACTCTCTCTGCTTGATGTATTTCACTCAACATAACCTCTTCCAGTCCCGTCCATGTTGATACAAAAGTTGGGTATTCATCCTTTCTGATGGAGGAATAATACTCCAAAGTGTATATGGGCCATATCTTCCTTATCCATTCATCCATTGAAGGGCATCTTGGTTCTTTCCACAGTTTGGTGACTGTGGCCATTGCTGCTATGAACATTAGGGTACATGGCCCTTCTTTTCACTACATCTGTATCTTTGGGGTAAATACCCAGTAGTGCAATTGCAGGGTCATAGGGAAGCTCTATTTTTACTTTCTTGAGGAATCTCCACACTGTTTTCCAAAGTGGCTACACCAACTTGCATTCCTACCAACAGTGTAAGAGGGTCTCCTTTCTCCACATCCTCTCCAACACATGTTGTTTACTGTCTTGTTAATTTTGGCCATTCTAATTGGTGTAAGGTGGTATCTCATAGTTTAACCATTTCTACTATGATCCTTAGAATTCTTCTTTCTTCCTTTACTTACTGTGTTGGCCAGGACTTCCTCTTTCACCCTAAAGTGTACCAATGATGACCACAGGACATTCAGCTGTGTTCTTTTAAGGGGCATTACTTTTGGCAAAAGGGAGCTACCTCCTCCACGGTTTTGCTCTCTCCCTGGGACAGTCCTACCCAAAGACTAGTTGATAAGAGAGAAAAAGGGTCTGTCTGGCACACAGGTCTCAACTTACATGACTCTGAAAAGCCAGCCAGAGATTGCTATGTAATTATGTAAGTCTTATTTTTGTTTTTTGTTTCCTCAAATATTTTTAGTTGGTTTCCACCCATGCATGCATCCATCCGCTGAACACTTTAGGGGACCCTCTGTAGATTTTTGGAATTCTCTTTCTATACAGTTCTCTCTCCTCTAGTACTCTACCCTGTGAGCTCTGGCTACCTTGGCCTTCCCTGATTCCCATGTCCTTCTCACCATAGGAAGACTGCCAGGCTACACCTATGTTCACCCTCCCTTCAAGATGGCTTGGAATCTCTCTCCAATAAGTTGTAATAATCTTTCTCCAATAAACAGGACTCAACTCTTTTGTTTCCCATCTCTTTGGAATCCTTGACCTCCATTATCTCAAGTCCAGTGTCCTCAGAACAATTATTTTGTATATTTTGTACAATGTTTTGTTGTTGTTTTGTTGAGAGGATAAATCAAAGTCCTTGTTGCTCATCTTGACAAACTAAAGTTCCTCTCCAGTAGGTAAAATGCTGGAAAAGCAGAGGAAAGCACCATCCAACTTCTGAATCTTCCCTGGGCTCGGGGTAGGATATGTGACCACATAAGCTCCCTATCCTTCCCAAAAGTCAAGAGAGATCTGTTTTATACCTGAAACCTTAGTATCTTGGGTGAATTAAAAGGTAACGCACCTCTGGGGGAACCTGAGGTCAGAGTGATTTGGGGACTTCAAAATTTGCATAAGGAATTTGGAGAAAATGGATTTTAGGACTGTAAGAAGGACAGTGGTGTACAGAAATGGAAAAATCACATGAGATGTGACTACTTCAGTACCTTAAAGATTAAGCATGGCACTTAGATTTATTTTTAAGGGAAGAGACTATCAAAATGTTTTTTCTTGCATGTGGAGACAATAGGATGTGTACTCAGAATTAATATGAGCATCTCAGGAAAGACCATGTAACTAGGAATCTTTTCTCACAGGGTTAAGCAAGGACAGCTGCATCACCAGACCACCGAGTTAATTATGTTTGGCTCTAGGGAACCCAGTTTCTGTCTTTACTATTAAGAAGAGAACCTTATGCCAATATTCCTTGAATCACCAAAAACAAAATCCACACAGTATCAGCATGAAAATAAAGTAATCTTTCTCTCCCTCTCACACAACCAGCTTGATGAGGGAGCTGGTTTGCCTGAAGACAAAGCATAAGCTGACACCCTGCAACCTCCTGGTTCTCTAGCCTACTGCTGGGTGGGAAGTGAGACATTCTTCCAGGAATCTCCCAACTATCTTAATGTTAACACCTTGCTAGAAGGGAAAACAACCTTAACTTGATAATGACAAGGCCTCTGATATCTTAGGGTGTCCTCTTTAGCATTATCTTGTAGATCCTCTTTAGCATATGAAAGTTTTTCTGAAACCTCCCTTTTCTTACTTCCCCCAACTCCAGAGTATACAATCAGCCACTCCTTGAGACTTCAGTGCTACAGTTTTTTCTGCCCACAGTTTTTTCTATCCCCGTTAATAAAACCACCATTTTGCACCAAAGACATCTCAAGAATTCTTCGGGCTCCAGACCTCACCCCACCAAACTTCACCTATATTCCAAAACCACATCAAACTGTTAATGAAGTTCTCCTCATTATTTAAAGAAATTCCTCTAAAATCCTTTTAACCACTTTTTCATACCCTATGTACTTAAAGGAATCAAGCAGCTATCCAACTCTCCACCTTGCATCAAGTCGTTTTTTTTTTTTTAAATACTCTAACACCATATAGTATAGACCTTTATATCCAATATTTGCAATTTACCAGCCAAGGGATGTTGGAAAAACAAAGATCATATTTGTTGAAAATAAGAAAATAGTACTCTCTACATTTCAGATGCCTTTAAAAATTTTGGAATCTACTCACAAGAATCAGTGTTTAAGGATCTTTTAAAAGTGGCTCTTGCTTTCACCCTATGGAATTTTGCAAATAAAAATTATGTCTGATCACTGAGTAATGTTATTTGATTAGCCTAAACCCTAAATTCCCTATACCCATGTAAATAATGATATCACTCCCTACCAACTACAATAATATGTTTCCTCACCCATTTTCACTAGATTGTGACTTCCAGAATGTTAACAATTGATGCCCTATCATTCACCAGTGTGACCTTTGTCAATATTTCTCCATAAATTTTTATTTTCTTTTTTTTAAAGATTTTATTTATTTCTTTGACAGACAGAGATCACAAGTAGGCAGAGAGGCAGGCAGAGAGAGAGGAGGAAGCAGGCTCCCCACTGAGCTGAGAGCCCAACATGGGGCTCCAAACCAGGACCCTGAGATCATGACCTGAGCTGAAGGCAGAGGATTTAACCCACTGAGCCACCCAGGTACCCCAAATTTTTATTTTCTTTTCTTTTTTTTTTTAAAAGATTTTATTTATTTATTTGACAGAGAGAAATCACAAGTAGGCAGAGAGGTAGGCAGAGAGAGTGAGAAGGAAGCAGGCTCCCTGCCAAGCAGAGAGCCCGATGCGGGACTCGATCCCAGGATCCCGAGATCATGACCTGAGCCGAAGGCAGCAGCTTAAACCACTGAGCCACCCAGGCGCCCCAAATTTTTATTTTCTAATGTATAACCTGAGATAGTAATCCCTGTCCTCTAGAACTGTTATGAAGATGAGATGATTTAAAAATTTAAATGTCTACATACAAACTTAGGTACCTAACATTAGATACCTAATAGGCAAATGAAGTTTGGTCAGGTACTAAGAGATCCACAGTAATTCCTGATACTAGAGGGACAGAAAGTGGGTAGGAAATATTCGCTATCCAAGCATTATTTTACTGTCTGGAGTTACAAATCCCAGAATAGAAACAAAGGAAATAGTAAGAGATATTTCTATAACGGTGCCCTTCTATGTATTTGAAGCCCTCTCCACAATAACTTCTGACACCCCTGTTTTAACTCTTTGGTTCTAAATCCGTATACAATAGGGTTCAAGGCAGGAGGTATGAGGTGATGAAGGACATTGAGCAAGATGAGGATGTCCATGGGGACCCTCTTTCTGGCCACATTTGTCAGTACAACAACCAGCAGGATGGTGCTGAAGAACAGGATGAGGATGAAGTGAGAGCCACATGTGCTCAGGGCTTTGACAGCAGCCCCTTCCGCCTTGAACCTAAGCACAGCTCTTAGGATGAAGGTGTAGGAGAGGAAGATGAGGATGAAATCTGAGCCCAGTAAAGTCCAACCAGCCACAAACTGATAGATTCTGTTAAGGGTGAAATTGTCACAGGAGAGCCTGGACACAGACAAGTTGGCACAGATGCAGTTCTCAATGACATTTTTCCCACAGTAATGGAGCCGGGCAGAGAGAATGGGGACAGGTGAAAGCAGCAAAACATTCCGAGCCACAATGAAAGCACTAGCTTTGGCCACAAATTGGTCAGTGATGATGGTTGGATATCGCAGTGGGTGGCAGATGGCCACATAGCGGTCATAGGCCATGACCATGAATGTGCAGGACTCCATGGGGAAGAAACTGTTCATAATGAACATCTGGAGAAAGCAGGCTGTGAAGCTGATGGACCTGAGATCAAACCAGAGGATGGCCAGGACCTTGGGGATGACCGTCAGGCAGAGCACAATGTCCAGCAGGGAGAGGAGGCTGAGCAGGTAGTACATGGGCTCATGCAGAGAGGTCTCCAGCCAGATGGTGATCAACAGGGTGGTGTTGGCCCCCATGGCCAGGAGGAAGAGGAGGCCGAGGGGCAGGGACAGCCAATGCTGCCAATCCTGGTAGTTAGGGAAGCAGATGAGGAGGAATTCTGAGAGTGGAGAAATGGAGTAGTTGCTGTGCAATGTCATGAGATAAATCCTAAACTGAGATTTCACCTGGGTTTAGGTATGGTAAGACACGGGAATTACATCAATAGAAAACAAAACTGTCAAAATGCTAACATTTATTCATCCAGAAAACTGTTGAGTATATAAGAGCAATCTCAAATGAAAGCAAGGTTCAGTGAAAACATATATGAATATGGAGGGGACTCGGCAAGTTATTCTAAAGTTAATTCAGAGAAACAAATAAGACAGACTACCCACAAGGTTTAGAAGGAAAATGAGAAGAATTACCCCATTAAAACATACTCTAAAGCTACAAAAAATTTTTCAAGTGAGACTAACATGTGATATGATAAATCAAATTACTAATTATAGATTCCATAGGTCAGAAATCACATCCCCAATGGCATCACAAAGACAGCAGATGCTTTCAGATGCAAGCTCCTCAATATCTATAATACACTCATAGATTCATCAATATCTTTACCTAGCTCTTCTCTTTGCATCTAGCCAACTCAAAGATCTATCCCTCCTCCCAATTACAATCCTCCCACTTCTGATACAATGTCTGCCCACCTCTGATCTTCTTAGGAACTTTGACTTTTTAATTATCCATTCCATTTCCTATGTAGTCAGTCTCTCCATAGATCCTTCCCACAGATATACAAAATGCTGAAGTCTCTCATGTCTTAATAAATTTCTATACCTATCCCACATCCCCATTTGTTGTAAAGACCATGATTTCAGTTTTGAACAAAGATACCAAATCTCTCTTATCCCTTTTTCTTTTACACCCAAACTTGAGGAACCAGACAAAGGACATCTAAAAAGAGGCAACTGTGGCTTCAATAGTTCAATTGAGCTGTGATCAGTGTGTAAACAAATGCCTCTAGAATGGTTCTAAAGATGTTAAAAAGGAGCATCTTTCAGAGGTATAAATATAATGGCATAAGCAAAGATTAGCCTGTGTAGTTGTACAGAAGAAGAAAAGTTGGTAATTCTTAAATTCTCCCATCTCTTCTGGATTAAATGACTGAATTTCACAAAACAGTTTCTGAAAATATTTGATGTATGTTGTAGAGGCAGAGATGATGGACCCAATTTTGATATGTTGAATTTATAGAGTCTGTAAGCTATCAAAATGTACACAAGTCTGACTTCTACAGAAATAAGTTTGAATTCACTTGAAACCTTGGAGTTAAAGGAACAGAATTAGAAACCACCAGCACATAGGATATAGTTCAAACCACTGTTACTTTTATTTCTCACCCCATACTTATCTTTTCCTGCCTATTCTGCCATCCCTGAGAGAGGCCTTCCTTGGCTCTTTATTCTTTTTCCTTCCCCTTATGTGTAGCCCCTATGCATGAACATGCTTCACAAATCCCAGTCTCTTATCCATCCAACTCCCTGTCTTCATTCTTTCCTCATACTGTAAAGAATGGTTCTAAATTAAGCTCATCCTTCTGCTACCTGGATTTCACTAAGAGTGTACTTAATAAAAATGATAAAAAAGGGGAGGATACAAAGGAAGAGGTAAAAAGCAAAAGGATCAGATGCCTGGATATATTGCCACATAGAAGTTTAGACATGAATATGAGTCAAAATTTTGACATATTCCATTAATAATAATTATTAGAATCTGACTCTCTACTAAAGAAAGTAACAGTGATCAGAGGGAAGGTGGTTATTCTATTCTTTTCCACTTTGGTTTAACCATGCTTAGAATAGTGTCCAGTTCAGTGAACCTTGGTTTCAGGAATATTTTTGAAACTTTACACCTAGAAAATATCCAGGATAAAAAGATCCTTAAGAACTCATGATGAAGAACACTTTAGGAAGATGAAGATATTTTACCTTAGCCCTAATGGACCTGGATGCTCAGTGTCGTGCTAAACTCAAAACACTGTCCCTGTTCCAGAACCATACTTTCACTCTCTGGAACCCCTACACTGGTTTTCTGGTCAGGCCAGAAGTATTTCAGTCATGTACTTGCATGAAATTTCCAGCCATATAAAACATGGGATCCCTTGTATTCAATGATACAGAATTGATGAGACTCTAGATATTTTCTCTTCTGAATGTTCATGCATCTTGTACCACCACCCACAGCCAACTTCTAGTATCATGGGAGCCAATATAAGAATGCAGAGAAGGTCTCCTGTTCTGAATCTTCCAGCAACTCAGCTCTTGTGGGCCTAGCACAGCATGGTCTTCTTCCCTTATCCCTGAAACTCACCAATGATGTAATAAATTGAGTCCTGCTTAAGGAGTCAGCTGCCTGCAACCAGTTACTGGAACCAGAGCTGCTTCCTTGGTGCTGATGAAAAAATCTAGAGGGTTTTATGATCTGCAGTCAATTCCTCACACTGTCCCACACCTGTCTCCATGCCATTTGGGAACAGTCCTGGTTTGGGTTACTAAAACCCTGGGGCTGATGAGCTGATCTCCTGGGAACCTTCATCTCATCTTATGTTATGATGCTACTGGGTGCCAGTAGTTGTGATGTGAAGGACAGGATTCAAAACTGACTTGAAATTCAAATCTATATCTAACAGCTTAGATATAGATTTATCAGATATAGATATATATGACTCCACAGACCATCCTTCTAAACATTATACCACTTTCAACATTCTGAAATGTTACATTGAACCTTTCCAGAATTTCTTAATGAAATTATCCTACCTGTTTTTTTAAATTATCCTGAATTCAACTCTGCTATTTGATATCTACAAGGAGTGAGCAACAAATTTACCTTTTGTAAATCTCAGACATTCAATAAATATTTACTTATTATTATCAACCATATAACTAGCACTAGAATAGTCACAGGTATAAAACAGTGTATAAAGTAGTTAAGGTCATTGCCCTTATTGAGATTCCTTTATAGTTTTCACATTACATTATAGTATCAGTAGCTTACAATTGTTCGTTAAATAAAACCAGCTATCTTAATATGGACTACTCAACACTGCACATGAACTGGGTAGACAGATCACTGCCAGTTTTTTTCCCCATTAATGCAGTGTTCTAAACACACATTGTTAGAATATAGTAGGATCAACATATTTTTACCTAATTAATGAAATAAAGGTCATACATAGTCTGACCAGTGTATTTAGAACAACTTTAAATAGTCACAGGCATAAAATAGTGAATAAAGTAGTTAAGGTCATTTGTATTTATTAATTGTATTTGTATTTGTATTATTGTATTTGTATTATTGTATTTATTGTATTGTATTGGAGCTATTTGTATTTATTGTATTTAAATCAAGGGCATAAATAATCTGGCCAGTGTATTTAGAATAGCGTTGCTTGAAAGAAGTCACTGTGGCCAATGAAAAAGGCTATTGCCTATGTTCTCTAGGATTTTGATGAATTGAGTCACACAGAGGTCTTTCATCCATTTTGAGTTTATCTCTGTGTATGGTATGAGAAAATGGTCCAGTTTCATTCTTCTTCATGTGGCTGTCCAATTCTCCCAGCACCATTTATTGAAGAGACTGTCTTTTATCCATTGGATATTCTTTCCTGATGTGTCAAAGATTAGTTGACCATAGAGTTGAAGGTCCATTTCTGGGATCTCTATTCTGTTCCATTGGTTGATGTGTCTGTTTTTGTGCCAGTACCATGCTGTCTTGATGATCACAGCTTTGTCATATAGCTTGAAATCAGGTATCCTTTTTCTACATTCCCCTGGCGATTCAGGGTCTTTTCTGGTTCCATGCAAATTTTAGTATTGTTTGCTACAGCTCTGTAAAAAATGTCAATGGTATTTTGATATGGATTGCATTCAATGTGTAGACTCTTCTGGGCAGCATAGACATTTTAACAATGTTTGTTCTTCCAATCCATGAGCACGGAATGTTTTTCCATCTCTTTGTGCCTTCCTCAATTTCTTTCCTAATTGTTCTGTAGCTTCTAGAATATAGATCTTTTACCTCTTTGGTTAGGTTGATTCCTAAGTGTCTTACAGGTTTTGGTGCTATTGTAAATGGAATTGATTCCTTAATTTCTCTTTCTTCAGTTACATTGTTAGTGTATAAAAGTGCAACTGATTTCTGTGCATTGATATTTGTATCCTGCCATGTTGCTGGCCTGCTGCATGAGTTCTAGTAATTGGGGGGTAGAGTCTTTTGGGTTTTCCACATAAAGTATCATGTCATTTGTGGAGAGAGTTAGACTTCTTCTTTGTGAACCTGAATGCATTTTCTTTCTTTTTGTTGTCTGATTGCTGAGGCTAGGACTTCTAGTACTAGGATGAACAGGAATGGTGGGAGTGAACATCCCTGTTGTGTTCCTGACCTTAAGGGAAAAGCTCTCAGTTTTTCCCCATTGAGAATGATATTTGCTGTGGGCTTTTCACAGATGGCTTCTATGATATTGAGGTATGTTCCCTCTATCCCTATACTTTGAAGAGTTTTAATCAGGAAAATATGCTATATTTTGTCAAATGCTTTTTCTGCATCAGTTGGGAGGATTATATGGTTCTTGTCTCTTCTTTTGTTAATGTGATCTATCATGTTGATTGATTTGTGAATGTTGAACCACACTTGCATCTCAGGAATAAATCCCACCTGGTCACGGTGAATGATCCTTTTAATGTACTGTTGGATCCATTTGACTAGGATCTTGTTGAGTACTGTGGCATCCATGCTCATCAGGGATATTGGTCTGTAATTCTCCTTTTTGATGGGGTCTTTCTGGTTATGGGATCAGGGTAATGCTGAACTTACAAATCGAGCTTGGAATTTTTTCTTCCATTTCTGTTTTTTGGAACAGCTTCAGTAGAATAGGTATGATTTCTTCTTTAAATGTTTGGTAGAATTCCCTTGGAACCCATCTGGCCCTGGACTCTTGCTTTGGAGAAGTTATTGATTACTTGCTGTTTATTGATCTGTTCAGATTATCTATTTCTTCCTGTTTCAGTATTGGTAGCTTATACATATCCAGGAATGCATCCATTTCTTCAGACTGCCTAGTTTGTTGGCAGATAGCTGCTGGGTCCTTTCTCTTTTCTTTTCTTTTCTTCTCTTCTATATTTATTTAATTGACAGAGGCAGAGAGAGAGAGCATGAGCAGAGGGGAGGAGCAGAGAGGGAGGGAGAAGAAGACTCCCTGCCAAGCAGGGACCCCAATGCAGGACTTGATCCCAGGACCCCTGGATCATGAACTTAAGGTAGACATGTAACCAGCTGAGCCACCCAGGGGCCCCCTCTTTTTGAGGGGGAGGGGGTAAGTCTGGCCAGTGGTTTATTGATGTTATTTATTCTTTCAAAGAACCAGCTTCTAGTTTCATTGATCTGTTCTACTGTTTCTTTAGTTTCTATTTCAAGACATATCTCTAAAGGCAAGAGGAAAAAAGCAAAAATGAACTTTTGGGACTTCATCAAGATAAAAAGCTTCTGCACAGCAAAGGAAACAGTCAACAAAACTAAGGCAACCCATGGAATGGGAGAAGGTATTTGCAAATGACATTATAGATAAAGGACTAATATCCAAGAGTTATAAAGAATTTCTCAAACTCAACATCCAAAACACAAATAATCTGGTCAAGAAATGGGCAGAAGATGTGAACAGACCCTTCTCCAAAGACATACAAATGGCTAACAGACACATGAAAAAATGTTCAACATCACTAGCCATGAAGGAAATGCAAATCAAAACCACAATGAGATACTAACTTATACCAGTTAGAAAGGCAAAAATTAACAACACAGAGAACAACAAATGTTTGTGAGGATGTGGAGAAAAGAATCCTCTTTTACTGTTTGTGGGAATGCAAGCTGGTACAGCTACTCTGGAAAACAGTATGGAAGTTCCTCAAGACAGTAAAAATTGAACTAACCTATGACCCAGCAATCGCACTACTGGATATTTACCCCAAAGATGTAGATGTAGTGTAAAAAGGGGGCACATGCACCCCAGTGTTCATAGCAGCAATATCCACAATAGCCAAACTGTGGAAGGAGATAAGATATCCTTCAGCAGATAAATGGATTAGAAGGTATGATTCACATATACAATGAAATATTACTCAGCCATCAGAAGGGATGAATACCTACCATTTGTATCAATATGGATGGAACTGGAAGGGATTATGCTAAGTGAAATAAGTCAAACAGAGAAAGACATTTATCATATGGTCTCACTCATATGTGGAACATAAGGAATAGTGTGGAGGATCATAGGGGAAGGGAGGGAAAACTGAATGGGAAGAAGTCATAGAGGGAGACAAATGATGAAGATTCTGGACTCTGGGACATAAACTGAAGGTTGTGGATGGGGTAACAGGGTGATAGGCATTAAGGAGGGCATGTGATGTGATGAGCACAATTGTTAGTTTAATTTAACATGCTAGCTAATTGAATTTAAATTTAAAAAATAAAAATAAATTTAAAAGATTTTATTTTTAAAAAATACTAGAAATTGGTATGAACAAAGGATTTAGTAAAGATTCAGGGCACGTACTGCATGGAGCACTGGGTGTGATGCCAAAACAATGAACACTGTTATGCTGTAAATAAACAAATAAAAAAAAATAAAAGTAAAAAAAAAAGATTCAAAGCCAAATAGAAATGAATTTTGCTAGTGTAGTTGTGAACTATATTAAAAAAAAATTGGAAGGGGAGGCGAACCATAAGAGACTATGGACTCTGAAAAACAACCTGAGGGTTTTGAAGGGGCGGGGGTGGGAGGTTGGGGGAACCAGGTGGTGGGTAATAAGGAGGGCACGTATTGCATGGAGCACTGGGTGTTGTGCAAAAACAATGAATACTGTTACACTGAAAAAAATAAATAAATTTATTTTTAAAAATGAAAAATAAAAAAAATTCAAAAAATTTTTTCAATAGAAGTGATATGCTTTAAAAAATAATAATGACTCATAAGTAAAATTCCAAATTCTTTCAGAAAAATCTGGTGTTCTTGTTATCTGCTCATTTTAGCAAACCACCATAAACATAGTGGCATAATATAGCATCTATTTTATCATTCTCATGGATACCATGGGTCAGGAATTCAAGAGCAGTACAGTGGAGTAGAAGCCAGTGGTGTCCTTCTACTCAAACAGGTGAAAATAATCATGTGGCTAGGGTTTGGAGTCAGTGGAAGGCATCTTCACTCATATGTCTGCTCCTAAGCTGGCATGATTTTAAGACTGAGCTTAATTGGGAGTGTTGACTAGAGGACCTACCCAAGGCCTCTTCATGTGGTTTTAGACTTCTTACTGCATGGCATCTGGATTCTAAGAAGGCACTTCCTGGAGGGAGCATCCAGGAAGGAAACATTCCAAGACATGCAGACAGATGCTGAATGGCCTTTTCTGGCTTGGACTTCTGTTACATTCTATTGTCAGTGGATCACCAAGGCCACTCAGATTCAAGGGGGCATTTAATTAGACTTAATCTCTTGGTGAGGAATTGTCAATGTTACATTGCAACAGAGCCTGTGGGATAGACATGTGTGGTCCTCTTTGTAATGTGTCATACCCAGTGAGATTTTTGTTTGTCTGAGAAAATCCCTTTTTTCTCCTTCACCTTTGAAGGATAATTTCACACGGTAGAGAATTCTGTGTTATTGCTTTCTGTCTCTTAACTGTTTAAATATTTCATTCCTCTCTTTTCTTTCTCACATATTTTCTGAGGTGAAGTCAGATGTAATTCTTATCTTTGTTCCTCTATATGTAGGGTGTTTTTCCCCCATAACTTCTTTCATTATTTTTTCTTTATCTCTGATTTTTGGTAGTTTGAAAATGATATTGCCTAGATGTAGTTTTTTGGGGCATTGATCCTGTTTGGTGTTTTCTGAGCTTCCTGGATGTGATTTGGTGTCTGACATTCATTTGGGGGAAATTCTGTCATCATCATTTCAAATATTTCTTCCTTTCTCTTGTTCGTCTTCTTGTAACCCCATTATGTGTATGTTACCCTTTTTGTAGTTGTCCCACAGACGTTTGATATTCTGTTCTTTTTATTTTTTTTTTGTCTTTGTTCCCTTTGCTTTTCAGTTTTGGAGGATTCTGTTGATCTATTCTCAAGCTCAGAGAGTCTTTCCTCTGCCATATCCAGTCTACTAATAAACCCATCAAAGTCTTTCTTCCTTTCTGTTACAGTGTTGTTGTTTTTAATTTCCAGCATTTTTTTTGTTTTCCTCTTACTATTTCTGTTTCTCTGCTTACATTGCCTATCTGCTCTTGCATGATGTGTACTTTGTCCATTAGAGCCCTTAGCCTATTGTCATAATTGTTTAAAATTCCCAGTCTGATAATTCCAGCTACCCTGCCATGTCTGGGCCTGATGCATGCTTTGTTTCTTTAAATCGTGTGTTTTGCTTTTTATATGACTTGTAATTTTTTGTTGATAGTGGGGCATAATGTATTAGGCAAAACAAAAACAAAAACAACCCCTCCTCAAACTGCTGTATATATACCTTAGTAACATGGTGATGGGTTGTGGGGGGAGGGGAAGTATTCTATAGTACTGTGGTTAGATCTCAGTATTTTAATATTATGGGACTGTGAACTTCACAAGTGTCTTTCAGTTTTCCCCCTCTTTTGTAGGACAGGATGGTTATTGAGGGAAATAACCAACTCTCCTGCCTAATCAGCTATCCCTGGGGCAATAGACTTAGCTCTCTGTGCCTCCAGCCAATGTAGAGGCTAACTTGGGCTCTGTCCAGGTGTATCTGTGTGTCCTTTGGGACCTGTCAAATGGTAATAACATCTTGACTTCCCAGTGCCTTGTTCACAGTCATCAGCTTTGCTTTGGAGAAGTATCAAGAATGGACTTGCCTTTTAGAGTGAAGATGACAGAACCAACTAAATGTCCATGCACAGGATTTCAGGTGTGGGAATTGAGGTCACATTTGGGGCTTATAGTTTTGGGGAAGACTATTGACAGCTGACTTCTGCCTTTCTCATAGCCCTTGTGATAGGAGTTATTTCTTGGTTGGCTACTATGGCTCTGAGTCTTCCAATACATCTGGTCTGACAACTTTTGTTGTCTTAAGTTTTTCTTTTGCCTCAGAGTAGCTGTTCTCCCCAGGTCTGAGTTCTCAAAACTAAACCTCTCTGTTCAATTCCTCTTAGCTTCTGTCCTTCAGACCACATATTGCTATAAGGTAACCTTGGAGTTTGCCAATACTAATGAAAGCCATAGTCTTTCACAGAGGACTTTAGCATCCTAGCCTGACATCCTCATCATCATATATGATGCATGTAGACATAGCTAATTAACCCACTCTACCCAAGTCTTGCCAGAGCTAGACGGAGATCATCCTGGAAATCTTTATCTTTGAACCCAAGTGATGTGTTTGGTTTCCTTTATGGCATTCAGAGATTTCTGTATAGCTTTTCTGAATGTAAAATCCCCTTCATCACTGTTAATCTCATGTTAGCCTCATGGGGCAGGACGTCATCATGTAGACTAAACTGGGGATTCAGGGTATTTCTGTAGCTGAGCAGAGAGGCAATAATGGAAACTTTGAGTCTGGCAATTTTCTCCTTTTTCTCAGTTCTCTCCTGAATCAAGACTGTGAGTTATGCATACTCAAAGATAGCCCTGAGATCAAGAGAATGGTCCCCTTGTACTAGGCACATTTTACTGATTGTTTATATGTCTTGGATTTGACACCTGAACTCTGCCTCTGAGATTTTGATTTTTGTTTTTCCCTCTCCTAGTAGGTCATCATTGCAAACCCATTGTTTCTATGCCCTCTCATAATCTCTGTGTCCCTGCATCTCTCTTTTACCACTATGATCAAGTCCATGCCACTCTAGAGGAGATTATGGAAACAGGGACAAGCCATAGCCCACAGAGGGCTGCCTGTGCTCCGTGCCTGCAATAACAGAGATAGTGATAGAAGTGACCAGCAGTGACCAGAGGTGGCTCTCAATTCTGACACACAGCTGGGATTCTGCTATAGACTTTTCTGGCATAGAGATTCAACAGGGTTCCTTCTGACATGAAACACCCAGAACATCACTTCAGGTGAGGAGCATGAGGCCCAATCAGTTCATCCCTCATAGATACCCACGATCTGCTAATCACTCCTATTCTTTTTTTTGTCTATGGTTGTTTTATATACTTATTTTTTTGTCTATGGTTGTTTTATATACTCATCTATATATTTGTAATATAATATTGCAATATTATTTATTACATTGTATAATATAATATTGTAATATAATCATAAAGTATTATGAAAACATTGCTAAGTGCCATTTAGATTCTGCATTTCTGAAACTTGCCCCAGGACTGCTGTCCCAAGCAAGACATAGCCCCTGCTCTCCAAGGACCGACACACTGATGGGTTTTCCAGTACAAGGGAGTCAGTGCGATGACACAACTGGTAAAGTGATTTAATAGGAAAGAAAAGGAGGCATGCCATGCCACCTTAGAGAATTTAGGGATGGCTTCATAGATGACAGGTTGCTTGGACTGAATTTATGTGAATAAATAGGAATGTACAACTTCAGTTCTCTGCTAATTGTCCTCTGCTTCCTGCTCAGAAAACTAAATATATCTTCCCTTAGGTCTTGGGAATAAAGTCTGTTCTGCTTTTCCTCTAAGAATCACTGGGGGACCTCTTGTTGACTTCAGCAATTAATTTTTAAGAAATAGCCCTAGGCTTTTTCACTAAACTACAAATCACACAGCATAAGGAGGCAGGTGGTACTCAGGTACCTGTGTGTCTGCTCTCTCCGTTACCCATTGTATTGGCTACATCCTGCACTTCTCTGCTGACACTGCTCCTATCAAAGCAATGGGTGACCTCCCACAAATGGACAGCTGTTCTCTGATTCCTCCGCCAAAAACAGACATGGGTTGAAATCTGCAGCAGAGAGGGTGTAGTTAAGAAAGAGACTTAATCTTCTCACATGTAGATTGTCAACTACTGAAATGTGAATTTTTGTAATTATGGGATATTCCTGGAGGTCTGCATAAAAATATGTTATGTTACTTGCAGATATAAGTGGATTTGAATCTGGAAGGAAAACAGACTAGGAGTTATGTGCCTATCTGTCATTTCAGATTTTGTAACTGCTATGTTCAGAGATTTGGAACAATGTTGTAGTCATCATTGATTCATAAAAAAGACAGTAAGAGTGATCTATAGATGCACAGTCTGAAGGACCTGAGTCTTTACTGACTCTTTTTTATATAGATATACATGTGAACTTCTCCCTTATGTATAAAAATACAATTTTTTCAGACCATGTCTGTTTCTTAAGACAAACATATAGATGAAAACAGTTCCAGATCACGTTGTTTGTTTTAATGCTCTAGAAGTGGATCGCATGGAGAAGGTTAAACAGAACACCTATTTTGGAGCACCTGGGTGGCTCAGTGGGTTAAGCCTCTGCCTTCAGCTCAGGTCATGATCTCAGGGTCCTGGGATTGAGCCCCACATGGGCTCTCTGCTCAGCAGGGAGCCTGCTTCCTCCTGTCTCTCTGCCTGCCTCTCTGCCTACTTGTGATCTCTCTCTCTGTCAAATAAATAAAATAAAATCTAAACCAAAAAAAGAACACCTATTTAATTGTATGACTTGCTAATATGGGGGTTTCAAGAACACTGAATCATCATGACTTCATGGTGAGAGATAAACAGCAAAAATTTGAGACAGAAACAGATTCATATGGACAAAGTAAAAAGGACAGAGGCCATAATCTCATATTTAGCAATGTTTTTTGTAAATGTTAATAATAATGATAACTACAATTAATTTAAGGTGATGTATATGAGATAACCTTTGAAATTTTGTACACCAGTCTTAAATGTATGACGTTATTCCATGGATTTAATGGACTAACGGTTTTAATCTCAGAAATGAGAAAATGACATCTCTATGTTACAAAAAACCCTCCTACTACATGGAGATGGTTTGAAGGGTATGAAATCAAAGTCAGAGAGTTCTAAGGACATAATCCAGGTGATAGAAGTTAGGAGTGTGCACTAGGCAGTGACACTGCGGGGTGAGAAGAATGAGTGGGTCAAAAGGGTTTAAACTGTAGTCAAAAGGAACTGGTCCCAAGTAAAAGGGAGGAGATACAAGAATGAGAAAGGATCCTTTCAGGTTTCTACATTGGGTTGAATAGGTACACACAGTGATTTAACTCACAAAGCTATGAGCATGAAGGAGGTAGAGTGGATTTGGGAAGAGTAAGCAAGTTAATTCAGTCTTGAATTCCATGAGCGTGTGGCATAGATATTTAGGTATAGATAAATGCAAAATAGATCTGGGTTGCAGAAATTATTTGACTCAGAAACCTGGATTTGGAAGAAATTAAAGGATGTAATTGGTTACAATATCAATAAATGGATGAACTCAATCAGAGATAATGTACAGAACGGGGAAGAGAGGAGAGGATGGGACCCTGCAATCAACACCATATAAGGGAGAGGTAGATGGGGAAGGGGGGGTGGGAGACATAGGAGGAACAACTGTAGACTTCTGTGTTATGGAAACTGAGGGAGAATAATTTAAAGAGAACAGACTGATTTACAGTGTTCAGCAATGGCAAGATGGGCTGCAGAAGATCCTTTCCAGTGGACATTCCAAGTGAGAAGTAATTGAATGGTAGATTTTAAACATCTCTCTAAAAGCAGCGTGTTTACCCTTATCTGTAAATGAAACTAGACCCATTGTAGTTCAGACATGTGGATGTCTCACCTTAAAGACATTATCTCAAGACCAAGGGATTCTCTTCTTTGTATCTCACTTTATTTGCTTGTTTTCACTTTCAGCTTCTTTCTTCTCATGAAGATGGTAGCCAGATCTAGACACTGGGATAACCCACCAGGAATGGAGAGATCATGATTTAGGTTTCTTTTCTCTCTTCTGTGTTCAAGCCATTGATGATGGCCCTTAGTAATTCGAGCTGGAGGCCACTCCATCCTTCTTTTTTCCTGATGGGCATCCCCGGTTTGGAGGAAAGCCAGCACTGGATAGCATTGCCACTGTGTGTCCTTTATCTCCTTGCTGTAATGGGCAATGTCAGCATCATCTTCATCATCTGGACTGACTCATCCTTGCACCAGCCCATGTACCTCTTTCTGGCCATGCTCTCTGGCATTGACTTGGTGCTGGCCTCCTCCACTGCGCCCAAAACCCTTGCGGTGCTCCTGGTTCATGCCCATGAGATTGGGTACACTGTGTGCCTGATCCAGATGTTCTTCATCCATGCGTTCTCTTCCATGGAGTCAGGTGTACTTGTGGCCATGGCTCTGGATCGCTATGTAGCCATTTGTCACCCTCTGCACCATTCTACCATCTTGCATCCAGGGATCATAGGGCGCATTGGGATGGCAGTGCTGGTACGGGGGTTGCTCCTCCTCCTCCCCTTCCCTATCCTGTTGCAGAGACTCATCTTCTGCAGGGCCACCATCATAGGCCATGCCTATTGTGAACATATGGCTGTGGTAAAACTGGCCTGCTCAGAAACCACAGTGAACCGAGCCTACGGGTTGGCGGTGGCCCTGCTTGTGGTTGGGATAGATGTTGTGGCCATTGGTATTTCCTATGGTCTCATCCTTCAGACTGTGCTGAAGGTACCAGGGAGTGAGGCTAGTCTTAAGGCCTTTAGCACATGTGGGTCTCATATTTGTGTCATCCTGATCTTCTATATTCCAGGGATGTTCTCCTTCCTCACTCATCGCTTTGGCCACCATGTACCCCACCATGTTCATGTTCTTCTGGCCACCCTCTACCTCCTTGTGCCACCTGCACTCAACCCTCTTGTCTATGGGGTGAAGACCCGGCAGATCCGCCAGCGAGTCCTGAGGGTTTTCTCCCTGAAAAGGCAGATCTGAACACATCCCCATTATTTATTTCTGAGGTTGCTGCCAAAGGTACAGCCAAGAGTCTCTATCTCGTCTAGGCTCTGTGGATAGAGATCATTCTGCAGTAAGAAGTTCTTTCTGTCCTGCTAGTCTCATGGCAAAGAACACCGCTGGGCATTTGGCTCCATCACTAATTTGTTTACCAAAGAGAGCTGGAGTTGTGATTATTTTCCTATGGCTTTTGCTTTTTTTTTTTAATATATTTTATTTATTTGACAGAGAGAAATCACAACTAGGCAGAGAGGCAGGCAGAGAGAGAGGAGAAAGCAGGCTCCCTGCAGAGAAGAGAGCCCGATGTGGGTCTCAATCCCAGGACCCTGGGATCATGACCTGAGCCGAAGGCAGAGGCTTTAACCTACTGAGCCACCCAGGCACTCCTGGCTTTTGCTTTTAATCCCAACATTTCCCTATTCCTGTGTTGAGGGGATTTGTGGACTGGAGGAAAGATAGAACTTTGGATATGCCATTTTTTTCTGGCTTCAGCTAATAAGTGTACAACATCATCTGGCAAGGGAATGGGAAGTCCCAGTGTTTGCTTGGCTTTGGTTTTAGAGTGTCTTCACACTCTTTAAGTTAGTGCTATTAGCTCTAGGTCACTCAGGTTCTGTGTAGCAACAGAGCCTCTCAAATCATTTGATACTGCCAATATGTCAGAAAACACCTCTTGTTACAATATGACTGTCAGTCTTGTATTTAAATTAACTTAACTGGGGAGACACTATAATAGGTTCTTAAAAAAATAAAATACAAAACTATTTTCAAGACAGAAATGTATGTTGTAGAGTGAATTTCTTTTTAAGAAGTTCTGTTTGAATTTTTCATCTATTCATATTTTTGATGAGGATAAAGAAGGAATATGACCAGTTTTGAATATATGTGTGTTTTATAAGCCTTAATTTAATAAAGCAGAACACCCAGGTAATTATTATTATTTATTAACTATAAAATGTGCTAGAATCTGGTACTGGTAAACACAACTTTATTCATATATGTAAAAGTAGTTTTGGCACTTGGAAGAAGAATTTCTCTTCCTAAAATGTGGATATGGAATGATGTCAATTAGATGCCCCCCACCTTCCTTTCTAGTAACATGAACTGGGTAAAGCTCACAAGAGGATTGCCATATAGTAAAGTGCATCCTGTTTGTTGGATGTTTCCCTAAAATATGGCTTAACTCTTTTGTATTTCTAAGTATCAACAAATTTTATTCAGTCCTGGAAGATGCAAGCCATTGCTGCCTTGCTGTAGGTGCTCTGGTGTTGAGAGGGACCTATCCTAGGACTCCACAGTGGTTGAAAGGAGGGACTGGATGTGTTAATGTTCTTCTTTCTTGATAAATTTTACTCCTAATAAATAGTTTCAGGTACAGAGACAGAGTATAAAGTCTTCAGTTTGTTTGGCACATGTAGGTGAATTAGGGAGAAGTCCTATGAGTTCTTATTGCAGGAGCAATTACATGTTCTCATCAGCTTGGTTGTAGGCCCGGACTTGAACTCTGGTGAGTTGTCCTGGGGAAGCCCAGGTTGTGCTCTATGTTGTATCACATCCACAGAAAAACCATCGTGGCCCTAGAGGTACTTAGTTTAGGTAGGTTATTCCAAGGAGCGGTTTGTTTTCTCCTCCCATTTACATCGCTTGCTGATGCTTGGGATATGGGTATGATTGTGGGATCTGAAGAGCTTCCTTGGACCACAAGATAGAAATATAGATATAATTATGGCATATTCAAAACAACTTGGGAGAATAACTTATAGGCAATAAGAATACAAATTTTATTATACTATCATCAGTTGGATTAGAGAAGAAAAACAAATGCTAGCTATCAAATACTTTTTCAAAGTGTAAATTCATAAATATAAAAATATAAATTTATTACATTTATATTTGGAAATGTAAATTTATGTAAATAAGTGAGAACTAAGTTAAGTGGGAAAAAAAAAAGATAGAAATGTGTGCTGGGGGCGCCTGGGTGGCTCAGTGGATTAAGCCGCTGCCTTCGGCTCAGGTCATGATCTCAGGGTCCTGGTATGGAGCCCCGCATCGGGCTCTCCACTCAGCGGGGAGCCTGCTTCCCCTTCCCTCTCTGCCTGCCTCTCTGCCTACTTGTGATCTCTCTCTCTCTGTCAAATAAATAAGTAAAATCTTTTTTAAAAAAAGAAATGTGTGCTGAAGCTGGCAGAGCAAAACTGTAGAAGAGCCTGTGTCCCCGATGCCATCTGGGCCACCAACCCTGACTTAAACCCAGGACAGAAGCTTGTATCTGGGTTAAGCCACAATGTTCGGGGAGAATCTTTTTGTAGCTGACTAACATATAGGCTAAGGAGTAAATGTTTTTCCTATCAGACCATCCAAGTAGGATATGTGTTCTTCCTGAAGGATGTCTTTTAGAATTCCCTTTTGAAAAGGTTTTCAGCTCTTATCTGTTATCTATCTCTTATCTCTTATCTGTCTAAAAATCTGTTTATTTTACTTATTCAATTTTACTATCAGAAAAAGTTAATGTCATTTTCTTACTATTTTATTTTCTACTTTGGCTATAGTATATCCCCATATATCCCCTGTTTGTTCCTAGCATTGTTTATTTGTGCCTTCCCTGATTTTCTTGCTTATCCATGTTAAACATTTATCAATAGTATGAAAATATTTTAATGTTTGAACTTATATCCATTTAACCTAATGTTAACACTGTCTTTTGGCCTTAACTTTTCTTGTCATATTTTGCACAGAGAGGACTGCACTGACCCAGTTGCTCTGGTAATACAAGAACAGTTCCCTCATCAAGTCACTAAGGGATGGCTTTCAATTTCTGTTATCAGTTCTAATGATTCTAAACTTGGATTATTTCTTGAATCTCTCTCTCTTTTTTAATTTGCAGAGTCTATTAACATGCAGTGTATTATTTGCCCCAGGGGTACAGGTATATGAATCGTCAGGCTCACACATTTCACAGCACTCACCATAGCACATACCCTCCCTAATGTCCATAGCCCAGCTACCCTATCCCTACCTCCCCACCCCCCAGCAACCCTCAGTTGTTTGTTTAGTGAGATTAAGAGTCCCTTATGGTTTGTCTCCCTCCCTAACCCATCTTGTTTCATTTTTTCCCTCCTTATCCCCCACAACTCTCTGCCCTGCCTCTCAAATTCTTTATATCAGAGAGATCAGATGATAATTGTCTTTCTCTGATTTATTTTGCTCAACATAATATGCTCTAGTTCCATCCACATCATTGCAAATGGGAAGATTTCATTTCTTTTGATGGCTGCATAGTATTCCATTGTATATCTATATACCACATCTTTATCCATTCATCTGTTGATGGACATCTAGGTACTTACCATAGTTTGGCTACTGTGGACATTGCTGCTATAAACATTTGGGTGCACTTTACTAATTATGACATATAAACAGGATGCACTTTACTAATCATGACAATCCTCTTGTAAGCTTTACCCAGTTCATGTTACTAGAAAGAAAGGGGGGGGGCATCTAATTGACATCATTCCATATCATTCAGATCATTACATTTGTATCTTTAGGGTAAATACCCAGTAGCACCATTGCTGGGTTATAGCATAGCTCTATTTTCAACTTTTTGAGGAACATCCACACTGTTTTTCAGAGCAGCTGCACCAGCTTGCATTCCCAATTCCTGAATCTCTTACTAAGAATGTTTTTCACATCTGCCTTGAGTTTTAACTTCCCCAGTCCTTCCCCTAACTTATAATTCTACCCTCCACACATACATATGTTCATTGGTTTATAGATTTCTTCATTCTGGGTTTTTCTATAAAGTCAATGCAGTAGATTTATAAATTCCAGAGATATTTGAAAGTTTGACCCAATCCTAGGACATTTCCCCATATTCTAGAAATTTTATTGAATTATTATTATTTATGTATCTCTTTAGTTATTTGATTTCAAACTATATAACAAAGCTAATGGTTTTGTAATAGTAATAGCTTTGATAGTAATCAAAACAATATGGTATTGGCATAAAACCTATACACAGATCAGTGGACCAGAATAGAGTCTCTAGAAATAAACACATGCATATATAGACAATTTAATTAGAACAAGGCAACTACAAATATGCAGTGGAAAAAGGATTATCTCTTCAATATAGAGTTGGGAAAACTGGATATCCATATGCAGAAGACTGAAACTGGACCTAATCTTACACCATACATAATAATCAACTCAAAATAGATTAAAGACCTGAATGCAAGACATGAAACCATAAAACTCTTCAAAGGAGACAGAAGAGGTAAACTTTTTGACCTTGGTATTCTTAATGATTTTTTGGATTTGATATCTTAAGAAAAAGCATCAAAGTCCAAACTAAACAAGTGGTAGAACATCAAACCACAAAGCTTCTGCATAGCAAGGAAACCATCAACAAAGTGGAGAGCAACTTTGGAACTGAAGAAAATATTTGCAAACCATATATCTGATAAGGGATTATTATACAAATTATATGAAGATCTCTTTTTTTAAGATTTTATTTATTTATTTGACAGACAGAAATCACAAGTAGGCAGAGAGGCAGGCAGAAAGAGACTAGGAAGCAGGCTCCCTGCTGAGCAGAGAGCCCAATGCAGGATTCGATCCCAGGACCCTGGGATCATGACCTGAGCCGAAGGCAGAGGCTTTAACCCACTGAGCCACCCCGGTGTCCAAAATTATATGAAGATTTTATACAAGTTAATAGAAAAAAAAATAGTCTGATTAAAAATGGACAGAGGAACTGTTTTTGTGCCAGTACCATGCTCTCTTGATGATGACAGCTTTGTAATAGAACTTGAAGTCCGGAATTGTGATGCCACCAACTTTGGCTTTCTTTTTCAATATTCCTTTGGCTATTTGAGGTCTTTTCTGGTTCCATATACATTTTAGGATTATTTGTTCCATTTCTTTGAAAAAAGTAGATGGTATTTTGATAGGGATTATATTAAATGTGTAGATTGCTTTAGGTAACATAGACATTTTCACGATATTTATTCTTCCAATCCAGGAGCATGGAACATTTTTCCATTTCTTTGTGTCTTCCTCAATTTCTTTCATGAGTACTTTATAGTTTTCTGCATATAGATTCTTAGCCTTGGACAGAGGAACTGAATAGACATTACTAGTGGCCAACAGGTGCATGGAAAGGTCTCAACATCACTGATTATCAGAGAAATGCAAATCAAAACCACAATGAGGTATCACCTCTTATCTGTTAGAATGGCTATCATCAAGAAGACAAGAGATAACAAGTGTGGGTGAGAATGTGGAGAAAAGGAAGCATTTTTAAAAAGATTTTATTTATTTATTTGTCAGAGAGAGAGAGAGCACACACAAGCAGCAGTAGCAACAGAAGGAGAGGGAGAAACAGGCTCCCCACTGAGCAAGGAGCCTGATGCAGGACTTGATCCCAAGATGCTGGAATCATGACCTGAGCCAAGGTCATGCTTAACTGACTAAGCCACTCAAGTGTCCCAGAAAAGGAAACACTTTTGGGCTGTTAATGGGAATTGAAAAATAAGTTAATGGGTATTGTAATTGGTGCAGCTACTATGGAAAGCCCCATAGAAGTTCCTCAAACAGTAAAAGCAGAACTACCACATGATTCAGCAATCCCACATCTAGACATATATCCAAAGGAAATGAAATCAGTATCTCAAAGAGATATCTGCATCCCTAGGTTCATTGCAGCATAATTCATCATAGCAAGACATGGCAATAGCCTAAGTGTTCCTCAATAGATGAATGAGTAACAGGTGAATGAATAGCAAATTGTGTGTGTGTGTGTATGTATACACACACACATATATATATACACACACATATGTATGTGTGCATGCTATATTGTGCAATATATGTTTTCCATATAATATATATACACACACACACTAGATTATTTTTTAGCCATAAAAAAGGAAATCCAGGTATTGGGGAGGAGTCAAGATGGCAGAGAAGTAGCAGGCTGAGACGACATCAGGTAGCAGGAGATTAGCTAGATAGCTTATCAATCCATTGTGAACATCTACAAATCCAACAGGAGATGGAAGAGAAGAAGAGCAACAATTCTAGAAACAGAAAATTGACCACTTTCTGAAAGGTAGGACCAGCAGAGAAGTAAATCCAAAGCAACGGGAAGATAGACCACAGGGGGAGGGTCTGGCTCCCGGCAAGCAATGGAGCACAAAACCAGAACTTTTAAAAGTCTGCTCCACTGAGGGACATCACTCCAGAGGCTAAACTGAGGTGAAGCCCATGCGGGGTCAGCATGGCCCCAGGTCCTGCAGGGTCACAGAAGGATCAGGGGTGTCTGAGTGTCGCAGAGCTTGCAGGTATTAGAGTGGGGAAGCCGGCTACAGAGACAGAGTGGAGGAGTGAGCTCTCAACTCGGGGTTACCTTGAACCGTAATCCGTGGCACAGACCACTGCTCTGTGAGTGGGGTCCCCACAAGATCCAGGGAGACTCCTCTGGAAGAGCTCAGGGATCTGTGGGGTTCAGAGACTCCAGGCGGAGCTATGTGCCACAGACAAAGAAGCTTGGTCACAGGCTGGATGAGCTCAGAGCATGGCTGGAGGCCAGGGAGACAGGAGTGATTGAGCACTTTTCTCCAAGGGCGCACTGAGGAGTGGGGTCCCCAGCTCTCAGCTCCTCTGGGCCAGAGATGGGGAGGCTGCCATTTTCATTCCCATCCTCCAGAACTGTACAGAAAGCATTCAGAGAACAAAAGCTCCCTAAAGTGAACCCAAGCAGATTACTTAGCCTGGCCCCTGGTAAGGGTGGTGCAATTCCACCTTGGACAAAGACACTTGAGAATCACTACAACAGGTCCCTCTGCCAGAAGATCAACAAGAAATCCAGCCAAGACCAAGTTCACTTACCAAGGAGAACAGCAGAATTCCAGAGGAGAAGAAAGCAAAGCATGGAATTCATGGCTTTCTCCCCATGAGTCTTTAGTCTTGCAGTTAATTAATTTTTTTAACTTTTTTTCCTTCTGCTAATTTTTTTAACTTTTACCCTTTCCTCTTTTAATGTTTTTTACCTAGTTTATCTTAACAATAGCTTTCCTTAAAAAAATAATAATAATAAACTTTTTTGAAACTTCATTATTATAGTCATATTTTATCCTTCATTTTATCGAACTTTATTTTTTGTATACACATAGGGTTTTTTCTTCTAAAAGATTTGGGGTACAACTTCTTCTAATAGATGAAAATATACCCTAAATCTAGTGCCAGGCTTGTTCTAGTCTCCAGCCTGAACAAATTCTCTCCACTTTCTTTTTTTTTTTACTCTCCCAACCAATTTACTTTATCAACTCCTTTTTTAGAAATTTTTAAAAAAATTCTTTTTCATCTTTATAGGCATATTCCATCCCTTGATTGTGTTTACCCTTATATATGTTTGTCATTCTTTAGAATGTTGGGAGGTAGTTTCTTCTAAGAGACCAAAATACTCCCAAAATTAAGTGGATGAACCTGTTCTAGACACCAGTCTAATATATACACACACATATATATAAATATAAAATAAAAAATATTATATAAAATATATATTTTCATATATATATTTTATGTATAATATATATTTTTAAATAGATATTAAAAATATATATATATAATATGTATATGTTACATATATAATATAAAATATATATATATATTCTTTTTTATATTTTTTATTTATTTGTTTTCTTTTTTTAATTTTTTTTTCCTGAACTTTTTTCTATCCTCTTTCTCCCTCCCACCATGATTTGGGGTCTCTTCTGATCTGGTTAAAACACATTTTCCTGGGGTCTTTGGCACGCTTTTATTATTTTATTTGCTCCTTCATATATTCTTATCTGGACAAAATGACAAGGCAGAAAAACTCATCACAAAATAAAAGAACAAGAGGCAGTACCAAAGCCTAGGGACCTAATTAATACAGACATTGGTAATATGTCAGAACTAGAGTTCAGAATGACGATTCTCAAGGTTCTAGCCAGGCTCGAAAAAGGCATGGAAGATATTAGAGAAGCCCTCTCTGGAGAAATAAAAGCCCTTTCTGGAGAAATCAAAGAACTAAAATCTAACCAAGTTGAAATCAAAAAAGCTATTAATGAGGTGCAATAAAAAATGGAGGCTCTTACTGCTAGGATAAATGAGGCAGAAGAAAGAATTAGTGATATAGAAGACCAAATGACAGAGAATAAGGAAGCTGAGCAAAAGAGAGACAAATACTGGACCACGAGGGGAAAATTCAAGAGATAAGTAATACCATAAGATGAAATAACATTAGAATAATTGGGATTCCAGAAGAAGAAGAAAGAGAGAGGGGAGCAGAAGGTATATTGGAGAGAATTATTGTAGAGAATTTCCCTCATATGGCAAAGGGAACAAGCATCAAAATCCAGGAAGTGCAGAGAACCCCCCTTAAAATCAATAAGAATAGGTCCACACCCCATCACCTAATAGTAAAATTTACAAGTCTTAGCGACAGAGAGAGAGTCCTGAAAACAGCCCAGGAAAAGAAATAGGTAACATACAATGGTAAAAATATTAGATTGGCAGCAAACTTACCACAGAGACCTGGCAGGCCAGAAAGAACTGGCATGATGTATTCAGAGTACTCAATGAGAAAAACTTGCAGCCAAGAATACTAAACCCAGCTAGGCTATCATTGAAAATAGAAGGAGAGATAAAAAGCTTCCAGGACAAACAAAAACTGAAAGAATTTGCAAACACCAAACCAGCTCTACAGGAAATATTGAAAGGGGTCCTCTAAGCAAAGAGAGAGCCTAAAAGTAGTGGATCAGAAAGGAACAGAGACAATATATAGTAACAGTCACCTTACAGGAAATAAAATGGCACTAAATTCATATCTCTCAATAGTTACCCTGAATGTAAATGGGCTAAATGTCCCAATCAAAAGACACAGGGTATCAGAATGGGAAAAAAAATCCATCAATATGCTGCCTACAAGAAACTCATTTTAGACCCAAAGACACCTCCAGATTTCAAGTGAGGGGGTGGAAAAAAATATACCATGCTAATGGACATCAGAAGAAAGCTGGGGTGGCAATCCTTCTATCAGATCAATAATATTTTAAGCCAAAGACTATAATAAGAGATGAGGAAGGACAATATATCATACTCAAAGGGTCTGTCCTACAAGGAGATCTAACAATTTTAAATATCTGTGCCCCTCACATGGGAGCAGACAACTATATAAACTAATAAATCAAAGAAACACATCAACAATAATACAATAATAGTAGGGCATTTTAACACTCCCCTCACTGAAATGGACAGACCATCCAAGAAAAAGATCAACAAGGAAATAAAGGCCTTAAATGACACACTGGACCAGATGGACATTGCAGATATATTCAGAAGATTCCATCCCAAAGCAACAGAATACACATTCTCCTCTAGTGCACATGGAACATTATCCAAAATAGATCACATCCTGGGTCATAAATCAGGTCTCAACTGGTATCAAAAGCATTGATCAAAATATGCATTCCCTATATATTTTCAGACCACAATGTTCTGAAGCTAGAACTCAATCACAAGAGGAAATTTGGAAAGAACCCAAATACATGGAGACTAAACAGCATCCTTATAAAGAATGAATGGTCAACCAGGAAATTAAAGAAGAATTGAAGAAATTCGTGGAAACAAATGATAATGAAAACACAATGACTCAAAATCTGTGGGACACAGCAAAGGCAGTCCTGAGAGGAAAATATATAGCGCTACAATCCTTTCTCAAGAAACAAGGAAGGTCTCAAATACACAACCTAAACCTACACCTAAAGGAGCTGGAGAAAGAACAATAAAGAAAGCCTAAACCTAGCAGAAGAGAAATAATAAAGATCAGAGCAGAAATCAATGAAATAGAAAACAAAAAAAAAAAAA
The DNA here is from genome assembly GCF_922984935.1 of Meles meles. Lineage (NCBI taxonomy): Eukaryota > Metazoa > Chordata > Mammalia > Carnivora > Mustelidae > Meles > Meles meles. Next base: position 55,845,319 of record NC_060073.1, on the reverse strand, counting down.
GTAGAACAAATCAAAGAAACTATGAGATGGTTCTTTGAAAGAATTAATAAGATTGATAAACCCCTGACCAGACTTATCAAAGAGAAAGGACCCAAATAAATAAAATCATGAATGAAAAAGGAGAGGTCACAACCAACACCAAAGAAATACAAACAATTATAAGAACATACTATGAGCAACTCTATGATAATAAATTTGACAATCTGGGAGAAATGGATGCATACCTAGAGACATATAAACTACCACAACTGGACCAGTAAGAAATGGGAAACCTGAACAGACACATAACCAGTAAGGAGATTGAAACAGTCATCAAAAATCTCCAAACAAACAAAAGCCCAGGGCCAGATGGCTTCCCAGGGGACTTCTACCAAACATTTAAAGAATTAATTCCTATTCTCCTGAAACTGTTCCAAAAAATAGAAATGGAAGGAAAAGTTCCAAATTCATTTTATGAGGCCAGCATTACCTTGATCCCAAAACCAGATAAGGATCCCATCAAAAAAGAGGATTACAGATCAACATCCTTGATGAACACAGATGTGAAAATTCTCACCAAAATATTAGCCAATAGGATCCAACAGTACAGTAAAAGGATTATTCACCACGACCAAATGAGATTTATTCCAGGGCTGCAAGGTTGGTTCAACATCTGCAAATCTATCAATGTGATACAATACATTAATAAAAGAAAGACCAAGAACCATATGATACTCTCAATAGATGCTGAAAAAGCATTTGACAAAGTACAGAATCCCTTCCTGATCAAAACTCTTCAAAGTGTAGGGATAGAGGGCACATACCTCAATATTATCAAAGCCATGTATGAAAAACCCACTGCAAATATCATTCTCAATGGAGAAAAACTGAAAGCTTTTCCTCTAAGCTCAGGAACACAGCAGGAATATCCATTATCACCATTGCTATTCAACATAGTACTAGAAGTCCTAGCTTCAGCAATCAGACAACAAAAGGAAATTAAAGGCATCCAAATGAGCAAAGAAGAAGCCGAACTATCACTCTTTGCAGATGATCTGATACTATATGTGGGAAACCCAAAAGACTCCACTCTAAAACTGCTAGAACTTGTACAGGAATTTAGTAAAGTGTCAGGTTATAAAATCAATGCACAGAAATCGGTTGCATTTCTCTACACCAACAACAAGACAGAACAAAGAGAAATTTAGGAGACCATCCCATTTACAATTGTACCCAAAAACCATAAGATACCTAGGAATAAACCTAGCCAAAGAGGCTAAGAATTTATACTCAGAAACTATAAAGTACTCATGAAAGAAATTGAGGAAGACACAAAGAAATGGAAAAATGTTCCATGCTCCTGGATTGGAAGAACAAATATTGTGAAAATGTCTATGCTACGTAAAGCAATCTACACATTTAATGCAATCCCTATCAAAATACCATCCATTTTTTCAAAGAAATGGAACAAAAATCCTAAAATGTATATGGAACCAAAAAAGACCTCGAATAGCCAAAGGAATATTGAAAAAGAAAGCCAAAGTTGGTGGCATCACAATTCCAGACTTCAAGCTCTATTACAAAGCTGTCATCATCAAGACAGTAGGGTACTGGCACAAAAACAGACACATAGATCACTGGAGCAGAACAGAGAGCCCAGAAATAGACCCTCAGTTCTATGGTCAACTAATTTTAGACAAAGCAGGAAAGAATGTCCAATGGAAAAAAGATAGACTCTTCAACAAATGGTGCTGGGAAAATTGGACAGCCACATGCAGAAAAATGAAATTGGACACCACACACAAAAATAGACTCAAAATGAATGAAGGACATCAATGTGAGAAAGGAATCCATCAAAATCCTTGAGGATAACACAGGCAGCAACCTCTTCCACCTCAGTTGCAGCAACGTCTTCCTAGGAACATCACCAAAGGCAAGGGAAGCAAGGGCAAAAATGAACTATTGGGATTTCATCAAGATCAAAAGCTTTTGCACAGCAAAGGAAACAGTTAACAAAACCAAAAGACAACTGACAGAATGGGAGAAGATATTTGCAAACGACATATCAGATAAAGGGCTAGTATCCAAAATCTATAAAGAACTTAGCAAACTCAACACCCAAAGAACAAACAATCCAATCAAGAAATGGGCAGAGGACATGAACAGACATTTCTGCAAAGAAGACATCCAGATGGCCAACAGACACATGAAAAAGTGCTCCACATCACTTGCCATCAGGGAAATACAAATCAAAACCACAATGAGATATCACCTCACACCAGTCAGAATGGCTAAAATTAACAAGTCAGGAAATGACAGATGCTGGAGAGGATGTGGAGAAAGGGGAACCCTCCTCCACTGTTGGTGGGAATGCAAGCTGGTGCAACCGCTCTGGAAAACAGCATGGAGGTTCCTCAAAATGTTGAAAATAGAACTACCCTATGACCCAGCAATTGCACTACTGGGTATTTACCCTAAAGATACAAACATAGTGATCCGAAGGGGCACGTGTACCCGAATGTTTATAGCAGCAATGTCTACAATAGCCCAACTATGGAAAGAACCTAGATGTCCATCAACAGATGAATGGATCAAGAAGATGTGGTATATATACACAATGGAATACTATGCAGCCATCAAAAGAAATGAAATCTTGCCATTTGCGACGACGTGGATGGAACTAGAGCGTATCATGCTTAGTGAAATAAGTCAATCGGAGAAAGACAACTATCATATGATCTCCCTGATATGAGGACATGGAGAAGCAACATGGGGGGGTAGGGGGATAGGAGAAGAATAAATGAAACAAGATGGGATTGGGAGGGAGACAAACCATAAATGACTCTTAATCTCACAAAACAAACTGGGGGTTGCTGGGGGGAGGTGGGATTGGGAGAGGGGGAGGGGGCTATGGACATTGGGGAGGGTAAGTGCTATCGTGAGCGCTGTGAAGTGTGTAAACCTGGCGATTCACAGACCTGTACCCCTGGGGATAAAAATACATTATATGTTTATTAAAAAAAAAAATTGGAAGGGGAGGCGAACCATAAGAGACTATGGACTCTGAAAAAACAACTTGAGGGTTTTGAAGGGTCAGGGGTGGGAGGTTGGGGGAACAGGTGGTGGGTAATGGGGAGGGCACGTTTTGCATGGAGCACTGGGTGTTGTGCAAAAAGAATGAATACTGTTACGCTGAAAAAAATAAATAAAATGGAAAAAAAAACTACAAAAAAAAAGAATGAATACTGTTACGCTGAAAAAATAAATAAAATGGAAGAAAAAAAAAAACCTCCAGAGAACAAAAGCCTGAAAAAACCGGTTTCCTCAGAGCCCAGGCCCTTGAGGGCGGCGGGAGGACCTAACTCAGGGAACATCATTGACTGAAAAAGCACGAGGCAGGCGCCTCCCCCAGAAAACCAACCAGGAAGGAAGGAAGGAAGGAAAAAAAAGAAGAAGACGACGACAAGAGAACAACCACCACTACTTCATAAATTCAACTTTTATTCTTAACTCTTTACCACTATTCTAGTTCATTTTTTATACATATAATTTTTAACCTATTTACCATCACAGTGAGATGTCCAGTACATCAAATTCCTTAATAGCCTTCTAACCTGAAGTTTTTGAAACATACACCGTGTTTTTCTTTTGCTTTTCTATTTTTAAAATATTTTTTTTTTATTTGACAGAGAGAGATCACAAGTAGAGAGGCAGGCAGAGAGAGAGAGAGAGAGGGAAGCAGGCTCCCTGCTGAGCAGAGAGCCCGATGCGGGACTCGATCCCAGGACCCGGAGATCATGACCTGAGCTGAAGGCAGCGGCTTAACCCACTGAGCCACCCAGGCGCCCCAAAATATTTTTTAATTTTAATTTAGTTTAGTCTTGTTTATTCTTTATAAATTTTTATTTTCTAATATACATATAGAGTTAAACTTCAAGGTAATACCATTTCCCCAATCAGGGCTACCCCTATAGGCAAACCAATTTTTAATCCCCCTTTATCTTAGGAAAGTTGAGTCCCTTTACAATGATGTCAAGATACATTCAGGAAGAATCAAAATAATCTTCCTCGCCCACACTGAGAATTTATAACCACTCTCCCATCTTTTCCTTCCGCCAGTGTTTCTGTGTATTTGTGTTTGTCCTGATAGTATATAAATCTTATACTTGGGGTTCCTTTTGACGAGGTTCTACCTTTTTTTCTTTTATATATATATTTTTTCTCTTGTCATATACATTTATCAGTTTTTTGTTTCTCTGTTTTTGTTTGTATACTTCATGAATCTTACCTTGGGGCCCATTAAGGCTGAGCCTTCTCTTTTATCTTCCAATTTATCCCTCTCTCTCTCTCTCTCTCTTTTTTTTTCTCTATTTCTTTTCTTTTTTCTCTCATTTGGGTGGGGAATCCTGATTGCACAGAAGCATTCCAGGGTGCACCTTGACTGCACCACAATCGATAAATCCAGCTGCATCCATTCAGTCAACTCTTACCAAAATGACTAGGAGGAGGAATGCCCAACAGGAGAAAAATACAGAGGATGGGCCTTCTGCAACAGAGCTAATGACTATTGACATATACAATATGTCGGAAAAGGAATTCAGGCCAACAATTATCCAGGCAATAGCTAGGTTGGAGAAAGCCATGGATGACGAAACAGAATTGATTAGGGCAGAACTGAAAGCCACCAGGGATGATGTTCACAATGTTAGGGCAGAACTGAAAGCCACCAGGGATGATGTTCAAAATGCTCTCTATGAATTCCAATCTAATCTAAATTCTCTAAAAGCTAGGGTAACTGAAACAGAATATGGAATTAGTGATCTGGAGGACAAACAGATAGAGAGAAAGGATCAGGAGGACGCCTGGAACAAACAGCTCAGAAGCCACGAAAACAGAATCTAGGAAATTTATGATGCCATGAAATGTTCCAACATCAGAATTATTGGAATTCCTGAAGGGAGGGAGAAAGAAAGAAGTCAAGAAGATATAGTGGAACATGTATATGAAAATTTTCCCAATCTCACGAATGGAAACAATGTTCATGTATTAGAGACAGAAGAGTTTCCCCCCAAGATTTTAGATTCTCGAAAGTCCTTGCAACATCTGATAGTTAGAATGAAGAATTACAATTCTAGACAGACCCTCATAAAAGCAGTGAGGACAAAGAAACTCCTTACATACAGAGGAAAGCCCATTAGAATAACGTCAGACCTTTCCACAGAGACCTGGCAAGCCAGGAAGGGCTGGCAAAATATATTCAGAGTACTAAATGAGAAGAACATGCAGCCAAGAATACTTTATCCAGCAAGACTGAAATTCAAAAAGATGGAGAGATAAAGAGTTTCCAAGACTGGCATGGCTTAAAAGACTATGCAACCACCAAGCCAACACTGCAGGAAATATTAACGGGGGGGGGGGGGGGTTAAAAGAGAAAAAATCCTAAGAATATCACTGAACAGAAATATAGAGACAATCTACAGAAAGAAAGACTTCAAAGGTAACAAGATATCAATCAAAACGTATCTATCAATAATCACTCTCAATGTAAATGGCCTAAATCCGTCCATGAAATGACACAGGGTTGCAGATTGGATAAAACGACAGGATCCATCCATATGTTATCTGCAAGAGACCCATTTTGAACCTAAGGATACAACCAGACTGAAAGTGAAGGGATGGAGAAGCATCTTTCATGCCAATGGGCCTCAAAAGAAGGCCAGGTTAGTGATTCTCATATCAGATAAATTAGACTTTAGACTAAAGACTGTAGTCAGAGATACAGAAGGACACTACATAATTCTTAAAGGGATTATTGACCAAGGTGATCTAACAATTGTAACTATCTAGGCCCCCAATATGGAAGCATCCAATTACATAAGAAAACTATTAATCAAGATAAAGAGTCATATTACTATGAATACATTAATAGTAGGAGATCTTAATACACTTCTCTTGGTAATAGACAGATCACTGAAGCAGAAAATCAATAAAGAAATAAGAGCATTGGTTCAATTTTGGTAGTTTATAGTTTTCAAGGAATGCATCCATTTCATCTAGGTTGCTTAGCTTATTGGCATATAACTGTTGGTAATAATTTCTGATGATTGTTTCTAGTTCCTTGGTGTTAGATTTGATCTCTCCCTTTTCATTCATAATTTTATTAATTTGGGCTTTCTCTATTTTCTTTTGGATTAGTGTGGCCAATGGTTTATCGACCTTATTGATTCTTTCAAAAAACCAGCTTCTAGTTTCATTGATACATTCTACTGTATCTCTGGTGTCTACCTCATTGATCTCTGCTCTAATCTTGATTATTTCCCTTCTTGAGTGTAGAGCTGGTTTTATTTGTTGTTGATTCTGCAGTTCTTTAAGGCGTAGAGAGAGCTGGTGTATTCTGGATTTTTCAATTTTTTGGAGGGAGGCTTGGATGGCTATGTATTCCCCCCTTAGAAACACCTTTGCTGTATCCCATAGGTTTTGGACCGAAGAGTCTTCATTCTCATTGGTTTCCATGAATTGCCCCAAAATTGAACCAGGAAGAAATTGACAACCTGAATAGACCAATATCCAGTAACGAGATTGAAGCAGTGATCTAAAACTCCCCAAAAACAAGAGCCCAGGACCTGACGGATTCCCTGGGGAATTCTACCAAACTTTCAAAGAAGAAATAACACCAATTCTCCTGAAGCTGTTCCAAAAAATTGAAGCAGAAGGAAAACTTCCAGACTCTTTTTATGAAGCCAGCATTACCCTGATCCCCAAACCAGGCAAAGACCCTACCAAAAAGGAGAATTTCAGACCAATATCACTGATGAATATGGATGCTAAGATTCTCAACAAGATCCTAGCAAACAGGATCCAGCAGCACATTAAAAAGATGATCCACCATTGTGCTCGCTTCGGCAGCACATATACTAAAAGATGATCCACCATGACCGGGTAGGATTCATCCCTGGGTTACAAGGATGGTTCAACATTCGCAAATCAATCAATGTGATAGAACAAATCAATAAGAGAAGAGAGAAGAACCACATGGTCCTCTCAATTGATGCAGAAAAAGCATTTGACAAAATCCAGCATCCGTTCCTGATGAAAACGCTTCAAAGTATAGGGATAGAGGGAACATTCCTGAACTTCATAAAATCTACCCATGGCAAGTATCATCCTCAATGGGAAAAAGCTTGCAGCATTCCCGTTGAGATCAGGAACATGACAAAGATGCCCACTCTCACCACTCTTGTTCAACATAGTATTAGAAGTCCTAGCAACAGCAATCAGACAACAGAGAGAAATAAAAGGTATCCAAATTGGCAAGGAAGAAGTCAAACTCTCTCTCTTCGCAGATGACATGATTCTTTATATGGAAAACCCCAAAGACTCCACCCCCAAACTACTAGAACTCATACAGCAATGCAGTAATGTGGCAGGATACAAAGTCAATGTACAGTAATAAGTGGCTTTCTTATACACTAACAATGAAAATACAGAAAGGCAAATAAGAGAATTGATTCCATTTACTATAGCACCAAGAACCATAAGATACCTGGGAATAAACCTAACCAAAAGGGTAAAGGATCTGTACTTGAGGAACTACAGAACACTCATGAAAGAAATTAAAGAAGACACAAAAAGATGGAAGATATTTCCATGCTCTTGGATTGGAAGAATAAACATTGTTAAAATGTCTATACTGCCTAGAGCAATCTATACTTTTAATGCCATTCTGATCAAAATTCCACTGGTATTTTTCAAAGAGCTGGAGCAAATAATCCTAAAATTTGTATGGAATCAGAAGAGACCCAAAATTGCTAAGGAAATATTGGAAAACAGAAACAAAACTGGTGGCATCACTTTACCTGATTTCAAGCTTTACTACAAAGCTGTGATCACCAAGACAGTGCGGTACTGGCATAAAAACAGACACATAGACCAGTGGAACAGAGTGGAGAGCCCAGATATGGACCCTCAACTCTATGGTCAAATAATCTTCAACAAAACAGGAAAAAAGTTACAATGGAAAAATGACAGTCTCTTCAATAAATGGTGCTGGGAAAACTGGACAGCTATATGTAGAAGAATGAAACTCAACCATTCTCTTACCGTACACAAAGATAAACTCAAAATGGATAAAAGACCTCAACGTGAGACAGGAATCTATCAGAATCCTAGAGGAGAACATAGGCAGTAAACTCTTCGATATCAGCCACAGCAAATTCTTTCAAGATATGTCTCCAAAGGCAAAGGAAACAAAAGTGAAAATGAACTTTTGGAACTTCATCAAGATCAAAAGCTTCTGCACAGCAAAGGAAACAGTCAACAAAACAAAAAGGCAACCCACGGAATGGGAGAAGATATTTGTAAATGACAGTACAGACAAAAGGTTGATATCCAGGATCTACAAAGAACTTCTCAAACTCAACACACACAAAACAGATAATCATACCAAAAAATGAGCAGAAGATATGAACAGACACTTCTCCAATGAAGACATACAAATGGCTATCAGACACATGAAAAATGTTCATCATCACTAGCCATCAGGGAGATTCAAATTAAAACCACATTGAGATACCACCTGACACCAGTTAGAATGGCCAAAATTAGCAAGACAGGAAACAAGGTGTGTTGGAGAGGTTGTGGAGAAAGGGAAACCCTCTTACACTGTTGGTGGGAATGCAAGTTGGTGCAGCCACTTTGGAGAACAGTGTGGAGATTCCTCAAGAAATTAAGAATAGAGCTTCCCTATGACCCTGCAATTGCACTACTGGGTATTTACCCCAAAGATACAGATGTAGTGAAAAGAAGGGTCATCTGTACCCTAATGTTTATAGCAGCAATAGCCATGGTTGCCAAACTGTGGAAAGAACCAAGATGCCCTTCAACGTACAAATGGATCAGGAAGATGTGGTACATATACAGGATGGAGTATTATGCCTCCATCAGAAAGGATGAATATCCAACTTTTGTAGCAACATGGAAGGGACTCAAAGAGATTATGCTGAGTGAAATAAGTTAAGCAGAGAGAGTCAAGTATCATATGGCTTCACTTATTTCTGGAACATAACAAAGAACCTGGAAGACATGGGGAGATGGAGAGGAGAAGGGAGTTGAGGGAATTGGAAGGGTAGATGAACCATGAGAGACTATGGACTCTGAAAAACAACTTGAGGGTTTTGAAGGGGCGGGGGTGAGAGGTTGGGGAACCAGGTGGTGGGTAATAGGGAGGGCATGTATTGCATGGAGCATTGGGTGTGGTGCAAAAACAATGAATCTTGGTACTCTGAAAATAATTAATTAAAAAAGAAGAAAAAAGAAATAAGGGAAAAAATGTTAAAAAAAGAAGATGTGGGAGTCAAGATGGCGGGGAAGTAGGAGGAGGCACCATTTCAACCTGTACCCTAAAGTGAGCTGATTACCTACCAAAGAACTCCGACCACCGATGAAATCAGCCTGAGATCAGAATTATACACGTCTGGATCTCTACTGGAACAGAAGATGCCAGTGGCAGGTAAAGCAGACTGGGAGCATCAGACTGATATCGGAAGATAAACAAAAGGGGGGCGGAGCCACCAGAGGTGACCGATTGGAAAGTAATACCCCAACACGAGAGTGCTCTGCGTCTGGGGACCAGCATTAACTTGGAGTCTGGTTGAAAGCACTCAAAACACAAACAGCAAAGGATCGCGGGGGGAGGGGGGGTAATAGTGGGAACCTGGGCGGTTAGGGTCAGGGACCTAAGTCCTCGGACCCAGGACAGCCTCCCCTGGCGCGGAGCCAGAGAGAGTGCGGCGGAGAAATCAGGTCTCCGTCCCTGAGCTGCCAGTGTGCCTGAATCCCAGCGCGCCCGAGAACGAGTGGGGTCTGGCTCCCGTGAGGGGCTGGGAGCCTGGCCAGACGGCAATCCTGAAACGCGCGCGTCCCACACCCTCCCTTGGGATAGGTGCTCATAGGCGCTAGCCTGGAGCTCTGGCAGCCGGAAAAACCAGACATTCCCAGCCCGGGACCTCGGGAAAATCTCAGTGCGCGATCTCTGCTCGGAACCTCTCTGGCGGTCTGGAGCTGCCTAGACAGCCACCGCTGCCCTGGTTTTGGGCACAACGAGGAGCTCCTGCATCCCCAGGGACAGTGACTCAGAACCAACTCTGCCAGCAGCTTTTGCAAAACAGTCTGAGGCTTCTCTTTGAGAGGGAGGTTGGGGTGCTGTTTGCTCTCCTCTAAACCTCCAAAAACCATCAAAAGCTGTCAAGGCGAGAGAAAGCAGATGAAAGAACATAAAAACCCCCAGAGAACAAAAGGCTGAAAAAAAAAGTTTCCTGAAAAAAAAAGAGCTCACCCCCTTGAGGGGAGTGGGAGGACCTAACTCAGGGAACATCATTGTCTGAAAACCCACGTGGCAGGCCCCTCCCCCAGAAAACCAACCAGGAAGGAAGAAAAAAAAAAAAAAAGACTACAAGAGAACAACCACCACTACTTCATAAATACAACTTTTATTTTTAACTCTTTACCAATATTCTGGTTCTTTTTTTTTATACAAACAAATAATTTTTTAACCTATTTACCATCACACCGAGATGTCCAGTACATCAAATTCTTTAATAACCTTCTAACCTGAACTTTTTGATACATACACCCGTGTTTTTCTTTTGTTTTTCTATTTTTTTAATTCTTTTTTAATTTTAACTTAGTTTAGTCTAGTTTATTCTTTTTTTAATTTTTATTTTCTACTATACATATAGAGTTAAACTTCAAGGTAATGCCCTTTCCCCAATCAATGCTACCCCTATAGGCAAACCAGTTTCTAATCCCCCTGTAACTTAGGAAAGTTGAGTCCCTTAACAAAAACATCAAGATACCCTCAGGAAGAATCAAAATAACCTTCCTCACCCACACTGAGAATCTATAACCATTCTCCCAATTTTTCCTTCTGTCAGTGTTTCTGTGAATTTGTGTCTGTCCTGATAATATATAAATCTTATACGTGGGGTTCTTTCTGAGGAGGTTTTTCCCTTTTTTTTGCTTATATATGCATATTTTTTTCTCTTGTCATATACTTTTATCACTCTTTTTGTCTGTCTGTTTTTGTTTGTATACTCCACAAATCTTACCTTGTGGCCCATTTGGGCTGAGCCTTCTCTTGTATCTTCCCTTTTTTTCCTATCTCTCTCTCTCTTTTTTTTTCCTTTTTTCTTTCCCCTTTTTTTTTCTTTCTTCTTCTCTATTTCTTTTTCTTTTCTTTTTTCTCTCATTTGGGTGGGGAATCCTGATTGCACAGAAGCGTTCCAGGGTGCACATTGACTGCACCACAATCGATAAGTCCAGCTGCATCTGTTTAGTCATCTCTTACCAAAATGACGAGGAGGAGGAATACCCAACAGAAGAAAAATACAGAGGATGGGCCTTCTGCAACAGAACTAATGGCTATTGACATAGACAATATGTCAGAAAAGGAATTCAGACTAACAATTATCCAGGCAATAGCTAGGTTGGAGAAAGCCATGGATGACCAAACAGAATTGATTAGGGCAGAACTGAAAGCCACCAGGGATGATGTTCACAATGTTAGGGCAGAACTGAAAGCCACCAGGGATGATGTTCAAAATGCTCTCAATGAGTTCCAATCCAATCTAAATTCCCTAAAAGCTAGGGTAACTGAGACAGAAGATAGAATTAGTGATCTGGAGGACAAACAGATAGAGAGAAAGGATCAGGAGGAAGCCTGGAACAAACAGCTCAGAAGCCACGAAAACAGAATCAGGGAAATAAACGATGCCATGAGACGTTCCAACGTCAGAATTATTGGAATCCCTGAAGGGGAAGAAAAAGAAAGAAGTCTAGAAGATATAGTGGAAGAAGTTGTCTATGAAAATTTTCCCAATCTCACGAATGGAAACAATGTTCATATACTAGAGGCAGAAAGATTTCCTCCCAAGATTTTAGATTCTCGAAAGTCCTCACGGCACCTTATAGTTAAAATGGGGAATTATGTTTCAAGAGAGACCCTCTTAAAAGCAGCTAGGACAAAGAAGCTTCTTACATACAGAGGAAAGCCCATTAGAATAACGTCAGACCTTTCCACAGAGACCTGGAAAGCCAGGAAGGGCTGGCAAAATATATTCAGAGTACTAAATGAGAAGAACATGCAACCAAGAATACTCTATCCAGCAAGACTGACATTTAAAATGGATGGAGAGATAAAGAGTTTCCAAGACCGGCAAGGCTTAAAAGACTGCAACCACCAAGCCGACACTGCAGGAAATATTAAGAGGGGTCCTATAAAAGAGAAAAAATCCTAAGAATATCATTGAACAGAAATATAGAAACAGTCTACAGACAGAAAGACTTCAAAGGCAACACGATGTCAATAAAAACCTATCTCTCAATAATCACTCTCAATGTGAATGGCCTAAATGCGCCCATAAAACGACACAGGGTTGCAGATTGGATAAAACGACAGAACCCATCCATATGTTGTCTACAAGAGACCCATTTTGAACCTAAGGATACACCCAGACTGAAAGTGAAGGGATGGAGAAGCATCTTTCATGCCAATGGGCCTCAAAAGAAGGCCGGAGTAGCGATTCTCATATCAGATAAATTAGATTTTAAACTAAAGACTGTAGTCAGAGATACAGAAGGACACTACATAATTCTTAAAGGTACTATCCGCCAAGACGATCTAACAATTGTGAATATCTATGCCCCCAATATAGGAGCACCCAATTATGTAAGAAAACTATTAATCAAGATAAAGAGTCATATTGATATGAATACAATAATAGTAGGAGATCTTAATACGCATCTCTCAGAAATAGACAGATCATCGAAGCAGAAAATTAATAAAGAAATAAGAGCATTGAATGACACATTGGACCAGATGGACCTCATAGACATATACAGAACATTCCACCCTAAAACAACAGAATACTCATTCTTCTCAAGTGCACATGGAACCTTCTCCAGAATAGACCACATACTGGGTCACAAAGCAGGACTCAACCGATACCAAAAGACTGACATTATTCCCTGCATATTCTCCAATCACAATGCTTTGAAACTGGAACTCAATCACAAGGGAAAGTTCAGAAGGAACTCAAACACCTGGAAGTTAAAGACCACCTTGCTTAAGAATGCTTGGATCAACCAGGAGATCAAAGATGAACTTAAACAATTCATGGAAACCAATGAGAATGAAGACACCTCGGTCCAAAACCTATGGGATACAGCAAAGGCGGTTCTAAGGGGGAAATACATAGCCATCCAAGCCTCCCTCAAAAACATTGAAAAATCCAGAATACACCAGCTGTCTCTACACCTTAAAGAACTGGAGAATCAACAACAAATCAAACCAACTCCACATGGAAGAAGGGAAATAATCAAGATTAGAGCAGAGATCAATGAGGTAGAAACGAGAGATACAGTAGAACGTATCAATGAAACTAGAAGCTGGTTTTTTGAAAGAATCAATAAGATCGATAAACCATTGGCCACACTAATCCAAAAGAAAAGAGAGAAAGCCCAAATTAATAAAATTATGAATGAAAAGGGAGAGATCACAAGTAACACCAAGGAAATAGAAACAATCATCAGAAATTATTACCAACAGTTATATGCCAATAAGCTAAGCAACCTAGATGAAATGCATGCATTCCTGGAAAGCTACAAACTCCCAAAATTGAACCAGGAAAAATTGACAACCTGAATAGACCGATATCTAGTAACGAGATTGAAGCAGTGATCAAAAACCTCCCAAAAAACAAGAGCCCAGGACCTGACGGATTCCCTGGGGAATTCTACCAAACTTTCAAAGAAGAAATTACACCAATTCTCCTGAAGCTGTTCCAAAAAATTGAAGCAGAAGGAAAACTTCCAGACTCTTTTTATGAAGCCAGCATTACCCTGATCCCCAAACCAGGCAAAGACCCGACCAAAAAGGAGAATTTCAGACCAATATCACTGATGAATATGGATGCAAAGATTCTCAACAAGATCCTAGCAAACAGGATCCAGCAGCACATTAAAAAGATTATCCACCATGACCAGGTGGGATTCATCCCTGGGTTGCAAGGTTGGTTCAACATTTGCAAATCAATCAGTGTGATAGAACACATCAAAAAGAGAAGAGAGAAGAACCACATAGTCCTCTCAATTGATGCAGAAAAAGCATTTGACAAAATCCAGCATGCGTTCCTGATGAAAACGCTTCAAAGTATAGGGATAGAGGGAACATTCCTGAACTTCATAAAATCTATCTATGAAAGACCCACAGCAAATATCATCCTCAATGGGAAAAAGCTTGCAGCCTTCCCGTTGAGATCAGGAACACGACAAGGATGACCACTCTCACCACTCTTGTTCAACATAGTATTAGAAGTTCTAGCAACGGCAATCAGACAACAAAGAGAAATAAAAGGTATCCAAATTGGCAAGGAAGAAGTCAAACTCTCTCTCTTCGCAGATGACATGATTCTTTATATGGAAAACCCCAAAGACTCCACCCCCAAACTACTAGAACTCATACAGCAATTCAGTAACGTGGCAGGATACAAAGTCAATGTACAGAAATCAGTGGCTTTCTTTTTTTTTTTTCCATTTTATTTATTTTTTCAGCGTAACAGTATTCATTCTTTTTGCACAACACCCAGTGCTCCATGCAAAACGTGCCCTCCCCATTACCCACCACCTGTTCCCCCAACCTCCCACCCCTGACCCTTCAAAACCCTCAGGTTGTTTTTCAGAGTCCATAGTCTCTTATGGTTCACCTCCCCTCCCCAATGTCCATAGCCCGCTCCCCCTCTCCCAATACCACCTCCCCCCAGCAACCCCCAGTTTGTTTTGTGAGATTAAGAGTCATTTATGGTTTGTCTCCCTCCCAATCCCATCTTGTTTCATTTATTCTTCTCCTATCCCCCTACCCCCCCCATGTTGCTTCTCCATGTCCTCATATCAGGGAGATCATATGATAGTTGTCTTTCTCCGATTGACTTATTTCACTAAGCATGATACGCTCTAGTTCCATCCACGTCGTCACAAATGGCAAGATTTCATTTCTTTTGATGGCTGCATAGTATTCCATTGTGTATATATACCACAGGAAATGACAGATGCTGGCGAGGATGTGGAGAAAGGGGAACCCTCCTCCACTGTTGGTGGGAATGCAAGCTGGTCCAACCACTCTGGAAAACAGCATGGAGGTTCCTCAAAATGTTGAAAATAGAACTACCCTATGACCCAGCAATTGCACTACTGGGTATTTACCCTAAAGATACAAACATAGTGATCCGAAGGGGCACGTGTACCCGAATGTTTATAGCAGCAATGTCTACAATAGCCAGACTATGGAAAGAACCTAGATGTCCATCAACAGATGAATGGATAAAGAAATCAGTGGCTTTCTTATACACTAACAATGAAAATACAGAAAGGGAAATTAGAGAATCGATTCCATTTACTATAGCACCAAGAACCATAAGATACCTGGGCATAAACCTAACCAAAGAAGTAAAGGACCTGTACTCAAGGAACTATAGAACACTCATGAAAGAAATTGAAGAAGACACAAAAAGATGGAAGACTGTTCCATGCTCTTGGATTGGAAGAATAAACATTGTTAAAATGTCTATACTGCCTAGAGCAATCTATACTTTTAATGCCATTCCGATCAAAATTCCACCGATATTTTTCAAAGAGCTGGAGCAAATAATCCTAAAATTTGTATGGAGTCAGAAGAGACCCTGAATTGCTAAGGAAATGTTGAAAAACAAAAAAAAAAAACTGGCGGCATCACGTTACCCGATTTCAAGCTTGACTACAAAGCTGTGATCACCAAGACAGCGTGGTACTGGCATAAAAACAGACACATAGACCAGTGGAACAGAGTGGAGAGCCCAGATATGGACCCTCAACTCTATGGTCAAATAATCTTCGACAAAACAGGAAAAAATATACAGTGGAAAAATGACAGTCTCTTCAATAAATGGTGCTGGGAAAACAGGACAGCGATATGTAGAAGAATGAAACTCGACCATTCTCTTACACCGTTCACAAAGATAAACTCGAAATGGATAAAAGACCTCAACGTGAGACAGGAATCTATCAGAATCCTAGAGGAGAACATAGGCAGTAACCTCTTCGATATCAGCCACAGCAACTTCTTTCAAGATAAGTCTCCAAAGGCCAAGGAAACAAAAGCAAAAATGAACTTTTGGGACTTCATCAAGATCAAAAGCTTCTGCACAGCAAAGGAAACAGTCAACAAAACAAAGAGGCAACCCACGGAATGGGAGAAGATATTTGTAAATGACAGTACAGACAAAAGGTTGATATCCAGGATCTACAAAGAACTTCTCAAACTCAACACACACAAAACAGATAATCATATCAAAAAAATGGGCAGAAGATATGAATAGACACTTCTCCAACGAAGACATACAAATGGCTATCAGACACATGAAAAAATGTTCATCATCACTAGCCATCAGGGAGATTCAAATTAAAACCACATTGAGATACCACCTGACACCAGTTAGAATGGCCGAAATTAGCAAGACAGGAAACAACGTGTGTTGGAGAGGATGTGGAGAAAGGGCAACCCTCTTACACTGTTGGTGGGAATGCAAGTTAGTGCAGCCACTTTGGAGAACAGTGTGGAGATTCCTGAAGAAATTAAGAATAGAGCTTCCCTATGACCCTGCAATTGTACTGCTGGGTATTTACCCCAAAGATACAGATGTAGTGAAAAGAAGGGCCATTTGTACCCCAATGTTTATTGCAGCAATGGCTACGGTCGCCAAACTGTGGAAAGAACCAAGATGCCCTTCAACGGATGAATGGATAAGGAAGATGTGGTCCATATACACAATGGAGTATTATGCCTCCATCAGAAAAGACTAATACCCAACTTTTGTAGCAACATGGACGGGACTGGAAGAAATTATGCTGAGCGAAATAAGTCAAGCAGAGAGAGTCAAGTATCATATGGTCTCACTTATTTGTGGAGCATAACAAAGAACATGGAGGACATGGGGAGATGGAGAGGAGAGGGAGTTGAGGGAAACTGGAAGGGGAGATGAACCATGAGAGACTATGGACTCTGAAAAACAACCAGAGGGTTATGAAGGGGCGGCGGGAGGGGGTGGGGTGGGGTGGGAGGTTGAGGAACCAGGTGGTGGGTAATAGGGAGGGCACGTACTGCATGGAGCACTGGGTGTGATGCCAAAACAATGAACACTGTTATGCTGTAAATAAGCAAATAAAAATAAATTAATTTAAAAAAAAAAAAACAACATTGAGATAACAACTAACACCAGTTAGAATGGCCAAAATTAGCAAGACAGGAAACAACGTGTGCTGGAGAGGATGTGGAGAAAGGGGAACCCTCTTACACTGTTGGTGGGAATGCAAGTTAGTGCAGCCACTTTGGAGAACAGTGTGGAGATTCCTGAAGAAATTAAAAATAGAGCTTCCCTATGACCCTGCAATTGCACTGCTGGGTATTTACCCCAAAGATACAGATGTAGTGAAAAGAAGGGCCATTTGTACCCCAATGTTTATTGCAGCAATGGCTACGGTCGCCAAACTGTGGAAAGAACCAAGATGCCCCTCAACGGATGAATGGATAAGGAAGATGTGGTCCATATACACAATGGAGTATTATGCCTCCATCAGAAAGGACGAATACCCAACTTTTGTAGCAACATGGACAGGACTGGAAGAAACTATGCTGAGCGAAATAAGTCAAGCAGAGAGAGTCAAGTATCATATAGTCTCACTTATTTGTGGAGCATAACAAATAACATGGAGGATATGGGGAGATGGAGAGGAGAGGGAGTTGAGGGAAACTGGAAGGGGAGATGAACCATGAGAGACTATGGACTCTGAAAAACAACCAGAGAGTTATGAAGGGGCGGCGGGGGGGGGGTGGGGTGGGGTGGGGTGGGAGGTTGAGGAACCAGGTGGTGGGTAATAGGGAGGGCACGTACTGCATGGAGCACTGGGTGTGATGCCAAAACAATGAACACTGTTATGCTGTAAATAAGCAAATAAAAATAAATAAACAAATTTTAAAAAAAAGAAGATGTGGTGTATATATACAATGGAATACTATGCAGCCTTCAAAAGAAAAGAAATCTTGCCATTTGTGATGATGTGGTGGAACTAGAGGGTATTATGCTTAGTGAATAAGTCAGTCAGAGAAAGACAACTATCGTATGATCTCCCTGGTACGAGGAAGTGGAGATGCAATGTGGGGGGTTTGGGGGGGAGGAAAAGAATAAATGAAACAAGATGGGACCCAGAGGGAGAGAAACCATAAGAGACTCTTAATCTTACAAAAACAAACTGATGATTGCTGGGGGGAGGGGGTTGGGAGAGGTTGGTGGCATTATGGACATTGGGGAGGGTATGTGCTCTGGTGAGTGCTGTGAAGTATGTAAACCTGGCAATTCACCGACATGTCCCCCTGGGGCTAATAATATATTATATGTTTATTTTTTAAAAAGTATACTTATCTTGGCACTAAGTAAGCTATGGGATTGTTTAATCACTATGTAGTACACCTGAAACTAACATAACATGATATGTTAATCATACTGGAATTAAAAATTAAATACATAAATAAAATTTTTTAAAAATGAAAAAAATAAGGAAATCCAGTCATTTGCAACAACGTGGATAGACCTTGAAAGCAGTATGCTAAGTGAAGTAAGTCAGAAAAAGAAATACTGTATGTAAAAATCTGAAAAAAAAAAATGCTCATGGAAACAGAGAACAAATTGGTGATTTCCATAGGCATGGTATAGTGCTGGGGTGGGGGAAATGGATGAAGGTGGTCAAAGGTACAAACTTCCAGTTATAAGATAACGTCTGCAGATGTGAAAAAAAGAAAAAGAGAAAGAAAAAAAAAAGGTAACTTTGAGAGGGAAGAAGTAAAGCATGTTGTCAGTCCAAAAGCCCTAATAACACTTACCAAGGACAAAGAAAAGGGGATGATATCATCAAGATGGTAAGAGAAGTTGCCTGACATTAGTCCTCTTCACTAGAAGACAAACTAGCAGTTATCCATAGACAAGACACTGTTCCGAAAATCCCATAACCACGGGGTGAGGCTGTAGCATTCTCTTGGACCACAAAGACCCAGAAAGACTGTGTTAGAAGAGTGAGAGGAGAGGTTTCACTTTGCCTGCTTTGTGCCTCTACCAGGATAACACAGAACTGCACTGAAAGGTCCTGTCCAGTTTCTCCAGGGAGAAGGAGAGCCCAGTATGGACATCCAGCTCCACCAACATTGCAGGGTGCTCTCAGGGAGGTTCACTCAGGTCTTGCCTGATAGGGATTATGAGTTAATCTGCATGGCTTGACCACAGGGCATAATACAGAGATGGAAAACAGGGTTAAGGGTTTACCACAACTAGTGCTCAGATGCTAGAGAACAGCCTTCCTGCTGCAGTTGAACCTGTGCAGACTTCAGCCAGTGGATCGCCCCATCTGCAGAGCTGAGCTCATGGATCCATCTGGCCAGTGAGCTCAGCTGGCACTTCTGCCTGATTTGAGTCCACAGTAATTAGGCATTACTAGCTTTGGAGTCTATTCTATGACCTCATCCAGGCAGGGAACCAAATTCACTGTTGGGCTTGACCAGGAAGCCTTGTCCTGATCAAACGATAAAAAATGATTTTCAGGGAAATACAAATCAAAACCACAATGAGATATCACCTCACACCAGTCAGAATGGCTAAAATTAACAAGTCAGGAAATGACAGATGCTGGCGAGGATGTGATTTTCAAAGAATATTAAAATGGAAAAACAGAAAAAAATGATAAAAAACACTCCACCCTAAACAAACTGAAAGTCAGCAGCCCTGTGCAACTGTTGAGCATAGCCTCTAGGCTACATAACCTAACAATGACCCTGGATCTAGTCTAGCCTTGGAGCCTAGCCTAAAATCTCACTCAGCCTGTGTTCCAGCCTGATTGTTGAATACAGCCTGTGGTCTTTCCCATGCAGAGAGCCCAGCCAGTAACTCTTCCCAATCAAAGAGCATAGCCTATGGACCTACGCAACCAGGACGCCTGGACAGTGGCTCCACCTGACCACAATAGCAAGCCTTGTGCCACTGTTGCTACCAGCTGACCTATTCAATACCCCAAACTGAGCTGAATAGCAAAGCTGTAGAGTATGGAAAGGAGACTGATTATTGCAATGCACAGACAGCAGTGCAAGGATATGAGGATCCCAAATGTTCAGGTAAGCACAAAATCACCAAAGGAATCTAATAAAACTGCAATAAGAAAATGGTGATGCAGGAACTGTCTGACAAGGTATTCAGAATAATCCTTTTAAAGAAGTTCAGTGAACTACAAGAACACATAAAGAAACAAGCAAATAAAACTAGGTTAACAATGCATGAACAAAGTGAGATATTAGCAAAGAAATGGTTAAAAAAATTAAACAGTCTTTTCTTCACTTTCCTTCCTTTTCCTTCTTGTTTGGTAAAGGAGGGGGAAAAAATCACAAGATGAATCCGGCTGGTTTTACCTTAATTCCTCATCACGGACCCCCAAGAGATATTCAACAATGTCTGTATCTCGAATAATCACTCAGAAAACATATTCTTTCTCTCTTTTTTTCTTGCCTTTCACTTTTTTATATTATTATGTTCAATTATAGTCAATATTTAGTACATCTTTAGTTTTTGATGTAGTGTAAAATGATTCATTAGTTGCATCTAACACCCAGTGCTCATCCCAACACATGGCCTTCATTTTATTTATTTATTTATTCGTTTGTTTATTTATTTATTTATTTATTTATGTTCAGTGTAACAGAATTCATTGTTTATGCGCCACACCCAGTGCTCCATGCAATACGTGCCCTCCATAACACCCACCACCTGGCACCCAAGCCTCCCACCCCATGCACCTTCAAAACCCTCAGATCGTTTCTCAGAGTCCATAGTCTCTCATGGTTCATCTCTCCTTCCAATTTCCCTCAACTCCCTTCTTCTCTCCATCTCCCCATGTCCTGCGTGTTATTCCTTATGCTCCACAAATAAGTGAAACCATATGATAATTGACTCTCTCTGCGTGACTTACTTCATTCAGCATAATCTCTTCCAGTCCCATCAATGTTGATGCAAAAGTTGGGTATTCATCCTTTCTGATGGAGACATAATACTCCATTGTGTATATGGACCACATCTTCCTTATCCATTCATCCGTTGAAGGGCATCTTCGTTCTTTCCACAGTTTGGCGACCATAGCCATTGCTGCAATAAACATTTCTCCCCAATAATTTTTAAACTATTATTACCCACCACCTGGGCATCCTTGTCCTGTTCCTGATCTCAACAGGAAGGCTGTCAGCTTTTTCCCATTGAGGATAATATTTGCTGTGGGTTTTTCACAAAGCCCATTAGAATAACGTGAGACCTTTCCACAGAGACCTGGCAAGCCAGGAAGGGCTGGCAAAATATATTCAGAGTACTAAATGAGAAGAACATGCAACCAAGCATACTCCATCCAGCAAGACTGACATTTAAAATGGATGGAGAGATAAAGAGTTTCCAAGACCGGCAAGGCTTAAAAGACTATGCAACAACCAAGCTGACAATGCAGGAAATATTAAGGGGGGTCCTATAAAAGAGAAAAAATCCTAAGAATATCATTGAACAGAAATATAGAAACAATCTACAGACAGAAAGACTTCAAAGGCAACACGATGTCAATAAAAAGCTATCTCTCAATAATCACTCTCAATGTGAATGGCCTAAATGTGCCCATAAAATGACACAGGGTTGCATATTGGATAAAACGACAGGATCCATCCATATGTTGTCTACAAGAGACCCATTTTGAACCTAAGGATACACTCAGACTGAAAGTGAAAGGATGGAGAAGGATCCTTCATGCCAATGGGCCTCAAAAGAAGGCCGGGGTAGCGATTCTCATATCAGATAAATTAGATTTTAAACTAAAGACTGTAGTCAGAGATACAGAAGGACACTACATAATTCTTAAAGGGACTAACCACCAACATGATCTAACAATTGTGAATATCTATGCCCCCAATATGGGAGCACCCAATTATGTAAGAAAACTATTAATCAAGATCAAGAGTCATATTGATATGAATACAATAATAGTAGGAGATCTTAATACGCCTCTCTCAGAAATAGACAGATCATCGAAGCAGAAAATTAATAAAGAAATAAGAGCATTGAATGACACATTGGACCAGATGGACCTCATAGACATATACAGAACATTCCACCCTAAAACAACAGAATATTCATTCTTCTCAAGTGCACATGGAACCTTCTCCAGAATAGACCACATACTGGGTCACAAAGCAGGACTCAACTGATACCAAAAGACTGACATTATTCCCTGCATATTCTCAGATCACAATGCTTTGAAACTGGAACTCAATCACAAGGAAAAGTTCAGAAGGAACTCAAACACCTGGAAGCTAAAGACCACCTTGCTTAAGAATGCTTGGATCAACCAGGAGATCAAAGATGAACTTAAACAATTCATGGAAACCAATGAGAATGAAGACACCTCGGTCCAAAACCTATGGGATACAGCAAAGGCGGTTCTAAGGGGGAAATACATAGCCATCCAAGCCTCCCTCCAAAAAAATGAAAAATCCAGAATACACCAACTGTCTCTAAACCTTAAAGAACTGGAGAATCAACAACAAATCAAAAGACCTCCACATGCAAGAAGGGAAATAATCAAGATTAGAGTAGAGATCAATGAGGTAGACACCAGAGATACAGGAGAACGTATCAATGAAACTAGAAGCTGGTTTTTTGAAAGAATCAATAAGATCAATAAACCATTAGCCACACTAATCCAAAAGAAAAGAGAGAAAGCCCAAATTAATAAAATTATGAATGAAAAGGGAGAGATCACAAGTAACACCAAGGAAATAGAAACAATCATCAGAAATTATTACCAACAGTTATATGCCAGTAAGCTAAGCAACCTAGATGAAATGGATGCATTCCTGGAAAACTACAAATTCCCAAAATTGAACCAGGAAAAATTGACAACCTGAATAGACCGATATCTAGTAACGAGATTGAAGCAGTGATCAAAAACCTCCCAAAAAACAAGAGCCCAGGACCTGACAGACTCCCTGGGGAATTCTACCAAACTTTCAAAGAAGAAATAACACCAATTCTCCTGAAGCTGTTCCAAAAAATTGAAGCAGAAGGAAAACTTCCAGACCCTTTTAAGGAAGCCAGCATTACCCTGATCCCCAAACCAGGCAAAGACCCTGCCAAAAAGGAGAATTTCAGACCAATATCACTGATGAATATGGATGCAAACATTCTCAACAAGAGCCAAGCAAACAGATCCAGCAGCACATTAAAAAAATGATCCACCATGACCGGGTGGGATTCATCCCTGGGTTGCAAGGTTGTTTCAACATTCGCAAATCAATCAATGTGATAGAACAAATCAATAAGAGAAGAGAGAAGACCCACATAGTCCTCTCAATTGATGCAGAAAAAGCATTTGACAAAATCCAGCATCCGTTCCTGATGAAAACGCTTCAAAGTATAGGGATGGAGGGAACATTCCTGAACTTCATAAAATCTATCTATGAAAGACCCATGGCAAGTATCATCCTCAATGGGAAAAAGCTTGCAGCCTTCCCGTTGAGATCAGGAACACGACAAGGATGACCACTCTCACCACTCTTGTTCAACATAGTATTAGAAGTTCTAGCAATGGCAATCAGACAACAAAGAGAAATAAAAGGTATCCAAATTGGCAAGGAAGAAGTCAAACTCTCTCTCTTCGCAGATGACATGATTCTTTATATGGAAAACCCCAAAGACTCCACCCCCAAACTACTAGAACTCATACAGCAATTCAGTAACGTGGCAGGATACAAAGTCAATGTACAGAAATCAGTGGCTTACTTATACACTAACAATGAAAATACAGAAAGGGAAATTAGAGAATCGATTCCATTTACTATAGCACCAAGAACCATAAGATACCTGGGAATCAACCTAACCAAAGAGCTAAAGGACCAGTACTCGAGGAACTATAGAACACTCATGAAAGAAATTGAAGAAGACACAAAAAGATGGAAGACTGTTCCATGCTCTTGGATTGGAAGAATAAACATTGTTAAAATGTCTATACTGCCTAGAGCAATCTATACTTTTAATGCCATTCTGATCAAAATTCCACCGGTATTTTTCAAAGAGCTGGAGCAAATAATCCTAAAATTTGTATGGAATCAGAAGAGACCCTGAATTGCTAAGGAAATGTTGAAAAACAGAAACAAAACTGGTGGCCTCACGTTACCCGATTTCAAGCTTTGCTACAAAGCTGTGATCACCAAGACAGCGTGGTACTGGCATAAAAACAGACACATAGACCAGTGGAACAGAGTGGAGAGCCTAGATATGGACCCTCAACTCTATGGTCAAATAATCTTCGACAAAACAGGAAAAAAGTTACAGTGGAAAAATGACAATCTCTTCAATAAATGGTGCTGGGAAAACTGGACAGCGATATGTAGAAGAATGAAACTCGACCACTCTCTTATACTGTACACAAAGATAAACTCGAAATGGATGAAAGACCTCAACGTGAGACAGGAATCTATCAGAATCCTAGAGGAGAACATAGGCAGTAACCTCTTCGATATCAGCCACAGCAACTTCTTTCAAGATATGTCTCCAAAGGCCAAGGAAACAAAAGCGAAAATGAACTTTTGGGACTTCATCAAGATCAAAAGTTTCTGCACAGCAAAGGAAACAGTCAACAAAACAAAAAGGCAACCCACGGAATGGGAGAAGATATTTGCAAATGACAGTACACACAAAAGGTTGATATCCAGGATCTATAAAGAACTTCTCAAACTCAACACACACAAAACAGATAATCATATCAAAAAATGGGCAGAAGATATGAACAGACACTTTTCCAACGAAGACATACAAATGGCTATCAGACACATGAAAAAATGGTCATCATCGCTAGCCATCAGGGAGATTCAAATTAAAACAACATTGAGATACCACCTGACACCAGTTAGAATGGCCAAAATTAGCAAGACAGGAAACAACGTGTGTTGGAGAGGATGTGGAGAAAGGGGAACCCTCTTCCACTGTTCGTGGGAATGCAAGTTAGTGCAGCCACTTTGGAGAGCAGTGTGGAGATTCCTGAAGAAATTAAGAATAGAGCTTCCCTATGACCCTGCAATTGTACTGCTGGGTATTTACCCCAAAGATACAGATGTAGTGAAAAGAAGGGCCATCTGTACCCCCAATGTTTATTGCAGCAATGGCTATGGTCGCCAAACGGTGGAAAGAATGAAGATGCCCTTCAACGGATGAATGGATAAGGAAGATGTGGTACATATACACAATGGAGTATTATGCCTCCATCAGAAAGGATGAATACCCAACTTTTGGAGCAACATGGACAGGACTGGAAGAGATTATGCTGAGCGAAATAAGTCAAGCAGAGAGAGTCAAGTATCATATGGTCTCACTTATTTGTGGAGCATAACAAATAACATGGAGGACATGGGGAGATGGAGAGGAGAGGGAGTTGAGGGAAACTGGAAGGGGAGATGAACCATGAGAGACTATGGACTCTGAAAAACAACCAGAGGGTTATGAAGGGGTGGCGGGGGGGTGAGGGGTGGGATGGGAGGTTGAGGAACCAGGTGGTAGGTAATAGGGAGGGCACGTACTGCATGGAGCACTGGGTGTGATGCCAAAACAATGAACACTGTTAATGCTGTAAATAAACAAATAAAAATAAATAAATAAATAAATAAGAAACCAGAAGATGGTGTTTTGAAAGAATCAATAAGGTCAATAAACCATTGGCCACACTAATCCAAACTAAAAGAGGGAAAGCCCAAATTAATAAAATTATGAATGAAAAGGGAGAGATCACAACTAACACCAAGGAAATAGAAACAATCATCAGAAATTATTACCAACAGTTATATGCCAGTAAGCTAAGCAACCTAGATGAAATGGATGCATTCCTGGAACACTATAAACTCCCAAAATTGAACCAGGAAGAAATTGACAACCTGAATAGACTGATATCCAGTAACAAGATTGAAGCAGTGATAAAAACCTCCCAAAAAACAAGAGCCCAGGACCTGACGGGTTCCCTGGGGAATTCTACCAAACTTTCAAAGAAGAAATAACACCAATTCTCCTGAAGCTGTTCCAAAAAATTGAAGCAGAAGGAAAACTTCCAGACCCTTTTAAGGAAGCCAGCATTACCCTGATCCCCAAACCAGGCAAAGACCCTACCAAAAAGGAGAATTTCAGACCAATATCGTTGATGAATATGGATGCAAACATTCTCAACAAGAGCCTAGCAAACAGGATCCAGCAGCACATTAAAAAGATGATCCACCATGACTGGGTGGGATTCATCCCTGGGTTACAAGGATGGTTCAACATTCGCAAATCAATCAATGTGATAGAACAAATCAATAAGAGAAGAGAGAAGACCCACATAGTCCTCTCAATTGATGCAGAAAAAGCATTTGACAAAATCCAGCATCCGGTCCTGATGAAAACGCTTCAAAGTATAGGGATGGAGGGAACATTCCTGAACTTCATAAAATCTATCTATGAAAGACCCACGGCAAGTATCATCCTCAATGGGAAAAAGCTTGCAGCCTTCCCGTTGAGATCAGGAACACGACAAGGATGACCACTCTCACCACTCTTGTTCAACATAGTATTAGAAGTTCTAGCAACGGCAATCAGACAACAAAGAGAAATAAAAAGTATCCAAATTGGCAAGGAAGAAGTCAAACTCTCTCTCTTCGCAGATGACATGATTCTTTATATGGAAAACCCCAAAGACTCCACCCCCAAACTACTAGAACTCATACAGCAATTCAGTAACGTGGCAGGATACAAAGTCAATGTACAGAAATCAGTGGCTTTCTTATACACTAACAATGAAAATACAGAAAGGGAAATTAGAGAATCGATTCCATTTACTATAGCACCAAGAACCATAAGATACCTGGGAATCAACCTAACCAAAGAGCTAAAGGACCTGTACTCGAGGAACTACAGAACACTCATGAAAGAAATTGAAGAAGACACAAAAAGATGGAAGACTGTTCCATGCTCTTGGATTGGAAGAATAAACATTGTTAAAATGTCTATACTGCCTAGAGCAATCTATACTTTTAATGCCATTCCGATCAAAATTCCACCGATATTTTTCAAAGAGCTGGAGCAAATAATCCTAAAATTTGTATGGAGTCAGAAGAGATCGCGAATTGCTAAGGAAATGTTGAAAAACAGAAACAAAACTGGTGGCCTCACGTTACCCGATTTCAAGCTTTGCTACAAAGCTGTGATCACCAAGACAGCGTGGTACTGGCATAAAAACAGACACATAGACCAGTGGAACAGAGTGGAGAGCCCAGATATGGACCCTCAACTCTATGGTCAAATAATCTTCAACAAAAGAGGAAAAAATATACAGTGGAAAAATGACAGTCTCTTCAATAAATGGTGCTGGGAAAACTGGACAGCGATATGTAGAAGAATGAAACTCGACCATTCTCTTACACTGTATACAAAGATAAACTCGAAATGGATGAAAGACCTCAAAGTGAGACAGGAATCTATCAGAATCCTAGAGGAGAACATAGGCAGTAACCTCTTCGATATCAGCCACAGCAACTTCTTTCAAGATATGTCTCCAAAGGCCAAGGAAACAAAAGCAAAAATGAACTTTTGGGACTTCATCAAGATCAAAAGCTTCTGCACAGCAAAGGAAACAGTCAACAAAACAAAAAGGCAACCCACGGAATGGGAGAAGATATTTGCAAATGACAGTACACACAAAAGGTTGATATCCAGGATCTGTAAACTCAAACTCAACACACACAAAACAGATAATCATATCAAAAAATGAGCAGAAGATATGAAAAGACACTTCTCCAATGAAGACATTCAAATGGCTATCAGACACATGAAAAAATGCTCATCATCACTAGCCATCAGGGAGATCAAAATAAAATCACATTGAGATATCATCTTACACCAGTTAGAATGGTCAAAATTAGCAAGACAGGAAACAACGTGTGTTGGAGATGATGTGGAGAAAGGGGAACCCTCTTCCACTGTTAGTGGGAATGCAAGTTGGTGCAGCCACTCTGGAGAACAGTGTGGAGATTCCTCAAGAAATTAAAAATAGAGCTTCCCTATGACCCTGCAATTACACTACTGGGTATTTACCCCCAAAGATACAGATGTAGTGAAAAGAAGAGCCATCTGTACCCCGATGTTTATAGCAGCAATGGCCACGGTCGCCAAACTGTGGAAAAACCAAGATGCCCTTCAACATACGAATGGATAAGGAAGATGTGGTACATATACATGATGGAGTATTATGCCTCCATCAGAAAGGATGAATATGCAACTTTTGTATCAACATGGACAGGACTGGAAGAGATTATGCCTAGTAAATAATTCAAGGAGAGAGAGTCAATTATCATATGGTTTCACTTATTTGTGGAGCATAACAAATAACATGGAGGACATGGGGAGATGGAGAGTAGAAGGAATTGAGGGAAATTGGAAGGGGAGATGAACCATAAGAGACTATGGACTCTGAAAAACAACCTGAGGGTTTTAAAGGGGCATGGGGTGGTATGTTGGGGAACCAGGTGCTGTGTAACAGGGAGGGCATGTATTGCATGGAGCACTGGTGTGGTACAAAAACAATGAATACTGTTATGCTGAAAAGAAATAATAAATAAAGTTTAAAAAAAAAGAATGCAGTAGGTTCAAAACATATTTACCTAATAAATGAAATCAAGGTCATACATAATCAGATTTCCTACCTCCTCAGTGTATTTTAAACCACATTTCTGAGTGTATATTCTAGTCACAGTCATTTTTTAATATCTCTTGGAGATTTGAGATGAAGAAGTTAAATGTAAAACCCGCCAAATTCAATTTGTGATATTTTTCTCGTTTACATCCTGGGTCCAACTGCAGAAAACGCAAACAGTTTGGCTATTTATTCTTTATTTAGCCACAAATCCATTTCCTCTTTCTTTGCCCTGCTCTGTGTTCATTGAGGCTGATATCTATGTCCTGCTTCAGCTAGGTTCCCTGACCTGACTTTTGAACTTCAAGTTCAGACAACAGGAGTCACCTACGGGAGATCAAATGTAGGAGGAGAGAGAGGAGGGTATACTTATTCCAATCCCCTTTTCATTTAATATATTTCTAACCATGTTGTGTTTCTCCCTAGCCAGAGATCCTAGTAAGTAGCCCCTCTTCTAGTTTCAGAGCTCTACAAGTTGGAGTAATACTACCCGCTTACTCTGGGTGAGGTAGTGAAGACCTGGGTGGTAGTGGTTTCCTGATGTTGTTAGCTCTTAGGTTCTTCTTCTTGTTTCCTTGATCCTGCCAACACCTCTATAAATACTCTCTTTTTAAACGCCTTTCAGTTAAATCCTTCTCTAGTACTGTTTCCTCCTTACATCCTGCACGATACAGTATTGGTACTAGAACGGGACCCACGAACAGATCCTCAAAATAGGTCTCTAGAATTGGCTCACCTGTAGAAAACCTAATCAGCACAAAATGAAACATCACTGAAATGTAGCCTGGAGTGACATCTCAGTAACGCAAATTACCACCAGTGTAATGTAGAATGGGGAGCAGTGTGCTATGATGAAAAAGACTGTAGAATGGGCTACTGGAGTTAAAATCCCATCACTTAGAAGCTATGTTACTTTAAAAAAAAATCAAGGGCACCTGTGTGGCTCAGCGCTTTAAGCCTCTGCCTTTGGCTCAGGTCATGATCTCAGGGTCCTGCGATCGAGCCCTGCATCAGGCTCTCTGCTTGGTGGGGAGCCTCCTTCCCCTCTCTCTCTGCCTGTCTCTCTGCCTACTTGTGATCTCTCTCTGTCAAATAAATAAATAAAATCTTTTTTTTAAATCACCTTACATCTCCGAGTCTCAGTTTCCTTATTTAACATAAACATAATAATAGCATACCCATGTCATGGGATTTTTGTGAGGATTAGAAGAATCAATATATAAATACCACTTAAATAGTGCTGGACTCATATATTATACATAAATTAATTCTTTCATGTCCTCCAATGCTCTTCAGACTTTCCAAGTTAGAATCAACCAAAAATGTAAACCTTGACTGCTAGCTAATGCCTACTTATTTCACTTATATATTTTTTCTCATTATATTGTCATAAAGAGAGAGTCCAAGCTAGGTTTATAGATCACATTGTCAGAGGAAAAAAATAAAGTGTGGGAAGGGAATGAAGGAGTCTGCTGGGAGTTCATATATTTGATGGTTAGTTTTATGTATCAACTTAACTGGACAGCAGAATGCCCAGATAGCTGGCAAAATTATATCTGAATGCATCTGAATGTGTTTCTGGAAGTTATTAGCATTTGGCCCAGTAGACTGCGTAGAGACACACCCTCACCAGTGTGGTAGACATCAGCCAATCTATTGAAAGCCTTATTAGAACACAAGAAGACAAAAGGAAGGGATAATTTTTTCTTAAGCTGAGCTGTCCATTTCTTCCCTGCCTTTAAACATCAGAGCACCTGGTTCCTGAGCCTTCAGACTCCAAGACTTACACTAGCAGTACTCAAATTCTCATACCCTTGGCCTCAGACTGGGATTTACATCAGGAATCTCTTGGTTCTCAGGCCTTGGGACTCAGAATGAATTATACTACTGGCTGTCCTGGTTCTCTTGCTTGTGGACAGACTGTGGGACTTACTGGCCTCCCTAACAGCATGAGCCAATTCCTATAGTAAATCTCTTCTTATATCTAGTTATCTATGTATCTATCTATCTCCTATTAATTCAGTTTCTCTGGAGAACTCTATTACAGTATAGTCTCCCTTAAGGGGAGAACTTGAGAAGGAGACATCCTTAGTTGATCATTAAGGGGAAACTCATAGAAAAGAAAAAAATGTAAGAAAGGAAAGTGAGATGGAGAAAAGGCAGGGAGATGAGGAGAGAGGAAGGGAAAGAAGGTAGAGGAGAGGAGCAAAAAGGGGAGGAGATGGAAAGGGGAAGGAAGGAAATGGAAGAAAAGGAAAAAAAGATTTTCCTTAAAAAAGGAAAGAATATCCCTTGAGAATTCCTAATCATAAATCTGTATTTAGGATGTTTGGGAGCTGGAATTCACACAACATGTGCCCTAAAATCTCATAGGTAAATGTTGGTTTTGTTGGCTTAAAACTGTAACATTCCTTTATTATTTTTTAGTATTTTGTATTGTGGTATAACTTCTTCAATAATCATATTGATCTTCTGTGTTGTTCTCTTTTTCTAAGTCTTATCAGAGCTTTATTAATTTTATTAATCTTCCCAAAGAACCAACTTTGTTCTTTTGTTAATTTGTTGCTTTTCTCAATTGTTTCTGTAATCAATTGTATTGATTCTATTCTTATCTTTATTAACTCCTTACTCTACTCTTGTTTACCTCGGCTTCATGTATTCTTCTTTCTATAAATTCCCAAGTTGTCAACTTAAATAATTGCTTTTAAATCTTCATTCTTTTCTATTGTAATCAGTGAAAAATATAAACTTACCTCTAATTTCTTTGTAGCTATGTCCCATAACTTTTGTTCTATGTTATTAACAATCAGTCTGAAATATTTTCTAACATTTGCTGTGATTCTTATTTAAGCCATGGATCATTTAGATGTGTGATATTTAGTTTCCAAGTATTTAAGGGCTTTTCATGACAACTCATTGGTATTGTTTCCCAACCTAATTCTGTGTTGGTAAGATAATATACTCTGCAAGGTTTTGTTCTCTGGAAACTACTGAGACATAATTTATGATGCATCACAAAAAAAAATTTTCTGCCCCTATCCTCCAAGCCATTTTTCCATCCCCCAGTTCATGTAACATTATCAACTTCATTCAAAAGAATGTGAAAGGAGCCATCTGCTGCCTGTTGGGGAAGAACCATATTTCCTCCACTCTGCTTCCAGGGAAAGGCTTTATTCCCTTCACCCCAAGAGGGACATAATAGGAGTGAAACCTCTATCTTTCCCTCCTCCTCTCCCTTGCTTGGTTTTCCATATGGGAAGAAGGATCACTAATACCACTGGACAGAGATGATTGGAGCAGTGGGCAGGGTTAATGCATCTCAAGCATAGGAAATACGTTCTGTCTGTTTCACTGCCTGCCTGGAGGATCTGTAAGTACAGCAGTGGACTCTTGGACATTGTATTCCAATATCTCATACACACCTGCATAAGAACCCTGAGATCTGCTTCCTGGAGCGAAACCTCTAGAAGCCAACCATTCTTTTGGCATTTTACATTTAGCTAGGACTCTGTTTGTGGGGGTTCTGCAGTCCTCCTTGCAGATGGCTGGGTAATTGTATTTGAAGCCAAATTTTCACATCAAACCTCCCTATGTTAAGGTGGAGGGAGAGGGGAAGAAGTAGGAATGGATCCCAAGATGTAGAATTAAGAGAATGATGTTGAAGACCTCCTCTTTGTCTACTGATCCCATGTATATTTTGCAGTCATGACTTACTGCAAATGGAATTTACTAGGTTCTAACCATCATTACTTTGATCAGTCTATAATGCCTCATAAGCAGTCTCAACTAGTAAGAACACAGAGCAGATAAGGAGAGAAATCTGCACTTTCAATCACCTACAGCATTCCTGAGCTTTTTTCTATCAAGTGGTACCCTGTCTCCATCAGATCATTAGCATCTAATTCTAGAATGGAAGATCTGTCCCCCTAAACAGAAAATCACACTAAAAATTACTGAAAAAGAAGAGGGACACCTGGATGGCTCAGTTGGTTAAGCATCTCCCCTTGACTCGGGTCATGATCCCAGTCCTGGGATCAAGTCCCCCATTGGGCTCATTGCTCACAAGGAAGCCTGCTTCTCCCTCTAAACCTGCCACTCTCCCTGCTTGTGCACTTACTCACTTCTTCTCTCTCTATGGCAAATAAATAAAATCTTTTTTAAATATAATTTAATTAATTTAAAAAGAAACAAGGAAAGAAAGGAAGAAAGAAGAAAGAGAAAGAGAGAGAGAGAGAAAGAAGAAAGAAAGAAAAAAGAAAGGGGATTCGAAGCAGAGATATCAAGTTTGTGCATTCATCCTGTATCACAAATAATTATTAAGATATTTATTGTATTGAGAAGTAAGTCAGCCACTTGGTATTGAGAAGTAAATAACATACAGAAGATTCCTGTTTTGGGGTGTCTGGGTAGCTCAGTGGGTTGAGTGTCAGACTTGATTTTGGCTCAGGTCATGATCTCAGGGCCATGGGATCTAGCCCCCTGTCAGGATCTGTCTCACTGCAGAGTCTGCTGGAAATTGTTTCCTCCCTCTCCCTCCCCCTCTGCTTGCATGCTCTCTCTCTCTTTTAAATAAATAAATAAAATCTTTTTTAAAAAAGAATAAAAAGAAGACAACGACAACTACTGTCTTTCTGGACTCTAGTCTACCATGGAAGATACATACATCACAAGTGATACCACAAGATTAAGTTAAAATTGTAATTATTATGATTCAAGATGTTAGACTAAAAATATTATTTACTTCCCCTATCTGCCAAAGTTTCCCTTTGATGACTACAGAAATATAAAAATAAGATAATTCAATTCAGTACTAGATATATGAAATGGACAAGGACTGGTACAAATACTTTGAGAAATTTCTGGAATTCATAATTCACATTGGATTGGCTTTATAGGAAAAACAGAATGAAGAGGCTACAAACCAGTGTAGGTATGTATGTGTGGAGGGTAGAATTATAAGCTAGGGAAAGGACTGGGAAAAGCTTGATGCAGATGTGAGAAATGTTCTTATTAAGAGATTCAGGAAATAATCCAAGTTTACAATCATCAGAACTGATAACAGAAATTGAAATCAATCCTTTAGTGAATTGATGAGGGAGTTGTTCTTCTATTACCAGAGGAGCTGTGTCAGTGCAAAATGCAACAAGAAAAGTTAAAGCCAAGTAGCCAGTGCTAACATTAAGTTACATGGATATAAGTATAACATTTAAATATTTTCATGCTACTGATAAATGTTTAACATGGATAAGCCAGGAAATCAGGGAAGGCACAAATTAACACTGCTAGGAATGAAACAGGGGATATATGGAGATATACTATAGCCACAATAGAAAATAAAACAGTAAGAAAATGACATAAACACTTTCTGAGAGTAAATTTGAATTTACTCTCTTTATTGAGTAAAATAAACAGATTTTTAGACAAACAATAACTGAAAACCATTTCAAAAGGGAATTTTAAAAGACTTCCTTCAGGTAGAAGACATATCCCACTTGGATGATCTGAAAGGAAAAACATCTACTCCTTAGGTTATAGGTTAGTCCACTACAAAAAGATTCCCCCCATGCATAGTGGCTTAACCCAGATACAAGCTTTTGTCCCAGGTTTAAGTCAGGGTTGATGGCCCAGATGGCATCAGGGACACAGGCTCTTCTACAGTGTTGCTCTGCCAGCTTCAGCACACATTTCTATCTTGTGACCCAAGGAAGGGCTTCAGATCCCAGCAAGTGATGTAAACAGGAGGAGAGAACAAACTGCTACTTGGAATAACCTCCCTAAACTAACTACCTCTAGGGCCACGATGGTTTTTCTGTGGTTGTGATACAAGACAGAGCACAGCCTGGGCTTCCCCAGGACAACTCACCAGAGTTCAAGTCCAGGCCTACAACTAAACTGATGAGAACATGTAATTGTTCCTACAATAAGAACTCATAGGACTCCTCCCTAATTCACCCACATGTGCCAACCAAACTGTATACTTTATACTCCATCTCTGTACCTGAAAACTATTTATTAGGAGTAAAATTTATCAAGAAAAAAGAAACTGGAAGACTAACCCATCCAGTCCCTCCTTTCAACCACTATGGATTACCAGGATAGGAGCCTCTCAACATGAGGGCACCTACAGTGAGTCAGGATGACTTTCTTCTTCTAGGGCTGATCAGATTGTACTACTTTTTAGGATTTTAGGGCAATATCCAACAAATAGGATGCAATATATCAACTGTGACAATCCTCTTGTAAGATTTACCCAGTTCATGTTACCAGAAATGGGGAGGATCTAATTGATATCACCCCCATATCCACATTTCAGAAAGAGAAATTCTTCTTCCAAGTGGCATAACTAGCTCTATATTTATTAATAAATATAACAATTTATAAATTTAATAAAAAAATTTATCAACACCAGACTAGCAAATGGTATGACTACTAGATCATAATAATTACATTATTACTTCTGCTTTCTGAAATCAATACTTATAAAGCATACATATACTCAATACTTGGTCTTATTTCTTCTTTATCCTAAGCAAAACATATAAATTAAGATACAGTAAATCCAAAATCCAAAAAGACATTTTTAAAAAAGAAATCCACTATATAAGTTTATATTTTGAAAGTAAGAATCATAACAGATTACTCCTAGAGCCTATTACATTACCTCCCCAGTTACATCTATTTTAAATAAATAAGTAACACTCATATTGTAATAAAAACTGTTTATTATTCATATTGTAATAAAAAGTGTTTTTTCACATAGTGGACATTTCAAATGCTTTGAGAAATACTCTCTTACTACAGCGGAACCCAGTGACCTAGAGCCCACAGAATTTTGAGAGTTTGAAGACACTAAAACTAAAACCATGCAAAGGTTGGGACTTCCCACTCCTTTACTAGATGATGTTCATAGTGCCCAGGTGGAGGCAGGAAAAAATCGCATATCCAGAGGTATCATCTATTGATCTTACTCCAAGTCCCACATCACAAGGAGTAGAGAAATATTGGGATCAAGAGCAAAAAAGGATGGGGAAAATAATCACAAATTCTGCTATCTAAGTAAACCAATCACTGATGAAGCCAGTGCCCAGGCAACATTCTTTGCCATCAGACTACCAGGACGGGAAGGACTCCTCACTGTGGAATGGTCTCTATCCACATAGCCTAGACCAGCCAGGGACTCTTGGCTGTATCTTTGGCAGCAACCTCAGAAGAAAATAGTAGGGATATGTTCAGATCTGTCCTTTCATGGAGAAAATCCTCAGTACTCGCTGGCGGATCTGCCAGGTCTTCACCCCATAGACAAGAGGGTTGAGGGCAGGTGGCACAAGGAGGTAGAGGGTGGCCAGAAGAACATGAACATGGTGGGGTACATGGTGGCCAAAGCGATGAGTGAGGAAGGAGAATATTCCAGGAATATAGAAGATCAGGATGACACAAATATGAGACCCACATGTGCTAAAGGCCTTAAGACGAGCCTCACTCCCTGGTACCTTCAGCACAGTCTGAAGGATGAGACCATAGGAAATACCAATGGCCACAACATCTATCCCAACCACAAGCAGGGCCACCGCCAACCCGTAAGCTCGGTTCACTGTGGTTTCTGAGCAGGCCAGTTTTACCACAGCCATATGTTCACAATAGGCATGGCCTATGATGGTGGCCCGGCAGAAGATGAGTCTCTGCAACAGGATAGGGAAGGGGAGGAGGAGGAGCAACCCCCGTGCCAGCACTGCAATCCCAATGCGCCCTATGATCCCTGGATGCAAGATGGTAGAATGGTGCAGAGGGTGACAAATGGCTACATAGCGATCCAGAGCCATGGCCACAAGTACACCTGACTCCATGGAAGAGAACGCATGGATGAAGAACATCTGGATCAGGCACACAGTGTACCCAATCTCACGGGCATGAACCAGGAGCACCGCAAGGGTTTTGGGCGCAGTGGAGGAGGCCAGCACCAAGTCAATGCCAGAGAGCATGGCCAGAAAGAGGTACATGGGCTGGTGCAAGGATGAGTCAGTCCAGATGATGAAGATGATGCTGACATTGCCCATTACAGCAAGGAGATAAAGGACACACAGTGGCAATGCTATCCAGTGCTGGCTTTCCTCCAAACCGGGGATGCCCATCAGGAAAAAAGAAGGATGGAGTGGCCTCCAGCTCGAATTACTAAGGGCCATCATCAATGGCTTGAACACAGAAGAGAGAAAAGAAACCTAAATCATGATCTCTCCATTCCTGGTGGGTTATCCCAGTGTCTAGATCTGGCTACCATCTTCATGAGAAGAAAGAAGCTGAAAGTGAAAACAAGCAAATAAAGTGAGATACAAAGAAGAGAATCCCCTGGTCTTGAGATAATGTCTTTAAGGTGAGACATCCACACGTCTGAACTACGATGGGTCTAGTTTCATTTACAGATAAGGGTAAACACGCTGCTTTTAGAGAGATGTTTAAAATCTACCATTCAATTACTTCTCACTTGGAATGTCCACTGGAAAGGATCTTCTGCAGCCCATCTTGCCATTGCTGAACACTGTAAATCAGTCTGTTCTCTTTAAATTATTCTCCCTCAGTTTCCATAACACAGCAGCCTACAGTTGTTCCTCCTATGTCTCCCATCCCACCCCCTTCCCCATTTACCTCTCCCTTATATGGTGTTGATTCCAGGGTCCCATCTCTCCTCTCTTCCCCATTCTGTACATTATCTCTAATTGAGTTCATCCATTTATTAATATTGTAACCAATTACATCCTTTAATTTCTTCCATATCCAGGTTTCTGAGTCAAATAATTTCTGCAACCCAGATCTATTTTGCATTTATCTATATCTAAATATCTATACCACACGCTCACGGAATTCAAGACTGAATTAACTTGCTTACTCTTCCCAGATCCACTCTACCACCTTCATGCTCATAGCTTTGTGAGTTAAATCACTATATGTACCTATTCAACCCAATGTAGAAGCCTGAAAGGATCCTTTCTCATTCTTGTATCTCCTCCCTTTTACTTGGGACCAGTTCCTTTTGACTACAGTTTAAACCCTTTTGACCCACTCATTCTTCCCACCCCTTAGTGTCACTGCCTAGTGCACACTCCGAACTTCTATCATGTGGATTATGTCCTTAGATCTCTCTGGCTTTGCTATTAACTACTTCCTATCCACTGTGCATTCTTAAGGCAGAGGATTATAAAATATATCTAAAATTCACATGTCTTCATGTCACTTCTAAGATTAAAATATGTTCTTCCATTTAGTCCACAGAATAAAACTACACATTTAAGACTGGCAAACAAGGCTTTCAAAGGCTACTCTTTGTATTACTTTGACTTAACAAATTTCCACATATATATCTTGCTTGAACTGTTCCAATGTTCTTGGAATTATATGAGTGCAACAACTGATTTTACATGTGCCTTTTGTGTGTTCTTTCTTCCTCCTCCTTTATCTGACTTGGTCTTTCTCGTCCTTCAAAATTCAGAGTCCACTGGTTACTGTCTCTTAGAAGGACTGATTAACTGTTGGACCACACTAATCATGTTAAGAGCACTTTATTTTGTTATCTTTTTTGTTCATCCACAATTTTATTTTATCTAATTATAGAAATCCTTTCAGTGCTTTAATAGTTTGTCTCACGTAAAGAACAATTTCTCATTAAACTTCATAATTATAAACTAGCTGGTAGAGTCTTCACAGTACAGGAGATAAACATAAGCTTTGCAGGCAGACAACTGTGCTTAAATTCTGTCCCCTTCCTATTCAACAAATGAAACCATGGTAGGATACTTAAACTCTCTGAGTATAGACTGCCTGACCTGATGGTAGAGCAAATAATATTAATTTTACTGATATATTATAAATATTAATTAAATGATGTGTATAAATTTCTGGTATATAGATTATTCTATAAATAATGCACAGATTTACACCGAGTTTTGTAATCCTACCATGAAAGACAAGTCCATTCTTGATACTTCTCCAACGTAGGTGCAGTAACTGCGAATAAGACAGTGAGCGGGAAAGATGTTATTACCAATTGGCAGGTCCCAGAGGACACACAGACACCTTTGAACAGGGCTAAAGTTAGCATCCAGACTGGCTGGAGACCCAGAGAGCTAAGTCTACTGCCCCAGGGATAGCTGGTTGGGCAGAGAGGCAGAGCAGGGAGTGGCACCTGCACCAGACCATGTGGCTCATGTCTGTCCAGTGTTGGTCATCACTTCTAAGGCTGTCCACCTTGATGGCTGTCAGAGGAAGTTGCATGTTCGGTGAGCTGGGAAAGCTCATATTTCTCTGTCAGTTCAGATTTCTCATTCTCACAAGTCAAACTCAGAGCAATAAATTCTTTAGGGGACTCTGGTGAAACTTGTTCATTCCTCCATCTGCTGAGTGTTAGCTGCTAAAAGCTCATAATTGAGTCACTCTCCCTTGGACAAAGACAGCTGACTCACCCATGATTAGTTTTCCTTTCTGAGTGCAGCTCTCACCCAATGACCCATTTAAGTACAAATACAAAAACCTGAACCTCTCTCTTTAGAAACAACATCGAAGAACCATCTCCACTCAAGAGCACCCCCAAGGAATCAGCTCAGGCATCTGGGGTAAATAGATGATAGTTTAACTTCTTCTTCTTTTCCAAAATTCTTCCTGCACTCCCGGACAGATGTCATTCCCAAGTATACTTGGTATACTTGTATACCCAAGTATACAATAAGCTTCCTGCAGGCAAATCTCTCCCTCAGTATTCTAGAGAATCCAATCTGAGATGAACACCATCTCTCTCAAGTGAATTAAGCACTCTGCTTCTCTTCTGAGAAATTGTAATAGGTCCATGGATATCAATTCCAATACCATAGCAAGTATGAGATAGGTATTGATTCTCACACAGTCCATCCCAGCAAGTTTCCAATGAGATGGCTAAGACCTCCTCCATCATAACTCCCTATTACCAAACAGACCCTTCTCTAGGCCACATCTCTGATAAGCAGCTACAGTACACCTCAGTGGCCACATTCTCTTTTGGAATAATGTATCGGTTGCACAGTCTTTTTCATTTATCCAGGCAATGAAGTATTTAATTCATAGTTGGTGGGAAGCCTCACTTATTCATTCATTCATGCATTCATTCAGTAGGTATTAAATATCCGTCATATCCATATACTCTACTAGATGATACAAAACAAGCAATATGATAAACAATCCCTACCATCATGGCTCACTGGATGGTATATATTATGTATGTGATCAAAGAAACCTAATAAAAGTTACAAGTATTATAAATTAAAACTACAGGAGGTCAAGCATGTAATAAGAGAAACTTCTCATTCTGGGGAATGCAGGAAAGCCCTCCTAATTCAAGTTAGTGACCAGAATAATGGGTTAAAGTGAAGGGAGGTGTGGGGGGTAGGCTGAGGATACAAAAACTCTGAGGCAAGAGGGAAGGGAGCTTGGTATTGCCAACAACTTGAAAGAATCATGACATTTGGATATGTAGTACTCAGGAACTGAGCCTAGTGTATAAGCAGGAACCATAGAAGATGTGGAACCTGGTATATAAGCAGGAACCATAGGACTGTGAAAAGTGGAAATCATGAAGTTTTAAGCAGAAGACCAAGACATGACAGAATCTCATTATCAAATATGCTAGGAGTATGCATAAGAGGTGAAGTACAGATGCTGGGAGATGTGTTAGAGACAAATACAGTGATCTCCAGAGAGGTTTGAGGATATGTCATGGGAATGGGTAATGAGGTAAGGATCTTGGGAGAAATAAATCAAGAATATGAAAACACAGAGTGTTCAATGGGTCATAAGCATAAATCCTGTAGTCCTGTACCAGGGTAATGGAGGCAAAAAATAGAGAATATATCCACTTAGTCATCATTTAATGAAGAAGAGCAGCAAGGAGAGATAGCAGTAACTGGGAGTAGTATAGAATGATTTGCATGAATGACATGAACAGCAAAGCACCAGTCCAAGCTTATTTGTTTGCTTGTCTCTTGTTCCAGGGTGGAAAAAAACCCTGAAAATTGCTTCAGGGGAAAAGAACAGTGAACTCACTATCAAACAAGAGGCATGAGAAGTGTGAGACAATGAATGTTCCCCACTTAGTAGGAAGTAAAACATTTTTGTCAGAAACAAAAAATGGATATAATGAGAGTACCAGCATCATATACATTTTGTAGACATTAAACAACAGAGCCTATGTGTGAAGTTTTTTTTCTCAAAGGCTCAAGGTACCATGGAGTAATAGCTGAACAATAGGAGATGTTCATATCATCAAGATTTTGCACTAGAGGGGCACCTGGGTGGTTCAATGTGTTAAGCCTCTGCCTTCAGCTCAGGTCATGATCTCAGAGTCCTGCGATCAAGCCCCACGTAGGGCTCTCTGCTCAGCAAGGAGCCTGATTCCCCCCTCTCTCTCTCTCTGCCTGCCTCTCTGCCTACTTGTGATCTCCTGTCTCTCGCTGTCAAATAAATAAATAAAAATAAAAAAATAAAAAAAAAATCTTTAAAATCTTAAAAAAAAATATTTTACACTAAGGGCACCTGCCTGCTCAAACAATTAACTGCCTGCCTTTGGCTCAGGTCATGATCTCAGAGTCCTGGGATCAAACCTGCATCAGGCTCCCTGCTCAGCAGGGAGTCTGCTTCTCCCCCTGCTTGTGCTCTCTCTTGCTCTCAAATAAATAATGTATTGCATTAATGCAGCATATTCGGACTAAGATAGTTTAAAACAAGTTTAACTAAAGCACACAGAGAACTCTACACCCCTTGGTTGTAAATGTCACTCATCCTCCTACTAAGGAATCTTCATCTGCAATCCTATAGCTACTGTGCAGTAGCCCTTTCTTCTACTCAGACCTATGAAGCAGAAATAGGAGAAGAGAGAGGTCTCCACTTTTTGCCTTTTCTTTGAAGAGCTATCTCTTTGGGGTTGTTGTTGTCATTTTTAATTGTGGCAAAGTATATTTAATATAATATTTACATTTTAAGCATTTTAAGTCACAATTCAGTGGCATTAGGTACATTCGCAATATTGTGCAGCCATCACCAATATCTATTTCCAGAATTTTCCCATAATCCCAAATAGAAGCTCTGTACCTGTTATATAGTAATTCCCATTTGTCTCTTCTCTAAGCCCCTGGCAACCTTTGTGCTATTTATGTCTCCATGCATTTGCCTATTTTAGATACTTCATATAAGAAGAATCATAGAATACTTGTCATTTTGTGTCCAGCTTATTTCACTTAGCATAATGTTTAAGGTTCATCAATGCTGTAGCATGTGCCAGAATTTTATTTCTTTAAAGGCTGAATATTAATATGTGTATACTACATTTTTGTTAATCCATTCATTAGCTGACTGACACATGAGTTGTCTTTACATTTTACTACTATGAATATGGCTGCTGTGATATCTTCTTACTAATAATATTGAAGATTAATATTTAACAGAGGAAACATGGGACCATTGAGCATGGCATAGAGCAGAAGCCACTTAGGAGAAAGACTGAACCAGACTTCCCTTACGGACCATAAGTTTAGCCTTAACTCTCCAATACCCTCTTGACAACCTAGGCCCATATTCTTATAAACCCTGGTCATTCATAGCATCTCTTTAACCTAATCCAACCCATGTCCCTTTGCTGACTCTTACCTCCTATGCAGAATTAGTCTCAGTGACTTAGAACCAACATCCATCACAGCACTATCACATTTTATCATAGCTTCTATATTTTCAAGTTCATTTCATCATCACACTGAGAGCCTAGAAAATACTCAGGATGAGGAAGAAAATATTGAAGAAAAGAAGAGCAAATGAAGATAAGGAGGAAGATAAGTGCTATTTTTCTGCTTGTTCTATGTTTTACCAAGCAGTGAGATTACCTTATGAGAGTAATCACGTTCTCCAGGGCTTCTGCACTGTGTCTAAAATATCACCAGTTGAAATTTTTTTTTAAATGAAACTGCAATGCTGATTTTGTGACAACTTATTTCATTTCTTCAATAAAAAGTTATTGAGTGCCTATATCACAATTTGAGATTTATGTATTCATTTAATCCAAAATACAAATATGTCAATGTGACTGATGAGGAAATATGTTGACAATAACACAGTCCATTAAAATAATAAAATTTATTTAT
Organism: Meles meles; assembly: GCF_922984935.1. Taxonomy (NCBI): domain Eukaryota; kingdom Metazoa; phylum Chordata; class Mammalia; order Carnivora; family Mustelidae; genus Meles; species Meles meles. The sequence continues at coordinate 55,802,330 of NC_060073.1, read as the reverse complement.
TAAGTAAACATTTATTGAGTGCCTATCTTGTACCAAGTGCTATGCTAAGGATACATACAGTGCAATTCACCACTTAGTAGAGTTGGAGGACAGATACTTCAACCAATCATTATATATATATATATATATATATATATATATATATATCATTTTTAAAGATTTATTTATTTATTTATTTTAGAGAGAGAGAGCATGAGTAAGAAAAGCAAGGATAAAGACAAGGAGGTCATTCCCATTAGGAAGATCCCAGACTACCCATGTGTGGAGGAAGCATAGACTTGAGGAACTAGAGAAGCATATTTATGTATATTAGAAATACATAACACTTAATCAACACTACATACATTGCAAAGTATAAAGGAGGGCATGTATTGCATGGAGCACTGGATGTGGTACATAGACAATGAATCTTGGAACACTGAAAAAATAAAATTAAATTAAAAAAATAAAAATTTAAAAAACACACACAAAAGGGACGCCTGGGTGGCTCAGTGGGTTAAAGCCTCTGCCTTCAGCTCAGGTCATGATCCCAGGATCCTGGGATCGAGCCCTGCATTGGGCTCTCTGCTTGGCAGGGAGCCTGCTTCCTCCTCTCTCTTTGTCTGCCTCTCTGCCTGCTTGTGATCTCTGTCTGTCAAATAAATAAATAAAATCTTTTAAAAAATATTAAAAAACACACACACAAAAAAACAAACAAAAAAGGATATGCAAATACTTAAGAAAATATGAGAAACATTAAAAAGTGAGTGCCAATAGTAAGAATTAGAAGAAAATGGCCAAAAGAATTACAAATGAAGACTAAATAAACAATAATTATTGCATGCAATAAATTTAACTCAAGGTTCTGCACTCGAGACTAAAAGTGAAATGAAAGAAAAATTATCATTACTCTCAGAGGTTAAAAATACATAATAGAGTCAGAGAAGGTCATCCATCTCAAAAACAGGATGAAAGCACATGAACTAAAGCACTTCTAGAATCAGATGGAACATGAATATTTTAAAGAGTTTCTCCCATGAACCTGAAACTCTAAAGAATTTCCATAGTTTGCCACCCTTATTTCTATGATGCCACAGTTTTACTGATAGAGAAGGCCTACCTATTGGCTCCCACACACTGCCTATGTGTCAGGGTCATGATGGTGGGAAGTGGCCCATGTTCTCATATGTACAAATAGGCACCCAGTTCATCTCTCCCTGATCTTCCAAGTCACTTTTTCCAGGTTCATAGAAGTCCTCATTGTTTCTCAATTCCCTGATACATTCATCTTGTCAACACAAGTCATAAACTCTTAGAAGGAAGATGTATTCAAAAAATTACTTGCTTGAGATACCCCACCCACTACTTCTGTTTTCCATCCCAATATCTAAACACTATATATGACCTCAGAAGAGATTTCCCAACTTCCAAACATTCAAGAAAACTTTATTTGCTTTTCTCTTGACTGGCCCTGCCAGGTAAATGACCTGGGCTGTGGGGCTCCCACCCCACAGGGGAGGACCACCATTGCCCTCAGATCCAGCTGATGAGAACTATACTCAGTTCGGGTCAATCTGCTTGGGCCTTAGCATTTTAAACAGTAGCTCCCCGATCTGTTTTGTCTTGACTCCATAGACAATGGGGTCTAGTGCAGGAGGAAAGAGCAAGTAGAGATTGGCAAGGATGACCTTAGCGGCAGAGGCTGTGGGTGGCCCAAAGCGCTGCATGACCACAGAAAGAAAGCCTGGTCCATAGAAAAAGAGGATGACACAGACATGAGCTGTACATGTGCTGCCGGCTTTAGCACGTGCCTCAGGTGACGGAAAACGAATCACAGTCCTCACAATCTGCCCATAGGAGTAAGCAATAAAGGCCACATCCCCCACACCAAGGAAGACTGCTACAGCAAAGGCATAGAGGTTATCCACAGTGGTGGCCCCACAGGCTAACTTTACTACTGCCATATGCTCACAGTAGGTATAGGCAATTGTGTGAGAACCACAGTAGGGCAGCCGACGGGCCAAGCTTGGAAAGGAGATGGTCAACCCCACACCTCGCAGCACCACCAGGCCTCCAATCTTAGCAACAACAACTGGGGTAAGAATGGTTGCATAATGTAGTGGGTTACAGATGGCCACAAAACGATCCACAGCCATGGCCACCAGCACTCCTGACTCCATTGCAGAGAATGCATGAATGAAGAACATCTGAAAAAGACAGGAGTGGGAGCTGATAGCTATAGCGCCAAACCAGAAGATGGCCAGCATCTTGGGCAGAGTGGAGAGGGAGAGAACGAGGTCAACAAAGGAAAGCATGGCAAGAAAGAAAAACATGGGCTGGTGAAGGCTGCGCTTAGTCCAGATAAGAAAAAGCAGGACACAATTCCCAGTCACTGCCAGGAAGAACATGAAGCAAAAGGGAAGTGAGATCCAAATGTGGGCAGCAGTCAGTCCTGGTATGCCAGCCAAGAAGAAAGTATGTGGGAAGTGATGAGAATTATTGGAAAGAATCATGATGATCATCTCACTTAGAAGAGTGAAGAGCTACTGCAAAGAAAGGAGGCAAGTTAAATTCAGTGATTGCGAGCTCCAGATATATGGTCCCACTAACAATACTGTCACCATCACTCTACCCCCATAGGTCTCAGTAAATACTCAAAAAAATTTTTCAGTTTTGTTAATATTTCTGCAAGATCTTCAAACACAGAAGAGGCAAGTCAGCTTGGTCCCATGGGGAGTGCATTTGTGAAGAAGTTCAGAAACCAGGTTCCAGAATTGAATATCCCAATATATCTATGACATAACCAGATTCAAGAAGATGCCCAAAAACTAAGGTTAAATAAAAATCCCTCCCATCAGGCTCACATTCCCAAATGATGAATTCTGGACTGGATTTAATCAGCACTGACCTCACTTGGTCCTTTAGTCTTATATCACCAATCTTCATCTGAATCTGCCAAAAATCCTGACATATGGAAACTCCCCTAGTTTGGAGACATCACACTCCTCCAAAGTTGACTTGACTGCCAGGTCACAGAATAAATGGTCCCTGATGACTCCAAAACTGATTAGGTTCTTTCTGCTGTTATTCTCCAGCTATATCACAAATGCTTATCTTGTTTCTCTCCCCAGTATCTCAATCTTGTATCTCCCTCTCCTTCAAGGTAGTGGTGTAGAGAGGTAGACACAAAGTCCAGAGTTGTGGTCACCTGTAAAAAACAGAAGCTTTTGGTAATAACTGTCATGTAAAAGCCAAAGAACTCTAAATCATGCCAAATTAATGAGAACAGAGAAAAAATGGGCAGACATTCCCTACAGTTTCATTTCTCATACATGATCACAAAAAGCATACAAAATTATTCAGATCTGCAATACATCCTGTGCCCAATACTATTCTTTTGTAGGTTAGAAAACTGAGGTCTAAAATGAAGTAAATATCTAAGAGTCACAGATCCACTTAGTGACAGAATCAGACTCACATCAAACCAAGAGCTCACATCAAACCAAACCCCAATTCCTGAGCTAGGAAGTCATCACGCTCTCTGTGTGTTAGCAGTGACTGCTTGCAGAGCCAAGGAAGAACATCCAGACCTGGGTGGCCAAGGGTGGGCAATAGAGGGATCAAATAGCAAGGCAGATAAGGAACAGTTTAGAGAGCATAGGTCTCTCCAACATCCCTCAATATCTCCAGTGCCACAGTTCTTTCACATGAAAGAAAACACAAGGATACAGAGAGACCTAGATTTAGGGGCATAAAATAAGTTATTCGCATTCCTGGCAGAAAAGATGCAGCTAGGTTGATCTCACAATTCCAATAACAGAAATAAGTGGTCTCAAAGCATGAGGGAAAGGAGCAGAAGTCAGCCAGGAGTATAATCCAAGAAAGAAGAAACAGCGCGGCTTAAAATGGCCAAGACTGTTTTGCTATTCTCTCCAAGAGAAACTCTGTGATTATTGCTAAGGAGACTGTGTAACCTCAGTAGAAGGCATGAGAACTGGGAAGATGGGAGATTAGAGCAGACCCACACTTCTGGTATCAAGGAATAAACTCTGGGCCAGGAGTCAAGATCCTGATTTTAGGTACTATTTCTGCCATATGTCACCTCTGTGACTTAAAGGAAATCATCTAACCATTTCCAAGCCTTAGCTTCCTCAGATGTATAATGAATATACTAAAACCCATCCCAGGATCATTGTGAAAATCCAATGAGATATAATACATGAAAGTCCTTTGTCAAGAGCTGAAAATAGTAATATTATTTTCATTGAATTAAAAAAATAAATAATGCATTTGGAGGAATCTGTTTATGAGCAACAGAAACTTCAGAGATTCAGAAAAATGTATTTGATTTGACAAAGGATGATATATTCATCCAATGGATGGCTATTATGTAGTAGTGACCCAAAGCCACATGGTCAAAAATACCATATCCTCTTCAATATTGTTCCCCTCTTCCTTCCTAACCACACACTGTTCCCCACAGCACCCCCAGGGAATACAGCTGTGTGTTGGTGGTGGGGGAGGAGGGCTTGAATGGTGTCAAGAAAGGTGTTTCTGACCACCTTAGCATCTGCTTCACATTATCCTCAAAGCTGCCCATCTTTAAGCCTCAGCCCACGTTGTGGAAAATGACTATTATCTTCAGAACAGTTGAAGAAATAATTACCTCCAATGCCCCTCAAGACCTAGCAAGTGTCCCTCATTATAACCCTTGTGCCTCAAGGAGAGGTCTGATGCAGTAAGCTCAGCTCTTTTACTTCCATCAGGGAAGAAGGTTAAGAAAGGGGGGGGTGCGTGGGGGCGCGCCTGGGTGGCTCAGTGGGTTAAGCCGCTGCCTTTGGCTCAGGTCATGATCTTGGGGTCCTGGGATCGAGTCCCGCCTCAGGCTCTCTGCTCAGCAGGGAGCCTGCTTCCTTCTCTCTCTCTCTGCCTGCCTCTCTGTCTACTTGTGATCTCTCTCTGTCAAATAAATAAATAAAATCTTTAAAAAAAGAAAAAAAAGAAAGGTAGGGGGTCCTGGAACCAGAAGAATCCAGGGCACAGATTGAAATGTCTCCATAAATGTTTCCCTATGACTCACCCTGTGAGCTTCAAAGAGTAACAGACTTACAAATAGCTTACTTGTTGAGCCAAGACTAGAAAGATGTTTGCCTGCTTGGAAGGAGGTAATTCTCACACATCTGACCCCTCCCTTGCCTGGGTCCATATAACACAAAAGGTCCAAATAGACTTTTGATGATCTACACATCATCAATATTGGTGGTATTTCCAATTTTTCCCAGTGATATCAAGACCATGATTTCTACCCCAGACAGTCTATCGGATTATCCAGATCTGGAAAGGTTGGTGAAAAGTTAATTTGTGAATGAAGTCTGTATGTATCTCTTTTGCTTCGCCCTATGTTTGGCCATTACTCACCAAAGAGCTGCACTGTTTAACCTACAGAAGGATGAGAAGAAGCTAAGCTACCAGTCAATTTCCAAGAACAGAGTATTTAATAGACAGCTTTTCGGGCATTGCCTATAGGGATCCAAAATGAAGCTCCCACCACCAAGACACCAATTAGTACTTCCGCCTCTTCTCCAGACAAAGGTTTAACAAGGTTTCTTCTTCTTACTGGGACTCCAGGGAACATCCCCAGCAGGGAATATTTTGGATCGCATACTCAAGGGTGCCATGTCAAGAGAGGCCTTACATCCAGAAACAAGGTAAAGCTTCCTGCCATGGGGAATGGGACTACCTGATTTTCTGGCCTAAGCAAGATATGATCTAGGGTGAGTGAGGAAGAAGGCAGGGATGGGGAGGACCAACACCAGGACCAACATACAATATTACCTAAATGACCCTCCCCACATGACGTAGGTGGAACCATGAGAGGAAGAATGAATAAGCAGAAAAGATGAGAAAAAGATAACCTGCCAGGGAATAAGAGTGAAGATAATATCAAATGCCTAAACTCAAAAATGGTGGGTACCCATGTAGGCCAAGTTTTGAAGGTGCTACCATCCATATATTATCTCACCTTAGGTGAAATTACCTACAACTCTGTCCTACTTAACCAATTTCTTGACATTTGAGTCTCATCTCAGCCACCAAAATCACTCCTGAAAATGGTGCCATGTTAATCTATGGGAGGATATTCAAGATTATGAAGGATCTGGATTGAGAGGGAGTTGATAGATTAAGAGGGATTCAAAAAACTGAGTGTGTACAGCTTACACAAGAGAACACTTGTGGTGACACGCATGATTTTTGATGGATTCTTCAAGTCTAGGAAGAAAGTCCCTGCAGGGGAAAAATTATTTGTTTTAGAAAGCCAAAGGCAGGGGAACAAGAACAAACTCTGCAAATTTATAGCTCAAGACTCAGTAAGACCTGTGTCTTCAGAATGATACTCCCTTACCAGAAAGACAAAGGGCAACACAGGCAACAGCATGAGGTTTATTGGTAAGGATCAGTACCCAAACCAGGTCACCCCTTTCTGAGAGCCATACTCTAAGGGTACCAAACCAGTTCCAGAGGGAAGAAGAAGACATAGCAGGTGTCGTTTCAGGTAGATCCAACATTAGGAACCCTAATATGAAACACTCAGTTTCCTGACAGAGAAGTCAAGTTAGATAACAGTGAGCATAGAGCAGAAGATACCATGATGTCTCTGAAACCGCAGAGAGAGGTATTATAAAGCACAAAATACTGGCCCAGAACCACAGTGGAGGATGAAGGAGTAGGCAGAACAAGTAGCAAGAACAATACAAAGTCCAGTCTAATAGGCACTGGTAATAGATACAGAAACTCAGGTCCAGAAAATAAAGAAAAGTCTCAGAACCAGAACTCTAGATTAGTGTGACTATGGACTGCTTGACTGAAACTCTGAACCTTTGCCTAAAGTCAGAAATTGTGTAAAATATCAAGAGAATGGAATGGGCTAAAGCTTCACAAATAGTCAAGAGGGCTGGGATCAATAATTTGTATCAAAAAATATGTTTCCTGAGTTCCCCCTTAAGGTTGTGGAAGGCAATTCAGAGATTTTAAACATGGTCAAGTGGAAGATATACGTCAAACTAAGGCGAAGCATCACCAAAGGCAAAGCAGAGGCATAGACAAGAATTTGTGGCCACACCATGGAGAGGTGGGAACACCTTGGAGAGAGAGCATCTAATTATACCTGAGGGGATCAGGGAAGGCTTCCCAAATAAGACAACATTAAAGAGGAAAGTTTAAGAGTGGAATAGAATATTCCAGAATGACTTACTAGCCCAAAAAGGAACTTCAGGTTCATAAAGTGTGGAATTTTGGATGATCAGCTAAGAGATCAATATTGAGGGAACAGTGCAGAGGGATGAGGCTTGAGAGGAAGGACTGTAGTAAGTATATTTAGAATGGTTACTCCCAGTAAAGTTCAGGTGATATTTTTCTTTGATAAACTGTGATGTGAGTCAAGTCAACAAGCTGCACATTGTAGCTTCAGATATCGGTAGGGCTTTTTGAACCTATGAATAAATGAGATTATTGCCTTGCAATAATCTCATTAGATAGTATCAAATTCATAAATATTTTGCTGGTGGGCAGGCACTGGGGTTTCATAAAACTACCCGTTACTATTTCATAAGAGAGACTCCCTGTTTTCCATTGCCTGTAGCTCTTGTGCTAATAAAGGCATGGATCAAGATGCATAGTCATCAAATCTTAGCCAGTTTATTTTCAAATTTTCATTATACTACTGAATCTGAGTGATATGGATAAGGAGATACCCTTTAATCTGTAAAGGGTTAGAAGTTTTCTTTATAATCTGAACTGGAGAATGTGAGCCCCATCACTCAATAACATCATAAATCTTAGAATAGAATATACTTCCATAGTACTTATATAGAAAGGTAAAAGAATAAGCTCTTTTACAAAAAGTCACTATCAGCCATACTACCGTATCTCTAAAATTTCTTTAAGACATTATTAAATTCACCTTCTCTGCTACATGCTTTTAGCTTCCAATGGCCTGACCCTTCCTCTTTTAGAACTTGTGTCAGGTTCTTCTTAATCTTCACCATCCAGTCTGAATTTGTTTTTCTAAAAAACCTCAACACTTACATATGTACAAGTTTTAGTATCTGATTTCCAGCCTCATGAACAACTTTGGGCCTTTCAAGGAACAAATGCATAAGGTCAACCTTCAATAAGAGAAAGAAAGTGAAAAACAAACTAATATATAAATACACCTCTAAAAAAGTTTAAATGATGATTTTGGGGTTGATGTCCACTGGCAAAACCTCAGTAGTGGATATCACCCAAGAAAATAATGTAGACTAAGAAGAGATAGGTTGAGGAAAGAACACAGGGAAGTACAAGCATTAAACATAGGACACAAAAAGAAAATTCAGGACACTGAAAATATGCAGCACTGAAGTTGAATTAATAAGAGTTGATTAATGTAGCTGGATTCTATACTAATATTTTTACTATATGTTAATATACATAATGGAGTACAGAGAGTATGGTGTTATAGCAGCAGAGAGAAAAAAATATTCAATATAACATTTGTTAACTTCTATTATCAGCCATCAATTCAGAGATATGAGGAATAAAATAACAGATAAAACAGGCATAGCCCCTGCTCTCACAGAGTGTAAAGCAATGGAGAGAAGAGACACATAATGGCAATTATAATGCTATCCAAAGACTGATAAAAGGAGAAGTTTGGGGCATTATGGTAGTACACAGGAATGGGATCTAAAAAAGACCTGGAAAATCAGGGAATGCTTCTTAGAAGAAGTGATACCTAGGTTAGAATCCAAAGACTTCTAAAAGTTACCCACATGAACATAAAAAAAAATTCGTGAAAAACAAAAAACATCTCTGGATGTACTTGAGAAACCATGTTCAAGAAAGAGAAATACAAAAAAAACTTCCCATTTGACTGAATAGTGTGAAGTGTGGGTACACAAGCAGACTACACAGATCCCTCTTCAAGGAAGAACTTTCTGCCAGCTGGTAAGAGAGCAGACATCCTCCAGCTGTTATTCTCAGGGACTCCCTTGGGTATCAAAAGCCCAAAGTCACACCCACCCCTAAGAAGACCCCATACAATGACAGTGTGAAGTGGGGATATGACAGCTGGGACACTTTGGTCTTTTGTGAATTAAACTGTGGTGGACACAGTTCCCTACTTTGAGTTACTTAGCTGAAGCTTTGTCATGCATGCTTTACAGTTTGATTTAACAGATATATTCAGAACAATCCATTCTAAAACAGAAGAATATGTATTCTCAAGTGCACATGGAACATTCTCCAAAACGAATCACGTTAGCCCACAAAACAAACCTCAACAAATTCAAGAAGACTGAAATCATACCATGCATATTTTCTGATCATAATGCCATGAAACCAGAAGTCAACAAGAAAAAACCTGCAAAGACCACAAATATATGGAGGTTAAATAAGATGCTACTAAACAATGAACAGGTTAACCAGGAAATTAAAGAAGAAACTAAAAAGTACATGGAAACAAATGAAAATGAAAACACAATGATCCAAAACCTCTGGGATGCAGCAAAAGTGGTTCTAAGAGGGAATTTTATAGCAGTGCAAACCTACTTCAAGAAACAAGAAAAATCTCAAACAACTTAACGTTTCACCAAAAGGAAATAGAAAAATAACAAACAAAACTTAAAACCAGCTAAAGGAAGGAAATAATAAAGGTTAGAGGAGAAATAAATGATACAGAGGGTGCCTGGGTGGCTCAGTCAGTTGAACTGCCAGCTCTTGGTTTCAGCTCAGGTCATGATATCAGGCTCCTGGGATCAAGCCCTACATTGGGATCCCCACTCAGCAGGGAGTCTGCTTCAGGATTCTTTCTCTCTACCTTCCCCATTCTCACTTTGCCCCTCCCCCTGCTTGCTCTGTCTCTCTCTCTCTAAAATAAATAAGTAATTTTTTTTTAAAAGAAAGGACCTGTACTTGAAGAACTATGGAACACTCATGAAAGAAATTGAAGATACAAAAAGATGGGAGACCGTTCCATGCTCTTCGATTAGAAAAATAAACATTGTTAAAATGTCTATAGTGCCTAGAGCAATCTATACTTTTAATGCCATTCCAATCAAAATTCCACCGATATTTTTCAAAGAGCTGGAGCAAATAATCCTAAAATTTGTATGGAGTCAGAAGAGACCCCGAATTGCTAAGGAAATGTTGGAAAACGAAAACAAAACTGGTGGCATCACGTTACCCGATTTCAAGCTTTACTACAAAGCTGTGATCACCAAGACAGCGTGGTACTGGCATAAAAACAGACACATAGACCAGTGGAACAGAGTGGAGAGCCCAGATATGGACCCTCAACATTATGGTGAAATAATCTTCGACAAAACAGGAAAAAATATTCAATGGAAAAAAGACAGTCTCTTCAATAAATGGTGCTGGGAAAACTGGACAGCGATATGTAGAAGAATGAAACTCGACCATTCTCTTACACCATACACAAAGATAAACTCGAAATGGATAAAAGACCTCAACGTGAGACAGGAATCTATCAGAATCCTAGAGGAGAACATAGGCAATAACCTCTTCGATATCAGCCACAGCAACTTCTTTCAAGATATGTCTCCAAAGGCCAAGGAAACAAAAGCAAAAATGAACTTTTGGGACTTCATCAAGATCAAAAGCTTCTGCACAGCAAAGGAAACAGTCAACAAAACAAAGAGGCAACCCACGGAATGGGAGAAGATATTTGCAAATGACAGTACAGACAAAAGGTTGATATCCAGGATCTATAAAGAACTTCTCAAACTCAACACACACAAAACAGATAATCATATCCAAAAATGGGCAGAAGATATGAACAGACACTTCTCCAATGAAGACATACAAATGGCTATCAGACACATGAAAAAATGTTCATTATCACTAGCCATCAGGGAGATTCAAATTAAAACAACATTGAGATACCACCTAACACCAGTTAGAATGGCCAAAATTAGCAAGACAGGAAACAACGTGTGTTGGAGAGGATGTGGAGAAAGGGGAACCCTCTTCCACTGTTGGTGGGAATGCAAGTTAGTGCAGCCACTTTGGAGAACAGTGTGGAGATTCTTCAAGAAATTAAAAATAGAGCTTCCCTATGACCCTGCAATTGCACTACTGGGTATTTACCCCAAAGATACAGATGTAGTGAAAAGAAGGGCCATTTGTACCCCAATGTTTATTGCAGCAATGGCTACGGTCGCCAAAGTGTGGAAAGAACCAAGATGCCCTTCAACGGATGAATGGATAAGGAAGATGTGGTCCATATACACAATGGAGTATTATGCCTCCATCAGAAAGGACGAATACCCAAATTTTGTAGCAACATGGACGGGACTGGAAGAAATTATGCTGAGCGAAATAAGTCAAGCAGAGAGAGTCAAGTATCATATGGTCTCACTTATTTGTGGAGCATAACAAATAACATGGAGGACATGGAGAGATGGAGAGGAGAGGGAGTTGAGGGAAACTGGAAGGGGAGATGAACCATGAGAGACTATGGACTCTGAAAAACAACCAGAGGGTTATGAAGGGGCGGCAGGGGGGTGGGGGGGGGGGTGGGAGGTTGAGGAACCAGGTGGTGGGTAATAGGGAGGGCACGTACTGCATGGAGCACTGGGTGTGATGCCAAAACAATGAACACTGTTATGCTGTAAATAAACAAATAAAAATAAATATAAAAAAAATGTCTATAGTGCTTAGAGCAATCTAAACTTTTAATGCCATTCCAATCAAAATTCCACTGGTATTTTTCAAAGAGGTTGAGCAAATAATCCTAAAATTTGTATGGAATCAGAAAAGACCCTGAATTGCTAAGGAAATGTTGAAAAAGAAAAGCAAAACTGGTGGCATCATGTTACCCGATTTCAAGCTTTACTACAAAGCTGTGATCATCAAGACAGCATGGTACTGGCATAAAAACAGACACATAGACCAGTGGAACAGAGTAGAGATTCCAGATATGGACCCTCAACTCTATGGTCAAATAATCTTCAAGAACGCAGGAAAAAATATACAGTGTAAAAAAAAACAGTCTCTTCAATAAATGTGCTGGGAAAATTGGACAGCTATACATAGAAGAATAAAACTCAACTATTCTCTTACACCACACACAAATATAAACTCGAAATGGATGAAAGACCTCAATGTGAGACAGGAATCCATCAGAATCCTAGAGAAGAACATAGGCAGTAACTTCTTCTATATCAGCCACAGCAACTTTTTTCAAGATATGTCTCCAAAGGCAAAGGAAATAAAAGTGAAAATGAACTTTTTGGACTTCATCAAGATGAAAAGCTTCTGCACAGCAAAGGAAACAGTCAACAAAACAAAGACCATTCATCAGAAAAGCATTAGCCAGTACACACTGAAGGGAAAGTTCTAGAGATATTCTACTTCAAGTCTAAACCTAGACACAGATGTTGACTCTCGCTGTTTCCTTATATTGTTTAAAAATGTATAAACATTTTAATATGATGCAAAATAAAAACTTAAAATAGGGGCGCCTGGGTGGTTCAGTTGTTAAGCATCTGCCTTCTGCTTGGTCATGATCCCAGGGTCCTGGGATCGAGCTCCACATCGGGCTCCCTGCTCAGCAGGAAGGCTGCTCCTCCCTCTCCCACTCCCCCTGCTTGTGTTCCCTCTCTCGCTGTCTCTCTCTGTCAAATAAATAAATAAATTCTTAAAAAAAATAAAATAGTAAATTAAAAAAAACTTATAATAGTCAAACTTATCTAATTGTGGAAAATATATTCTACCAAAAAAAATATGAAAGAAAATTTCCTAAAATACAATTAGCTTTGGAAAGCAATAGTGTAAAAGAGCTATATTTTGGAAAGTGTCTTAAAAAACAATAGCCATCAGGAGGTTTCTTAGGTAACAGTAGCCAGTTAGGAAATATAAAGAGAAACAAAAGTAATAATAATAGAAAAAATTCCAAAAAAATTCTATGACAAAAAAAGAAAAACATATAGATTTCTGAATGGAGAGAATCAATGGATAAAGACATCAACTCTTCCATAATCAATTTGTATTTTTAAATATAATATTCCAAAAATGGCATTTAAATTAACATTAATTTAAAACATTTTTTGAAGTTATTACTAAGAATCTCCCTTATCATGTGGTAAATACATGATTCAATTGGTAGTGACACTAAAAACAGAAAAGATTGTCCTGGGAGGCAGTGATCTTTGAATACAGGCTGAAATTTAATATATGAACAAAAAAGGACATTCAGAATAATAGGAAAAAAGAAGTCTCATTTATTGAATGATGCTGAGATAATAGTTTAAAAATTATTGGGGAGAAATGTTTATAGCAGCAATGGCCACGGTCGCCAAACTGTGGAAAGAACCAAGATGCCCTTCAACGGATGAATGGATAAGGAAGATGTGGTCCATATACACGATGGAATATTATGCCTCCATCAGAAAGGATGAATACCCAACTTTTGTAGCAACATGGATGGGAATGGAAGAGATTATGCTGAGTGAAATAAATCAAGCAGAGAGAGTCAAGTATCATACGGTTTCACTTATTTGTGGAGCATAACAAAGAACATGGAGGACATGGGGAGATGGAGAGGAGAAGGGAGTTGAGGGAAATTGGAAGGGGAGATGAACCATGAGAGACTATGGACTCTGAAAAACAACCTGAGGGTTTTGAAGGGGCGGGGGGTGGGAGGTGGGGAACCAGGTGGTGGGTAATAGAAAGGGCACATATTGCATGGAGCACTGGGTGTGGTGCAAAAACAATTAATACTGTTACGCTGAAAAAAAAAAAAGACCTAGGAATATGAACAATTAGAGAATGAAAAAAATGAAGTGATCACAAAACCAGGTTAAAATGTAAAATGAGTAGTTTCAGAGCAACTGTCCCAGGCAAATTTGTATGAAAAACCAAAATGAACTGAAATGGGATATGAAATAGTAATCATCAATGATATCAGTGTGGATTAATAACTAAACTGGAAAAAGCCTAGATATGAAAGAATATATCATATAGTGTTCCTAGAATGTTCTGGTCTGTGGCAGATCCTCAGTTTTTATTTGTTAAATGAGTTAGTAATCAGGCCTCAATGTATAAAAACATTTTCCACATGGCAAAATTGTATTTCTATTTCATTGGAAAAGGTTGAATTGCTAAATAAATGATGGCATAAAGGGAAAAAAATTAGCGGGGAGAAATTAATTTAGATACTTTTCATTCCATGTGAATTTTCTATTATTTATTTATTCATTTATTTATTTTAGAGAGAGAATGGGGTTGGGGAGAGAGGCAGAGAAAGAAGGAGAAAGAAATTCAAGCAAACTCCCCATTGAGTGTGGAGCCTGACCTGTGGCTCAATCTCACAACCCTAAGAACAGACCTGAGCCAAAACCAAGAGTTAGACACTCAACTATGCCACTCAAGCACCCATGAAATTTCAATTTTTTAAAAAAGCTAAATTAAAATAAATTTTCATAAAGATATGCTAGTAAATATTTATTAAAAGAATGGATTTTACATCACTGAAAGTTTAAAAGTCACAAAAAAATATAAAAAGTAGAGTTTGCTATGACTACATAAAAGTTTGTGTATGCATGTGTGTAAACCATTTTTTAGAAAAGACAGACTTTAATGGAAAATGAATTGAAGGAGATATTTCCAGAAAACTCAACAGAGGTAACATCCTTTAGATAAAATGAAATTTAAAAAAAAAAAAAGTTATAGAGAAATCCATACAAACAGTGAACATTTGAAAAACATTATTTAATTTAATACTGTAAGTTGCACATAAAGACAAGAGAAAATTAGTGAAGAAGCACATAAGTGGAAAATAAATCTTTGAAAATGTCAAAGTTCAAAAAAAAATTTAAAAAGAAAATGTCAACAGTCACTCAACAGTGAAGTGAAAACTGAACCAAAATTGAAATATCTATTTTTGCTTACTCTATTAATAAAGATTTTTAAATTAAAATTCATAATTTGGGGGGTGCCTGGGGAGCTTAGTGGGTTAAGCCTCTGCCTTCAGCCCAGGTCATGATCCCAGGGTTCTGGGGTGGAGCCCTGCATCAGGCTCTCTGCTCAGCGTGAAGCCTGCTTCCTCCTCTCTCTGCCTGCCTCTCTGCCTACTTGTGATCTCTCTCTCTGTCAAATAAATAAATAAAATCTTTTTAAAAAATAAAATAAAATTCTTAATTTGGGATGTGATTAAATAGATGGACGTGGTGACATAAACACAGTCCCGAGCAAACTTGCAAATGTATGTATACGTAAAGTGCTACAGTGTATCTATGAAGCAACATTTTAGTATACATCAAAAGCACTTAAAATACCCATATTTTCATACAGGGGCAGAATAACTTCTTGAAAAACAATCTGGCAATATCAATCAAAATCTTTGTTTTTCATTTCACCCCCCAATTCACTCAGAAATTACCCTTTAAATTACCCTATAAATAAACTTACACATATTCATAAGGCTATATGAACAGTACAGTTAGTACATAATTTTTTACAGTAACAAAATACTGGAAACAAACTGAAAGTCAGAAGTTCTCATTACATTATCAGATATCCATGTGGTAGAAAATCATGTACTTAACAGTGAGGCATATCTGGTTTGTGATATGGAGCAGTCTCCAAAATAAGTAAGAAAGAAAAGGAAAGGAAACAAAGGCTAAAGTCTATGATTAGTATGCTAACATTTGCTTTTGTCTTTTATAAGAAAAATATACATATATTCTTATTCATGCAAAAACTATCTCTGGAAGGATTCCTAAGAAACTGGGTTACTGGCTGCCTCTGGTGAAAAGGAAGGGATTTAGGAGACCCAAGCATAGAAGTCTTACTGTCTGTTGTTTACATTTTCTTATTTTATTTGACCTTTAACCATGTACATGTATGATACTTAAAATCAAAATATTACAGAAAATAAAATTTTAAGATGGCTATGTTCTTTTTATGTATCACTTCTGTATCATTTTAAAAATTCTACTTAAAGGAAATAATCTGAAAATAAGATAGTGGTGAGTCAATTATGGTACAGCCAAATGTAGAAATATAAAACAGTCGTCCAAATTAAGATTCTACCTTACTTTTGGGGCACCTGGGTGGCTCAGTGGATTAAGCCGCTGCCTTCGGCTCAGGTCATGATCTCAGGGTCCTGGGATCGAGCCCCGCATCGGGCTCTCTGCTCTGCAGGGAGCCTGCTTCCTCCTCTCTGCCTGCCTCACTGCCTACTTGTGATCTCTCTCTCTGTCAAAATAAATAAAAAATCTTTAAAAGATTCTACCTTACTTTTAATGATAATGGAAAGTTGTGGTTTATTTATTCATCCATGTCATAAATTTTTACTGAGCGCCTACTTTATGTCCTACAACACAATACTAAAATACGAAGGCAAGATACATTATCCTCATGTAATGATATAAACTGCTTAAATATAAAATGGAAAAATGGAAGGAAACCAAATACTAATAGTTGTTATCTATTAGTAAGAAGATTATTCTTGATATATATATTTGAACATGCTTATTAGATACACAAGGGTAATGATAAATGGTTATTCCAATTGTTATGTTTAGAAAAATTTTGGCTTGTTTTATTACTCCCCTGTGGAATATTTCCAGGAGAAAAAAAAAGTCACACATGAAAGAAACTGGATCATTGGTGGGAGAGTGCTTTATGAGGACCCTGAGCTAAACTTTCAAATGCAGTCTTCTTCTTATTTCAGTTTTATGGACAGACACTAAGAACGGAGCACCTATACCACGGATCCCTCCACTAGCCTTACCAACCTTTCCAGCCTCCGGATTTCCCACTTCATCCTCGTGGGGCTCCCAGGCATTCACTAGTGGCAGCACTGGCTCTCCCTGCCCCGCCTATGCTGTACTTCTTAGCTCTTTGTGCCAATCTCCTTGTCATAATCACCATCCAACATGAGGCCACACTGCACATGATGCCTATGTATTCTGGGCATACTGGCAGTTGTGGACATGGGGCTGGCCACCACCATCATGCCAAAGATCCTGGCTATCCTCTGGTTTGATGCCACAGCCATCAGTCTCCCTGAGTGTTTTGCTCAGACCTATGCCATCCACTGCTTCTTGTGCATGGAATCTGGTATCTTCCTCTGCATGGCGGTGGACAATATAGCCATCTGCCCCCCCTCCTTTGGTACCCCTCCATAGTCACTGAAGCTTTTGTGATCAAAACTGCAGGATATATGGTGCTCAGGAATGGCCTGTTTACTACCCCAGTACCTATACTGGCTGCCCAGCAACGCCACTGCTCCAAGAATGAAACTGATCACTGCCTGTGCTCTACCTTGGGAGTCACCAGTCTGGCTTGTGATGACATTACTGTGAACAAATTTTACCAACTGACCTTAGCATGGGTCCTGATTGGGAGTGATATGGCCCTGGTTTTCTCTTCTTATGTATTAATCCTTCGCTCTGCACTCCGATTGAACTCCAGAAGCAATGTCAAAAGCTCTGGGTACCTGTAGCTCCCACCTCATCCTCATCTTCTTCTTCTACACAGGTATCATTGTACTGTCTGGCACACACCTTGCAGAGAAAAAGATCCCCCTGATCCCTGTACTCCTTAATGTACTGCACAACTTTATCCCCCCCATCCCCCGCACTCAATCCCATGATCTACGCACTCAGGATGCAGGAGCTCAGACTGGGCTTCCAGAGACTGCTTGGGCTGAGTGAAGATACACCCACTAAATAACTTGAGCTTTAGAAGGCCATTAAAGTGTGAGGAAAGGACAGAGGCTTTAGATCTCACTAGACCTGGGTTGTAATCTGCCTTTATCTCTCACTAGGAAAAAAAATGGCCAATAAAATCATGAAAACTGTCAGTCTCATTGACCAAAATATACATATGAAAAGTATTATAAAATTTCTTATTACTAAAATAAGTAAGAATAGAAAAGTGAAATGTTGCTGACTACGGATGCCATTCTGAGACTGATACTCTTTACATACACCTGGTAGGAACATAAAGTGGCCCAAATGTACCAAAAAAACAATTTGATAAAATTCACTGAAATGTTCATAAATGTTCAAATCCTTTATCCAGTAATGCTATATTTAGAAAAACATCCAAAGGAAAGAGTCTAAATGTAAGCAAAAATGTATTCAAGAAAATTCATTAATACTAATAGAAAATGAAGACTTTAAAACTGTATGAATTAACTCTAACTTGCACATATTTATGTGTTTTACATGTCATTTTCATAATACAGAAAAGAAAATAAATGTCTATTTTAAGACAGAAAAAAGTTTAATCTCGTACCAGATCTCAATAATAATAATATAATAATAATCAATTAATTAATAAATGGTTAACAAGTGCCAAGTACTTCTCATAGGCCAAAGAACTGAGATACACACACACACACACACACGGTCTGAATTAATACTCACAATAATCCTGTGAGGCGCAAACAGTATTATTCCCAATGTATAGCTAAGGGATCTAGGCACTGGGGGTTACAGAACTTGTTCCGCCAGCTGCAATTCTACTCCTTGGAAGTCTGATTTCAAAACCTTTACACTAGAGCGCCTGGGTGGCTCAGTGGTTTAAGCTGCTGCCTTCGGCTCAGGTCATGATCTCAGGGTCCTGGGATCGAGTCCCGCATCGGGCTCTCTGCTTGGCAGGGAGCCTGCTTCCCTCTCACTCTCCCTGCCTGCCTCTCTGCCTACTTGTGATCTCTCTGCCTACTTGTCATCTCTCTCTGTCAAATAAATAAATAAAAAATCTTTAGGGAAAAAAAAAAAAAAAAAAAAACCTTTACACTATTCTCCCTGTTCCTCTTGCTCTGTTCCAGAATCTCTACACAATCTTGAGGAACTTGTGAAAGCTCACTCTGCTTCAATTCTTCAAGTTAAAAGTAGTAATAATCATAGCATTTTGTTGATTCACAAAGTCACAGCATGCCATGACAAGCAAAAGAGATAACAAAGGAAACAGGCTTTGAGATATGACATACACAGGGAAAAACTGATCTAATTATGCAGCAAAGTTTTCTTTCTAGGAAAGGAAGAAAATAGTCCTAGAAAATGCCCCAGAAAAGTAGCTCAAAATAACCAGTTAAATCTAATTTAAATTTTATCATTTGCCCATCTAACAAAAATGTACACTTTTGGGGGCATCTGGGTGGCTCAGTGAGTTAAGCCTCTGCCTTCAGCCCAGGTCATGATCTCAGTGTCCTGGGATGGAGCCCCACATCAGGCTCTCTGCTCAGCAGGGAGCCTGCTTCCCCCTCTCTCTGCCTGCTGCTCTGCCTACTTGTGATCTCTCTCCCTTTGTCAAATAAATAAATAAAATCTTTTAAAAAATGCACACTTTTGAGTATAAGAACGCTGATCCATGTTCATTTTGTACCTTCTCTGAGCCTAGTACAGGAACTCTGCACATGACAGATGCTTAATACTTGATTCATGATGTGGCTGGTCAGCAGTATAAGATAGTCTCTGGACCTATGTATCAAATATCCTGGACCATGATATGAAGAATGACCTCAAAAAATTTGCATGAGTCCACCTTGGAAGTCTTAGAAGTCTGCTCAGGCCTTAAGCAACGCCATGAGCTCATCCTACCAGAGAAGTGAGCACTGGGCAGGGCAGCAGACCTGCAGGAAGTCAGTCCATGTGTGGGACAAGCCATCCTAAGAGTAATGCTTGAACACTTACTCAAGAACAGAGACTATAAACTTTCTCCAAAAGGAGCTATTACTTCACCCTTGAACAACAATGGCCACTGATTCAGACTGAAGCACTCCTCCAGTAAGAAAAGATATGCAAGAGGTAGTCACAGAAAAGGGCTTGAACTTAAGCCAATTTCCACTGTTTCTACCCCAAAGGAGTAGGGTAATAACAACATCTAACCTTAAAGACTTCTTTACAGTTTGCAGAACACTTTCCCACAATGGATCAACTAATTTCATGTAGTCTTCACAGCAGCCTTCTTTGTTTGAAAACATAGTTTACTATTAACCCTTTTTCACAAAGAAAAGGCACTCAGGTTGAATGATTATACAAGTACATCAACTAGTAAATTGTTGGGAGCCATGAGGCCTGGTCGGGGGCATTGCACCTCTAGGTTAAGGTTTGAACTAATGCAGGCCTAACACCTGCCCTGCCGGTGACTGCTGAGGGTGGGATAGCCCTGCAGATAAGCATGGTCTGTTAGTCTCTTACCTTTTCCTCTGATCCCCGTTATCTCTCTCAAATAAAGAGCCCCTTGCTAATCTGCCGCAAACATCTCTCAGGCTTAAGGACCGGAGCAACTCCAAGGAGGTAAATTATTCTGTACCTAGAACAAGGGAGAACTTTAGGTGTGTACCGCAATAGACAGTTTCCTATCTAAGTTGATGTTTGTCCAAGGCTTTCACAAACTGAGCCATTAAAATATATCCTGCCTCCTACAAAGGTAATGCCTTCTCATTCCTACTTCCCTCCTATATACTTGGTTTCTCCAGATAGCTTCTCTTTTTCCATTAATCTGTCTCCTGTTTTCCTGCAGTTCCTTACTATCTAGTTCATCCCTAAATCTTTTTGTTTTCCATTAACCTATATCCTGTTTTCCTACAGTTCTTTATTATCTAGTTCATCCCTATAGCTTCACATTTTCCATTAACCTATATCTTGTTTTACTGCAGACCCCAAAATAAGTTACCAAAAAGCACATAGCTGTGCTACCTTCCATGGCTTTCTGAGGGACATGATTAGTCAAGAAGCAAGACCCTGTCTCCCAACCCTGACACCAGTCTGTACCATTATGGTTTAACTAAAATAACGTGTGGTGAACAAAAAGAAATTATATGATGAATGCTTGGAATCCCCACCCCAATTAAACTGCCTATATAAGAAGCTCGATAAGCAGAATAAAGATGGAGATGCCTGACTACTAACCAGAACTCACTGTGTGGCTCTCCCATTCATCTCGCCAATGCCACCCCTCCTTCGGGGACACCTGTACCTGCCGAGGCTGGATCCCGGCAGTAAATAGCAGTTTTGAGCCATCCTCAAAGCTGCCTCCAAGCTTTCATTCACATATTTATTTCATTTATTTATTCATTCACTCAAAAACACACAGCATGGGTCTATGTGTAGGAGCCCCAAGTGCCACTTTCAATAACTTACTGGGGACGTGTCTCTCAGTTCCTTTGAAAATATGCAAACATCTTACATCCAACCTGGAAAACTCTGACACAACAGAAAGATAAGAGCAGCTAATTATTCTCTCCACTCACTCTATGTGCCATGTGTATAAAAAGGGATGTGCACTCTGTTTTATCTTTATAAACTATTCCTCTTTGTCATGTGCTTTACATTTACCCATTTGTTCTGCCCTATGTGATTTTAATACTGTCACACTATTTTATTTTTAATTGCCTATCTGTCTTTTCTAGAACATTTATTTTCATATCCAGCTGACAATTTCATTTGAACCTGTCATTTTGAAACAGCATTAGCTATGTCTTCATTACCGTATAGGACAAAACCACAATGAGATACCACTCCCACCAGGATGTTTATAATTCAAAATACGAAAAGCCAGTGTTGGTGAAGTTATGAAGAAAATAAAACACTCACACGGCGCTGGTGGGGACATAAACCAGTGCAGCAGTTTTGGAAAAGAGGCAGGCAGCTCTTGGGAGTGATTAACAAGAGTCACCCCATGACCCAGCAATTCCACTCTTAGGTACCACCCAAGAGAACTGAAAACATGTATGTCCACACAAAAATTTGGACATGAATATTTATTCCTAAATATTCCTAATAGCATTATTCCTAACAGTCAAAAAATGAAGACAACTCAAATGTGCATCAACTAAGGAATGCATTAAACAAATGCAGTATACCCACACAATGGAAAATAGCCAGCCAGAAAAAGTAAAGGAGTACTGACACATGCTACAACATGGATAAAACTCGAAAACATTAGGCTAAATGAAAGAAAGCCAGACAGAAAAAGATGCATATCGTATGATACCATTTTTATAAAATATCTAAAATAGGCAAATCCATAAGGACAGAAAGGAGCTAAGTAATTTCCATGGGCTAAAGGAAAGGGAAAGTGAGAAAGAACTATGTACAAAAGGGTTTCTTTGGAGGATGGTGAAAATTTTCTGTAATTAGAAGTGATAGTTGTACAACATTGTGAATATACTAGAAGCCACTGAATTAAATAGTTTAAAATGGTTAAAATGTTGAATTGTATATGTTGTTTCGATTTTACCTCACTTAAAGACTAACCAAAAAAAAAAAAAAAAAAACCTCTCTTCTTATGATGTCTCTCCAGTGCCCTCTACTGACAAAGTTTAGCATCGTTCCAGCGGATAAAGGCATATTACTGAAGGACCTAAATTGACTTGCAGAGAGCAGGCCAAACAACAGGATTTATAGCTGAGGCACAAGAAATTGATAAACAGCCTGGTTCACACCTTCCAAATGCACTATTTCACGCACATCTGAACTCCCATACAACAATAAAACAACTCAATACTTCTATTTTTAAAAAGACAGCTAAATAATAATATTAATATCTAATAATAAACATAAAAGATACAGCTATTCTTCATACAAAGAGGTTGTCACTTTTTCCCCAAAAATAACAAGATGCACAATCCCAAGAGTCAGTGTATACACTGCTGGAAAAATTACCATATTCCTCAAATTCAGTCAGAGTCCAGTTAAATATTCTGTTACCTACCAAAGATGGAACTATTCGGTTAGCTTTCAATAACGCACATAAACTAAAATGGAAAGGAAAGAGAGGGTTCATATATAAAAATAGAAGTTCACAAATAAAAAGCCAATATAAAATATTCAAAGCTACTACAGCTCTAATTTCTGTAATTGTTCACAAGGTCATTATTGATCTCTACCATATTTATACCAACTCTGTCAAAACTTGGCAGAGTATTGAAAACCTTCATTCCTAAAAGGTCTGAATTCTCAGTCATCCTGCCCTTTATCGTTAGTATACTTTTCCATTAACCCTTTCTAGTGAGCATGGAAGTACTAAGAGGCATCTCGGGGACATCCTGGGTTCCCAAAATAGTCTTCCTGTCCCCATTGCATAGAAGCAATCTAATTTCCCCTTAGTTTTGGGGTTTAATCACTCTAGGTAATAGATGAATCTCTTTTTCTCCTCTGGTTCTATGGTATAAGGCAGTAAGATGGGTACCTTTTTTTTTTAGTTTTATTTAAATTCCAGTTAGTTAACATACTGTGTAATATTAGTTTTTAGCTGCAGGTGTACAATGTAGTGAATCAATACTTTCATACAATGCCTGTGCTCATCATAACAACTGCTCTCTTTAATCCCTATCACTTATTTCACCCGTCTCCCCTCTGGTAACCTTCAGTTTGTTCTCTATAGTTTAGAGTCTGTTTCTTGGTTTGCCTCTCTTTTTTTTCCCCCCATGATCATTTGTTTTGTTTCTTAAATTCCACATGTGAGCGAAATCAAATGATATTTCTCTTTCTCTGACTGATTTATTTAGCTCAGCACACTACTCTCTAGCTCCATCCACATTCTTGCAAATGGCAAGATTAAATTCTCTTTTATTAGCTGAGTAATATTCCATTGCATTTTTTTACCACATCTTCTTTATCCATTCATCAGTCAATGAACATTTCGGCTTTTTCTATAATTTGACTGTTATTGATAATGCTGGTATAAACATCAGGGTGCAAGTATCCCTTCAAAATCAGTATTTTTGTACCCTTTGGGTAAATACCTAATAATGCAATTGCTGGATCATAGGTTAGTTGTATTTTTAACTTTTTGAGGAACCTCCATACTGTTTTCCACAGTGGCTGCACCAGTTTTTATTTCCACCAACAGTGCAAGAGGGTTTCCCCTTTCTTGATATCCTCACCAACACCTGTCATTTCCTATGTTGTTGATTTTAGCCATTCTGACTGATGCATGGTGATATCTCATTATAGTTTTGATTTGTATTTCCCTGGTGATGATGTTGAGCATCTTTTCACTAGTCTGTTGGAAGATGGTTCCTTGATGTAAAGATTTATAAACAGAGGATCCAAAATAAAAATACTTTCTGTTCTAATCCTCTAATGATATTTGAAGCATTTGCTTCCATGACCAGATATGCAAGTTGAAATCCAGAATATGTCCCTATCACAGTCAGGAACCAACAATACCATCCACTTGCTAGCTACATGTTGGTCTCGTAGTGACCAATAGTTGTTTTGAGTCTCTGGTTGTTCCTGTTGACAAATAGAATAATTTTGAGCTTCAGAAGGAGTCAGTGAATTAGACTGATTTATGTATTTATTGCCCATGATAGCATCACTAGAATAATCTCATGACCATTCATCTCAGGTAACCCAAGAAGACTCCACCAGGAAGTGGATTAAAACATCTAATTGTTGATGCTACACCACTTGTGAGTTCACAAAAGGGTTTTGCTAATGAGAATCAATATGCCCATTTTTACATTCTCTTTTTCCAAGTTCATAGTGTTCCATAATCTTGCATGCCATACTGAGATTCATCTTATCAAAGGTCCAGTTCAGACCACATTGCCAGTTCATTGTCTATGATTGAAAATATGCATAATTCCATCCTCTTCTATTGTCATTATCACTTAGTCCTCCCACTACTGTGAAGAAACCCACTGAGCATATTTACCTTTCCTTTGGGCAAGTTCATTAGTTAAAACAACGAGACAGCAGTCATTCTGAGAGCAACTGACATTCTATTAGAGAAGATAATTTTAGATATTTGTAGGTTTTCTGAAATACCTCATGATTTCAGAGTAGAGAATAAGCCTATGAAATGTTTATCGATGTTCTTCTTTGGAAATCTATATCATTTCTCTCCACAGCATTTCTACAATGTCCCCAAAAAATATTTTTATTCCCAAACTCTTCTTGGTTGTGACTTCACATTTTTTATCAATATACAAATTTATTTTTACCAAAAGATTTTTACCAATTTTTTACCAATTTTTTGGTAATTTTACCAAATTTTATGAATATTTTACCAAAATATAGATAATTGTTGTTCCACCAGAATTGCTTACTCCCCTGACCATGCTTTCTTAGAGTCCAGAAGCAAATTTCCCTAATGTGCTGGCAGTTCTTGACTTTCTTTGGCTATAGCTTTACAATAATGATTTATGATTTGGTATATCTTAATTTTAGCAACCTACACTTCATTTTGCAATGTATTACAAAACCTTAACAGTACAATATTCTATTAAACAAAATTACTAAAGCATTACATAACTTTGATTATAGCAAAAAAAAAAATGAATTTTCACACATGGATCAAAATACTGATTCCATTCCAAAACTGGTCAGCAACATGCAAAAGAATGAACCTGGACCACTTTCTCACACCATACACAAAAGTAAATTCAAAGTGGATTAAAGAACTGAATGTAAGATCTGAAACCATAAAAATCCTAGAAGAGAGCAGAGGCAGTAACTTGTTTGACGTAGGTCATAGCAACTTCTTTCTAGATATACCTCCTGAGACAAGGGAAACAAAAGTAAAAATAAACTATCAGGACTACATAAAAAGAAAAAGCTTTTGCACAGGAAAGGGAACAATCAGCAAAACTAAAAGGCAACCTACAGAATGGAAGAAGATATTTGCTAATGACATATTCAATAAAGGGTTAGTACTCAAAATACATAAAGAACTTATAAAACAACATCCAAAAAACAATACAATTAAAAAATAGGCAGAACACATGAACAGACATTTTTCCAAAGAAGATATAAGATGGCCAACAGACAGATGAAAAGATGCTCCACATCACTCTTCAGGGAAATACAAATCAAAACTAAAAAAAGAGATACCACCTCTCACCTGTCAGAAGGCCAAAAGCATTATTTATAACAACCAAGATATGGAAGCAACCCACTTGTCCATTAATTGATGAATGGAAAAAGAAGATGTAATACACACACACACACACACACACACACACACACACACACACACACGGAATATTATTCAGCCATAAAAGAGAATGAAATCTTGCCATTTTCAACAATATGGAAGGAGCTAGAGTGTATTATGCTAAGCAAAGTAAGTTAGTCAGAGAAAGAAAGATAAACACCATTTGATTTCACTAATATGTGGAATTTAAGAAACAAAAGAAACAAGCAAAGGGAGGGGGGGGAATAAGAGAGAGAGAGAAATCAAGAAACAGACTCTTAGTTCTAGAGAACAAACTGATGGTTACCAGAGGGGAGATGGGTAGGGTGATGGGTTAAATAGGTGGTAAGGATTAAGGAGTACACTTAACTTCATGAGCACAGAGCAATATATGGAAGAGTTGGATCACAATATTGTACACCTGAAATTTAATGTAACACTATACGTTAACTAACTGGAATTAAAATAAAAACTTAAATATATATTGATTCCATTCCACCACAATGTTACTGTATTTTGAGTAATTTTTGGCTGTTAGAATCTCTGACAGCAGTCTTTAAGCAACAAAGAAGTAAATGGGAGTTTAAGCTAATTTGAGAAAATTAAAATAAAAATTAAAGTTTTATTTAACAATAGTATATGTAGCTAGAATACATGTATTATTAAACAGAAAAGGGTAAAATGTCACTGCATATGAGTGTAAGCATCATACTTTGAAACTCCTCTAGACTGCTTCTCTATTCACTCTTCTCAATATGCATAATATTCATTCGTCTATTTGACAAATATTCATAAAATATCTACTATGTGTCAAAAACTGGTCTAGGTGCTGGGGACAGAACAATGAACAAAAATTACAAGAAGCATGCTTTTGGGGAGCTTATATTTTAATGTGAAAAAGAAAAAAGATACAAATAAATGACTTGATAACATGACATGTTGTGATATGTGTCATAGAGACAAATAGAGCAGAGAGTTATAGAGTCAGGACTGCTATTTTAGATAAATTGATCAGAGAATGCATCTCTGATTAAAGAACATTTGATCTGAATACAAATTCTACATCACTCTTTTATTCCAGTTTAATTAACACTAAAATTACAATGTCATAAAAGACAAGAGAGGCAAATGGTCCTGAAAAGGAACTGATCAACACAAATAATAGAGAGGGCTCTAGTAAGATTACCCGAGTAATCTGGGTATTTATAAAAAATACCCAATACTTTTGGCACTTGAGATCATTAGGAAAAGCAATTTCTATTAATGCTAAAACAAAAGTTAAATTGCAGTGAGACGAGAAAGCTATAGCAAGTGAGGATGAGGAAGCAACATAAACAGGTTACTCATAGTGTTTGTGATCAGGAAATAAGGGCAATCTCTGGAAAGAATATAGAGTAAAGATATATTTTGAGATAGGCAGACTTCAAAACCTTCCTAGAATGAGGAGCACTATTCATCAGACAAATGTGAATTAATCCTTGAGTGAAAAGCTGTCCATCTTGTGGGCTGCTCTGGGATTAGAGGTGAACAGACCCAAACATTTGTGACTAACCCCTAACAACACTTGGGTTGTATTCCCATTGCAATGCCAAAAAAGACTCTGGAGGATGTTTGTTATAAAGCAGGGAGGGCCTAAAGAGCACCGCACTAGGATCAGACATCTCACAGACCTAATTTATACAAAAACCCCAGACTCCAAGGGTGGCAAGCAAGGACACAAATCTGTTCTGAACAACAAAAGGCTGACAAAAGCAGCTGAAGCCAGGAGCACAGACACAGCTATAAAAGGCATTACAGGTATCTTCCAAGACCTTGAAGTACTAAGTAAATCAGTCAATGACCTGTACCCAAAAGTGAGGGTATGGATGTTTCCCACCATCCTGTAAGAAACTCTGTTCCTTCTCTCTGAGTTTAGTTAGTATATGCCTTATCCTTGCCTTCTATGGCTTTCCTTATTTGATTCTTCACCTCTAGTACCTCCCTTCTCTTGGGCTCTTGACTTGTAGAAACTACATTCTGTGACTAGGAAACAAGAGAGAAATGAGACTGAGTTCTAGGATTTTCAGTAAATCAATGATAAACCAACAGGCCTAGAATAATAAATTCTACACCCAAGATTCCTAGAACAAAAAGCAACTTTAAACAAAACATTGCTTTATTACACTCAATGAAAAGACATGATTTTTTTAAAGACTTCATATTTAATATAAATTGAAGGTGAGTTCCCACTAAATAAACCAAAAATTAAAGATATTTGCCATCATACTTATTTTACATTGATCATGAATTTCAAACTGTTTCAGTGAGATATGAAACAAAGATTGAAATATATTAATATTTGTAATGAGGGAAAATAGCACTGTTTGTAAGCAACTTTTTTTAAAAAGGTATTTGTTGCACTTTTTTTTTTTTTTAAGATTTTATTCTTAAGTACTCTCTACACCCAGCTTGGGACTCTAACTTACAATCCTGATATCAAGAGTTGCATGCTCTGTGGACTAAGCCAAACAGATGCCCTAAAAGCAACTTTTTACTATACCTAGAAAATCAGGAAAAGAGTATTAATGAGAAAAATTTAAAAATTGACAACAGTTTAGCAAAATGGTTGATACACAAGACAGAAATAAAAAAACAAACAAAATTGCAATTTATAAAATGATAAACCCAAAATATTTGTTTATCAGCAATGATTAATTGGTCGAGATAATACAGAAAAAAAGCAATGAAGTATTTAAAGGTAGCACAAGTTTAGCAAAATGAATGAATGCAAAAGGAAATAACAAAAACCAATATAATAACACCAAAAAAGGTAAATTCACTGGATTTCCATAGGTCATAAATACACAATGGAATACATAATGAAAAAACTCATATTCATTCAAAATATCTCAAAATACTAATAATAAGAACACTGCAGAAGTACAAAATTTTAATAAAAGTTTTTTGACGATTTAAACAAAGGCAGAGAGAATCCACATTTGATAAATAAGCAGACTTGACAGTATAAGGATGTCAACATTTTTTCCAAAATTAAGTTACAAATTTTGCACAGTCCCAAACAAATTTGCTATTTTAGTACTCAATATAGGAAATCAAATTTAATCTGAAAAACAAACACATGAAAAGGACTTTAAAATTAAAGAGAATAGGTAATTAGGGATTATAGTCCTCTTGTATGTTAAATTTATTGTAAAACTAAAATGTTTAACTCAGTTTGATATTGGCACAAAACCAACCAGAAAAAAATAGAAAAGACTGAGTGCTACATAGAACTTATACATATAAAAATTTACTATGTTATGAAAGAGGCATAATAATCGCTTAGTAAGACATGTAGAAATCACTGTTTAATTATGCAAAACCACTTTATTTACACACCTCTCTTTAACAGAAAAACTAATCCCATGTAAATAAGTTGCATCACAAAACCAGAAGGTCAACCATTAAAAATTAAAAGTCATAGAGAAGTGAATCCTGGTCAAAATTCTCAGTGAAGAATGGTCTTCTGTAACTGCGTTTTGGTTGCATAATGGAATATTTTGAGAATTTGATGAAAGCTGAACAGTTCATCTCCTCAGAATAATGTAAATATATGTGAATTTTTTCATATAAATTTAAGAAATTCAAGAATTCCATGAAGACAACCCATAAATTCTTGATTAAAGAGTTCTACTTAAGTTTATAAGACCTAGAAACAAAACATTTAAAAATTGTGTAAGGTACAATATAAATATATCCAAATATATATAGATAGATATAAATATAGATATATAATATATATTTTAAAATTTGTAATAAAACCAAAGAAAAATTGGGGAAAATATTATAAAAGCCATATGACATCATTTAGTGGCCACTGAAAAAAAATGTTTCTAAAGCTTCCTAATGCATCAGGAAATGTATATGTACCAAGAAATTTATATGTACTGTGGGCACCTGGGTGGCTCAGTGGGTTAAGCCTCTGCCTTCAGCTCAGGTCATGGTCTCAGGGTCCGGGGATCGAGCCCTGCATCGGGCTCTCTGCTCAGCTTTCCCCTCTCTCTCTGCCTGCCTCTCCGCCTACTTGTGATCTCTCTCTCTCTCTCTGTGAAATAAATAAATAAATAAATAAATAAATAAATAAATAAATAAATCTTTAATAAAAAAAAGGAATTTACATGTACTAAGGAAAAGCACAGGATGAAGGATTCCACTTACATGAAACTTTATAAAACGTATTATCTTTCAGCAAAAAAGTGCTGAAAATTAAATATTCTAAAATGGTTAAAAACCATTACCTTTGCTTGTTGGGATTTTGATTTATGGTTGTTTTTCTTAACTTCTGGCTTTTGTTTTCTAAAAGTGCTACTGTTTTATTTTTTATTCTTATTTTTCAATTTCATGAGTACCGTATGTTTATTATAATTATAAAAGGCATGGTCACTCACTCTTCACAGAGGCAGTGAAGGATGGAGGCTTGCTCTTATACTTAATGGCATCAATGAAGCAAAGACAGAGATTTGGAAAGGCAATATTTATACCTAAATATTTGACAAGGGAAGGTATTACAAATAAAGGTAAAAAAAAAAAAAAGAATTCCCAGGTATTAAAGCTTTCCAAAACCATAATGCCTGTATACTTTTTGATACAAATTTTTGAAAATAGTCTGCAATAGTTCAAGAGTGAACCAAACTGAGACTGTGAGAATGAGGAGGACAGAGTGTATAAAGGACTAATAATGAGCTGTGAAATCACTTAAATGAAACAGTCTAAATGTGTGTGATAAATGCCTACTGCTTTAAACCTATACCACACAAAACTCTGAAAGTGTTGGGAAGTCTGGTGGTAATTTTCTCTCCTTATATCTTTTACTAATAAAATTGATGATTCTAAAATATAGCTTTATGTATGTCTTTAAATTACTTTCATAATCAGAAGACGAAATAGTGATATTCCTACAGATATTAATCTTTTAGCTAGGATTTGATGCCAGAGATTAAAATTTTGCTCAAGTTTTCTCACTTATTAGTGTTTTCAAAAATGATTCTTATCTAGACAAATCATTCAACCTCTGTATTCTTATACGTAAATACTAACCCATGCTGGATGAAGATTAAATGACATGATTTTGTGGAGATATCATTTGTCAACCACAGGCATTGTTTAAAAGAAAAACACGGTCAAGGTTCTCCCTGTGGTTGCTTGGTCTCTTCGTGAAGATCCCCAACAATGGAGAAAACACCTCTGCCCTCTAACTTTGGGTTCTTTATAATGTACAAGTCTTCTGCTATGTGTCTGCATTACACACACACACACACACACACACACACACACACACACACACATCTACCCAGAATTTCCAGAAAACAAAGCCAATAAATCTTCACTTTATCCTGCTAAAAATCTTTATGTTAGAATCTATTTTGGCTCTTCTATTGTTCTTATCCAAACTTTTCTCAGGGGTCCTAGTGGGTTGAGGTTACATTATCTTAAAAAAGACTTCTTGAGTTATAAAGGATAAATCTTCTACATCTACACAAATATTGAGCCTCAGCTGAGCTTATCATAGCTTATGCTTATTTCCCCTTATTCACAGATAGATGCTGAGAAGACATCCCATGATATGGATACCACCTTGAGCATAAACAATAGCTCCAGTTTCCAAGTGTCTGAGTTCATCCTCATGGGGCTCCCAGGCATTCACGAGTGGCAGCACTGGCTCTCCCTACCCCTGGCTCTGCTCTACATCTTAGCTCTTGGTGCCAACATCCTCATCTTAATCACCATCCAACATCAGCCTTCCCTGCACCAGCCCATGTATCGGCTCCTTGGTATCTTGGCTATAGTGGACATTGGTCTGGCTACCACCATCATGCCCAAGATACTGGCCATTCTCTGGTTTGAGGCCAAGGCCATCAGTCTCCCTGAGTGCTTTGCTCAGATCTATGCCATCCACTCTTTCATGGGCATGGAGTCAGGCATCTTCCTCTGCATGGCTGTCGATAGATATGTAGCCATCTGCTACCCACTTCGGTACCCCTCCATAGTCACTGAGGCTTTTGTGATCAAAGCCACACTGTCCATGGTGCTCAGGAATGGCCTCTTGACCATCCCAGTGCCTGTACTTGCTGCCCAGCGACACTACTGCTCCAGGAATGAAATTGACCACTGCCTGTGTTCTAATTTGGGGGTCACCAGTCTGGCCTGTGATGACATCACGATTAACAGATTTTACCAGTTGGCCTTAGCATGGGTTATGGTTGGGAGTGACATGGGTCTGGTGTTTGCTTCCTATGCTTTGATTATTCGCTCCGTGCTGAGGCTGAACTCTGCTGAAGCAGCATCGAAGGCCCTGAGTACCTGCAGCTCCCATCTCATCCTCATTCTCTTTTTCTACACAGCTGTTATTGTTGTGTCTGTCACCCAGCTGGCAGGAAGAAAGGTCCCCGTCATCCCTGCTCTCTTCAATGTGCTACACAGTGTCATGCCCCCAGCCTTTAACCCCATGGTGTATGCCCTCCGGACCCAGGAGCTGA
This sequence comes from Meles meles, assembly GCF_922984935.1. Classification (NCBI taxonomy): domain Eukaryota; kingdom Metazoa; phylum Chordata; class Mammalia; order Carnivora; family Mustelidae; genus Meles; species Meles meles. The sequence continues at coordinate 55,769,895 of NC_060073.1, read as the reverse complement.
GAGTAGGCTTCCAGAAGGTGCTTGGTTTTGGTGACAACGTGTCCAGGAAGTGAGCCAACTTTAAATGGCAATGTTTTATAACTGGTATCACAGAGAGAGCACAGGTTTTAGAGTGTAACAGCCCTGGGTTAAGATTGCATGTCTCCCCAAACCATAAATGACTCTTAATCTCACAGAACAAACTGAGGGTTGCTGGGGGGAGGGGGGGTTGGGAGGGGGGGTGGGGTTATGGACATTGGGGAGGGTATGTGCTATGGTGAGTGCTGTGAAGTGTGTAATCCTGGTGATTCACAGACCTGTACCCCTGGGGATAAAAATACATTATATGTTTATTAAAAAATAAGAAATAAATTAAAAAGTTTAAAAAAAATAAAGATAGCATGTCTCCCAATTGCTAGGAACATCAATTCATATTAATTCACCTATTTTGTGCAGCATATCCTAAGTGCCAGGCACTGTTCAAAACCTTTCACAAATATTAACTCATATAATTGCATAACAACCTATGAAACGAGTCCAATTGTTATTTATATATTTTGCAGATGAAGCAAGAAAGTTGAGAAACTTGCCCAAGGTCAAATGGGAAGTTGCAGAGTGAGGTTAGAACATACTTCTCTCTATTCAACCTTGCTACTAACTTTTAAAAACAGAAATTAAGATGATAAAAAGAAAAGGAATGATATCTAACTAAATGAAATTGTAAATCGCTTCTCCACCAATAAAAGAAAATTCCATTTAAAAGTTGGCAGCAATTTTCCTGTCTAGTGGAAAATACAGTACATTTTAAATGCTATAGAGTCACTCTAGATAACCCTGTTAGTTATCCCTCATCACACACACACACACACACACACACACACACACACACACACATAGAGCCCTGTGTCTGAGAATTGTACCCAATTCTAACACTACTGGGAAACAGCATCAGATTTCACAGGCTAAGGGTTCAGTCCTACAAGACTGCCTTTACCCTACCCTCAGCTTCGGATGCCTAGTTGCAAGGCCTAGACTGTCCAGCCTGTGCTCCTGCCCAACCAGATATAGACTGGAGATTCCAAATGATGGGAGAGCAGAACGCTGGCTGAAAACAAAGCATAAGGGGACGCCCTGCAACCTCCCCCCAACCCCCACTCTTGGGTGAGACCTGTGTAACATTCTTCCAGGAATCTCCCAACTATCTTAATGTTAATGCCTTGCTAGCGGGGAAAATCCTCCAGTATCTTGTGAGTCTTCTTTAGTATATGAAAGTTCTTTTGGAAATCTCCCTTTTCCCTTACCTCCCCCAACCCCATAGTATATAATCAAGCACCCCTCACAACCCCAGACAACAGCTCTTTCTGCCCACAGGTCCTGTCCCCACGCTTTAATAAACCACCATTTTACACCAAAGATGCTCAAGAATTCTTTCTTGAACATTGGCTCCAGATTCTACCCACCAAACATCATCTATAATTACAAATCCACATCACAATGACCCTTCCTTGAGTTTCAGACAGCAGTCACAAGTCCAGGTTGTTCCCTGTACTTCTGACAGACTTGCTATAATCAGAGATTTCCAGGACCTCTTTCTCAAGTTCCATTAATTTGCTATGGCAGCTCACAGAGCTCAGAGAAACATTTTATTAGCTAGATCTCCCGTTTATTATAAAAAGTTATGTCAGGAATAGCCAGATGGAGGAGAAGCAGTGCAATGTATGTGTTAAGTGATGTGAACAACAAAGCAAAAGAAAAAAATAAACTTCCTTATAACTTACAGTCCATTGACAAGTACTTGAGACATGTTGGGCAGGGGCGGGGAGGGAGGCAGTGACCTTCTTCCAGGAATTTAGCTGCCTTGACGTTAATACTTTGTTAGAGGCAAAGGCAACTTTGGCTTGACATTAGCCTAGATTTCCAGGATCCTGTAAGTCTTCTTTAACATATAAAAATCTCTTTGGAAACTTCCTTTCTTTCTACCCCCCAGAATGTATGTTAGCAATCTTCTTCCAAGCATATAGCCCACTGATACACATCTGAAGGGTCTCATGACTAAAGTTTTACTAGACAGTAGTAAATGACCTTTTCTTTTTTTTTAATATTTTATCTTTCTTTTTTTTAATTTATTTATTTTCAACATAACAGTACTCATTGTTTTTGCACCACATCCAGTGCTCCATGCAATACATGCCCTCTCTATTACCCTCCACCTGGTTCCCCAACCTCCCACCCCCCGCCCCTTCAAAACCCTCAGATTGTTTTTCAGAGTCTATAGTCTCTCATGGTTCATCTCCCTTTCCAATTTCCCTCAACTCCCTTCTCCTCTCCATCTCCCCATTTCCTGCGTGTTATTCCTTATGCTCCACAAATAAGTGAAACCATATGATACTTGACTCTCTCTGCTTGACTTATTTCGCTCAGCATAATCTCTTTCAGTCCCATCCATGTTGCTACAAAAGTTGGGTATTCATCCTTTCTGATGGAGGCATAATACTCCATCGTGTATATGGACCACATCTTCCTTATCCATTCGTCTGTTGAAGGGCATCTTGGTTCTTTCCACAGTTTGGCGACCATGGCCATTGCTTCTATGAACATTGGTGTACAGATGGCTCTTCTTTTCACTACATCTGTATCTTTGGTGTAAATACCCAGCAGTGCAATTGCAGGGTCATAGGGAAGCTCTATTCTTAATTTCTTCAGGAGTCTCCACACTGTTCTCCAAAGTGGCTGCACCAACTTGCATTCCCACCAACAGTGGAAGAGGGTTCCCCTTTCTCCACAACCTCTCCAACACACATTGTTTTCTGTCTTGCTAATTTTGGCCATTCTAACTGGTATAAGGTAATATCTCAATGTGGTTTTAATTTGAATCTCCCTGATGGCTAGTGATGATGAGCATTTTTTCATGTGTCTGATAGCCATTTGTATGGTAAACGACCTTTTCTTAACAACAGCTAGCTCCTCAAGGTCCTGGAAACCTTGCTTCCAAATTCCTTAGACTTATGCTATCCCCAACCCCTTCCCAACTTGAAAGCATATAATCAGCCACTTCTTACAACCCCAGTGCAGCTCTTTTTGCACACAGGTCCTGTCTCAATGCTTTAATAAAACCACTGTTTTTGCACCGAAGACATCTCAAGAATTTTTTCTTTACCATTCACTCCTGAACCCCAACATTTCACATCATTAGGGCACAGAGCTTCCATGCCCTCTCCAGGCACAACACTCTCCCCACATGAGCATGTGTTCACTGTTGGGTCCATGGTCAAAGGAACGAGACTGATAAAAGCGAAGGTCAAGCAAAGCTTTATTTTGTGCCAAGCACTGAGAATCAAACTGACCGACCAGGGCCGTCTTTTGCAAAGAGGTGAACTCTCTCTACCTTACAGACTAGCTTTTAGGAGCAAAGGCCATTGTTATGCCCAAGTTTTCACATCTGAGAGACCACCAAGGAGCCAACACCGATGCAATCACATGAGGGTTTATTTGACAAGCTTAAGCTTGGGCCCAAGTATACCCAACACAGCGGAGTAGGGACTTGGACCCTGAACCAGACTATAGTCAGAGTTTTTAAAGGCAGAGTAGGGGTGGACTCAGCGGTGGGTGAGGGCAAAGGGGGTGTTCAGAAGGGCTATCGGGGTAAGAAGACTGTCAGGATATTGGAAGCCTGGTTATTATCAAGCAAAGGCCATTTTTCCTTCAAATGAGGCACTAACATGAAGACAGTTGGGAGTTTCCTGATGGAATGTCACATTCCTCCTATCAAGTGTCCTTGTTACTGAGATTTTGCATTGGGACATTTGTAAACTGAGGGAGACTCCTGTCTTGCAGGATTGTGATTTCTGCAAGTTAACTATTTGTTCACACATACTACCGAGGGGAGGGGAGTGGATGGAGAGGGGATGCAAGGTGCTAGCTTTTGCTTTGTCAAGATGGTTGTACTTATGTCAATGCCAGACTCGAGGTGGGTACAGCCTTGTTTTTCTTGGCCTCCACACCATGTGGTTAGGCCTGGCCATGCACAGGTGGCCAATGAGATTATAACACACAGAGAAAGCTGCACAGTCCTGCTAGGTCACACATAAGTGACCAGTTGAATCAACTGGATTACAATTTACCCTATAGTAGATATTTGAACTAGCCTATCACCTTGGTCAGAATTGGCACCCAAAAGGCACCCAAAGGGTGGGGCCCATACTCCTTGGTAGCTAGGGAGACGGTATGTGCCCCCACTAATCGGATACCTCCACCTGGCCTGATCCACCCTTGTATTTGGGCTTTGTTACCTGGGACTGGACTTGTTTTTAAGTAAGCCCCCTGGGGGAAGGGAGGGACAGGGACAGTTTAACTTTTACTGTATAAACAACAAAGTCATTCAAAGTCATTGTTTAACCGGATGTAATTGCTCAGGCTAAAAAGGACCTTACATTCACCAGCTGGGAAGAGATCTGAACCCAGGCCTTTTTTATGGAGATTCCATTACATAGTCATAACCGACTAAGTCATTAGCCATTTGCTGACTCAGCCTCCAGTTCCCACCCCCCCACCCCACCCTTCCCCAGAGGTGGGCTCATCCTCAAATTACAGAAGGACGGTCCAAAAGTCACCTCACTAACATAACAAAAGCAACCTTTAGCTCCCTTACCACAGGAAATTCTAAGGGTTTTAGGGGCCTTGAGCTGGGAACAATGGATGAAGACCAAATACACAGGAAAAACCCCTTTGGTCGCCTGAGTGACCAAAATATATATTCCTTAGAAAGCACAAAATCAGAGCCCAGGACTGAGAAACTGAGGCCATTAAAATTCAAGAAATTATCTTTCTTTTAACAGAGTGAGTTAGACAGTATTATGCCCCAATAATTGGTTCATGATTAAAGGAGCAAGACTGATATAAAGCAAAGGTCAAGCAAAGCTTTATTTCGCTCCAAGCATCAGGAATCTAACCGAACGTTCCAGGACGCACCTCTTACAAGAGAGGGCGACCCTTCCCTGTTTCACAGACTACCTTTTAAGGGCAAAGGCCATGTGGTTGGGCCTGGCCATGCACAGGTGACCAATGAGATTGTAACACACACAGGAAACTCCACAGTGATGCTAGGTGACCAACTGAATTACAATTTACCCTAGTAGATATTTGAACCAGCCTATTACACCTTGATTAGGATTGGCACCAAAAAGGCACCCAAAGGGCAGTCCCTACTCCTTGGTAGATAAGGAGACAGTATGCAACCCCCCACTGATCGGATTGATGAGGGAGCAGGAGACTAGCTGAGGACAAAGCAAAAGCTGGTACCTTGCACCCCCTCTCCATCCGCTCCCCTCTGTAATATGTGTAACATTCCTCAGGCACCCCTGACCACCATAAATGACAAATAGTTCCCCTTGGTTTACAAATGTCCTAGAGATCTACAAACAAAGAAGTTACCTTGTGCTATTGAGAATTTCCAGAGGCAAATAACTCAGTTCCTCAAGCCCTCCCCTCCATACACAAAACTGAAGGAGGCTGAGGTAGAAGGAAATGTAAATATAGTTCAATCTCTTCTGAACCTAAATCTCTCTAACAAAGACGCTTGCTAGCAGGATTGTGACATCCCACCAGGAATCTCCCAACTATCTTGATGTTAATAGCTTGCCAAAAGACAACATGGATCAAGCTGGAAGACCTCTGGGTATCCCCAAGGACCTCTGGGATACTCCCAGCACCTTGTAGGCCCTCTTTAGCATATGAAAACTCCATTGAAACCTACCTTCCCCGGACTGCAGCCCCAACCTGGCGCAGCAGCTCTTCCTGCCCACGGGTCCTGTCCCCGAGCTTTAATAAACCACCATTTTGCACCAAAGATGTCTCAAGAATTCTTTCTTGGTCATCGGCTCCGGACCTTAGCCCACCGAACCTCACCTAGGTTCTAGAACTTCATCAGGATGTCTCCACCTGGCCTGACCCACCCTTGTATCCGGGTTTTGTTACCTGAGGCTGGTTTCCGGGACTTGTCTCCAAGTAAATCCCCTGGGGGAAGGGGAGCAGGTCTAAATAAAGGACCTCCAAAAAGTCCTTACAATAGCAGGTCTATGTTATATCTACAGACAAGGCAGAATTGGACCATGTGCTTTTCACCTGTTTTTAACAGTGATCTTTGTTTATAGAGGCTGCTTTTAGGCAAACAGGGTTGAACAAAGGAGAAAGGCCCCACAGTGACTACCTGGCTAAATACAGGCAGGCCTATCAAGCCACCAACTTCAAAATATTGGGGAGGGGAGGCGAACCATAAGAGACTATGGACTCTGAAAAACAACCTGAGGGTTTTGAAGGGTCAGGGGTGGGAGGTTGGGGCAACCTGAGGGTTTTGAAGGGTCAAGGGTGGGAGGTTGGGGGAACAGGTGGTGGGTAATGGGGAGGGCACGTTTTGCATGGAGCACTGGGTGTTGTGCAAAAAGAATGAATACTGTTACGCTGAAAAAATAAATTAAAAAAATAAATAGGGGCGCCTGGGTGGCTCAGTGGGTTAAGCCTCTGCCTTCAGCTCAGGTCATGATCTCAGGGTCTCTGGGATCGAGCCCCGTATCGGGCTCTCTGCTTGGCAGGGAGCCTGCTTCCTCCCCTCTCTGGCTGCTGCTCTGCCTACTTGTAATCTCTCTCTCTCTCTCTCTCTCTCTCTGTAAAAAAGAAAAAAAAAATTTAAAAAAAAATAAATAAATAAATAAATAAATAAATAATATCTTAAAAAAAAAAAAAATATCCATAGACCCTAACCGAACAACGGGCCATTTACAATCAAGCACAGTTACCAAAAAGGGAAGAATTCCACACATTGCAATACCAGCTCATTTTAACCCCTTTTTTAAAAGCCCCCATCCACCACCTCCTTGCAGACAGTCTTCCTCTACTGTCCTGTCCATGGCTCCTTTGCAGTGTAGTCAATAAACTTCTATCTCCTTTGTTCTGCCTCAGCTGAATTCTTTAAACACCTTGCCACTGGCTTCCTCCCAATTATCACCCAACATTTGGGGGCCCTGATCTTCAAAGGACCTATTTAGCCAGAGGCTTCCATCCAGGTTAAACAATAACCTTGTTGTTTAACCCTTAAACTGTCCCTGCCCCCCTCCCCGCAAGGGTCTTACTCAAAAACAAGTCCCAGAAACCAGCCCCAGGTAACAAAGCCCAAATACAAGGGTGGGTCAGGCCAGGTAGAGACATTCGATCAGTGGGGGGATGCATACTGTCTCTCTAGTTACCAAGGAGTATGGGTCTCGCCCTTTGGGCACCTTTTGGGCGCCAATTCTGACCAAGGTGATAGGCTGGTTCAGATGTCTACTATAGGGTAAATTGTAATTCAATTGGTCACTTATGTGTGACCTAGCATGACTGTGCAGCTTTCTCTGTGTGTTACAATATCATTGGCCACTTGTGCGTGGCCAGGCCCAACCGCATGGCCTTTGCCCTTTAAAGCTAGTCTGTGAAACAGAGAGAGGTCGCCCTCTCTTGTAAGAGGTGCGGCCCCGAACGTTCGGTTTGATTCTTGATGCTTGGCACGAAATAAAGCTTTGTTTGACCTTCGCTTTGTATCAGTCTCGCTCCTTTAATCACGGACCCATTATTGGGGGACCTAACAATCTGATAGGCACAACAGAAACCCCATTTAGACACCATAATCTTGATGAGGGATAGAAGCAGAAAAATGTTCACTTTTAGACTAGAAGGCTGACCTAGGCCTGCACAGTCCTGATAGGGATTAAATATGCACTAGTTGCTACATTCTTTTTTTTTTAATTTTATTTATTTATTTGACAGAGAGAGAGATCACAAGTAGGCAGAGAGGCAGGCAGAGAGGCAGGCAGAGAGAGAGGAAGCAGGCTCCCTGTGGAGCAGAGAGCCCGATGCGGGGCTCGATCCCAGGACCCTGAGATCATGACCTGAGCCGAAGGCAGCGGCTTAATCCACTGAGCCACCCAGGCGCCCTAGCTGCTACATTCTTAAAGGGTCTCATGATTGCATATATTTTCACCTATATATTCACCTATAGTTAATATATATATTATATATGATCTAGACTATATATTATATATAATAGTATATATTCACCTGCAGTTAATATATAATAATATATATATTCACCTATAGTTAATATTGACCTGAATGATAAGCACCAGAGAAATCTCATGGAAGTAGTTTTACAAGTAGAAATTCGAAGAAACATTTGTGATCTAATATACCCTGCATATCCCCTCCCTCTTGGGCACTAAGCATATAACCACCAGCTTCATTCAGCAAAAAGGGCAGCTCTTTCTGCCCACAGGTCTTGTCCCTGTGCTATTCAAATAAACTTTCTAATTTGCACCAGAGTCTCAAGAATTCTTTGTTGACCCTCGCACTCTACTACCCACAACAATCCCATATACAAAGAACAGAAGCATTGACTGCTGATAAACAGTAATGCATGGGTCATGTATTGGATGGGTCAAGTTGCCTGTTACTCTTTCCACACAGTGTTTGGATCCTTTGACATTTCAGGGGGAAAAAAGTAAGCCCCAAGAGAAAGATACTAGAATTTCTTCTATTCTGGCCATCCAAGAGATTAGATTTCCACTTCCAATAAACAGACGAAGACTCCTTGTGAGGACATTTCCAATAAACAGACGAAGACTCCTTGTGAGGACAAGTAGAAATGATAGACAAAACATCTTTAAATGGGTATAGAGAGATTGGAAAACTAACAAATTAGTAAAAATTACATGAGACTTTTTTCAGCTCCATCTTATAAAGAAAGTTTAGAAGAGTCACTCCCATCCTTACAAGAAGAAGCTGGAGAACCAAATCCTTTTCTTGGACCCATCAGAGAACTGAGGTCGCAAGGCTAACTGACTTCCTAGAGTTAGAATACCTTTCCTCTAGGTGGCATATGACTCTAATAACATCTCTTCTCCTGGAAGAGAGAAGCATTATCATGGAGAATGCTCTGGGATTATTTCACGATGGTAACTTTTCCCCTCCCCCTGCCAGAGCCAGAAGACCATTTTTGGATCTTTATTGTGAGAATCTGCTGAGGTTGCTGGATTTAAAGTGTGGGATCTGCCTAAGACTGCAACCCCCAAATTTTTCTTATTCTCATGCTAGACCACACTCATACTCAGGATTTGTCAAAATTATCTTTGAAGTACCTACCAGTCTATGCCTTTAGCACCTTCTGCTCCAACTAGTCAGATTCTCTGTATTCACCTGTGTCTCCAAATTAGGGGGTGGCAGTTACCTTGTAATGTCACTTCTTTGATGGGTCTATGAAAAGTCATTGAATTTCCTTCTTTTTTCAGGCTTTTTTTAAATTTTAAGAACAGGAGTGATGATTCAAAGCTTTTTACATGTCAGAAGTTCTCATACTAGATTACAATTAAAGTACAAAGTAAGTATCCATGAGTACATACTCATATAAATAAGTGATCTAGTAAATAAGTACATAGAGGAGAATAAATAAACCTCTCATGTAGAAAATTTCCAAATAATTTATGTAGCTACACCACCCTCAAGTAGGTGGTGCATAATTCCTGACTTCTTAAATGCATAGTGACTTCTTTACAAAAGCCTGCATTGCCTCTACATGGGAAAGGGGGTAGGGAATTTTTTTTTATTTAAATTAAGACATATATTTTGGATGCCCAAGTTATAGGTTTTTATACCCTCTTCCTCAGTATGTTCTGTTAATTAACTAAATGTTAACAATTTCTCACTAGACTTTTATTCATTGTTCTTTTTTCACATTAACTACTCAGATTAAGACAGTCCATATTCTGGAGAGCGAGTAAAAAGTAAACAGAAACCAGGAGTCATGACCATGGACTGGCCAGCACAATGGCACAAAATATCAAAAAGGGAAAACATGCTCCCTTACTGTTAGTAAAAAAGCTGTCAATTAGGTTTGTGTTTGCTGTATATAAAGGACAACAGAGTATATGGGTTAGCCGAATTGGGAGTTTATCTCATGACATACATGTGCACATGCATTCACATACACACACACAAGGAATCAGGCAGTTCAGAGATATTAAGAGAGCTCTACTGTGCCATCAGGTGACCAGCCTCTTTCTACTTTCTGCTCAGCCATTCTAAACTATGCTACTATACTCCAAATTCAGCTCCGTATTCCAGAGAAGAAGGAAGAAATTTAAAAGGAACTCTCAATAGGCTTTTACTTACATCTGACTGGTCAGAAATGAGTCTGGTGTTCATCTCTAGTTGCAAGAAAGACTCAAAAGTCAAGTCTTTTAGATTCCCAGGCTCTGTGATAGTGGCAAGTTATGCAAAGGTGGGTATGAGTAGGTTCTGAATAAACTAACTCCCAGTAAAAACATAATACACCTAACATTCGTTTTTATGCAATATTTTCAAAAATTGATAAAGTATTGGGCCATGAAGAAAGTCTCAAAAATTCCAAACAGTGAATAAGTTCCAAAAATATCTGAATCAATATGACAAACTCAACACTTACCACAGCTTCTTATTCCCACTCCAAAACCTAGTAATCACTAAGAACATATGCAATAATATATCAATTAATAGCATCAACTAATAACGCCAAACAAATGGAGAGCCACTGATCACACACAGATACACACAAACAAAATGGGGAAACTCCAAAGATGAAAAGCAATTGTGCTAGAATTGTGGAAAAATGAAAGCCCAAATGGTGCATGGTAGATTCAGACTGAGAAATGCCTGACTAAGAGAAGCAGAAGCCCATGAGAAAACTAACTGATGAATGAGTAGCAAAGTAGAAGTATCCAGGGAGGTCCCTTCTGCTGCACATATACTCCTGAACCAAGAAATAGGCCAAAAGTCAAGAAATAGTGGTAGGTGTTCCAGAACATTGGATGCTGGGTCATAAAACATAACAGTGACCTACATGACTACAAATGACCATACCCATGAAGCATGGGGAATAAGCTCAAGCATAAATCAAGATATTAGCATACCTCATATCGCTCGTGAAACAGGTTTCATGAAACAAATACAGAAATCCCAAGATTGCCTACTACAAAGAAAACCAACCAATAAGAGACAAAAAGGGTTGGTCTAAACTTCACACAGGTTTCTTTCTGACAATAAGCCCCCGGTCTCCCTTTTCTTTGGGCATTTGCTTCAGAAAACTTGTAACTGTAATTTTTTTCTTTGCTCCTTTGCAGTGTATATGTTTTCTAACCTCTAGCCAATTTTTGCAGCCTAGGAAATGTCTTTCTTAAGAATCTGGGAACTGTCTCCTGAAGTATAAACACTGAAAGAGATAGCACCCCATTTCCCAGTCCCTGTAAAGGGTACCAGCCTAACGTCTAAGGGTGCCATTTGGCAAACACAGATGGCTTAATCACAGACAAAAACACTGGCAATCTCAGGAATAATTCAATGTACTTGACACATCCCATTGATCAACCTCCCTGAAGTCCTCCAGTACATTTCCACTTGGTCACTGCATGGCTTAAACTCCTTCCACCTGAAACCTTACCCCAGCTCAACCCTACCTTTGGTCTTAGTGAAACTAGGTATCCAGACTTGATCTGTGCTCTCTTCCCCTTTGCTAGCAATCATATAAGAATAGTACAACTTTCACTTGCTCATTCTGTCCAGTGCAATTTTATTTAACACTAAATACAACCAGATACTTGAGCAAAATCAACACAAAAGAGTGGCATTAAAGTCAATAAGCAAAAGTCACACCTAAAGAGATACAATAAATTCAACATCATCAATCAAAAAAGCTCCTTTCAAGGTAAATTTCTCTGTGCCAACTCTCTACTTCAGGATTCCAAGGACCCATGCTTTCACATCCACAGTGGTGACAAGTGCTGTTTCTAGCCCTAGGTAACTACACTATCTCTTATGATTTTACTACTGATGTCCTTATACTAATCCCTTTGTAAATAAATTCTTCTTAAATATTCTAATTCAACTACTTTGAATTACTCTATTCAAATTGTTCTAATTTGAGAAATAATTAGTGCTGGCAAAAATGTGGAGAAAACAGAACACTTGTACACTGTTGGTGGGAATGTAAATTGGTACAGCCACTATCAAAAACAGTACAGAGATTCCTCAAAAAAATTATAAATAGAATACTATATAATTCATCAATTCCATTTCTTGGTATTTACCCAAAGAAAATGAGAACACTAACTCAAAAACATATATGCACTGCCATATTCATTTCAGCATTATTTGCAATAGCAAAGATATGGAAACAACTTAAATATCCATCAATGGATGAATGGATAAAAAAGATGCAATACACACACACAGAGAGAGAGAGAGAGAGAAATACTATTCAGTCATAAAAACAGAAATCTTGCAGTTTACAACATGATGGACTTTGAGGGCATTATGCTGAGTGAAATTAGGTCAGACAGAGAAAGACAAATACTATATAACCTTACTTATGTGTAGGATTAAAAAAAAAGAAAGCTCGTTGATACAGAGAACAGGCAGAGATGGTGGTTCCCAGATGCAGGAATGAGGTGGCAAAATGCACAGGAAAGGAGTCAAAAGTTACAAACTTCTTGTTATAAAATAAATAAGTCCTGGGGACGTGATGAACAGCATGGTGACTATAGTTAATAATACTGTACTGCATATTTGAAAGTTCCTAAGTAAGAGTAACTCTTGAAAGTCATCACAAGAAAAAAAATTGTAACTCTACATAGTGGTGGATGGTAACTGATTTATTTTGCTGATCATTTCCCAATATATACAAATGTTAAATCATTATGTTGTACACCTGAAACTAATATAATATTATATGTCAATTATACTTCAATTAAGAAGTTTTTCAAATTACTCTAATTTGACTGGGCCATCTGTTCCCTATTAGTACTCTATCTACTGCAATGCTCATTCAATTAGGCAATATGGAAGTCATTAACAAAACCAGTTTCAATATAGCAGTAGGACAGATTTTTAGTTATAAGTATAAAGGTGAGGAATTGAGAGCAATATACAAAGATGACTCTTACAAGAGACTGAGTCAGAGAAAGATAAATGCTGGGGACACGGGGTGCGACTGAGAAGTGCCATGGAAAGACCCAGGCAGAAGTGTGTGCAGAAGAGATATTCTGTGAAGTGTTCAGTCCTTGGAATCCTCAAACATTGAGGTAGAAGATTCAGGAGAGTGGAAGACTGTGGACACAGGGTACAGAGGATACAGTCCCTTCTGCTATATCACTTGGTTTGATACATTACAAAACAATTAGAGGATAACCAGATTTCACCTTTGCCTTTGTGCAATCCAAACAAAGAAAACTGCATCAAGCTGGGAGTGAGCATCCTAGGATACAACACACACACACACACACACACACTCCTAACGCCCACCAGATTCCTACCCTCAATCACAACTTTCTGAGTTCAGACAAAGCTCTTTTTACCACTTCACCATAGCTCACAAGCTACAGCCCTTCCGCCCACTTTCACAACCAAATTTCATGTCTTTCTCAAAGTAAAAAGTGTTGTCTTCATTACAGTATTGGTATTTTCTTAACCATTTAACATGTGTCAAACTCTGCTAGGTTTATCCTAGTTCTCTTTTTCATGTGTCACTGGTAACATTTCTGAGACTACACTCCTAATTCCATTTTCCCATAAATCCTGTGGTTTCTCATGTGGAGTTTTGCATAGCACAGTGATTTTGAAGACTCCTGCATTCCATTACAACAGAACTGACTACTTGCTAGAGTGAGTGGGGAGGAAACCAAGTTTAGACAAAAAGGGCAAACACACTTTCTTCTGATAATTCAACCTGGCAGAGCTGTCCACCCCCTGGGCCCGTGTTCTGGGACTAGGTTTGTTCCCAGAGCAGCCAAGACAGGCCTCCAAGTCACTGGGGAACTTCTTGTTGGAGTGAGACACCTGCTCCAGGGACAGCTGGATGGCAATGAGGAGTGCCATCGGGTGAGCCCGGGTTGGGGTGGGGGGTCAGACAAAAACCAGGTGATTTCAGACCTGTGATTCACATTCAAAACCCCAGGAGTGGTAGGAAAGGGACACATCTGCTCTGAGCAACAAAAGGCCCAGCATAGGCAGCAACAGCCAGGAGAGGGGAAGTAACCCAGAAGGAAGAACCAGCCTGGAGCCATCTTCATGGCCCCTCCTGCAGTAGTAAGTAAATCAACCACTATCATGGACCCTGGGAGGGGAATCAGTGGAGAAAATCCCCCTCTCAGGATTCTGTCCCTGTCTATGAATCTGGCTCACTGTCCTTGGATTTCTCAACTTGCCTTTCTTTACCTTCCATCTCTTCACCTGGGCAGAGGTTAAGAGCGCTAATCTGGGAATTTGTGGCTGAGTTCTGACACGGCCATCTCGCAGACAGTGGGGTTCTCCAGCCAGGGGAATGTGCAAAGAAAACCCCTTGGTTGCCACAGTGTCAGGCACACAGGAGCTGCTCAGTAAGGCTTTGGTGAGTAAACAACCAAGGTAAGTGATTCTTGAATGATAAATTATAAGGCAAAGATTCCCAAAACAAAAGGATATTATGAATCATGAGTCTCAATTTGTCAAGGATTTGTATCTACTGCAGTATATAAAACACATTCTTAACTGGTTTTATTTGTAAAACACAAAAGCCAGCACCATTCTCAATGTAGAATATTTTATTAAATCAACCAATGGGGGGAAAATGAGATTAGCCGGTAGCACTGTTTCATGTTGTTCTGATTAAAACAAAGCAGAAAAACATAAATGAGAGCTGTATTTGGAAAAGAGAGTTCCAAATTATCATATTTACAACACTAATGAGGTCTTACTAGAAAATCAAGGAGAAAAAAATGAAAAAGTATTTATAGTGAACAATAATAGTGAAGTTAATCCAAAGCAAAATAGAAATCAGCAAGTTTCCTATGTGCTAGCAACAATTAATTAGAAAATTAACTCTAGAGGGGCACCTGGGTGGTTCAGTCAGTTGCATGTCCAACTTTTGATTTCAGATAAGGTCATGATCTCAATAAATAAAATCTTTTAAAAAAAGGAAAGAAAAGAAACTCTAGGGAAAAAATCCACTAATAAAACTTCAAATATGGAGGGGGAACGGTTTGGGGATTTTGTTTTGTTTTTTAATTTTGAAATGTTGGGATGCCTGGGTGGCTCAGTTGATTAAGCACCTGCCTTTAGCTCAGGTCCTGATCTTAGGTTCCTGGGATCAAGTCCTACATTAGGCTTCTTGCTTGGCTGGAAGTCTGCTTCTCCCTCTGCTTGTGCTCTTTCTCTCTCTCTGACAAATAAATAAAATCTTTAAAAAATAATTAAGTAAATAAAGTTTGAAATGTTGAGACCTAAATAATAGCTTTTAGTGACAGACATATATGGGATTTAAGTAAAGACAAATCAGGAACGCCTGGGTGGCTCAGTCAGCTAAGCATCTGCCTTTGGCTCAGGTCATGATCCCAGGGTTCTGGGATCAAGTCCCTCATTAGGCTCCTTGTTCACATGGAGCCTGCTTCTCTCTCTGCCTCTGCCTGCCACTCTGCCTGCTTGTGTTCTCCCTCCCTCTCTCTCTCTCTCTCTCTGACAAATAAATAAATAAATAAAAGCTTTAAAAAAAAAAGGCAAATCAAATTGCTGAATAAAAGAAAAAAATTTTAATTAAAAATATAACTACTACAACGAATTCTGTTATGCTGAAAAGAAATAATAAAAAAAAAAGAACTACTATATGATCTATCAATTCCACTTTGGGTATTTACCAGGAAAATAAAAACACTAATTCAAAAAATATATACCCCATGTTTATTTCAGCATTATTTACAATAGCCAAGATATGGAATGTGTTAATGTTCATAAATTAGTTTTCATACTTCATAGGATCCAAATTAAATTGGGGCTTTTTTGAAATCAACAAAAGAATTTAGTGTTACTAACAGTCTAAACATAAGAGTTTTAAAATTTTAAACGTAAAATATTGAGTGGAAAAAAGATCTATTATATGTCAAATTGATGTGGGGAACAAAAGCAAAAGAAAAAAAATTGAATTCCTTACAACTTACAGCGCATTGACAAGTCCTTAAGACAGGCCAGGTGACCTTTGTCTAGGAACTCAACTGTCTTGAGGTTAACACATTGCCAAGGGCAAAAGGCAAACTTAGCTTAACATCATCCCAACCTCCAGGATCCTCTAAGTCTACTATTACATATAAAAATTCCTTTGGACTTTGGTCTTTTGGCTAAGAGTAGGCAGAAGCACAACTGACTTCAGTCATCCTGAATCCAGTTTCATCAGACACCAGCCGCCTCAAACATGCCACCCACATTCAACCCCAATGAGATCAAAGTCATATTCCTGATGTGCACCAGTGGCAAAGTTGGTGCCACATCTGTCTGGCCCTGAAGATCGACCTGCTGGGTCTGTCTTCAAAAAGCGTTGGTGATGACATCCCCAAGGCAACTGGTGACTGGAAGGGTCTGAGGATGACAGTAAAACTGACCATTCAGAATAGACAAGCCCAGATTGAAGCAGTACCTTCTGCCTCTGTCCTAATTATCAAAGCCCTCAAGGAATCATCAAGAGACAGAATGAAGCAGGAAAACAGTAAGCACAGTGGAAATACCACTTTTGATGAGATTGTTAATATTGCCTGGCAGACGCAGCATTGATTTTTAGCCAGAGAACTCTCTGGAACCATTAAAGAGATCCCGGGGACTGCCCAGTCTACGGGCTGCCATGTTGATGGCCATGACCCTCATGACATCCTAGATGGCATCAGAGTGGTGCAGTGGAATGCCTGGCTAGTGAAGAACTACAAAGGAAAATATTTCAATAAAGGATCATTTGACAACCAGAAAAAAGTTCCTTTGGAAAGTTCTCCTGTCCTTCAAGATACATGTTGGCAATCATCCTCTAAGCATATGGCCCACTGATATATATCTGAAGGGTCACATAACTAAGGTTTTATTAGACAGTAATAAATCACCTTTTCCTAACAACTGCTAGCCCCTCAAGGTCCTAGAAACCTCACTTCTAAAATTCAGAGACTTACACTATCCCTCATCCCCCTCCCAACTTGAAAGTATATAATCTGCCACCCCTCACAACTCCAATGCAGCTCTTCCTGCCCACAGGTCCTGTCCCTGTGCTTTAATAAAACAACACTTTTGCACCAAAGACGTCTCAGAAATCCTTTCTCGACAATTCGCTCCAAACCCCAGCATTGCCACCTCAAAATCTCTTATAAATCTAGAGAAGATTTGCTCACTATGGTAATACCACAATGCACAGATAGAAAAATGAAACAGAATAAATATAAAAACTTACTGCAAAGAAAAGGAGTTAGTAATCAATGGGAAAAGAAACTAAAAGTATTGTTTTGCTATTTGAAGAAAAATAAAACAATATAAATATAATCTTCCCATTATAGATCAAAATCTACTCAAGATAAATGAGCTATATTTTTGTAATGAACCATTAAAAACAGGAAAAAATAGTAATGAAAATAATAATCAAAATTCTGAAGATGATTTTCTTATTCACTCAAGATTTACTGCCTATTTTCCCTTGCTGTTAAAATAACTTGAAAATGTTCTACAGCCAAGCAAGATTTGAATAAAAATAAAGACCTCACAAATGGGGAGGTACTGTTACGAAAAGTTTTATGGTAAACACTGATTTCACTTAAGTATAAATATCTAAATACTTACAAGTCAAAATATATACAGAAATTATGAAAATTAAATCTAGTACATGGTAAAATTCATTTAAGGAAATACATGGTATTATCCATTTTTTTAAAATAATGCCCTTGGAAAAGTCCTACTAAAACCTAGAAGTGGTAGGAAAGTTGTTACTAATTTAATCATCTTATATCTCTTGTATTTAAAAATCAATAAATTGAAAAATATAGGTTTTAATATGTTTTCAATTTAACTTTTATAATCAAAAAGGGAAAAGGAGTTATACCTTAAAAGAACCATTTTTACTAAGCCATCAGGAATAGTTTAATAAAATTTGCATAAAGGCTAAATCCACAGAATACTAAGATTTTTAGCTCCAGTGCATTTATCATTTAAAACTATAGCCTCAAATAAATCACTTAACTTCTGTGAACTTCAATTTCCTCAAATTTGAAAAAGTCCTCTTTCAAAGGAGTTTTTGCGAAAACATCTAAACCCTATTCAAAACAAAACCGTTATGATAATTCCTGTTTTGATTTCTTCTTCTTCCTTGGAAGACCTCCAAGAAGGAATGTATCTCTTCTGTCCCTAGTGTTTAACTCCTGAGAAATCAGAATATTCATGACTGTGTCTCCCACTTTGTCTATACCCTCTTGCTTCAGGTAGAAAAATGCCACTGAGTGACATGAAGCCTGTAAATGATTCCCCTCTGACTTTGTTTCTTCTGCATCTTCCTCTTAGGGCTTATGTTGGCCATCTCAGTTACTCTCTTCTGAACATTTTCCACAGACAAGGGACTATGAGTGAATCTTATATCTTTAAATTAAATCTGAATCTCAGCTGGACATTTAACCAAGCTTCCTTCTTGTTTCCCTGGATCTACAGGCAGACAATACCAATTCAGATTCCACAAGATATGGATATCTCCCAGAACGCACCCAACAGCTCAAGATTTCAAGTGTCTAAGTTCATTCTGATGGGGCTCCCAGGCATTCACGAATGGCAGCACTGGCTCTCCCTGCCACTGGCTCTGATATACTTCTTAGCTCTTGGTGCCAACACTCTCATTGTGATCACTGTTCACCATGAGCATAACCTGCATCAGCCCATGTATCAGTTCCTTAGTATCCTGGCTATAGTAGACATTGGCCTGGCTACTACCATCATGCCCAAGATCCTGGCCATCTTCTGGTTTGATGTCAAGGCCATTAGCCTCCCTGAGTGCTTTACTCAAATTTACGCTGTTCACTGTTTTATTAGTATGGAGTCAGGCATCTTCCTCTGCATGGCTGTGGATAGATATGTAGCCATCTGTCACCCACTTCAGTATTCCTCCATAGTTACTGAAGCTTTTGTGGTAAAAGCCACAGTGTTCATGGTGCTTAGGAATGTACTGTTGACCATCCCAGTGCCTGTACTGGCTGCCCAGAGACACTATTGTTCCAGGAATGAAATTGAGCACTGTATGTGCTCCAACCCAGGGGTCACTGGCTTGGCCTGTGATGATATTACCATTAATAGGTTTTATCAGTTGGCTTTGGCATGGGTCCTTGGCGGAAGTGACATGGTTCTAGTTTTTATTTCCTATGTTCTGATCTTTTGCTCCGTGCTGAGGCTGAACTCCACTGAGGCAATAGTCAAGGCTCTGAGCACCTGCAGTTCTCATCTCATCCTCATCCTCTTCTTCTACACAACCATTGTGGTAGTGTCTATAGCCCATCTGGCAGGAAAAGCAGTTCCCATTTTCCCTGTTCTTCTAAATGTGCTCAACATTGTCATCCCTCCAGCTCTCAACCCCATGGTATATGCTCTTAGGGCCCAGGAACTCAGAGTAGGCTTCCAGAGGGTGTTTGGGTTAGATAAGAATGTGTCCCAAAAATGACACAAACTTGAAGAATATGATATGTCATATTACAAAAGAGCACAGGTTTTGAAAACCAACAGACCCAAGTTGCAGTCCAATTTCCCTCTTTCATTAGGAAAAATCATTTTTTTAGCTAACACATGAATAAAAATTCAAACTGTCTAGAAACAAAAATGTTGTAAACAAAATAAATATGAGAGGTAGTTCCTGACTAAGTGGAACTATATACATTGTTTTTAATGGAAGCAATTTACATTTAGAAGTTACAGTCATGGAAATAACTCAAACATGCATCAGCTGGTGAATGAATAAATAAAATGAGTTATATCCATATTTTGGAATATTATCCAACAATAAAAAGGAATGAAGTTAAAAACAAAACAAAACAAAACAAAAAAGGAATGAAGTACTGACACATGCTACAATGTGAATGAACCTTTAAAACATTATGTTAATTGAAAGAAGCCAGACATAACAGGTCATATATTGTATAATTTTATCTATAGGAATTGTGCGTAATAGGCAAATCCATAGAGACAGAAAGTAGATTAGTGTTTGTCAGAGGCTGGGGATGTTGAGTGTGGGAGAATGGCGATGACTACTAATGGATAACATTTCTTTTGTGGGGATGAAAGTGTTCTGGAATTATGTAATGGTGATAGTTGCACATTTCTATGAATATACTAGAAACCACTGAATTGTATACTTCAAAAGAGTAAAAGTATACTCTTTTGTATACTCAAAAGAGTAAAACAGTAGTATGTACAATAAGTTTCTATTTTTTTTAATGTTGCCAGATGCTTGTCTAACACTAAAGGCAGCAGATTTTCCTTCTTCTAGAAATCAGTACAATAAAAATTAATTGTATATGGAAGAATGTAACATAAACTATTTTGTGATTTGACAAAGCTTGATCTCTCTCACGATATATGGAGGAGCCAAGAAAGCTTTCTGGAAGAAAAGTAATGAGATTACCTGCCTCCATAACCTTTCATTTTGGATTTTAATATAATGTGATTTTTCCCAGAGTGGATGATGATCCCAACAGACTCTAGATCTTCTCTGCATCAAAGATCATAGAAAATACCATAAAGAGAAATCTCACCATAAGGAAAGAGAGTAAGAGAGAAAGAGAGAGGGAGAGTACTGGGAGGAAGTAAAACCAATGTCCTAGGACAAGTGTCAAAATCCAGATGGACAAGGGATAGTTGCCAGATTTAGCAAATAAAGATACAGAATGTCAGTCAAGTTTTATTTTCAGATAAATAGCAAGTAATTTTTTAGTAAAAGTATGTGTCATGCAATATTTGATATCTATTCATACTTAAAAATTTGGTCATTGTTTATCTGAGATTCAAACTTAACTTGGTGACCTATATTTTATCTGGAATTCCTACAGGTAGTAGAATGCTCACAGGTCCCCCACATGGCTGAGGGTGGGACTCTTTCTGACTTAGTCTTTCCAACTCTGTGGGAAGAGTATTAGTCATAAGACTAAGCATGTAAGCGCTAACTAAAGGGTTGTCAATTTGGGAGTTTGAGTATGGAGAATGCTTGGCCAAACATAATACTGAGGAAACCTGTTCATCTTACCACAAAGGAATTTTTAGACAGTACAAAATGGTTTGGAGAGGTCATAAATCTTCTTCTATAAAATTAGCAATAATTATCAGAAATACTTCTATCATGGTTCTGGACACCAACCACAAACTGAGAGACAAAATTTATTGAACAGTTGCTGAATGTCAGCTAGAAGGGACATGACTCTGTTGCTCTTGCTTGGGGTGGCTCCCATCTAACCTCCTCCAAAGCCAGCTTGGTCAGTATGACGGTTTCACCAGAGGAAGACTGGGTATCAAATCAATAGCTTCACTACCGGAAGGGGCTGACTTGATTTGGAATGAAGAGTGGAAAACTCATATCCAGTGTTGAATGGGAAAACCCTGCAGTCAGCCTAGTCAGAAGATGATGTTCTGGTTGGAGTTAGCCCCAGACTGGGAGACTGGTCAGAGGTTTTCAGGGAGATAGTAGCAATGAGAGAAGCTTAGAGGGTTTAATAAGCTCTTCACACATGTCCAGCTGACTGGAAGGTTGTACAGACATTCAAGGGAAAACAAGGAGAACCCAAACTCTCCACACATCCTAACCTGTCCATAAGCTGAGTACACACGCAGAAGACACTTAAGAAAACCAATGGAAGGGGCACTGGGTGGCTCAGTGTGTTAAGCCTCTGCCTTCAGCTCAGGTCATGATCTCAGGGTCCTGGCATCGAGCCCCACATCAGGCTCTCTGCTCGGCGGGGAGCCTGCTTCCTCCTCTCTCTCTGCCTGCCTCTCTGCTTACTCGTGATCTCTCTCTGTCAAATAAATAAATAAATAAATCTTTAAAAAAGAAAAAGAAAACCAATGGAAAATTAAAGCAGGGGCAGACCTGAAAACTGCCTGAACTTTGGATGTGCCTCCCAAACTGAACACAGATCTACAGCAGAAGAGACAACTCTTACTGGCTCAAGGTATTTAGACACAAAATCTGATAAATCACTGGTAGCCCACTAAGCTATGCAGACACAGGGAAACCCATTAAATTCCAAGCTTAACAGTAAAATTTTAAGTTTAAAAATATCTGAGCAGAGAAGTCATATGAAAGCTGTGAGAGAGATACCAGGAAAAGCCACTCAAAACAAACAAAATAGCAACAAAACTTACTGGGGGTTGGGGGAGAATCAGAAAAGAAAAGTTATTTAAAACGCCTAGTTTTAAAAAGTTGTTTTTTAAGTAGGAGACATGTAAAGAAAGAAGAAAGTATGACCTATGGGGGGTGGGAGGAGGCAGCAGTCATCAAAACTGACTCTCAGCAGACCTAGATACTGTGTTTCTCGAAAACAGGCTTCAGAGCAGCCATTATAAACATGTTCAAAGAAAAAGGGAAACACACTTAAAGAATCAGAGAAAAATATGAGGACAGTGACTGTACAAACAGAGAATCTCGATAAAGAGATAGAAACTGCACATATTAATCAAATGGAATTTCTGGAGTTGAAAAGTATGATAACTGGGATGGGAGGAACAACTCATAGACAGGCTCAACAGCAGATCTGAGAGGGCAGGAAAAAACAAAACAAAACAAACAAACCCAGTGAACTTGAATATAAATCAAAGGAAAGTATACAATCTGAAGTACAAAGAGAAAAAAATGATTTAAAAAAATGAACAGAGACTCAGAGACCTGTGATACAACAAATATACCAACATATGCATAATGCAATTCTCAGAAGGAGAAGAGAAAGCAAGAATGGGGCAGAAAAATGTATTAAAGAAATATTGGTAAAAACAATTTATGAAAAAACAATAATCTACATATCAAAGAACATCAGAGTCCCAATTATGATAAAAGCAAAGAGACCTATATCTCTTTAATCTACACACATAAGAGTCAGCCTACTAAAGACAAAGAGAAAAATCTTGAAACCAGCAAGAGAAAAATAATTCATCACAAGCAAACACATATTACAATTGATGACTCCTAGAGGCCAGAAGAGAATAACATGACATATCCCAAGTTCTGACCATTCTTGGTGTCAACCAAGAATTCTATATCCAGCAAAATTAGCCCTCAAAACATGAAGGCAAATAAACACTATCATAGACAGAAAAAAAGGCTGAGAAAATTCATTGCCAGCAGACTTGCCTTATAGGAAATACTAAAGAAAATCACAGAGGAAAGGAAGTAACACCAGACAGTATGTTGAATCCATAGGAAGAAATGGAGAAAATAAGAATGTTAAAAATGTAGGTAAATATAATGACTGTATAAAATATATTTTTTTTCTCTCAAAAGTTCTTTAAAAGGTAAGACTATAAGAGCAATAACAACAACACTCTGTTGGTGGGTTTGTAACACATAAAGATATAATATTTATACAATAGTGATAACAAAGAAGGAGGAAGTAATGTAGATATATTAAAACAAAGTTCTTATATTTTATCAGAATCAAGTTTTTATTCATATAAATTGTGATAAAAAGAGTATAAAGATATAAAGTATATAAAGTAATATCTAAGAAAATAATTAAAACATGGTTTAAGAATCAATTATGTAAGATTTTGCTTCATACACTTGGCACTGTATCGATACATGCCAAACATTTATAGATAATGTACTTTCTAAGGTACTGGTCCTTCTAGCATTATTAAATGACTTTAGAAATACTTGTTTTAAAGTATATTTTATCTGACATTAATATAGTCACTCGAACACTTACGACTTTTGTTTGTATAGCTTATATTTTTACTTTATAAATTTCAAACTATACTTTTAGAGTACTTTCAATTGCAGTGTTCAGTACCTGCACATTCAATGTTACTGTTTATATGTTTGGATTTATATATGCCATTTTGCTTTTTGTTTTCTATGTCTCTCTTTCTCTCATAAATACATATCTTTTTTTTAAAAACTTTATAATTACAAGGGGAAATGCTCACGAAATAATTTTTTAATTTTTTTTATTTATTTATTTGACAGAGATCACAAGTAGATAGAGAGGCAGGCAGAGAGAGAGAGAGAGAGGGAAGCAGGCTCCCTGCTGAGCAGAGAGCCCGATGCGGGACTCGATCCCAGGACCCCGAGATCATGACCTGAGCCGAAGGCAGCGGCTTAACCCACTGAGCCACCCAGGCATCCCGCTCATGAAATAATATTAACTTAAAAGAAAACTACAAACTATCTTCAATAAGATATTTCTCTCTCTTCTCTTTCTTTCTCTCCTATTTACTATTTTATATGCTTTGGGGAAAGAATGATAAACCTTTTGGGGTGCCTGGCTGGCTCTGTTGGTAGAGCATGTGACTCTTGATCTTAAAGTTATGAGTTAGAGCCCCATGTTGCATGCAGCATTTACTTTTAAAAAAAATATTAAAAATAAAAAAAAATGGCAGAGCCTTTTGGATTGAGTGTGAGATGCTGGAGAAGAAATAGTAAACAATGAAGACATGACCTCACCCCCATACTGTTTACAGTCTGAAAGGGAATGTAGACAGTAAACACATAAATACACTTAAATACAGAAGTCTCTAAAAATCAAGAGATTTGGATCCTTTGCCTTTCTGCCTCTCATCTGCCACATAACTGTAGCTGACAGCTTTCAGTAACTGCTTTTCTGAAAAATGTCCTCCCTACTCCTATAGTTTACAAGGAGGCACCACCACTCCTTCCTCACAACACTTTGGACTGTGAGTAAACATATGACTTCAACTGAGCCAAAGAGATCCTTCTCCAAAATTTTGAGGCAGTCACTCTCCAGTGGACAAAATTTTTAAATGTGACGCTCAGAAACTGTATTTCCAGGCTATAAAGAAAACCGCTAATGGCTCTCCCTCAAGTGTTATTCTCCCCAGCTTTATTCAGATATAATTGACATATAACACTGTGTAAGTTTGAGATGTACAATGTGTTGACTTATATACTTATATAATACAGAATGATTGCCACCACAGTGTTAGCTAACACCTCTATCACATCATAATTCACATAATTATCATTTCTTTTTAGTGGTGAGAACATTAAGATCTACTCTATTAGCAACTTTCAAGTGTATAATACAGTATAATGAGCTGTAATTGCCATGTTGTGCATTAGATCCCCAGAACTTATTTTCTTATAAATAGAAGTTTGTACCCTTTGACCAGCATCTCCCCATTAACCACCCCCCATGCCTGGTTAACACTACTGTTCTATTTCTATGAGTTTGGTTTTTTTTAGATTCCACATCCAGCCTCCAGAAATACTGGATATCTCACATACATCAAATCTACAACATCTTCCTCTGATAATAAACTTCCAAGTTAGAATTATGGCTAACATCGAGAGCCCACTAAGTGCTGAGCAATGTACCAAGTAGTTTATAAATTTTAGTCCTTACGAAACCATTACAGCATAGGTACAGTTGGTTCTATTTTATAGGTTAGGACTAAATTTCCAAAATGGTGAAAAATCAGGAGGTAAGGGAGCTAGGATTTGAATCCAGACACATTTTATTCCAAAACTATGTACTTTCTGCTTCAGCAAACTAAGGTGCCTATACTTGAGAACTTGGTTGCTAAGTTCTTTCTTCTCCTGCTGATAAGAGAAAATTGTGAAAGAAACATGACCTTTCTCAAGACTTCCCCACAACAGATAACATGTGAGCCATACTGTCCCTAATTTTCTTGGTTTTTGCTCCATAGATGATGGCATTAAGCATGGTGGGGGGTGGGGAATTAACACACAGAGATTTGCAGAAAGATGTAGACATGGTGGGGGATATTCTTGCCAAACTAATGGGTCAAGAAATAAAACAGGATGGGATAAAAAGAGGAGAATGACTCCAATGTGGGAACCACATATATTGAGAGCCTTGTGCCAGGCATCCTGGGAAAGAAGTCTAAACACAGCTTGGAGAATCAAAGTGTAGGAAATACCAATGAGTGCAACATCTTCCAAAACTGATGCCATTGACAATGAGAAGCCATACCAGATATTGACAATGATGTTAGCACAGGCCAATTTGGCCACTCCAATGTGCTCACAATATGAGTGGGGGATGATATTAGTTTGAAAGTATGGCAGCCTCTTTAGCTGGAATATGATAGGGAAAATAGTCCCAATGCTTCATTCCCAGATTGTCAATCATTTTTCCAATTTGCCATAGGAGTTAAGATGGCTGTGTATCTGAAGGGAGTACAAACAGACACACAGCAGTCAAATGCCATGGCCAACAGGATACCTAACTCAGCCACAAAGGCAACATGGATGAAAAACATCTGAGTGATACAGGCATCAAAAGCAATCTCCCCAGCATGAAACCAAAATACAGCCAGGGCCTTGGGAATGGTGGTGGTAGACAGCAGGATGTCAGTGCCAGCCAACATGGAGAGGAAGACATACATGAGTTCGTGGAGAGTGCGTTCACTGAAGACAACAAGGTCAAGGGCTCCATTTCCCAATACTGCAGTGATGTACATAAGGCAGAAGAGGAGAGAAAGCCAGGTGTGATAGTTCTCCAGTCCCGGAATGCAAAGTCGGATGAACGCAGTGCGGCAGAAGGTGACGAAGTTAGCACCAAACATGCCCGCTTTGGGAGTCTCTCTATGAAGACTACATAAAGAGAGTCAGTTGGCAAAACCAACAATAAGAGGCTGTCTTTTTTCCATTGGACATTCTTTCCTGCTTTGTCCAGACTATGGAAAGAACCTAGATGTCCATCAACAGATGAATGGATCAAGAAGATGTGGTATATATACACAATGGAATACTATGCAGCCATCAAAAGAAATGAAATCTTGCCATTTGCGACGACGTGGATGGAACTAGAGCGTATCATGCTTAGTGAAATAAGTCAATCGGAGAAAGACAACTATCATATGATCTCCCTGATATGAGGACATGGAGAAGCAACATGGGGGGGGTAGGGGGATAGGAGGAGAATAAATGAAACAAGATGGGATTGGGAGGGAGACAAACCATAAATGACTCTTAATCTCACAAAACAAACTGGGGGTTGCTGGGGGGAGGTGGGATTGGGAGAGGGGGAGCGGGCTATGGACATTGGGGAGGGGAGGCGAACCATAAGAGACTATGGACTCTGAAAAACAACCTGAGGGTTTTGAAGGGTCAGGGGTGGGAGGTTGGGGGAACAGGTGGTGGGTGATGGGGAGGGCACGTTTTGCATGGAGCACTGGGTGTTGTGCAAAAAGAATGAATACTGTTACGCTGAAAAAAAAATAAATAAAAAGGGAAAAAAAAAAAAAAAAAAAAAAAAAACCAACAATAACTTTCACTAAAAGTTGAACATTAGATAATTAAATCAATCACTAATGCCTTGACTTAAAGTAGAGATTATTGTGCTTTTATTTCCTACATTATCATTACAAACACAAATATAAATAAAGGTTCCTGGTCACGCCTCAGCAATGTCCGGTAGCCATATATGCCTCCCCATTCTCACTTACATGTTGCTATTCTGGCTTTAAGCATTCTTCATTTGTTCTGGTGCAATGGCATCCTAACCAACTGTGCTCCCCATCTCCCAGCTTCCTATCCTCAAATCCCCCACCCCATACCCATCAGCTATGTTGCAGCCTGGCTGGAATGCACAAAAACAAAAATCTTATTGGATTTTCACTTAAAACTTTTATATAATGATTTTTTCATTACAAGATAAAGCTCAAACTTCTCAAGCATGCAAAGTCTTGCACAATCCCACTGTTACTCTCTTTTCTAGCTTTAGTCCCCTTTAGGCACTCTGATGTTAAACTACATGGACATTAAATAGACCATGATCTATTCTCCACACAAAGACTCAGTTTTCCAATCTTTGTGACTTTTCTTAAGCTTTCCTCTTAATCTGGAACATACTTTTCTACCTTTGATGTCTGTTAAATCTACTGAGCTTCCAATTCACAGGCTAAATATTTATCATTTAAGAAGCCTTCCCCAGGTTCAAAATCTGGACTTCCAGCCTCCTGATTATTGACAAAAGGCAAGTTTTTCACATTGCAGAAATTTAGCCTAATCCATGAAAATGAGTTATTCCTATTTATCCTGCAAGGATTAAATCAAATGCTTTCTTTAAACTGCCTAGTATAATGCCTAGCACAAAAATACTAAATAAATGCCAGCTATTATTAGTCAACAGATCAATAAAACTACACAGAGAGCCCAGAAACTAATATATTTGGAATTTTAAGTGTAATAAAATACCATTTCAGTTTAGTGGGGGAAAGAAAGGCCTAGTCAACTAATGGCTTTGGGATATTGAGCAATGATATTTTTATGAAAGAAAAAAATTAGTTCCTACCTCACTCACTAAACTAATAGAAATCCTAGATAAATTAAATATGTATATTTTAAATATAAAACCAAAAAATATTAAAAATCAAAGTGAAGGTCTTAGGGGAAAACCAGAAAATATATATTTTAAGTTAGGAAAGATCTTTCTGAGGAAGTTAAGAAAGTGGTATTTCATGGACAGTAGTAATTGAATGATGTAATTGTGCAAAAATGTAGACAATTCTAGGAGAATAAATAAAAATTCCAGGAGAATAAATTATAAAACATAGACAAAAGGTGAATATCCTTAAATAGTAAAAGTTAGCATAAGTAAATGAGGAAAAAAATATGCAAAGAATCAAAATGGGCAATTCGTACCACAAGAAAAATAAATGGCCAATATACACATGAATAGATGCTCAAAACTTAAAGAACTGAAAATCTGTCAAATTGAAATATCATAGTTTTCCTATCAAATTGGAAAACATAAGAAAAAAAATTAGCCTCCGGTGCTGGTTACACAGCAAGAGAACATATAGATATTTCTATAAGGGTACTCATTGCTGTACTGTTGTTATAATAAAAGAAATTATGGCAACTTCCAAATCCATCAATAGGGCAAAAAAATAAATAAATTATGGCATATACAGTACAATAGACTGTTCTGTACTACATCAAAAACTAATGATGATTAATCTCACAAAACAAACTGAAGGTTGCTGGGAGGTGGAGGGGTAGGGATAGGGTGGCTGAGTCTCCTAAGGCAAGGACTAAGTTGAAATGAATGAGAACTTACCTCAGTACAAAATGTAAGCATGCACCAAAAGCTCAATAAACATATTTTAATACAATTTTCAAATCAAAATTAATGCAAAATATCCATGATGAACAAGTCACCAAAATTTTAAATAAAGATAGGACTGACCATGCCATCAGAGCCCAAGGCAAAAGAGAAAATGGGAGCACCTATATATATGTTTTCATGTGCTTTTAAAGGTTAACTTTTTGCCTAATTTTATTTTGAAAGCATTATTTATGAGTTTCTCCCATTAAAACCATTAGAATTATAATAAATTTTAAATTTTACATAAATAGTATATTTAAACTTAATGTTGTGAGTTTTAATATACTTACATTTCAGTGTTCATTATTTTTTTACTTTTAAGATTTATTTATTTATCTGACAGAGAGTGTGTTTGCCACCTCATGAGTTGGGGAAGGGTAGAAGACAAGAATCTTGGAGCAGATTCTCTGATGAGTGAGGAGCCCAACACAGGGCTTGAACTTAAGACCCATGAGATCATGACCTGGGCCAAAAACCAAGAGACAGACACTTAACCAACTAAAACATCCAGGTGCCCCCAGTGTTCAATATTTTTTTAAACCACTTTAATTCTGGAAAAATATTAGTCATACTCCCAGCCCTACATAGTAAAAAATGTCTGCAGCAGTCCAAGATGTCAAGATGTACACACTGGATAGTATATACTTATACCACACTATCCAGAGGAATCAAGAAGATCTCATCTGAATCAATAGTTTATTAAGTTTATTCCAAGCAAACCTAAAATTCCTAGGAACAAAATGTTTATCCCCTTCCCAGAAACTTACCCCAGTTCAAGAGAAAGTTCTTCCTCAACGTGTGAGAGAAGCCTAGTAAAATAGGGCAGTATTTGAACCTCATCCACAGGAATTTCTTGGGCAAGGAGAGACCTTCTACTCCACTAGGTCTTTAGGGAGCATCTGGTTTAATTAGAAAGAGGCAGACCGGGGCACCTGGGTGGCTCAGTGGGTTAAAGCCTCTGCCTTCGGCTTAGGTCATGAACCCAGGGTTCTGGGATCGAGCCCCACATTGGGCTCTCTGCTCTGTGGACAGCCTGCTTCCTCCTCTCTCTCTCTGCCTGCCTCTCTGCCTACTTGTGATCTCTGTCTGTTGAATAAATAAATAAAATCTTTTAAAAAAAAAAAAAAGAAAGAAAGAGGCAGACCCCAGCAGGACCCATCTCCAGAGATCACTCAGGAACCAGAGAGGGTGGGCAATCTCACTATGCCCTACCTACAGCAGTCTGTACATACCACATCTATTAAAGACTCCATGTCTCCAGTTAAGTTAATGGACTGAGCAGATATGAGTTGCTGTTAGTCAATACGTAGAACACTGAAACCCTGCTTATACCTGTTAGACCTCAATGTACATAGAAACCTGTGGAGATGTAGAAGAAATTGATCAGAAGAAACTAAGTGGTGTGTATGTGTGTGTCCAAATGATTTTCAGTCATAAAATTAGATAATATTTAACAGTGAAGGGTCCAGAGGTCAACCACTTCACCAACATTTCAAATTAATCAATCTATAAATATACATCATGAATCCTATGCTAGATGTTGGAACTGTAATGATGAGTAAGACATATTCCATACTCTCACAGAAACCAAGCTCTGATGGCTTCATGGAGTAATTAACCTTCAATTGAAATATAAATGTCATTGCTATGGAAAGCCAGAGGACAAAGTAATCACCTCTAACTTGGGGGGATTGGTGAAAACTTCAAAAAGGAATTGACATCAATACTCTACCATTTGCCAGGTGAGTGGTCTTCATTATTCATCCTCTCTGAAACTTGGGTGCCGCTGTGTATAAAATAGATAGCAAAGGTACTATCTCATAAGGTTGTGTAAGTATTAAATAAGTTAACGCAGCAGAGTACTTAACATGGTTCCCAGCATAGATTAATCCCTTAATAAACATTAGCTATTGTTTTAAGTTATAATTATTAATACTATTATATACTAATAGGTTGCTATCTGGTGGTGTGTTTTGAGGTAGAAATGGAAAAGTTAGGACTACATTATTAAGTTAATGCTTGGCTTAGAAATTACCCTATAGTCCTATGATTTCTAAACTGTAGCTAATGGAACACTAGGTTATTTTAGAGATGTAAATTGATGTGCAATCAGAAAAACGATATGGACATGGACACAAATATCTATGGTCACATTACTGTGGGATATGCTGCAAACTCTAGGCTTTCCTTTGACAACTACATGCATGACCCACAGTGTCAGCATTTTTCACTTATTTAACCATGGAACTTTTTTATAAAACATCTATTGTGATATCTGCTATTTCTGCAGAATAGTCTATGGAAAACACTTCTATAAGTAATGAAGATTACCTGAAAGTATTTGACAGCTCTGCCTTTTAGAATGTTAAATTTCAAGTCAATTTATAATTTAGGTTACAGTACAAATGACTGAAAACAATGAAATCAATTAAGAAGCTAATGCGTTATCTGAGGTGAAAGATGATAACAGACATAAGTAATTGGTAGAGGTAACATTTAAAGAAAAATTAACAATACAAAGAACATAGCATTAATGAAATATTTCTCAGATATATACTATGAACCAAGGATTGTATTAAGTACTATACATATGGTTTATTTCATTTCATCTTCTCAATTATTATATATATGATTTACTTCATGTAATCTTCTCAATAACCCTATGAGGTATTATTGCTATCCCCATTTTATAGATTAAAAAATGAGGACTAAAAATATTTTATATGTTTCACACATTCACACAGCTAGAAAATAATAGTGATAGGGCTTTAATCCTGACAGCACTGCAAATATTAGCCACATAATTATGTAGTGGTACAATTGGTATTGGTAATAATCATTAACTTCTTGAGGAACAGGACAGAGAGGAAGAAGTTGAGAAACTCCCCAGGGTTTCCAGCTCAGTGAAGCTTATGGAATCATCATAATCTAGTTCCTAAGAAAAGGGATGGAATAGGAAGAAAAGCAAGCCTTAATGGGAGCTCTACATCCTGGAGGAGAAATCCAGTTGATAGGTATATTTATGCATCTAAAACTCAAAAAAGATTTCTAGGGTGGAGAGAGGGATGTTGGACTCATTTGTGTCAATGGACTCAATTTGGTTGAAGAAATGAGTGTATATGATCTCTTCTGAAAAAGCAGGAAAGAATGAGGGGCAAGTCTTTAAATTCCAAAAGACTACCCCAAACTGCTAACCTGGCCAAGAACAATGTGCTATAATTCCTAACACTAAGAAGGGTTGGGGGCCAGGTTAAAAGAGAAAATCAAGAGAGTCCTGTTTCTTCCTACTCTAGTTGTGTTACAGCAAAGGTGTAGGAAGTAAGAAGCTTTGCACTCTACAGCTTCTTTGCCTCCCTGATGCCAAACTGCCTTTGTGAGGAACTGGTTTACTCATCACTAGTTTGTGGACTAATTTAGCTGATCATTTGAGTGCATAATAGAAATGCATGCTCTAACATCAGGAGGTGATTGTGCTCTCATTCATTTTTCAAACATTTGTTAAGTGCCTGGCATTTTATAATGCACTGGAGTACAAATATGAATGACACATTCTTCTGATTTCAAGGAGTTTATAGTTAATTCAGGTACAAATAAAGAAACAACCCATTACAATTCACTAAATACATTTTGAGATTTGTACAAGATACAATCAATATACAAAGATAGCAGTCTTGGATTGCTTGGAAAAGTGAGGGAAGAGTTTTCAGGGAAGGTAGTTCTTTATCTGAAATTTGAAGAATGATTTCTAGATGGCTGAAGGGCATGCATGACTGTTTTTCATAAACACCTTCCAGGAGCACGTGGGTGACTCAGTCATAAGGGGGCTGCCTTTGGCTCAGGTCATGATCCCACGATCCTGGGGTCGAGCCCTACATCAGGCTCCCTGCTTAGTGGTGAGCTTGCTCTCCCTCACCCACTCCCCCTGTTTGTGTTCCCTCTCTCACTGTCTCTCTACCTCTCTGTCAAATACATAAATAAAAATCTTAAAAAAAATAAAAAATAAATTTTAGAATAGATAAATAAATAATACCTGCCACTGTAAAAGTTAGGAGACAGAGCTTCTTGAGTTTTTACAAACAATCAGTGCACATTTGGAGATTTAAAAAAAAACTGGAACCCCTTCAGATGTTAAATATAAAATTATTTTCATCCATGTGCTTATAACCCACTTCAGGTTGTGTTCAATTCTCTGTGTTTCTGGAGTATGTCTGGTCTACTGAAGATACCAAATGTTCACATCAGAGGCATGTACATTTAGTTATTATCTCTGGAATGTGGAGAAGGGATATGAGAAGAGAAGATAAAGCAAACAAAGAAACAGGAAAGGAGGCAAAGATGAAGAGCCAGAAGAGAAAAAAAAGAAAAGTTGGAAGGGGAATGATGACAACAAAGAAGGAAGAGAAAGAGGAAGAGAAGCCCTTCCTCTTTTACAAGACCTCTCAGTCCAAAAAAAATCTCTGTATTTAATGCCTAGTTTCCTTGATAAAGCTTGGAGAGCAGATTCATGGGGAGCCATTAGCCCAGAGGGGAAGCACAGCACCAAGTCTTGATGTCAAGGAACCAGTGGGTTACACCCTCCCGGATCTGCTTAGTCTTCACACCATAGACGATGGGGTTGAGCATTGGTGGCACCACCACATAAAGATTGGCCAGCAGGATATGGACATGTTGAGGAATGTTACGTCCAAAGTGGTGGGTCAATAATGTAAAGAAGGATGGAACATAAAACATGAGGATGACACAGAGGTGAGAGCCACAAGTGCTGAGGGCCTTGTGCCGGGCATCCTGGGAGGGCAAACGAAACACCGCTCGGAGGATCAGTGAGTAAGACACAGCAATGAGGATCACATCCAAGATGACCATGACAATGGGCACTGAGAAGCCATACCAGATGTTAATGGTGATGTCAGCACAAGCCAAGCGAGCCACTCCAATATGCTCACAGTAGGAATGGGGGACGATGTTGGTCCGGCAGAAGGGCAGCCGCTTCAATAAGAAGATCACTGGAAATATGATGCAGAAGCTTCGGGTGACAATGGCCAGAGCAATCCTTCCCACAACACTCCATGTTAGCACTGTTGTATAATGCAAGGGGGCACAGATGGCCACAAAGCGATCAAAGGCCATGGCTAATAGAATGGCTGACTCCCCCACAAACATCACATGGACAAAAAAAACTTGGGTGACACAGGCATCAAAGGCAATGTCATGGGCATGGAGCCAAAAGATGGCTAGAGCTTTGGGTACAGTAGTGGTGGATAGCAGGATGTCTGTGATGGCCAACATAGAGAGGAAGAAGTACATAGGCTCGTGAAGATTACGTTCTGTGATGATGACCACTATCAGGATGGTGTTCCCCAGGACAGCAGTGATATACATGAGGCAGAGGGGTATTGATAGCCAAATGTGGTAAGCCTCCCACCCAGGGATGCCAAGTAGGACAAAAACTGCAGGATGGAAGATGCTAAAGTTGGTTTGAGTCATGATGCACTTTAGGGTCCTCTGTAACAACTCAGAAGCCGACGAGTCTGCTGAAAGTGACAGGAACAGAAAGGACCCCTGAGTGTGTGCAGAGACCATAAAAGATAGCACTGGGTTCTAAACTGTGGGACTCTCTAGACAAGTTCTCCCAGAGAATGCTCATTTGGGTGTAGGAATGACTTCTGACCCATGGTGCCTCATTAGCATGAACAGCTTCTATGCCAATCATGCCTCAAGAACTAACAGAAGTTTCCCCTGCCTCCCGTCACCCTACTCCCAAAGTTTGGCCCCACTATACTTTTCTGATCTCATTCTACCATTTCTACACAAGTGGCATTTGCACCCTTACCTGTTTTATACTTATCCCTCCCCCCAAGATTTTGCTCCTTCTCTGTTTATTTAAATTTCTCTTCCCTTTCACTTCTATTTACACAAATTTTAACCTTAAAATACGTCCTTAAAATATACCAATTTGTAGTGGTCTATGTTCATAGCAATGTATCTCCTTCCTGAAGACCTGTTAGCTAAACTGTATTCTAACCTGATTATATTTAATCACATTAAATTTATCTGGCTATTACTTTGAACATTTCACATGATATTAGCCTAATACCTTGGCACTTGGGCCTTCCTGTGCATGAAAACAGAGCATCAAGCAGATATCCAGAAGGAGCCTAAAGTAGTATTTCTCCACTCTGGCCCAAATTCAAATCTTCCCTAAAGGCAGGAAGGAATGGAGCAACCAATGAAACTGAGAGGGACCATATTCATTGCCTGCTCCTTGTGAGTTCTCATGCTCCTCCCCAAATAAATGTGTGTCTAGCCTAGATCTCCTTATCCTTAAGAGCTTCCTCCTGCGCCCAGAATAGGAAAACTATTCTGAGTACAAGGAATCAATACACTTCCCTGTGGCTCCATCAGTATAGCCCTCCTCCTGCCCCACTTGTTTCTTACCCTCAGAAAGATTCAGATCTCCCTTCTGCTAAGAAGGGTTAAGCATAAAGTCCTCTCTCTTTAGCTTTTCCCAATACTCAGGTATGACTGGTTTCTTACTGAAGCTCTGGACCACCTGTTAGCTATCAGGACTGAAGAAAGTATGATTAAATCTCTGAAAGGGAACATGGACAAAGGGGATCGATCATAGAAAGACTAAGGAGAGAATCAGGAGTATAAAATTACCAAATAAATACTAGATGGGTCTACTGATAAACAGAGGGCCCCAGGGAGGAGGGCATCCAAAGGAATGAAAGCCCCCATTTATGAGTCTATCCCCCCTGCCCCTATGCAGATGCACTTGCTCAGAGCATGAGGGGCTGTGTGGAGGGAGCAATGGGACTACAGGTGGGTACCGAAAAGGGAACAGGGCCAGATTCAAAGAAGCATGGTCCCCAGGGAGGCTAATAATATAATGTCTTTGAAGGCAGTATATTTTAAATATCCCTTCAACTTCTGTTTAGAGGAGAGGCTGAGCTTTGCTGGGATAAGCACACAGAAAGACCACTGATAGCTTTGCTCTGCCTCTATTCGAAAGCACAGGCCCCAAATTTATATAAACAAAAGACCCACCAGAAAACAAATTCTTTTTCCTTAGAAGAAAATTTACTGAAAATTTTCCTCATCACTTCTCTCAATCCCATTAGTTATTAATTAGTTATTAATGCATCCCTTCTCAATGAAAGGTACCTATATAAGTCCTCAGAAAAATAACTCTGGCTCTCTGTTATAATTCTAATGATGTTTTAAAACCTCAAGGGTGAGGCAGCAAAAGCAGGACAGGGAAAAGGACAGCCAGACCTGGATGGCTATTAATGATATTCCAGAAAGGAATGTTCACTGTGTGTGAAGAAGGATTTTCATTTCATTCAATGGCTTCTGAGTGCCCCATCTCAGCCTTGCTGAAGGTTCTCAGCAGGAAGGTTCTAGGTTCATTTAGGAAGTGGTATGAGAAGAGAGGAAAGTCACAGGCACAAGGAGGTACATCCAAAGTTGCACAGAAATTACCTCCCAGAACTCTAAGAGAATATCTAGACGAGTGAGAAAAAAGGATTCAGAATGGTGAGGAAGGGGCAGGGAGCCATACTGAGTGGGAAGGAACAGGTATAGTAGGTGAGGACAACAAGATCTAGAGCCAGACTTCCCAGTTAATTTCCCAGGTCTCCCCTGACTAGCCGCATAATCCTGGGCAAGTTACTTTACTCCTGTATACCTCCATTTTCTCATTTATAACATGTGGGTAACGATGAACTTCAAGAGATAATCGGGAGGATTATATGAGTTAGTTCAGATAAAGTGCTCCAAAAACTAGGTTATTATTCTCATTATTAGTATTTATAAGTCTCTTTGGCTATCATCCCATTGTCTTTTTTCAACAGGCAAAACAGCTTAATGAATATTCAGGAATATTAAAGTCTTATTCTTCACCCAAATACGACAAGAGAAAATTCCTTTCCCAGGAAAAAGAAGAGTGAAAAGGATGAGAAAAGGGCCCCAGGAGAAAAAAACAGCCTGAGAACAGATCTTTCAGAAGGACCTGGTGTCTCAGAACCAAGGCTGGAAGGCTGGTTCTATGGAGCAGGCCCACCACTGACGGACTTAGCTGGGGTCACAGCTACCTGGCAGGCTTCCCTTGAGTGCTTTGAAAAACACCCATCTATCTCAGCAGAAACAGACTGTCTACATCATTTATGGAATGCTGGGGGCAGGGCAGAGTGATGGAGTCAGAGCTCCAGCTCTAGAATGAAGGAGAACCAGGAGTGAGCATCAGGGGAAGATCCAGTCAGGCTAAGGAGAAACGGAGCCATTTCTTCCCTGCAGCCCCTGAGCAGAATTTGCTGTCTCCTTTTCTTCCCAGGGTGTTCTTTTCTTCCTGTGAGTCCCAACCAGCTCTATTTTTTGGTTATACCCCTTTTCTGTTTAGAGGGTTATGTAAAAGCCTTTTATGTCTTCATGTAGTCTTAACATTGGAAGACTCTCCTGACATCAGAACAACGTATTAAAATGCATACTCACAAACTGCATTAAGTACAATTGTTAGACAACTAAATAGCAGTGGAGCCCATTACTTTTTTGCCTAGTTGCATTCTGTAGATATTTATTTATTTAAGCAAATAGTAATTTTATATTGCCATTTTCTTTGTACACAGGCTTCAGAACTGAAATGTTTTTCACCACTCTTAAGTTCTTTAAAAAGTACCAGCTCTCCACACTGAAGCCATGTCCCTAATGGATAAAACAGCTTGCCCCTCACCCAAGGTTGTAAGGGTTGCTTCTATTTGCAGCACAATATATTGGAAAGACTAGTTATGAGATATGTCGTGAGGAATTCTTTTCAATACAGAAGGTATAAAAACTTGTGAATGTTTATCTTTTTAATAAATTGGAGCAAATGCAGCTTTATATCTCTAATAACCTTAATAACCTCACTCTTGCTCACATGCACTTAAAGCCAGCATGTAAAATATTTTCATAATCTAAAGCCAGTGTTATCTATACTGCAGCGGGACTGATATGCCCTTAATTCACTGACACAGTAATTCACGCTTTTAAATAAATAAACATCTCAAGAAAAATTTCCACCTACCCATTTGTTTCACTCCTAATAAGGATTTTGAAGATTTTGGAAAACTCCAAGTAAGCATATGGTGGTGTATCATGTATAAATATCATCCACCATATTCTTATGTTGTGATGGCATAAACATAGAGAACCCAGCTCCAAGGCACAATCTCTGGTCCCATTCTCTGTACCTGTTCTTCAAAGGACAAGACTTTCCTGGTTTATACACACCTGACCCCCAGATTACCAAGAAAAGTTTCCTCAAGAGTCCTCCTCAGTTTGGGACTGGGAGTTCACAGCACTGCGCACAGAGTCTGGCACGTCATTGGTACTTAGGAAATATGTGAAGAAATGAACCACATTGGGGCGCCTGGGTGGCTCAGTGGGTTAAAGCCTCTGCCTTCGGCTCAAGTCATGATCCCACGGTCCTGGGATCGAGCCCCACATCGGGCTCTCTGCTCCGCAGGGAGCCTGCTTCCTCCTCTTTCTCTGCCTGCCTCTCTGCCTAGTTGTGATTTCTGTCTGTCAAATAAGTAAAATATTTAAAAAAAAAAGAAAGAAATGAACCACGGAATTAGTGATTAATCTTTCACCTGTAGCTTTCCCTGTCTCACCAATGTATTGATCAAAATCTGAGCCATTTTCATGAATAGCCCCTACTGATAAACCCTGTCTTGGCACAGTCTGGTTCTGACTGCTCTGTGAACTGCCCCTGAACGCTTATCAGGGGCACCTGACTGGCTCAGTGGGTAAAGCATGTGACCTAACCCCAGAGTTGTAAGTTTTTAAAAATTAAAAACTTTTTTTAAAATGCTGAAAATAATGCTCCCTGTGCATTTATCCCAGTGATAATGAAAACTTGGGTTCACAAAGAAAACTTTGAGACAGACATTAATTTTAGTTCACTGTGCTTGTAATAGCAAAAACCTGGAAACAACTCACATATCCTCCAATGGGTGAATGGTAAACAGTGGTAAATACATTCATACCATGGACTACCAGTCAGAAATAAAAATGAAGAAACTATTGTGTGTACAACAATTTAGATGAATCTCCGTAGAATTATGCTGAGTGAAGAAAATCTAGTATCAAAGTGATACATACGATATGATTTCACTTACATAGTATTGTTGAAATTAAAGGAAAATAGAAATGGGGAATGGATCAGTGTGATTAGCAGTTGCCAGAGGTGAAGGATGGGGGAAGAGAGGATTGTGTGGCTAGTAAAGGATAAAAGGAGGCTTCCTGTGATGATGGAGTTGTTTTGTATCCTGATTTCATCAAATCAGTATCCTGGTTAATATTATAATATTGTAAGATGTTACCACTTGAGGAACTGGATAAAGGGTAAATAAATCTCTGCATGATTTCTTACAATGGCATGTGACTCTATCCATCATCTATTTTTAATTTAATTAAAAATATGTGTAGTTAGAAAAAAAAATTTTTAATTAAAAAAAAATTAATCAAGAAAAGTCTCTTTCCCCACATACTCCAGTGCTTTTCCTGGCCCCATTCTGCATTCCCATTCCTAACCAGTGCCACCTCCTCATCAAATGGACATGTCCCCCTCTGCCCACCCATCCCACCCTGTGCTCTGCCAGCACCCTGTGCAATCCCTCTCTCATCCTTTGTCTCATTCCCACATCTCTACTTTCTCTCTCCCAGCTCTAGTCTCTCCTTTACAGATACTCCTAAGTACACAAACACTCACACTCCTGCCAATCCCTCCCCCTGCCACCCTCAATGCTCTTAAACTCACCTACTGTATCAACAGTATCAGCTGAAGGACTGAGAAAGTGGGAGAGCAGAGCTCAAAACATTGCTTGTTCTGAGAGAAGAGGAATGAGAAGAAAAGAGAAAGCTGGAGACTGATCATGTTGGCCTGAAGGGTTGTCACTATCCCTACTCTGTTCGGGGTGCTTATATTTAGAGTAAAAAGACACATGCTTCCTTCTGGAGGCAGGAGTCAGAGTCACCCCTGGGATCATAAGCATGGGGCCAATGAACTAAAGGAGAGAACAAAACTCTGGCCCTAATGCCAACAAGGAACACTAACTCTAGGGATAATTACTCACTCCAGACAGAATGCACAGAAAATACTTGAAGACACAGCGTAAGAGCAGTGACAGAAATCCCAACAATAAAATAATAACATAATAACAATTAACATCTGATGAGCCCTTACTACATCCTTGTCACTGTGTTAGGGCTAAACACAAATAATCTCAATTAATTCTCAAAGCAATCCAATAAGATAAGGACTATTATTATATCCATTTGGCAGACAAAAAGATAGAGGTTTAGAGAGACCAAGTAGATGATAAGAAAAGAAAACAAAAGCCCCACTTGAGCATGTCCACGTGTTCAGGCTCAATCCAGAAACTCTGATTAAGAGAGCTAAGAGCGGGGCGCCTGGGTGGCTCAGTGGGTTAAACCCTCTGCCTTTGGCCCAGGACATGATCCCAGGGTCCTGGGATAGAGCCATGAATTGGGCTTTCTGCTCAGCGGGGAGCCTGCTTCCCCATTTCTCTGTGCCTGTCTCTCTGCTTACTTGTGATCTCTGCCTGTCAAATAAATAAATTAAATCTTTAAAAAAAGAAAAAGAAAAGAGCTAAGAGAGAGGTGCCTGGGTGGCTCAGTGGGTTAAGCTGCCTTCAGCTCAGGTCATGATCTCAGGGTCCTGGGATCAAGCCCTGCATTGGGCTCTCTGCTTGGTGGGGAACCTGCTTTCCCCCCTCTGTCTCTGCCTGCTGCTCTGCCTACTTGTGATCTCTATCTCTCTGTTAAATAAATAAATAAAATCTTTTAAAAGAGAGAGAGAGGATGGTGGGGTTATGGACATTGGGGAGGGTATGTGCTATGGTGAGTGCTGTGAAGTGTAAACCTGGCGATTCACAGACTATACCCGGGGGCTAATAATACATTATATGTTTATAAAAAAAATTTTTTAATAAATAAATAAAACTTTAAAAAAAAAGAGAGTGAGAAAGAGCGCTAAGAGAGATAGTTTTGAAGCAACACTACAAGATCAATCACTCAAGGTAAATTCAAGAAAAAAGAAACAATAAATTAAAGATTGATTAAAATGTTTACACCACTAAAGGTAAAACTTATTTTGTGTGAGTACTTAATTAAAGTTGGGAAGAGAGTAATTCTTCATCTTGTAACTTTTGGAGCAAAAAGTTGCTAGGAACCAGTGTGGAAAAAAGAAAATGACATCGACCCAGCAATCCCACTTTCAGGTATTTACCCAAGAGAAATAAATCATAAGCCCACAAAAGCCTTGTAATGTTCATAGCAGTTTTATTCATAACAGCCAAAAATTAGAAATAAGTCAAATGTCCATCAACAGAAGAATGGATAAACAAATTGTGATATATTTATACAACGGTATCTGTTCAGCAATTAAATGAACAAACTACTAAAACATGCATCAACACAAATTAAACTCAAGATCATTATGTTGAGTGAAAGAAGCCAGAGGTTCTAAAACAGACAACAACTAATCTGTGGTGACCTATCAGAATGATTGCCTCTGACCCACGGAATGGGAGAAGATAG
This sequence comes from Meles meles, assembly GCF_922984935.1. Taxonomy (NCBI): domain Eukaryota; kingdom Metazoa; phylum Chordata; class Mammalia; order Carnivora; family Mustelidae; genus Meles; species Meles meles. The sequence continues at coordinate 55,728,163 of NC_060073.1, read as the reverse complement.
TTGCAAATGACAGTACAGACAAAAGGTTGATATCCAGGATCTATAAAGAACTTCTCAAACTCAACACACCCAAAACAGATAATCATATTGAAAAATGGGCAGAAGATATGAACAGACACTTCTCCAATGAAGACATACAAATGGCTATCAGACACATGAAAAAATGCTCATCATCACTAGCCATCAGGGAGATTCAAATTAAAACAACATTGAGATACCACCTGACACCAGTTAGAATGGCCAAAATTAGCAAGACAGGAAACAACGTGTGTTGGAGAGGATGTGGAGAAAGGGGAACCCTCTTATACTGTTGGTGTGATTGCAAGTTAGTGCAGCCACTTTGGAGAACAGTGTGGAGACTCCTGAAGAAATTAAGAACAGAGCTTCCCTATGACCCTGCAATTGCACTGCTGGGTATTTACCCCAAAAATACAGATGTAGTGAAAAGAAGGGTGATCTGTACCCCAATGTTTATTGCAGCAATGGCTACGGTCGCCAAACTGTGGAAAGAACCAAGATGCCCTTCAGCGGATGAATGGATAAGGAAGATGTGGTATATATACACAATGGAGTATTATGCCTCCATTAGAAAGGATGAATACCCAACTTTTGTAGCAACATGGACGGGACTGGAAGAGATTATGCTTAGGGAAATAAGTCAAGCAGAGAGAGTCAAGTATCATATGGTCTCACTTATTTGTGGAGCATAACAAATAACATGGAGGACATGGGGAGATGGAGAGGAGAGGGAGTTGAGGGAAACTGGAAGGGGAGATGAACCATGAGAGACTATGGACTCTGAAAAACAACCAGAGGGTTTTGAGGGGGGGCGGGGTGGGAGGTTGAGGAACCAGGTGGTGGGTAATAGGGAGGGTACGTACTGCATGGAGCACTGGGTGGGATGCCAAAACAATGAACACTGTTATGCTGTAAATAAACAAATAAAGGAATATAAAAAAATAAAAAAATAAAAAATAAATTTAAGGAATTAAAAAAAATATATATCCATGAAGAAAAAAAAAAAAAGAATGATTGCCTCTGGAGTGGGAGGAAGTAGAGGGAGTTTCTTTGATGAAAATATGATACATATGGAAATGTGTGAGTTTCACGTGTGTCTGTATTTGTCAAAAGAAGGATTTTTTGAAGTATCGGAAACAACAAACAGTGAAAGGAGCGGAAATATGGGCAAATTCTTCTTCTCATGAGTTTTTCACTTCACATACAACAGTTAAAACAAAAATTATAATACCAGCTGATACTCAAGATGACATATAAAAGTGGGAAGAGCAAAGGGACAGCTAAATGGCATTGTTTTTCACATTTTACTAAAAGTGGTAAAAAGTTGATACCAGTGGACTATGAGTCACATATATATATTTTAATGAAACAACCCCAGAGAAAACTGTACAAAACCACACACTCAAAACCCTATAAATAAAGAAGGAATTCTAAAAATGTTCAAATAACCCACAGAAAGACAAGGAAACAGAAACAGAAGAAAGAGACATAGGAGAAACAAACAGAAAACAGTGAGATGGCAGACAGAAGCCCTTAACATGTTAACATCATCTTAACTGTAAATGGTTTCAATATACCAATTAAAAAACAGAGACTGAATTTAAAAAAAAAAAAACACAAATCAACTATATGCCAAAAATAAAAGGATAGAAAAATATATATCATGTAAACATCAAAAAAAAGTAGGAGTAGCTATATTAATATCAGATAAAATGGACTTCAAAGCAAAGAAAATTAATAGTACCAAAGAGACATATTACACAGTGATAAAAAGGATCAATTCACCAGGAAGATAAATTGATCCTAAATATTTACACACCAAACAACAGACCCTCAAAATACATGAAGCAAAACCAGAAAGAACTGAACAGAAAAATAAACAACTCACCATTATAATTTAGAACTTCAACAGCCTTCTCAGTGTTAGGTTCTGTCTCAGCAACTGTTGGAATCACTAGACAGAATATCAACAAGGAGAAAGGAAACTGACCAACACAATCCACCAACAGGACCTGATAAATATATAGAACACTTAACAATAATTGAACATGCATTTTTTTAAGTACCCCTGGACTTTTATTAAGATAGACCTTATCCTGAGCCATAAAACTAACCTCAGCAAATTTTTTTTATTTTTCTTTCCATTTTATTTATTTTTTCAGCGTAACAGTATTCATTGTTTTGCACAACAACCAATGCTCCATGCAAAACGTGCCCTCCCCATTACCCACCACCTGTTCCCCCAACCTCCCACCCCTGACCCTTCAAAACCCTCAGGTTGTTTTTCAGAGTCCATAGTCTCTTATGGTTCGTCTCCCCTTCCAAATTTTTTTTTTAATAAACATATAATGTATTTTTATCCCCAGGGGTACAGGTCTGTGAATCGCCAGGTTTACACACTTCACAGCACTCACGATAGCACTTACCCTCCCCAATGTCCATAGCCCCCTCCCCCTCTCCCAATCCCACCTCCCCCCAGCAACCCCCAGTTTGTTTTGTGAGATTAAGAGTCATTTATGGTTTGTCTCCCTCCCAATCCCATCTTGTTTCATTTATTCTTCTCCTATCCCCCTACCCCCCCATGTTGCTTCTCCATGTCCTCATATCAGGGAGATCATATGATAGTTGTCTTTCTCCGATTGACTTATTTCACTAAGCATGATACGCTCTAGTTCCATCCACGTCGTCGCAAATGGCAAGATTTCATTTCTTTTGATGGCTGCATAGTATTCCATTGTGTATATATACCACTTCTTTATCCATTCATCTGTTGATGGACATCTAGGTTCTTTCCATAGTCTGGCTATTGTAGACATTGCTGCTATAAACATTCGGGTACACGTGTCCCTTCGGATCACTATGTTTGTATCTTTAGGGTAAATACCCAGTAGTGCAATTGCTGGGTCATAGGGTAGTTCTATTTTCAACATTTTGAGGAACCTCCGTGCTGTTTTCCAGAGTGGTTGCACCAGCTTGCATTCCCACCAACAGTGGAGGAGGGTTCCCCTTTCTCCACATCCTCGCCAGCATCTGTCATTTCCTGACTTGTTCATTTTAGCCATTCTGACTGGTGTGAGGTGATATCTCATTGTGGTTTTGATTTGTATTTCCCTGATGCCGAGTGACGTGGAGCACTTTTTCATGTGTCTGTTGGCCATCTGGATGTCTTCTTTGCAGAAATGTCTGTTCATATCCTCTGCCCATTTCTTGATTGGATTGTTTGTTCTTTGGGTGTTGAGTTTGCTAAGTTCCTTATAGATTTTGGATACTAGCCCTTTATCTGATATGTCGTTTGCAAATATCTTCTCCCATTCTGTCAGTTGTCTTTTGGTTTTGTTAACTGTTTCCTTTGCTGTGCAAAAGCTTTTGATCTTGATGAAATCCCAATAGTTCATTTTTGCCCTTGCTTCCCTTGCCTTTGCCGTTGTTCCTAGGAAGATGTTGCTACGGCTGAGGTCGAAGAGGTTGCTGCCTGCATTCTCCTCAAGGATTTTGATGGATTCCTTTCTCACATCGAGGTCCTTCATCCATTTGGAGTCTATTTTCATGTGTGGTGTAAGGAAGTGGTCCAATTTCATTTTTCTGCATGTGGCTGCCCAATTTTCCCAGCACCATTTATTGAAGAGGCTGTCTTTTTTCCATTGGACATTCTTTCCTGCTTTGTCGAAGATTAGTTGACCATAGAGTTGCGGGTCGATTTCTGGGCTCTCTATTCTGTTCCACTGATCTATGTGTCTGTTTTTGTGCCAGTACCATGCTGTCTTGATGATGACAGCTTTGTAATAGAGCTTGAAGTCCGGAATTGTGATGCCACCAACTTTGGCTTTGTTCTTCAATATTCCTTTGGCTATTCGAGGTCTTTTCTGGTTCCATAGAAATTTGAGGATTATTTGTTCCATTTCTTTGAAAAAAATGGATGGTATTTTGATAGGGATTGCCTTAAATGTGTAGATTGCTTTAGGTAGCATGGACATTTTCACAATATTTATTCTTCCAATCCAGGAGCATGGAACATTTTTCCATTTCTTTGTGTCTTCCTCAATTTCTTTCATGAGTACTTTATAATTTTCTGTGTATAGATTCTTAGCCTCTTTGGTTAGGTTTATTCCTAGGTATCTTATAGTTTTGGGTACAATTGTAAATGGGATTGACTCCTTAATTTCTCTTTCTTCTGTCTTGTTGTTGGTATAAAGAAATGCAACTGATTTCTGTGCATTGATTTTATATCCTGACACTTTACTGAATTCTTGTACAAGCTCTAGCAGTTTTGGAGTGGAGTCTTTTGGGTTTTCCACATATAGTATCATATCATCTGCGAAGAGTGATAGTTTGACTTCTTCTTTACCAATTTGGATGCCTTTAATTTCTTTTTGTTGTCTGATTGCTGAGGCTAGGACTTCTAGTACTATGTTGAATAGCAGTGGTGATAATGGACATCCCTGCCGTGTTCCTGACCTTAGCGGAAAAGCTTTCAGTTTTTCTCCATTGAGAATGATATTTGTGGTGGGTTTTTCATAGATGGCTTTGATAATATTGAGGTATGTGCCCTCTATCCCTACACTTTGAAGAGTTTTGATCAGGAAGGGATGCTGTACTTTGTCAAATGCTTTTTCAGCATCTATGGAGAGTATCATATGGTTCTTGTTCTTTCTTTTATTAATGTGTTGTATCACATTGATTGATTTGTGGATGTTGAACCAACCCTGCAGCCCTGGAATAAATCCCACTTGATCGTGGTGAATAATCCTTTTAATGTACTGTTGAATCCTATTGGCTAGTATTTTGGTGAGAATTTTTGCGTCTGTGTTCACCAAGGATATTGGTCTGTAGTTCTCTTTTTTGGTGGGATCCTTGTCTGGTTTGGGGATCAAGGTGATGCTGGCCTCATAAAATGAGTTTGGAAGTTTTCCTTCCATTTCTATTTTTTGGAACATTTTCAGGAGAATAGGAATTAGCTCTTCTTTAAATGTTTGGTAGAATTCCCCTGGGAAGCCGTCTGGCCCTGGGCTTTTGTTTGTTTGGAGATTTTAATGACTGTTTCAATCTCCTTACTGGTTATGGGCCTGTTCAGGTTTTCTATTTCTTCCTGGTTCAGTTGTGGTAGTTTATATGTCTCTAGGAATGCATCCATATCTTCCAGATTGTCCAATTTGTTGGCGTAGAGTTGCTCATAGTATGTTCTTATAATTGTCTGTATTTCTTTGGTGTTAGTTGTGATCTCTCCTCTTTCATTCATGATTTTATTGATTTGGGTCCTTTCTCTTTTCTTTTTGATGAGTCTGGCCAGGGGTTTATCAATCTTATTGATTCTTTCAAAGAACCAGCTCCTAGTTTCATTGATTTATTCTATTGTTTTTTTGGTTTCTCTTTCATTGATTTCTGCTCTGATCTTTATGATTTCTCTTCTCCTGCTGGGTTTAGGGTTTCTTTCTTGTTCTTTCTCCGGCTCCTTTAGGTGTAGGGTTAGGTTGTGTACTTGAGACCTTTCTTGTTTCTTGAGAAAGGCTTGTACCGCTATATATTTTCCTCTCAGGACTGCCTTTGCTGTGTCCCACAGATTTTGAACCGTTGTGTTTTCATTATCATTTGTTTCCATGAATTTTTTCAATTCTTCTTTAATTTCCTGGTTGACCCATTCATTCTTTAGAAGGATGCTGTTTAGTCTCCATGTATTTGGGTTCTTTCCAGCTTTCCTCTTGTGATTGAGTTCTAGCTTCAGAGCATTGTGGTCTGAAAATATGCAGGGAATGATCCTAATCTTTTGATACCGGTTGAGACCTGATTTGTGACCCCGGATGTGATCTATTCTGGAGAAGGTTCCATGTGCACTAGAGAAGAATGTGTATTCTGTTGCTTTGGGATGAAATGTTCTGAATATATCTGTGATGTCAGCAAATTTTTTTGAGTGAGATATGTACATATAAGGTTAGGACAAATGTTTGAAAAAAAAACCCAAAGAGTATAGTTTGGGGGGATATATATATATATACACACACACACACATATATATATGTATATGACATATATGTATACCAAATATTAACAATGAGTAAGTGCTTTAAAAGATAATATTAGGAGTGCTGTTTATTTTTCTTTTTTTAAGATTTTATTTATTTATATGACAGACAGAGATCACAAGTAGGCAGAGCAGGCAGAGAGAGATGGAGAAGCAGGCTTCCTGGTGAGCAGAGAGCCCTATGTGGGGCTCAATCCCAGGACTCTGAGATCATGACCTGAGCCGAAGGCAGAAGCTTAACCCACTGAGCCACTCAGGCACCCCTATTTTTCTTTTTTGCTTATTCCTACATTCTAACTTTTCTACAAGAGTACCTGAGTTGCATTATAAAAATTTTGAAGTTTATTATTTTAGAAACATATGTATATTCAACTGAATTTTAGTGTTAATCCAGGCAATTTTTTTAAAGTTCTCTTTATTGTGTGATAAGCCATTTGTTAAGTCAAAGAATGTATGACAGCACTGTAGTATTGACTACTAACTTGTTCACATTATTTGAGTTGCTTCCATCACTCATTGGTTAAGTATCTGCCTTTTCTGCTCAGGCCATGATCCTCGAGTCCTGAGTTAGAGTTCTACATTCCATCAGGGAGCCTGCTTCTCCCTCTCCTTCTACCCCTCCCCCTGCTTGTGCACACAGTCTCTCTTTCTCTCTCTCAAATAAAATCAATATTTAAAATAAAATAACATAAAATAAAACAAAACAATGCTACCAAAATGGGTACTTTATCCACCTAATATTGTAATTTATTGTGGAAACTAGAAAATGTTTCCTGGGTCACAAACATGAAAAATATTAAGGATAAAAGTTATAAAACATACTACATTTGGGGGACGCCTGGGTGACTCATTCAGTTAAGCCGCTGCCTTCGGCTCAGGTCATGATCCCAGAGTCCTGGGATCGAGTCCCACACCGGGCTTCTTGTTCAGTGGTGAGCCTGCTTCTCTATCTCTGCCTCTGCCTGCCATTCTGCCTGCTTGTGCTCTCTCTCTGACAAATAAATAAATAAAATCTTTTTTAAAAAAGTATATATATACATATATATATATACACACTCATACACATACACATACTACATTTTGGAGGACTTCGTTATTTAAGGAAAACGGAACTTGTTGCAGTGCCATTAATTTTTTAATTAACTACCACATAACAGCAATATTACCACATTCAAATACCAGTTCTTAAACCATTGGAATTTATTGGCTTACATAAGAAAAAGTAGAGAAGATAAAGCACAATAATTAGTAATAATTGTGCATCCTTTTATTGAAATTATGGCAGCTCTATTTTCACCTTATTAAAATTTTGTATACTTCTAAGCATTCCCTAAAACACTTAAAATACACACTTCTAAAATAATGTGGAAAAATTATTAAAAAGTGTGGTGTTTAGGGCGCCTGGGTTGCTCAGTGGGTTAAGGCTCTTCCTTCGGCTCAGGTCATGATCTCAGGGTCCTAGGATTGAGCCCTTTATCGGGCTCTCTGCTCTGCAGGAAGCGTGCTTCTCCCCATCCCTCTCTGCTTGCTTCTCTGCCTACTTGTGATCTCTCTCTGTCAAGTAAACAAATAAAATCTTTAAAAAAAAAAAAAAAAAAAACAAGTGTAATGTTTAGGAGCACTGGGGTGGCTCAGTCAGTTAAGCACCTGACTCTTTGTTTTGGCTCAGGTCATGATCTTGGGGTCCTGAGACAGAGCCTTATGTTTGGCTCCACACTTGGTGGGGAGTCTGCCTGGGATTCTGTTTCCTCTCCCTCTGCCCCTCCCACTCATGCTCTCTCTCTCTCTCTCAAATACATAAATAAATCTTAAAAAAAAAAAAAGTATGACCTTCAATTTTATATGTCAATGTGACTGGGCTAAGAGATGCCCAGATAGTTAATATAACATTTCTGAGAGCTCCTGGGTGGCTCAGTTGGTTAAACACCACTTCATGATTTCAGCTTTAGGCATGATCTCATGGATCGTGAGAAAAAGAGTCCCAAGTAGGGCTCCAAGCTCAGTAAAAAGTCAGCTTGAACCTCTCCCTCTGCTCCTCTCCCTGCTTGCATGCTCTCTCCCTCTCCCAAATAAATAAGTAAAATCTTAAAAAAAATTATTTCTGGCATGTCTATGTGGGTAAACTTGGAAAACACTCAAGATAAATATCGGACAAAGGAAGAAAAATGTGCAAAAGAGGCATTAAAGAATATGACATACTCCCTGAGTAAGGTTATACTCACCAAGACCAAGGAATATTGTAAGCTTGAATAGAGGCACAAAATAAAGCCCGATTAAATTAGATAAATTAGGGCCACACCTCTGTCAAATATAAAGAATTGAAATCACATAGATCATGTGATTCTCTAACCATAATGGGATCAAACTGGAAGGCAATAACACAGAGAACAGAAAAATCTCTAAGCTGTTGAAATTAAACAACACACTTTTAAGTAAACCATGGGTCAAAGAGGAGGTCATCAAAGAAATTTTTTAAAAACATAGAACTGAATGGAAATTAAAATATAAAATATCAAAATTTGTGGAATATGACTAAAGCAGGGCTAAGAGGGGCTATTTTTTGTATTTTTATTCAGATATAATTGACATATGTTTACTCTCTTAGCAACATTCAAATATACAATACAGGAGTGTAAACTATATTCATGCTGCTGTACATTACATCCCCAAGACTTATTTATTTTAGAAATGGAAGTTTGTCCCTTTTAACCATCTTCACCCATTTCACCCATCTCCTACTTCCCACCTCTGACAACCATGAATCTGTTCTCTGTATCTGTGAGTTCAGTTTTATGGTTTTGTTTTGTTTCAGATTCCACATATCAGTAAGATCACAAGGTATTTGTCATTCTCTGTCTGACTTATTTCACTTAGCTTATGCCCTCAAGGTTTTTTTGTTTTTTTTTAAAGGCTCACAGAAGCTTTATTTGTAATAGACAAACAGTCCACATATTCTTCAATAGTAAAATGGATACATTTTGTCATGTTTATAGTATAATGCCCTCAAGGTTTATCCATGCTGTCACAAATGGCAGGATTTCCTTTTTTTTGCACTGAATATTATTCCAGTGTGTGTGTGTATCACATTTTCAATCCATTCATTCACCAACAGATGAGAGGGACTTCGATAGCATCAAATGCCTATCTTTAAAAAAAAAAAAAATCTCAAATCAAGAATCTAAGTTTCTATCTCAAGAAACGAGAGGAGGAAAAGGATAATTAACTCAAGGCAAACGGAATGAAGAAAATAAGTTTAGAGCAGAAATTAATTAAATGGAAAATGAGAAAAACAGGGGAAAACCAAGGAAATTAAAAGCTGGTTCTTCAGAAACAATCAATAGAATCAATAATTTCTAGCAAAATAGACAAAGATAAAAACTGACAATATACAAATCACCAGTATCAGGAATGAAATGAAGAATATGTCATTATAAAGTCTATTATTACTACAGATAATAAGGAAATACTATATGAACAACCTTATGCTCGTAAATTTGATAATGTACAAGAAACTGACTGATTCCTCTATAACTCTTTTTAAAATTGAATTTTTTAATTTTTATTTAAATTTTAGTTGGCAAATACGCAGTGCTATATTGGTTTCAGGAGTAGAATTCAGTGATTCATCACTTGCATACAACACCCGGTGCTCAACAAGACAAGTGCCTTCCTTAATGTCCATCATCCATCTAGCCCAGGAGAGGGAGGAGGGGAGAGAAAGAGGGAAGCAAACCATAAGAGACCCCTAACAATAGAAAAAAATTATATTTTAATTAAAAATCTTTTGAAAAAGAAATCTTCAGGCCCAGACGATTTCACTGCAAAGTTCTACCAACTTTAAAGAAGAATTAACACTAATGTTTACACAATCCTTCCCAGAAAATAAAGGAGAGGACACTTCCCAACCCATTGTAAGGCCAGTTTTACTCTGAATCAAAGACAGATGAAGATAGTGGAGAAAAGAAGATTACAGATCAGTATCCCTTAAAATTCCTCAACAAAATACTAGCAAATCAAATCCAATAATCTATTTTAAAAACCATACACCACAACCAAGTAACATTTTTTCCAGCTATACAAGGTTAGTTCAACATGCAATGATCATTCAGTCTAATTCGTCAAATCAACAGGCTAAAGAAGAAAAATCAAATAATCATATTAACCAATGTAGGAAAAAGCACTTGGCAAAGTCAATATCCATTCATGATTAAAAACTTTCAGCAATTTAGGAATAAATAGAGGGGAATAGCCTCAACTAAATAAAGGATATCCAGGGATGCCTAGGTGGCTCAGTTGTTTAAGTGTCTGCCTTTGGCCCAGGTCATGATCCCCCGGTCCTGGGATAGAATCTTGCATCAGACTCCTTGCTCAGCAAGGAGCCTGCTTCTCCCTTTGTCTGCTGCTCCTCCTGCTTGCGCTCTCTCTCACCTTCTCTGACAGATAAATAAAATCTTTAAAAAATGAAATATAAAAAAAAATGATATCTACAAAAACTGACAACTAACATCATATCAGTGATAAAAGACTGAATGCTTGTCCTGTAGGTCAGGACTATGGCAAAGATATCCACACTCACCAATTTTATTTATCCTATACTTGAAGTTCCAGCCACTGTAATAAGACCAAAAGAATAATAACAATAATAATAATCCAGATGAGAAAGGAAGAAATAAAACCATCCCTATTTGCAGATGGCATTTATTGTACACATACAAAATCCCAAGGAATCTGCAAAAATATGTAAACTCCTAGAAGAATAAGTGAATTCAACAGTTTTAAAATACAGTATCAACACACAAAAATCAATCACATTATCCTAACAAAAAACATGTGAAAACCAAAATAAAGATATAATACCATTGAGATGCTAGAATAGCAGATTTCAACCCTCAAAACACCATAGAAACACCAATTTTAACATCCACCCAAAGATAAAAATACCTTTGTGGGAGTCCAGGAATCCAGCTGAAAGGTTCCAGTACCCTGATGGAGCAAAACAAAAAGAGAAAGAATAAAGCCATTAAAGAGGGTAAGAAGAGGGGCACCTGGGTGGCTCAGTGGGTTAAAGCCTCTGCCTTCGGCTCAGGTCATGATCCCAGGGTCCTGGGATCGAGCCCCACATTGGGCTCTCTGCTCTGCAGAGAGCCTGCTTCCTCCTCTCTCTCTGCCTGACTCTCTGCCTGCTTGTGATCTCTGTCTGTCAAATAAATAAATAAAATCTTTAAAAAAAAAAGAGGGTAAGAAGAATAGTTTCACTTTAACTACATCACTCCTTCCCCCAGACAGTACAGCTCAGTACCAAGAGAGACCCTCTTAGTTCACAATCTCTCCCACAAGAAAAGAGAGATTTGAGGTCAGCACCCAGTTTCCCTAGCCTGGTAGGACACTGCCCAAGAGGTCCACTTCTGCCTTGCTCTACCCAGAACATAAGATCTGCTTTGATGAATAGTCTGGGGACAGCTATGAGCAGGGGAAAGAGAAAGGGACTCTTAATCACCAATGCAAAAATCTCAGCCAAAATTCCTACTAACAAGCTTGCAGTCTCTACCGATAGCCCATCCATGAACGCTGAAGGACATGTTACCTGTGAACACCCCTACAGTAGCCAGTGTATGCCCCAGCATTTCATGAGTCCCCCCGTTGCCAACACCCTGCACTCTTCTGCAGATGGTATGTATGAGCCTCCACAGACAGCACACAGATATAAGCAGTCAACAAGATTCTCCTGGCATGGAAGAAGGTACACAATACTTCAGGGTAACACCCTAAGAAAAGTAAATGGGAGACTCTCAGCAGCCAGCCTGGCTTGGCAGGATCAAAAATAGACACACAACCCTAAGGATTTTTCCTCAAGAGAAAACAAGAAAAATGGAGCAGACACATCCTTAGAAAAGTTCTTAGAGACCTTTAAAATCTCTGGCCAGGCCTACTGGTGAAGGCTTTCTCTCCTGGAAGCCAGTGAGAAGCCAGGCAGCAAAGATTGAAGGAGGTGACTGCTTCTTCAAATATGAATATAGAAACTCAAGGCTTAGGACAAATTAGATGAAAACACAACATAGCAATCTTTATGGGATGCAGCAAGAACAGTTCTAAGAGGGAATTTTATAGCAATAAACCCCTACATCAAGAAAAAAAATCTCAACCTAAATTTATACCTCAAAGAACTAGAAAAAGAACTAAGTCCAAAGTTAGCAGAAATAATAAAGATTAGAGCAAAAATTAATGAAATAAAGGCCAGAAAACCTATAAAAAAAAGATCAACAAAACTAAAAGTTTATTTTTTGAAAAGATGAACAAAACTGACAAACCCTTAGGTACACTAAGAAAAAAAAGAGAGAGAGAAAACTCAATAATAAAATCATAAATGAAAGAGGAACCTACAAAATAAGGAAAAGAAGAGGATCTATTACAACTGATACCACAGAAATACAAAAGGTGATGAATATTACATGAATATTACAACAAATTGGATAACCTACAAGAAATGGATAAATTCTACAAACACTCAACCTACCAAGACTAAATCATGAAGAAATAGAAAATCTGAACAGACCAATGATGAATAAGGAGGTTAAAATAGTAATCAAAAACTTCCTAACAAAGAAAAGCCCAGGATTGGATAGCTTCACTGGTGAATTCTACCAAACATTTATAGAAAAATACCAATCTTCTCAAACTCTTCCAAAAAACTGAAGAGAATGGAATATTTCCAAACTCATTTATAAGCCTATCATTATCCTTACACCAAAACCACATAAGGACGTTATAAGAAAAAAGTACAGACCAATATCCCTGATGAAGATAGATACCAAAACTCCTCAACAAAATGCTAACAAACTGAATTCAACAGCACATTAAAAGAATGATACACTATGATGAAGTGGGATCTATTCCTGGGATGCAAGGATGTTTCAACATATGCAAATCAATAAATGTGATATACCACATGAACAGAAGGAAGGGTAAAAATCATGATCATCTCAATAGATGCAGAAAAACCATTTGACAAAATTCAAAATCCATTCATGATTTCTAAAAACATCTCAATAAATTACACATATAGATAGAATGTATCTCAACATAATAAAAGCCATATATGTTGGGCACAGGTAACATCATGCTCAACAGTGAAAAGCTGAAACAGGAAAAAGACAAGGTGAACACTGTGATCACTTCTAACCAACATAGTACTGGAAATCCCCATCGGAGGAATCAGGAAAGCAGGAAAAATTAAAAGGCATCCAAATCAGAAAGGAAGAAGTAAAATGATCTTTTTGCAGAAGACATGATATTACAGATAAAAATTTTAAAGACTCCACCAAATAAAATAATATGATAAAAATGATATGATATGATAAAAATAATAAAGGGACTCAGTAAAGTTTCAGGATACAAAATCGACATACAAAAATCAGTTGCATTTGTATGTACTAATAGTGAACTATCCAGAAAAGAAACTAAGAAAAAAATACTATTTTATGGTTGCATCAAAAATAATCAACTACTTAATAGTAAATTTAACTAAGGAGGTAAAAAAATCTATTCACTAAAAACCATTAAACACTGATTTTAAAAAATGAAGAAGATAAATAAATGGAAAATATCCCATCTTCAGGGATTGGAAGAATTAATATTTTAAAATATCCATACTACCATAAAGAGCCAAAGCAATCTGGAGCAAGAACAATGCTGGAGGTATTCTAATTGTTTCAAATTATATTACAAAGCTATAATAATCAAACAGTATGGTACTCTGACATAAAAACAGACCCATATACCAATGGAACAGAATAGAGACCCTAGAAATAAACCCATACTTATACAGTAAACTAATCTACCACAAGGATACCAAGAATCCAAATTGAGAAAAGAACTTCAGTGACTGGTATTGGGAAAACTGGATAGCCAGATGCAAAGAATGAACTTGGACTTTTATCTTACATAATACACAAAATCAAGTCAATGCAGAGTAAAGATTTAAATGTAAGACTTGAAACCACAAGCTCGTAGAAGAAAACATAGCGAAAATCTCCTTGATATTGGTCTTAGCAATGATTTTTTGGATATGACACCAAAAACACAGTCAATAAATGAAGAAAAAACAATAAATTGGATTACATCAAACTTAAAAGCTTCTGTGCAGCAAAGGAAACAATCAAAACAATGAAAAAGCAATCTATGGAATGGGAGAAAATATTTGCAAACCATATAACTGAGGAAAGGTTGGTACTCAAAATACATAAGGAACGTGTACAGTCGACAGCAAGAAAAGAATCAGCTTGAATAACAAATGGGCAATGGACCTGAATAGACATGTGTCTAAAAAAGACACACACAGAGGAACGTGGGTGGCTCAGTTGGTTGAGCATCTGCCTTTAGCTGAGGTCATAATCTCTGGATTTTGGAATAGAGCCCCGAATCAAACTCCTTGCTCAGCAGGGCATCTGCTTCTCCGTCTTCCCTGCCCCTCCCCTGCACTCCTGATTTCTCTCTCTTCTCTCTCTCTCTCTCTCTCTCTCTCTCTCAGATAAATAAATACTAAAATCTTTAAAAAAGAAAGGCACACACATACACACAAAGCACAAAAGAAGACACATAAATAGCCAACAGGTGTGTGAAAAGGTTTTCAACATCACTAATCATCAGAGAAATGCAAATCAAAATCACAATGAGATATCACTTCACACCTGTTAAGACGGACAGCATTTAGGGGCGCCTGTGTGGCTCAGTGCCTTCAGCTCAGGTCATGATCTCAGGGTCCTGGGATCGAGCCCTTCATCAGGCTCTCTACTCAGTGGGGAGCCTGCTTCCTCCTCTCTCTCTGCCTGCCTCTCTACTTGTGGTCTCTCTCTGTCAAATAAATAAAAATCTTTAAAAAAAAAAAAAAGACGGACAGCATTTAAAAAACAATAGATAACTAGTATGGCAATAATGTGAAGAGAATCATGGTACACTGTTGGTCAGAATATAAGTTGGTGTAACCATTATGAAAACTATATGAAGGCTCCAAATAAAATAAAAAATAGAACTACCATGTGATCCAGCAATCCCACTTCTAGATACTTATCCAAACCAGAATCTTTCTTTTTTTTTTTTTAATTTTTTATTTCTTTGACAGAGAGAAATCACAACTAGGCAGAGAGGCAGGCAGAGAGAGAGGAGGAAGCAGGCTCCCTGCCAAGCAGAGAGCCCGATGCGGGGCTCGATCCCAGGACCCTGGGACCATGACCTGAGCTGAAGGCAGAGGCTTTAACCCACTGAGCTACCCAGGCGCCCCCGAACCAGAATCTTGAAAAGAGAGCTATACTCCCATATTTGTTACAATATTATTCACAATAGCCAAGATGTGGATATAACCTAAATGTTCATCCATGGATGAATGGATAAAGAAAATGTAGTATAAATATACAGTAGAATACTACTCAGCCTTAAAAAGGAAGGAAATCCTGCTTCTGCAACAACATGAATGGACATTATACTATGTGAAATAAGCCAGATACAGAAAGACAAACACTGTACACTGTCACTTATATGTGGAATCTAGAATAGTCAAACTCATAGATTCAGTGTATAAAATGGTGATTGTGAAGGCTGTGGTGGGGGAAATGGGGAGGTAATGGTCAAAGAGTACAAAGTTTCGGGGCATCTGGGTGGCTCAGTGGGTTAAGCCTCTGCCTTCAGCTCAGGTCATGATCCCAGGGTCCTGGGATCAAGCCCCACATCAGGATCTCTGCTCAGCGGGGAGCCTGCTTCCCCCTCTCTCTCTCTGCCTGCCTCTCTGCCTACTTGTGATCTGCGTGTGTGTGTGTGTGTGTGTGTGTCAAATAAATAAATAAACAAAATCTTTTAAAAAAAGAGTACAAAATTTCAGTCATGCAGATAAATAATTTCTATATATCTACCATTCAGCATAGTGCCTATAGCTAATAATCCTGTCCTATGTACCTCAAATTTGCTAAGAGTGTAAATCTTATGTTAAGTATTATTACCACACACACACACACACACACACACAGAAATAATAATAATAATAAAAGGGACAAGAGAACGCTATGGAAGGAAACTGATATGTCTATAATCTTGATGGTGGTGACGGCTTCATGGGTGTATACTTATACCCAAATTCATCAGGTTGTATACATTAAATATGTACCACTTTTTATATGTCAACCATACCTCAAAAAACTGGTTTAAAAAAATACAGGGGTGCCTGGGTGACTCAGTGGGTTAAGCCTCTGCCTTCAGCTCAGGTCGTGATCCCAGGGTCCTGGGGTTGAGCCCCACGTCAGGCTCTCTGCTCAGCAGGAAGCCTGCTTCCTCCTCTCTCTGCCTGCCTCTCTGCCTACTTGTGATCTCTGTCTGTCAAGTAAATAAAAGATTTTAAATAAATAAAATAATAAAAATAAAAAAATACAATTTACAATCACTCCAAAGAAAATGAAATAGGAAAACTTAAAGCATGTATAAGATCTATATGCAGAATATTACAAAATACTTTTAAAAAAAGAAGAAGAATATGTAAATAAATGGAGATACATACTGTGTTCATGGATTGGAAGACACATTAAAGCTGACAATTCGGGGCGCCTGGGTGGCTCAGTGGATTAAGCCGCTGCCTTCGGCTTCGAAGCCGCGCTGCCCGCGGCCTTCGGGTCATGATCTCAGGGTCCTGGGATCGAGCCCCGCATTGGGCTCTCTGCTCCGCAGGGAGCCTGCTTCCTCCTCTCTCTGCCTGCCTCTCTGCCTACTTGTGATCTCTCTCTCTGTCAAATAAATAAAAAAATAAAAAATAAAATCTTTAAAAAAAAAAAGCTGATAATTCTCCCTAAATTAGTCTATAAATTTTAATGAAATTCCTATCAAAATATTATCCAGGATTTCTTTGTAGACATAAAAAATTATTCTAAATTTACACAGAAAGATACAGAATCTAGAATAGTTAAAACAGTCTTGACAAAAAGGAGAAATAAAGTAGGAAAAATTACTCTAACCATTATTAAGGTCTACTATAATATAGTAGTAATCAAACAGGGTTGTAACTGGCAGAGGAATAGACACATAGATCAACAGACCAGAAGAATGAACCCAGAAACAGACCCACACAAATATGCCCAACTGAGTTTTTACAGAAGTGAAAAAGCAATCAGTAGAATAGCCTTTTCACCAAATGATGCTGGAGCAAATATATATCCATATGCAAAAAAAAAAAAAAAAAGTAACTCCACCTAAATTTCATACCTTATACAAAAGTTAACTCAAAATGAATCATAGGCAAGTAAAAAAAAACATAAAAAAATAACTTCTAGGGAAAAATATGAGGGGAAATCTTAGGGATCTAGATCTAGGAAGAGTTCTTAGAGTTGACATCAAAAGCTCAGTCCATAAAGGGGTAAAAGCAAGTTGGCCTTTGTCAAAAATTTAAAATTTGCTCTTCAAAAGACCATATGAAAAGACAAGCTACAGACTGGGAGAAAAATATCTGCAACCACATGTTTAACAAAAGACTGGTATCTAGAATATATGAAGAACTCTCAAAACTCAACAGTAAAAATAACAATCCAATTCAAAATTGGCAAAAGACAGGAAGAGACATTTCACTGAAAAGGATATACAGATGGCACACAAGCACAAAAAACGTGTCTAACATCAGTAACCATGAAGGAAATACAAATTAAGACCATGATGAGATATTCAATACCCACCTCTTAGAACAGCTAAAAATACAAAATAGTGACAACACCAAATGCTCACTCATGTATTGTTGGTAGGAATATAAATGGAACATCCTCTCTGGAAAACAGTCTGGCAGTTTCTTATAGAATTATCCAGTTACCATATGACCCAGCAATTGAACTGTTGGGCATTATCCCAGACAAATAAAAATTTATGTTTACACAAAAACTCATACATGATTATTCATAGAAACCTTATCAGTAATGGCCAAAAACTGGAAACATCCCAGTTGTCCTTCAACAATGATTGGTTCAACAAACATTGGTACATCCATACAATGAAATATCATTCAGCAAAAAAACAGGAATGGACTACTGATTCATACAACAATATCAAGGGAATTATGCTAAGTCAAAAATCAATCCCAAAAGGTTATATATTGTAGGATGCTATTTATATAACGTTGTTTAGATGACAAAGCATAGAAATGGAGATGAGGTAATCAGTTGCTAGGAGTTATAGAAGGGGATGTAGGAAGGAGGGAAGGAAGTAGGTGTGATTGTAAAAGGGCAAAAAAAGGGATCTTAGTGGTAATGAAATTGTTAAGTATCTTGACTGTATTATTGTCAACTTCCTTATTGTGATATTGCATTATAGTTTTGCAATTTGTTGCTACTAAGGGAAACTGAATAAATGTTACACAGGATTTCTCAGTATAGTTTCTTACATCTGCATATGAATGCATAATTATCTCAAAATAAAAAATGTGTTCTGTGTTTGTCTATGTGCATATACAGCTATTTAAAAGGATACATTAGTGCTATACATATTGACCAGAAAAACATACAATATTTTACTACTAATAATAACACAGTAATAATAATATATTACTATTAATAGTACCTAAAGATAGTACTTGATAGAAGTAAATGTTCCAACAAATATCTGTCAAATGAACAAAAGAAAATTATACAAAATATATATATTTGTGTATTACAAAAATATACAATAAACAAAACATACATAAAATATACTATTTGATCTAAAAATTATAAAAATTAAAAACAAAAAATCTAAGTGTTTAAGTACCTATGAGCATGGAGAAAACTATAAAAGAATGCAGGATGTTAACAAAAATTACTTAGGAGTAAATCAGGGGTTGGAAAGAGGACAAGATGAAGAGAGATTATTTAATTTTTTCTTTATACGTCTTTATAATTCTGGTTACAGTAAGCACCTGTGAAATTTAAGGATTTAAGAAAGAGACAATTAAGAAAAGATATTTTTTAAATATTTTTAGATTTTTGGAAAAAGGCAAACCCAATACAATGAAGGTCAAAGATATGAATGTATGAATATGACTGTAGGATGCTTTTAGCCCACTGATATTCAAATGGTAAGTTTGCAAAATGAGACAAATGCACCTCTTATGTGCAAGGAAGTGGTGGCAAGATCCAAAGGTGAGAAGAAAGCCGGGGGTTCAGTGATGACAGACTAAGCACAAGAAGCAATGAGAATGAGGAAGAGAACTCTGTGACAACATATTCACCAGACTCAAGAGACAGTCCATACGCAGACTCCCTAGACTACAAGACAAGTCTACGGCATTTCTCCCTCCACACAGAAAGGGAGAAAGATGGGCTAGGAACACAAACACAAAGTGACTGTCAAATACAGAAAGTGGCACTAGTACTGTTCACACAGAGGAGGCAGATTTGAGTGATGCAAAAACTGAGACAAAACTGACGTTTGCAATGAATCCTCAGCCCAGGCCAGTGACACACTTACAGTGTAGCAACTTCCACGGGGTGTTTTACATGCTTTCAGTGCACAAGGGAAGGAAGACAAGAAGGGATGCTGGCCAGGGAGTTAGGGAACACTGAGCGTGTCTTTAGGGAAGCTGGAGGGTCCAGCCGCAGAACTTTGGGGAAAGAACTGTGTGACATAAAATGCACAATGGCAACTACAGAGGAGGGCCAGAAAGAGCATGCCCAGAAGCTGTAATAAAGAAAAGAGGGCACTGATTTGGGTGGATGCAAGAATATTCTTGTCAAGTAGACTTGACAAGAATATTACTTAATATTCTTTATTACTTAATATTCTTTATTACTTAATAAATTACTTAATAAAATTACTTAATAAATTTTAATTATTAATAATAATTAAAAATTACTTAATAAATTACTTAATAAAAGAATATTACTTGTCAAGTAAACTAAGAGGTTAGGAGAAAAGCTCTCTTCTTTACCCACAGATTTTAAGCAAAGCAAGGTGGCTGGTCCTTCAACTTGAACTGGTGCATTGGTCTAGGCAAGGAAGGAGAAATGCAGGATAAGGAGAAATGAAATTACCTATTGTAAAAAGATGGAAGCCAGCCTGATGTAGTTGTATGAAGCCAACATAACCCTGATACTATATACTCACTAAAGTAATCCATTTTGGACTCACACTGAGCTGGATCCAAAGCCAGACACGTTTGATGTTTTATGATCAGAAGTCAACTATCCACGTCTCAGTTAGTTTATTTGTTAAATGGAAATAATGATAGTACCTACCTCAAAGGGACATTATATTGAGTGAGATGATACATGCAGAGTGCTCAGTACAGTGCCAGACTCACACTAAGTGTTTAATAAGTCACAACTTGGGAGACAATACCAAAAGTTGGCAAGGGTGTAGAATAACTAGAAATCTCGTACAATGTTGTTGGGAGTGCAAAATGGTACAACTACTTTGGAAAATCATTTCTTAGTTTCTTATAAAGTTAAACATACACTTATCAGATGATGAATCAATACCATTCCTAAGTGTTTACCCAAGAGAAATGAAAATATTTCTACACAAAGATTTGTAGGCAAATGTTCACTATATTATATTGTTATTATCATTTTATCATTATATCATAACAGTTAAAAATGAAGACAATTGAAATGTCTGTCAAAGGAATAATGGATAAATAATTGTGGAATATTCATACAACAGAACACTATTCACCTATAAAAAGGAATGAGCTAATGATAACTGCAACAAAATGGATGACTCCCAAAAACGTGTTAAGTGACAGGAACCATACAAAAAGTAGTATATATTATATAATTCCATTTATATAAAATTCTATTAAAAGTATAATTAAATTATAAGAACAAAAAGTTAGCTGCCTGAGGCTGGGGCTGGGACCAGGGGTATAGGGAATCAACTGCAAAGAGAAGCAAGGGAATATTTTGGGATGATAAAACTGTTATATTTCTTGATTGGGATGGTGTTTACATGAGTGTATACATTTGTCTAAACTCATCCAATTAAACACTTAATATGGGTGCATTTACCCCAATAAATTGGTTTTTAAAACTATAAGAAACAGAATAAATTTTCAAAGATATGCATTATCATCATGGAGAAATCTTTAAATTTTATTGAACAAAATACAAGGAGATTTGAATAAATGATAAGATATAACATATTATGAATGGAAATATTCCATATTGGAAGGATATTAATGCTCCTAAATTAATCTATAAACTAAATTCATTCCCAATTCAGATCCCATGACTTTTCATGGAACTCAGCAAAGTTATTCTAATAATCATGTAAAAGAATAAAGGCACCAAAAAAGCCAAGATGTTTCTGGAAACACACACACAGAGAAGAATAAGAAAGAGTGACTTGCCTGACAGATATAAAGATAATTACAGTAGTTAATATCGGTGAGGAATTAGCAAATAACATTAATGGAAAAAAGACATAGCCTAGATCAAATCTATTATATATAGGAATTTAATGTGTAATAATTGTATATCATTGCAGAAAAGTACTGGAAGAACCAAGTTTCCTTTTAAGAAAAACAAAGAAATAAAACTAGATCCTGGTCTCGTGGCATACATACACACAAAAATAAATTTCAGATGGATTAAAAGAACTAAACATTAAAAACACCATAAAATGTATAATATCTTGGGGTGCCTGGTGGCTCATGGGTTAAAGCCTCTGCCTTCAGCTCAGGTCATGATCCCAGAGTCCTGGGATCGAGCCCTGCATCAGGCTCTCTGCTTGGCAGGGAGCCTGCTTCCTCCTCTCTCTCTCTGCCTGCCTCTCTGCCTGCTTGTGATTTCTGTCTGTCAAATAAATAAATAAAATCTTTTTAAAAAAATGTATAATATCTTTACAATCTCAGGGTAGGAAAGAACTTAGCAAATAATACACAAAAGTACATTGCCTATATGTGCTTTTTATTAAAATTCCAATTTGGGGTGCCTGGATGGCTCAGTGGGTTGGTCCTCTGCCTTCAGCTCAGGTCATGATCTCGGGGTCCTGGGAGCAAGGCCTGCATCAGGCTCTTTTTTTGGTGGGGAGCCTGCTTCCCCTCTCTCTCTGCCTGTCTCTCTGCCTACTTGTGATCTTTCTCTGTCAAATAAATTTTTTTAAAAAAATCTTATAAAAAAATTCAGGGGCACCTGAGTGGCTCAGTGGGTTAAGCCACTGCCTTCGGCCCAGGTCATGATCTCAGGGTCCTGGAATGGAGCCCCACATCAAGCTCTCTGCTCAGCAGGAAGCCTGCTCCCCCCAACTGCCTGCTGCTCTGCCTACTTGTGATCTCTCTCTCTCTGTCCAGTGAATAAATAAAATCTTTTTAAAAAAGTAAAATAAAATAATTCAAATTTTCTGTACAGGCAAGTGACACCATAAACAAAATTAAAAGTTAATTAACAGACTAGAAAGCTATATTTCCAATGTAAAACAAAGGATTAATATCTAGAATATACAGAGAAAGTGTACAAAATAATATGGGGGGAGAGACAACTGAACAGAAAAATGGGCAAAAGAAATGATCAATTTATAGAGGAAGAAATACAAATGACCAACAAATATATTAAAAATATAAATTAAAATGATGAGCTAAGATTTCTAATTAGCCAGATTCACAAAAAGGTAAGAGTCCGATAATATAAAATATCAAGGATGTTAAAAAAACAGGACCTTTCATAAACTGCTAGTGGGAATACAAGTTGGAACAAATATTTTGAAGAACAATTTGATAAAATCTGCTAAGGAGGAAAATATGCATATCTCATGACCCAGAAATTCCACTTCTAGATGTACAGACTAGAGAAATTTTTATACATGTGAAAGAGGAGGCATGTACAAAAATATTAAATAGCAGTATACATAGCAAAATAGCCAGAAACAATAAGTCCACCAGTAAATAAATATTTGGCATAATCACAAGCTGTAAAACTATGTAGAAATGTAAAGGAATGATAAAGATCTATATATCTGCATAAGCAGAATTCAAAACATAATTTCCTGTGTACAGTAGGAAATAATTTATGTAAAGGTCTAAAAGCACTTGCAAAAGCGGTAAAAACTGAATTAGAAAGATACACAAAATTCATGATAATTACTGCCTCTAAGGTAGAATGAAACACTATAGGAGATAAAAGACTTTAATTTTATCTTTAACTTTTATTGCCTTGATTAAAAAGGAACTGAGGGGCTCCTGGTGGCTCAGTGGGTTAAAGCCTCTGCCTTCAGCTCAGGTCGTGATCCCAGGGTCCTGGAATCGAGCCCCGCATCAGGCTCTCTACTCATCAGGGAGTCTGCTTCCCTTCCTCCTCTCTCTCTGCCTACCTGTGATCTTTGTCAAATAAATAAATAAAATCTTTAAGAAAAAAAAGGAACTGAAAGCAAGTGGGACAAAATGGTAATAATGATCAGTTCTGGATGTCTTGATAACATGTGCATTTGTTATTCTTTGTACTTTTATATATATTACCCACTTTTCGAATAAAAGTATAATGAAAAAAGAAAACACAATGAAGTTTCTTAGAAACAAGTGCCTCTGTTGTGAGACTGCTGCAATATTTTAGGATAAGTTTGTGGGGTATACAGTGGGACATAAGCCGGTTAGGATGAAAGGAAACAGATACACAAGCTCTTAAGGAAGTGGGCCTCTGTGGCTGTGTGAACGTAATGATAAGAGAGGCTGTTTCTCCATTCATAATACTGTGTTTGCCATGTAACGAGTTCTTAATAATGTTTGCTGGATTGCATGGCTGACATTAGTACTTTCTCAGTTGTAAGAGTTTCAGCCATTCAATATGAGCTTAGAGGAAAGGAGGTAATGGTGGAAAAGATAAAGGCGCTACCTATTACCTCAGAACAGAACTTTGGGGAATTAATTTCTTGAATGATGGTCCCAACAAACACAATCAGTTCCAAAGTCCCCTTCTAAATGCTAGAGAATCTTTAGAGGGAACTACTCATCTTCTGCGAGGAAAGTCTTTGGAAGAATACCCAGCACTGGTCTCCTTAGCTAATACTGGTCAGAGAGACTTTAAAAATGCCTCTTCCATGCCTCATATTGAAGGAAAAGAATGATTGGACAAATTAAAGCATGGGGGTAGGAGGGTGTTCAGCATCATAACCCAATTTTCCTGTCTTACAGTGTCACCGACAAGGATGGGAACTGTGACCTCAGCATGCAAGAGAACACTAGAGTCACCACTACCTATGGTCAAAGATAGACTTGACCCCACTGCAGAGGAAGGGAAAATTGATAAGGACAGCAGGCAATATTACAGGACAATTGATAAAAACTAGATCTGAGCTATTACATACCCCTACCAGAACCTGATTTCTACCAGATCCTATTATAATAGGGAGAACAGATCTCTTCACAAGTTTACAACCTTAGTGCCAGAATATCCCCAAGTACCCCCAGAGCTTCATGGATTATTAAAGATATTCTCATGGAAGGACTGGATGGAGGAAGGAAGTGAAGCTAGAAGACCTAGAAAACAGAGTGGTGTGGTGGTTTCATGTCATCCACATCTCCACAGATATAGAGTGCCACCATCTTATAGAGTCTCTCTATCCCTCCAGAAACTGCAGGAAAGTGAAGCCTGCACTATTGTGGTACTAGTGGTCAGAGAGGGGTCTCATATTCACCAGTGAATTGAGACTTGACCAACAGAGAATTTGCCTTAAGAGGTTTCTAGAAGAGGAGTCGGTGTTGAGTGGCATCACTAGGCCCCAAGATTTTCTGATCTGTAATCTATTGTATAAATGGGTAACTTACTGCTACATGTTGTTGCTCATTAGTCAATCGTAAAATTGACCAGGCCTACATGGACACAAGCTGATATCTGAAAACCCTATTCTATAGCAAATGTTGGTGGTAGCTGTATTAGTCAAAGAAGTAAGAAATTCAGGGTCAATTCCCAGAGCTCTTTTATCCTCTTATAACAGTCAACTGAGAGGTCCAATGAGCCCCTCTTCCTCCTCCCACTCTATCATTATCCCCCTACAGGGCTGGCATCCACCCCTGGGGAGCAGACTCTGGCATACGGCCCCATAAGGTCACAGGTGTAATGTTGGATCCACTCCTCCAATGGCCAGCGTCTCAGGGAAAGACCAGCCAGGTGACTCCAAATGTAATCAGAAAGTTTCTCTAATGTTGGACTGGGGCCTAAGGGATCAACAAAGGAACTTTTCTAGAGACAAAATCAATGATATCCCCCAAAACATCCTGGATTAATAGCTAGTGAGCAACACAGGATATAGAAGATTTGTGGGAACTTAACGACTTCAAGGATCTGTGATTTATCTTATGAACAATCTTTTGTACAGTTAGTGCCCAGGACAGGCATATGTCAGCCAAAAGTCCCATTAGTGTTCTCTTGAGACTGTTTAAATGTAATGTCACTCAAGGGCATTATCCCCTTCACGGTTCTCCATCCACTGCCTCAGCTCCCAAGTGCTCCTTTCCTTCTTCAACAATCTAGGACAACCTGAACTTCTTTTACCAGGTACAGATCTTTTTGGCCCAAATACCCTAAGAAAACTCCTTTTCATGTGCTAAATCTTAGCAGAAATGTTTAAAGCAGTGGCTAAGAGCAAGAATGCTAGGGCCAGATACAGTTAGTATCTAACTGCTATTTACTAACTAACCTTGGACAA